>NC_072892.1:24273791-25523791 GCF_027943255.1 Anastrepha obliqua
CTATCTTCTTCTATTGTTGTTCGGAATTTCTTCACCCAATTGCATTTCGGAGTCATATAGTCTGTCTTGCCCCTGTAACTCATACCTATTGAGCCATATGCGGATGTTTTATATGTTAATTCGCCTGCCGCGCTGAATCTTATAGCAGATTTAGCTGCTAGACATTCCACCGCAATATCGAGTGCTGCCGTTGAAGTCGTTCGCAATGCGCCTGTGGTGCAGAGTGCACCAAGACGTTGAATACCTACTTCCCATAGGTTTTTTATATGTCGGTTTTCTTAACGCAATTGCCGGATCGTCTAAAGTTAGTGAATTGCACTACCGTTCGGGCTCTTGCTCAACGACATTTCAATTGAGCGCTCTCCCGTTTTCCTATAAAATGGAAATATGCGACTTTTGGACCCGCAAACGGACTTCTTGTTAAAATGCAATTTAAATGAGAGCTCAGTTAATTAGCTTCAGCAATTTTGTAAATTATTTATGTTTCTAATTTTCTCTTTGCACAAGTAATTCCCCTAAAAAGTTAACATCCGATTTTCACAATCAGTACAAAAAAAAATTAAAAAAAACAATTGTGCAAAAAATTAAGAAACAAATTTAGTGCACTTGGCGTTTTGCACTGCTGACACCACCACGGGAATTCCCGCAATTTGTTGTTGAAGAATTCATTTAGTTTTGTGAATATAAATGAGGGACTTTCCGCTATTACTATGAATTATTGAAAAATACGCTTTGAAAATTCGCGGGAGTTCCCGCAATTCAGCTGAAATTTCCAATTTTAAATTAAAAACCCTCAGCATAAAAATATCCCAAACGGCAACCAATAGGCTACATTTAATTTCTATTTTTTCAATTTAGTGTACTTTCTGCGCCATCTACTGGTAGACATCTTCAACTGAAAACAGCCGGCGTAATATCGTAAGTTCTCCAGCCCGTACTCCAACCACTTTACGATAATGCATAAGGCAAAACGGCGGTGTTAAACTTGGCTACGCTGTGACGCCATCTACAGGAAAATTTTTAACCCGTTCAAACGAGAACGTATACAGTAAGTGCCACTGATAATCGTACAGGCAGTTTTCATAGCCACGCGTATAGAGAAAACGGCCCCATTAGTCGAATAATTTATATTTTTTGTAATATTCGTAATATTTTTTATACTACATTTTTTTCTTAATTGTTTTTTTTTCATAAAATTTTTTCCTCTTTGATTTGTTTTTTGCAATATTCGTAGGAATTTTCATACTAAATTTTCTTCTTAAATTGTTTTTGCACAATTCGCAATATTTTTCATACTAATTTTTTTTCTTAATTGTTTTTTTTTTTGCAGTATTCGAGATATTTTTCATGCTAAATGGTTTTTCGTAAATTTTTTTTATAAAAATATAGTTCATTGCATAACAAAAAGCGCATAAGTTTGGAACTCGACTTTATACGAAATTTAGAAAAACTTAATAAATTTCGAAAAATGTCCAACTTTTTAATCAGAATCTTTAGAAAACCTTTGGGGGATGCGTTTTTGAATTATTACACTTAATCAGATTTCGACTATTTGCAACCAAATTTTTTTGAGGAATCTCAGGACAGATAGAGATGGATTAATCTTATTCATATTATTCTGTACATTTTGATGTAATAATAAGGGAATGGTGCGGATAGATCTTAAGGTCAAACTTCACGTTCAATTTGTCTTGGGCTTGTGTGTCTTGGGGTTGCCTTACATAGAGAGGGCCTAACAGTTTTAGAATTCCGTGTGGAGCTGCTTGTCTCCCATCGGGCGCGTCCCCAGGTGGCGGATCGGGGAA
The DNA here is from genome assembly GCF_027943255.1 of Anastrepha obliqua. Classification (NCBI taxonomy): domain Eukaryota; kingdom Metazoa; phylum Arthropoda; class Insecta; order Diptera; family Tephritidae; genus Anastrepha; species Anastrepha obliqua. The sequence goes on from NC_072892.1 coordinate 24,275,597, forward strand.
TGCTCGGCACATTATGCAGGGTAGGTGGGAAATAAAATACCACTCGTGGACCAAAACAAGCAAAAATAAAAAAAAAAAATTCAGGAGCGTCGGACTCAGAATGAGCGGTTATCCTGGTCGGCGTCTGTTCTCCAAGTTAGGAGCGGCTGATTACAAAACAATGGCGTGGCCTGAGGGCCATCAGGACCGATTCCAGTAAGATCCTGATTGTGGCATACTGGAGTGGAAGCAGATTGCAAACGGGCTGCAGCAGTGAACCTCTGTAATCCAAGTAAGCGGAGTGAAATCTTGCTGAAACGACTTACAGAAGTGTTCTCTACTTCTCCGCCCTATTAAAACCTGGCAGGTCTTACAGAGCGCTCAAGGCACGTAATCTTAATTGACTATGTAGGTTGGGTTGAGACAACTCCCCATTAGTCCCGGATCGAAGTCTGGCTCTGAACATAGGTACCCATAAGGACCTGTGTCAGCCCTAGTATGGCCTCCCTGTTTTCATAGATAACCATAGGACTTACGGGTACTACATACACGCGCGGCGATAGCGGCTGTAAGTTTGGGCCCTATAGCATGGAAGGTAATAAAAAATTAATTGAAAAAAAAACAGCAGTAATATAAATTACAAGGACAAGGTCGAAGTTTAGAATACCTCCATATATAGTAGAAGGTATTTACGTTTGGGCCCTGACACTATAGTAATTAGACGTTGAACGGCTCACTTATCTGGGAAGTGTGATAGCGTAGGATAGCGATGCAGATTCTGATGTAGGCGCATGCATTAGCAAAGCTCGCGCAGCATACGTCAAGCTGAAAAAAAACCTGGGGCTCCAAAGTTTTATTCCGAAACACCAAACTAAGGATCCCCAACTCAAGCAACGAATTAGTGCTTTTGTATGACTCAAAGACATGAAAAGTCACCGACGTGATCTGCGATCGTTTTTAAAAGCGGGTTAAGTTTCAAGGGCCGGTGCTGATTTTGAATAAAATTCAATTTTTTTAGCAAATTATTGCCATTTCTCTTTGTTATGATAATATTGGTATAACTCAATTATGTATGGAACAAAATATCGGCCAAATGGCCGCCACGGCCTCGGCGGCACACCTCCAAAGACCACCAAATCCAAATAGTTCCTTATCTAAAAGGTGGTTAAGTTTCAAGGGCCGGTGTTGATTTTGAATAAAATACAATTTTTTTTTTTTAATTATTGTCATTTCTCTATATTATGATAATATTGGTATAGCTCAATTACGTATAGAACAAAATATTTGCCAAATGGCCGCCACGGCCTCGGCGGCACACCTTCGTCGGATGGTCCAAATTTTCGATGAAGCTGAGGCACAATTGAGGTTCTATGCCGTTAATGTGCCAACTTATCTCATACTTTAGCTCTTGAATTGTTGCTGGCTTATCGACGTACACCTTTCTTTCAAATAACCCCAAAGGCAGAAGTCCAACGGTGTTGTTGTCGTTAAGGTGTGGCTCACATTCAACATCGGCCCTTGAAATTTAACCACCCTTTATTAACAAATGCCTACGCATAATCTGCCGAGTTTTCTGGCCAAACATCATTTCAAATGAAGACCTCTACGCGCTCACAAACAGTACTTTCATCAACTCAGAAATCAAAACAAAGAAAATGGAACTGGTTTGAACGTACGCTTCGGAGATGCAAAACCGATATTCTGAAAATGACGTTCGAGTGGAGTCCACAAGAAAAAAGAGCGGGTGGTCGGCCAAAGATGCTGTGGGTGCGAGAGTTTTGGTTCCTGGAGCCAAATAAGGGGTTATGCATATGACAGAAAACGTCGAAAGAGGCTAGTCTCCGTCCTATATTCTGACTAAGAGCGGAACATTTTTGAATTTGTACAAGAATTTTGAACTACACATTGTAATTAATTATTCAAGGTATTAAAACTCTTATCCGAGGCGGTTTTGAACGTTTCGCGACAATAAGGTATTTTACGCGAATGTATTATTATTATTATTATTATTAGAAGGCCATTACGCACTGCGACCAGAGCTGATCTATTGTGAAGGGCCTATTTTGTAACCCTAGAGTTTTAGACTTCTTAAAAATTTTAGCACAATTTTGGGTTTGTTGTTCCAAAGATTGCATGGAGATACTACGATACCACCAAGGTGATGAAGTCTCTGTCTGCCCAACGCAGCATATTCACAAAGCACCTATTCTGAACTTTCTATATCCATTTCGCAAAAGCGGCAGACATTGGTCTCGGATAGACCAATATTATTTAGATGGTACCTCAGGCTGCAGTGACCTGTAAGGTATCCGGTTAAAAGACGCAGATCTACTCTGTTTAGTGAGAGAAGTTTGTCAGATATTCCTTTGTTGGGACTTAGGAATAGGTTGGCTTGACGCTGACCGGCACAGTTTAGCCAGTGTGCGGCAAGTTTTCTTTCTTCCCATTTCCTAAGGAATTCATTAATATGTCCTTTTGTGAGTCCACAGAAAGGCTCAGGACCAGTAAGTTGCACATTTGCTCCTTGTTTTGCAAGGTCATCAGCCATTTCATTTCCCTCATGTCCTTCATGTCCCGGAATCCAGCATAGCGTTACTATGCTGAGGTTCCCTAACGTGTTGAGAAGGTTTAGGCAATCATTTGCCAATTTAGTGGTGATAGTTGTTGATAGAAGGGCTTTTAGAGCCGCTTGGCTATCTGAAAGTATGTAGATGTGAGTACCTCTCATTTTCCTGCTAAGGCATTCTCTCGCACATATTTCAATGTCATGTATTTCTGCCTGGAATATTGTTGGGTAGACTCCCATCGGAATCGATTTTTTGAATTTAGGCCCATTGATTCCTGCCCCTGTTCTACCATTTTCCAATTTGGACCCATCAGTAAACCTGCATCAGTAAAGCTGGGAGCCAGGTTTGAAAGTGATAGAGTTAGTTCTCCAGTTTGTTCGTTCATTAATTATAACTTGGAAGTTCCTGAAGAGTATTGGTTTGGGTGATAGTATATCATCCCTATGAAGAATGGGACTATGTAGGAAGTCTTCCAAGATCTTTAAATGTCCTTTCATATCCCCACTTTTAAGTTCAGATATACCTTTTAATCTTAAGGCACTCGAGCGAGCTTCCCTTTCAATTAGAATTGGAAGCGGTGGTATGTTCAGCAGCACACCCAATGCATCCGTGGGACATGTTTTCATAGCCCCTGTAATACCAACACATATCAGGCGATGCAGTTTGTTTAATTCGTTTGCTGCCTTTCTTTGCTTGACCTTGGGCCACCATGCTAAGGATGCATAAGTGACTATGGGTTTCACAACTGTGGTGAATGTCCAGAAGGTCATTATAGGATAGTTCGCTTCTGTCGAGAGTTGAAGTGTTGTTCCATTAAGGGTCGGACCTTTGAGATTTATGTTCCTTCTCCTAGTAAATGGTACAAGTGTTGTTTTGGATGGGTTAATGGAGAGCCCTTTTTACGTGCACCATTTGTTTATTATTGTAAGGGCTTGCTGCATGCGATCCGAAATGGTTTCCTCATGCCAGTCTAATACATAAACTACTAGGTCATCAGCGTAACCCTGAGTGTGAAATCTTAGGTTATTCAGTTTGTGGAGAAGCTCATCTATGACTAGAGTCCACAAAAGAGGAGAAAGTACGCCACCTTGAGGGCAACCTCTTGTGGCTTTAATAGATTTGATTGTTCCTCCTAGTTCGGTGTTGATCGTCCTAGATTTCAACATAAATATTATCCATCTAGTGATGGGTTCAGGTACCTCCTTCATTGCCTCATAGGAAGTGTTATCAAAAGCTCCTGATATGTCAATAAATGCACATAGAGCTATCTGTTTGGACTCAATAGCCTTTTCATTCACTGTTACCAGGCTGTGTATTGCAGTCTCAGTGGATTTTCCCTGTTGATAGGCAAATTGAAGTCGATGCAGTGGGAAGTTAGCTAAATTCTTTTCCCTAATGTACTGATCAACTCTCTTTTCCATTGTTTTAAGGAAAAATGAGCTGAGACTAATTGGTCTGTATGATTTAGGCAATTGTTCGGGTTTTTTCCCTACCTTTGGAATAAATACAACCTTAACCTCAGCCCATTTTGTAGGCAAATATCGTAGCAGTAAGCTTGCTTTGTATAGTCTGGTCAAATTAGGGATAATACGGTGTGCACCCTGGGGAATATCCCATCAGGACTAGGAGATTTGTATGGGCTGAATGTTGATATCGCCCATTGTACCCGCTTTTCATGGAATAGCTTGTTTGCTAGTTTTAAGTTCTCAGCACTCGCAGATGTAGTAGTTTCTGCCGGTACAGAGATCTCGTCTAGCACAAGTGATCCAGGGAAGTGAGTGTCCAGCAGAAGTTGACTGGTTTCTACTGGATTCCTTGTGTAGCTTCCATCTGGCATTTTCAGGGTACTAATGCCGTTTGAGTGATCTTTTAGTAGGGCTTTTTGGATGCGAATAGCATTCGGAAGACTACAAATCTTTTCACAGTGATACCTCCAAGTAGCCCTTTTAGATTACGCGTATGTAGGTATATGTTGATATTAGCATTTCTTCTAAGTCGATGGTAAAGTTGTTCCGCTTTTTCTCGGTCGTCAGAGCCTCTTTAGCGAAAACAGGAGACACCACGTGAAGGCGAGGTTGACAGTTGTATGGAAGAGGCTATATTTGCAATTTGTAAAAAAAAACTTTGCTTTCGCATCACCACACCGGCGTTATCCGATTATTAACTTTCAAACACATCCCCCCATTGATATCCCCATGAAACCTTTAGTACTGAGCCAATCCAATATATCTTACTTTCTATAGCCACGCCGATATGTTTATATTACTTATTTATTTACTATCTGCGTTCCAATTTCAATCCGTATAATCATTGCATTTACACTCTTCTATGTCAAATCTCCTTTTCAGAGCATAAAAATATATTATGTAGTAGGCATCCAAGCCTAATAGAAAATTTGTACGAAGGTCTAGGACTATTCTTTTATTAGATATAGGTACTTAACGCAACCGTTGAAGCCAAGCGATTATCCGCTTTTTATAGCCTCTCAATTTGGTTCATAGAACAATTCGATTTGGGCGTCGAGTTTGGAAGAAAAATCATTTTTCCTGACTAGACACATTTTAATCTCGGGGACCTTCTTAAGGTCCATTGTCTGTAGTAAAATTATCGACATCAGATTACACTACTCCACAAATCTGTTGCAAAAATAATTTTTCCACACGAATCGCATAAAGATGTGAATGGGATAGCGATAAGGACCTTGACTCAAGGTCAGTAGCTATCTTCAGAGATGGCTCCGGGCTAAATAAAAGGATTGAAAGTAGCATCCACTGAGAAGTGCTGCAGCTGAATCAAAGTCCACGACTACCTAACTATTGCAGCGTATTTCAAGCTCAGGTAATAGCTATAAAAGAGTCTGCGTTACAGGCCATGTACCCGTCTATTTGCAACACCCGATCACTGTCTACTCTGACCGTCAAGCTGCCGTCAAATCTTTAAAGTACCAAAACACTTCATTCAAAGTAGCAGTCGAATGTAGAACTATTCTAAATAAGCTGAGTAACGAGAGCACCATTAACATTATCTGGGACCCTGAATACGGTGACATCCCTAAAAATTGCATTGCGGATGAGCTGGCTAGGAGAAAAAACTCATTTTGAATCAATCAATTCTGTCTAGTATGTAAGGATTACTTTATACTCAAGAAAACTATGTATCAGATCGGTCTACATCGTGCAATCCAATAGTATCAAGTTGGTGATAGATGTACCACGGAGTCCACATGTGAGGCAACGAGACAGTTCTGGCCTAGACCGGCTGCCTTACGGTAACTCATGCGCAATTTTTCGCTATAATGACTTCTGACGCAGCTACAACAACGAGGAGGAGCTGGAGAGCATTGAACTCTTCCGCTGCCACTGTCCTGCTCTTGTCAAAATGCAACAACGCAGTCTAAGCTCTTACTTTTTTGGATGTCTAGCAGTCTTGGAGTCCGCAACCATCCTCAATATTTTGTCGTTTATTAAATAGACGAAGTGGTTGGCTCTCTCATTTGGAGTTAGAGGGCGAACTTGAGCCCAAATAAATAGTATCAGAATAGGCCTCCAGGCGTAAGTGGACTCTGCTACAGTTTGATGGAGAGTGGCGACCACCGTAGCCTAACCTCACATTATCAATTGCATTTTTTTAGAAATTGTTGCTTAACTAATTTTTTAACACCATTTGGAGTTGAAGAAAAAGCTTTTAGGAAGGTGTTGATATTTTATCTCAGTCTTGGTAGTCGTCGGAAATGTGATTAGATCCAGATAGCATTTACAATAGTATTTGTTGTACGGAGTCCTTGCCTGGTGGAACTCGCTCAAAAGATTGACATCAGCTAAGAAGCTAGAGAGGGTGCAAAGATCTGCCCACATTGCAGTCAGTAGGGCGCTTCGGACCACTTCTATTCTAGCGCTCAACGCTATACTGAATGTGGCACCCGAGGACGTTGAAGGGAAAACTGCCGCTGCACGCGCCACAAGCTACGGGCACACTTTTTTTTTTAAATGTTGAGCTCCTCGCACTACACACCCACGCCAGGTTCGAGCGGAACTTTTTCCATTCATATTCTCTCAAGGGAGGCGTGGGCACGATATGGCAACATGTTTACGGATGGCTCGAAGTCGGACGGAAAAGTTGGTAGGGGTGTATTCTGCGAGGAGCTCCCCATCAAGCTTAGATTTAGGCTTCCGAATCACTGTAGTGTTTTCCAAGCGGAGGTAGCCGCAATTAAGGAAGCAGTCGATTGGTTGCTCACTTGTGTAATTACTGTAAAGGACGTAAATATCTACTTCGACAGCCAAGTGGCAATTAGGGCCTTGGGCTCGCTGTTTGTGCATTTGAAATTAGTCGGCGAAGGCCTGGCTTCTCTCTCGATTGCATCCGAATACTTCGCTATTAGGTTTATTTGGGTTCGCGGTCACAGTGGCATAGCGGGAAACTGCTTGGCTGATTGACTGTCTAGACAATGACCCTGGAGACGGTTTCATCGCAAAATTAGAGGATCGGAGTTCCCTTGACTAACTGAGATCTGCTTCTAGAAAGATGGGCCTCGCGAGCGCCGAGCTTGTGCGCAAATGTGCAAAGTCGCGAGATCCTTCTGGTCACGGGTAGATCGGTGGCGCTTAAGGGAACTTCTAAGGCTAACAAAGCTGCGGGTCTCGAATTTAGTACGTATCCTTACCGAACATTGTCCGTTAGGTGTCCATGCGTTGAGACTTGGGATTGTTTCAACTCCTTACTGAAGAAGTTGTCCGGAGAACGAGGCTGAAGCATCTCAGCACCTTCTTCTTAGCTGTGCTGCTCTCGTCGGGCAAAGATTGAGATGTCTCACTTTTTCGCCACACCTCCGGATATTTCGCATTTAAATATCACTCATCTGGTGAATTTCATCAGTAGCTTGAAGCTGTTAATACGAACGTAAATAGCCACTGTTGGTCGCCATCCTCTAATTCCAAAGCCCCTTCTTCCTTTTTTCAAAATGTCTGGTTTATTTTCTTCTCCTTTCCCGCTGTATGGTATCACAAAGGACGTACTTTGTCCAAGTGGGCACCTCGCAAGGGCACCCATTTATCCTATTCTATCCTTTCCTACCCTAACATTTTTTCTCAGACATTTAGAAATATTGATGTTATGTTACATTAAGGCAAATAACAACAGCATATTAAGCACAGGAGAACCGACGTATTGGCCAACTGACACTAAAAAACTTCCTGATTTAATCGACTTCTGTAATACGAAAAACCTGACTCATGAAAACATTGCAATAAAATCACGCCTTGACTTATAATCAGGCCACTCAATTAATAATAACGCTCCAGGATAGACCTGCTAGAAAAATCATCACCCCGCTATATAACCATAAGACGAACTGGAATATATTTCGTGATGCCATAAAAGAAAACATGGAAACTCGAGTCTCTTTGAAATCCTCCTCCGAAATGGACAATGCAATCGTATACTTAAACGATATTTAAAATTAACCTATTAACTATATTAAACCATTCAGAGAAGTCAATCTAAGATGCTAAGAACAATCACAAACGCTAATTGGTACATAAAAAATGACGATATTCACCGCGATCTCAGCATAGACACTGTCACTGAAGCAGTAAAAAGAAGCAGCAGTAAGCACATCTTGCGACTATTAGAGCACAAAAACCATGAGATGAGACTGATACCGGAAATGGAACTTAAACCAAGAGGACTAAAGCGCAAAACACCCACAGATCTTGCTCGTACTGTAATATAAAATAAAATATAATAATATAAAATTATATATTAGAAAACTATGTATTAGTAAAATTGTAACTAAATACCACCAAAGACAATAATGTTCTCTTTCAAAGTGAAGGGACATTTTAATTCCAAACCCTAACACCAATTACTTATTGTTAATATTAACAGATTGTAGTTTAAACGTGCCTTTTATTTGGCAGGATTTGGCAACCCTGGTGTTGCAATCTGGCAACTGACAGCTGTATCGCAAAGTTTGACATTTTTTGGCTTTTACGTATTCAGAACGTTTTGAAATACCAGCGCTATTTGTGTTGCTTACAGTAACTTAAAAGATTCATCTCGGTCCAAAAATGGAATTAAATCGTGAACATTTTCGTGCGATTATTTTTTACAACTTTCGACGTGGATTAACTCAGCAACATTGCATGGATGAACTTAATTCATTTTTTGGCTATGAAGCTCCATCAAGGACCAGTGTTTATCGATGGTATGGTGAATTCAATCGTGGTCGTAGTTCACTCCAAGACAAATTTCGTGAAGGTCGTCCAAAATCAGTTGTTGTTCCGAAAACCATTGATGCTGTGCGCGAACTGATATTGCAAGATCGTCATGTGACCTATCGTGAGATTGAGACAATCTTAGGCATTAGTGGGACCAGCATACATTCAATATTGCATAAACATTTGACTGTCAAAAAAATTTGTTCGCGTTGGATCCCACACAATTTGTCAATCGCTCAAAAAAAGGCTCGTGTCGATTGGTCGAAGGAAATGCTCAAAAAATACGATCGCGGGGCTTCGAAACACGTCTATGACATCGTGACAGGTGATGAATCATGGATTTACGCGTATGAGCCCGAAAGTAAACAGCAGTCGACTGTATGGGTGTTCAAGATGAGCCAAATCGAACAAAAGTTGTTCGCGCACGAAGCACTTCCAAGCAAATGGTCGCCTGTTTTTTCGGAAAAACTGCACATGTCGCAACCGTACCACGAGAACAACGCAGAACAGTAAATTCTGAGTGGTACACAACCATTTGTTTGTCAGTTGTCTTCCAAGAAATTAGAAAAACCAATCGCCAAAGACGGATCACTCTTCACCAGGACAATGCGAGCTCTCACACATCGGCTTAAACAACTGCATTTTTGAGCACCCAAAACATCGAATTAATGGGTCATCCGCCGTATAGTCCTGACTTGGCATCGAATGACTTCTTTTTATTCCCGTACGTAAAAAACAAACTGAGAGGTCAACGTTTTTCGACACCTGAAGAAGCGGTTGTGGCATTCAGAATGCCTGTGTTGGAGGTACCTCATTCAGAGTGGCAAAAGTGCTTCGACAATTGGTTCAAACGCTTGCAAAAGTGTATAGATCTTCATGGAGAATATTTTAAAAAACAATACAGTGATTTTCGATGATTAAAATTTGTTTTTGTTCCCTAATCCCGACATATAAAAGGTACCCCTCGTATCGGAAAAAAAAAATATAAAAAAAATAAAACGATTCAGGGCTTCTTCCTTAAGGGGGGGGGGAAGCTGGTCTAGAATTTTGAAAAAATCGAAAAATTTTTTTTGTCTTAAAAGGTGCTTTAGGGTCTTAGAAATAATATACCAAATGAGGGATGCCAGCAAAAATGTCTAAATGCCCAAATTTTTCATTCGACGGCAGTGCCTCGCAGGTATGCCCCGAACGCTATTTACAACTTTAAACGCGTTTTTCTCGAAATCACTTTTTTTAAACTGGCCGAAGACATAACTCGAACAAATCTTTACCGATTCTTACGAAATTTTGACAATACATTCGAAATACCTTTCTCCGGAGACGTACGTAGGATTTTTTATTTATATTACATAGTTTTTTTTTTTAATCAACAATTTTATGTCGTTCTTCATAGTGAAAATTGTAACTTTTTGTTCAAACGTGCACCATTTCGCGAAAAAACAAAATATCGAAAAAATCCTACGTACGTCTCTTTCTGTTGTTATATAGAAACTAAAAAAATTTTATTTTTTGATCCAGGACAAAAATTAAGGAGTTTACGTCTTCGGCAATGGACCCACTAGAAAAAAAGGCGCCTTAGGAGAACTGCTGGACAGCGGCCATTTTGAAATTAATTCAGACGAAAAATTTTGTATTTGTACCATGAAAGCTATATCATTAAACCTATTTCACAGATTTTCGATTGATTCCTTTGTTGAGTCAAAATAAATTCATAAAATATGCCCATTTTTTGCGCTCTAGACCAGCTTCCCCCCTTAAGGGGTAACACCACTGTACACGCGTAAAATAAACACGATTTTTAAAGAATTTTTTGGTATAGAAGGAAAGGGGAAACAATCACTCTGATTTGGGAAGTTATTGCTTATATACTAAAATACAAAACTACAAAGTTTGATCGGAAAATTTTACAAAATGGCGGCATTGGAGACATTTTTGTAATGTGGTTTCTCTTGAAGGAGCTCCGCGGCACGCAGCACAGAGGGTGCAAATTTTAATATGGAACAAAGAAACATTTTTTTCTTAATCTAGATAAGAATAGCTAGAGAAACACGTAGGGGATTTAAAAAATATTTATTTTTGTGGAATTAGCAAGCATTTGAAGGAAAAAACTCTATTTTGGACTAAAAAAACGGCACTTAAATAATTATAACAATCGTTTAAATTAATCTATCGAAAATCCCCTACGCTCTTCTCTTAAGAAGGTTATTATACAGACGTAGTGAAAAACCTGATTAAAAATATTTAAAATTGTTTGAGTTATGCTGCGTGCCAATTTCAGAAAACGTGTTTTGAGAAAAACGCGTTTAAAGTTTGGAAATTTGGAGAAGTCGTTAGGTAGCAGTCACTAACGCTTGGTTAAAAGCTTAAAATATTTATGAAATAGACTTCGGTAACGTATAAAACTTTTTGTTCTGTATTTTAAAAGGTTCAAAGAATTTTTTAAGCTTATAAAAAAAAAATCAATTTTTTGAAATTTCTACTGTGCTGTTACCCCTTAAAACAACTTCATAGCTCCAGTCCACTTCATTGCTTCACCACATGCCCGTATAACTGTAAATTGCCAACTTAAAGTGGAAGCATTAACCAAATCCCCCACTCCCCGAGCTTAACCATTAGTTGGAATGTCAGTAACCTTCATATTTTGCGAAAAATAATCAGATTTTTCCAACTGAAATTCTATATTCGCAGCACAACTCAGCTTTTATTTTGTGGTAAACGTGCAATAACAACAACAACAAAGTAGTATCTGAGTAGCATAACAATAATGATTAGAAAGTCGCGAAAGTTGGGAGCGCCATTGCAACTATTCGTTAGCCAAGTTAGGACATTAACGCCAAAGCTCAAAACCAGCGCGAAATTGCTATCTAAGCTACAGCTAACGAGTTCAAAAGAAATAGAAAGTGTAGCGCTTACGAGCAGAGAGCATTCGCGCAACCACGAAAGGGAGTACGCGAGAGCAGCATAGCGAAAATTCCTACACTTCCGAGTCGAACGAGCAATGAAGTTCGCGCGGGCGGAGAGCAACTTCGCGAAAATTTGCGTACGCGCTCACAGGCTCACGAGGCAGTTTAATTCACAATACGAATGCGGTTGAGTAAGTTAACGCTTTACGCTCATCAGTGCACTGCACTACCAATAATAAGGAGTCCTTTCGAAGATTCGCTGGCGATGGTGAATTTAGTTTTGGGCGAACGTTTGTGCGGCACGAAAGGTTAACGCGCGTGACTCGTGTCTCCGTCTTAAACAGCAGACATATGTAAAAAAAAAGCAATGAAAAAAATTTGCAGAAAATTAAAGAAAATTTTAATTACAAAGTAAACGTTCCAACTGCAGTGCGTTTGTATTATATACGAATAGTATTGGGCTATAAGAAAATAATTGAAGTTGGCGTTTTTTGTTGCGCCCACATGACGGCTGGGTCTCGGTGCTCGGTGGTCGGTGTAACCGCGTCGATTTCGCCTTTACCTTGGGTCATTCATTATATGTACACACACACACACCCATACATACATATGTACAACGCTTGCAGGCTTGCTTGCCTCCGCGCTTACGTTATACCATTAGCAATAGTGTGTGTGTGTATTTGTGTGCGCATAAATCATTCCTTCGAAGAGTGGGTGTCGCCAGCAGCATAGTGCGTTCGGGGCGAATGGGGTGGGGGTAGCGCCGTGTGACATTCGATTTTAGAGTAAATACGATTTTACGCACACATTCATGAGCAGCCAACGGAAAGCATGTAGTAGAATGATTAGAAAAGCAATTCAGGCGTGATATTCGCTGAATAAAATGCTATGGTTCTTCCCTTTTTCTTTTCCTGTCTTTTGTTTTGCAAGAAACGAAGACAAAAGCTGCGCGTAATTATGGAAAGTTTATAGATATGGCTCAGTTTTTCTAAAGAGCTACGTTGATTTTTTTTTGTTTTTGTTATTTTTGTTTTTTTTTTTTGTATGACTGCACTTAATTCACAGTTATGCCTTTGGCAATACAATGAATAAAATAACCGCGAAGACTTCTTTTGCTTTACACGCGCCCTTTGTGCTTCATTTGTGCCACTTGCGTTGTCTCTTTACTACTTATTTCTCCTGTTTCTTGGCTCCACTCCTTCGCCTATACTTATTTGTATGTAGCTATTCTTTGGTATAGTTCGCCTTATGTCTCGAGTCCATTTCGTTGAGAGGGCGGCCTCATGTGGCCACATGCCTGAGATGAAAATGTAGTGTTGGCTGCTTGAGTTCCGTTTCCATGATTTCTTTTGGTTTGTTGGTTTTGTTGGTGCAAGCAGCGTTCATGCCACAGCACACACGTACGAACGTACACCCACAAATAGCGAAGAAAATCGGTACATTCGTACTTGGGGCAAGGTTTTCTCCACGAAGCAAAGGCTGACATTTGTTGTGCCGTAATTTAATGCGAATCTAACGAAAGGATTTACTGCAAAGGTTTCACTCACTTTAAAGCAATTTAATTTTAGCGAAAAGTCAGAAATATTGGATTTATTTTCCAACTCATACACACACAAACACAAATGCGCAAAATACAGTGACAGTGAAGCCATAGCAAAACTGTTGATTGGAAAATTAAATGTGCATACATACATACATAAGTATGTATATGTGTATGTATTCATCATGGTGTAGAAATCACTATTGCAAGTATTCGCATACATACGCGCGGGTATCTGTGTAATAATTTATGACTCATACGCAGTGGCCGCAAGTGCTTTAAACTGAAAGTTCTAGCTATAGTTGGAGTTAATACTTGCGTGCATTAATGCTTCATCGAACTCACAAAACTCCAAATGCCAATGAGTTCGTGAATTCGAAAGAAACTGCATACATAATTTGTTCATGCTCGCGTTACTCATACGCAGTGGTGGGCGAGTGGGTGCTGTCCAAAAAATGTGGGTATGTGAATGAGTTAATGGCTGTCTGTATGCTCTTGCCATTTTTTGTCTTTGTTTTGGTTATTGGGCTGACAAATAATTACACGCGAAGTTGTAATGTTTAGTGTAATGTGGCCACTGTGTGAAATGAACTGCATGCAACACCCATAGCACAACAGTTCGTTGCCCATATGTCTCGAATGGCAAAATGACCAATGCTGAGTGGCGTAAGTCACGCAATGGTAAAAGGCCACAATGACACGAGCAACAAACAGAAGCACAATAAGAAAACACCCGACAACACAACTTACAAGCAAATCAATGTCAACAACAAATACTCCGCCTATTACCACTGCCATCAAAAATGAATTCATCAAAAGCAAAATAAAAGCCCAATAAACGATCAAAAATGAAAAATAACTTCCAAATCAAAGGCGAGCTAAAAAAAAACCACAAAAACAAAAAAATACACACAACAACAACAACATTTTGGCTGATATAAAGTAACTTCCAAATTGAAAGCGAGCAAAAAACCAAACACAGGGACAAAAAAAATACACACAACAACAATTTCGCTGATATAATAGAAGCAACAACAACGCAAGCATAGCTCAAACTATGCGCACACATACATACATGAGTTTATTTACATATTTGCAAATACCTACACACACACACGCACACACAGGCACATTTGTAAAAACAATGTCTTCCCATCATTTCTCAAAACACTCCCAGAATGAACAGCAAAAAGCATACAAATGGCAATAAATCCAATAACAACAACAACAATGCGCCATATGTATTTGTGCTTAGGACAAACGAAAAAAAATAATTACATACAAATATTCGCATGTGTCGAGGCGCTCAGGCAATGACACCACCACCGTATGAGCTCGAAAACAAAAACCACTAAAAAGTGCTTCAATCTGCACTTATAACTCAGAACTTTCACATAATCAGAAATTTCACAACAACTTAAAAAGTACAATAAAAAGTGCATACAAAGTAAGAAGTTTGAAGAGTTTGCAGCGAAAAAAAAACAAAAAAAAAAAAATCGTCAGGCAGCAAAAAATATTTTCCTAGAGCATTTGTTTCTTTTCAAAAACAAACAAAAAAAAAAAAAAAAGTCAGTTCACTAGAGAAAAATATTCGAACAGATGACATAAATAATTCCTCCCACTCTTCAATCACCATCAATGGAACGCGACACACTTCCACACGCGACCATTTGAAAACTTACTCGCACTACAAATACAAAATGGAAACAATCACGAAATTACACTCCCTCAACATGCGCTCAATCGCAAATGGCAGTGAGTGAGAGTAAATTTTTCGAAATTCAAATCCGAATGGAAAAACAGGCATTTGTATTTGCGACTGCCACATTTTTGCTTGGCAGTCCCAGTTACGCTCGCTTTTCTACAATGTAAACTAACCTACATCAATAGCGTCTGCCCGCAGTATCGAGTGGAGGAGTTTAGAATTTAAACGACGGTAGAGTTGGGCTTGTATGTAGGGGGTAGTACGAGTTAGGAAGACGACAAAGGCACAAAATGCAGCTAATTTAAGCAAATCATTAAATTTTCATGCATAAATAATGCTAATGCAAAATGGACTTGGAAACAAGTGAAAACGAGCCAAATGAAATTAACTCAAATTTATTAAATAATAACTAAAAAAATGTAGAATTGGGTTTGCTTATAATAAGTAAATAATATTATAAATAATAATTTGGCGCATATGGCTAGCCCAAGTGGCAATTTTTTCGTGGCAGATATTTGCTTTTCTTATCTTTTTATTTTTTTTGCTTACCAAGTTGGTTTTTCGCATTGCGTGGACATTAAAAAAATATACAAAATTATTTATAAAAGCATGAGCCATTTAGGCAAAGCTTCTTCTCCAATTTGTGTAGTGAAAATTTCCATATCAAATATCTACGAAAGGTTAATGGGTTTCAGATATGTAAAATTTATCTGAATAAATCTGGCAATGACGTGAATGGCGACTCTTCATAGGCATCGTCACGTTTTTAAGTGCAACATTTTTAAGGTATACAAGGAATATTAATAAAATTTTTCACAGATTTATACAAAAGTACTATGTTTACAAAGAAACATAGTCTAGAGTGTGGAGATTCCTTTGAGGCAGAGTTTTACAAAGCGCGCCAGTCGTTTCTTTCTCGTGCTAACCGGTGCCAGTTGGACGCACAAAGTGAAGCCAAGTCCTTTTCCACCTGTTCTTTACAACGCAGAGGAGGCCGCCCTCTTCCTCTGCTACCACCAGCTGGTACCGCATCGAATATTTTCAGAGGCGGAGTGTTTGTATGTACTCGGACGACATAATCCAGCCAACGTAGTCGTTGGATTTTTATTCGCTGCGCTATGTCTAAATCGTCGTAAAGCTCATACAACTCATCGTTCCGTCACCTGCAATATTCGCCGTTGCCAACGTGCAAAGGTTCAAAAATCTTACGCAGAATCTTTCTCTCAAACACTCCAAGCGTCGCTTCATCGGATGTTGTCATCGTCCAAGCTTCTGCGCCATACGTTAGGATGGGTATGATGAGAGCCTTGTAGAGTGTTAGTTTTGTTCATCAAGAGAGGACTTTACTACTCAATTGCCTACTTAGTCCAAAGTAGCACTTGTTGGCAAGACAGCTTCTCCGTTGGATTTCTAGACTGACATTGTTATCGGTGTTAATGCTGGTTCCTAAATACACGAAGTCTTTTACAACCTCGAAATCATAACTGTCAACAGTGACGTGGGTGCCGATACGCGAGTGCGCCGACTGTTTGTTTGATGACAGGAGGTACTTCGTTTTTCCTCGTTTACCACCAGACCCATTCGCTTTGCCTCTTTATCCAGTTTGGAGAAGGCAGAACTATTAGCGAGGTGCTTAAGGCCGATGATGTCAATATCATCGGCATACGCCAACAATTGTACGCTCTTATAAAATATTGTGTTTGAACGATTAAGTTCTGCGGCTCTCCAACATCAGGTTAAAGAAGTCACACGATCTGTCTGAAACCTTGTTTGGTATCAAACGGCTCGGAGAGATCCTTCCCAATTCTGACGGCGCTGCTCGTATTGAGCAACGTCATCTTGCATAGCCGTATTAGTTTTCCGGGGATACCGAATTCAGACATCGCGGCATGCAGTTAACTCCTTTTCGTAGTGTCGAATGCAGCTTTGAAATCGAGGAAAAGATGGTGTGTGTCAATTCTCCTTACATGAGTCTTTTCCAAGATTTGGCGTATTGTGAATATTTGGTCAATGGTAGACTTTCCAGGTCTGAGGCCACACTGATAAGGTCCAATCAGTTGGCAGTCAGTGGGCTTCACCCTTTCACCCAAAACGCTCGCGAGAACCTTATAGGCGATATTTAGAAGACTAATCCCGCGGTGATTGGCACAGATTGCAGGATCGCCCTTCTTATGGATTGGGCAGAGCACACTTAAATTCCAATCGGCAGACATGCTTTCATCCGACCATATTTTGCATAGAAGCTGATGCATACACCTTACCAGCTCCTCGCCGCCATGTTTGAATAGCTCAGCCGGCGGTCCGTCGGCGCCCGCGGCTTTGTTGTTCTTTAGCCGCGTTATCGCTATTCTCACCTCGTCATGATCGGGCTGCGGAACGACAATTCCGTCGTCAACGATTGTGGTTTCGGGATCGTCACATTTCTGTGACATGCGCAGCTGTCACTGTTTAACAGATTCGAGAAGTGTTCCCTCCATAATGGAACACTTCTCGAACTACTCTTTAACTGCTTAGTGGTACAAGTGTCATTGGAGCAAACTAATAATCAAAAACAACATTATCCAAGTGGCCAATAGGTGCTGGAGAGATGTAGACACATGCATAAGAGCGAGGCTACTATGACCGCAAAAAACAAAGGAACTGCTTAGCATTTCAAGAGAGGATATCTCGGAGGTCTTAGATTGTATAACCGATCATTGGCTATTTGGCAGGCATTCCTTGAGATTAGGAGTTTTCTCCCATGAATATTGTAGAAGTTGTAGAGACGAGGAAGAGGAAGAAACAGTTGAGGAATTGTCCAGCCTTAGTTAAAATTAGAAGAGGTTGCCTAGGTAAATATTTTTTAAATTTTCTTACGGTACTGTCTAGCGTGGGGATGAGTGCAATCCTTCGCCTCATAAGTGCCACGAAATCGTTCCGCGAAGAATAATAAATGAGGTTCCACTGTCGTACAGTGGTTTCACAAGGTCTAAGACAGTTGGTCGTACAGACCGACTACCACCATAACCTAACCTAACCTAAGCAAAAGTACTTATTTTATTATTTACGTATTTATATCTTTTTTTAATTTTGGTGAATGTCATACATATACTCGTATATCCTATGTTTTGACTACAGTGGGTCGAGCGAAACGCTACGTCACAGAACAACGAAAGCAGATTCTGAAATTTAGAGCGGATGGAAGATCTTATTCAGAAATAGAAAATATTATTTTATGCTCAACAAAAAGGAGGACGAAAACGAAAATTTTTCCTGCAGAACGATCGCACAATCGTAAGGAGGTCCAAAGAGAATTCCATGAATTCAGCCATACAATTTAAAAAAGAGGAGAATTCAAATATTTCTCTCATGACAGTAGAAGCCTACGGGAAACTGGATTAGCAGCTTACGAAAAAAGTCACTCCTGGTATCAGAGCATAAAGCAAAACGTTGGGAACTTGCAAGAAAACTTGCTAGTGGGACAGCTGACGTGTGATATAACATTTTATGGATTGATGAGTCTAAAAAAGTTTTGTTGCTGTAATAAAAAATGGGGAAATTGAACTAAATATTACATGTATGCACGTGCATACATACTTACAAACAAAAAAATCATAGTAATTCTGATATTCGTCAATTCCTTCGTCAATTTTGCTTAATGGGCTATGGCAATAAATAAATTAAATGCCTGTCATTCAAACTTGAAAGACAATTGTCGTTCATTTATCATAACAAAACCATTTTTTTCTCCCTGTTCACTCCTCTCGGGAGCGTAGGGCCTCGACAAGACTCAGTCTTGCGTAGGTTTCGTTAATCTTTTTTGATTTCTAAAATCATAAATGGTTCTAATTTACGCATGACGGTAATGGCTAACTGATTCACTGGATTTTCAAAGTACTTTATAAATTTTACCCTTTTTCGAATTAAGTTAGCCTGATATATGCACACCTGTGTTCGCAATAATAGCAAACTACAAAAAAAAATTTAAAAAATATAATAAAATTTTATTTTGCAAAGTTGTAAAAATTTAAAAAAGCAAGTAATTTTTATCATAATGTGAATCTTTGTAGAAAACATTTTTTTATTTTTTTTTAATAAAATTTGATTTTTTTTTAATAAAATTTAAATTAAACTTGTATTTTTTTAATAAAATTGAAGTTTAAATTTTTTGGATAAAATTACAAAAACAAAATTAATAAAAAAAGTAAAATTATATTTTGCAAAGTTGCAAAGTTTTGGTTATTTTTTTTTTTTTAAACAAAATTAAATTTAATAACTTCTTTTAACTTTAAATAAAGTAAAATTTTATTTTGCAAAATTGCAAATTTCTATCTATCTATCTATTTTTTATTTAATAATGTCTTTTTTTGGTCTTACTAAAACAAAACCATATCATTTTAAGTCTCAAACTTTGTAAAAAAAGGAAAAAAAATTCAAATAATTTTTATCAAACTGTGAGACTTTTTATTATAAAAAGAATTTTTGTTTTTAATAAAATTAATTTTAATAAAATTTAAATTAAATTTTTTTAAATTTTAAATACAGTGAAATTTTAATTTGCAAAGTTCTGGCTATTTATCAATTTTTTATTTAACTACTTTTTTATTACGGCCTTACCACAACGAAAACCATATCATTTAAAGTCTCAAACTTTGTAAAAATACAAAAAAAATTCAAAAAATTTTAAACAAACTGTGGGATTTTTTGTTGTAGAAAGAATTTTTTTTAATAAAATTATAAATTTTGAATTAATTTTTTTTAATTTAATTTACATTTTTTTTTGTTTTGTTTTCACGAATTGTTTTTTTTTTTATTTTATTTGATTTGTTTTTTACATAATATTTAAAATAAAATAAACAAAATTAAGTTTTATAAAAAAAAAATTAAAAATAAAATTACTTAAAAAAATAAAATTTTATTTTATTTATTTAATTTGTTAACCATTTTTCTCATATAATGAATGCTCTAATTTTTTTAAGGAGAAAATTCCCATGACCGCCACCAAAAAAAAACAAAACTATCAAAAATTTTCAACCATTTCACACTTGCGCACTTTCATACCAAAAACTTAATGGGCTATAAAATTTCATATGTGAATTTTTTCTTAAAATTCTGATTAAAAAGATTAATTAAAAGAGGGTCAGGTATCTACTAAGCCTTCCTAAAGACAAACTTAGAATGCTGATGGGCATTCCCACAGGGCACTGCAGATTGTGCAGGCATTTGCACAGGCATTTCCACTGACTCCTATCAATTTTGCGACCAATCCTCGGAAACTTCAGCACGTCTTCTTCTCAAATGTGGTGCTATAGTGAGAAGAAGGATTAGATATTTCAGAAGGATGAGGCCGCATACGCTTAGCTGAACTGAGCTCCCTCTTAAGTTCATTGAGACAGCTGGGTTTAGATAGGTTGATGTGATGAGTTGAGCGCACAGAGCGAATGGTCGAATTTCATACCTCTTTTTCATTCAAATGCTACTTCAAGATATATGTACTTACTTTTGGAAAATAGGAATATATCGTTTTAGAAAATGTTTAAGAAAATTTTAGCTGGCCTTTTAATCGCGCATTAAAACTCTATGTCCACTATTGCTAAGAAGGTTAACAAAGAAAAAAATGTGTATGTATCTTAACGGTGCGCTTATGTTACTAAACAAACAACAAAATGTTTTTAGAAGTAAAACGAAGAAATCAACAACCGATCAACATGTGAAATAAAACTGGCTCACTACAAAACATTTAGTGCGAAAAACCTCTTCAATGCATCTTCTTCTCTACTCTTTGAACTGTAATTAGTAATGAAAATCTGAGAACGTAACTAAAACAACGAATTCTTTTTTCTAATACTAAAGAAATGTATTTTAATCTGTACAAGTGAAGAAAAGTGGCAATGAAAGTGATGTGTGAAAATTTATTCTTTCTGCATAATGAACATTCATCTAAAGAAGTTTGTTAAATCATTTTCCACCAACTCAACCAGAATCGACGAGTTTTAAATGTTTCTATCAACGTTGAAAAATTACACCTTTGCACCAGAAAAAAAACTGTCTTCGGTGTCAGCTGCCAGTCGTGTCTGCCATATTTCCCTCATTATTCTCTTCATCTTGGAAGCGTCGTTTACATCGCCATCGCCGTTGCTGCTGTCTGTGTTGTCTTTGTCGTTGTCTCCGTGGTCGTGGTCGTGGACGTCGCCGTTGTCTATGTCGTTGCCGTTGTCGTCGCCTTTCATTGTCATTGTCAATGGGCCACGCCAGCTACTCATAGACGAACAGCTGATTGCAGTCCCATTCGCCATAAGCAACACATCGTGCAGCAGAATCTCAACACTCTCTGACTGCTGCATACGACGCCCCCCTCATCATCTACAAACACTCGTATCTTTGAAAAAAACCAAGAAATTTGCACTCGTGCTATTGTTCGCAAAAGTGTGCGCTAAAAAATTTACCAAATCAGCCATATCTCATTTACTATTCTTACTACGGCTCTCTCGACGTGTGCGAGCGTACGCATTTAGGCTGAGCGCCCACAATATTCTGTGAGAGTGCGCTCAGGCAATGCCTTCGGTCAATAGCCAGTGCAGTGACTCGTTCGTTTAGTGCTGCGTCTGTATGTGGGTGGTATTGGCCACTAGGTCAGGGAAACACTAACGGGCTGAAACGTGTCCATATGCACGTGCGTGTGCGTGTGCGTGTTCATGTGACTGTGTATATGTGTGAAGAGCGCGCGCGTCTTTGCAGTTCGCACTCGTATAGCTCGGTCGTGTGTATGCAATCAGGGCCCTCTAACCACATTTCCTTCACATTGTCATAACTGCAACGAATGCAACAATACCAACAGCAACAATGATGACAACAACTAGCTAGGAAGCAGTGCCACACCAACAACGTTAACTGTGAATATAACGGTACGTAATAGCATCGTTATCAGAACGGAAACAACGACTGAAAGCTGAATTCATTCGCTGATTTGTTGACAATTCACTCGTCGTACTCTCGCAGCTCACAGCTCACAGCTCACTGCTTGCTCTCAATCACTTTTACTCTTTTGGTTTTTTTTTATATCGCGCATGTACACACCACAGCAAAAACATCAACAACACTATCAGCAACAACGCTGCTGCAACAATAACGCCGAAGAAATAACAACTTCAACAATCGCTTTGCAGCATCAAATATAAAAACAAAACAAGGAACAAAAATAACAAATAAGAAATAAAAAGGCAAACTGCAACAATCGACTGCTCGACTGCTCGACAGCAACCGAATACTATCCCACGCTAACAACAATAGCATCCATTGTGGAACAATATAACAGTAATAAAGCCACGTTCGCAGTCAAAGCAACAGTGGAAGCAACAAATTCTGACGCAATTTCGTTTCTCCCCACATCGACAGCAATCAGCAACAACACTGGCAACATACATCCCAACGACAGAAACGATTGCGAAAAGTCCAGCGCAGCTGCTGCCACAGCTGTTACAGCTGCGGCCGCTGCTGTTGCTGCCACTGCTACTGCTACTGCTGCACCAGTTCCTGCTGCGGGTGGCGTTCAAGCCGTCATCGTCACAGCCACCACTACTGCCGTCTCTGCTACCGCAACCACCTCCCGCGCCGCCCGAGACAGTCGCGCCACCCACATAAACGCCAAAGCCACGAGCGACGCCGACATCAAATACATTACCGACGTCGACACGGACGACGCAGAAGCTATAAGTTCGCTCATTGTAGCTCGTTGCTCGTGCAACGAGGTGAGCCACAACGCGCAAGCGAATTTCATATACGTCGCGGATACGGATACGGACACAGACGTTAGAGGGAGGGCGACTGCGACTGCAACTGCGGCTGCTGGCTACGGCTACGGTAGTAATCGTCGCCCTGTGTGCACGGACAATAATATGAGGAGTGGCAGTTCAGAATTATTACTCGAGCAGCAACAACAAGAGTTACGGTTACGTAAAAAACGAGAACTGGCTCCAAAAAAGAAAAATGGCAACCGGCGCTTTCGTTCGTGGCGCGAACGTGTACGCTTCTATAGCACGTCAACGCTTGCCTTCTTCTCGGTGACGGCCGGCGCCTCGCTTCTGTTCCTGGTTCCGCTCTATGTCGATCCGGCGATATCGACACTAAGCCATGACTTCATCGACAGTCCCACACTGTGCACAACCACACGGCGCGAAGACCTAATCGGTATATTTAATTGTTCGTGGAGTTCATGTCGTGAAGGTTGCACCTCTGATCTCTATCGTTGCGTGCATATTTATGTGACGTTTATCGAACAAAATATCACAATACCCGAGAATATGACCGATTTCACTAACTTCACCGCGGAGTGGGAACAATCGGAGGAGGCCACACTGCTAGTGAACATAAAGGGGTGTGGCTATCCGCCGACGGTGACATGTAAAACATTCAACGCCTACTATGGCGTTGAAGGTGCAATATTTCCGTGCTATTATTCGCGTAAGAATAAAACGGTCGTGCTGACGTCGTACAATCATGACGATCAAGTAGCGGTGATTATACACTTCTTTGCGGTGCCATTTGTGATAACAGTGATATCGTCAATCGCCCTATGTGTCATGCATTGCGATTGTAGGTGTAAAAAGGATCGCAGCCATCGGAGGAATCGGCCGCAAAGTCGGAGACCGCGTATCGAAAATCTTAGGTGAGTTAAATTAAATGCCTTCATATGCACTCGTAAGCATGTGTGTGCTCTGTGGTACATATGTACATATATAATTATTTTATTTAACTAAATGACTGACTAGTTGAGAATTTGCTTAAAGAGTCAACCAGCAAATTGAGTGGACTTGATTTTGTTGTATTTTGGACAGTTTGAAAACTTGAACAATTTGAACCCTTGCAATTTTTCTGCCTTATGCGTAAATGAAATATATTTAAAGTCATCATAAATGGAAATTATTCTTTTTGCTGAAAGTGCATCTTTGCCAATAATTTTTTCTTTATTACAATAAGAAATTCGCTTTTTTCTATTGTCTAGAATTTTCGCCAATTTGGAGCAACTGAATAATTTTTTGTTTTCCAATTTATTTATTTGTAAATCTGGTTTGGTACCTGGCACGCAGATGAAAGAAAATTTTCTTCCATATGTTCCTCTTCTGTTTATGATTTATTTTCATGATTGGCCTCTAAATTCTCAAATTTGTTTGAGTTACTTTAAACTGCCAATATTTGTTTATAGATTTTGTCATTTTACGAACTAAAAGCAAACACAAAATTAATTGCCTTGTTGTTTTTGGTGCATTGCCGCTACCTGTTTAATGTGCCTTGGTTCAGACATAAAAGAAATTATGACATCCAGCCAAGTGACACTCGAAATAATTGCATAAAATTCGAAGGTTAAAATATTTAAAAAATTTTTTTGGAAAATTTTTTAAAATTATGATTTCAAGTACAAGTTACATTTGGAAAAATTTAATAAAAATCGGAAGGTAAAGTATTTTAAACATTAAAAAAAAATAAAAATAAATATTATAAAAAAATGACAAAAAAAACTAAAAGTAAAAATATTTTAAAAATGTTACCCAAAAATGTCGAAAAAAACTAAAAATAAAAATTTATTAAATAAAATTTAAAAAAAAAACTTTGGAAAGTAAAAATTTTAAAAATTTTACCCAAAAAAGTCGAAAAAACTAAAACTAAAAATTTATTAAATAAAATATTTAAAAAAAACTTAAAAAAATTTGGAAAAAAACAAAATTACGATTTCAAATCAAGTAACACTCGAAAAATTTGAATAAATCGAAGGTTAAAATATTTCAAGCATTTTTTTGGGAAACTTAAAAAAAAATTGTTTTCAAGTACAAGTTACATTTGGGACAATTTGATTAAAATCGGAAGGTTAAATATTTTAAACATTTTACTGAAAAATGTCGAACAAAAAAATAAAAATACAAATTTATGCTTTTTATAGAGTATTTGAGATTTTTTTATAAAAATCGAAGGTTAACATATTAAAAAAAAAAATTGTTTGGAAAACACAAAAAACATTATTATTTCGAAAAATTTAATTAAAATCAGAAGGAAAAATATTTAAAAAAATTTTAATGAAAATATCAAAAAAAAAAAATATAAATAAAAATTTTCAAGTTTTTTTCAAATTTTTCCAAATAATTTTATAAACATCGATAGTTTAAATATGTAAAAAAAATATATTGGAAAATGTCAATAAAAAAATGATGATTCCAAGCCAAGTGACACTTGGAAAAATTGAATAAGAATCGAAAGTTAAAAATTTTTAAATATTTTACTGAAAAATGACGACAAAAACTGAAAATAAAAATTTATTCCTTTTATACATTTCACAAAATTGAATAAAAATCTAAAGATTAAATATTTTAAACATTTAATGCAAAAGTTAAATTTTTTTTAAATTATGATTTCTAGCAAAAGTTATATTTGGAGAAATTAAACAAAAATCGAATGTTAAGATATAAAAAACAATTTTTGGAAAACATAAAAAAATATTATTTCAACCCAAGTAGCACTTGGAAAGATTGAATAAAAATCTAAAGTCAAAAAATTTTAAATATTTTACTGACAAATGCCGTTCCTTTTATATAATTGAAAAAAAAAAATGAATACAAGTCGAAAGTTAAAGTATTTAAAAAGAATATTTTTGGAAAACTCAAGAAAAAAAGATTTCAAGTTAAGTGACACTTGGAAAATTTTATTAAATATTGGAAAAATTAAAATATTAGAAACAACTTGTTGGGAAATGTTGAATGAATAAAAATTGAAAGTTAAAATATTAAAAAAAAATTGTTTGGAAGCCCATAAAAAAATTATTCTTTCAAGCCAAGTGACACTTGGAAAAATTAAATAAAAATAACGGGTGATTTTTTAAGAGCTACAGGAAAGTTTTTCAAAAAAACACACGTAAAATTCAGAAAAATGCATGAAATTTTTATTTAAATCGATAGTACAGTCCATATAATTTAATGTTTGAAGTTTATTTCATGCAAATGTTGACCGCGACTGCGCCTCAAATGTTCCATCCGCTTAGTCCAATTTTGGCATACTCTTTCCAATGTTTCGGTCGGTATCTCACATATAAATCCTTTAATGTTGTCTTCCAATGCGTTAATTGACGCAGGCTTGTCTGGCTAGACATGAGCTTTAACATATCCCCACAAAATATAATCTAAAGGCGTTATATCGCACGATCTGGGTGGCCAATTGACAGGGCCCGAACGTGAAATAAAATGTTCACCGAACTCGCCTCTCAACAAGTCCATTGTTACGCGTGCTGTGTGGCATGTGGCACCATCTTGCTGAAACCACATGTCATGCAAGTCAAGCTCTTGCATTTTGGGCAAAAAAAAGTTGGATATCAATTCACGGTCGCGCTCACCATTCACAGTTACTTTACGATTCGCAGCATCTTTGAAGAAGTACGGTCCAATCATACCTCCAACCCATAAACCGCACCAAACTGTGACCTTTTCTGGATACATTGGTAGCTCTTGAAATTCTTCTGGCTGATCTTCACTCCAAAATCGACAATTCTGCTTATTTACGTACCCATTGATCCAAAAATAAGCTTCTTCGCTGAACACAATTTTTCGACTTTAAACTTTCTTAACAGAACACGCATTTTTATAATAAAATCCAATGATTTGCAAGCGTTGTTCGTTTGTAAGACGATTCATGATTAAATTATAGACCAAACTGAAGATGTTTGTTTGACAGTGAAACAAAACACGTGCGTCAGCTGTTTAAACCAACTGTTTAAAAAAATAATAGCTCAAAAATCAGACGTTAGAATATTAAAATATTAAAAAAAAATTTTTGGAAAACACAAAAAGTTATAATTTCAAGCCGCAGTTATATTTGGAGAAATTTAATAAAAATCGAAAATTAAAATATTAAAAAAAATAGTTTGGAAAACGCAAAAAAATATAATTTCAAGCCCAAAGTACATTTGGAAAAATTGAATTTAACGATTCATCAATCCTTTTGCTAAACTATCATAAAGAAAAGTGATGGATATGAGTCATCCTCTTTATGGAAATTATTGCTTTAAATATCTCACACCAATACTTCGATAGAGATGCTTAAGGAAATGACCTGGAAGTTAACCAAATACTCTCACATCATTGTAAAGCGCAATTAGATCTTTGTACGCCTTCCTTATACAAATTTCGATAAAAGACAATCTCTGTTACGTATTTTCCACAACCGAATTGCAAAATTTTTCGATTTTTTAACAGGCCAAATGTAAAAAAAAAAATGATTTCAAAACATGGCGGATGAGGTGCTGCATAATTCAGAACCAACAATGGCGAGTTGCTTGCGACCAGAAAAGATTTTATCTACAATTTGTATTACAAATCAATCAAATTTGTATTATAAATCAATTAAATTTGTTTTATAAATCACTCAATGAAAATAATTGAATAAATTTACAACTTCTCTTTGCGGAAAATAATTTTTGGGTCATGCATTTTTCGTATTGCATTTTGCAGCCGATAAGTAGCAATGCTCGCGAATTCCTGATTAGTATTTTTGTATCGAAAGCGGTCAGTGCTGATCAGTCAGTCATAATCAAAAATAACAAATTTAAAAAATAAAAATAAAATCAATGAAAATTCACAAAGTATTTTTAGAAAAATTTTTGGGGCTTGTAGTTTTATAGTGAACTATATTCTTATATAAAAAATAGAGTGCAAATTTCAAGTGGCTCAAAAAACGCATTAATTTTTGGACACTTATTTAGTTAGCGGTCTTGGGCATTTTCTCCAGAAATATTACGAAAGCGCGAAATATTTTTACGCATTTGAAATTTTGTAGATTTTTTTTTTGTTTTTTAATTATAATTATATTTTAAGTTGCACAAAGTTTTAAACTTGGAATTATATAACTTTTTTAAGAGAATTAACTATATTTAATCATTAATTTTGCGCCACCTTGTACAAGTACAGCCCAGGAAAAAACTATAGCCTCTCAACATTTCTCCCAGTTTTGCCTACTTTTATTTTGTGTTTTTAATATTTTTTTCTTTTACTTTTAATTCTGCTCCATTGGGTCCTGGGAAATCTTCCTTCGGGATCAAGCGCATCCAGGACACCAATAAAGATGCGATTGCAAGCCTCTTCAGCAAACGTTTTGTTATGAGCTATGCCTCGATTTTTCGGACTTTTCGCTGATAGTTTGACCTCTTCAGCAGACCTCGGTCTTTTGGTGGCAGCTGACGATGTAGTTGGCCTATTGAGAGTGAAGTGAGGTAGTACCTTCTTCGCCCACTCTATCTACTTCCTTCGTCAGCTCCTCCTTAGTGGTGCTTCGGGTAGCCTTTTGAGTATCTTGACGGCATTACGCCTCTCCAAGTACCCTGCTTTGGTTGGATCAGTGATCCTTACTATCGGCCATCTTCCAGCGAGAGCACTGGCCTCGGTGCTTCCTATGGCAGTATCTTCCCCAGTTCGCTGCATAGCCTCAAGATGTCGACTAATAAGATAGGTTCCGACTGTCACTGGAGGCGCCAATATACTGGAGTTAAGCTTAGCCTCAGCCGCAATGACAGCACTTGCCCCCGGTCCACTCTGACCAAGTTTGATTTTTGTCTTCGTGGTAGCAGATTAAGAGCTCGTTTTGAACGGTGCTCGTTTTTCAGAGCTTGCTGCCCTTTCCGGATTATTTGTTTCTTTTATGTCTTTTGGTCTTTTTGTTTTTGCTACTTTTTATTGAATTCATATTTTGGACCCACGAGTGTCGGAGAAGAGATGCTCACCTGTGCATAGTTCCGAACTACACAAGCAAGGCTTGTTATTACGGAGGGCGCCAGGTATCCGTAAGCTCAGGTTAACGACTGGGCTGTATTCGAAAGGGGGGCCGTCACCCAGTCTGATCCTAGGCACGGATCGCATGACACCTTGATCCGGCCCTTTACCTCACACTATAGTAAAACTCCATTTTCAAATGCTGTACTATATATTAAAGAGTAACGAATACTTGCCCATGAACTCTTACCTTAGCTAGTTACCTCTCGTCTGAGTGCAGAGTGAGAACTGTGCCTATTAAAAGTCGGAGGGGTTTTGACAACCAACATTTTCGTAACTTAATTTAGCATTTTTTTGTTTGTTCTCTAGCCTCGGAGTTGTAGTTCTTTCTTCCTGATATTTTTCTTGGTTCTTTTAATTAAAATGTGATGTTATAATTTTGCAAAATATAAATTTTCTTTAAATTAGTTAAATAATTCATTTATTATTTTTATTTTCATCTGGCCATACTTTTTTATCATCTGGTCGCATTGTCGGCGATTGCGACTATTGTTGGTGTTGGAGTTTCTTCGTGT
Organism: Anastrepha obliqua; assembly: GCF_027943255.1. NCBI lineage: Eukaryota > Metazoa > Arthropoda > Insecta > Diptera > Tephritidae > Anastrepha > Anastrepha obliqua. Next base: position 24,304,805 of record NC_072892.1, read on the forward strand.
GTTATTTGTGTGTGACCTTTCCTCGCTTTATTTACGTTATTTTCCAGTTTCTTCTTCTTCTTCTCCTCCGAGCAGTCAAATCTGTCACTCGCAACTGCACTGTTGCCTAGTTTTTTATATAAAACAGCTCTAAAATGCTGAATTAGAGGAAAGAAAATATCAAATTTTTTTGTTTGTACAAATAACTTTGTATGCTTGACAAATGGTCTTTACTGTGTCCATTTTTTTTTAATTATATAAAATAGAGTATATTGAAAAAACAGAGTTTCAAAAATCTAGCCTTGTATTTAAAACTTATGTTAAGAAAATTCCTTAAAAAAAGGCCGAAAAACTCTTTTTTGCTGCATTTGAGGTGATGCAATAAGTTAAGGAACTTCTTTTTCAAACATGTCGTAATGGATTCTTCAGTATTATCTGTTTATTGTTTTTTTTTATAGGTATTTTCTTTAGGTGGATGGGTTTAGTTCGTATTCAGTTAATTCAAAGGCTTTTTTAAATTTAAAAAAATGTTTTAAATGTTAAGAAGAATTGAGCGAAGAAGGTTCATTTGTTGAACCAAGGATTATTTTCCAAAGCAGCACAAAACTTAGATAGTGGGGGTGTTCAAATATTGACCAGAGGAACCAAGATCCTGTAGGAAACTCCAATCTTGTTGTTTGAGATGAAATGATGAGCAAATCCTGTAACTTGAGACGATATGACGACCAAAATAAAACTTCAGGACATCAAATCAACGACGCGAAATATTTGTTGATTTTTACAGCTTTTCAAATTACGTTTTTCAATATATTTTCAAAAATGTTCCCCTTTATATACAAAAAATATTTCAATCAAAGCCGACTTATTTTTACAGAAAAACAAAACCTACTTATTTTTACAAATAAGAAGTGTTGATAAACCTTAAAGTGTATAATTCACAAATGTCATCTACTGTTTCAGTTTACATGATGAGTGAATATATGAGCATTTTAATATTCATTGCGAATGCCAATATGGTGATCCAACACCATTATTCTTGCATAACCTCAAAAGGAGCAACAAAAAATTATATTTGCACTTTCAAAACATCAAAGTTTATAAGAATCAATAAATTTTCCATAGCAATGAAATTTGCTCAGCATAAGCTTTAAATGCAAGAGTAGCCTTTTTCAGCACTTCTTTAATTATATAATTTAATTAATTTTTTTAATTTTACAAATTTTTTTAACTTGACGTATTGGTAGCTTAAAAAAGAAGAAATAGTTAAATTAAATGGGAAACAAACACCAAACTCAAAATTTTTCGCAATTTGGGTATAAAAAATCACTAAATGTAGTGCAAGGCCAAGGGTTGGCAACACTGCGCAACTGCATCAATGTGACGTCACGCACTCTCTGATGAACGCAATCTTATCTCCATGGTTCTTGAGTTCATTCTTCGAACGTCGTTTAAATTAAAGTTTTAAACTTTGTAAAAAATTGATGAAAGTTCGACAAACTTTTTAATTCGGAAAATTAAAAAAACCAAAAAATGGGTACAAAGTTCTATAGCTCATTCAATTTCAGTATAGAAAAGTGCAATCGTTGATTTTTCACAATTTTTATGGATGATTGCATTATATTCGGAAAATCACAACCAGCGATTGTTTGTGAGCTCGAGTACCTTAAAATAAATAAAGGTTTTGTTTATCGCACTATTACTCGCTACAATGATACTGGTAGCATCGCGAAACGTCATGGAGGTGGTCATCAAAAGACTGCAACGTCAAGCGAAATCCCCGACGAAGTGCCAGGCAAATGGCGAAAGAACTGAAAATATCCGACCGTAGCATTCGCCGCATACTGAAAAATGATCTCAAAGTCAAGATCCAAAAGGCGCAGGATCTCACACCAAAGCAGCTTCAAGTCGGACTTGAGAGAGCGAAAGAGTCAATTTCCGAACATTGTGCTTTCTGACGAAAAAATTTATCAAATTGAGCAATTTGTAAACTCCCAAAACGAAGGGATTATTTGAACGACCGTTCTTACGAGAATTTGAGTCATCGAATGGCCACCAGGAGGCAGCACCCGCCACTGGTAATGGTTTGGGCCGCTGAAACCGCAGATTGGCGCTCTCCAATCGCTTTCATCTACCCTGGCGTTACGGTAAATGAGAAATGTTATCGGGAAAGTATTCTGAAGGTCGTTTTGAAGCCGTGGGCAGACCAACATTTCGAGGGACGTTTCAATAGGACTCGGCATCGTCTCACTAAGCTCGAGTGAAGCAAGAATGGCTAAAACACAACGTTCCGAACTTCATAACGTCCACACAATGGCTCTCAAATTCACCAAACGCGAATCCAATGGATTATTCTCTTTGGGCTATTTGGAAAGCAAAGTCAGAACTAAAAAATTCTCCAGTCTTGAGGCACTGAAAAAAGCCATTGTCTGCGAGTGGACCAAAATACCTGCAAGTCACATTCGGGTAGCTTGCGATTCGTTTCTAAACCGTCTCAAGGCCATAGCCAAGGCAAAAGGTGATCATATCGAGCAAAAGTAAATTTATTCTTTTTTTTATAATTTTGTATTATTTTCACACATTTTTTACTTTTAATTGAATAAAAATAATTTTCCAAAATTTATGGCTTTTTTAATTGGTTACACTTCGAGTGCCGCACCCTGAGTGACGATTCTGATAAAAGATAAAGGACTTAGGCTAAATTTTTTACGCTGCCTGAGCTAAAATTTGAACCCTTCCAACGCATGCCGTATTTTATTGGTCTTAAACAATTATCTAAGCCTTGCTCCATTTCACTTTTGCGAATGCTTTAAAAATGCCGCTGTTTTATTTTCAGATTTATCGCATATTTCTTTAAGCAAAGCAAGCTGACTCTGCGCCATGTAATCGGTGGACGGCGTAATTGGTAAATCTTCTTTACATGAGCAACTCATCCGTCAACTGAATAAAATTATAAATCTATATCGCAAAACTATAATTTTCTGCCATTCTGTGAATTATGGTATATGCATACACAAATATGTATGTATGTATACGTACCTATGTCAGTATGTAGGCATTTGTGGCAGGCAATCGCATTTTTCGCTCTGCTCCGACTCAAATCGGATTTCAATTATTCACAAACTACAATTGGATCGCGCAAAATTTGATATGCACAATACAAAAATTGCCCATGTGTAACTACATATATTATATACGCATACATATATGTATGTGCATATTCAGCGCTAAGAATGCAGTTGTCTTCGTCAGCATGAGTAATATGAACAGTATTTGAATTCCATAATTTATGAGCTTACGTACGTACTTAGGTCGCACATCACTACACAGCTGCGCACAAGCATCCACAAAGGGACATGCTTTTTTACATATTTACATGTATTAGTAAATACATACATAGACTTATTTATACATACAGAGACATATATATAATTAGCCATATATTTGGCTCAATGACGAACCTGCTCCTCCTTTTTACGCAAATCAAGAGGTAGGACAAGGTTGTCTGCTAAGCCCAACTTTGTTCTCTCTGTACATAAATTAAAATTCAAACGATTTCCTATCTGGTGGAGTTAAAGTGGCTAAACTTTCTTATTAAAGTGTTAATGTACGTCAACGATTTAGTGATTTTTGCCGAGGTTCCGAGGGAATTGCAGGATATGATCGATGCCATCCGCGATTAAAGCATTCAATGGGGCCTTAAGGGGGGCAGCTCGTCCAGTACTTTCAAATTTTCAATTTTTTTGTTTGCTTTAAAAATTCATTTACAATCTAGAGAATTACTTTTTAATGTTTTGAGCTTCATAGAAAGTCTTAAAAGTCTTTCATAATGCCAGTGAAGTGTTGAGCGTCGAACGAAAGTTAAGTAAAAACGAAAACTTTAATCGCGTTTTTCTCGAAATTCGTTGTTTTTCACGCTGCCGAATATCACTCAAAAGTAATCAAGATATCTATATTACTTAAAATTTTACTATGTAGGATATTCTTTAACATATTGGCCTTTGCATGTACCTCAAATTTAATATTAATTATCACTAAAAATATTGTTTTCCTCAATTTGTTTATAAAAAAAGGTGTATTTTTTTCTTTTCCACTTCAAATTACTTTTTTTCGTTAAAAATATATAAGTGCATGTATGTAAGAAATGTGTATGGTGGCCAAAAGTAGACCAAACTAAGACTCAGATAACACTTAACAAGGTATACAGAATACTCTGTCTGAGCGTTACGGGAGGAATACGAACATGCCCCACAGCGGTTTTAGGAATAGTCACTGGTCCTTCCACTATATCTGGTAGCCAAAAGAGATGGCAATCAGTGTAGCTCTAAGACTTCCTAATCTACTCCATCTCAAAGAAGGCAATCTTACAGAACATGTAAGGATTCTGGGTTCAATCCTGAACTCTCCGTGTCTGACAGTTCACGACAAAATGGAAAGAAAACTAGAATTCTCCAAGAAATTCAAAGTGGTCAGTAGTGACCACCGCTCAGCGTGGAGAAACAATGAAATATTCCTAAAACAGGGCGTACAGGTGTGTTTTACTGATGGGTCCAAAATGGAAGGCGGTAGTCCCGGGGCTGAAATTGTCGGACCACATTTCAAAAAAAGCAGTTGCAATGGGAAAAACCACTTCTATTTTCTAGGCGGAGGTCCACGCCTGGGAGCTGTGTGCCAGAGAAAGTCTACGGAGAAGCACGCGCGGTGTTAATATAAACATTCTTTCTGACACTCAAGCAGCTCTAAAATCGCTGGGAAGCTTCTCATTTCAATCAAGGTTGGTCTGGGAATGTTTTAAAATCCTCAACACCCTACCATCAAGAAACTTTGTTACCTTGATGTGGGTTCCGGGAAATGAGGGGCATGAAGGGAATGAAATTGCAAACAATTTAGCGAAAAAGGGGCCCAACATTCCCTTCATAGGTCCTGAACCTTTCTGCGGGGTAAATAACAGCTTCAAAAGAGTCTTTTTACGTGAGCAGGAACAACGAGGCTTAATCGATTACTGGAGATGCCAATCGGGACTGCGGCAATCGAAAGGACTCATAGATCAAGAAGGGATAAAGGCAGAAGCAATCCTTAACCTAAGCAGAAATGACATAAAATTTGACACTGAACTACTAACAGGACACTGTAAGCTTCATTTTCACATGAAAAAGATAGGTGCGATAGAAAACGATTCCTGTAGACTCTGCCCAGAGACACAAGAAACAGCAGAACACATTCAATACGACTGCTCAGCAGTGGCACGACGCAGACTAAATTACTTGGAAAATTAACCCTACAGCAGTTTTAGGATTTATGAATAGCCTAAAACTGTTCGAGTAGGATACATGGCTGCACAATAGATCTATTTTGGTCGCAGTGCACAAATAGCCAATCAATAATAATAATAATGTAAGTGCAAAGAGGAATAACTTATTTTAATGAAACATTTTCTGGCTGATTTCTATTGATTACAGCTGCCATTTTTTTTGTTTTTTTTTCAAACATTTTTTTTTTATTTATTTAAGCATGAGTATTAATATGTAATTTATTTTACATAAGTTAATAAATACTCTCAGTTTTTTGCTCAAAATGATTGAAATACTCATTGTCTGGTAGAGCTGCTCCCCCTTAAAGTGAATTTGACCAATTCGAAATGCTTCGTTCTTAGAGAGTGTAGCAGAATTTCTTCTTCTTATATAGTAGTTGGAAATTTGCTACCAATGCAACTTGGTTTAAATATATTAATAATCCACGAATCTGTATTTCAAATAAATCAAAAATTTATGATGCGTGCTGAAGGTCGATCATCTTTTATGCGTCGCAAGTTTGGGGTGTCGACGAAAACGACTCAGTTGAGAGACTTCGACGTTTATTTATTAAAAAACTATTTTTTTTGTCCGCCAAATACTCTGAATTATATGATTCACATCAAAGCGCATTTGCTTCCGCAATATCCACGTATCACTTTGCCTTGCGGTGTTTTATTCTGGCAAGTCACAGGCTGTCGCGCATCCGTGCTGAGGAGACTGTGCGCCTCGGCGCTCATTGGGTAAAACAAAAGTGGAAAGATAGCCCGCTTATGTTAAATATGAAGCCTCTTAATGCTTTTACTACTGAATCTTTGTCTGCAATCATAGCTTCGTTTTCAGACTATCGTAAGAATAAAAATCTTTCGACTTTTCTGAACTCTGCTGTTAAATCAGATTTGTATGCTGACGTAGCACTTGGAGACGTTAAATATGTCAGTGATGACTTTTCTGCCTAAGCTACTAGCTTGATTTTTCGTGCAAAAAGATGTCTTCTTAACCTAAATGCGAGACCTTTTAAGAATGTACTTTCTACCGCCTGTACAATTTGTAACTTGGGTGTCCCTGAAAACATCCAACTCGTGAATGGACTTCTTCCCAATTTATAAAAATTTTCTTTATACAAAATACGTTGAATATCCTAAATGGCTGTGATTATAGAGCTTTGCGTAAATATTTGTCCTACTGTCTCAAATATTCTTAGTTAAATCAATTTTCATAGGTACTCTTTTGGGTTTAAATAATAATATTTTTTACATACCGAAGTTTTATTCACTTTTAGGTTTTGTAATAAAAGTTTTGAACCTGCATCTTTTGAATTAAAAATGAAGAAACATTATTTTAAATTATTCCGACTCACAAAATATAAATCAATATTATAGTCGTACGTTTTACTATGTAGTTATAAGCACCCATCATAAAAAAGTTTGCCACAGAAAAATAAACACCAGCTATCGCCGCTGTAGACCATTTTTAACGAGAAATCTCCCCCTGGTATGATATGTATGTACATACATACATAAGTCTAAAAAGCAGGAAAAGTTGATATACCAGTAAAGACTTTGATTTTTCACTCATAAGCGAAAAGTTTTTATTACGAAATTTTATTGACTTTTCAACGAAATTTTATACGAAAGTAAAAGCAAAGGTAGCGCTTTGTAATTTTATTGAACTGTAATATTTATTTTGAACTCATCCTTCCATCACATTGCTTATCCCATATGTTGAGCAAATATAATACGATTTTAATAAAAGAAAGCAATTATGGTAAGGATTAAAAATAAGAAGAGATGCTAAAATATAAAAAAATGAATAACTTTCGTGGATTTCGTGTTGTCAATTTTTATGAACTAATTTAGTTTGCTGTTAGGCGGGCGCCGTAGCCGAATGGGTTGGTGCGTGACTACCATTCGCAATTCAGAGAGAGAACGTTGGTTCGAATCTCGGTGAAACACCTAAATTAAGAAAAACTTTTTTCTGATAGCGGTCGCCCCTCGGCAGGCAATGGCAAACCTCCGAGTGTATTTCTGCCATGAAAAAGCTCCTCATAAAAATATCTGGCGTTCGGGGTCGGCTTGAAACTGTAGGTCCCTCCATTTGTGGAACAACATCAAGACGCACACCACAAATAGGAGGAGGAGCTCGGCCAAACACCCAAAAAGGGTGTACGCGCCAATTAAAAAAAAAAAATTTAGTTTGCTAATAAATGCGATAAAACAGAAAAGTTCATTTTTGAAAATGAAAATGGCTGTAAACTTTTTAATATTTATGTATACATACAAGTATATTTACATAGATAAATATGTGTTTATTATAGAATACATATGTGGAAAAAATTTAAGGTGAAAGAACTAAAAATAAAACAGTAAATATTTGTAGTTATGGAAATCTCTACGCGCTCCATTGTTGTCTGTTAGTGTACTGCAGCTATCTGGTTCACAAATATCGAATATTATAAATTATAAAAATTATAAATCTTCCTATAGGATGATTAGTTTTGTGCCACCTTGTTATGAATATCTGGTATAAACCTTCCGATAGCGTGGGTGACTTATACGCCATGGCGTGCTTCTTAATTGTGTCTGCAGTGATTTACATATAATAAATATATTTTTTTTAATAGGACGAATCTGTTTGAGTAATTCCCAAATATCTAAACAAGTAAATAAGGCTCTATATTTCATATGACTCATTAGTATCTCAAATATGACTCATTATTTTCCTATTTATTCGGTATTACTTGAATTTTCGTAATGCAACAACTTAATCAGCGTTCACTTAAAATATTTACAGAAGGTTTGGCCCAATTTACGGCACACGTCCATGTGGCAAGAAATAGTCTGAAAACCTTTGAGAATCAACAAAATCATTGCATTGTGACATTAACTCATAAGTAACTCAGCAAATACCAAGCCCCCTGAAATATGCAATGGCTGGTAGAAAACTACATTTTTGTTTTGTGCCCAAAAGTGCATGAAAATTGACCAAAATGCCCTTCGTTTCAGAAAAATAATGCTACATTTGAAGGAGAAGTACGATGAAAAGGTTGTCTCCATAAATGGGCTTGTACACTGATAAAAACGCCTTTGGACAAGTTTTGTGAGACGCTTTGAAATAACTCTTCAATATCAAAAAGGGTAGATACCTATGAAATGAGACTTTCAGCTATTAGTCCATAGATGTCACTAGAAGTATTTTTAAACCTTCTCAAATGTCTTGTTTTTTTCGTCTGTCATTTGTCAACAATACTCAGTTCATTGTTTGTTACGTTTCATACAACAATGCATTTTTGTCTCTCTTAAAAATGTCGAATTTCGTGGCTTCAAACTACGTTTTGCGGACATCGTTGATTTTCTGTTATCAATTGAAGAAAAACGCTTCTTAAGCTCATCAAATGCTTATAGAAGCTTATGGTGGACATGCTCTAAGTAGAGCACAGTGCTTCAGGTGGTTTGAAAAATTCCGAAGTGGTGATTTAAGCGTGCAGAACGAGGACCGTGCCCGGCCACCGAAAAAGTTTGAGGACGCCGAATTGCAAGCATTGTTCGATGAAGATGATGGTCAACGCAAGAAATGATGGCAGAGCAGTTGGGAGGGACCAAAAAAGCATTTCCAAACGTTTGAAAGACATGGGCATGCTTTTAAAGGTCGGAAGATGGGTGCCGCATGAACTGACTGAAAGGCAGCAAGAGAACTGAAAAACCACTTGTGAAATGCTGCTCTCCCGGTTCAAAAGGAAGTCTTTTTTGCACCGAATCCTTACGGGTGATGAAAAATGGGTGTATTTCACCAATCGCAAGCGTAAACGATCGTATGGTCCGCCCGGCCGCAAGTCAAAAACAACAGCCAAACCAAATCGCTCCGGCCGCAAGGCAATGTTGTGTATTTTCTGGGATCAGCGTGGTATGATTTGGTACGAGCTATTAAAACCAGGTGAAACAGTTGGCGGTGCACGTTACCAACGACAATTGGCCGATTTGAACAGCGCTATACACCGAAAACGCCCAGAATATGCCTATCGGCGTCACAAAGTAATTTTTCTTGATGACAATGCACCGCCACATCGAACGAGAGCGACTCGGGAATTGGTGGAGATGTACGATTGGGAACCGCTGGTGCATGCGGCTTATTCACCAGACTTGGCGCCTCCGATTATCATTTGTTTGCATCAATGGGCCACGCACTTTCCGAGCAGCGCTTCAATTCTCACGAAGGCTCGATGATTGGTTTCCGACCAAAGACGGCCAATGTTTTTGGCGCGGCATCCACAAATTGCCTGAGAGATGGAAAAAATGTGTCGCTATTATTTTGAAGATTAAATTTGTTTGTTAATAAACATTTGAAATTGAAAAAAGTCTCATTTCATAGGTATCTGCCTCAGACGCTGGTGACCGTATCCCTAGCAATTATTTGCCATAATTCATATCATGAAACTACCTACAAGTAAAAAAATATTATTTAATTTATTTTACTTTAGTTAGAATTTTACACCTCTAAGGAGGCAAGCTTAAGCTTAGTGCCTTACAATATACTGCGTGCGTCAAAAGAAAGTTTTGACTATTTATTTATCTTGTGATTCGAATTATTTTTTTGTAAATAGAGTTCATACTACAATAAATTTCAAACTTTATATTCAAAATGTATAAAAAAGTTTGGGGTATGCAATTTTATAGATCACTAAATTTTGGTATAAATTAAAAAAAAAAATTCTTCAAAATTGTAAAATTCTTACCCAGAATTTTTAGAAAAATTTTCAAGTATGTAGTTCATAGTTCATTAAATTCTGGTGAAATATAGTACAAGTTTCAAGTTGTTAAAAATCGCCTTGATTTTTGAAATTTTTTTCTGCTGATGGTCTTGGCGTTGAAGAAAATTCCCAAAAATCAGTATCTTTTTGCTCTACTTGAAACCTGAACTCTATTATACCAGAATTTAATGAACTATAAATTGCATACTTCAAAAATTTTCCAAAAATTCTGGATAAAAAGTTTGAAATTTTGATGATTTTTTTTTTCTAATTTTTATACTAAAATTTAGTGATCGCAGTTTTTGATGCAATTTTTTTTCAAATTTTTATACTAAAATTCAGCGATCGCAGTTTTCCATGAAATTTTTTTTCTAATTTATACCAAAATTCAGTGATCGCAGTTTTTGATGAAATTTTTTTTCAAATTTTTATACTAAAGCTCAGTGATCGCAGTTTTTGATAAAATTTGTTCTCAAATTTTTATACTAAAATTCAGTGCTCGCAGTTCTATAGCGTACTCGAAATTTTTCTAAATATTCTAAGTAAAAAGTTTGAAATTTCGATAAAAATTGCCGAATTTTCACAAATTTTATACAAACTGCGAGACTTTGCTTATATGGCTTTTATTGTAGTATCAACTATATTTTCATAAAACAAATTTGAAATAAAAAAGTTAATAAATAAATAGTCGAAAATTGTCAAAATGCGGTGTACACTTTCTCTTCTATAACTCTATACATTGCACTGTACAGTTGTTGGGAAATCAAAATGAAACTAATATATTTAAATTTTCACCTGCGCACGTACACAGCCTCACATACTGTCACATATACAATGTTCATCAAAACATTGTAATTACCGCTCACTTTCCCATACGCATAAGCCTGTTCCATTATATATGTCTGTACTCCTGTAAATGTCATTCCATTCAATTGTCGCACCACTCAGTTGTTATCTTCCGCTTGCGGCTTTCGTTGTGATATTCGAAATTTTCATGTTGAGCTCTCCATTATTGTTACCGTGGGCGTTATGTTGTCGCTTTGTTGACAAAATGGAAAATGTTGCGTGCTTTCATGGCTTTTACTATTCATTAATTCATTTCTGAGGAAAAGCTTGCTCAATATCTGTGCAGTAAAGGTGTAATTTTAGTATCCAGTTCGTTGCCCATTATGGTAGTCACAGGCCCGAAAAAATGATGATTTTCAATAACTTTTTTTTTTTAGCTAATCAGTTGCTTTATTTAACAAACATAAAAGCAAAGCATTAATACATCACATTTCGACTTGATTTTAGCGAGATTTCAATAAAAAAAAAATATTAAAATTTGTAAAAGTTTCCGCTGTTTGTGTTGATCCCGTTTCTCGAGAAGTCCCTTGTAATGATCATCACTACTCCTTGGATATTCATCTAAAATCAATCGGTCAAGAGAAATTAGTTTTATAAATATATACCTTCTACTCAAATATGAACGAGACGGTATCAATAAAACGGTCCGCGGATGACATATGGCAAAAATAAATTTTTTGTTTTTTGGTAGGACTGTTATAAGCTTACATGGCAAATTTCAGCGTGTTATGTCACATAGTTTGTTGTGCTACTGTAAACAAGTCAAGCTCGAGTGTGTTCTTCGAATTCTCTCTTATGACTTCAATTGTCTCAAAATGTTTTCCACGGAGCGGCAACTTGAACTTAGGAAACAGGAAAAAGTCACATGGAGCCATATCAGGCGAATACGGTGCTTGCGGAACGATATTAACATTATTTTTGTTCAAATAATCGCGAACAAGACGTGATGTGCGTTGTTCTTTTTGAAGAAAATTCAACAATTTTCGAACAAGACGCGCGGACACTCGTCTCATGCCCAAGACATCATGAATAATAGTATGAACGGATCCATTTGATATGCTCAGCTCACTAGTTATCTCTCTTTCGGTCACACGGCGATTTTCAAGCACAATTTCCTTTACTTTTCCGATGTTTTCGTCGTTTACTGATGTTGCTGGACGACGTTCATGAGGCAAGCTTTCAACCGATGTACGGCCCTCTTTGAACGATTTGTACCACTCGAAAACACGTGCACGCGATAGAGCAGATTCCCCATAGGTTGTCTGCAACATTTTTAAGGCGTCTGAAGCCGAAATTTTGTTGGAATAACAAAATTTCAAACAAATTCTTTGTTCAACTTGAATTTCCATCGTTAAATTCGAAGAACACACTCGAGCTTGACTTGTTTACAGTAGCACAGAAAACAAACTATGTGACATAACACGCTGAAATTTGTCATGTAAGCTTATAACAGTCCTACCAAAAAACAAAAAATTTATTTTTGCCATATGTCATCCGCGGACCGTTTTATTGATACCGTCTCGTTCATATTTGAGTGGAAGGTAATCCTGTGCCTGATCGAAGCGTTTTTTTTCAAAATTAACATTATGGCGGCCTTAGCAAATATTTTTCAGATTTTCGAGAAAAAAAACCGACAATTAATTGTTTTAAAAAAATCTAAATTTTTGAAAAAAAATCCTTCGATCAGGCAAGAGTTTTTTATGTTTTTCAAAAGCAGTATACATTTTATTGAAATCTACCAAGCGGTTTTTAAGTTACAGTGAACAGCATTTCAAAAAACATACATAATTTTGAGAAAAACGCATTTAAAGTTTTGCTATCGATTTATGTAGAGTTATACGAATTATTTAATTACTTACACTGTGTCATCTATTCCTGGGCCGCATAAAAGTTCTTCAGCCGTCATAGCAGTTTCCAAAATATCGATTAGCTGTTGCCTACGGGGCATTCTACCCAACTTTCATACGTGTGTGCTGTTAGCTTCTTGCTCTTGAAGCTCCGGAGCGCCCGAGCGCCCTTTGTTAAATGTTGAACAACTCGAAAAGTATTTGTCGGATTCACTTCAAATTTTCACACAATATTTTTAATATTTTATAAATATATAGTTGGCGCGTACACCCTTTTTGGGTATTTGGCCGAGCTCCTCCTCGTATTTGTGGTGTGCGCCTTGATGTTGTTCCACAAATGGAGGGACCTATAGTTTCAAGCCGACTCCGAACGGCAGATATCGTTCTGAGGAGCTTTTTCAAAGCAGAAATACACTCGGAGGTTTGCCATTGCCTGCCGAGATTCGACCGCTATTAGAAAAATGTTTTTCTTAATTTTGGTGTTTTACCGAGATTCGAGCCTACGTTCTCTCTCTGAATTCCGAATGGTACTCACGCACAAACCCATTCGCCTACGGCGGCCGCCGTAAGATATTATACTTTAAGAAAATGCAAAAAAGTTCAAATATTTGAAAATTCTGACTACCCCTAACTCCTTAAAGCGGTCACCCTTCTTCAGTTAACACAATGAGTGCCAAGTCGCTTGCTTTTGTACTCCCTCTTGGGGTGCCACGCCGCGCGAAAGTGTGGAAAGCTTAGATCTTATCGGGAGTTTTCATGCGACAACTGCATGAAGTTTTTTATGTTTGAGCAAGAAAGCAGATCGAGGATTGCTGAGATAACAATAAATTCTTTTCAACAAAAAAAAATGCTGCTACTTATCCGTTGAAGATGTTCGTCAACTTCGTCTGACATTAAGTCTTAGCGCGTATTGCTGCCTTGAAAAGCTCATCTTAGCAACAAACAAAATATTTTAGTTTGGGGGAAAAATAAATCCATTATTTTCTTAATAGATGGCGGCAGTGATCGATATCTCGTAAAGTATTGATCAAACAATTTAAAGTTTGTGCTCGTTGTCAAGGTGGCATTTCACACTAAACAAATTTTTTTGTTTCTTCCTTTCTGTTGTGGGTTACAGGGTGTTAGCAATGAAAGACAACCACGAGAAAATTCGTCTAACAGCTAATTGAGTGCAATTTTGGTTTCGTCGATTCAGTTCAGGCATTTTTGTCTTTTGTTAAAGAAATTGTCGATAAAATCACAAAAATAAACGAAGTTGACCGGCATTCTAGTAGTCGTAGCATCGCCCAGGAGCTAAAGATCGATCATAAAACAGTTTAAACCATTTACGCAACAATTTTACGCAAAAATAATGGATTTCTTTACCACCAAACTAATATATGGGAAAATTATTCATGTATGCGTGTGAAGGTGTGTAGGGCTGCTGTGTTTGTTTGTTTCTGAGTTACCTTGTATGGTTGTGTGCGCACTGCATTGCGAACAAAAAGTGCCAACTTTGCATGCCGTAAATAATTTAAATGTGTAAAACTCCATCTGAGAGTGCAATAACTTTCAAAACAACAATACAAATAAACTCGAACGCAGTTATGTTTATGGAAATTTAACCAAGCGATTGGATTTATATAATTTAATTAAAGTACAATTAAATATAACAAATGGGTTGAATTGTAATTGCGAATGAGATTTTTTACAAATGCCACTATAAAATATTTCAATTAGAGTCATCAATTCTTGGTGGGTGACCTGATAATCTCCGGAATAGTCAATATGAAATGGATGCATCGAAGGCATAGTCAACGAGGCAGAAATGAGAATTAGATAATAGGTTAAGCGTTTTATGACTCTTATGCTTAGATATGGAGACCTTTGAGAGAATTTATTATATAATTTTAATAGTAAATATTAAAATTACCCTTTTAGTAATAACTATGAAAATTATAAAGACTTTACCAGACTTTTTTTTTCAATTTCAAACATTTATTAACAAAAAATGGTTATAAATTTAATCCTAAAAATAATAGCCATCGCTAGCGATACATTTTTTCCATCTCTCAGGCAATTTGTGGATGCCGCGCCAAAAAAATTGGCCGTCTTTGGCCGCAAACCAATCATCGAGCCATTTTTTGGCTTCTTCGTGAGAATTGAAGCGCTGCTCGGAAAGTGCGTAGCCTATCGATGCAAACAAATGATAATCGGAAGGCGGCAAATCTGGTGAGTAAGCCGCATGCACCAGCGGTTCCGAATCGTACGTCTCCACCAATTCCCGGATCGCTCTCGTTCGATGTGGCGGTGCATTGTCATCAAGAAAAATTACTTTGTGACGCCGATAGGCATATTCTGGACGTTTTCGGTGTATAGCGCTGTTCAAATCGGCCAATTGTCGTTGGTAGCATGCACCGCCAACTGTTTCACCTGGTCGTACCAAATAGGTCGTACCAAATCATACCACGCTAATCCCAGAAAACACACAGCATTGCCTTGCGGCCGAAGCGATTTGGTTTGGCCGTTGTTTTTGACTTGTGGCTGGGTGGATCATACGATCGTTTACGCTTGGGATTGGTGAAATACACCCATTTTTCATACCCCGTAACGATTCGGTGCAAAAAAGACTTCCTTTTGAACCGGGAGAGCAGCATTTCACAAGTGGTTTAACGATGTCCGCAAATCGTAGTTTGAAGGCACGAAATTCGATATTTTTAAGAGCGACAAAAATGCATTGTTGTAGGAAACGTAACAAACAATGAACTGAATATTGTTGACAAATGACAGACGAAAAAAACAAGACATTTGAGAAGGTTTAAAAATACTCCTAGCGACATCTATGGACTAATAGCTCAACGTCTCAGTTCATAGGTATATACCAGGTAATAAAATTTCAAAATTGATTTCTCAAATTCTGAACAAACTTGCAAATTGTCACGGTTATAGTTCAGTATGAACTACAAGGGGGCGCAAAATTAATCACCCTAACGGAAGACTTATAGTTTTTACAAATGGTTTCGTACGTCAATCATACTTGGCACTTGTGAAGTAGACAGCTGCAGTATACAAACACAGGCAAGCAATGGAGCGCGCAAAGGTTAAAATAGAGATTTCCATTACTCAAAATCATTTTTTTTAATTATTAAAAAAATATTCAAAAATAAAAGTGGCTGATTAAATTTGCCCCACCTGGTATTTTCGTGAACAATTTCGCTGCTACAGAAACACTTAAATTTATTGATATTAAAAATAATACTTCAGTTATCTTACTTATCCCCTCGGACGTATTTTCAAAGGTATCTAAACTCGGCAAATAATTTCAAAATTTCGATTGCATGAAAAGTCCATTTAAAGTTTTTTTAACAAACTACGAGGATATCAAATCTGCAAAGTAGGTCATCCTGATTGTTTAAGGGATTAGGGATAGTCAGAGGCCCGAAAAAATGATGATTTTTTTTTTGCTAGCCTGTTGTTTTATTTTACAAAAATAAAAACAACGCATTAACACTTCATATTTCGACTTAACTTTTTCAAAATTTAAACTAAAAAATTAATAATTGTTCAAGTTATCGCTGTTGGTGTTGAGCCTGATTCTCCAGAAGTCCCTTGCGGTGATCATCACAAGTCCTTGGAGATTCATTTAAAATCAATCGGACAAGAGAAATTATTTTTATTAATAGATAATCTGCCTGATCGCAGCTTTTTTTTTTAATTAACAATATGGTGGCCTCAGGAAATATTTTTCAGATTTTTGAGAAAAAAACTGACAATTAATTGTTAAAAAAAATCGATATTTTGAAAAAAAAATCTTTCGATCAGGTACGAGTTTTTTATGTTTTTCAAAGGCGGTATACATTTTATTGAAATTTAACAAGTGGTTTTTAAGTTGCAGTGATCACCAGTTCAAAAAACATTGTTTAAGAAAACGCATTTAAAGTTTTGCTATCTGCTCCGCAGCGCCTCAGCGCCCTTTATTAATTAATGAATAACTCGAAAAGTATTTATTGTATTCACTTTAAATTTTCACACAATATTTTTAAGATATTATACTTTAAGAATATACAATATAAAAACAAAATCCAAATTTTTGAAAATTCTGACTACCCCTAACCCCTTAAAAAGGTTTTATTGCATTATATTTGAAATCCTTCTTGGGACAAGAGCCCAAGGCGCACTGAATAGTTAGTAGCAACAAAGTAAAAACAACAACAGCAATCATTTTGTTTTTGATTTTGATCTCTAAAATATCGAAATCTATAAAACAGAGATTGATGTTTGAATGTGAGTTAAACCAAATTGGACAATAGAAACCAAATTCATAGAAAAAACTCAAATGGTTACCCTGCTGCTGCTGTCTGCTTAATGTGCCTTGCAAGCAGGATGGAATTGTGCAGGTGAAGAAAAGAGAGCAGTACGAGAATGCTGACACTGTCTGAGTGGAATTGGGTGTCAAACAGATTTTCTAAGAGGGGTGAAAAAGCTCTGAAGTATTTTAATATTTAAAGTAAATTAATTAATTTAATTTAATTAATTAAATTGCATTATATTTAATTAATTAATTATTTATTACTAATCTTATTAAAATGTTTACCCTTTTTAACTAATAAAGGAGAATTACTTGATTTTTTGCTTTTGTAATAAATATAAGATTAAAAATTTGAAGATATTCCCCACAAAGAAGAAATTCAGCCATATATGGCTATAACAAATTAACGGCATTTAGAATTAAAGAAAAAAAAAATACAATAAAAAAATTAAAAAATACCATCGACTTACCGTACTTTCGTTAGTCCCCCCGTACATGGATGGACTCGATGATATATAAGTGGCACATACCATATATTCTTTGCTAGATGTTTGGTTATCTTTTCCTCCAATTGCGGTGTGCGGCTTGATGTTGCTCTACAAATGGAGAGATATAACATTTTATGCCCAATCCTCTCTTGGCAGAAATACACTTAAAGGTTCACCCGAGCTTCTTCTCCTCTTTGTGATGTGCTTTTTGATGTTTTTTCTTCATTTATGAGGAGCTTTTTCATGGCAGAAATACATTCCGAATGTTTGCCACTATCTGCCGAAAAGCGACCGCTATTACAATAAACTTTACCCATAGAATGATTCAATGAAATTTCCATTATCTGCAGTAACCTTGCATACCCGAATCAAACGCTTCTTATTCATATTTAGTACTCGTATAACGAAATTAATTGCAGCCTTTAGATAAGAAATGGTGTTATGAGGTTGCTTATTGGTTTCACGCTCAACTACGCCCCAAACGTAGTAATACAGGTGATTAAGGTCAGGTGAGTTAGGCGGCCGTAAGTTCGTTGTTAGGTAGTCAAGGAAATTTTCAGCCATCCAGTCTTGTATCGCCCTCACTTTGTGTGAAAGAGCAGAGTGTTGCTGAAAGATGTATGGTCTATCACTGCGTACACTATCAATCCAGGGTTTCACTACTGCCGCTAGAACCTCAATATACGCAGGGAATTCACTCAAAATACTTGAATAAAGAAGTGTATCCTTTGTTGCTCACATCACCTAAAACCAAGATAGGGATTGCTAACACAGACAAATGCAGGAAATGCAGAGAGGATGTTGAGAAAACTTTAGAACACCTTCTGTGCGTTTGTCCGGCATTATTAAAAACGCAATTAAAATACCTGGGAGCACCATTGTTGACATTCTACATGATGTCTAATTTCAGAATTCATAGAGGTCGGTCTCCATCTGGTATCGCTAGAGGCCAAAAGGTCTGTGCGTGGCTTAAAGCCAACCAGGCTAGCCTAACTTAACCTAAAACCAAAACAGTGGCTGGAAACTTCGTGTACATGAGAGCAGGAACCTTTTTAAGAACCGAATATTATTTTTCTGATTACTCCGTTCGGAGCATAAGGCCCTTACAAGTATTCTCCAACGTACGCGGTTAGATACTATCGTCTTAGCTCTATCCCAGCTTGTGTATATCTTTTCCACACTAACCTACTTTCCTAGTTTCTAAACAAAAAAATTTGACATTTTCATTCCTCAGCCCCAAAAATCGTATCCTTCCAATCCTTACTCCTACACAAAACAAGCAAAAAACGCACAATTACACATTACATCAGTGGCGCCAGCAAGAGGAAGCGGGCAATCGCGATAATAACGCAGCCACGCCAAAATTTAGAGAAGTCCTCAACCATCTGTGCGATCCTTCTGACAGAAAAATGTGAAACACAGATGGCGCGCTAAACAGTTAGAAGGCGTTGTTCATAAGCAACGAAAGGTGGGTACGCCCACTATTTAGAACTGGTAGCGGCAGGCTAGTCCCCTACCCTGCCGGAAAGCAAGATAGATTAAAGCAAGACTGAGTCTTGTCGAGGCCCTATGCTCGAGTAGAGTGAAGAAGGGAAAAAAGGTTGCTCATTGCATGCCAAAACTAATGAAAAAGGTAATAAATTAAAAATATATCGCAGGTATATTAAAAATGAATTATAAATGTGGTGCATTTGACAAATATTCTCATAAAAATGCTTGTAAATACACAGGTTTCCAAGCAGAAGGTTTTAAAAAGGTGCCCAACGGTGGTTTAAAAACGTTAAAAAAGTGAAAACATAAGCTAATTATCTACGTAACTAAAATTGTGAAAACTTATTCGGATATAAACTTTCATTTTTACCAGAGATCAACTTAAACTACTTTTGCAATTGCGCGTATAAAGAAAATTGTTGTTGCTTGCAATTATTTAATTTTCTGCTTGACAAATGCAAATTTTTGTCTAATGGACAAAACGCTTTCTCCTCACACTTTTCATTAACAAAACAACTCTTTATGCAGCTACAGATCTCATTCCTTACCCCAAGTCGTGCACGCTTCCCCTCTCATTCGTACTGCCTGCCTTAGCGTACACGCCAGCCAGCTAATATTGTGCGACCTTCACTACCAAATAGTCGGCAATCTCTATTCGTATCTTTTAGCTTCGCCTTCCCCTCACCCCGCTTACATAATGACATATTACATAATTTTATTACGACATTCATAGCCCACCTGTACATATGTATACGTATGGATGTATGTGTGTGTAGGTATAGATGCGAGCAACTGTATGCATTCGCTTATCTGCCCACATTGTTATTACAATTTTGTGTCGTTGCTTTGCAGTTTTTATGTATTTTTAATGTTATTGTTATTATTATTGTCGCTTTTTGTATTTCTTGTCTTCATCAGTTGTTTATTTCCGCTCGCCAGTTACAAGTCCTTCTGCTTGCACAACGAATTATATTCACGTGCATCGCGTACCAAACACATGGCTGCACCAGCTCACCGAGCCACACCACGAATTCACAGAAATGCAAAAACACACATACATACATATAACGACTGTTATGTATGAGCAGGTATAGAAGTAGCGAATGCAACAATGAGTTTAGAAAAATGCGACTAAAATAAAGATTTAAAGAAAAGTAGCAAAAATAAGCTAAAGCGAAATTCAAATTTTCAAAACACAAATCCAAATGTACGAATGAAGGGATAAGTTAAAATAAAGTAGTACCTACAAGTTATTCTTTTTTTTTAAATCTTGACACTCGTTTATTCTTCTTCATGCCAGCTGGTGCAAATACGGTTACTACATACTTGGTCTTCGCATCGTCTTTAGTACTTGAATTTATCACCAATCATGCGACCAATCCTAACCAACAGATCCAGTGACTCTTTAAAAAATATCCGTGTTTTCCACTGGCTCTGCTAGAGATCGACTGGCTCTAATAGAAATCCGAGTTTTCCACTGGCACTGCTGGATCTTTATTAGAGGCACTGGATCTTTATCATAGCCAGCAGATCTCTCTTCGCTGCCCTATCATCTTCCGCAAAATTTCTTTCATTTTCTCATTATCGAATGTTATATTCCTGGCCTTGTTGTATTAACGATGCTGTGTTCTGACCACGGGTAGATCTAAGGCGCTCGAATGAACTTCTAAAGCTAACAAAAGCCGCAGCTCTCGAATTTGGTGTCTAACCTTAACGAACATTGTCCGTAAGGTAACAATGCGCCGATTCTTGAGATTGCTGCAAGTCCACTCGGCAACAGCTGTAAGAAAGATAAGTTCAAATCATCCCAGCACCATCTCCTCAGCTGCCCTATTCACACTTGGCTCTCTCCTTCATGCTATGCCTGCAGATATCATCATGATCATCGATAGCATTACAGTCTTGTATAGACCACTGCTTCCACAACTACGGTTATACACTCCAATCGACCTTCTGCTACGCCTTACCAGTTGGTGATCCTCATTTTCCACAAGTCGGTTGTGACCTTATCGACCCCGTGTTTATTTGGTCTTCCTCGACCTCTGCATCCAATTGGTTGTCTATGGAACGCTATACTGGTGGCTTTATATTTGGGCATGCTGTACATGTGCCCCAGCCATCTGATTCGTTGACTTTTTTAAAACGTATTGCGTTTCCTTTATGTACAAAGGCATCAAGCACGTGATTGTACTTCATCCGATATATTCCGTCATCTCGAAGGGAAGACACCATATACTGTCCCCAGTATCTTTCTTTCAAATCTCAGTATTTGGTTGATATATGTTTTTTTAAGTAGCCATTACCTCGCTGCTGTTTGTTTGTCTGGATCATACAAGTTCTTTATACATTGCCATCTTTTGAGCTCTTGACAGCAATGGAAACTTGAAGAATTTTACGTGTGCAAAGAATGCTTCATTTGCCGCCCTTACTCGGCCAGAATTACCGCTAATGAAGAAGCCTAAGTATTTCAATTTGTCGACTCTCTGTATACATTCACGACCGACTTCAATGTGTGCATCATCATCTGCGGATATAGCAGATCTAGATATCACACACCTGCTGAATTTCATGAGTAGCTTCAAGCAGTTAACGCAATTCTAAGCCACCGTTTGGACGTCATTCTCCTCTAATCCAAAATCCGCTCTTCCTTCTAACCCGCTGCTCTATCCCTCTTGCTCTATGACTTTTACATGAGCCATTTAA
Source organism: Anastrepha obliqua (assembly GCF_027943255.1). Lineage (NCBI taxonomy): Eukaryota > Metazoa > Arthropoda > Insecta > Diptera > Tephritidae > Anastrepha > Anastrepha obliqua. Next base: position 24,326,482 of record NC_072892.1, read on the forward strand.
CTTAGTCTCAGAACACAGAAGAAGCTTCTCCACTCGCCCCTTGGCAGACAATGACAACTTCCGAGGGTATTTCTGCCATGAATCGGCTTAAAACTATATAATATAATCCTCCATTTGTGAAAAACGCCATGACGCACACCACAAATAGGAGGACGAACTCGACCCAACACCCAAAAAAGGGTGTAAAATACAGGTAACGAAGAGGAAGAAATATATTTAACTTCTTCCATTCTAAGGAGTGGACTTTACTCACTAAATAAACCACTTAATCCATAGGACAGTTATCCATTGCTCTCGTTAATCTCAATAGCCATTATTTTCGAACTTTGGAAGGTTGCAGAAATTAGAAGTAAAGGTGCGGTTTTTGAGGCCACATCCGCGAATATTGCCGGCATTTACCAGCAATTGTACGCCTTATAAAAGATACTGTTAAGTAATTTACTCTTCAAGTTCATACAATATTTTCGTCACATGACAGAGAGCCACGCGACTGATACCAAACTTCTCAAGGAAAGTAATCAATCCCAATTCTGGCGAAGCTGATGGTATTTCTCGAGGTCGTTTTGCAGAAACGTATTTGCTTTGTAGTTCTCTTCTTCTTGATTTGCGCGATAACCACTTAGGCGACGTTGGCCGAGTTTAACATAGCGCACCAGTCGTTTCTTTCTCGTGCTAACCGACGCCAGTTGGATACACCAAGTGAAGCCAAGTCCTTCTCCATCTCATCTTTCCAACGCAGAAGAGGTCTTCCTCTTCCTCTGCTACCAGCAGCTGGTAAAGCATCGAATACTTTCCGACCCGGAGCGTTTGTATGCATTCGGATGACATGACCCAGCCAACGTATCCGCTGGATCTGTATTCACTATGTCTGTGGTTAGATGTGTCAAAGCAAGATTTCATTTTCATGCCCTAGAAAGTGCTTTAAAATCTGGAAAGAGTTATGGTGTGCTGATTATTTTTTCTCAGCTTTTTTCCCAAGATTTTAGTTCCATATTCTGCGCAAGAGCTCATGTATGCATTATTCCAGCTTCTCGTCTTGAGCTTAAATACTCAGTCTACAGTACGTCAGCTTCCGTAGTTTTGCTGTTCTTTAACCTCGCTATTGCTTTTGCCTGACGACTAAAGATACGTCTGTTGTAAACAATTGGCGGATCAGAGTCTGCATTTTCTCTGTAATTTCCACTGACTACCATTTCTGAAAGTTGGATGAGTGGTTCCTTCGCAATTTAAGTGCGCTCTGCGTCTTCCAACGTAAATACTCAACTCACGCGCCTTTCCGTTTTTCATCGATTCGTAGATCAGTCCTTCCGCTATTTTACTGCCTGACTACCGCTTTTTTCTTTTAATTTTGCTGTCTTAGTATTTGTTGTTTTTATTCTTATTATTACAGAATACAGAACGAAAGCAACGTTGTCGCCATTGGCACAGTCATCATCCATCCATTCATTCATTTTTCGTCGTCTCCGGATGCGAATGAGGATGCGAATGTGCGGCTAAAAATGTGGATATGTGTGGATGTGGATGCCATATGTGATGGCGAATGGGGTTGTGCATGTGTGTGTTTGGCTTTGTATGGTGTTGGAATTGTACGCTTCCATGCCCTTCAGCGCCTTCCTTAGACTGCACGTGCATTCCCCTTGACCCATTCACACTTCACCATTGCACTATCACTCTGGCTTCAAGCTGCAGCTATGCTCCGCTATTGGTTAGTAAAAATATTAAATTATTCTGTTGAAAGGACGTGGCATTCTGCACACGGTCGCTATCTGCATAGTGTGCATGTGCTATACACACACACATATATATGTATGTATATGTATACATATCTAAATGTATGCATGCGCATCTGCAATAAAAAGGTGTGTTTATAGTATTTTTGTTTCCCCTATATCTGGATCTCTCAGCGCGGGTGCGCCAGCACACGGGTGAATGAGTGGTGTGCTGCTAGGCAAATTCGCTTTATAACAATAACAAAAGATTTTTATGTTATAACTTCTAAGTCGCAAACGCCGCCAACACATTACTCTCTCCCCGCGCGCGTCAGCTGTAGTCACATTTGAAAATTCATAAAATCGCATTCACAGCTGTTTGTGGCTTTGTTATATTGTGCTTCTTTGTGGGCCTCTATTATTATTTTTGCTCAACTGTATCCGCCCATTTAAACTATTTATTTTCAACTTTTTTCCTTTACTCGGCTTATGGCATGACATCCATTTGCATGTACGTATTTTTCAAGAGAGCAACGATAATCTTTGAATGTATTTAACTTTTGTTTTTTTGTTTGATTTATATTTTATTTTATGACTGGCAGTGAGAATGAAATGTTAATTTTCTGTTATGGAGGTGAATAATTATGAATGGCAAATATGAATCTGAGGTTAAACGTTGGATAAACTCATACCAGCGTAACAGGCGCTTTATGTCATTACACTTGAATGGGCGCTCCAGCCCGTTTTGCAGTCTCCTCTGAAGAGCCTTAAGGTGGGGTATTATAAGTCCACTTCCACTTAAAATATGAATGGTCCTAGTAGTGGATTTTTTTTGGCTTATTTTTTTAACCCACTTAAGTATAAGTAACCTTGGCATAGGTTTTGATGGAATATTTTCTTTTAAAAAGCACCGAAGTTTGTAAGAAGCAACAGCCCAACCTAAGGCGCGTAAATGCTTCGCGTTTTTTGCACAGAGAGAAATCTGTTTTTGTGCGTCACCCAAAAGTCACTGGCGTGCGTGTCGCTTCCATTTTGTTGACTTTGAAATGCAAGCATTCACGTGCCTGCAGCGCAGTAATTGATTCTGCATTGCATATCTGAAATATTTACAAAAAACGATGTATTTTAAATGAAACTCACACTCAAACTTTTATAGAGGAAAAAGCGCTTACCTCCATTTTAAGCGTGCCAAAAATTTAGCCGACGAGAAGTGCCAAATTGAAATGTCACGCAAAACAAAAATTGAAAATTGAGTTAGCTTTTAACGTGCGCCGTTCAATATCGGTTGTTCTCATAAAAGGCGCAATCATTAAGGGTGGTGGCACTAGACCAACAACAATGTTTTGTACGTTTGATTGTCAAACAAAGTATTGGTAAAGTAGAAAATAAAAAAATTCACTTGCTTTTTTTCATTCTGAGGTGATAGCCACATGGACACGGCGAAAGAAAAAAAAAAAACAAATCAGCTGGTTTACCGAGACCACCTTTAATAGATTCGCCTTGGTCTCATACAAGTCGTATGTGCATGGCAGTGAGTTGTATAGTCATGTACAGTTGCGGTCAAAATAATAGTAGTGCTAGTACCGCACATAGTTTAATATTCTTATTTTTTTCCGCTGAGCAGCTATCAACGAAACTAATTTCGAAAGCCGACAAGTTCTGTTCGCCGACAATGATTTGTAACGCATTAAAATAAAAATACCAACCTAAAAGAAATGGACGGCGACGCGCACTGACTGCTACTCTGTGGGCAAAAAGTAAGGTGAATTTGGTTGTAAAATGAAAAATCTTTATTTATTATTGTAAATCAATTTCATCCCCTTCAAAATAATCCCCTCTCGATGAAATACACTTATGCCAACGATTTTTCCAATCCCCGAAACATGCCAAATAGTCCATTTCCGGTATAGCCATCAGCACCTTCTTCGATTCAGCTTTTATCTCCTCAATCGACTCGAAATACGTTCCCCGGAGTGGTCTCTTGAGTTTTGGGAATAGCCAGAAGTCACACGGAGCCAAATCAGGCGAATACGGTGGTTGCGGAACGATATGCGTGGAATTTTTGGCGAAATGGTCACGAAGAACGAGTGCAGTGTGAGACGGTGCATTATCGTGATGCAAAAACCAAGAGTTGTTGGCCCATAATTCTGGTCTTTTTAGACGAATTGCTTCACGTAAACGAAGCATAATGCTCAAATAATATTCCTTATTAACAGTTTGGCCAGGTGGAACGAATTCATAGTGCACCACACCACGAAAATCGAAAACATTTTTCTGCGACATGGTTGAATCACCAAATGCCTTCTGCAACATGCTAAACGTTTCCGCAGCCGAAATTTCATTCCGCAAACAAAATTTGATGGCACTTCTCTGCTCAATCAAATCAAACATTGTAAAAATCGAAAATGCACTCTTGGTCGTTTGGTAAACACAAGCGTAAATATATTACTGATAATGACATTCACATGAAAGTTGGCCAAGATGTTATTAAGAGTGCTGCCAACTCATGAAAAAAATAACCAGAGCGAAATTTTAATCCCGCGAACTTTGACAAATAAGTTCACCTTACTTTTTGCCTAAAGTAGGTCGGAATAATATTTACTTTCGACCTGCTACAAAAATTAAAAGCGAACTGGAGCTGGTGGCAAGCATGAAAAGTATGCTTAGACGTTTGCGCGAACAGAACTTGGCAGCTCATAGCCGGAGAAAAGTGCCATTACTAACTAAAAGGCATGTGGCACCAACGGCTAAAGTTTGCAAATAGCACTTTGATTCGCCCACCGAGAAATGGCGAAATATTTTGTGGGCAGATGAGTTCAAAATCGCGCTGTATGGTTCAAGAGGCTCTCGCCGATGCGTCAGACGATATGCTAATTCCGACTACAATCCGAAATACACAACCAAAACGATTAAACGTGGAGCATCCAGTATAACGAGTTGGGCATGTTTTTAATTTTATGGTGAACGACCGGTATACTGGATAAAGGAAACCGTGGATCGTACTGTGTACGTTCGAATTATGGAGGAAATTATGTTTCCATATGCACGCGAAGAAATGCCACTTCTTTGGGTCCTCCAACAGGACAGCCATTCAAGCAAGTCGGCGCAGCAATGGTTTCAGAGAAATAGGATGGACATTATGAAATGGCCTGCAAAGTCTCCGGACCTCAATCCAATACAGAATTTGTGGTGCGATGTAAAAGAGGCAGTTACTAATGCGCATCCCACAAATAAAAATGAGCTTTGGGGGACAGTAAAGCGGGCTTGTAAATCGATAACTAAGAAACGACGTGAAAATCTCGTTAGTTCGATGCAACGGCGATGTTTCGTGGTAATATTAAATACTAATTACTAATGTGACTATTTAAATATTATTTTTCCTTTAAGTCTGATTAAGAAAAAATTGATTTTAATGTTTTTTTTTTTTATTTAAGAAAATCAGACTACTATTTTTTGACCGCCCATATGCAAAAGTTTGCATGAAATTAAATTTTAACAACTTTATACTGAATTATTTTTCTAAGTTTACTTTTATGATTTTATTTTGAACAGTCATAATTCCTTAAAATAAAAACAACATATTTAACATAAACAAAACTTACTTCTTCTTCATTTTTCCCCCACTGTGTGGGCACTACTATTATTTTGACCGCAGCTGTAAGTTTTGACGACTAATTGTCGCCCTATACATTTAGAAATATGTAAAATATCAAAAATCAATTTTTAGAAAAAATAATATAGTAAAGCTGTCACTTGTGTTTAAAGTTTCCTCTTGCGAGGCTCTTTCAGTCAAATTTCCATATTTCCACCTGTCTTTCTCTGATGTGCTTGAAATTTTGGCACAGCATTAAAAGGACAGATACCTGTAAACGGCCATTTTTCCCTGATTTTCTTAAAAATTATTTTAAATGAAGAAGTCCATATATTTTTTTCAAAATTGGCATACAATTTATTTATACATTAAAAAATTAAAAATATTTTTTTTATTTTAATCATTTAAAATGGCGGATGTACACTCAATTCTTCCAGGAAGGTTGCAGCGGGGCTTCTCAATCGGCGGGCATTGTACCATCGGCGTGAGTGACCTGAATACAAAAAAACTAAAAATTTTTTTGTTTATTAATGTCAAAATTTCTATATGAATTAAAAAAAATGAAAAAAATTCGCGGAATAAAATGCTTCAAAAAAAAAAATTAATTTTGCGGCGAATATTCTTAAAGGATTATATTAATATTTTATGAAAAAAAAATTTTTTTTTTTCGAAATTTTACAGGTATCTGTCCCCTTAACGAGGTGTAATACTATAGAAAAATATGAAAAACCTAAAATCGATTTTTAATCGAAAATAAATCAGTCACATGTTTTTAAAATTTCCTTGGTTTAAAGTTGTCCTTAAGACTCTTTCGGCTAAACCTCCACATCTTCGTAAGTTTTTCTTGATTGTTTGCTTGAAATTTTGGCACAGCATTAAGGAAGTGTTACACTTTAAAAATATGTGAAAACCTAAAAATCTAAAATACTTTCGAAATAAATCAATAAGAGGTGTTTAAAGTTTCTTTAATTTAAAGTTTTCCTTGAATCTCTTACCTCGACAATGCAAGAATGCAAAAGTTTCTGGCGAAGAAGAGCATTCCAACGTGACCGCAACCATCGACTTGCACCGGCGACTTCGCCTTATAATGGTATCCACTGATGGAATTACAACTCAAGAAAAATCTACTTCACGGTATGAAAGAGATCAAAGCAGCTGTAAGCGCGGTAAATAAAGTGCGATCAGATTGGAGTTACTTTTCCAATAGGGGGTTTTTCGACAGATCATGTGTGACTACTGTCAAACTAAATACATAACTTTGTTCAGTATTCATTGACATTTCATCATGGAAAGACCTACGCCTCAACAAAGTTTACAAATCGTAGAATTGGATTACGCAAATCGACGCTCTGTAAAAAGTGTTCATCGCGCGCTCAGGCCAACTTATGGTGCACATAACCGTCCTACCGAACCATCGGCAAAATTGGGACTAATTTTACATTACCGGATGGTACTCGACCGATTAGACTCGGTACAGCTCGAAATAAAGAGAATATTGTGGCTGTAAATGAAAGTTTTGCCGAAGATCCGCAATCGATTCGACGACGATCTCAACTACTAGGATTATCTTATAATTTTGCCCAAAGATTTTGATTTGAAAGCATACAAAATATTATTTAGCTAGTCCAAGATTTGAAGCCGGGCGATGTTTTAAAGTGATATAATTTCAGTCTTTGGGCTCTTGAAAGACTCGCCGAAGATCCGCATTTTCTGACCCGAATTTTGTTCAGCGATAAGGCCAATTTTTGGAAATTTTGCTTCTTTACGTAGTCAGTAAGTAAAGTATGGTGTAAAGTATGTCAAGCCTAAATGCTTTGTGGATAAATCAGCTTCGATTGAGTCAATAGAAGCCAATATTACTAGAGTTATCCATGAGATACGGACCGAAGTCCTCCAGTGAGTCCTTCAAAATTGGTGTTTACGAATGGCCGAGTTACGGCGCAGTTGCGGCTAACATTTGAGAGGGATTATCTTTAAAATAAATGTCGTGAATGGTTCACACAAAAGCAATAAATATTACCCAATCAATTTGAATTTTTGTTACTTCATTTCAATTTCAAATCCGATACCTCTAAATTGATCACCCATTATTACCAATCGTTAGAGCATAGTTCGAACCGGTGAGTATAGTCAGAGGGAAACTACTGCGAAATCCGATATTTTTTTTTTACTTATGTTTTATTGACAAATTTTCAGTACTTAATTCCATGCTTCATAAATTGTGGTGATTTATACAAAATTATTTAAAACTGTAAATGCTTCGTATTAAAATATTGCCATGAGTTCATGAGCTCTTAAAGAATTGGGTAATGGTCGCTCTATTTCCACAGTACCCCGCTTATTACGGTTGTCTGATATTTTTTAATGGTCGCACTAGTAGCACTTGCCAAGAAAATTTCCCATTTTCACGCTTTCAAAAAGAGGTAACCAACCTTAATTATCATCAAATATTCAATCGATCGGCTCTGCAGCGGCAAGCGAGTGGCGCTAAACGTAAAAAATAGAAAATGCAAAATTACATCATATGTGGCAACTTGTTACCCCGATTGGGCAATTGGCAATAATCCAACTACTTTTTGGGCGTGAAAACAAATGTTATGTGAACATTGTGATGAACAGAAAAAGGCACACGAGCTGCATGTCAGGCTATTAGTGTGAAGGTAACTTAACCCATCCATAATGTTTTTTAGCTACTTTTTAATCTTTCCTCCACATAACTACTTAGCTCAGAAATAATTTATAATGTTCATACACTTTGGATATGAAATTTCCATTGTTTGCCAAATATAATTATTTCGGAATTTTCACGTTTTTATGCACCGATGTCCTTTCTTTAGAAATACAACATTTAAAACGAATCGGTAAGGAAATACAAACACTGGTAAGACTTGTAATGCAAATACAACACCACACATACATTATTGTCGTGGTTGATGCCATGGATTTCCATAAATGGCGTAATTATATACATACATACACCGATGAAGTAGGTAAAAACATTTCCTTCTGCCTTGCAGTCTCGAAATATTTCAGGCGTTCTTTGAAAATAAATATCACTGGGCACAATTTAAGGGTCATAGGGGCGGAATGATTCCAATTCTGCATGACTGTGGACTTACAGATGCTTTGTATAGGGTTTTTCAGTAAGAGCGCTTCAACTTTTGAACTTTTTTGAATAAAACACAAACGGTTTGACTTTTTTAACTAATTTTTTTTTTATTATCGAGTTTGAACATATACATTTAAGTATGAAATTCGATTTCTTTTGCATGACCACCGCGTGCACGTTTTACGAAGTCCAGTCGTTGAACCCAATTTTCGACCACTCTTTTGCATAAATCGGCCGAAATTCCAGCAATTTCGCGTTCAATATTGGCTCTGAGCTCACAAATCGTCGCCGGCTTGTTACTGTAGACCAATGACTTCACATAACGCCAAAGAAAATAGTCTAGAGGCGTCAAATCACACGAGCGCGGCGGCCATTCGACCGGTCCATTTCTGGAAATAATGCGCTCATCGAACTTACTCTTCAACAAATCAATTGTAGCGTATGCTGTGTGGCTTGTGGCCCCGTCCTGTTGAAACCACATGTCGTCTAAGTCCATACCATTCAATTGCGCCCAAAAATAATCGTTTATCACGTCGCGGTATCGATCTCCATTCACAGTAACGTGGCGATCGTTCTCGTCAACGAAAAAATATGGGCCAATTACGCCGCCGGCATGTAAACCAAACCAAACAGTGATTTTTTCGGGATGCAACGGTGCCTCATGAATCACGTGTGGATTGCTTTCTGCCCAGTAACGCATATTTTGCTTGTTGACAAAGCCATTGAGCCAAAAGTGATCTGGATAATTTTCGAGTTGATCTTCAGCCCAATTTACGAATCGACGTCGCTTCAAATGGTCAAACGGCTTCAGTTCTTGTGTCAGCTTGATCTTGTACGGATGTAGGCCAAGATCTTTTCGCAAAATTCGCCACAATGACGACACAGAAAGGCCCAATTGTTGAGAACGTCGTGTGAGCGACACATTTGCGTCTTCTTGAACTGAAGCCCTGGCGGCAGCAATATTTTCAACACTTCGTGCACTTCTTGCTCTCACTGGCATCGGAACATTATGTAGCGAAAACGTAGATACAAATTTTTTCACTAGACGGTCGATTGTCGAACGGGATGGCTTGTTAAATGGACCGTAAAATGGCCGTAATGCTCTTAAAGTAGCAGCAACAGAACGATTATTTTCATAAAAAATTTGCACGATTTGTAATCGTTGCTCAAGTGTGTAGCGTTCCATGATGAAATGTATACTAATGAAGTTTACAAATGACAAGCGAAAAATAAAAAATATTGCGTCGTTCGCCCTCCCTATCGGAAAAAAGTTGAAGCGCACCTATTGAATAAGCCTATACAAGGATTTTGTCTGAGAGGGCTCCTAGTAAAATTGTATGGCAACAATCCTCTAGAACATTTTAACCCTCTAGCGACCTTTCAAATGCCATTTTACTCGAACTGTGTAAACTGTCTAAAAAAGGGTAAAAATGGCCTTTTCGTGAGAGAGCTAAGAGGTTAAAATGCTCTACAAAAGTATTCCTCATAAAATTTTACTATATGCCCTTAATAATATATTTCTCTCCGATATATATTTTAAATATTTTTTCATCTATTCTAAAACCTTTTGGGAAAAATATTTCAAATTTACGAGTAAAATGGTCATATAGACGAAATTTGCTTTAAACAAAGATTTCGGCTGAGAGGACTCCTAGTAAAATTTGATGGCAAATAATCCTCTAGAGCATTCTAACCCTCTAGCGACCTTTAAAATACCATTTTACTCGGACTGTCTAAAAAAAGGGTCAAAATTATCTTTTAGTTAGAGATCTAAGGGGTTAAAATGTTTACTATATGCACCTCAACAGATGATTTTTCTCGGATATGTATTTGAACTCTTTTTTCATTTATTCTAAAACCTTTTGGGCAAAATATTTCAAATTTACAAATTGGTCATATACCCGAAATTTGCTTTAAACAAAGATTTCGGCTGAGGGGACCCCAAGTAAGATTTGATGGCAATAATTTTCTAGGACATTTTAGCCCTCCAGCGACCTTCAAAATGCCATTTTACTCGAAGTGTCTAAAAAAAAAGGGCCGAAATCACCTTTTCATGAGAGAGCTAAGTGGTTAAAGTGCTCTACAAAATTATTCCTCTTAAAATTTTACTATTGAGGTGCATCAACAGCACATTTTTCTCCGATATCTATTTGAACTCTTTTTCGCATTTATTCTAAAAACACTTAGGCAAAATATTGCAAATTTAGGAGTAAAATGGGCATGGCAAAGAAATTAGACCAAAGAATGCGAAACAATTTTGAGGTTTTACTATCTATATGAGTCCAAGTCTTTAATCCAGAGTTTGAATTATCGCGCCTCCAAAACAATTGTTGCACAGTGTGTTTAAAGAAATATTTGTATTTTGACGTTCTAAAGTACTGCCCGGTGTTGCCCCTACTTCTTTATAACTTTCGCGTAGCCTACGATTTCCGTACCATGAATTGATGAATTCAAGTCGCATCTCCAAGACAGCCAAGATGGCTGATAACACAATGAATGAAATTAGCGCTCAAATGATCGATTGTTTGATGGATTGTGTGGCACGGCCTAATAACCTACTTTAAATGTTGAATTACTGAAATCTATGGTGGGTCTACATATGTTATAGTAAGGAGTTACGCTCTCTCATCCACATCAGCGACGTTCTCCATATTCTCACGAACTCTTTGCATAAGTCCATAAATGTGCGTGGAAGCTTAATTTCGTGAAAAAAAATATTTTGAACGCCAGATGGCGCACAATTAATCATCCAATGTTATTTTTGAATAACTTTTTTACTAAATAAAATGATTTTTTTAATCAGCAAATTTTGTCAATATTTTATGAGATATGTAAAATTTCTTGTGTGAAGTTTCATTTTCTTTTTATATTATTCAACTTTAATGGGCTGTAAATGGATACGTTGTGTGCTAAAAGTTCTTTGAAGCGGGGTTTGCATGAACTACTTCGTAGCAGCATTGCTCTACTCTCGCTACTATGAGACTCTGAACTCGTGGAGCAGATGAGTAGTGGAGCAGGTAGCGCGATCCATAGTTTTACTCCGCTCCACGTTACTGCTAGTAGCTCAGAGCACCGCAGCTCTCGCAGCAGACATGGTGTACACCGGGTGCTGGATTCGTTCAATGCTAGCCCAAAGAATAGTCACGGTGCGGGCGGAGGAGGATCTGCTAGTGTCGTCCGGGGTTAATAGAGGCTGCCCCCAAGGTGGTGTGCTGTCTCCATTGCTCTGGTGCATGTTGATCGATCCTATACTCACCACCTTAAATGGTGCTGGAGTCTACACAAAAGCATATGCGGACGACGTTGCCTGTTTGATAACGGGCCCTTCGCTTATGAACATCTGTAGAAAAGTACAGAAAACACTGGATATGCTTTGCACTTGGTGCTGTGCGAATGGGCTATCGGCAAACCCCACCAAAACAGCTATTCTCCTCTTTACTAAAAGGAGGAAACTTGATGGACTCGTTCTGCCTAAACTAAGAGGAGTCACAATCCAGCTATCCAAATAAATCAAATATCTTGGAGTAATCCTCGATTGTAAACTTCTTTGGAAGTCACACGTTGAAACAAAGACATCCAAAGCAGTGACAGCCTTCTGGCAGTGCAAATGTGTCTTTGGAAAAACGTGGCGTCTTTCTCCTAGCAAGGTCCTATGGACCTATACGGCTATGATAAGACCTATTATCACCTATACATCAGTGGTCTGGATGAGTAGGCTCTCTGTCGTGGGAGTAAGGAGGTCCTTATCGAGACTACAACGCACTGTGACCATCTGTTGCACCGGAGCTTTTCCGACTACTTCAGGCCCGGCATTAGATGCTCTGATTGGTTTGCCACCACTTGATGCTTTCATCCAAAGAGAGGCCTTGAAGGCCATCTGTAGGCTGAAACACAATGGGAACTGGTACGGCCCCTGTCTGGCATTGGAAAACATAGAAGGCATGGACTTCGATCTAACGATTCTCGCCATGCCATCAAGAGTCGTACTTCAAAAGTGTAGATACAGTGTAGTGCTGCCAGAGGCTCAGTTGCGGTCAAACTCTGAAAATGAGCCCGGCAAACACTGTTTTTGCATTTTCACGGATGACTCCAGGACCAAGCATGGCTCCGGCTCTGGGGTCTACGTGGAATCCAGCAGGACAAAACTGCACTTTGCTCTTGGAATGCATGCATCTGTGTTTCAAGCGGAGGTGTATGCAGTTCAAGAACCGATGAACTTTGTTGTGGAAAACCGATGAAGAGGCATATCTATATGTATCTGCAGCGACAGCCAATCTGCGTTCATGGCCTTAGACAGCCCCCCAACCACATCAGGAGTAGTCAAATCCTGTAAATCTCGGCTGAACTATGTCGGTAAACATTACTGCCTGATGCTAACATGGGTCCCGGGACACGTGGGTATCGTGGGAAACGAGATATCTGACTCTTTAGCCAGAATGGGCTCTGAAGCCAACTTCTTTGGCCCAGAGCCCGTTTTGCCACTCACTTCCGCGGTCATCAAAGCCACGGTTAGCAAATGGGTTACTACAACCCACAGGTGAGCTTGGCAGGCTGAGAGAGACTGCAGATGGACTAAACCTATGTTACCTGTCATGTCCGATCGACTGTCGCAGATGCTTCTGTCATCAAGCAGAAGGGACTGTAGGCAGCGGGTTGGACTTGTGATGTGCCACTTTCTGTGGGCGAAGCACATGGAAAGGTTGGGCATCTCAGACAGTGTACTCTGCCCAGCTTATGAAGAGGAGGATGAGACGGCGGGCCAATTCCTGTGCGTCTGCCCCACCTTCGCTCGAATCAGGTTTGAGGTCTTTGGCACTGATGGGCTTAATTAATGTCTGAGTGCTGCACTTGCTAGTTGTCCCGACAAAAAACAAAAAAAAAAAACTAATCAGTACTATCTGTAGTTGGAGTAATAGCAGAAAACTTGGAGTCAGCCGGAGCGCTACTTGCGACATTATACATGAGTACTCCAGCTACCGCTACTACTCTCATTGCTGTTGCGCCACTACTATTCCCTTAGCTGCTACTTGAGCAGCGTTCGTTTTTGTTTTGTTGGATGCATTTTGTATGCGTTTTTGCGAAGGGGCACTGAAAATGTAACCGACAAATTAGGTATGCCAGTATACAAATATTTTAGTTCCGCGAAGATATCCTAAATGTCAAAGAGCTTTCTGTATTTTCAACACAGAACGAAGAACAAGATATGAATGACAAAATGTCCACCAAGTCAGCTTCACTGCATCAGCTGCTCTGACAATGTGACAAGGAGAAATAAACACGAATTGGGAAGTCATGTATGCGAGTATGTATGTGTGTACATAGTGAAAATACCTTTGTATATGCGACCTCCCAGCAAACCATTTTATTTTCTCTAATTAAGGTTATGAAAGAACCAAAAAGGCTTCAGAGCTCGAAGAAAAATCTCTTTGTCGATATATATATATATATCTATAATTGGTGCGTACACCCGTTTTGAGTGTTTGGCCGAGCTCCTCCTCCTATTTTTGGCGTGCGTCTTGATGTTGTTCCTCAAATGGAGGGACCTACAGTTTCAAGCCGACTCCGAACGGCAGATATTTTTATGAGGAGCTTTTTTTGTCGACTACTAGCACGCAAATAATTAAAATAGATGGCGAAAATTAATCACCCTGTCGGAAGATTGCCTGTTGCCGCATTGAAAATGAAATGTTAAGACTGCAAGATGCTCACATGAGAAAATAGGCTAAAGCCTAAACAAAAAAATTTACAGGTGTAAAGACACTATGCCTCACTATAGAAAAAACATAATAAATATAATATATAATTAAATATATGTATAGGTCTCTTCGATTCGCTAAGCGTTAGTAAGGTCCAATTAGAAGAATCAACTGGTATAAACAAGCATATGTTGGTAGCACTGGAAAAGAGCAATTGTCTGGAATCACTTAATAAATATTAGTAAGGCCGCGTTCATATGGGGGAACATTTGTTACTTCAAATCGTTATTTTTGATGCTCGTTCTCTGTTAAACTTTGTATTTTCGTTCTTCTCCATGTTCTATTCGAATATAGACTATAAACTAAGAATTACAAAGTATTTGAACACGACGGTCAACACCAAAAGAGAAATCGCAAAGCTAAAGCAACTAAGGCTCCCTGTATGAACGCCGTCTAATGAAACTTGCCTAAGATCAAAAGAGAGGGTTGCCAACATATAAAATAGAGAATTATACCAGTTCTATGAGGTATAAGCATACTCGCTAGCGGCGAATCTTGCTCGAGAACTTTTTTATTGCTTCCACATTCAAATTTTTTGTCAGACGAGCGGAGCTTTAAGATAGCCAGCAGAGAAATGGCGGATCAAAGTCGCCTTATATGAGACACATTTAGTGGAAGGTTTAGATGTGGGCTTACAAAGGCTACCAAGAAATTAAGCGTTTAACTTTTATGGGTAGATATATTCGTTAGTTTTCAGCATTAGCTTCAGGTGAAAGCCTTTGTTGCTAGCGCTGCTAAGTAATTATTTGTTAAATAATTTATTATTGCACAAATGTTTATAATATACAAATATAAAAAAAAAATAAAAAATATTCCTCTGGACAAGCATGCAAAACATTATTATAAATCTTTAAAGAAATTTTATTTACAATTATGCTTAAATAAAAAGATATAAAAATGGCCTTTGAAAATTGTGTTCTTAGACATAAGTATTAAAAAAAAATCTAAAATGGGTAAATTTTTTTCACTAGCCTTTGCGAAAGTATTGGGTTTGGAAATAAGTACGCAGTATTTCTACCGAACACTTTTATTTAAACAAAAAACAATAATTATCGCCGTTGCTCTTGATAATCTCTTCCCACCACTCGACCAATTTAATAATGCCGTTCCGCCAAAAATCGCCTGCTTTCATCTCAAAGAAGTTATTCAATAAGGACCTCTTTGTTATCGAAGGTAAGGCCCTTCATATGGTTTGACTGGGAACAAAAAAGATGGTAATTGGCCGATATAAGTCTCTAAGGACTTTCCATTCGAGCTCTTGGAGTGCGGCTTCGACGACTTGTGCAACATGACGCATGGCGTTGTCGTAAAGGAATATTGTTTGACCATGTCGGGCAGGTGTTTTCAGTGGAGTACCCTCATTCACGCGGTGTTGCTAGACAGTGTAGAGCTACTTACTCACCGTGGCATTCTTTTCGTGCATTTCACAGTGCAGCATGCCCTCCCAGTCCCACCAAACACATATTATGATCGTCTCTAGATAAAGAGCCGGCTTGACTCTCGGCTTTGGCGTATCTCCTGCAGCCACCCAGCTCTTCCTTTGCTTCATATTGATATATAGGCACCACTTCTCATCTCTTGTCACGATTCGGTACAAAAATCGCTGTTTGTGACCGCGTGTTGTTCGATAGCGGGCGAGGTGCTGAGAAGCATTTTGAAGGAAACTTTCTTTGTTTTTTTGGTTGAGCTCGTCAGGCACCCAGGCTCCCAATTTTTCGATAAATTCCATTGAATGAATGCGAATCGTTTTACGATCGCAGCTCGTTTTTTCAGCCACTTCACGATTGGTTTGGCGACCGATCTCCTTCAAAAGTGCTTCGAGACGTTCTTCATCGACGTCAGAAGACCTTCCGCTGTGGGACGTGTCTTCGACGTCAAAGTCGCCGTTTTTGAACTTTGCAAACCATTTCCGTGCTGTAGACTCGCCTATGACACCTTCTTCATACACGTCGCAAATGTCCCGGGCTGCTTCGGCAGCTTTTTGACCTCGATGAAAAGCAGAGAAGAGCAGAGCAGATGTCGAAAATGCTGACTTTCGCCTCCTGCGTATTCCATTTCTAAGCTTACAAACTAATAAAAAATTAAAGAACTCAAGAATGCAATTCACATAGTTTTGCAGAGGGGGAAGAGTTCAACAAGTGAATACTTACCCTTTGCCCAACCACTAACAAATCGTTGTAAAATAAAAAAAAATATAAAAACTCTATGGAACTTAATCTCCAACCCAATATTTAAATTTATACATGCAAGTCCCTTTATGGGGATGACTCATAGGAAAATTGTGGGCATAAGCTTATTTTTTTTGTGAAATAACGATGGGTTCCTGCTCTCTCAAAAACTGAAATTCGTCATTTTGGAGTTGACCTATGCTTGAATCTTTCAATATTTCTACCAACAGAAGATTCGACTGGTGAATTATGGGCCGCAAAATGCACGAAGTGCTCTCTAACTTTGATAAAATGGACTTTGATTTACTTACTTACTTACTGCTGTCCTGATCTCCTCGTGGAGCATTGAGCCTTTAATAAAGGGTTTTCCAATAACAGGTGTTATTTTCAATAGAATAGACATGATTAACGATTTTTTATGGCCGGAATTGGATGGTATTGATCTGGACAACGTTTATTTTCAACAAGACGGCGCTACGGGCCACACAAGCAACGAAACCATTGATCTTTTACGGGAAAAGTTTCCGGTACGTGTTATCTCTCGAAGAGGTGATCACAATTGGCCACCGAGATCTTGTGATTTAACACCTTGTGACTTTTTTCTTCGGGGCCTCGTGAAAGAGAAGGTCTACGGCAACAGTCCAGGGTCGATTCAAGACCTCAAATTCGGAATTCGTGAAGCTATCGAGGACATTGGGCAGCCACTTTGCAATTCGATTATGGAAAATTTCATGAAAAGAATATCGTCCTGTAAGCGTTGTCGGGGTGGTCATTTGCCTGATGTTATTTTCCACTATTAACGGCAGACCTTCCTCTTTATAATGAAATAAACATCCGATCATTTATATTATATTATATCAAAATATTGAATTTTTCTTTGAATATCAAAAGAACACCTCTTTTTTTAGGAAACCCTTTAGGATTTGCGTAATAGTGAAATTTGAATCCTTTCCATGCCAGGCTGAAGTGTTTAAAGATGTATGCAGGTTTGTCAAACCTTTTCAGAAATGAAGTCAAAACAAAAACAAAAAACAACGCTCTTCAACGGATGATAAAAATAGTCGACTAAAAATATCTCCCATCTACTAACCAAAAGCAATCAGATGCTAGTCACAAGCCGGCAAATGCTCCCACTATTTTGCTAACTTGGTTTGTGCACTTTTCTTAATAAATTTTTGCCCACATACATACACACGATTATATCCCCTTAAGTACATACATACATACAAATGCGACATGTCTAAGTCATTGCTGCCTCCAAGGAAAGTATGCCCTACTTTTCTCCATGTGTTGCACGTTTAACTTGCTTCTCTTATACTAGTATATATATATATATATATATATATATATATGTGTGTGTGTGTGTGAGTTATATGCCATTGTATGGTTTCCACAATTTTCTTCTTTGTTTTCTGTCCTTCACTATCGAGACAATTTTCATTTTTCACTTTCTTATTGCTTTCTAATATTTTCTTATTATTATTATTTTCATTTTTATTCTTCTGTTTATCAGCAGCCATATTGTGGAGAGTCTGTTCATTAATATGGCAGCATTCAACAACGATTGTAATCAATGTGAAAGTGTTCAATTTAGTCAAGGCCTTATTGTTTTGTTATTTGAAAAATTGTCACAGCATGTGACTCTAGTCAAAATTAAAAATATATAACAACAATGAGCTCAAACAAGCTCTGATGCATACATGGACGTTTTTGTGAATACCTGCGATTTATCTTTGCATATTTTTGTCTCGCATCGAAGGACTTTGTCATTGTCAAAGACAAATCCAAGCATTTGTGCTTTTGCCACCTTGTCGATGTGCCTATTTTGCTATTCATTGGATGCCAACGCTATATTTTCATCAATTCTACTCCATACTAAATTATCAGCACTTGCCGCTCCGCTCTGCCGTCTCTGTACCAACAAACCGGTAAGCGTTTCCACAGTGACAGCAAACATTTACCTCGATGTCAATTGCAATAAGGCGGAGTTCCTTCCAACGCCATTTATATTGAGCACTGTCACGTATAACTTGGTGCCCATCTGGCGCCCAAGTCGACTAGCCTGTGTACTTCTTACTCTCCCAGGGGATAGTAATGTGTACTTAGAGAGTTGGAGACCCATTTATTGAGCCAACAATGTGGAAATCATTGAGCACCGAAGGTGTTGGCATCGTCAACAATATCAGTACGAGGGACGTTTGAAAAGTGCGTGCAAATTCAGAGAGATGGCGATACGCACCAGTAGGTTAAATTTAGTTAGTAGCATCTCTTGGAAGAACACACACCAAGTTTCAGCCAGATCGGTTCCCAAACACGAGGTTTGAGTCGAGAAAGTCGAGTGATTTTCCTTTTCCATCACAACAACGCACCAGTTCACGTCTCAGCAGTTGTGGTCGCAAATTAAATGTAAATAGGGTTTTAACTCGTTTCACATGCGCGTTAAGTTTGAAGAGGCGCAGATCGGAGTACTATTTTTACACATTTCGAAGAAACGACTGGCGGGTAAAAGATTTTATTTAAACGAGTAGGTGATGGCAGTTCCCTAAAATACCTTCGAATTGCAGATTGTAGATGGAGAGACCAGACGAAATACAAAATCAGCAGAACGTTATGGTCCACTTAAAACCTCAAGCAATCGTCGACATTAATAAACATGAAACGACGGGACACCTGTAGACTTACGGCAGTCATAACTGGCTTCTGTTCTATCGGAGAACAAGCCGCCAAAATGGGCATCCCTTACAACACATACTGTCATAGTTGCAAACAACCGGATCGCTTATGCGATTTTGGCCGAGTTTAATAAAGCGCACCAGTCGTTTATTTTACATGCTAACTGACATCATTTGGGCACACCAAGTGAAGCCAAGGCCTTCTCCACCTGATCTCTCCAACGCAGAGGAGACATTCCTCTTCTACCTCTGCTACCACCAGCTGGTACCGCATCGAATACTTCCAGAGCCGGAGCGTTTGTATCCACTCGCGCGACATGACGCAGCCAACGAAGCCACTGCATTTTTATTCAATGTGCTATGTCTGTGTCGTCGTAAAGCTCATACAGCTCTTTATTCCATCGCCTGCGATATTCGCCGTTGCCAACGTGCAAAGGTCCGCAAAATCTTTCTCTCAAACACTCCAAGACACTTCATCGGGTGTTGTCATCGTACACGCTTCTGAGCCATATGATAGGACGGGCATCAAGAGAGCCTTATAAAGTGTTCGTTTTGTTTGTCGAGAGAGAACTTTAGTACTCACTTGCCTACTTAGTCTAAAGTAGCACTTGTTGGCAATGGAGATTCTCCGTTGGATTTCCAGGCTGCCATTATTATCGGTGTTAATGTTGGTAACCGAATGGGTTGGTGCGTGACTACCATTCGCAATTCAGAGAGAGAACGTATTTTCGCATCTCGGTGAAACACCAAAATTAAGAAAAACATTTTTGCCCCTCGGCAGGCAACGGCAAACCTCCGAGTGTATTTCTGCCATGAAAAAGCTCCTCATAAAAATATCTGCCATTCGGAGTCGGCTTGAAACTGTAGGTCCCTCCATTTGTGGAACAACATCAAGACGCACACCACAAATAGGAGGGGGAGCTCGGCCAAACACCCAAAAAGGGTGTACGCACCAATTATAGATATAAATATATATAATGTTGGTTCCTTGATAAACGAAGTCTATTACAACCTTGAAATAATAACTGTCAACAGTGACACCCAATACTCGAGTGCGCCGACTGTTTGTTTGAAGGCAGAAGGTACTTCGTTTTGTTCTCGTCCACCACCAGACCCATTCGCTTTGCTTCTTTATTCAGTTTGGAACTAACAGACAGAACTAACAGCGCGTTTGTTGAGGCCGATGATGTCAATATTGGGGTCACCCCAAGCAATTAAGTTTAGTAGTTTTTATTTCTGCACGGACTTTTCACACGACCCTCGTATGTCTACTGCATTTTTCTTTTTCTTCATTACTTCACTTCTACACTTTCGCCAGCTTCTTCTTGCTCATGTCGCAATGAATATTCCATAGCATTGAGTTGTTTAGTTGGTGGTGACAGTGCTCGTGAGCTGCTTCATTACTGCTGCAATGCCACTACTATGCAAGGCCCTTTATGTATCCTGGCATCAGAGCGCAAACGACAACATAAGCTAGCGTTCTGTTCGATCGAAACCCTGACGCTGAACTTGCCACCGTACCCGCACTTTTACTTTCAAAAATGTCCCAACTAATAATGCAGTGGATGTATGTGCTTGTGTGTGTGTGTGTGTGACTGCTGCAATGTGTGCTAAGAAGGTGACATAAAATCGATCTTTAATATTTTGCACTTGTAGCTTTTTTCCTTTCAGTTGTCAATGGCCCCTCCCGCATCTCCCATCTCACAGCAGCCAGTAGATGGTCGTGGCTCATTCATGCGGCTGAGCACTTCCCCGTTTCTATTCATGAAGGTTTCGTGAAAAACAAAAAAACACTTTTATTGTTATATATTATTTCAGCCTGGAAACAAAAGCCACTTATTAGTAGCGTGCATATGTATGTGTGTGTGTATGGATATCTACCTAAAATAACTGAGGTACACACGCACGCACACACACACCGAGTAACTACTTAAGAGCTTTCATGAGTAATAGTGAATGTCACAGTTCATGCATGTCCACGAGTGTGCTCGCGTATATGCTTTGTGTTTTCCTCTGAACGAATTCTAATAAAAAATGTGCAATCCCGATTCAATGAACTTAGCCTTGATCTACCGTCTGCGTTGTTTTTGTGAATTGTATTTATTTAAAGGACATCTGGAACTGACATTCTGCGCATCAACTGGATTTGAGAAATGTGCCGAGCAACGCAAACGCAAATGCAAACTCAAACCAATGACACTTGGCAACAGTTGTTATCTTCTTCTATTTCATATGTCATTCGTGGAAGTATTCGCATTTCCATTGACTTCTGAAATTTTATTACACTTTTATGATGTTGACAGTTTGGCTTGCGCAAAGCTGGCGAATTGTGTATGTGTGGCAAGTCATGCATGTGCACATAAACACATATACGCTTTCATATATATATATATGTATGTATGTATGTGTATCGTCATGAGAATCTCAACTTTTATTAGAATATTTTCAGAATCAAATTCAGCATTCGCCGTGGAAAAGTTGATATTAAAAAGGAAAGCTTAAATGATTCACATTTGGTCCAAAACTTATTCCGTTAAAAGGCATACAATTTAAATGTTTTTTTGAAGTTTGAAGCTCATTCGATTCCCAATTCGAACATAAATTATCACTTTAAACATTTCTGTGCGATACTTAACAAATAAACAACTTTTCCTTGTAGTAAAATTTGGTTCCCTTGAACATTTTTTTTGTTATAATTCCAATTTTCTTTCATATCTTTTAAATTTAATCTGCTTAGCAAAACTTTTTTATCACCGATAGAACTTCATTGACCAATCCCTCAATCTGAAATATGTTTTTTTTATGGAGACGGTGAAGCATTGAAAGCTGAAAAGTCTAAGACTTATCTTTCGACTCATCCACTAAAACCCACCCCAGCCCCATTTCTCTTATGTTTTGTACCCAATCATATTTGTGAATTTAAGGTATGTTTCCTTATACTTTGACTAGACTTTAACTTATTGACACAAGCTGAAACGTTCAGCTGCGGCACAAATATTTACTAATTTTAAATCGTAATGAATTAATTAGCCGCCACAATGGATATCCAGGCCTAAGTGGGTGACTGTACTTTCGCATTGAGAGCGAATCAAATGGTCAGTAAATCTTGTGCTCAAAACTCACTACAGACACATACAACTTGGCAAATTGGGAGCTGCATTTCTATCGTATGAAAAGTTCTCATGGAAACCTATTTGCCTCTCAGAGACGTCATACAAGCTTCGGTGCCTCTTTTGTAGAAAAAACATTAAGAAGCCACGTCAAATGAAATGCCTTTTCATAGAGGGTAGCCAGTCGAGAAGCACTGGAATTCAAAAATCACAATTTTTTGTCTGAAACAAAATGACGAAAAATAGTTTTTTGTCGGCCGCACACAAATGGCTACCTCAAACTGACGCTCAATAACCCAAGAACCGGTAAACGAAACACTAATTGGCCATCGCGACCTCGCGCACCAACAAAAACAGATACAGAATATCTGGACTCCAATGCCACTTAGAGATTTAAAACATTATTTTTCATTAGCACAGTTCAAATTCCGAATTAAATGGTTCCAGCAACAAGGGATTTAGAATTATTTCTACTCTCGCTCTAGTAGGTTTATTTGTTCCAAGCCTATTGATTTTATGTTTTATACATACATTCTGAATATGAGACAAATCGGACCATTTAACATTTTTACAAATATATCAACTCCAGCACGACCTAGCGAGTTCAGATAAACTTAAAACCCTCCCTGGCATACCTAAGTGAGTCATGCTTCTTAAAAGTAAAATAGACCTGATTCTTGCTAATGGCACCCACACCTTAAACGTTCAATTCGGCAATCATCAATTGCAAATCAAACGTTCATTTAAACAGACGATGCAATCAGATCGCATCAATATTGAAATCCATAAGAGGAGGTGGGCCCAGATAGGACGCATTTTTATAAGACCTGCCCAAGAAATACCAGCGATGGCCTTAGAGTGAAACTCTCAAGGTTACAGGCGCAAAGGACAACCCAAAGGGTCCTGGACACGCAGCCTTCACGAGGAATTATCCAGCAACAATGCTGCGGAAGTAGTGGTTCACCCAGGACTGTGATGCTGATTCGTTGTAAAGCCGAATTTTACTGAATATGAGGAAGTCTTTCAATCTTGCATTCAAATAATGTCATATGTATATATTTCAAGTGTAGTTCTAGAGAATAAATGTGTTCTTGTTCTACTCCTGTGCCAAGATAAATAGCGTAAGAGGGTTGGCAATCCGGTAATTTAAAAATCTTCCTTAAAAAATGCAAATATGTTTTATCCAGTTCTTCAATAATTCATGCCCCCACACCTGAGCCGCACTTTGAATGGCTCGACAAACAGCCACTTTACGCTTGGATAAATTTTTTTCCCCCCAAAAAAACTATTCTATGAGCTATTCGTACTTTTTTTTTAATATTTTTGATTGGCTGTTTGTGCACTGCAATCTAAAGAGATCTATTTTACAACCATGTATCCTACTCTAACAGTTTTAGGCTGTTAATAAATCCTAAAACCGCTGTAGGCTTTGTTTGTACCAGGAAATTTGGATCTATAGCAAATTTTCCATGTAATTAAGTCTGCGTCGTGCCACTGCTGAGTAGTCATATAGAATGTGTTCTGCTGTTTCTTGTGCCTCTTTGCAGAGTCTACAGGAATCGTTTTCTATCGCACTTATCTTTTTCATGTGAAAATGAAGCTTACAGTGTCCTGTTAGTAGTTCAGTGTAAAGTTTTGTGTCATTTCTGCTTAGATTAAGGATTGCTTCTACCCTTACCCGTTCTGGATATATGAATCTTTTCGATTGCCGCATGCCCGATTGGGCTCTCCAGTAATCGATTAGGTCTTGTTGTTCCTGCTCACGTAGAAAGCCACTTTTGAAGCTGTTGTTTATCCCGCAGAAAGGTTCAGGACCTATGAAGGGAATGTTGGCCCCCTTTTTTGCTAAAGTGTCCGCAATTTCATTCCCTTCGTGCGCCTCATGTCCCGGAACCCACATCAAGGAACTTTGTTACCTTGATGCGAGGGTGTTGAGGATTTTAAAACATTCCCAGACCAACGTTGATTGGAATGAGAAGCTATCCAGCAATTTTAGAGCTGCTTGACTGTCAGCGAGAGCAGCATATTGTGGGCCTCTTTCCGCCTATATTGGGTTTAAGAGCTCATTAAAGTAATCTCTGAATTTCTTTGCAACTATAGTTGTTTCATTGTGTAATTGGCTTCCTCTCATTTCTTAATACAAAATCATCATGTGAGATGTAAATTAGTTGTACAAATCGAAAGTTAATAATTAAAATCCAATTCTAAATATACCCTATTACTAGAACATCATGAATTATTGCAATATTATGGCCTCATCAGCTTATCATGCGAAACTCATTTATATTTGCATGTGAATGAATTTTCGTGTATACTATATATTACTTCCACTTCCACTTCCACTTACTTGATTGATTTCATGTTGTTTATATCTGTTAGATACACATAGATTGAACTTTTACTTGTATGCGCCAATCAACCAATTGAAACACAGAGGAAATACATAAATACATCGAGTAAAAATATAAATTATTACATACCCGTGCGCGCGCCCTTTGCTTGAATATACCAGCATTGATCATTTGCTTGTATTTTTATTCATTCACATGCACTTATTTGTATATGAATTTGTGTACACTGGAATTCGACAAGTGAATCTAGAGGATTAATCGCCAAGGGCCACCTACACCACCACAGAGTTGTGCTTTACGCAAGAATGTGCAATATTCAGCAACCTCAGCTGCGTCATTGGTATTATTGCCTGTATTGTAACAGGCCGCCTGTCCCCGTTGCTGTCATTTATCTGTACTCTTTTGCTTTGCGCTCAGAACACAACAGCCACCATTGCGTATACGTAACACGGCGACGCTAGGAATACAAAAGCGATTCATAGTAGATCACTTCACTTCAATTTAATCTTTGCAGCCTGGCTGTTTGTGCGAAAGAGTGTTTGTTTGAATGCTCTGCGAAAGGGACACATACACATACACACCCATACGTACATATAACTACTCATTCAAGCTTTGTACATTGTGGCAAGTAGATGTTTTTGTCAACACACTTGCTAACGACACTATTTTTTTTTTTGTTTTGTGTGTTTGTGGCATGAATAGTGTTGTTTTGGATTGTGTTGCGTTATGTTGTGTTACGTTGGTTGCTTAATTGCAAGTATGTCACGAATGTGCATACAGTCTTACATATTTATACACCCTGTAGACAGATGTATGTACTGGCACTGAACTGCCTCACAACTAGTAAGAGCCACAGACCCAACCAGTCAGACAATTGTCTTTGCTGCATACAAGCAACTGGTATTTTTAGCATGTGGATATCCTATGAGATGTCAATTGTCAGTTTTCGATCAGAAACGGCCCAGTCCCATACTAGTCTCAAAGTATACAAAAAAAGACTAGTCCAATTTTGGACCGAAATCACTAATTTGAGATTAAATATAGAAATTAAAAAATTAAAAACTTAATGAATACATTCTATAACAGCCGCTTTATTAAGTAAAAGGTCTTTCAAAAAACGCACCTAAAACATGTAAAAACCCACCGCTAAAACATGTAAAAATTAAAATTCGTTCAAGCTTCTCTGTTCTTGTTCATTCAAAATACGGCTCTTAACATGAATATGTAAAAAATTACTTCATTTAAATGTCCACCATGAGCACGTCTATAGGCTGGCTATCATACCAGAAGTAAAATTTTCAAGGACTCACTGACTCATTATTGCATTGAGTTCCGCAGTCTTGATCCGAATATTATGTTTCAGCTCTGGAATCGTTTTTAGTTTGTTCACATAGCCTTTACTTTTCAAAAAACCTCACAAAAAGGAGCCTTGTGGAGTTAGATCGCATGCTCCAGGTGGCTCTTTACATAAAATTAATCGACCGGGAAACTTAAATCTCAATAATCCAACGGTTCCGGTGTTGTGAGACTGGTGGTTGCATTCTGTTGAAAATAAAGATGGTCAATGTCTATTCCTTGAAGCGCAGGCCATACAAAATCTTCAATCAGTTGTCTATGGCGATGCTCATTGTCAGTACCAGCTCTTTCATTTTCATCTTCGCAGGAAAATTGGTCAATTATCTCAAAAACCAAATCCTATATTTCAATCGATGTAATGAATGATGTAAAGTTTTCTTCTCCTCAGATGCGGCAATTTTTTTGTTAACAAATCCGTCCAATGTGAAATGAGATGATTTTGCGTTTTTGCAAAGAACCAATTAACGAAATTTTGTGGCATCAATTCTTGTGCTAATTGAATTTTGTAAGGATGCAAATGCAAATACCTATGTAAAATAAGCCAAAGAGTCGGCTCATTAATACCTAATTTTTGAGCACGTCGAGATATGGATGTTGGAGGTTTTTCAGCAACTCCTTGCGCTACAGCAGCAATTTTCTCAACAGAACGTCCAGTTTTTGGGCTCCCAGTCCTTTTGCTATGCATCGACAAAACTAATTTCTTGACATTTTTTCACCAACTTTTGAAGTGTCGGCTTATTCAGGCGATTATTTGCACCAAAATTAATACGAATTTTGCGATATGTTGTTCTTAAACATCGGTGATTTTCATAATTAGTGTCAATAATTTTAAAGCGTTTTCCTATCGTGTAAAATTGTATATATGTATACTTGAAAAATGTCAAAGATGATATAAAAAAAGGCAGCAGGAGTTATTCACTACTGACATCTAGGAGTCACATTTGAAAGACTCTTTATAATTTAAAATATTAATGAGTTAAGGGTAGTCAGAGGCCCGGAAAAATGATGATTCTCAATAACTTTTTTTTGCTAGTCAGTTGTTTTATTTTACAAAAATAAAAACATGGCATTAATACATCAGTTTCGACTTGACTTTAGCAAAATTTCAAACAAAAAAATTTTTAATTGTAAAAGTTATCACTGTTCGTGTGGAACCCGTTTTTCCAGAAGTCACTTGCGCTGATCATCCCAAGATTCATCTAAAAGCAATCGGACAAGAGAAATTAGTTTTATAAATATAATCTTGTGTCTGATCGTATTTTTTTTTTTTCAAAATTAAAAATATGGCGGCCTTAGTAAATACTTTTCAGATTTTCGAGAAAATAACCGGCAATTAATTGTTTAAAAAAACTGAAATTTTTCAAAAAAAAATCCTTCGATCAGGCAGAGTTTTGTATGTTTTTCAAGAGCAGTTTAAATTTTATTGAAATTTACCAAGCGGTTTTTCAGTTACAGTGATCACCAGTTCCAAAAACATAGTTTTGAGAAAAACGCATTTAAAGTTTTGCTATCGATTTATACGGGGCATTCTACCCCACTTTCATACGTGTGTGCTGCTAGCTACTTGCTCTCGAAGCTCCGGAGCGCCCGAGTGACCTTTGTTAATTGTTGAATAACTGGAAAAATATTTGTCGGATTTACTTAAAATTTTCACACAATATTTTTAATGCAAAAAAATTAAATTTTTTGAAAATTCTGACTACCTCTAACCCCTTAAAAATTTTAATTTTGTTGCTTTTTTTGTGGCGATGCTTTTGCACTCACAGCATCCATCGTCTGCTGTGTCGAGTGGTATGCCACCAAAACAATCCCTCCTCTTCCTCTCCTAGATGCTTCCTCTGGCCCCGGAACTACGGTAGTATTTCATCGAAGACAGAGAAGATCGGAGTAGGCGTTCTAATAAAGACTGATTCTTCTACTCAACCTGCGTTCAGGGTCGTCAGTTTCGGCTCACATTCTAATTAGTTAGGCGTGTTAAGGTTAGGCTGTCGGTTAAGCATCTCTGCCCATGTCAAGTTTTTTGGCGCGCAGAACTCGCTCTATGTACGTGCCAATAAATTGCCGATTTTCTGCGATTACTAGAATTTCTTTTAATGTTGTTGTCTGCTCTTAAAGGACCTAGATTGCCTTCGACAACTTTGCGATCTAATTTCCATCTTTCACGTTTGAAGAATGTGTGATCTGCATCGTCAATAGGTGCATCTCTATAAATGCATTTAGTGGCTTTCGTTTTGCCTGTTTTGTTTAGATATCTTCGAGAATACCCATGTCCAGATAGCAGCTGAGTAATATAGAATTTCAGCTCTCCAAACTGTCTGCCATACCATTTATCCATGTTGGGTATACGTCTCATCGTCCATCTGCCTTTTGTCTCTGACTCCCAGCGTTCTTGCCATATTTTGGCATTTTCATTTGGCAGCCATAGATTCGTTTATAATATAGTGTTGCATTTTCTGAGTAGCGGCCGCCGTAACCAAATGGGTTGGTGTGTGACTACCATTCGGAATTCACAGAGAGAACGTTGGTACGAATCTCGGTGAAACACCAAAATTAAGAAAAACATTTTTCTAATAGCGGTCGCCCCTCGGCAGGCAATGGCAAACCTCCGAATGTATTTTTGTCATGAAAAAGCTCCTTATAAAAATGTCTGCCGTTCGGAGTCGGCTTGACACTGTAGTTCCCTCCATTTGTGGAACAACCTCAAGACGCACATCACAAATAGGAAGAGGAGCTCGGTCAAACACCCACAAAGGGTGTACGCGCCAATTATATATATATTCTCTGAGTAAGAAAAGTTAAATAAAAGCCCACTCGAATTGGCATAAATAAATTGTTTTGTAATCGGCACAAACTGGTCTTCTTCGGACTAGTTCGATTCAGGAAATTCCAGTTTAAAAAAAAGAAAATTTTTCTGACTAGTTTGCTGTTTCATTGCAGGATACATATACACACATACATCCATACACATACTCGCAATAAAATGAAAATAGCTATGTATGCGCGTGCACATGTGTGCAACATTGTTGGAGCGCAATTTGTGGATGCATTTTTGGACAGGCTTGGGCTCTTGGCAGCAAAGGCGCACGCTTAGTTGCAGCATTTTAAATTGAAATTGCAATTTCGGACAATGCAGTGCCTGCATGTATGTGCGTGCGGAAATGTGCGTGCAGTTGGTAAAGATTTATTGTTATGGTTTATGGCCACCAACGGAGCAAACGGCATATTCGTAAACAAGCAACGAAGAAAGTTTGTATAGCTGCAGGCATCGAGTTGCAATAACTGAAGCGAGCTTTATGTATGTAAGTACCCAGTATTTTGGGTGCCCATTGCAAATGAAAATGAACGGATAATAAGGAAATATTAAGATGTAATTGTCTAGTAAGATCCTTGGAGCAAATAAAATGCTATTGCAGCTTTAATTGTTTGCACACAAATATCTGTGTGGATGCATGTAAATGAAATCTATTTTAATTCTTAATTGATATCCTCAGCAAAGCTACCTTATAACCTTACAAGCACGCATACATACGCATTTCGCTTGGATATTAAACTTCGATCTTAAAAGCAGCATTACGAATTAGTTATATCGATATTACGCATGCATGTCAGCATAATCCTATTAACGTCTCTACACACAAACACATGCATACAGAGATTCTTACAACACCTCCATTGCACTTAAGAATAATCTCACTTCTGTTAGCATAATCCATTAAAATGCTGTCTTTGCCAAAGATAAATGGATTACGGAAGTGCTATTTTCCTAATTCAAGAAATCCTCCTAATAGCTGATATTTGATGTCGTAATTAAAAGTAATGCATTTAGTCTTCCAAATTAACCATTTCCAGTACATATCCATAACCAATTAAGGTAAATATAATAATCACAAATGCGTTAGCTGACATTTCTGATGCCAAATAGTATGCCAAAAATATTGCATTGTCACATGTTTTTTTTTTTTTTTTTGATTTTTTCAACGGGTTAAAAAGGTATTAGTGAGATCCAGATGCATCATCATCAAGCAGCCTTTACAGCTCAGGGTGAGATTTAGTTTCCTCCACAATCCTCTTACAATCTGACAGTTGAAAGCAATAGACTGCCAGCCCCTAACCGTCACTTTCTCAGATCAGCTATGACTTGGCCAAGCGAGGTTAACCTTGGACGTCCTCGGGCCCGGACGATTAGAGAGTTTGTTGTTAGAAAAGATTTTTGAGGGCACGCACAGTCTGTCCTAACCATCGATACCTTTAACGTGTTTAACGACATCTTCTCCCGGGCATAAGCTCAGCAACCCACCGTTAACACCTTTTTCGGTGCATTCAATCGTTGCAGCGTATGGGGTCAAACATCCTTCGGAGCACTTTTCGCTCAAACACTCTAAAGCTTCTTTCGTCTTCGCTTGTCATTGTTCAGTACTCGCAACCGTAGGACAGCACCGACAATGTTATTGGCGGCCGCCGTAGCCGAATGGGTTAGTGTGTGACTACCATTCGAAATTCGGAGAGAGAACGTCGGTTCGAATCTCTGTGAAACACCAAAATTAAGAAAACGTTTTTTCTAATAGCGGTCGCCCCTCGGCAGGCAATGGCAAGCCTCCGAGTGTATTTCTGCCGTGAAAAAAGCTCCCCATAAAAAATATCTACGGAGACGGCTTGAAACTGTAGGTCCTTCCATTTGTGGAACAACATCAAGACGTACGCCACAAATAGGAAGAGGAGCTCGGCCAAACAACCAAAAAGGGTGCACGCGCCAATTATATATATTATAGGTGGAGTTTACATTCATTTGTTAACAGTTTAGACGTCCGCAATTTTGTGTGGCCCAATATTCTGTTTTGTATTGCGTAGTTGTTGTTGTTGTAGCAGTAATACAAGCCCTGTCAGTGTAGTGTAATTACCGGTCGTCTTCGTGTAGCTCATCTAAAGGTAGGCCCAGGAAACATGCTGTTTCGACAGGTTGGGTCCAGTGGGAGAGGGGGGATAGATGAATGGGTTTTGAGGAGCATGTTTAAAGGTGGTTAGTATCGTGCGTTGTGCCTTCACATGCCGGACATATGGTTGGTATGTCGGAGTCAATTCTAGATAAGTAGGAGTCTAACCTGCTACAATATCCAGAACGTAATTGTGCCAGTGTTACACGGGTCTCTCGGGGAAGTTGGAGCTCTTCAACTACTGTGGTGGTTGGACTTCGATTACGACATTCGGGAGAGGGTGGTAATGGTCTCCCGATGAATGTAGTTTAATGTCTGTCTAAACACTGTCTGGCCCAGTAGATGTCTGTTCGTTTTGTCCTGGATCTCGTCGGCGTAATTGTGCTGGTGTCTTCTGATGTGACTGGGAGGCGCCTCCGGCTCAAGCAGGTCTCTGCAAGGGTGAAATTTGGAGTAGCACCCAAGCAGAAACTGCTTGCTGAGTAGTTTATTGTGCTCCTTTACTGGGAGCATCTGTGCCTCGTTGTGAAGATGTTGAAGAGGTTACATTAGGAGGAAGAAGGATATTAAAGACAGATGCAGACACTGTTTTTTGCACAACTATTTACTAATAATAATAATCAACTGAATGAATTATTCACTGACACCAAAGTCGGCAAGGCGGCTTCTGGGATTTTGTTTCGGAGAACATTAGCAAAAGCTTGCTTGAAATCGTCGAAGAGATGTGCACGTCTGAGTTGTATTCATAGCATTTTTTAAGATTTTGCTTTAGGATAAAGATTTGGTATGTTGTTGATCAATCTGGGTAAAAGCCGCCTTGGTACTTACCCATGATTTGTGCTGCTGCCGCAGTTAGCTAGGAAGCGAAAGAAGATTTCTTATGCAGTGCTTAGGAATGTGATTCGACGGTAATTTTCACTGTTTAATTTGTCTTCGTTTTTATTAATACAGGGATGCAACCTCGGCGCCATATTAAATAAAAATAGTGTAGTAGAACTTGAAGTTCGCTCAGCACCTCTGTGGTTATACCATCTTCACCAGAAACCTGTTTGTTACTCCCATATGTTATAGCTTTATGAAGTTCCATCTGCGGATTAAAGTACTCAAACAGTTTTGCATGGCTTGGTATCAAGATGGAAAGCCTTTTTTATATATTTTTTATGTTTTGTCGCCAGCTTTAAATCAAATTAGGACTACTGGTGAATTGAATATTTAGCTTATTTTTACTTAAGGAAGCTGAGTCAGACTGCACTGAAGGCTTTGGAGAACTCCTTTAGAGATTGTTCAAGAAAGTAAGAAGAAGCTAAATTATGCTGCACGACGGAATAAGCTCAAGGAAATGAAATTGCCGGTGGATTGGCCAACTGCGGATCAGCGGTTACTTCACAAGAACCAGAACCAATAATCGGAATCAGTTCTACAGGAATCATGAATTGGAGCGATGGTCCGGTCAAGAACACTGCAGAACTGCAAAGTGTTTTGTGACTAGCCCGCATAGCAAATTGTCGAACTTTCTTCAAAAACTTGGTAGAAAACGCGTTCGGTTGGTATCATTGCAGAATACAACCCATGGCTTGAGCATATGACCACACTTGGAACCAATGAAGAGCCGATTTGCCTGTCTTGCTTTGCTAGAGCAAGGCTACGAATTTTGGGTTCCAAAGTCATGAGAATGAGTCAAATTCGTTCCCTCAAACTGGAGGATATTTACAGATTTGTCTCTGTCTCGGCCTCTATTCTATCCTATCTCTTTCTCTCTATCAATTCACGCCTTTCTTCCTCGACTAGCTGCCCTTTCACTTTCCAGAACTTTGAATTCAATGGGCCTGAGTGTTTTAGGAGCTTGCATTGTCTCGTTGATTCTTGACTCGCCTTTTTCAGTTATGATTGAAGTTACTAGGCCATCGACACACAAACTGCTGTGGGTATAATACATCGCAGAAAGTTCTGTCACGTGCAATGACAAGCCTTAAATGCATTTCTGTCATGAAAAACATCATCATGAGAGCATATAACGGGACGGAAGGTTCGTCCAAAATGCCGCTCAAAGGTCTTAGCGCATTATTAATATTGTTTTTATTAAATGAAGCAAAATGCTTAGGAAACGCGGAAGCGAGGGAGATATTAACATTTTCTCCGATAGTCAAGCCGCGATTAAGGCTCTGACGATGCAGAAAGAAATTAGTAAGCTCCTATAAGGAGAAGATCAAATCTCTTGGGTATGCAGATACCATTTCTCTGAGTTGGGTTCCAGGACATAAGAACATAGAGGGAAGTGAAATTGCTGATGAGCTAGCCAGGAAGGGGACTGAATTGTCCTCAGAGACCCCCTACCCGATCATCGGCATTCCCCTGACAGTTGTTAAAGGGGAACTGCACAAATAATTTCTCAGGAAAGCGCAGAAAAGATGGAGCTCCATTTATTCATGTGCTATTTCGAAAACCTTGTGGCCCCAATACGATATACGAAGGACGCAGAAAGTTCTTTGGACTCCTCGCCATTCAATTTCCAAACTCGTAGCTGTATTTACCGGTCACTAGACGATCGGCACACGCGCGGAAAAGCAAGGGCTACCATTTAACCCCCATTGCAGAGGCTATGGGACCTTTCAGAGAAGGAGAGAAGGGCTGCTCCTTTCATCGACATCGTGGGGCAATGCGGCAACCTAAATCCCATCAATCTTCTCCATTATATCAACAGCTCTGGCTGGCTGTAGATATCTGCCTGTTCGTGGTATCATAATGGTATCAAAATGGCGCTTTAGTTCTACTTGAGGAGTTCCTGACTGGCACTTTAACCATTTCACCTACCTATGTAAATGAAGGGAATGGCTTTCAACGCACAATCATGCTAAACGTTAGCTACTATTACCTTCACATGGATCTACATCTGTTTGGGTCTCCTTAATGAATCCTCTTCAACTGATTTATATGAAATGAGTGGAACAAAAAGAAAACCGCCTTTTGAACTGGAACAAAACAATTGAATAATACAAAATTCATCCATTGTGATACCATAAAGGAGATAAACAGAGGGAAAAGAACCAAAAAGGTGGAAAAAGGGAGAAGCGGATTCGATTAAAGAATAAATGGCAACAGTGGGTAATCTACCCGTGGCCAGAAGGATCTCGCAACTTTGCAGTTTTGCCCAGCGCTCGCTGAGTTAACGCGAGGCTCATTTTTCCACGAGTAAACCACAGGTTCTCAAGGGAACCCTAATCCTCTCATTTCTCGATGAAACCGTCTCCAGTGCGCCCTGTCTAGCCAGCTCATCAGCCCAGCAGTTTTCCTCTATGCCACTGTGACCACGAACCCAGATGAGCCTATCATCGAAGTATTCGAATGCAGTTCAGAGAGAAGTGTGGCGTTCGCCGACTAATTTCGAACGCACAAATAACGAGCCCAAGGCCCTATTGCCGCTTGGCTGTCGCGATAGATATCTACGTCGTTTACAGTAATTACAAAAGTAAGCAACCAACTGCTTCCTCAATTGTAGCTACCTTCGCTTAGAAAACACTACAGTGGTCCGGAAACCTAAATTTGAGCTTGATGGGGAACTCCTCGCAGAATACTCCCCCACTCATATATACCTTACCTATCGATGATTTTAATATGTTGCTCTTTTCAATGCTCACACCCAAACGGCATTGAACACATTTGCATTAATCAAATATCTTCTCCTTTTTCAAGCGTATTTTCACATTCAGCCGCAATGATAATCACAAAATAAAGGAGGCTACGACTTGTTATATCTAAAAGGTATAAATACAGCATTTGTGGACATAGAAAATTATTGATAAACTTGGACACGACATTTCAATGACCCTGCATTAAAACTCCAGCTATCCGCCTATTTGCTATGCGCGGCCTCTGTACAATCGGCCGAAATAAAAGCAGTTACAGATGGCAACAAATATATGCAAAACCCAACACACAAACAAACTCTCTTTCCTACAGCCCACAACCCACACTTGGGATACACATTTCCCATTTAAGTGTCTGACATTTCTGTTGTTGGTACCCTTAACATTAATAGGCAACAATAAATCGATTTATCCCTTCAATAAAAATGCCAGTCTCGACGTCCGTTTGCTCCGACAGCCTGCTGTCCAATGCATGCGTCTCAAAGTATTACAATACCCCGTATGTATATGTATGTGTGTATGTATGTAAACGAAAAAAGAGCGAATATTTGCAGCAACACATTACATAAGTGTGACGAGTAAACAACAAGAACAACATAATCGTTTGCGTTTCATTGAAGAAATTACATAAAAACGCAAATAAAACATTTATTGGTTGCATAAAAGGCTCCGGAATATTGCAAAAAATAAGCAGCGTTAGCGCATTAGGTGACAAAGGTCCAAGTAGATAGGAGGTGGTGGCGTTAACGCCTTTTCGTTGTTATTCGTCATTTGTATGCAATTATCAACACTTGTATGCTGGCCTTTTTCTGTTTTTTTTTGTTTTGGTTGAATGGAAACTGACAGTGCCAGTATAGGAAAGTCTTCAGTAAAGAGGAAGCTACTATTTATTGTTAGCGCTAATCACAGTCGCTTTTTGCAGATCAAACTTTATATAAATGGTAAAGTCTGGTTGTTAGAATTTATTTGCACCTAAATATGCAACTTACTTGAAATTAGAGAAAAAGTGGAAATTCGTAATGGTACCCGAAAATAATGTTTCTTTTGCAACACATCAACTTTCTTATTCCGGCGAGAACTTTATGAAGCTCTTACCCTTTTCATCTCAAGATATTGAAAACGAATTTAGAGTCCAATACACCTATTGCTCGGACGACTCTTCACAATACACCTATTGCTCACGACTCTTTCCAACTACTGAAAATTAATAATTAATCTTTATTGTATAGCTTTTTGTACAAAAAAGTCTTAAATATTACTTTGTCTCTTTTTTTCTTATGTGAACCTTCTTTTAATTTCAGTTCAGTTTTAATTTTAAAATTTCAATGGGCTTATGTACTTGCCAGAAGTCAGAATAGACGCTATATCTGAGGACCGACTCTTATGGGCGATTGGAAGTTTCAAACCTTTTATATCACCAGGTTCAGATGGTATTTATCCAGTAGAACTGCAGAAGGCCACTGGATATCTAGCAATCTTCAGAGGTTGCTTTCTTTACGATCATATACCTATTAATTGGAGACAAGTCAAATGGAAATCGGTAGAGACAGCTCTACATAACCTTATTACACGGCAGAGATTTCACTGCACAAACAGGAATTTACTTTAGCCGCTTTTCTTGATATTGAAGAGGCCTTTAACAATGTTGAAGGGGGAATCACTACAGCACCCACTGATCGTGGGGTAGAAACGGGCTTGGCAGGCTTCATTGGCAAAACGCTAAATAGCAGCATCATTGAAGCGAATCTAGGAGAATCGGTGCTCAGGAGATTGGTGAGTAGAGGTACACCGCAAGGTGGAGTCCTCTCACCGTTTTTATGGAACGCAGTTGTAAATAAACTTCTGTTAATACTGGAATCGGTGGGCTGTAAGGTGATAGCTTACGCCGATGATGTTGTTATTGCTGGCTCTGGTAAATTTGTATCTACATTAAGGGACCTAATACAAAATGCTCTAGACATACTTTCTAGATGGGCAGAAAAGTGTGGTCTAGGGGTCAGCCCAGACAAAATGCAACTCATATTGTTCACTAGGAAACACAGAGTGCCTCCAGCTAAGTCCAATTATGCTCAAGGGGGAAGCTCTTGTAATTTCGGAAGAAACCAATTACTTGGGACTGAGCATAGATAAGAAATTGACTTGGAAGTCAAACATCTTAGAAAGAGTCAGGAAAGCGAGCCTAACTTTTTATGCCTGTAAGAGAGCTTTAGGTAAGACCTGGAGAATTAAACTTAAGATTGGTCATTGGCTCTACACTGCTGTCGTCAGACCCATTCTTCTATATGGAAATGTTTTCTGGTGGTGTGCTATGCAGAAAAAAACCTATTCTAATTTATTGAATAAGCTGCAGAGATCAGCGGAACTAGCAATATGTGGCGCCATGAAAACCACGCCATCCATGACTTTGGACATTATGCTACATCTTGCACCCCTAGATCTCTTCTGCAAATACTCAGCGGCCTGCTCCGCTTTAAGGCTCAAAGCGAGCTCACAATGGAGAACTGTCACACATGGACATTCAACCATTTTAGACTCCTACACGGATATACCCAGTGACTGTGATTATCACCCTCCCATTCTCTGCTTCGAAAGGAATTTCCTAATTAAAATCCCTTCTAGAACGGAATGGCTTGAAGAAGACCCATCACCCAGAACACCCGTTAAGATCTACACGGACGGATCTAAAATGGACATCGGTGTAGGATCAGGGTTATATTCCGAAGAACTTTCAATCAAGGAATCCTTTAAACTACCGGAACACTGTAGTGTTTTTCAAGCGGAAATAAACGCTATTCATGAAGCCTTAAAATGGTTAAAGATAAACAGAATATCATCAACAGATATCTGCATTCTATCCCTACGAGCCCTGGATGTTTTCCAAACAACATCAAGGAGTGTCTTACATTGTCGCCAATCTATTAATGAGATGACCAATCATTATCGTATCATCTTATGCTGGGTTCCAGGCCACAGAGATGAACCAGGGAACTGTAGGTCTGACCAACTTGCAAGAGAAGGTATCTGTAAGCCAAACATAAGTAATTTTATGGGGGTAGCTCTCGCAACTTGTAAGCCTCTGATTAAGGACGCACTAATCAGTTCTGTAAATCAAAGATGGATTAGCGTCGTTACGTGTGAAATTGCTAGGCAAACATGGCCAAGGCTAAATCTACATCTGTCCAAGAGTATTATAAAATTGAGTAGACTTCAAATTAGGACCTTAGTATGGGCCCTCACAGAACATTGTCTCATAGGAAATCATGCAAAGAGATTAGGCTCTTACACGCATGATTTATGTCGTAGCTGCGGAAAGGAGGAAGAGTTGGAAACAATCCAACACCTCTTTTGCACATGCCCAGCTCTAGCCAGAAGCAGTAACCGATATTTAAGATCCTACTTCTTAATGAATATAGATAATCTAAACACTTTAGGTATCAACAACTTTTTACGCTTTGTCAAAAGCTCAGGATGGTTCAATATGGAAAGGAAAATGTAGCCCAGCCCCCGCGGCTCACAACGGACCCATTTCGTGGTCTAAGTGGCATCGTTGTTCCTATGTGCGATGCGACTGCCAAACCTAACCTAGCCTCTATACTTGCCATCTAGAGGACTCGTGTTTTCTTGGCTCACGCGACTGCATTGTCAAAGGTAAAAACAAAAACAAATACTTATAATTAAGATGAGGAAGTATCAAGCAGGCATTTGCTGTGCAGTGGTCCCGGCCTAGCCAAAAGTCGACTCGCTCTTCTAGGCTCTCCAACAATTGACAATCTTTCAGTACTCTCGGACCTGAAAATCGAATCTCTAATTAAATTCACGAAACGAATTAATATTTTGGACCAAAATCTATAATAAAAATCTCGGTTAGGTTGGGAAATCATATAATATCATGAGCTCTAGGGCAACACAACGGACCCAACTTGCGGTCTATGTGGCACTCCGATGCGGGGTCACCCTTAAACCAACCAACCATAATTAATAATAAATCAAAAATAAATATATTAATAATAATTAAAAAATAAAAAATAATAATAAATAAAAAAACATTAATAAGAAAATAAATAAATAACAATTAATTAATAATAACAAATACTAAAAATACAGAATTAATTATAAAGAAAAAATATAGATTATAAAAAAAATAAAAAATTAATAATAAATAAAAAATAAAAAAAATAAATAAATAAAAAGAAAAATAAAGCATTAATAATAAATAAATAACAAATAATTAATAATAAACAAAGAATAAAAAATGCAGAATTAATAATAAACAAAAATTAAATAATTAAAAAAAGAATAATAGTAATTAGTGATATATAAACAATAAATCATTAATAATAAATAAAAAGTTAATAATTAATAATGAATAAAAAATTAATAATAAATAAAAAATAAGTACATAAAAAAAATTAATAATTAGTAATAATTAAAAAACGAATAAAAAATAAATGATCCAGAATTAATAATAAACCCAAAAAAAATAATTAAAAAACAAAAAATAAATAATAAATAAGAAATGAATGATAAGTAGTTAAAAGCAAATAACAAATAATAAATAAAAAATAGTAATAAATCAAATTGATGCCATATCCTCGAAATCAGGGCAAAGACTACAAAAACATTCTCAGCTGTCTCCAAGTGAATTCCCGCATATTAAAAATGACGAAAAAATATTTGGAGTTTTTTCCCCCTCTTTAATAAAATAAAAAAAACCTTATATAATTGCATAGATCTTTTCAGTCAAAATTAAGGATATAAGACGCACTTCTTTTACATAAATGTCCAAAACCGCACGAATAAAACTTAAAGTCCTTAACTCCTCTCGGCTTGTCACGCCATACCTCTTCGCTCCTTCGTTTACTTTCCCGCTCATACGTACGAGAATGTGCAATATTTAATTAATTTTTAATTCCTCAAGTGCTTAAATATACTCGTGCCACATTCTAATTGAATTACTTTTGCATATATCAATACTTGAGAGCACTTCACGTGTACACTTTTTAATTCGATCAATGCATCCTGGCATCTTTCCAACTCTTTTAAATATTAGTTATGGCGATGGTTATTGCCGTCATCACTGACATGCAACGGAATTATGCAGCTCACCAATACAGCCACAATTGCAACCGCATTCAAAGCCTTTGCTATCTTCACAAATTTGTATTCATTAATTTTTGTATTTTACATTTATTCGAGTTTTGCAATTCAAGCGAGGGCGAGTTTTGCCAGCGCCCAACTTTATTAATTAAACCAAATGAAGTGCCGAAGTGCTGAAGT
The DNA here is from genome assembly GCF_027943255.1 of Anastrepha obliqua. NCBI lineage: Eukaryota > Metazoa > Arthropoda > Insecta > Diptera > Tephritidae > Anastrepha > Anastrepha obliqua. The sequence continues at coordinate 24,366,157 of NC_072892.1, forward strand.
GCCGAAGTTGTTGGCTAACCACAACTCAATAAATGCTATTCGTTAAATTTATTAACTCGATTCAATATAATTGCGTTAATCCTCTCAGTAATTAAATAGTTAAATAAACAATGTAAGTACGAAGTAATTGAGATGTTCCGATTTTAATTGGAGTTTGCATGGCAGGATGTACGTTTACAGTACGCAAAATGGATGAAAGAGATAATTCATAAAGATATTTTATTTTTCAATGATAAGAAATGAATGCCAGTTTGTATAGCAAGTGGCGCTCATGCGATTGTGTTAGTGCACATACGAGTATATGTAAGTAAGTTTGACGGTTGATTGTCAAAATATTAATCAGCAAATATCGAGCTTTTTTTTAAATTCAGCTTTGCGCAAACGGTTTAAAATTGTTTTATGGCCGATTTTTAACTCCTGGTCGATGCCACAACTACTAACATCTCGGCCAACTTCGATTATTTCTTGAATTTTATCGACATTTTCGATATTTTCTTTAACATCACAAAAGGGCTGAGCACGTAATTAGCTGTTAAAGTATCGGCATCATAAACATCATTCACAACAGAGTGAAAAAATTATCAAAAAGCAACGACAACCACCCTCAGAAAGCAGTCGACAACCTTCAACGTAGCCAAAAAATGCTGCACATCTCGAGTCACGAGATGACTAAGTTATTTAACCCAAAGGTAACATAGGTTCATGGCCATTGCGACATTAGGGGGGGAACTGTAAGGCCGAGCAACTAGCGAGGCTTGACACTAAGTTGACTGATGAGTACAGAGACAGTGGCATAGCCACATCCTTACAGACATATAGAAAAATTGAGAAAATGTCAAATAAAAGCGAATGAAAGTAGACATAACGCATCCACCTGCAGAATCGCCCGACAACTGTATTCGACTCTCAATGCTGAACGCACACAATTTCTCCTAGGCCAAAGAAGCATAGTCTTAACATTCTGATTTCGGTTATAACGGGGCACTGCCTAATAGGTTGACATGCCCCTCTGGGTGCGTGGGCGTGCAAACATATGAGTTCTGCAGATACAGTCTAAACGGGGAAGAGACGATCTTGCACCTTGGGCTGCGCCTTTATCCTGCATTATCCAAATCGATGGTTTTCGAGAAAAGCGACACAACTCAAAATTAACTCAAATTCGGAGTTTTGCCGTTAAAAGCAAAAATCAACTACAGAGTTTATATATTTTTATCTGGAAAAGCGTCATAAGGGAATCTTGAAGCAATTCTGAGAGATGGCGTTAGTGTCGTTTTGTCAGATAATCGAATTGGCGCGTCAATTATCTAGAAAACTGACCCACCTCAGTATTTTGTATTTTTGAATTATGTCACTTTTCTCGAAAACCATCGAAATGTAGATTTTACGTGATAGAAGATTTCAAAAATCAGGGATCTTCTGAAATTTTTGAAAAGCTCAGACTGATATAACAAGGGGTTGGGCGTGAGTGAGCTAATGAGAGTTTCGAGCCAACTCGAACTTCCACTATTATATAATAATAAAATTATGGCTCATTAAATTAAAATTGTATGTATCTAAAAATTTGGCGAATTTTCATAAATCTTCGAATATTATTCATTGGTATCCTAATTTTGATTAAATTTTGTTTTTTACCAGGTGGCCACTCTATTAAAAATTACACACAAAATAAAGACTTTTCGTACCTCATTTGGTTGCCATCCAAAAAGTAGAATTTCAGTTTTTTTTTGTTTCAAAAAGGTGGCAACCATCTGCAAAAATATTTTCCAATACAATGCCAGATGGCAACTCTGTTCAAAGCTTTACACAAAATAAAGATATTTCATACGTATTTTGATTGGCGTGCAAAAATTAGTATTTCAGTTTATTTATTTATTTCCAAAAGGTGGCAACCATCTGCAAAAATATTTTTCAACATACTTCTTAAATTTATTTTAAAAATTGGCAAATCCAAATATTATCCATTGGTATGCTAATTCTACTAAATTTAGTTTTTTTACTGGTGGCAACTCTATTAGAAGCTATACACAAACTAAAGATATTTCATACCTATTTTGATTGGCGTGCAAAAATTAGTATTTCAGTTTATTTATTTATTTCCAAAAGGTGGCAACCATCTGCAAAAATATTTTTCAAAATAATAATTCATTAAAAACATTCAAAATAATAATTCATAAACAACATTTTTTAGTGCGAAATGTCACCTTGACAACGAGCATAAACTTTAAATTGTGTTTGGTCTACACTTTACGAGATACCAACCACTACAGCCATCTACAGAGCAAATAATGGATTTATTTTTCTCCAAACTTATATAATTCCTTACTTTGCGAAACTAGCCAGTTTTGGTTTCTTAAATCCAAATTCCATTCAATTGCAAAGTACAGCAACAAATATTCAAATAAAAGAAAATTTAAACAAAAGCTTTCCTCGACCGAAGCAAATGTTGGTCTTTCCGTTTCATGTTTTTCATTTGGGCTGTCTTACAGTTACAATCTATTACACCATGCGCATGTACGTTCAATATATACGACTCTGACATAAAATAAGTGCAAATGTGTTTCGAAAAACCTCAAAATAGTTGTTTATCCACAATTTACAAAATAAATTGAGTTTAGCCACATTTTATTCGACAGCCGGCCGGTGGGTAGAACAATAACTACATTCAGTTTGATTTTATTTCCACAGAGTTGCACATACAAATAAAAATGCGAACGAAAATAAATATAGTACATAAGAAATAAGCAAAACCACAATGTTTCAAGTCTCCGCACAGTATTTAAATAGGAATAACAACGGAAGCAAAGGAGACAGTTGGATACATCCGTTATGACGCTTCCTTTCCAGCAATAACTATGGCTATGTCCGTGGCGTTGGTATTCCTTTGAGGCCCTTCCCTGCATTGTGGGTGCTTTGGGGTTTGAGTTTAATGTTTTGAAGTTCTCCGCCAGCGCCACTAATGCCATCACCAACAACCACATCACAGAACAAATCAAAACAATAAGAGCGCATAAGCAAACTTACACGCACATATACGCCCATACATATGCATAATATCCCAGCAAGCACAAGAGATGGTGTACCACATTACCGATCAAAGCGAGCAACCTTTAACAACTAGTAAGATGCTTATAAACAAACACACTACCAGAGCTGCCAACAGGCTATGGACCCAGTCCCTGACCTGTGCAACAAGTAGAATGACGTGGTCAGAATGGAACATAGGCCACACAAACCGACTGTTGAAACTGAACAGGAAAAGTATGAGTAATCTTCTCGGGGTCCTAACAGGCCATTTTCTGATTGGCAGGCATGCCAGTAGACTGGGAGCACCCTATAACGACTATTGCAGAAGCTGTAGCGTCATTGAAGAAGAAGAGATTATAGAACACTTTCTATGCGGGTGCATGGCTCTGGATAGAAGAAGGTTAAATATTTTAGCAAAAAGTTCCCTAAATAACTTGGCAAAATTAGCCAATTTAAAAATTACAAGCCCTGTTAGATATATTAAAGCCACAGGTGGGTTCAATGAGGACAATGTAGAGTGAGGAGAGGGGACCGCCCTGGTGGTATCACAGTTGGCCTACAGCAGGCCTAGGTGTGTCAACCGACAACCACTATACCTACCTACCTAGTTACCACGCCTGTGATTAACATTCCTACCAAAATTTAATTGCCATTACTCGGCATTTAGTTACGCCGTCTACCTCTGCACGTGTTTCCGATTTCTTACAGCTTTTAAAATGGATTTAAATTTGCAGCAACGAGTTTGTATTAAATTTTGCGTTAAAAATTCGACGCAGATTCAATGGTGCGAAGACCTTAGAAGCATTGGGAAACTCTTACGGTAATGATATTATAAAGAAAACAACCATTTACGAGTGCTTCCGAAGAGATCGTGAGCCCACCGAAGATGGCGAACATAGTGGCAGGCCGTCGTTTATATCGAAAACTGATGAAAACATCAACAAAGCGAAAGAAAAGTTGATCAATAACCGCAAATCCATCAAAAACCATCAGAGAACTGGCAGAGCACTTCAACATTGCTTATGGATTCGTTCAAGACATTGTAGTAAATGACTTGGGTGTGCGCCGTGCTGCTGCAAAGTTGGTACCAAAGGACCTGAGGGCGGCGTTGATATCGCCAATGACATGATTTCCTAGGCTGAAAATTTATCAAGCGGTCCAACCTTTATCAAACGCATCATTATTGGAGACGAGGCGTGGGTACGTGGATACTTGGGTTTGTGAGTACGACACGCAATCCAGACATCTGCCGAGTGAGTGGAGAGCTCCGAACTAGCAAGACTAAAGAAAACCACGTAGCTTTCAATGAAAAAAGAAAGGGTTGATCACAACTTTTATGGATTAAAACGGCATTGTACACCACGATTTTTTCCTAGAAGGACAGGCAGTTAATAAGAATTATTATTTGGGTGTTACGAGACATTCAAGTGAAGCAATTCGCCAAAAAAGAAAGGATATGTGGGAAAACAACTCGAGGATTTTCCACCATGATGCCCAGTGCCAGCATTATACGAGAATTTTTGAGCAAGAACGAAATAAATACCATCCAGCAGCCATCAAGTTCACCTGATATGTCCCCCTAAGATTGTTTCCCTTTGATCAAGTAAAAAACCCACTACGAGGAACGCGTTTTATAGCTCTGAAGGCTATACCGAAAATGAAAAATTTAGGCCAAGAAATGTTTCGAGAGCTCAATCAAACGCTGGCATAAGTGCGTTGCAGTTGCAGGAGAGTTATTTGAATGCAATAATATCACTTTTTTTATCAAAAAGTCACCCCCATAAATCCTCAGGTATTTGGCCGAAATATGCCAATGTCGTCTGCATACTTAGGAAAATCAGAGCACTAAATGATGTCTAGTGAAGGGCCAAGTATTGATCCTTAGGACACCCAACGGGCAGTTCGACCTTGCCAGAGTATTTGCCATTCAGAGCTACACAAAAGTAATCATCTTTTTAGAAACCTTTTTATGGGTTTTAACAAAGGAAACGGAAATTTGAAATTTACTAATTTGTAAAAAAGTCCATCATGCCGTACCGAATCAAAAGCGTTTTCAACAAGCTTTGATTTCTTCTGATCAAAAACAGACCTCACGTGATTGCAAAATAAATAAATAATTGACGCTTAATTTTTTTTTTTTTTTGTCGCGGCAACTAGCAAATGCAGAACTCAGACACAATTAAGTCCATTGTACCACACTCGGATTCCTTTTTAATTTTCTTTAAATCTACCCGATCTCCGAAGAAATCTGAGTAGATCTTGTGGTGCCAAGGAGGAGCCAAGGTGCGCGCTTCTTAACAAGATGCTTACACCCTTTTTGGGTGTTTGTTATTCAACACATTGAGGGACCCTTTAGATTTAAGCTAACTCCGAAAGGCAGATGGTTTTTTTCTGAGCGACTTCTACAAGACAGAAATACACTCGAAGATTTGCCATTGCCTTACGAGGGGTGACCTCTATTAGAAAAAAACTTATTCCATCATTTTGGGGTTTCAAGCACGGTGATTCGAACTTACGCACGATTCCGCTATGGCGGCCGCCGTGACTGCAGATTCGTTTAGTCTGATGCGTCGTGCTAAGGTTTTGTCCAAATCCAAATTGCTGGTTTTGTCTGATTTTATGGGTGTCTGAGAAGAGAGATGTTTTATTTTTAATACGTTTTTCAAAAATCTTGTTTAAGCTGCTTAGAAGACTAATAGGGACTTGCAAGAGAAGGTACCTATAAGCCAAACATAAGTAATTTTATGGGGTACCTCTCGCAACTTGTAAGCTTCTGATTAAGGACATACTAATCAGTTCTGTAAATGAAAGATGGATTAGTGTCAATCCCTGTGAAATTGCTATGCAAACATGGCCAAGGCAAATCTACATCTGTCCAAGAGTATTAAAAAATTGAGTAGACTTCAAAATTAGGACCTTAGTAGGAGCCCTCACAGAACATTGTCTCATAGGAAATCAGGCAAGGAGACAAGGCCTTTACATGCATGATTTCTATCGTAGCTGCAGGAATGAGGAAGAGTTGGAAACAATTCAACACCTCTTTTGCACATGTCCGGATCTAGGAACGGATATTTAAGATCCTACTTCTTAATGAATATAGATAATCTATACACTTTAGATATCAACAACCTTTTACGCTTTGTCAAAAGCTCAGGATGGTACAATATGGAAAGGGAAATGAAGCCCAGCCCCCGCGGCTCACAACGGACCCATTTCGTCGTCTAAGTGGCATCGCTGTCCCTATGTGCGATGCGGCTGCCAAACCATATCTAACCTAACCTAAGACTAATAGGGCGGTAGCCATCAGCTATTTCACATCAAATTCAGCTCAAATTTCATTATCCTTGAGTTTTAGTAGTCAGTCCGAAATTATGTTTCCATAACTTCTTCAAATAAAAAGAAATAAATACATTGATATTGAACAAATAAGTTTGCTGGGTTGTGCATATGTATCCCACACATACTAGTATGTACGCATGTACGTGTGTACCAATTATTCAGGAAGCCACTGCTGAATTTTTTTTTATTGCCTCTAACTTTTATTATTTTTATTTCTCGTTCTGCGTGTCGCTGTTTGGCTACTTTGAATAGAAGCGAAAAAAATTAATTTCTTAAAAAATTATTGTTTTTTGTGGCACTTTGTGTGTATTTTGAGCTAACGGTAACGTTAATTCGCGCAAAAGTGTAGGCGTGTGGATGTTTGAATTATATTTTAATGGCACACAAAAACATTGCATAACCCGCCGAAGCTCGCTCAGTCCACTATTGAGCAATTGTTCGCGGCTGGTGAACATCGCCTGGTGCTTTGAAGCGTTGCCGGGTTTTCCGCGCTACTTTGAAAGTGATTTACAGAGGAAAAGGCTGTTTTTAATTTGTGTAATTCATGTAACAAAGTTTGCGTTACTTTCGCTTTTCTGGCAATTTGAGTTTTTGGCTTTATGAATCGTTGATTTCGTAGAATAGTTTGCAATGTTTTTAATTACATTGAATACTCTTGTGGAACCCAGTGCGTGGAGGGTGTATAGCAGCGTTCCCGCCACAGTCGATTCTACTTATACATTTCCGGAACAATCTGGGCTTATATCCCGCCAAAGGCTGTTGATTTAGCAGTATTTCCCAAAAATGTATGAAGGATATTTAATGTTGTATTTGAACGATGGTGGCAAATATTATTCACTAAAGCAAATGCTTGACAAAGTGCACAAGCAGCCACAACTTCGCCGAGAAGACGGTAAGCATGTCAAATTCAACGAATACTACGCGTATGGCCAAACCGAAGGCAAAGATAGGGAATTCCCACGTAGTTGGACTACGGGGACTATGCCAACGTGTTCCAGGCAGAACTTTTAGCGATCAGAGAAGCATGCAAATCACAAAAACTCTACAAGTACGTGCAACAGTAGCTATCATTTCAGACAGTCAAGCAGCTATCAAGGCCTTAGACTCTAACTCCATTTCATACAAACTAGTCTTACAGTTTACAGAGGAACTAGAATTACTTAGTCATTAGCTTGAAATTACTCTGATATGGGGTTCCGGTCATAGGAACATACAGGGTAATGAGATAGCAGCTGAACTAGCAAGAAAAGGTTCGACACTAGACTTAGCAGAGGCGGTGGCAGTCTGGCAGTCTCCATCCCACTCAACACAATAAAAGCATCCATTGCTTCACACTATCAAGCTTTAGTCGAAAGAAGATGGAAGCAATTAACTACATCTATTACAACAAAAAACACATGGCCGTCGTACAAAATCCAAAGGACGAATCACCTTTTGGGATATTCTCGACCAAACATTTCACGCATCACTGCAACCCTTACAGGTCATTGGAAAGTAGGAGATCATGCAGCCAAACTCAACCTACCCTTCAATCCTACCTGCAGAAGCTGTCAAGCGGAAAGGGTGAAAGAAAGTCTTTTCCACTGCTTATGTGAATGTCCAGGGCTAGCTATGGCACAACTTCGCTCCTTCGGTAAGCCTTACAGCAAATTAATGAGATCTCAGACATCGAGAAAAGGAATTTACTGCTATATTTGGATCACTAAATGGATCTGACGTAGAAGCAAAAAACAAAAAAAAGGCATCATCGCACGAGAACAGTGGTAGTAAAAGGGTGCTGGTCACTAATTAGGATTATTTCAGTGGAAATACTCAACCACTTCAACTACAACAACAACGGAGATAAACCATTCAAACATTAAATTAAATTAAACCATTGTCCGTGTAAGTATTTGTTAAAGCCACTAGAGGAAACATGGAAGAATTACTCGAAAAAAACGCATTTATAAAGAGTCTATCCGCAAGCAGGAAAAGTTAGATTCATGAGTGACTAATTGTTGAGAACGTCGAGCTATCGATGTTGAAAGTTGTTAGGCAACACTTTGCGCTACAGCAACAATATTCTCAACAGAATGTGCAGTTTTTGGTACGTCAGTCTTTTTTTCTGTCCTCGACTGAACCTTTTTTTTTGAAATTTTTTCATCAACCTTTGCATTGTCGGCTTATGAAGGCGATTATTTCCTACAAAAAAATCAAAAATTTTTCGATATATTTTTCTAAAAGATTAACCACTTTCATTACAAGTTTCAATTATTTTAAAGTGTTTTTTTTTTTTTTTTTTTTTTTTTTTTTTTTTTTGTCGGGACAACTAGCAAGTGCAGCACTCAGACATTAATTGAGTCCATTGTACTACACTTGGATTCCCTTTTAATTTTCTTTAAATCTACCCGATCTCCGAAGAAATCTGAGTAGATCTTGTGGTGCCAAGGAGCCAAGATGGTCGCTTCTTAACACATCAGTGCCAAAGACCTCAAACCTGATTCGGGCGAAGGCGGGGCAGACACACAGGAAGTGATCCGCCGTCTCATCCTCCTCTTCACAAGCTGGGCAGAGTACACTGTCTGAGATGCCCAACCTTTCCATGTGCTTTGCCCACAGAAAGTGGCCCGTCATTAGTCCAACCAGCCGTCTGCACTCCCCTCTGCCTAATGACAGAAGGGTTTGCGACAGTCGATCGGACATGACAGGTAACATCAGTTTTGCCCATCTGCAGCCTCTCTCAGCCTGCCAAGCTCGCTTGTGGGTAGTAGTTACCCATTTGCTAACCGTGGCCGTGATGGCCGCAGAGGGGAGTGGCAAAGCGGGCTCTGGGCCAAAGAAATTGGCCTCAGAGCCCATCTTAGCTAAGGAGTCAGAGGTCTCGTTACCCGCGATACCCACGTGTCCCGGGACCCATGTTAGCATCAGGCTGTTATGTCTGCCGACATAGTTCAGCCTGGATTTACAGGACTTCACTACCCCTGATGTGGTTTGAGGGCTGTCTAAGGCCATAAGCGCAGCTTGGCTGTCGCTGCAGACACATATAGATCTGCCTCTCCATCGTTTTTCCACAACAAAGTTCATCGCTTCTTGAACTGCATACACCTCCGCTTGAAACACAGATGCATGCATTCCAAGAGCAAAGTGCAGTTTTGTCCCGCTGGATTCCACGTAGACCCCAGAGCCGGAGCCATGCTCGGTCCTGGAGCCATCCGTAAAAATGCGAAAACAGTGTTTGCCGGGCTCATTTTCTGAGTCTCCCCACAACTGAGCCTCTGGTAGCACTACACTGTATCTCTTTTCAAGTACGACTCTTGATGGCATTGAGTCAAGGGGCATGGAGAGAATCGTTGGATCGATGTCCATACCTTCTCTGTGTTCCAATGCCGGACAAGGGCCGTACCAGTTCCCACTGTGTTTCAGTCTGCAGATGGCCTTCAGGGCCTCTCCTCGGATGAAAGCATCAAGTGGTGGTAAACCAATCAGAGCATCTAGTGCCGGGCCTGAAGTAGTCGGAAAAGCACCGGTGCAACAGATGGCCACAGTGCGTTGTAGTCTCGATAAGGTCCTCCTGACTTCCACTAGGGATAGTCTACTCATCCAGACCACTGATGCATAGGTGATAATGGGTCTTATCATAGCTGTGTAGATCCATAGGACCTTGCTAGGAGAGAGACCCCACGTTTTCCCAAAGACACCTTTGCACTGCCAGAAAGCTGTCAGCGCTTTGGATGCCTTTGTCTCAACGTGTGATTTCCATAGGAGCTTACTATCGAGGATTACTCCTAGATATTTAATTTCCTTGGATAGCTGGATTGTGACTCCTTTTAGCTTTGGCAGAACGATTCCGTCAAGCTTCCTCCTTCTGGTAAAGAGGACAATACCAGTCTTGGCGGGATTTGCCGACAGCCCGTTCGCACAGCACCAAGTGTCAATCCGATCCAGAGTTTTCTGCACTTTCCTGCAGATGTTCATAAGCGAAGAGCCTGTTACCAAACAAGCAACGTCGTCCGCATATGCTTGTGCGTAGACTCCCGAATCGTTTAAGGTGGTGAGTAGAGGATCGATTACCATGCACCAGAGCAACGGAGACAGCACACCGCCTTGGGGGCAGCCTCTGTTAACCCCAGATGACACCAGCAGATCTTCCTCTGCTCGCACCGAAACGATTCTTTGGGCCAGCATCGAACGAATCCAATTTACTAGCACCCGGTCTACGCCGTGCCTACTAGCAGAGTTACACATACTATCAAAAGTGGCATTATCAAACGCCCCCTCTATGTCTAAAAAGATACCCATAGCGTAGTCCCTCCTGTCGATGGCCAGCTCTATCCTTGCAACAAGGTTTTGCAGTGCCGACTCGCAGGATTTTCCACTCTGATAGGCATGCTGAAATAGAGACAGAGGGTGAGCCTTCAGCGACTTCTGACGTATGCGCAGTTCCACTAGTCGTTCAAGACTTTTCAGCATGAAAGAGGTCATGCTGATTGGTCTAAAGCTTTTGGGGCTGGTGTAGTCGTCTTTTCCAACCTTTGGGATGAAAGCGACCCTCACCATCCTCCAAGAGCGTGGTATGTAAGCCAGTGCCAGGCATGCCGAGAAGATTTTCTTCAGGGCTGCTGTCACGAACTCTGCACCCTCCTTCAGCATGGCAGGAAATATGCCATCTGGTCCGGGCGACTTGTAGTCGCCAAAAGATTTGATGGCAAATCGAATGGCGGCCACATTCACCACAGATCTGGCAACGAACCAGTCATGCCGAGAAGGTGTAGCAGCTCTGACAACTGCCTCTATCAATAAGGGCTGTTGCCGGCTGATGCTTATCTGATTACCAGGAAAGTGAGACTCCATCAGCAAGCTGAGTGTCTCACTTTTCCGCTCCGTGAAGGAGCCATCAGATTTCCTAAGTGACCCCAGCTTTGCCGTTGGGTCCCTTTTCAGGATCCTAACCAACTTCGCCGTGTCACTCAGAGATTCAATACCGCTGCAGAATTCCCTATATGAGGCTTTTTTCGATTCCCGAATAAGCCTCTTGTAGTTCTTCTGAACATCACGGTATCGCTCCCAGTCCTCTGCAAGGTTAGTCTTGAGGGCCCGGTTTAGGAGTTTTCTCGACTCACGCCTCAACATCTGGAGCTCTTGGTTCCACCAAGGAACGGGAGTCCGGCTCGGGAGAGGTCGAGTTGGACAGGCTGACTCAAAACAGTCGGTTAGGGCAGCGTTGAGTTTCTCAACAGCCGCCTCAATGGCCTGTTCTTTTCGAAGTCTTGGTGGCGCAACGTCAAGGTCCCGCAACGCCTCCCTAAACTTCTGCCAGTCTGTTTTTCTTGGGTTTCTAGAGGGCAATGGCATTTGTGCCTCCTCGCCACACTGAAACTCAATGTACCTGTGGTCCGAGCACGAATCTTCGGCAAGGACTCTCCAGTTCTGGATTGACCACCCAAGTTTTGAGTTTGATAGGGTTAGATCAATCACCTCCTGTCTTCTAGACGTTACAAACGTTGGTTGTGAGCCCTTGTTTTGTATGTCTAGGCAGGAGGACGCGATAAATTCGAATAGTCGAGAGCCCCGTCCATTGCACTTGCTGCTGCCCCAGATTGTATGCTGGGCATTAGCATCGCAACATAGGATGAGGCCCAGACTGCGCCGCTCACAGAACCTCACGAGACTAGTGGCCTTCCCGGGTGGTGGCCCTTCCAGAGCATCGTAAGGAAAGTAAGCAGATGCAATCACAAACTTCGACCATCCGCGTCTACCTCTATAACACACCTCAGCCGCTACCAGGTCTTGGCAACAGAATTGCTCAAGACCCGTCACAGTGAGATGGGATGATACTATAAGACCGGTCCTAGGTCTGCTAGAACTCCTGTCATATAGTAACGTGGCCCCTTTCAGCGCACTTAAGCCACAGAGACGGCCCCTAAAGACCCAGGGCTCTTGCACTGCTGTTATGTGGGGTAATGTGTGCAGCTGGGAAAGCCTTCTACTTAGTAGTGCAGTAGCGGCTTTGGAATGCTGCAAGTTAATTTGCGTCACCGTCAAGGGACGATAGCTACAGGAATCGTCCGAGTCAATCATTTGGGAAAGACATGAAAGCTGGCCGTCCCAAGGAAGAGACTCAGACGGTTCCCGTACCGTGAGCCCATGACATCAACACTGGCCTCGTCCACTCGCACCACAAGAGTAGCACCTTCCTTCCCGTCCCGGTTTTTACTCTTGGTGTACGAGACGACTCGCCAAAGCCTCGTGTTGATGCCCGGATTCTGGGCACGTAGACAGGATAGGACATCCGCCGTAGACAGGTCTGGATCCGGAATCCAGCAGATGGCCTTCCTGAGGGGTACACTCTCCTCGCTGTAGACTGCGAAGCGAGTGGTCCCCATGGGGGGCACGTTATTGACCGCGGTCCTGATCCACTCGAAGTTGGCCAGAGACGCGCACGTCACCTTTATGGTGCCGTCCTTTGTCTCATAGCCCTTCGCGTTGGCTTCCGGACCGGAGGCAATAACCCGACGCATCAGCTGGCTTTTGCAGTATTTGATTTCTGCATCCGTCAGCTGATGGTCGGGCCCCAGTTTTCCAACCACAGCCACAGGTCGTGGGCCAGCAGCCTTCTCGCTATAGGATGGCTTGGCCGCACCCTTGGATGTGCTTGGGCGAAGGTCCAGCTCCCGATCCTCCACTGACGAAGATTTCGCCGGGCAGACAGCTGTGCTGGACTTTTTGTCGAGGCGCCGATAGAGACGTGGCTCAGCAGAACCTTTTCCCGCCACATTGACTGGCGCCAAGACCGCGCTCGTACCTTGGGGGGTCGTGGCTCGGTCATTGGCGGCAACCGCAGGGCAGGGAGGTGTGCTGCTTTCAGCCGCCGTCTTTCTCCGCTTGCCTCGAGAGCGAGACAACTTGGGAGTGCCTGTGCCCACCGAAGACTCGGTAGCTTCCGTGGGTGTCACTTCCGCTGACCGAGGTCGTTTGGAAGACACAGACACAGAAGGGCCGGCAGAGCCACATGAGGATTTCTCCCGCATGAGCTCTGCCCGCCGCTTTCTTCTCTTCCTCCTTGCCGCGCTCTTCGATTTCCCAGCTTCTTTGGGAGGTCGTGCAGCCACCGAAGAGACCTCACAACTCAGGCCCTCAGAAGCAGGGAAACGTTTTTCAGACTCTGAAGGAGAGGAGATTGCGATAGCAACCCCCGTCTCCTCCAGGATGCGCTCTCGCTCGTAGAGCTGAGAGACTTGGGTAATGGTTGGGGCCTCCAGAATCCATGCCCCTGCCGCCGAAGCGGGTGGATTGCCACTTGTGTGGATTCCACCTGGAGTAATAGATCCTTTGTTTTCCATTACCTTTTTTTGGTTTTTTTCGGGACTCCTCCCTAGCCAGTTTGGTTCGCGGATGGCACCCTGATTCTATGCCACCTTTGAGTCATCACACGAGTGTTGAACCCACCCCAACAGGGAAGGCCACTCTTGTGATGCCAGGGCTCCCTATCCACCACCTGGGACGCGCCCGATGGGAGATCAGGCAACTCCACGTTTAAAGTGTTAGTCTATCGTGTAAAATTGTACATCTGGATACTTGACGAATGGGAAAGTTGCCAAAACAACAAAGGTATAATCTAAGAATTATTCATTACAGACATCTACCCGTTACTTTTGAAAGACCCGTTATCTGCTGTATATATGAAGAGAAGAATTACATTTTTGTAAGGTCAAATGAAAAAATGTTTCTTCTTCTTCTGAAAGAGCGTAATGTTCACAGGCTAAGACTTTGGCGGTCAAATAGGTGGAGCATTTTTTGAAGCAATCAAACAATTGGCGTCAACCTCTCTCTTTTTACACGGTCTTTTTTTACACGAATTCGAAAAAACACGGTTCACTTATCAATTTTTTAACACGACATTTTCGTTCTTGCCCGATTCTCAAAATAAAAAATGTTCTTTTTTAAGAAACCATAATTCTTAAAAGGATGTCTTACCAGCTAAGAAATTTCCGTGTCAGGGCAATAAGTACATTTAAGAACTAATCAAATCCAACTGTGCATTAAAATTAAAACGTAATCTTTAGGTTGCGTCTAGCTGGATAATAAGTTCAAAGAACAAGGTGGCACAAAATCATTAATCCAATTTCATTTTTGAATCATTTTTTTTTTACTAAATCCAAAAAAAGCGATTTTGAGTGATGGGACTTCTTATTTGACCTTTACGCCCCCTATTGCGTGTCTTGTCTGTTTGTATACCGCACCTGTTTAGTTCACAAGTGCCAAATATGACTGATGTATGACGCCATTTGCAAAAAATTAAATTTTCGGATAGGGTGATTAATTGTGCGACACCTTGTGTAAACAACTAGAGAAAGCAAAAATCAGTCGCCCATAGCAGGCTTTGTTACAACGAAAAAGCCAAGAGAAGCCGTTAGTAATTTAAATAAATCCCGAGAGATGTGCTGGGCATATTTGACATATCTACTGATGATAGCATTTTTGGTCCAGTCCATAATAAATTTGCACACTTGTTGTGAAGTTGAATAGTTGCAAAATATGATTTCCATTTCAATTCAACCGGGCTATTCGGGACATGTTCTTCGATTTTGATGTAACTCAAATATGTTGCTCTCTGGTCAGAATAATGAGACACGTATTTTTTTGTTAGCTCGAAAAATTTTTTTTTTCAAGATTTATCGGCAATTTTGTTTTTCGGCTCAGAATCGATTTTTTTAATTATATAAGAAATTTTTTTTTTATTGTAATTGCTCATAACTTAGTCAAAAATGAACCGACTTTAATGACTCTGGGTTCAAAATGATCGTCATTACTTGCGAGAGCGACTTCATGTACAAACAATAGCAAAAAAGTAGTTGACAATTTTTTATTTTGCAAAAAAACAAGAGTGCGAAATTTTTTCGAAATTCAATATTTCCAAAACGAGTATTTTTTTTTTAACTTTTTCCAAATCAAGAGGACACCTCAAACTTCAATTGAGCTGAATGCTGAAAATACGCTTCGATATTCCTTTTTGTAGCTTCTTTAGAGGAGTAGTTCTTGTTACTCGTATGGGATTGAAGTCCACGAAAAGGTGATAATCACAAGGTGCAATATCCGGAGAGTATGGTGGATGCGGCATTAGCTCCCATCCGAGCTTGTTCAGCTTGCCTAATGTTTGCCTTGCGGTTTGAGGTCTTGCGTTGTCGTGGTGAAACAAAACTTTGCGTATTTTCACTAAAGACGGTCGATTTTTGCTAAGTGCCTCATTCAGGTTTGATAGCTGTTGGGAATAATAATCAGCAGTTATCGTCTGATTTGGTTCCAGAAATTCATAACAAACAATACCGGCCATATACCACAAAATAGACAGGAGAATCTTCTTGGGGTTGAAGGTCATCTCTAGGAGTCGGTTCTAGTGTTTCATATTTATCTAATCATTGGCGTTTGCGAACAGGATTATTGTATGGGACCCATTTATCATCGTCAGTAACAATACGGTTCAAAAAACTTTCATTTTCAAGCCGTTGCAGCAGCTGAGATTCACACATTCACTCTCTGCTGAAGGTTGGCGACGGAAAGTCTATGCGGAACCCATTTTCCCAGCTTTAAAACTTTTTCCAACTGAACCAGGTGCCTATGGACTGTTCCATGCTTTGAATTTAACCTCTGAGCTATCATATCGACTGTCAAATTTGGCTCAGCTTCCACGAGTTCGAAAAAAGGCGTCGGACGGCCAGCGCGCAGGGCATCCTCCTCCTTGACTTTTCTTCATATCGTGAATAGTAATTAAACACATCTAAGTATTCCACCAAAACAATTTCTATGAAGAAAAACCGTCTTGACAACTTATTGTCAATTTTCCAGGCAATCTGCCAAATGTGAACGTTAATTTTGTAGATTTATTGCTAATTAATGCATATGTGAACGTACTTTTACACGTTTTTTTTTAAGTTGTGGAACATAACCTCAAATTTACCATATGTCGCATCTATTTTTTGCACGATTTGTTATCTAAGGATCGTATCCCCGTACTCCACGTATTATACTCCATACATGCATGCATACCTTTATAGACACATTTACTAGTGGAGGCATTGGAAAGTAGAGACTTCCTAAATAAACAAAAAATATTAGAAGTTGCGAAAGAAAAGAGACCAAAAATTCACATTTTTGATTCCCCTAAATTATGCCGAGAATGATAGATTACCAGGTTTGGCCTTCAGTTGTGGTGAACAACAAAAGTGAGCGAGTAACTTCGGCTGGAACGTCACCCAAGGATGTTAGATTACCAAGGCGAATTGAGTACTATGGTTGCGCCATTAAAAAATAGTTGACAAGTCTGACGTCAGCTAAGTTCGCAATACAAAACAAACGAATAAAACAAAAAAAAGTAGGAAAAATTACATCTTTGTGAAAATTCAGTGAATGGCTTGATAGTTCTGTGATTTGTTAGATTTAAAATAATCAAACTAATGAAAATAAAGTGCCATGTGTGAAATTCTGAAAGCCTAATCTCGGTGAAACACCAAAAATAAGAAAAACATATTTCTAATAGCGGTCGCCCTCGGCAGGCAATGGCAAGCCTCCGAATGTGTTTCTGCCACGAAAAAGCTCCTCATAAAAATATCTGCCGTTCAAAGTTGGCTTAAAACTGTAGGTCCCTTCATTTGTGGAACAACATCAAGACGCATACCACAAATAGGAGGAGGAGCTCGGCCAAACACCCAAAAAGGGTGTAAGCGCCAATTATATATATATTATATAATATAAAGTCTCCAAAAGCAGATTTTTTGCGTTTTCATGCGGAAAACGCCGTGGCAGGTAAATATGTGTGAGTGTGCATAATTTCATAATAATTGTGTTTGGTTCTTTCCATTGCTTTTGACTACTCTTCTTCTTCACAAACAGGTAATTCCCCTTCCTTTTTCTTGATTATTCATTCTCTTTGACGACAGGGCGAATTCGGAAGGCGTAATCTGTTTATCTATCATTCTTGTTAGATTACCAAGTTTGCTATTTAGCAATGGTGAAAAAAAAAAAAATTATGAGGGGAACTTCGTTTGCTACGTCACTTAGGAGATTCGGCAGCCGAATTATGCACGATCATTTCACACCTATTCACACACTCGACCAATTAGTCATTGTTCAGAAGTGTCATTGGTTGATCTTATTATATCACCAACACAATCTGAGTTTTTTTGTAATCAAACCGATGTCATCGTACCTCAGCTCATCAGCTAATTCTTTCAAATTCGCTGAGAAATGTTTTTCACCTTCTGTCTTCTCTCCACCGTGAAATTCACTGTGTATATTGAAGAAATTCAATGTTGCGGTCTTATTTCATTCATTTGTGGGTCATGTTGAGATATGACAAAACACAATGCGTGTACGGCATTTGGTTGAATAGTTATGACTAGTGCTCAGCAAAAGCGTGTGTATGAATGTATATACACATGTTGGCATATGTATATATGTTTTGAGCAGTTCTTTTGCCTTCAACGTTAAACAAAAATTCCTAATTTGGGAACAACTCAAAGTAATACAACAAAGAAACAAAGAATTATTTTTGTCAGCCTGAAGGCCTTTCTGTATGCATTCGTGTTCGCTACGCTTTAACAGCTGTGATGAATGCTGTATTTATATGAATCTACATATTTATGTGCGTAGTCGAGACTTAATCCGACGCAAAGCGTGAAGGTAGTTAAATCTCTTATTTCCGAGTGCATTGATAATCCGAAGGCATCCTCCCAAATTGGGGGCGGGTTAATTAACATAGGAATAATGCTGAAAACAGTGACCGACGTAAACGCAGTCCCCTGTCAACTGTTACGATCAAACTAATGAGAACCCCATGTAAATGAAAAATTACTTCCTTCCGTATCGTAGTATCGTAGATTTTATTTCACGATTTTTGAAAATTCCCGTAGAACCCTATCAGCTGATTGCTCTCTCAGTACATTTCGAAATCATTTACAAAATAAACTTGAAAAAATTATAATTTTTATTAAAATAACTTAAAAACACTATTGAATAATGTTAATTATAGATAAATAAACTATTTGAATTTGTTGGTTTTTGGCTTTGGTTTATTAAACAATGAAAAATTGTAACTGATAACGCGGATGTGTGAAAAAGTGTGTAAGCAAAAATATGAATGGCAATATTGTGTAGATACAACCGAACACATACACACAAAAACCGATGTATTGTGTAAATATGTAACTAAAAGAACGCAGTTGTTCTCTACGGGATGAGTTTTGCTCAGTTTTATGCTAGTTAGGGGCTGCGGTAAGGGACTGCGTACGTCGGTCACTGTTTTCAGCATTATTCGTTTACCTTCACTTTGTGGACAAGTGGTGTAAAGGTAATATGTCACCATCTCGAGAGACGCTTGAGTGGCTCTCTCTCTCAGATTATTGAATTAAATTTAATGCTACCATTTTGCCTAAACTCACCCCTATATTATGTTATGTTATCGGATATGTTATTTAGATCGTCTGTTATTGGGATGTTAACGATGTTACTGCTTAATTAACACAGTTGCAGTCATTCCGTACGAGTTCTGTTAATTACCAGTTTCAAGTGTAGTCTTCTGTTTTACACAGTTTCAAAAAACTGGTGTCTGTGTACAATATCTGTTCCTTGCTTGCTACTTTGATTCGGTCGACATGTTAGGGCTCCGATTTCATATTTAAATCATTACAAAATTACAAATTTAAACCAAAGTAGCTAATTCGACAGCTGCCTACCTTCTCTCCTTCCTGTGAGTCCCTTGTAATTAAAATTTTGTGTATATTTATCAGAAATTGTCGTTCATGTAACATGAAGTACGAATTTATGCTTACATATATGTATAAATAAAACACCTTATAGAAGGCGGCGTGAAAGTATTCACCCTAACAGAAGATTCATAATTTTTCAAATGGTGTCGTAAGTCAATCATATTCGACACTTGTGGACTATGCAGCTGCAGTATAATACCGGCAAGTAATGGAGCACGTGCAGGTCCAAATAAAGATTTCCATCATTCAAAACCAATATTTTTTTTTCATTTAGTAAAAAAGTGGTTAAAAAAATTGAATGATTAATTTTGCGCCACCTTGTACAGTACTATTTTGATGGAAAAACTTTTTTATAATATAAGTTGATGCCTTCAACATTAAAAGTTTTAAAAGTCCATGAATGTTTTTAGATTGACTTTGATATTTTTGAAGTATTGAAAAGCTATAAAGTAGTTTTTGGTAAATTGTTTCAAACGTGCAACAACTCCTAATGCCTCAACGTCCGATGTCATAGGCTCATTTATCCTCATTAGATTTTTCTTCTCGCTTTGTTGCTCAAATGGAATTTCTATGTTGCTGTTACCATACATTTCCAAATGGATGTCGATTCGCCATCAAATCAGAAGAGTTTTTTATTTAATTTCGTCAGTTCATGACAGATTTTTTGATCAAAATGGTTTGAAACAGGGTGTTCGTGTTCTGTTATTAGAATGTCCAGTTATTTTGGTGATATTTTTAGCCGATTCATACACCTTACCAGCTGCTCGCCGCCATGTTTGAATAGCTCAGCTGGTAGTCCGACAGCTGCTGCAACTTTGTTGTTCTTCTTGTTCGCATCATCGTTATTCTCACCTCGTCATGGTCGGGTAGCGGAACGTCAATTCCGTCGTCAACGATTGGGGTAACGGAATCTTCACATTCTCTGTGACATGCGCAGTTGTTTTTATTTAACAAGTTCGAAAGGTTTTTCCTCCCTAATTTAAGAACACTCTGAATGTCAATCACCAATTCGTCGTTTTGGTTCTTACAGGAAAACGCCCGGTCTTGAAACCTTCTGTAAGCCAGACTCTCGGTAGCAATCCCACATGGCTCGCGTTGCAACCGATCGCAGCGTAGCCTTATTTTTATTTATTTTTATTTTTTTTTTTGTTGAGATGATACAAAGCGATGAAAAACGAAAAGTGTGGAACTTGCCTGTTGGCTCATCCACTAAAAACCAACCCCAGCTCCGTTTCCCTCTCACTGCAGGACAACCGTTAAGCATGACTTGACGGGCGGGAGAGCGGCCTATTGCCTCTTCATGAGGATCTGCGCTGTTGTTCAGCACGACGCAGTGTGGAGATTACTATTTTTGCCATATTACATGCAGCGGACCAATGTTCTTCTGACTCAATCATAATATTCACTACGTTGACAGCCGTAATTGGCTTCCCCCCCTAGTGCTTAACGACTCCCTTTCGAACACAAATCGCGGACAGACAAACAAAACGTCTTCTGCACAATAAGAACAGTACGGATCGTCTTCGTGCTTAAATCTATATAAATAGGATTTAAAGCATCCATGTCCCGTCTGTATTTGGGTCAGATAGTAGTCTAACTGTTCATGTTAACCGTTAACCCAATTGGCAATTATGGGAATCAAGCGGTACGTCCAGCGTCCGTTGTGGGACGAATTCGATTTTTCGTGCCATGAATGCAAGCTACGCTCTCTTGCTTCCATGCGTATTGTCTGCCGTTCTGAAGTAGCTTTGTTATTGTAAGCTTCAGCATACTCTTTTGCCATTAAATTGATTGGGAATAGTCCTGCAATAGCCATAATGGCGTCTTCTGATACCGTGCAAAACGCGCAGCAAACTCTGAGGGAACTCAATCGGTACACTGATTTCATACACTTAACATATGAGTTGTAATTTGTTGCTTCCACTCATGCTGGAGCTGCAGACAGCACAATCGATGAGACCACAGTATTAAGTAGTCTCCTGCAGTTTTAGGCCTCTGATGTTCATCATTGTGCGCGTTAGCGCTGTTACTGCCTCTGCCGCTTTGCTGCTCGCGTATGACAGGTGCTCTCTGAAGTTAAGCCTATGGTCAATTATTACGCCCAGGTATTTCATAAACGGCTTCGATTCTATGGCATTATCGCCGACCATTATATTGGCCCACTCCACCTTCTTCCTGCTGCTAGTGAGTACTGCTTCAGTCTTATGATCCGCAAGAGTTAGACCGTTCTTGTGCAGCCATTCTTTTACCATGCCGACCGCCTGGTGGCAAGTTGCTTCAGCTTGGTGGAATAATTTAGATACGACCATAACAGCAATATCGTCAGCAAACTCTATAATTTTTGCCCCTGGGGTAAATTCAGACGTAAGACTCGTCATACATAATATTTCAAAGCAAGGGGCCTAGAACTGAGCCTTGTGGAACTCTGCCAATTATTTGATGTTCCTTTACGCCCGCATCGGTATTATAGCGCAGGGTTCTGTCATAGAAATAACTGGCGATAATCTTGTGTATATACGTTGGAACTTGAAAGCGATCCAGTGCCATCAGGACTTGGTTCCAGTTCGCGGTATTTAAGGTGTTTTTGACGTCTAGCGTTGCTATTAGGCAGTACTCCTTGCTACCATATAACCACCGAGTTCCTTCGATTGCCTTCTGCACAACAGTTTTATCCCCAACTACAGCATCTGTGGTTGAGTTTTATAGATAGCGTCCTATTTTTGCGCGGCAGCGTAATATTCCTCGTCGTATCAATACTTTTTTCGGGCACGCGCACATATACATATTAGTAAAAAGTGTTGGAGTTCCTATAAATTTTTGGAATCAAACAAACTCGTAAACAATAAAAGTTATATTTTGTAACATCAGACCGATGGACGGAAATTCAGCTTTAACATATAAAAAGTAGGCGTGAAATTTATCCGATCTCAGTAATAATTATGACAGATCTAAATAAGGTGTGGAGCAGTACCATATTTGCACCAGATTTGGGTGCGGGTATCAAAATTTAGTGTATGATATTTAAATGCACAAGAATTGCCACTGCAACCCTTTTTATTAATTTTGAATTTGCAATTTTCGCAAATAGCACTGCTTTGAACGAGTCCTTCTATGGATGTGTTTGCATTCTTATTTAATTTGTATGTAACCACATTTGTACGACTTCTAGGATAACAGTAAAATTACAATCTCGATTTTCATTAATAACCCTTATGTTAAACATGGTGGCAAATCATTTAAAATGTCAAATCAGCACTTATTTACTGTTTGCAAGGTTTCAAATAATATGAGCAAACATGCCCAGCAAGAAAAATCTGAATTAAAACAATTAATGCGTCAAATGCGAAAAGACAAAAAATTCTGTCTTTTGTGTTTCAGGGGCACATATATCAATTTTTTTTTTTTTTGTTGTCTGAATACCTTAGTGACAATCAAATGTTTCGCTTTGCAAATATTTTACGTGATTTATAAAGTACAAAGTGGGTTTAACCCATTCGAATTAGATGATGTTTATCCCCATTTCTTTGGCACTTTTCTACTACCTTTCGGGGAAACGCTACTCCAGAGCGCGTTTGGACTCTTCGACCGTTCCATCCGACTCCGGGTGCAAGGGTGTTATAGCATTGGCAGACAGCGGCGTTAATCCATATTACCGGGGTATTTAGGTTAAGTTGGAATAGTTGTCCAAGGAATGAGCACACTTGGACGAAGAATAATGAATTCGTCCATCAAATTCGTCCAGCAAAGAAGTAAGAGCCGAGATGCCTGGATCTTAGCCCCGCCAGAGCAGGGCAGCTAAGGAGAAGGTGCTGAAATGATTCCACCTCATCCTCTACGCATCCAGCGCAAAAAGGACTCGGGATAATTCCAAGTCTCACAGCATGCATTCCTCGCGCATAGTGACCTGTGATAAAACCCACGAGATTCGAGAGCTGATATTTTGTCAACCTCAGAAGCTCGCCCGAAGGCCCCCGGTCCACACGTGGCCAGAAAGATTTCGCGACCTTACAAGTGAGGTCAAGCATTCCCTGACCAGTTTCGAATGCACCGTCATTAACCCGAGGGCCCTTATTGCCGCTTGGCTGTCGGAGTAAATATTCACTTTCTTGACTGCATGCACGTGATCAACCAATCAGCTGCCTCCTTGATTGCGGCTACCTCTGCCTGGAACACACTGCAGTGGTCCGGTAACCTGAATTTGAGTCTGATGAGGAGCTCCTCGCAAAAGACTCCTCCGCCAACCTTTCCTTCCAACTTCGATCCATCCGTAAACAAGTTCACCAGGCCCTGCCCCCAAGTGTAGCCCCGCGTCCACTCTTCCCTTGACGGAATATGAGTGGAGAAGGTTCCGGTTGGACCGGGGTATTTAATTGTGATTAAAATTGTAGTGCGACATTCGCTTTTTACGCGGATTAGTGAACAGCTGATTTGTTAATTGGTTACTTCTGTCAGTAAAAGCTGGACCGTAAGCAACAAATACGGGTATTAGCTGCCCTGATACTAAAAAAGAGTTATTCATTTAAAAAAATCTCAAATTGTTATTTCTCAAACTGCTCCAAAATATCAAAACAATTAATGTAGTTTCTTGTTCCTCTTTTTAAAAGTTTCATTATTTTTAATTCACAAAAGATATTAACTGCCGTTTTTCGGCAGTGTTGCTGTCGAAAATTCCTCTAATCCACTTAAATCATGGGAATTAAATCGCCACCCTTTTTGGGTATTTGGCCGAGGTTCTCCTCCTATTTGTGGTGCGTGTCATGATATATATTTCCACAAATGGAGGGACCTACAGTTTCAAGCCGACTCCGTACGGTAGATATTTTTTATGAGGAGCTTTTTCATGGCAGATATACTCTCCGAAGTTTGCCATTACCTGCCGAGAGGCGACCGCTATTAGAAAAAACGGTATCTTCATTTAGGTTCTTCACCGAGATTCGAACCTACGTTCTCTTTGAATTCTGAATAGTTGTCACGTACCAACCCATTCGGCTATGGCGGCCGCCGGCGGTTGATCCGTATTAGTTGCTAAAATAATTCCGAATTAAGTCGTTTATCTATGTTATGCTTTTATGCATATTTCCTTAATTCCCATTAGGCAAAACATCTCTTTAAATACTGCGAACTAAAAGTTTCTTTCTTGATCTGAATGTAACTCATTGGGCAATTCAAACCCAGTCACCCAGCTCTGCACGAAAGCTTCAGTAATGGATCTGGCCTCTTGGATTGCTAAAGCAAACACTTCTAACCACTTACTAGTCCACCACCGCTAAGTAAACTACAGCAACAAGCATATTTGCTGCCAGAGTCATTAGCTGAAATCAGACTCACCACATCCTTGGCCCCTGCTTCATATGGTGAGCCCGCGTTGTATTGGCGTAGTCTTCCACGACTTCTCTCTTTAAAAAATTTCATTGCTATACACTGCGCGCAATTTCGAATTCATTCAGCAGCTGTTTCTCTGTAGTTTACCCAGTAAAACCACACATCTTTAGCGTTTTAGTAATACCCAGTGATAACCTCCGCTTAGCCCATTTTGAAATTCCGCTAACTTGGATGTAATTCTGGATTTAGGAAGTAAAAGGTTTTCCAATAAGAAGTGTTATTTTGATATTCAAAGAAAAATGCTATTTTATAATACAAATTATTGGATGTTTATTTCATTATAATGGGGAAGGAAAATAACATCAGGCAAATGACCACCACACGACTACGCTTACAGGACAATATCCTTTTCATGAAATTTTCCGTAACCGAATTGCAAAGTGACTACCCTATGTCCTCGATAGCCTCACGAATTCCATCTTTGAGGTCTTCAATCGACCCTGGACTGTTGGCGTAGACTTTCTCTTTCACGTGAATAAGGTCACAAGGTGGTAAATCACAAGATCTCGGTGGCCAATTGTGATCACTTCTTCGAGAGATAACACCGTCCGGAAACTTTATCCGTAAAAGATCAATGGTTTCGTTGCTTGTGTGACCCGTACCGCCGTCTTGTTGAAAATAAACGTTGTCCAGATCAATACCATCCAATTCCGGTCATAAAAACTCGTTAATCATCTCTAATCTAATCTAAATAACATCTTTTATTGGAAAGCCCTTTATGATCAGATTACAGGCATGATTTCCGTCTTCGCTTTCCCATATGCGCTGCAGAACTTCATCATGAGTTTTGAGGCAATTCCACTGCAACCAAAATGCATTAGCTATAGGACTTTTTATCACCTTTCCAGTTTTTGATGGTCGCTTTCCAGCCTCTTTCGCTTCCATCAGCTTCTCCAGTTCAGCATCATTCAATTGACTTCTCCTTATCGCAACAGGCTCCCACTCATCATCGGATTTAGACGATTATTCGTGGCAACGATTCAACAAATCTGCTGTTTAGTTCATAATTTGTCGCATGAAAATATTACAAAATTATTTCAAAATTATTTCAAAATTACTTACGCTCCTTTCCGCCAAAAAATATTTGTCTTTCAGCTCTTAATGTGCAAAATATAAGCACCAGTCAATCGATTTGTGTATGTATGTTTGTATGTATGTATCTGAATAAGCAAACCAGCTGACTTATGTGTATTTTAAAGGTAATCAATATGCCGATACAGCCGAAGAATTTCAAGCGAAATATTTTTCATCAATCGCCGCCTTTTTCTTAATAGCAAAACGCGAACTGCCACTTAATATTTGTTGATTGATTGATGGTTGTTTTGTTATTGATGATGAGGTTGGCACCAGCTAAAAACCTTTTGGTGAAAAATTATTATCTTATAAAAAAATCCAGCAACAAAACATATTCAGCAGTTGAATTATGAAATTCTTCCCCCAAAAAGTCAACGCTATTTTTAAACCATTGCCATTCAATTTGCTATTTACCGAAGCCGTTATTAGCTTACACCACATAACAGAACTGACTATGGAAAAATTAAAAATAAAGTAGCTTTTTTTAGTACGAGAGGATTCTTAAACAGAAATTATTTGTGAAATTTGCTTTTTTTATTTATATAACTTCATTTTTATATGATTTTCTTCTGGCAATTCAAACAAGAGGCTTTCGAAAACTTAGTCATGAAGGAAAACTCTATTGAACAGCGCGTATAAGTAGTACAAACGTTTTATGAAAACGGTGGCTCTACAAGAAATGCATTTTTTGCATTGCGTGTTTTTTTTCAGCCAACATAACCGACCATCTGAGTCAAAATAATCAGTCATTAGATTCGAAATTCGAAAAAATTGGGTTGCAAAACGTGATAATACCCGTGCGTCTTTGCACAAGTGGCTCGGGTGAAAATATTGCTGTTGTAACAGGTGGCGCAAACTTAAAAAAAAATGAAAGACTTTGATTCTTCTTGTGGATTATTTTTATTTGGTCTTTTACGTTTTTTTACATCAAGTCGAGAATATGATGTCATGTAAATGGCCGTCGCCACAGTTGATTGCCATTTGAGCTCTTTTTATGGCATTTTCCATCACTTTGGCCAAAACTTCCGGCGATAGGTCCTCACATTCTTGACGAATATTGTCTTTAAGAGCTGCAAGAGTCTGAGGCTTGTTGACATAAACCCGCGGCTTGAAAAAGCCCCACAAAAAGAAGTCTCGAGCGGTCAAATCATTCGATCTTGCTGGCCAGTGCAAATCGCCAAAATGGGAGATTAGGCGAAAACAGCACACCATACAGTGACTTTGAGCGGGTTTAATGGCTCTTCGTTGGTAACACGCCCCAGAAGCGTAAATTTTGCTTATTTACGTACCCGCTAAAATGGAAATGGCCTCATCACTCATGATTATTTTTGATGAAAAATCATCTTCCTCTTGGTGGTGATTAAGGATGGCTTGAGCGTATGTTAGACGCGATTGACGGTCAGCAGCTAACAGCTGATGCACCGTCTGGAATTTGTACGGAAACATCTTCAAATCTTGTACCAAAATTCGCTGTAAAGACCGTCGACTGATACCCATTTGCGTGGCACGTCGTCTGGTCGATGTCGACGGCGCTTCCATGACATCCTCGGCTACAGCAGCAATATTCTCTGCAGAACGGCTACTCCGGGGTCTGCCGCGCCTGGCGGCTTCTCGTGTTGTGCCAGTCTCTTCGAGGCGAGCAGCTAAACGTCGCAGTGTTTCACCAGTAGGCGTTGGACGGCGAAGAAATCTGCGACGAAATTCACGTTGTGCCAAAGTCACCGACCGATAATTGGTCAAATAAATAGTCAGAAATATTCCGCGTTCAGGAGCAGTGTAGCGTAACATTGTTTATTAACGTGTATTTCACATGTGTTTACTACACAAATGTCAAAACAGAACTGACATTAGGGGCCAATCGCAAAAGTTATAGCATTTTCTGATAGAAGGATTACTTTAGCGCCACCTGTTATTTAAAAAAAGTGTAGACCAGGCCACGAACCCTCTGTTCGTCGTCGTGTAAAACTATTCAAGTTTTCCTCCAATGCCATTCAGCTTGAAATCGATGACATTTTTTTGTTTTGTTTTTTTGGTGGGTGAGGTAGGGTTCAAAATGCATTCGCACTTACGCGACCGTTGACTATTGCGCCGTGTGCTGTGGCCACTAAAACGATCCCATCTCTCCTTCTGGGGAGACACCCTTCCCTCTTTCTATATTCCTCCGGGAGGCCTCAGAACGGCATCCATAAAGCACCAATGCTATTCATTCACGTCTCGATGTATTTCTTTACCGCCTTCCAGCTGTTCTCGCGTTCGAGCATTTTGCTGATTATATTGCTCGGCGCGATGTCGCCAATCCGCAGATCCTTTAGAGAATTTATTTCCGCGAGCCATCTGTTACAACTAAACAACGTGAGTCCAACGTCATTGCTCAGCGCTTCGCAGTATATGCACTTGGAATCGGTTACCTTGCCCATGCGGTATAGGGATCTCCGTGGTCCGAGAGGAACTAAGTTCAGAAGTAATTCACTTCCCCTAAGTTCCTTGGGACCCATTTGCCTCTTGATGGAATGAGTTTTGCCGTCCATCCACTCGGTTCAGTGTTCCATACGCTTTGCCACCGCAGCATGGTTTGGCATCTCCGTTCTGAGATGCTAGTGACGACGTCTTTCTTCTTGGAGTCCCTCGCATCAATTCGTTCCCGGAGGATGAGGTCGACGGGTATCTGCCCGCTGATCACGAAAATTGCTGCGCCTGAGACACGGTAGGCTGAGGCAACTCTGAGTGCCGCTGTCCGTTGCACAGCCTCCAGTGCTTTGCGCTTGGCACAATTCCCCATACTTCGCTGCAGTACAGGAGAATTGAGCTGGTTGCCGCCATAACTAGCCTTTGCTCTGTGTTGGCCCACCGATGTTTGCCAATAATCTACTTAGCATACCCGTAATCTTTGCTGCTTTGGTAGCTACAATCGATGATATGGAGTTGAACAGGACGCTGGTGTCAACTGGACGCTAGCACTTGCCATATAGCGCATGGAACATTGGCCCTATTGCGAACAAAGCTGGCAGCTCGTACTATCACACGGAACAACGAAGTTTAATGGCCACCGATATCTTCCTGTATGGTCTGTGCCGATAAGCCTGCGACAATTCCACAGCTGAAGAATGAAACCATGCACGTTATAAAAATTATGCAGCCCGAACTAGGCATAAAAGCCATGGAGCCCCCAGGTCACGACTTGAATGCTGCTCATTACTATAGATCTGTGACGTTTACTCAAAGAAAATTGAGAAAATCCAAAAACCGGTTTACGCGAAATTTTATAAAGTAGTCAAAAAGTTGAGTTTAGTTTGTGTTTCTGAATAGTTTTTCTCTTGGTAATCTAGCGAAAAATCAAGAATTGCATCATTATTAATGGAATTTAATTAACGCATAGCTCGAGTAATAGGAGCATCACTGGCATACTTAGTTGTAAAGTTTTCCCCATAAAAGAGATTTCTAAGAGATCACTGGGGAATATTAAATCGAATCCTTTCCAGCAAATAGGGACACTCAATGACTCCAGTACTAATATTATGAATAAAGGTCACACAGTATAGAACTATGAATTTCTATGGAC
Organism: Anastrepha obliqua; assembly: GCF_027943255.1. Lineage (NCBI taxonomy): Eukaryota > Metazoa > Arthropoda > Insecta > Diptera > Tephritidae > Anastrepha > Anastrepha obliqua. The sequence goes on from NC_072892.1 coordinate 24,395,275, forward strand.
TTGAGACTTATAAGCAGGAGACGAGCAGAATATGATGGCATGGCATCAATAAAGTTCAAAGAACGAAGGGCATATTTGAGAAATATTTTTTACACACAGAAAAACAGACAACGCTAAGATGCTTATGCCCACTAACACACTGAAGGACACCAGTCGAAATGCTGTGCTTAGCACGCACAATCTTAGATATTTTAGAGTAAGTTATTTGCAAGCCCTTGCACGAGTTGAGCGAAAGACGTGATTTCTGGCACGACAAGTAAGGCCTATTAATATCGGTTTGTAGATTAATGGCATCCTCTTGAGTCTTTATCACTGAGAAGATTTTAAGGTCGTCAGTATAAAGCAAAAATTTAGCAACTGAGGTCCAACTTTTGGTATCATTAATAAATAGCACAAATAAGAGCGGTCCCAAGATGCGGAAAAGCAGAATAAAAGCGAAACCAAGCTATTTTTTTAACTAAGACTCTATAAGAGAGTCTGACCGTCAAACCTCCCTGAATGCATTCTGGATTACTCCATTGCTCCATTGCACATCAAATTTCCTTCCAAAAGAAACTGTGGGTATCAGGTCGTCTTTAGGTGCCAAAAATGGTGGATACTGCACAGATAGCATCTTAAAGATTTCTTTGTGTTCCGCAGTTCCGTATTCGTGCCACAAACCATATTTATACGGAGTCTACCCATTGCTTTTATTGCTGCCCGTTGTATCTTAAGATCCAAATCCAGCAAATCATGGCACCTGTAATGCATAACCGTACACTTCCTTGCAGCCTGTATAGTTCTTGGAGTGTGGACTTAACCATGCTCCGTCGCCACCAGACCACAGAGCCGTAAGTGATGATTGGTCTGATAAGTGCTGAGCATATGCATAGGCAGCATCCACAGCAGGTTTCAGACCCGAGGTCCTATCAAAGGCTCTGCGGCATTGCTGAAAAATCCTTAATGCGCAATTCAGCTTTAGTGAAGCGTGTGTCTCTCCTAAGTCAGCTTATTATCCAAGATTACTCCTAGATATTTAACTTCATCGGAAAGACCAAGTGTCACACCTTTCAGTGTTGGAAGACTAAGTCCGTCCAATTTCCGTTTTCTCGTGCACAAGACTATGGTGGTTTTGTTCGGATTAACGGAAAGACCTTGTCTCATGCACCAGTCATCAATTTTGTCCTGAATCCCCTGCACTTTCGTGCAAAGCCTCCTTAGGAAATTTATCCGATATTAGCGCACAGACATCGTCCGCATATACTTGGACATGAAAACTGAGTTCCTGCATCTCCGCTAGTAGAGAGTCTACGACCAAGCACCACAGCAGCGGAAAAAGAACACCCCCTGGGGGACATCCTTGCTTGGTCCTGACGGTGATTAGTTCGTCACTGTTCTCACCAGCGGTTAACAGCCTCTCAGAGAGCATGGAATATATCCACTTTACAATGGTTTGATCAACTCCATGTCGTTCGGCAGAGGAACATGTACGTACTGATTTGGGCAAATTAAAGATTGATCCGCAAGCTTTTGCATTGCCCGAGTGCTGAAATGTTTTGGAAATAGTCGATAGCTTTAAAATGGACCTATAATTTCTATCGTCATTTTAATTGCCACTCTTAAAGAAGGGAGTAATGAAAGAGCGCGTCCATGCGCCAATAAAACTCGCCGACGATAAAGACTAGTGGAATATTATATTTGAAAAATTATATAAAAAATAAATGGCAGATCATCTACGACTTTTTAATTAAGCGCTGCACCAGCTACGACTGCTCTGCCATACAATAAAGAACTAATTTTAAAAGGGAATATGGTTTCTTCTGCCATCCAACGAGTGAGCAGCTCATGCCAGTTGCTATTTCGTGGGAAAAAGACGTGGAAATCCACTAGTTAAATAAAAAAAAATAAATAATTGGCGCGTATACTTCTGTTAGGTGTTTGGCCGAGCTCCTGCTCCTATTTGTGGTGTGCGTCTTGGTGTTGTTCCACAAATGGAGGGACCTACAATTTCAAAGCCGACTCCGAACGGCAGATATTTTTACGAGGAGCTTTTTCATGGCGACCGCTATTAGAAAAATGTTTTTATTAATTTTGCTTTCACCGAGATTCGAACCAACGACCTCTCAGTGAATTCCGAATGGTGATCACGCACCAACCCATTCTTCTACGGCGGCCCCTAGTTACTCATATGAAAAAGTAAGAGCAATGCGTGCTAATCATATTTCGCAACTCATTGGAGGCTCAACAACACATTCCTGCAGGGTTTAATCGTTTGTATTAGCCAATTTACGACCCGACATGGCTATGCAGCGTCAACAAGTGCGGCTGGGGGTTTGTTGATGTTTGTTAATTTAATTATAATTTATTCATAAATTTAATGGGAACCACACGACACATTGTTCAAACACTACATAATTAATTGGTTTGCTGCATTTGCATTTATGGCAGTGCGATTTGGTGTTTATTGATCTGATGAGCAGTCGCATAATTTAACTAAATTGGACATGGGTACCAATATAAATTGGTCAAGCTAATATTGATATACTCGAATTTGTATATAATTTTAATCAAAAACTAAAATTTTTTTTATGAATTATAATAAAATATTAACCATTGAAATGCAAAATTCTTATGTACTGACAAATAATCAACAAAGAAATAACGCAATTATTTTTCGAACAATTTTATTTTTTTCTTATTTATTATTATTATTTTTTTTTTAATTTGCACAAGAAAATAGGTTAGGTTGAAGCAGTTGTCCATAGTAGGGCACACTCGGGCTCATGGCTCATTGTGGTGCCGCGTGTGGAACTGGTCCTTATCCCTCCTGAAACCAATGTGCACTATTCAAAAATTTCGCAAGATCCTTAATTTTGACAGAGCCGAGGTCTTCTAATTCGTTAAAGAAATGTCCACCCAAAATAGCGAGTCTACGTCTGGATAGAGTAGGACAGTGCCACAGAAGGAGCGGACTCATCTCTTCCTCTTCCTCGTCTAGACAACTTCTGCAGAAGTCGTGTGTTTGCAGACCCATTCTCTGGGCGTGCCTACCGATTAGGCAGTGCCCCGTAAAAAAAAAAATTACATTAAAAATGCATGCATCAAAAACACACATAAAATAATGAGAAACATTACAGTTAAATTTCTCATTACGAACAGTATTTTTAACCGAACAATCTTTATAACCGGACAGCTTAAATTGAAGAGCGAATTTCGTGCACACACATTTTTCCATACAAATATCATCAAAATAACCGGACACTCTAATAATTGAACACAAGCACCCACTTTCAAACCGTTTTGATAAAAAAATCTTACATAGACTGACAAAATTAAAAAAGCATCTTACCAATTTTCATCCCGTTGATGACTATTCAGTGGCAGTTTAAGGTAAATTTTCAAAAAGAATTCCATTTGGCGTATGATTTCGATGGTTTGCCCCTAATTGATCAAAATTTTTGCGTAGAAGAAATAAGTATAAGTGCAAAGTTTTTTATACCGATATCTTTGTTGATAGTAACGGTACATTTTTGTTTGGTATGCCAAAGTCTGTATTTGCAATTCAACTTAACTATTCGCTGCCATAATTCTTCTTTAGTCATTATTCTTAGTACCGTTATTACAAATTTGTGTTGCGACATTTGGTTTTCATATGAAATAAGTATATGTGCAATCAGAGATCAGTATTGATTTGGCAAGCCTAGAGAGCAAGTTATCAAAAAATTGTGTGTTATTTGCATTGGTATCATAAAGAAAAATGTAAATAAAATAGATTACTTCTTTTGAAGAAAGAATAATTGAATTATTGATGGGCTAATCTGTAGAATGCCACGTGGAAGATATTTATCTGAAGAAAAGCGTGGTCTGATTAAAGAGCTAAGTGAAAGTGCCAAAAGTATTCATGAAATTGTTACTATAATAGAATAAATCGGCATAGGAATACCATCAGCAACTTTCTTAAAAATCCAGAAACATATGGTCAACTCAAACGAAGCGGCAGGCCAACTAACACAAACAGCAGATGCAAACGAGAACTTCGTCGTATGGCTGCTCAAAAAAAAATGTCTTGCACGGAAATCAAACACCATTTAAGTCATAAGGTCAACCATAGACGAATACCTCAAATTTTACACACGAAACACTTAAATATTGTTTGCGGGAACCGGCACCAAGACTATTAGCACGCCACATTAAGGCCCGTTTAGCATTTGCGGGAAAATATAAATTTTGGACTAACGAATACCGAAACGTTGTATTTTCGAACGAAAAAAAGTTCAACTTAGATAGGCCAGATGGTTGCCAGAAATATTGGCGGGACCTTAGGCAACCACGGCAAACGCGCCATAAGCGAACCACGGTGGCGGGTCTTTGATGATTTGGGCCGCTTTCGGACATGGTGGAAAGTCTCCAATTTGTTTTATTCCGACAAGAAGCAACGCAGAATTTTATGTTGAAATATTAGAGGATGTTCTCATTGAGTTTGCGGGAAACATATACGAAGAATACTGGGTTTTCCAGCAAGACAACGCAGGAATCCATACGACTCGTTTAATTAAGGCATGTCAGTTCTGGATTGGCCAGCACTAAGTTCCGATTTAAACCCAATTGAGGACCTCTAGGGAATATTGTCGTATTTATAAAAATGGTCGGCAATCAGAGACCTGAAAGCTGCTTTAGTGGAAGAGTGGGATAAGATAGGTGATTCCACTCTTCAAAACTTGGCAGACTCTTTGCCTAAACGTATAAATAACTAGCATTCCCCAGTGGGCTTCGCACCACCATACATAAAATGTTTTTTTTATATCGCAAGAAATTTTTCATTTTAAGTTTTCTTTATAGAACTCGTAAAATGTTTAAACAGTTGAATTAGTTGATTTTTTTCATTCAACATACTTTCTAAATATAATATAATATGTCACAATAGCCTTTTCTGTACTTTTTTAAAATTTGATTGTGGTGGTCACCTATATACAGGTAAGGTGAAAGAGCCGATAAAAACTTGTAATTAAACTTTGATTCTTTAATTTCCATTTCAATTTTTTACGCTGAATAACTTATGCTAAAATAAATAAAGTTAAAAATGTTTTTCCAGTTCCTCCTGGAGCATTGAATGTTTTATTATATTTTGCCACTTTGAACAATTTCACCAATTCATTGTGTTGATGGAACATTGTTTGCAATTCATTCACGATTGAGCTTCTCGTATTCGTCGAAATTGCACAACGCTGATCTAATTCACGATTCTCATCACCAATAAAATATATTTGCAAAAATGCATGGTCACCATCTGGGAATGGTAGCAAAGACCCAGATCTATGGTATATTTGACCTTGAATCTGTAAAGTTCGAGAAATATATGTAGATAACGGATCGGAATTTTTAAAAACATCGAACACAGGGACGGCACGTAAATTAAATATGATATTGTTTATTCCAAACGAAGTAATAACCTTAAACGTCGGCATAAATCCATCTCTTATAATATTTATAGCTCCAAAAGATGTCTTTTGAAAGCATGAATTGTATTTTTTAATGTTTAAGAGGAAATGCTTCGACGTTGATGAATTGCCAAAAACCAATGAATGCAAAGGTTCTGGCGGAAGTTCTAGCACCGGCAATTTGACTTTCCCACCAGCACAGCACATACCAGGCGTTTCGTTTCTGAATTAAATTGCTTTGCAATCTAAACATTCTATATTCATTTGGCCAATGAAGGCATGCATGCTGTAAACAATGGTGGCATCATAATTGAAAGCCACGCGTTCCATTTGACGTATATCATAAACGGACGTACGCCCACGACGGTTTCTTGGTGCTTCACTATTAACCGACTGATTTCTCCGTCTGTGTCGTTGTGTTTCCACTTAATTTCGTCGAACTTGATCTTCTTCACTTTGTGATCTTCGATTTAACGCTGTAGCATTTGATTGACGTGAACCTCTGCCAATGTTTGCTCGTCTTGCACGTGGCATTCTTTCAGTACAGTATATTACTAATTGAATGTAAAAGCAAAACATTGAAAATTATTTCAAGTCATTTTGGACGAAAATATATAAAAATAAATTTAATTCAAAGTTCAATGTGTGTACGTGGTTAAAACAAACACATGGTTAACACTCACCAAAAGTATGTCTCTTCGCAATGAGAGTCCGATATAAAAGAACTTCAAAGCACATAAGAGAACTGTCAACTGAATTCCAACGACAGCAAATTAATATTAACATAATACACTTACAACCACAACAGTACAACAGAAACGCTCATAAGCGGCTGTGTATTTGTTGTTGTTTTCCCCATACAGCCATTTCGTATGAGAGAAAGCCATTACTCACATAAAATGTCATAACTCAGGAACGGCTGCACCGATTTCAATCAAACTTCACACAAACCACCTCCTCAAAGATAGAAAAGAACTCTAAAAATTTTGTGTGAATCGGTTCGGCGGTTCTTGAGTTATAAGATTACCAAGGAAATGTAACTTCTTCTTATATATATAGATGTCTTTTCTCAAAATGAAAAACATATTACTTATTAGAAGATCGAAAGTTATAGAAATGTTAAAAAAATTATAAAAAAAGGCCAATGCACATATAAAGGGTGTTTTTTTTAGAGGTTAGGTTTTCAAGTTGGCACTACTTTTTTCGTAGATGGTCTTTTTGACAGCTGTCACTTGATTTATGCTCAGTTTGGTTTGCCATTTCATAATGAATAGACTTACACCTGAACAACGTTTGCAAATCGTGCAAATTTATTACGAAAATAATGGTTCGGTTCGCGCGACGCATCGAAGAAAATTTTGTTCAGCGATGAAGCTCACTTTTGGTTGAATGGGTATGTCAATAAGCAAAATTGTCGCATTTGGAGTGAACATAATCCACAAGCCATTGCTGAGACGCCGTTACATCCTCAAAAAGTCACTGTTTGGTGTGCTCTATGGGCAGAGGGAATCATTGGTCCATATTTCTTTAAAAATGAAGCCGGCCATAATGTTACAGTCAATGGAGAGCGCTATAGAGCCATGATTAATGACTTTTTCGTGCCTGAATTGGACGATGTTGATGTGGACGACCTTTGGTTCCAACAAGACGGCGCTACATGCCATACATCCAACGCAACAATCGATTTATTGAAGGAAACTTTTGGTGAGCGCATTATCTTGCGCCGTGGACCTGTGGCGTGGCCTCCAAGATCGTGCGATATACCACCGCTGGACTATTTCTTGTGGGGCTATGTGAAGTCGCTTGTCTACGCAGATAAGCCCGAGACGATTGACGTCTTGGAAGAGAATATTCGGCGCGTTATTGCTGACATACGGCCCCAATTGCTGCAAAAAGTGGTCGAAAATTGGGCCTCTCGGCTGGAATTTATTCGAGCCAGCCGCGGCGGCCACTTGCCCGAAATCATTTTTAAAACATAATGGCAAACCCTTATCTTTATAATAAAGCTAAATTCTTGGCCATAACATTAAATTATATACGTTTTATTTCATCTTGAAAACCTAACCTCTAAAAAAAACACCCTTTACTTATTTCATATGAAGTTATTTTAATTTCTTTTTTAATTTAATAAGTTAAGTCAAGTTGAATTTTTGTTGCATAATTTCTTGTTCCTATTTTCCCTAAATATATATTAAAATTATTGGTTAAGCCCTTATCCTGCTTCTTTATAATTTTTCATTGGAAAACACCCTTGCACATATACTTATTTCTGTGAGGTAAAGAGAAAGAACAAAGCGATATGAAGAAATGAAGAAATGAGTCTATGACATCGCATGGTCAAGTAATAAAACTTGTGGCACGAGTTAGGTATAAGCCTCTGTTAATAACAGAGCTAATGTTATTTACATGACAATAACACAATAGTGATGTTAAACAAATGTTAAACAATAAAAACGATGTTAAATGTTAAGAAGTTAAATGCTAAGAACTGTTAATGGAAAAACAATGTTGGCGAACTGAAATTAAACAGTTCTAGCAACAACATATAAACAGATACAGTCACTCACATTCAAAGTCGGGCAGATGCATACGAAAACTTCTAGTCATAATATCTATGTTTTGATGAAAGAAAACCCTTTCTACCTTTTTCTGTTTTTTCACAAAAAGTTTTTTATTTAAAAGCAACAAAAAAAATATATTCCAAAGTCTCTTATAAAATATACACGAAGGCTTAACTTAAATAAGGTCACTTTTTACATTCAAAGTCAGGCACGACATAAAAAATCGAAAAAATTTGTACACAACGCAAAATTAATACTTCGTTGCTCCACCTTTTTGCTTTTCAACAGCTTGTAGCCGGCTTGGCATCGATTCCACTACCTTTTTGCAAACATCAGGGCTTATTTTATTCCATTCTTCATGCAGAGCAATTTTCAAGAGCTGAATTGATGTACACTGCCTTTCCTGCATCCGGCGACCTAATTGATCCCACAAATGCTCAATGGCATTGAGGTCGGGACTTTGTGCAGGGGTTTTTATTACCTTTGGACAGTTATATAACAACCAGCTCTTGACGTCATATGCGGAATGTTTGGAATCGTTGTCTTGGTAGAATTGAAAACTACTTTCGATGCCTTGTTTTCTCACGCTTTCTTTCAAATTGTATTTCAAAATTGTTAAATAAACGTGTTTATTCTTTATTCTATCAATGAAATGCAATTTTCCAACTCCTGATGCCGCCATGCATCCCCAAACCATTACAGATCCACCACCGTGTTTAACCGTTTTTCTTAAATTCTTGCCTTCCAGCTCCTTGTTTGGTTTGCGCCACACTTTACCCCTTCCATCACATCCAAATAAATTAAATTTACTTTCGTCAGTAAATAATACCTAAGAATGAATTTTAAAACCATGAAATTGTTATTTTTTCCCCCACTTACAGTGCTCCAAAAATCGAAATCCTTAGCCATATATTGGCGAGCAAAAACAAGCCGGTCATTCTGGTTTTTCTTGCTTATTAGGGGCTTCTTCAGCGCAACTCGGCCGTGAAAATCATTTTTCGAAGAAGTCTTCATATTGTTTCGGGATTTACCTCCACCCCAGAAGCTTCTTTAACCATCGCAGTTAATTTTGGAGCAGAAATGAATGGATTTTTTTTTCACTTCCCTTAGCACCATGCTCTCATCTTTGGAGGAAAGCTTCTTTGGACGGGTTCCACGATGCTTATTTGCAATGAAACCATTTTCATTGTATCTAGCAATAATATCGTGCACTGTTGACTTACTTTTTTTTAATCAATTTCGATATTTCTCGCTCAGATTTTCCGTCTAAGTGCAGTTGAATTGCTATTTTGCGTACCTCCAATTTAGACTGTTTAACATTAAGCGGCATTTTGCAAAATACTTTTATAAACTCACCCAATGATTGACAAGGCAACAATGAACAATAACTTTTAATACAAATATAGAAAATTTAGAAATAACGGTATGTATTTTTTTTTTTTTTTATTATTAGTATTTTCATTGCAACTAGTATAACATTACATATATATACTAACGAGCAATTTTTGTGGAGTTATGTTACAACAAATAATTTGAGTTAATCCTCAGCAAAATACAATTCATACTTTTAACTGATTTTTATTTATTAATTAGTTTAAATCTAGAGGTTTTTTACGTTTGAGCCTTCGTTTCCATTTTGTATTATCGTTAAGAATCAAGACTTCATTGTTCACATGCTTGCTTAGTCGCTCTGCGTGCGACTTTGCAAATTTCTTTATGGTTGCCGTAACCGAATCAATATTGAGGTCACGTTCTAGATCTTGCGTCCTAATATACCATGGAGCACAAACTGCATGCTTGAGTGCCTTAGTCTGAAATCTTTGTATATGCGCTGTGTTACTATAGCTGGTGCAACCCCATAGCTGAATCCCATAGGTCCAGATAAGTTTGAGAATTTGTTTGTAAAGCAGTATCTTGTTGGGTGCGGATAACGCTGATTGCTTACCCATTAGGGAATGCATATTTTGGAATTTTAGGTCCAGTTCTTCTCTTTTCTTTTTCACGTGCGCACTCCACCTCCAAGAGGTCCAAGCACACTTCCTTGCGGCACACCAGCTTTTATCTCTTTCAGTTCAGAGAACTCATCTTCGTACCTGACGCGAAAATAGCGCTCAGACAGGTAGGTTTTTAGGATATTAAAACATTTTGTTAGCAGTACATTCTTTATTTTCCACAGCAGGCCAGCATGACATACTTTATCGAAAGCTTTAGAGACATCGAGAAATACAGCCAAACAGACATTTTTTTCTTCAAATGTGTTCTCGATGATACGAGTTAATCTGTGAATTTGGTCAATAGTTGAGTGGTGCGCGCGAAATCCAAATTGGTGTGTTGGTATTATTTGTTTATTTTCTATGATATTGCTCAGGCACTTTATCAAACATTTTTCCAACAGTTTTGACAAGATGGGCAACAGTGAAATTGGACGATATGATGCTACATCGTTTGGAGGCTTTCCTGGTTTTAGAATCATGATGACATCAGCTATTTTCCAATAGATTGGAAAGTATTGCAGCTTAAAGCAGGCATTCATTATGTTTGTTAGCTTAGTAATGATGTTTCGTGAAACTTGTTTGAGGGCTTCGGCAGTTATTAAATCAAACCCTGGAGATTTCTTCGACTTCAACTTTTGTATCTCGGTGCACATCTCATCTTCAGTTATGGGTACTATATCGCCATAATTATCATTGGCTATGCCATCATTATTTAGTATTGGTGATGTGTCGCTATTGGGTGTAAAGATTTTTGCTAGATAATCTAAAAATATGTTTGCTTTTTCTATGTTGGTTTTCGCCCATCCATATATGCATATTTACAAAACATGGTTTGCCCGACTTTACATGTGAGACAGAGAAGTGGCCTTTTTCAGTTTTTTATACATTAACATTTTACAAAGCAACTTGGAATATATTTTTTTGTTGTTTTTAAATGAAACAATTTTTGTGAAAAAACAGAAAAAGGTAGAACGCATTTTCTTTCATCAAAACATAGATATTATGACTAGAAGTTTTCGTATGCATCTGCCCGACCTTGAATGTGAGTGACTGTAGTAAAAAGCAATGTTGAATGGAAAAATACCATTTCAACTGAGCTTTTAGGTGGCGTGATACTTTTTGTTTAACTGTTCATAAAATGTAGCTTTGTTTTAGGCAATAAGCAATATATTTTAGAATGTACAGATGAGTCTTAAGTTTACGTTGAAGACTAAAGTCATGTTTTCTGCAAACTAATCACTATTTCATTTTAAATATGTAATTCGCGTTTGGAAAAATTTGCCAAAAACAACTTTGCAGCTTTTCAATACAACAAAAATATCAAAGACATTTTGGAAATAAGCATTTAAAATTAAAACCATGAATGTTGAAGGCAACAAATATTACGCAATTTTTTCGATCAAAGTAGTACCGGTGGCGCAAAATTTTGGCTTTGAATAATTTTTTACTAACTAAAAAATGAGTTTAAGGGGTTACATACGTCCAGAATTTTCTTTCTCTCTCCCTCTTAACTTCACAGTCTGTGGTGAGCCATAGCTTCATCAACAATCCTCCTCCAATTCAGTCTCTCTTTTGCGAACGTTCATCGCTTTTAAGTCTGCTTCTACGTCATCAAGCCATCTCTTTCTTGATCGGCCTCTCTTTCTTCCTCCAATTGAACGCAAAGTAAACACCCTTTTTTGGATTCTTTCGTTGGGCATTCTTATGATGTGGCCAATCCATCTAATCCGCTACGCTTTAATAAAACGTATTACATTTTCCCCACCAATAAGGTTTTCAATTTCATTGTTATAACGGATGCAGTACGTGCCGTTTTCAAGTCGAATAGGACCGAAGATTTTTCTCATTATGGATCTTATAAATCGCAATAACAGGTGTATATCATTAACTTTCAGTGTCCAGATTTCAGTACCATAAGTAAGAACCGGACGTATCAAAGTTTTATACATCTTGATTCTCTGCATCAAAAAAGGTAAAACTTTTGATCTGATCAATTTTATATTGGATTAGAACGCCTTATTAACAGATTTAATTCTTTCTTTTCAAAAAATTAATTTTTTTCGATATTTCGAAAATATAGTATCTTAAGAATATACTGTGCAATTTTCATGCGGAAATTCCCAGTATTATAGCTTCTACAGCCTATTGACTAGGTAGAGAGCGGTCCGCACGCTGCTGTACCTCAAACTTTAAACTCGTTTTTCTCGAAACTACTTTTTCCGGCACGGCCTGCAATGATAACTCATACAGTTTTTAATATTTTTTGATGCGGTTTTTTTAATATTCGCAAGTGTTTTCTCTATAGATTGGATTTTTGATATTTTTATTAAAATATTTTAGAAACATAATTATAGTGTGACGGTGCTGGACGTATGTAACCCCTTAAGTGATAGAAATTTTGATTTTGATTTTGAAAGTTGATTATTATAATTGTATGTTCATCATACGCCCTGTAGCACCAATTTCAAAATTATCTACAATTGCAAATCGGTAGGGCATACGCAAATTATTCTACTACAAGGTAGCGCAAAATTAAACATCTAATTTTGTTTTCGAATAACTTTTTTCATACATAAAACAAAAATTTATTTTGGGCGATGAAGATGCTTTGGCTTTTACTCCCTCCATCGCTTGTCTATTTGTACGAGTATAGTGCAGCTACCTCACAAGTGTCAAATATGATTGACGTACGACGGCATTTGCAAAAAATATACATCTTCCGATTCAGCTCAATTTTGCGCCACCTTATATTATGTATTTTTTTTATATTATTATTATTATTAAAGGGTTTTCCAATAACAGGTGTTATTTTGAATAGCCCGCTATTTCGGTAGATGTCACTTTTCGTGCTGTCATTTTTTGATATTTAACAAGTAGAAACTACGCCATTCATAAATATGGTACGACACCTGCTTAAACAACGCATTGAAATTATTAAAATTCTCTATAAAAATGGTGAAAATTTGGCAGAGAGAACACTTTTGGGTCATCGTGAAGCACCTTGTCGGACCGCAATACAGAAATTGGTGAAAAAATTCGAGCTGTTGGGACAAGAACAAGAACAGCCGAAAATATTGCTGTTGTAGCCGAAAGTGTTGAAGAAAACCCAGATTTGTCCATTCCTCGTTGTTCTTTGGAATTAGGCATTCCACAAACGTCATTACACCGTATTTTGCATAAATATTTGGGTCTTAAAGCTTATAAAGTCCAGTTAACACAAGAACTCAAGCAGGCCGATCATCAACAATGTCATTTCTTTGCTGATTGGGTTGGTGAAATGCATGAAAATCATCAAAAAATCATCTTGGGTGATGAGGCCCATTTCCACATCGGAGGCTTCGTCAACAAGCAAAATTGTCGGATCTGGGGCTCAGAAAATCCTAGAGTTATTGTTGAAAAGCCTCTCTACCCTCAACGTGTGACTGTTTGGTGCGGTTTATGGTCCGGCGGAGTCATTGCACCTTACTTTTTCGAAAATGAAGCTGGAGCAACAGTTACGGTGAAAATGGATTGCGCTATCGAGCGATGATGAACGCTTTTTTATGCCCGGAATTGGATGGTATTGATCTGGACAACGTTTATTTTGAGGCGCAATGATTTCCACTTTAATATTACATAGTTTATCGAAAACCAAATCCCTTATTTTTACGCAAATGGTTGAAAACTCTTTTATGGTCGATTCTTAGCTCTTGGGCGATGCTACGACTACTAGCACGACGGTCAACTTTAATTATTTCTGTAATTTTATCCACATTTTCTTTAACATCAAAAATGCTTGAACGGAATCGACGAAACCAAAATTGCACGTAATTAACTGTTACACGAATTTTCTCGGGGTTGACTTCCATTGCTAACACCCTGTAACCCACAACTGAATTCAACAAACAAAAAGCAGCAAAAGAATTTGTTTAGTGTGAAATGTCACGTTGAAAACGAGCATAAACTTTAAATTGTTTCATCGATACTTTACGAAATACCGATCAGTACAGCCATCTATTAAGAAAATAATGGATTTCTCAAGAAAAGCTAGACAACGCGCTACGGAAAGAACAAGCTAGTTTTCGCACTGGTCATATTGTTTCGTATTGGCAATATTGTTTTATTAAAAGTCATAATTGAGCAAATTAACAAAATATGGCAGCCTTTCGAAATAACGTTTACGGATTTCGAGAAAGCATTCGTTCATGTTAAGCACGAAAGCATAATCACCGGCATCAGCTGTCTGTTAGTTGGCTAAATGACAGTCCAGAGTATTGTTTACAAGCGCGCGGAAGCCTTTTGCTAAGAGTAAACATGAAAAATCAAAATCAGTAATGGATTTCAAACGTAATAGTTTGATTGCATTATATTTGGCTGGAAAATCACAGCCAGCGATTATTCGTGAGCTCAGTCACCTCAAAGTGAATAAAGTTTTTGTTTATCGCGCCATTAGTCGTTATAATGATACTGCTAGCATCGCGAAACGTCATGGAGGTGGTCATCAAAAGACTGCAACGTCACGTGATATGGTTCAAAAATTGAAGAAGCGACTTCAACGAAATTCCCGATGAAGTGCCAATCAAATGGAGAAGGAACTGAAAATGTCTGACCCTAGGATCCACCGCAAACTGTAACATTACCTCAAAGTCAAGCCTTACAAGATTAAAAAGACGCATGACCTCACACCAAAGCAACAACAAGTCATACTTGAGAAAGCGAAGGAGTTGCTTCGTTTGGGCGAAAGTGGTCAATTTCCGAACATTGTGTTTTCTGACTAGAATATCGATTTGCCACCAGAAGGTAGCACCCACCGCTGGTAATGGTTTGTGCCGCTGTAACTGCAGATTGGCGCTCTCCAATCGCTTTCATCGAGCCTGGCATTAAGGTAAATGAGAAGGTTATTGGGAAAGTATTCTGGAGGTTGCTTTGAAGTAGTGGGCAGACAAACATTTTGGTGGCAGAACATGGACATTCCAACAAAACTCGGCGGCGTCTTACAAAGCTCGAGTGAACCAAGAATGGCTAAAAAACAACGTTCCGGCAGCAGCAACAAATTCAGCAGACGCGAATCCAATAGATTATTCCCTTTGGGCCATTTTGGAGAGCAAGATCCGAACTAAAAGATTTACCAGTCTCGACGAGCTGAAAAAAACCATTGTCCGCGAGTAGGCCAAAATACCTGCCAGTCACAATCGGGCAGCTTGCGATTCGTTTCTGGGCCATCTCAAAGCCATAGTCAAGGCAAAAGGTGATCATATCGAGCAAAAGTAAATTGGTTCTTAATTTTGTATTATTTTCACACATTTTTTAATTTGAATTGAATAAAAGTAATTACCCAAACTAAATTTATGGTAGTTTTAATTGGTTACACTTCGAATGCCGGACCCTGTATGTAATAAAAATATCTATGTTTGCATATGCATTGCCCATAAATTCGCACAAAAAATAAAAATAAATTAAATAAACGACAATTTCTGATCAATTTAAACACGAAAAATTTTTGTGACATCTCTCTTAACCGAAAAAAAACCGTGTGACACTGAGCGTCCGGGTATGAGGAATACATACATACAATGCACATGTCAGTGTGACGAACTCGCTCTAACCGAAACTTCTCTCACGCAAGCTTTAAAGAAATCTCCTACATGTCACATACATGCATACATACATACATATATACATATGTAATACACATGTACTTGCATACGTACTAGCGCTACGTGACAAGGCCGCAACAACAAATTGTTAAATCCGGCTGCATGTTTTCGCTTCATTAATCTGATAAATTAGAAATAAAGCGTGAGGAAATGCACGAGAATTTTCGTAATAAATTGCAACTTACCAAACAAAAAAAAAAAAAAACAAAAAAAAACCAAATAATAGTAATCAAACTTGAAAATACTTACATTTACATAAATACTTTCATGTATACATTTATGCATGCGCAAAAACGCTGTGTAACGGTATGCATGTCAGCAGCAGCAGTTATTGCAACCTTTGTTGGCAGCAAATGTCCGCGCATGTAACTCTGTTTTACTCCTCTATTTGCCTTTTTCCAACCTTACTCGCTTTACGTGTCACTTAATTATTGACGGCACGCGATTTTCAGACAATCCAATTTTTTATACGTTTAATATTTATTTGCATTTTTATTCGTTTCGTTTAAAAAATATTGTAACAACTTTGTTTTAACAAAAACAGGAATTGCGTATGAAAATGTGGATTGTCGAAAGCAATGACCAAGTACTGGGCGTTGTAATGAAAAATCGCCTTAAATTTCGAAATCATTAAAAAGTATACTGAATTTAATTTAATCACGGCAGCAGTCGTCTGTAATCTGACAAAAAATTGCTTTGCATATTTGGCCAGTTCATTTAACAAGTCCCACAACTTTAGGCATTACGTACCTATATATAGAAAATTCGCCGAAATTACCAAGATACCCAAGTCTGGTAAGCCACCCAACGAAGTGTTTCCTTTCAATCCAGTATTTCTGTTACCAGGAAAGCCAAGGCTTTTTAAAAAAATACTTTCGAATGTCTACAGCCAGTCATTGAAAATAAACTTCTGATTCCCTTTAACCAATTTGGTCTTGGAGAACATCTCGATCAAATACAACGCTCGATCAAATACACAGAGTCATCAGCACCCTAGAAAGCGCTATGGAAAAGAAAAAAGTGTGTGCAGCCATTTTTCTCGATGTGTTGCTAGCTTTCGACAAAGTATAACGTGAAAACCTCCTCCAAAAGCTCAAGCCTATGCCGCCAGCTCAAAACTCCGAGGAGCTCTCGTCGTATCTTATTTTAATGAAAAAAAAACGAATACTCATTTCGCACTTGAACTTGCACGCTCACTAAACGAATGCTTATTCTAGCTCACTTTCACGTGAGAATGCATTCAAACAAATATGTTTTTTTTCAAGTTTTCCTTTTGAAACTCATAGCAGTTTCGATAAGCATATTTTTGAATCTCCAACCCCCTGCCCAAGTCAACACATATTTTTGATATTTCTATTATTTATGCCTTGATAAACTGTCAAAGGCTGACACCCCAGAAAGCCCGTAAGCCAGTTTGCTGTGCGCCCAACTTACAAAGCGCTTGACTCACAGTAGCGATAGTTGTCATTTCTGGCTTGGTGGAGGAGCAAAAATTTAACCACTATTACCATAAATGTTGAGCACTGCAGGCGAGCTCAACTAGTGGAGTTTCAAATTTCATAAGCAATAAAAAATAAATTGCATAGCAAAAAAATATTTAACGTTACAATTTAGTGGCGTTCCCAGTCGGTACACAGGGCGAAGACTAACGCATTCCATCTATTACGATTTTGTGCAACTCCTCGAATATATGGCCAGCTAGAACTTTGTTGACATTTAGGATCGCCCTCTCTTTCCTTTCGCAAAGTCTGCCCAATCACTCGAAGTGTAAACAATTAAATTTAGTTTGGGAAATTACTTTTATTCAATTCAAAGTAAAAAATGTGTGAAAATAATACAAAATTAAGAATAAATTTACTTTTGCTCGATATGACCACCTTTTTGCATTGCCTATGGCCTCGAGACGGTCCAGAAACGAATCGCAAGCTGCCCGAATGTGACTTGCAAATATTGGCTTTTTTCAGCGCCTGGAGACTGGTGAATCTTTTAGGTTGGACGTTGCACTATAAAATGGCGCAAAGAGAATAATCCATCGGATTCGCGTCTGGTGAATTTGAGAGTCATTCTGTGGACGTTATGAAGTTCGGAACGTTGTTTTTTAACCATTCTTGGTTCACTCGAGCTTTGTGAGACGGTGCCGAGTCCTGTTAAAACGTCCTCAGTCTACTACCGAAATATTTGTCTGCCCACGGCTTCAAAGCAACCTCCAGAATAGGTAGGTAGGTAGGTGAAATGGTTTGTAGCACTAAGGTGCCCTTGTGATACCATAAAAAGACCTCCAACAGGAAGATATCTACAGCCAGCCAGAGCTGTTGATATAACCGAGGAGATTGATTGGATTTAGGTTGGCGCACCACCCCAGCTAGTCGTCTAGCTGCCAAACCCGGGCATTTACAGAGAAAATGATCTACAGTCTCTTTCTCTGAAAGGTCCCCAAAGCTTCTGCAATGGGGGTTAAATGGTAACCCTAGCTTTTCCGCGTGTGTGCCGATCGTCCAGTGACCGGTAAACACAGCTAAAAGTTTGGAAATTGGATGGCGAAGAGTCCAAAGGTCTTTCTGAGTCCTTCGTATATAGTATTGGGGCCAAATGGTTTTCGATACAGCACATGAAAAAATGGAGCTCCATCTTTTTTGCGCTTTCCTGAGAAATAATTTGTGCAGTTCCCCTTTAATAACTGTCAGGGGAATGCCGAAGACCGGGTAGGAGTTCACTGAGGCCAATTCAGTCCCCTTCCTGGTAAGCTCATCAGCAATTTTATTTCCCTCTATATTCCTATGTCCTGGAACCAAGATCAGAGAAATGTTATCTGCACACACAAGAGATTTGATCTCCTCCTTACAGGAGTTTACCTCTAGAATACTTTCCCGTTAATATTTCGCATTTACCTTGTGGCCTGGTTCGATTAAAATAATTGGAGAGTGCCTTTTGAATCTTGTAAGACTTGTCTTTGAGAACATTTTTCAGTATACGGATGCTAGGTTCAGATATTTTGAGTTCTTTCGCCATTTGATTGGCACTTCGTTGCGGATTTCGTTCAAGTCGCTTCTTTACTTTTTGAACCATTTCACGTGGCGTTGCAGTCTTTTGATGACCACCTCGATGACGTTTCGCGGGGCTCCCAGTATCATTGTAACGAGTAATGGTGCGATAAATAAAAACTTTATTTACTTTAAGGTGCTCGAGCTCACGAACAACCGCTGGTTATGATCTTCCAACCAAATATAATGCAATCACACTATTACGTTTGAAATCCATGATTGATTTTCTTTTTTCGCGTTCGTTCTCGGCAAAATGTTTCCGCGCGCTTGTAAACAATACTCTGGACTGTCATTTAGCCAACTAATAGACAGCTGATGCCCGTGCATTAGTTACGGGAGCGGTCTGAATTTGATTACACTTCGAGTGCCAGACCCTGTCATTTCGTTATTAACAGGTTCTGACATTGTTAGTGCTAGTAGATTGTCATTTGTTATAACTGTGGGCCAGAAAATTCGGGAAATTCTTCGAAGATATTTGTTGTTGTCTCTTAGTGACTTTCCAGGTTTCACAAGCATACAAGAGGACTGGTTTTACACTCGTATTAAAAATTCTCAATTTGGTACGTCTGCTAGTATTTCGTGACGTCCAAATTTTCCTCAATTTTTTTATCCGGTTGGATATCAAGCTCTTCTTCCTATTCCGACTCCGAATGCCAGATATTTTTTATGAGGAGATTTTTCATGGCAGAAATACACTCGGAGGTTTGCCAATATCTGCCGAGGGGCGACCGCTATTAGAAAAAACTTTTTCTTAATTTTGGTCTTTCACCGAGACTCGAACCTACCTTCTCTCGGTTCTCTCTCTACAGTGGCTATCCAGATAGCAAAACTCGCTAACATCATCTACTTTAACAGTCATCTTAGCAGAGTTTACGGCAAGGGGCGTGGTATAGTTAGTTTCACGTAAGAATAATTTAGTTTTTGCAATGCTTACCTCGGGTCTATGGTTTCTACATTTGCCATTCATTTTTCAAATTTTAATCGAATGCCAGTAAATGTGTGACTCATTAAGCATTTGTTGTTCGCATAATTTAGATATCAAAACTTTTTGAATGGCCACCATTGAATGGCGTCTGGGATTTCCGCGATTTGTTTTCTCTAACATATTGCAATAAATAAAAGAGGCGAGAGGACGCATCCTTGTCTAACACTTTTCCTATAGCAAATCTTTCGCTATATTTGGTTTTGAAACGAGCTTTGCAATCGGCATTATTGTAGAGCTCGCGTATCATGTCAATGATTATTCCAGGCACAACAAAATGGCAGAAGGCATTCGATATAGCGTCCTTTTTAATACTTTCAAATACTCTTTCGAAGTCTACAAACAGAAAGTATAGTTTCATTATTTCATTATTCTTTCTCAGTCCTTTCTTAACATTTTTTTTTTATTTTTTTTTCGATTATTTTAATTGCGCCAGGAGTTCATACTAAACAGGTGTTCCTTGGAAAAGCTGTTATGTTGAGCTAAAAAATTTTTCCAAAGTTTTCTTTTTTTTGTTTTCTTTAAACAATGTAAAGTAGGAAACACTTACTGAAAAATCGTGAGCTCTGAAGGTTATCAACAAGGCATATCTATAGATATGCCTTGGTTATCAAGCTACCATTTTCAACTGTCAGTGCTTGACACAAATTTTATTAATGATTTTTGTTAATTGGCATACTAAAGCTAAGAACAGAACAAAAATCGGACGGTTGAACTAACATTTAAATTGGGCGCACGAGCGAAAATAAATTTTTTTTTTTTTAATTCGAATAATGTCGAATATAATAATTTGTCATAAAACCAAATTAATCTAAAATTGCATTAGTAATCATCATTAGCGGTATTTTGCAGTGATTTGTTGTGTGCACTTTAATATAACTCGAAAAATTATGGAGATTGCATAATGAAGCATACAGGAATTACTGAACATATTCTGAGATATTAATAAAAAAATAAGAAAAATCATAGGGAGGTATTTTACAACAATGACAGAAAAAATGGGAAAAAAGTTACAAAAAAAAAAACGTTAACAAAAAATGAATATACTTAGAGAAAAAAAATTGTTTTACAAAGCTTATAGACATTTTTATTCAAACGTACAAAAAAAAAATATATATACGGTTCTGTTCTGTATTTCGACCCATTAAAAAACTAATTTTTTTATAAAAATTAGAAAAAAATTTTTTTTTTTTAATAAAAAAATATATATGTATTAGGCCGGGTCGATTTGTGGGGAGGCAAAAAAATCGCTCATTGCTCTGTGAAAATCATATTCTAGGGATCAAAATAAGAAACTTTGCCGAAGGAACCATACCTCTAAAACGAATTCTGATGTCCCCCAATTTGGGTCCCTAGAATACAATTTTCACAGAGCAATGAGAGATTTAAGATTTAAATCGACTCGCCCTAATATGTATACATATATACATATACATATTATGTATACATATACGGTCCTCTGCTGCAAAATGAAAATTCCAAAGAAAAGTTTTGAAAACAATATATATATATATATATATTGAAAAAATAAGTTTCACAAATATTAAAAACAAAAAATTTTTTTCCAAAATGAAACAGAAGCATAGAGCCATTACGAATTTCTTCCATTCGGATCAGTTTTCGGCCAAGCCCTTAAGGGGGGAGCCTGGTTTATAAGGTCAAAAAAATCAATTTTTTTTTTCGTTTTAAGCGATTCCTTCATTCAATATTCACACAAAGTTACAGAGCCTAATTCTCAATATTTCCGTAGATACAAAGCCAAAGGTAGGCGAGCGTTAGGTAGTTACGTTGTGACCGGACAGCTATAATACAAACTTTATCTTCTTTTCTCGACTTTTCATTTTTATGATTTCTTTGAATTGGCGTACATGAATGAAAAAAAAAACTAATGAACCTTTTGAAATGAATCATAGCTTGTTCCCTTCAGTATTAAATTCTCTTCTATTTGAACTATTGTAACAAAATAGATAAAAACAAATGTTTCAAGATTTTTATACCAAGTTGAAGTGAATTTTTTTTTATAGAAAGGCATTTTTTCATTAAAACCTCAAAAAAGTTGAAATTTTGGAATTTCTCTCAGTTTTCTTAGTTCATCTAGAATAAAAAATCATGATAATTAGAAATCCATTTGAATTTTTTGCTTTAGATAATAATTCCGAGCTGTATCTTGTACGCCAGTTGGCAACTCTAGCGATGCAACGCTCTACTAATTTCTATGTTAAACATTTTTTTCAACTTATTTTAACCAGTAGAAAAATGTTTATATATTTTTTAAATGTTCATTAAAAGATAGAAAAAACTTTGCAGTGCTAAATTAATTTTTTCCTTAAAACAAAAATCGCAAAGAGATGCAATTTTTAGACCTCATAAACCAGGTTCCCCCCTTAACTTCGTTTTAGCTAAGGCGCATCACAAGGGTGCTGACTCCAGCAGACGTCTCCAAGTGTTCGCTGGTCTTCCCTTACCTGCGACTTCCTTAGGGGTTCCAGTTAATAGTCGCCCTTGTTATATCGCCACCTTCCCTCTCCAGTGCATGGCGGATCCAGCCCCCTTTTCTCTTTCGGCCTTCTAGTCGCATTGGCTTCTACTGTGTTCTGGCTCATAAGTTAGCATTGAAGATATTATTTGGCCAGCATACAATATTTTTAGAATTTTTCGTAGGCAGCTGTTTATAAAGTAAAGGTGATTTTACATTAGAATTAAATGTTCTAAGTTTTGTGTATGATGCGTTACAAATTGCCTTCTTGCCTTCTATATTCGATTCTTAATATCGTCGGTTGAACCATCAGTCACCGATAGAGCTTTGCTGAAGTAGCAGAAATATTGGACTTCTTCCGGTGCAATACCATCAATTGAAAATTTTTGCGTATTTTCCCGGCAACCATGCGCAAAATTAATCACTCTATGGGACGGTTTATTATTATTGCAAACAGCTGCACTATACAAACAGACAAGCAATGGAACTCGTTAAGGTCAAAATAAAGATTTTCATCACGCAAAATCATTTTTGATCCTTTTTAGTAAAAATGTATTCAAAAACTAAATACGATGCTTAATTTTGCGCCACCACTGCATTATAATTGTCTACGGTCATTGCAGAAATACGAATATTTATTTACATATAAACACAAATCCCAATGGTGAGCATTGATTGCATTGGCTTTTTGATGTTCGCATTATATCATCCTAACCTACATGCATACATACAAACACACATCTTAATTAATTTCTACAGCTTTGTGTTAATCGACTTTCGAATTTCTATTCACTGATTACATTTTGGTGCGCCCAAATACCTATGAGCGGATGTGCACAAACAAATCAAGCCTGCTTCTGCTTCGTCCATCAACGAATGTCCATTTCAATTTCGGACTTCAATGCAACAGAGCCCATTTACAATTCATATACTATATAAATATATATATATATATACATACATATACACATACATACATACATACATACATACATACATATATATATATATAATATTTTTGTTTGTTTTTATCCCACCATTGTTGTCATTGCTGTAGCCGTTGTCGCGCAGCGTGGAGCGTGAGAAATTGGGATGTCAAGGGAACGCAAAGGTGTTTATGTGTCGGGCAGGTGAAATTCACAACCATTTCTATGCAGACTCATTGGCCGCCATTACATGCATACCACTACAGTCCATCCAACTGTGGCTGTGGTGTGCGTGTGAACACTTTCCGTGTCTGCTTTTGGGGGCAAAGTGTGTGAGAAAATCAATTTCGGTGTGCCGAAACATCAACACAACGGAATTCTACTCAACCGTTGTTGTGGAATTGTAAACATCGGGATTTTGCTGACCGTGTGCAAGGGGAAAACAAAGAACAGCGAAATTACGAATAAAAATTAAAATAAAAAAGCAGAGACATACCCAAATATACTTGCACTGCCACGAAAAAAGGCAAATACGTGCACACGTACGTACATATTGTACATGCATATGTATGTATGCTAGACTCACCCAAAACAAGAATTATTTCTTTTTAACGCATTTTTCCAACCATTTTGCGGGTTTTAAAAACTATTCCAGTAAAATTTTACCCAAATTCGTGCCACGGCAACCCGTGCCGACTTGCAGGTAAAGTTGTCAGTGCAAGCGTTGTGTGATTCGTGTATTTTGCTTATTTAGTCGTTTTACTTCTAAACAAGGCCGTGTATGCACTTTACAATATTAGGAATAAATATTTAGTAAGTCTGCCTTTTTGGTTTTCCACCAGGTAAAAAACGTGCTGACAATTATAAAAACATTGTTGCAGAAATGATTTAGGCATATGGCGAAATGGGCATATTAATGTCGCTAAAGATCCATTTCCTTCACAATCATTTAGATTGTTTCCCTGGTGATTTAGGAGCTTGTAGCGATGAACATGGCGAAAGGTTCCATCAGGACATTGCGGCTATTGAAAAGCGCTTTAAAGGACAAGCCATTACGCATATGCTTGGCGAGTACTGTTGGTCTATTTGTCGCGATACTGATACAAATGCTTACAAACGCAAAAATAAAAGGCCTAAGTTTCTTTAAAAGCATTAAAATTTTTAATGTAACAATTTTTAATTTTAATATAATAAAATTAATAAAAAAATTCGGGGTTTTATATCTCTATTGTAATGCGGAGTGAAATACCTTTCTTTTGATACCCACATCGGCATATCTTATGCAATTTTTTTTTTAATTTCGAACAGGTGGCAACCCTGTGAAACATTGTCAGTGGCAACACCTAGGTGAAAAGTCTAAAAATGTGATACACTATCTGTGTGCCCAATTTCATTCAAATCCGTTAAGCTAATCCTGAGATCGTGTGGCTATACAGATATGCATACCAGAATTGCTCGCTTAATCGCCGATACACGTGTATTTTTATTTTTTATCCCCTTTCGGAAAAAGTATATTTGGTTCATAGCCCAGAATGTGTGTAACGCGGTGTTATTGTACAACAAGGCGGCGCAAAATTAATCATCCAATTTGGTTTTCGATTAATTTTTTTACTGAATAAATATCAAATGATTTTAAATAATGGAAATATTTATTTGGATCTTTAAGCGCTCCATTGCTGATCTTTTTGTGTACTACAGCTGTTTGGTTCACAAACGTCAAATACGATTGACGTACGGCGGTATTTGTTAAAGTTATAAACCTTTCAATAGAGTGATTAATTTTGCGCTACTTATTTTAATTATGTTCTACTAAGCACTCAAAGATGCAGATTTACTATACAAACGTTTAACAGACACGCACACATATCGAATTTTTCGTATTTCAAATGTCTTAATAAATAATTTCGTAATTCTGAAATGGAATGAATAGAATAGAGCGCATCCAAAGCATATTTATTAAGCAGGCATTACGTTCCCTAAGATTTCATGCGTCTTTTCCATCCTATAATAAGTAATTTAGAATTTCCAGAAAAGAGAAGAACACTCCATTCACTTTCGTTTATTTTCAGTGTTGTTAATGGCATCGTCGACTGTCCAGATCTACTTGAGCGGATAAGTTTTTATGTTCCACAAAGAAGTTTTCGGAATATTTTTCCCTTTTTATGGCGAACATTTTAAGACCAAATTTGAGACTAATGCAGCCATTGCTGGCGCACTTAGGGGCGATAATTCATTATCCAATTCGAACCTGCTTGATTTGTATTGATTGCAAATATTTTAGTTGCCATATTTTGCTGATTACACTGTGTGACAAAAAAAAAAAGTTAAATATACTTTTATGGAGACCTAGCACAACTTGTGGCTATAGAAAAACTAAAAAAATGGTATAGGAGAAATTTCCAATACACCCCCAAAATCTCATTTTATGGGCATAAAACCGTTTTTCAGTAGGTTGATGTGAAGAATCACTCTTAGCTTCACCAATTTCCATCCGATTTCGAATTTGTATTTTTAGTTCGAAAGAACAAAAATAAGCCTTTTTGACAATTTGTTGACAATTTTTCTGAAATGACAACTGACGAGACTGTAGACGGAAGTATTTGGAATTTTTTTATTTTTCCCCTATTTTTTCGACTTTGACATAATTTTTACGATATTATCCGATATTGAGGATTTTTTTTAGTACCCTACTGTTATAGTAAATTTAATTTTGCGTCAAATGAGCTATATTTGACAGTAATTGAATTAAAATTAATAGAGTTGTGTGGGTTTTAAGATTTTTTCTTTTTTTTACTACGAGATTTGGTATGCGTTTCGAAGCATGAAAATGATAACAAGTGTCATTATAAACACATAATATTTATTGGCCCTTTGGAGTTTAGTATGGTACGGTACATTTGTCATTCTCTTCATCAGTTTTGAATACTTTTCTGTAAGAAATTCGATCATCATCATTCATCTGAAGTCGTCATCAACTAAATTCCATTGTTTAAATCGAGAAGCGAGCGTTTCAGATTGTCTTCCCGATAGAAGTAAATCACGAGAAAGATCCTGAAAATCTGAATTTGATACAATGTGTCGTTCTGAAGACTTAGAACCAGACGGAAAGTACTCTTCACCATCAGGTTTATTGTTATCAGTTTGATCATCATCAGCAATGAGTTGAACTACCTTCAGTTCATGACCTGCAGTTGAGTCAATCATATCGTCCAAGACTACGGGGTTCTTAACAGTTGCAACATCAGCATACTTTATGTGCTTTCGAGTTTTCTATTGATGACCGTTTACGTCCGTTTTACAAAAATAACAATCATCTGGTTTATGATAAGGCTGAAAATGCCACATCATCGGAGAATATTGAGAAATTCGACTTTTCTGGCAACGTTTTGATTTATATCTCTTGAATTTCAATGAAATAAACAATAAAACTTTGACGTTTTAATAAGGTTAAATTATAATAACAAACTTCTTTTGTTAATCAATGTACAGTGTGAACTTTGGTACACTTGGGAGCTTTTTCATATTTCTATTGAAAAAAAAAATGTGTGATAATATGTCAGATATTTTCGTAAGCTCTAACCAGTTCTGTTGTATGCAGTACAGTGTACTCTTATGTATACATATACACTCCAATAAATATTACGTATCTATAATAACGCATCAAAACACTTCCTTATTCCCATTTAGCGTAAGCTATACCTACATACCAAATTAGTAAAAAAAAAAATTTAATCTTAAAACCCACACAACTCTATTAATTTCAATTCAATTACAGTCAAATATAGCTCATTTGACGCAAAATTAAATTTACTATAAAAGTAAGGTACTAAAAAAATCCTCAATATCGGATAATATCGTAAAAATTATGTCAAAGTTGAAAAAATAGAGAAAAAATAAGAAAAATCCAAAGACTTCCGTCTACAGTCTCGTCAGTTGTCATTTCAGAAAAATTGTCAACAAACTGTCAAAAAGGCTTGTTTTTGTTCTTTCGAACTAAAAAAGCAAATTCGAAATCGGATGGAAATTGGCGAAGTTAGGAGTTATTCTTCACATCAACCTACTGAAAAACGGTTTTATGGCCATAAAATCAGATTTTGGGGGTGTATTGGAAATCTCTCCTATTCCATTTTTCTTAGTTTTTCTATAGCCACAAGTTGTGCTAGGTCTCCATAAAAGTATAATATCACTGTCGCACAGTGCTATTCTTTACATTTATTTCTATTAAGTAATTTGTACTGTAGACTATTAAACTAAAATAAAAAAAATTCATCTTGAGTTCTCTTTATCTTAGGGCCATAAAACTTCGTACGAGTATAGGATATGTATTGGGTTGGCAACTAAGTAATAGCGGATTTTTATTAGAAAATCAAAGACAATTTTTTCATGGAACTAAATAACTTTATTCTGTAAAGTATTGCCCATTTTAATCAATGACCGTTTGCCATCTCTCAGGCAGCATCATAGTCCCACGCTAAAAACTGAATCAGGTACGATTTGACATCATCATCAGTATTCAAATGTTTACCATTGAAGGAGTTTTGTAAAGATGGAAACAACAAGTAATCAGATGGTGCAAGGCCAGGACTATATGGTGGATGTGGCAAAACATCCCAACCAAGCTCCAATAATTTTTGCCGAGTGGCCAAAGTTGTGTGTGGCCTTGCATTGTCATGATGGAATATAATACCTTTTCGATTTATCAATTTGGGACTCTTTCCTTCAACTGCATTGTTTAATTTCGTTATTTGTTCAATGTAGAACTGATCGTTCGGTTGGGTGATAAGAGTTCAAAGTAGACAATTCCTTTGTAATCCCACCAAACTGATAACAAAACCTTCTTTTGATGAATATCAGCTTTTGATGTTGTTTGACTTGATTCACCTGGCCAACCCATTTTTCATCGCCAGTTATCAGTGGTTTTAAAAATGGGTCATTTTCATTACGTTTCTTTAGCAAATCGCAGCTGTTAATGCGTTTCGTTCCTTTCAGTTCGTGAGGAGCCCATGTATCGAGTTTTTGAATATAGCCAAGTTGTTTTAAGTGATTTTCAATGCCTGTATGTGACACATGAAGCTTTTCTGCAATCTCCTATCTTGTGCTGTGACGATCCGAACCGATTATTGCTTTGAATAGGTCGTCATCAACTTCAAATGGACGACCAGAGCGTCTTTCAGCTTTGAGTGAAAAATCACCAGAATGAAATTTGATAAACCAATTTTGGCACCGCCGTTCTTTTAAGGCTTCGTCACCATAAACAGCACATAACTTTATATGACCTTGCGATGCGGTTTTGTCTTTGCGGAAATAAAAAAGCAAAAGTATGACGAAAATGGTCCTTTTGATTTTCCATTTTTCAGCGAACGCCAAACGAAAACTACGCAACCAATCAAGAAACTATTTTTACTGATTGACTGAATTGCCGACTATCAAAACATAAAATATGTCATATATTTGTGCTACGTCTGCAACCCTAAAATGCAACCCTAAAAATTCAACTGAAGCCATTTATGAGTGAAATCTGCAATTACTTAGTTGTCAACCCAATATTTTATTTAGGCTGAAACCACAACTATGCGTACCCTCTGTTGCATACCAAATTTTGAAAAAAAAATTTTTCTTTGAACGGCTGTTTTTTACATACTTTTTTCAATATTTACTTTTTAAATATTTTCAATGTTTTTCGAGTTAGAAATAAAAAAAAAATGTTTTTAAGATTTACAATGTTTTTCGAGTTAAACGTTTTTTTTTTGTTTACACTTTTTCGAATTCGAATATTTTTAATATTTATATATTTAATATTATACGAAATTGCATTTTTTTAATATATTTTGAAAATATTTTTTTTTTAGTATTTACAATGTTTTTCAAGTTAAATTTGTTTAAATTTTTTTTTTAATATTTACAATGTTTTTGAGCACGAAATTTTTTGTTTAAGATCTACAATGTTTTTCGAGTAGGAAATTTTTGTTTAATATTTTTTAAGATTCATTTAATAATATTAAATACTTATTTTTAAAATATTTAGTTTTTAAATACTTACAATGCTTTTCGAGCTAGAATTTTTTAATATTTACAGATTTTCGAATTCGAATTTTTTCCATATTTATAATATTTTACGAGTTAGCATTTTTTTAATATATTTTTACAATATTTTCGTTTAAATATTTACCATATTTTTCGAGTTAAATTTGTTTAAATTTTTTTTTTAAATATTTACAAGGGGCTTGGCAAGGAATTTTTCTTTACGATTTACAATGTTTTTAAGCTAAATTTTTTTTATATATTTTCTTTTTTTAATATTTACATACAATGTACAGTCGCCGCCGAAACAATATGGCCGCCTCAGCCAGTCAACATTGCCTATAAGGCAATCCCATAAGTGACGTTTCCAAAATGTTTCGATTCGGTCGTAACTGTAGCTATAGCTGACCCCTGCAAGCTATTCAGTTATATGACTCATTTACTAATAATTTTCGACACGGAATTGATATCATAAATTTTGTTTCTTAATTCCCTCTTAGTCAGTACCTTTTTACCTCAGCAGAGGTTACACGCATTTATTATATAAAACCAATACATATATACATACATATATACATATGCATGTATTTACACACAATGAGCTGCTTTGGATAAGTTGCTACTTATAAATCTGATGATTATTTTAATTTATACTTTTTGCATTGTCCTTTATGCCATTCAATATTTTGACGGATTCGCCAAAGCAATGAGTTGGATTTTATGCGGCACAAGCCAGCAAGCGGTGCTACGAAGTAACAGGCAACACTTTCCTGGGCATTACCGTATGAATTGGCCAAAATGCATGTATGAGTATTGCAAGGAGAGATTCCTAATTCACCACCAGCGCACCTGTTCCTAAGTGGGTGAATTCTCCTACAGTAATGTAGTTGGTGCATGGGCGAGGCGTGTGTACAGAATGTGGCAAATAAATATTTTTCTGTACAGAACTTTGCAAACGCATACATGCACACGCATTTACACAAAAATATGTACATACTCGTGTACGTAAATCTCTGTAAATTTGTAAATTTGTTTTATTGTTGCTTTTATTGCAATTGACCTGATCGTTACCAACAGCAGCGGCCAACTGGCAGCGACCGTTGCCTGACTCACTTATTTGTACGCCAATCACTCTGTCACTCAAATTCAGAGTGACTTTTCTCAAACCACCACTGAAACTGACCCCACTCCCTTAGTCAATATCGTCGTTACTGCCAACGCCCCCGTCCACATCAGTGGTACTGAACCGACCAAAAGCGAATCGAAAACACCGTACAGCCAGTGTTATTCAGTGGAATAGTTGTGCTGGCTCGCTTCACTGTCATTAGTTTAGTCATTATCGTGTGTTTTTCGTTGTGGCAGCCGGACAACAAATTGCATGACCGTCTGTTGGTGGGAGTAGTGCCAGCTTTGTTGTGACAACACAGGCGACACGGCATGGGGGCCCTAGAAAAAGTATGTCAATTGTTTTGTACTTGAAATGCTGGTAGTTGTCTGTAGTTTTAGCAAATTAAATCACGGTGATTTTATGGTTTATGATGAGCGCATGTTTTCCATCCAACCTTTGCGGCAATGTCACTTGCTTCGACGTGGAATGAGTGCATTTAAAGCGTGCATTCTTGTCATTGTCGCTGTTGTGGTATTAACTAGCATCTCTTTTTCTTTTTGCTTATGGAGCCCCAAACAAATGTTTGCAAACTTTTTCCTCGATTTTATGGATTTATTAAGAAAAGCAAATAATTGGAGTTATTTAATTGGCACTATTCTAAAACCCAAATAGAAAAGGTGAGCGCAGGCGATGGTTGTCTGACTTCAGTTACCAAGGCGATTGGAGCTTCTAAGCAAAAAATTCCAAATATTTATGCCACATTTTTGGTGATTTGTTCACATTGATGACAGTTAATGTTCCTGGTATTAATAAAGAATAAAAAAAAGAGGTTGTCTGTAAAGTCGGTTTACTGACGATAGTTTAACGTGATAACGTCATAAGAAAATACTGATTGAATGGTTGCATTTTTCAAAAGAAAATTTTAATTTTATTTGTTTGATAGATATTTTGTATGGATATAGAGAATGAGTTAACATTAACATAACATAACATAACATAACATAACATAATATAACATAACATAACATAACATAACATAACATAACATAACATAACATAACATAACATAACATAACATAACATAACATAACATAACATAACATAACATAACATAACATAACATAACATAACATAACATAACATAACATAACATAACATAACATAACATAACATAACATAACATAACATAACATAACATAACATAACATAACATAACATAACATAACATAACATAACATAACATAACATAACATAACATAACATAACATAACATAACATAACATAACATAACATAACATAACATAACATAACATAACATAACATAACATAACATAACACAACATAACATAACAAATTACCCCGTATTAAAGCACTTATCAACAGCTTTCATTTGATACCCATATTGTACATACACAACCAAAGGTTACCCGGGTCCACGTTTTGACCTATATCTCGAGACCCCAGTCACGGAGCGGCATGAAAAATATTCTGTACTAAAGCATTCACCAACAGCTTTCATTTGATACCCATATTGTACATACACGTCCGAAGGTTACACGGGCCCACGTTTTGACCTATATCTTGAGACCCTATCTACCAATAGGTATTCAAACTATACGGAAACCATCTTCAATACCTCCTTAACAATGTGTGGAAGTTTGGTTTAATTCGGTGCAAAGACACGGCGGGTCCACGTTTTGGCATATATTTCCAGACCCTAGTCATCAATAGGTATGAAAATTACCCCGTATTAAAGCACTTATCAACAGCTTTCATTTGATACCCATATTGTACATACACAACCAAAGGTTACCCGGGTCCACGTTTTGACCTATATCTCGAGCCCTATTTCCAAAATAAAATATAATCCATGTTACTCGTGATGTAGCTTTCGAATGGTGAAAGAATTTTTAAAATCGGTCCAGTAGTTTTTGAGCCTATTCATTACAACCAAACAAACAAAGTTTTCCTCTTTATATATTAGTATAGATATGGTAAATATTACCATACATTTTTTCTTTCATATATAATAAAAAAATTGATAATAATAACACTAAAACAACAGGTATTATTAACAAACTTGGTTTTATTTTAAATTCTTCAAGTAAATCAAATTAATAATAATCAATAAGAAGACATATGCAAATACAAATACGTGAATTTATATATGTACATATGCGCATATACATACATATATACGCTCACTTAAGTAGGGGAGAGCAAGATGTCGAACGTTGCCGTTCGTTTGCTTTGTTTGCTTTGTCGTTCCTTCCGCGCTTTCGCTTGCAGTTCATTCAATGCAATGAGCAAGGTAACTACATATGAGCAAGGTAACACTAATATGAGCAAGGTAACACTAATATGAGCAAGGTAACACTAATATGAGCAAGGTAACACTAATGAGCAAGGTAACACTAATGAGCAAGGTAATACTAAAGAGCAAGGTAACACTAATATGAGCAAGGTAACACTAATATGAGCAAGGTAACACTAATATGAGCAAGGTAACACTAATGAGCAAGGTAATACTAAAGAGCAAGGTAACACTAATATGAGCAAGGTAACACTAATATGAGCAAGGTAACACTAATGAGCAAGGTAACACTAATATGAGCAAGGTAACACTAATATGAGCAAGGTAACACTAATATGAGCAAGGTAACTACATATGAACAGTAATGAGCAAGGTAACGACACATTTTTTCGTGCGTGCAGCCTGTTAAATCGAATTATAAGACGTTATCACGTCAAAAAAAAATAAATAATTAGCGCGTACACTTCTGTTAGGTGTTTGGCCGAGCTCCTCCTCGTATTTGTGGTGTGCGTCTTGATGTTGTTCCACAAATGGAGGGACCTTCAGTTTCAAAGCCGACTCCGAACGGCAGATATTTTTATGAGGAGCTTTTTCATGGCAGAAATACACTCGGAGGTTTGCCATTGCCTGCCGAGGGGCGACCGCTATTAGAAAAATGTTTTTATTAATTTTGCTTTCACCGAGATTCGAACCAACGACATCTCTGTGAATTCCGAATGGTAATCACGCACCAACCCATTCGGCTACGGCGGCCGCCGTAATTACTCAAATTAGCCAACGGCAGGATTTTTTGATGTCCCTCTCCAGTAAGAACAAACTTATGGCAATCTCGTTTCTTACAAAAAATGTTGCCTTTTCATTGCCCCCTACTGTTTTTTGTGTTCAATTTCAAATTAAGTGCAATCCGAGGATAAAACTCTGTATTCGGTTCTAAAAATGCCACACTTAACGAAGGCAATGGAAGCTAATTTTCTCCCTTAAGAACTTTTGTCAGTTTTGCCTTGAAAATCAGCTGACTACTTAAAGTTTTAATTACTCAAGTTAAACGTTAATCAAGCCTCAGGTCGTGCTGTGGATGTGGTGACGCAGTGGTTCTGCCAATTGTATCGTATGAATGGTGGGAAGCTCTTTGGAAAGGCTACAATATCATTAAACTGGGGAGGGTTCAAAGGACTGTTTGCATTGGCATCACCGGAACATGTAGAACTTGCCCCAATGCTGCCCTGAATGTCGTTTGGCGCTTACTTCACATCGTCATTCGCATCATTTCCATCGCTGCTTAAAGTGCAATCAGGTTAAGGGAGGTTGGGCTCTGGAGGAAATCTCTCAATGGACATGGTTGCATTTTTGTGGAGTTAACACCGCATTTGCAAACTGGAGTTCGAGGGTTGTGCCTGAGCAACTTTTCCAAGTAGGCAAGACTGCAACAAGGCGAAAATCTGTATCGAGTCTATTACCTATATTGTTGTTGTTGTATCAGCATAAACATTCTCCATACTTACATACGGGGAATATTTCTGGAGTGACAGTCCTTGGCCGCATATAAATCCGGGTCGTTTCGGTAACGTAGAAACTGTCGTGAAAACGTCTATTACCTCTGTCTTCACTGACAGCTCCAAGATGGAATCGAGAGTCGGAGCAGGGTTTTTCTCTAAATCAGCTAATTTATTTATTTCCTTAAAATTGCCGAATATTTAAAGGGTTTTTCAGGCAGCAGTCTTTGCGTTTCTGCAGGCATGTAAATGGCCTTAGGAATTGGGGAGCGAGGGATATATTCACATTTTTCCGATAGACAAGCCACGATCAAGGCACTAACGACGCCAAGATGCGCATCCAAACTAGTGAACTGGTGTACGGAGGGAATCAAATTCTTTGGTTGTGCAGATAAAATTTCTGGGTTCCAGGACATAGGAACATTAAGGGAAATGAAATTGCTGAGCTTACGACGAAGGGGATTGAATTGGTCTCAAAAAGGAATTGCACATCTTATTTCTCAGGAAAGCGCAGACAATATGGAGCTCCGCTTCTTCGTATGCTGGTACCTTCGTATGATGGAAAAGAACAAAACAGGTGAAAAAAAGAATAAGCGACTTTTGGGCTCGCATTGACACCCAACGGACAATGTCCGGTGAGGATACCCAACAAATTCGATAGCTGCGGCTTTGTTAGCCTTAGAAGTTCGCTCGTGCGTGGCTAATCCATCCATGGCCAGAAGGATTTCGAGACTTTGCGCACTTGCCCAGAGCTCACTGAGTTGAAGCGAGGCTCATTTTTCCAGGAGTAGGTCTCAGGTTCTCAAAAGAACCCCAATCCTCTGATTTTGCGATGAAACCGTCTCCAGTGTCCCCTGTCTAGTCAGCTCAATAGCCCAGCTGTTCTCCTCTATGCCGCTGTGACCGAAAATCCAGAGGAACTTAATATCGAAATATTCGGATGCAGTCAAGAGAAATGTCAAGTATTCCCTGGCTAATTTCGTACACACAAACAACGAGCACGAGGCCTTAACTGCCGCTTGACTGTCGGGTTAGATATCTACGTCCTTTACAGTAATTACAGAAGTAAGCAACCAATCCACTGCTTCCTTAATTGCGGCTACCTTCGCTTGAAAAGCACTACAGTTTTCCGGAAGCCTAAATTTATGTTTGATAGGGAGCTCCTCGCAGAATACTCCTCCACCAACTCTTCCGTTCAATTTTGGGTCATACGTAAACATGTTTGCCATACCCTCCCTTCAAATGTGGTACACCGCCCACTCCCCTCTTGAGAGAATTTGAATTGAAAAAGTTCCGCTCGGACCTAGCGTGGGTGTACATTGATCCAGCATCATGGGAAGGAACTCAAAGTTTTTAAGAATATTAGAGTATCCGCAGCTCAAGTTTAGCTTATCATTGCCTATTTTTCTTTGAAAATGCTGCTAGAAACGCCGATTCCGTCAACGGTGAGCCCAGCAGCAACGCAATGAATCACTTTTTGTGGACAAAAAATGAAGACAGCAACTTGGAAGATCGTTGGTTTCAGCAGGTTGGCGCACTATTCAACGCAGTCGATCCCATAATCCGTTTTTTTGCGCACTAAGACCGGTAATCACTTTATCAACCATCTCGGACCAGACGCTTAAGACGAACACCAAGCAGGCAGTTCATAAGATAGAGAGCCAGAAATAATCACCTAAGTCTTGGAAAACTGGGTTAATAGGTAATAACATGCGCTACTCCGAAACCAGTCGAAAAATTGACATGAATAAAATCGGGAATATTTACTCTTCCAAATACATCAATCAAATGGATTTTCCTAACTTTTGTTTTGTTTTTTTGGATAAGGATATGTACATAGGGCCTCCCTGTATATATGTATGGTATGCAGAATCTACATTCAACTACAAAACTATCGCTATAAACAATCTGTCTCAATGTCTTGCTTTCCAAATAAATATGTATGTTTGTGTTTTTTCTGCTGGCTGTCGGAATATTTAACAGATACAATGGAATGCAACGATTCTCCAAGCACTCAGGCAGTTATGCCCATTGCACTTAAAACTAAGAGTTGCGACTTAAAAATATAAGGAGGTACAGGTGTGGTGGAAAACCATTACTTCTCAATAAAATTCCCAGATTGCATAAGTCTCAGAAAGTTTGTGGAGGGGAAAAGGATGCATCTCATCTATTCTCGATACATCTGACCCAAAAATGTACCATCTTAGTCTGGCGAAAATCGGACAGTGGCAGAAAAAATGCTCTATACGAGTAATCTCTTCATCCTTCAAAATAGATCTGCACAGTTGTAAGAGTTCTTAGTTATAAGTTTACTTAGGAGACGTGATATGGCTATGGCTATTTTTATATGAAATCTAAGTAAATTTTTGTAAAGTGTACCTGCCACTTTTGATAAAAAGTATATCTCTATGTTCCTACTTTGTTTCACTGTTTCCAGGAGTCTAGATTTGAAAATTTAAAATTAAAAAAAAATATTGGGTATGGGAATAAGCTTCCGCCCTCGTAAAAGAGGTGTCGCTGCTGATACTATTTATGTGTTCGCTCTAGTAATAGTAGGCTGATGATTTGAAGGTGTATAGTATTATATATGTGAGGTCTCGATCGCAGTAGTTGACATTCGTTTAAGCGTAAATTTGATCTGACTTCAAAAATGTCTACGTTCGACCCGAAAAAACAGCATTTGCGGCATCTGCTTCATTATTACCTTTTAAACAAAATTGCAGCTGAAACGAGTCGTATATTAATTGATATTTACGGTAATCACGCTCCATCAAATACAACTCGTAAAGAGAGGTTTCGACGCTTCCAAAGAGGCAATTTTGACTACAGTGATCTTCGCAATCTTTAGCGAAGGGGCACCGAAAAAATTGGAAGAAAATTCAACTACAACAATTATTGGATGACGACGCATGTCGAACCCTTGATGGTATGTCGAAAGAGTTGAATGTTGACAGATCAACCGTCGGTACACGTTTGCACGCTATGGGTCGGGATAGGTTAGAATGGATGCCCAAGGACTGAGCACACTTGGATGAAGATAAATCGATTCGTCCGATTCGATACCATTATGAAGGAGGGGAGGTGAAATGTGCACCTGATGGGAGATGTCCAGAAAGCAGGTAACTAGGTACCACATCAATTGACGGAGAGGGATATCGAGAAACGCCTGGTGGCGTGTGAGATGCTTCTTGAACGGCAGCAAAGAAAAGATTTTCTGCATCGCATCGTCACTAGCGATGAAAAATTCATCTATTGTGATAACCGTAAGCGTTGAAAATGAACCAGATCCATCGATAGCGAAAAAAATATTTATACTTCAAAGGCTATGTTGTGCATTTGATAGAATCAGAAGGATATCATCTATTATGAACTCCTTAAACCATCTGAAACCACCACTGGCGATCGTTACCGATTACAGCTAATGCGTTTGAATCGAGCTCTCAAAGAAAAGCAGCCGGAATGGGAAGGTAGACATGACAAACTGATTTTGCTGCATGACAACGCCAGGCCACACCTTACTAAATCGTCCAGAAATATTTAGATACACCGATCCATGCAGTCAGCCCTTACTGGAGAGCGGTTCACTTCCTACGAGAGCATCGCAAACTGGCACAATGAAGGGATCAAGGCAAAAGAACTCGAATTTTTCGTGAAAGGAATCCGAAAGATGGAGTAAAGTTGTCACTTCCAATAGCACACTAAAATTTTAAATTTGAATAGGTTGAGCCAAGGAGCACTTAGAGATAGGGTGGCTCCTAAAACACTTAAGCTAAAAAGCGCATGGTATTTAGAGCTCTGGAAAGAGAGTAGGAGGAAAGGAGAAAAGTAGAGAAAGAAATAGGAATGAATAGAGACAGAGACAAAGGTAATTAGACCTGTGAGAATTTTCCAGATTCTTTGGTAAATCTGTAAATATCCTCTAGTTTTAGAGAACGAATTTTACACATTCTCACAACATCGGAACCCAAAACTTGTCGCCTTGCTCTGACAAAGGCAGGACACTCACAGGGAAAGTGCTCAGTGCTATCCGTCTCCTCCAAGCACGCCAGGCACATCGGGTCCTCAATGATTCCAATGGTGCTCATATGCTGATCTCACGGGTTGTGTCCTATAATAATACCGACCATCCAACCGAACATCTTTCCTTCCAAGTTTTAGTAGAAAGTTCGACAGTTTTCTGTTCGGACTTATCACAAAACACTTTACAGTTCTGCAGGGCTCTAGACCGGACCATCGCCCTTTATGTAAATTGCATACATAATCGCTGATCCAATTTATGATTCCTGCGGAACTGATTCCGGTTATTGGCTCTGGCCCTTGTGGGGCAACCGTCGATCCACGGTTGGCCAATTCATCGGCAATTTCGTTACTTTGAACACCGGAGTGTCCAGGAACCCATATAAGTACAATCCTGTTCTGTCTTGCCACAGAATTAAGCTTCTTCTTACATTCTTGGACAACCTTTGAGGTTTGCTTCGCGTTCTCCAGGGCTTTAGTGCAGCCTGACTGTCACTGAAAACTCCAATATGTTTTCCGCTCGATCTCCTTTCGATTATCCCTTCGGCTCCAGTGGCACATACTTCACATGATGTCATATATTATTTAATTGTTTAAATAAATCGTAATTTTGGCTAAGAAAGGACGGAAATTTATTCCC
The DNA here is from genome assembly GCF_027943255.1 of Anastrepha obliqua. NCBI lineage: Eukaryota > Metazoa > Arthropoda > Insecta > Diptera > Tephritidae > Anastrepha > Anastrepha obliqua. Next base: position 24,433,901 of record NC_072892.1, read on the forward strand.
ATACCCAATAAGAAGCACGCTTCCAAATCGAGTGCTCGATGTTTAATGGTTCTGGGGCTGTCTTGGCTTCGTATGGCTTACACAGCCATATTTTTATTATTAATAATTATTAAGAACTGTTAAAACTTAGCAATAAAAAGTACTTTTTAATTGTTCTGTTAATTTTGGTTTAAATTTTAGTAAGAGTCCAATAAAAATCACACTTTATAAGCAAAGAAAAATATCGTCATACCCACAGGTATCTACTACCACACGAGATTACATTCGAAGGCTACCACTCACACTGCCCTACGCTTCACTTCAATTTCCTTTCGTCAGTCATCATCATTGCCATTGGCCACATATACCGCATTCATATCCGACAATTTCCCTCACTCCACGCAATTGCATTGATATTGATTTTTCCTTTCATTTTTAATTTCGAATTTCGCTATCGCATTCACTTTTTACACTATCGTTTCTTTACCTTATTTTTGTTGTTTTCGCGAGTGTGAGTGCAAGCACTCCACTTCATATTTATTCACCGCCCGCTGCCACGCGTCATTCACCACCCACACTCGACGCACACAAATTGCCTGTGAAGCTTCACTCGCCACCACTCCACAGCGCCATTTACAGTGATGATTACGGAATAGGGGCTGAGTATTGCTATGAAGTAGGGGTAAGGCGAAATACATTTACGGCAAACGCTTTGCACACACAAATTTAAGTCAAGATAAAAAAGTGGCGTTCTTCGAGAGAGCAAAATAAGAGGTAGCCGTGAAAATTCGTAATGAGTGGCGCGGCGACGTTCGATGGCAAAGGTGGTGAGGCGCACCTCAAATCAACACGCACTACAGAGAGGTGTGTCTCAAACGCGCCGCTAATGAAAAACTTATAATACTCGTGGTATGGAGAGTAGCCGCATTAGGCTACCGAAAATTTCACTGTTAACCCACCTCGGTTGAGTTGGGGGCCAAGATGACTAAATTGGGCGTGCTTACTACATACATACATCCATACGAAATGTATGCCGCCATATGATGACCTGTAACTCGAAACTCCGACACCCGCTGGCTAGTCGCCAACGCGTTGCAGCTCATATTCGGAAAACCAAAACAAAATTAGTTTCACAAGTTTTTTATGAGTTCATCGCTTCCATATGCTTAGTTTCAGTTTTGTTGTTTTCTTTTTTTTCTTTTGGCTTTTTGTTTTTGCACACGCAATACGTTTTTCTACTACTTAATGCTGGTGAGTATTCCCACTGAGCGAAAATTTAGAAAATCGAAACGTATTAATTCTAGTAAAATTTATTGCAACCTTTTTAGGGATCTAAATTCTCAATTTTTTTTTTTTTTGTCGGGACAACTAGCAAGTGCAGCACTCAGACATTAATTAAGTCCATTGTACTACACTTGGATTCTCTTTTAATTTTCTTTAAATCTACCCGATCTCTGAAGAAATCTGAATAGATCTTATGGTGCCAAGCAACCAAGGTGGTCGCTTCTTAACGCATCCGTGCCAAAGACCTCAAACCTGATTCGAGCGAAGGCGGGGCAGACGTACAGGAAATGGTCCGCTGTCTCATCCTCCTCTTCACATCCTGGGCAGAGTGCACTGTCTGAGATGCCCAACCTTTCCATGTGCTTCGCCCACAGAAAGTGGCACGTCGTCAGTCCAACCCGCTGCCTACAGTCCCCTCTGCTTAATGACAGGGGGCTTTGCGACAGTCGATCGGACAGGTAACATCAGTTTAATCCATCTGCAGCCTCTTTCAGCCTGCCAAGCTCGCTTGTGGGTTGTAGTAACCCATTTGCTAACCGTGGCTTTGATGCCTGCCGAAGGGAGTGGCAAAACGGGCTATGGGCCAAAGAAGTTGGCCTCAGAGCCCATCTTAGCTAAGGAGTCAGATTTCTCGTTTCCCACGACACCCACGTGTCCCGTGTTAGCACCAGACTGTTATGTTTGCCGACATAGTTCAGCCTAGATTTACAGAACTCGACTACCCTTGATGTGGTTGGGGGGCTGTCTAAGGCCATGAGCGCAGCTTTGCTGTTGCTGCAGACACATTTAGATCTGCCTCTTCATCGGTTTTCCACAACAAAGTTCATCGCTTCTTGAACTGCATACACCTCCGCCTGAAACACAGATGCATGCATTCCACGAGCAAAGTGCAGCTTTGTCCTGCTGGATGCCGGGCTCATTTTCAGAGTTTGACCACGTCTGAGCCTCTACACTGTATCTCTTTTCAAGTACGACTCTTGATAGCATGGAGTCAAGGGACATGAAGAGAATCGTTGGATCGAAGTCCATGCCTTCTCTGTTTTCCAATGCCAGACAGTGGCCGTACCAGTCCCCATTGTGTTTCAGCCTGCAGATGGCCTTAAGGCCTCTCCTTGGATGAAAGATGAAAGCATCAAGTGGTGGCAAACCAATCAGAACATCTAATGCCGGGTCTGAAGTAGTCGGTAAAGCACCGGTGCAACAGATGGCCACAGTACGTTATAGTCTCGACAAAGTCCTCCTGACTCCCACGACAGAGAGTCTACTCATCCAGACCACTGATGTATAGGTGATAATAGGTATTATCATAGCCGTATAGATCCATAGGACCTTGCTAGGAGAAAGACCCAACGTTTTCCCAAAGACGCCTTTGTACTGCCAGACGGCTGTCAGTGCTGTGGATATTTTTGTTTCGACGTGTTACTTCCAAAGAAGTTTACTATCGAGGACTACTCCAAGATATTTGATTTCTTTGGATAGCTGGATTGTGACTCCTTTTAGCTTAGGCAGAACGAGTCCATCAAGTTTCCTGCTTTTGGTAAAGAGGACAATAGCTGTTTTGGTGGGGTTTGCCGATAGCCCACTCGCACAGCACCAAGTGCAAATCATATCCAATGTTTTCTGTACTTTTCTACAGATGTTCATAAGCGAAGGGCGCGTTATCAAACAGGCAACGTCGTCCGCATATGCTTTTGTGTAGACTCCAGCACCATTTAAGGTGGTGAGTAGAGGATCGATCATCATGCACCTGAGCAATGGAGACAGCACACCACCTTGGGAGCAGCATCTACTAACCCCGGACGACACCAGCAAATCCTCCTCCTGAACTTTTATACATAATGGTACTCAAATATTTAACATACTTTTATGCTGATATTCAGACAGTCACTAGTAGGAGTAGTAAGTAGTAGGAATTCTTTATTGACTTATAAATATTGCATCTTACACTTCAATAATTTATACAACAATTTATTTAAATATATAAATACACAAAGAAAGAAATAATAAATTTGTGGCAATAACAATGTTGTCTGTCTCAGCTCAAAAATTAAACTCTGCAATAAGAAAATCTCTGTAGCTTAAGGCTGAGTATATAAAGCAAGTTAGTCTTTTCCAATTGTGGCCATTAAGTATATCTATGATATTACTTCTACTTCATTTAGCTTCGTTGCGTTTAGGTATCTTGTTCTGATCTCCTTCGGTACCGGACATCTTCCCAAGAAGTGCTGCATATCTTCTTCCTCGTTTAAATTGCAGAGGGGGCATATTTTCTGAGCATTTCCATACGTAGTTGCATTTAGCTTCAGTAAAGCACATCTTGCTCTGAAAATTGTTGTAATATCAGCTAGCCGCATGTCGTCTTTAATGTATGATTCCATTCTTTTGAGTAGTCTAAATGTTTATAAATTCGCGTTGCTCTGGACTGTGCTTTTTGCCTTGCCATGTTGAGTTCTTTTGCTTTAATTTTAGTAAGAAGTTGCCCACAGCGATCTTGGCAGTCCATAGCGGTGATGTTTTCTTCAAACTTCAAACCGAATTCCATTAACCTGTCGTTCAGATACTAAAGCCAAAACACATTTTTACTTAAGATGCCTTGTGTTAGTTAGTGTGGGAGTCTGTGGCAATTGTATTTATTTATGAATGGTTTTCCAGATATACTTCATGTGCAGCTCTAAATAATAAATGTGACTATCTTCTAAATTAGTTTCTAGTGTTATTGCATAATTCGGAGTGAACTCGGGTAGTTTGAGGAGTCTTTTAATAAAGTGACTTTGAAGTTTATTTACTTTATCGAATAAGGCATACCCCCAAACTTGCGCTGCGTAGGTTTGTATCGCTCTACATACCGCTTGGAACAGCTTCCATTTTGATTTTAATGAAATCAATCAGCCAGTCACTATTAGTCACAATTAAACACCAAGACGAGGGGTAAGGTTCAGCGCACTAGACAGGAATAAACACAGCTACACAATATATAGAGAGGCATTAAACGGCATTTATCGGGAGTCTCATACCCCTTTCCTAAACTCTCAACCTCCGAACAGTGATGGTAAATGATTTTTTGAAAAATCCCTACACAGCCCAAAAAAATGCCCTACTTTTCCCTACGCTTAAAGAAATGTTCCCTACATTTTTTTCTCCGGTGTTTACACTATAATGAGGCACTTGCAACGTCAAAATTGAACTATTTGCTTAAGTTTTGGTGCAGTTTTGACACTTTATAATAATTATAAACAAATGTTATTCCAAATATATATAAGTCCACATATTTATTATATTATCAGCACACATAGGTATATAGAAAAATTCAGCAAAAAGACTAAAAATTAGACTTTTTCATTACATTCAGTTCTGTTTAAAGCAAGGCAGAATTTTTATTTTTTCAGAATCCGGCACGGTTTCTTTTAAGAGTGGGATTAAATGGTTCACCACTTGCACCGCGACATTATGCTCAGCGAAGAACATGCTAAGTCTTATTTCGAAATTTCTGGAATCATTTGGTTTACTCGGCTTTTTCTTAAAAAAACTGTTTATTTTATGTGTCTTTTTTATTGCCTTCATATTTTTTGGTGCATTTTTGTTTCGCCGTGCTTCTGCAAATCAGACTTGCCGCAGTTCAAAACTTTGTCGCACGCAGCGCATTTGCATTTGAATGGATCGTTAGCCGCAGCTTTCATTCAGCCACTAAAATTGTCCTCAAGCCAATTGTTATTGAATTTTTGTTTCCGATACGTGAATTTTTTGCTGGTATCCCTCCGAATAGTCAGTCGAAGAAGAAGAGCTCATTTCTGTAAAATATATGCATTTTAAATATAAAAAAAGCTAAAACTAAAAAAATTGCAAACTTACTTCAAAAGTGAAAAGCACCAGAAAATGCGGGACAACCAACAATTTTTGCGCGAAGAAAAAAATGGCAATGTTGCCGTATAACGCTTTAAAAGTATGTTGCCATAAGGAAAAAAATACTGGCATGAAATCTTACTGCGGATTTTTATTTTAAATGAATTTTTTTAGTTTTTCCCGCTATTTTAAAATTTTTTCTGTCCTTCTTGAAAATTCCCTACATTTACAGAATTTGTAAAAAACTGTCCTTCTTTTCCCAACAACCACATTCTTCGACAAAAATCCCTATATGTAGGAAATTTTCCCTACATTTACCATCACTGCCTCTGAATGCCGTAATCGAAGTCCAACCACTAAAGAGCTTCAGCAGCCTTGTAAGACCCTCCTTATATTGGGAAAATTGCATCCAGGATATTGCAGTAGGTTAAGCTCCTAGCTATCCAGAATCAACCCCGACATAGCTAACATAAGTCTGGAATATGAAGGTATCCCGCACGGCATTAACTACACATTCGCATACCTCGTCAGTATGTTTGTGTGTATGCATCTATGAAGGGGGGACTAATCACGCACTTCTTATTCACATAGAAAAAATATTTTTGCGCGAAAATGTTTTGGAAGGAATTTTTTTAAAGAGACGTGCTAACTTTTCATCCTTTTAGCGGTGTTGAAGAGCAGTCTTGGGTATATATCAACTGCCTGGTTACCGCCAACCCTCAACCAACAGACTCAATAACCCCCAAGTCGATGTGGCGACAATTGACCAAATTTGTGTAGCGACCAGAAAAAAATTCTCGCACTCGAAAAGAACAAAAATCGATTCGAATTATTTCTATTTCATACATTTTATAGCCTTAGTGAAATTTCCATAAAATTTTCGAGCCATTCAAGTGATGACAATACTCGCATTTGCTATATCCCAGAAGACTATTTTTAAATAAATCATGCAAAGCATAAAAAGAAATGAATTGCTTACTTTTCATAGATGCCAACTAAAATTTAATTGCTATTAAGTGCAATCAGAAATCTCAAAGGCTTTCATTAACGATGGAAATCCGCCAAATGATTGAAAATTCGCATTTATTGCAACTACGAACAAAATTGGCGAAAGAGAAGAAAGCGCGAATGACGGAGACTGATACGTCAAAGACTTTGCAGCTGCGTCTGAGTGTCCTTAAAGCTCATTGAGTATCTCAACTAAATGCAAGCGCAGAGTAGTTGGTGAGTCGTTTGCAGCTGCTTTTACGCAATTAAAATGAGTAAATCTCTTGAGTGTTGGAAAAAAATGGGTAAAAATCTAATCCTATTAGAAACTCGTTAATCCATGCAATTTATAACGTTTCATAACTCGTGCCACTCCACCGCCCGTACCGCTCCAGCCAACTGTAATTGCTAAGTTGCGGCTATCAACTCACGAATTCACTTGTGAGGCAACTCTTCCGGCCGCAACATAATCTCAACAACGCAACATACAAAGCCACCAACACACTTGCAGCCTAACGCAATTGGACTCTTACTTTTGTACCGAAGGACGGATAATTAGAAGCTGTTTCATTTACGGGTGAATGCATGGCCATTGCTGTCCTTTTATAAATAACGGGTGTTGTTTAGAGATGTTTAGAACTTTTTTCCAAATATGAGTAGAACAAAAACAAAACTCACTGCGAAAACCAATCGTCCTTATTGGATCGCAACTTTTATGGCATTTGGCTGGTTTGTGTGGACAACTGTTACAACTCCATTTAGTGTTAAAAATGTGGCATTCCAAAACCACCGCTCGAAAATTTAACTTAAAAGCAAAATCAATAATGCAAGTTGTATGGAAACTTGCTGAGTTTAGAAACCTCTCTGTTTAGAATTAAGAGTTTCGAAAAGTTCTGTTAACTAAACAAATTAGATTTTCCCGCACAGCTCATTTTATTAATGCCTAATACCGAGCAACTGTAGTGTGCAAGCTTCAGCCAGCCAGAGCTGTTGATGTAACGGAGAAGAATAATGGGATTTAGGTTGGCACACTGCTCTAGGTTGTCGAAAAAAGGAGCACCTAGTTGCCATTACCGTCTGGCTGCCAAACCCGGATATTTGCAGAGGAAGTGCTCATCAGTCGCCTTCTCTGAAAGGTCATCACGGCTTCTGCAATAGGGGCAAATGGAAGCCTAGCTTCTCCGCGTATGATCCGATCGTCCAATGAACGGTAAACACAGCTACGAGTTTGGTACTGGAATGATGAAGAGTCCTATGAACTTTCTGCATCCTGCATCTACTGTACTGGGAACACAGGGTTTTCGAAATGGATTATCAAGAAATGGGGCTCCATCTTTTCTGCGCTTTCCTGAGAAATAATTTGTGCAGTTCCCCTGTGAGGGGGGTGCCGAAGACCGGGTAGGAGGTATTTGAGTCCAATTCAGTCCTCCTCTTGGCAAGTATCCAGGCAAGTCTTGTTCGATACGAAAGACAAAAAGTTCTAAGACTCCTGTAAGACGACATATCCCGCCATCTGCAACTATAAAAATTAAGCCAATCTCGAGTAATCTTACGTCTAACGCAACTAGGACGTACAGCAACCTCTTCTGTGTCGAGACTCGAGCCATTTCAGCCAGCTCATGAGTTAGTTCGTTGTTATGCATGTTACAATGGATGTTACCCCCTATCGAGCAGCTAAGTACTGCCAGCGCTGATTTAAGAGACTAAATTTCAATATTATGGACCAAAGAGGCTCTATATTTGACTGTCCTAAAAGATATCAATACCAAGTGATACTGGAGCTACTTTTACAGTCTTGCCAGTATTTTGCTCTGACAAGGCAAAAATCTCAGAAACTGCTGGAAGATGCTTTCTAAGTCCATTGATCGCATGACGCTGGTGATAAGATACTCAGTTTATTTTGGAACCATCTGTGAAGTAAAGCTGGATACCCGCCTTTCCAAAGTTCCAGTTCCCTTTGCAGCTTTTTTGGTGAGCATAACTATTGGAACTGAGCCAAAAATGACACAACGAGTAATGTGCGTAGGGCTTTAGGAATTTTTGTTTACTAAGTAACTTACCATATGATCAGAAAGTAACGAGAATGTTTAATTTTAACGAACCGCGCACGTGGGAACCGGTCCATATTTTCTCTTATGTTGGTAGGACTGTAAGACACACATCTGTCACTTTTTAGCGCCATCAGATCATTAGTGTCTGCCTGTACGTCGCAAACGGCCAGAAATGTGGCAAACAATTCTTGGATTTTGCATGATAATGACGCGGCGCCAACGCACCGAGCCCAAATTGTGCTGGATTATTTGATCAAACACCAAATAACGTAAAGACCACTGTGCCAGCACCGTATTCACCTGATATGGCCCCGTGCGACTGCTTTTTGTTCCCCAAGTTGAAGTTACCACTTCGCGGAAGGAGACTTCAGTCGATAGAGGAGATCAAAGAGAATGCGACGAAGGAGCTGAGGGCCATGCCTTCGTCGGCCTACCAGGACTGCATGGCGGACTGGGCTAAACGTTGGCACATGTGTGTTGCCTCACACGGATCATATTTTAAAGGAGATAAAATAAATTTGCCTGACATTTAACTCTGTTTATTTTATTAAAACATTCCTGGTACTTTTAGATCATAGGGTATACTCAAATGTAAGTTTACAACTAGATTTATAGTTATCCTATCCTCAATCTTTCACTGCCCTCAATATCTTCGGAGCAAAGAACATCATCTTGCTTGGCTGGGTTCCAGCAAATGGGGGTCATGATGGTAAGGAACAGATGAACTGCCTAGTGAAATTAGGTACTTTATTGAAATTCCATGGATCTGATCCCTTTTGCCGGCTTGTTAAAGCTCACATTAAAGAAATAAATGTCAACGAATGGGAGAAAACGAAATTATTGCGACATTCGACCGGAATTCGTGTGACATTTGACCTAGGACAAAGGTAGGGTAAATAATTGATCCTTTCTTCTATTGGTTGGCGCCCCTCCGGGTTGATGCAATTCTGGATAGGAATTCTCACTGGATACTATGTATACAGGTCCCTGTAGTCTTTATTATTATTTCAGGAAACTAGGACTAGTAGAATCAGGCGTCTGTCTGTTTTGCGAGCTTGGCGATGATGCACCAGATCACGTCCTCTGCGAAGATCCACTTACCTAGATTGATTGACTCTGAATTCATTGTTGATATGGTACAGAAAGCCCGAGAAAATGCTCCAGTTCTTTAGAAATCCTCAGTTATATGCACGCGGCCAAGCACAATAGACCACATCGGAGGTCGTAGTACACTATCGCCCATAAAAACTAACTAAATTTTGTTCTGTTGAAACGAAACACCCCATTGAAAAGAATATGGTCGTGGCTGGTTTTCCATTTTTTCATTCCCTTCATTCGTGGGTGTTGCAATTTGTAACGGCAAATGGAATGAGAGGCAAGGCGGCAACTGCAATTTATTCGAGGTATTTCTAATAACACATACGAGTTCTTGGGAAATTACGCGTGTAGCATGCGCAAAAACAGCAATTCCGCATATATGTAGGTATTTATGTGTGTATTGTATGAAAATTTACGCTTGTGAGTAGACCGAGTCCGTTGGAACAACCAGCAAAAAACATCCATTTCTGCACAGAATAGCTGCTATTAACATATCAACAAGTTCGCTTCGTTGCACCCACTTGCCTTTTTTCTTGATTCTTCTTTTTGCAATTCAAATGCAGATTGCAACAACTTGATTCGCATGCCCCTGCCTCCGTAAAGTGGATATTATGTTCCACACTTACACCATTTTATAGTTGCAAAGAGTATTTCTCTGCCCTTCAGCGTTATTTTGCTACTCGAGACATGTTGTTACAATTATAGGAACAGAGAGCAGTTTTGCTGATCTCAAGGAGACATCGCACACCAACACAGACATGTACAAAACCCTGAAGGAAATTCACTAGTAACGTATTTTCACGCTTTTGTTTAGTATGGAGTAGACTCCTGCATTTGGCAAGTAGATTCCTCTTCGATGCTTCGGAACTAGTACTAAATTCGATAGAAGATGTCCCACTCAGTATTGAATTTAACAAATTATATCTCAGAGGGGCAAAACTGCGACCCAGCTCGCAAAGCTGTCGTTGTCGCAATATTCAACAAGAGGACTCAACAGCTCGGAGCTTCGAGAGAGTGCCATCAAAATGTACGTTGCTCATAAGAGTTTCCAAAAGCGCATTACAGTCAAAAAATTCGGAGATGAGTATTTAAACATAGAAGAATTCACGATGTGCAGAATGCAAAAGTGCGACCAAAATCAGACAGCTAACCAGCTCTCAGAGGTTTTGAAGAAATCAGCTGATTTTCTGACGTCACTTGGGATGTGATGACGGTTTGCTTACGAAAGATGTCGGCAAAAGCTGCGACTGTATTAAAGATATACGAAAAACATCAGCGCCGTCAGCGCTCATGTTGCATGGTGAAAAGATTTTCAAAGGTGTGGCCATGATGAGCCTCTGTTTGCATTTTCTTAAAGTATAATATCTTAAAAATATTGTGTGAAAATTTGAAGTGAATCTGACAAATACTTTTTGAGTTATTCAACAATTAACAAAGGGCGCTCGGGCGCTCCGGAACTTCAAGAGCAAGTAGCAAGCAGCACAAACGTATGAAAGTGGAGTAGAATGCCCCGTAGGCAACAGCTAATCGATATTTGGGAAGATGCTTTGACGTCTGAAGAACTATTATATGGCCCAGGAATAGATGATACAGTGTAAGTAATTCAATAATTCGTATAACTCTACATAAATCTATAGCAAAACTTTAAATGCGTTTTTCTCAAAACTATGTTTTTTGAACTGGTGATCACTGTATCTTAAAAACCGCTTGCTAGAGTTCAATAAAATGTATACAGCTTTTGAAAAACATGAAAAACTCGGCCGAAAAATTTTTGTTGTTTTTAAAAATTTCGATTTTTTAAACAATTAACTGTCGGTTTTTTTTCTCGAAAATCTGAAAAATATTTCCTTAGGCCGCGAATTGGTAATTTTGAAAAAAAACTTCGATCAGGCACAAGATTATCTATTAATAGAACTAATTTCGCTTGTCCGGTTGACTTTAGATGAATCTCTAAGGATTTGTGTTGATTACCGCAAGGGACTTCTGGAGGGCTCCACACAAGTAGCGATAACTTTTATAATTATTGTTTTTTTTTTTTTTAATTTTGCCTAAGTCAAGTCGAAATATGGAGTTGGTTGGTTGGTTAGAGTGGTGATTCGTCCAGAATCCAACTAGCGCTTCCACACCATTCTGTTGCCACATCCTTCTTACCAACTTGTCGAATGGTTATTTAAAGCAAGAGTATATCCAGTCTGTGGCTAAAGAACCTTATCTCGAATATTGATTTGTCCAGGGTTGACATTCTCTCCTTCTATAGGGCAGTGCATTCACGGAGTAAATGGAAAAACGTTTCCTTTTTCTCCGGTTATTTACAACTCTGGCAGTGTATGCTCTGAGGGATGCCCATTTTCGCTGCTTGTTCCTCGCGATTGGTAATCTTGATTGCACCCAATGGTGTTAAAATCGATTCTGAATGAATGTTATTCCTGGCTGATCCCCCCCTTTTGCCAGTTCGTCCGCTTTTTCCTTTCCTTCAATGTTTCGATATCTCGCGACCCAGATTAAGGTAACTTTATGGTTTACACTCCAGGTGGTAAGGCTATTTCTGCTTTGTGCCACCGGTTTAGAGGTTATTGTAACTGAGTGCAGTGCTTGGATTGTAGCTTCGCTAACCGAAATAATAGCGATATTGCAGTTAAAAGAGATATCTGCAATTAGTAGCCTACCAACTTCCACCTAAAAGTCACTGCAGGCATCAATCCTAAATCTACGAAACTGTGTACCAGTTGCAACACTACAATCAATTTTGAACCAACTCTGTACACTGCATGTCGAAACTCCTCCCGAGTTGGAAAGAAAGTGGCAAAATTCCTATTGAATGGCACCATTGGGATAAAGTAACCAGTCCTCCCCGAGATGAACAGAGTTTCTCGCAATAATAGACTGGCATGACCACACTTTTTTTTTATCATAACAAATAATATTTTAAAACGTTGCAAAGAACCGGAGATATTTGACTGAAAAACTCTACATTAATATTTTTTTCAGTTTACTTTTTATTGCGCTCAATCCCACAAATAAACCAATTTTCTGGAAAACTGAATGAAACGTCTAAAATACTTGCATCACTTCACATGGAATCGTTCATTAACAAAATCGTATTTATACTACTTAAACCAGAATTTTTGTCACTAATTCAGGTTCTCCCTACAAGGGATATGGTAATGGTAATGGTTGTACGGGTTAAGGTAAGGCCTTTAAGCACTGCGATCAGCTTGATCTATTGTGCGCCCCTAATTACTTAATTATAAGTATTTATGTAGTATACCGAGGAATCGAACCAGCTCCTTAGGAGCGAGTAATTGTAAGTCTTCCTCCTCTAATAGGTACGAGCCCAGGATTCTGTATCTCCTGTGGCCTAATGTCTCACAGTTGGTGATTAAGTGTTCCATGGACTCCTCTTCATCACAACAGAACCTGCATAATCTATTGTGTTAAAAGGTTTATTACAGACAAAGTGACCTGTAAGTGCTTCACAGAGTAATCTGAGGCCCTTTTTATCTAGGATTAGATCAGATTTTGCTCTGTTGGCATTGAAGTTCAAACACTTTTTGTAGTGATTAAAGCCGCTTGTGCCGTTTCAGTGTTCACTGATTTTAGTTTGGATCCATTTTTTGGTTTCCTGTTTTATATAATTTTCGTTAAGGCCGAAAAATGGGGTTGGTCCCATAAAGAGCCCTTCTGCCTTCTCGTTTCCTTCGTGTCCCTCATGTCCTGGTACCCGAATCAATGAGACCTGATTATGAGTGACCAGCTTGTTGAGTGCATTGTTACACTCTATTAGGACTTTTGACTGGAATGTGAAGCTTTTCAAGGCTTTGAAAAGTAATTGGCTGTCCGAAAGTATTTTAATTTTTACTTTCTCGAACCCTCTTTTGGATATGATTTCCACGGTTTCCATTATGGCGAAGAGCTCCGTATGGCGAATCGTGGTATCTGTACTCAGTGTTAGAGATTTGTGTGCTCTAGGCCCCACTATTCCTGCTCCTACTCCTTTGAACGTTTTGGAACCAACTGTGTACCATTTTTTAGCCATGTTGGATTAGTGTTCCACGCTTCCCTAGACGGGAAAATAACCTTGTATGTCTTTATAAAATTGAGTACGGGTTCCGTGACAATTGAGAATTATTTTATTGTTCCCAGGATGCACTTTGTTTAAATGGTCAAAAAAACAAAAAACAAGTACACCTAAAAATATGGATGCATGCATTTTGTCTACCTACATATAATCAAAAATCATGTATGGCATACCATAGTGTGGTACCATACACATTTTTAACAAATACCACAAAAATGTTTTGCTCTACCTGATTATTTCTTCCACATCCAACTGTCAATTGTAGCTCGTACTTTAGTGGCTCACAGAAAACCAATAACAGCGACCGGTGCTACTCAATTCACTGTAGGGAAATAATTCACCTGAAATACACACAGAGAACATACCTACACACATAGGTGTAGACATACATAAATATGCATGCGAACTTACTTTCATGCTTGGCACCACACACTCGCCCTATCAGATGCTTTGGAAGTGCTTTGGCCATCGAGAAGTGTTGCTTGAACTTTTTAAACGCTTCGTTTGTTGTGCTTCCTTTGTGCCACTACTTGACTACGGCTTAGATCGCCATAAACTTTTTAAAATAGAAAAGTACTTTAATTCCTTGCGTATTTCCAAAATGTATCTGAGTGATGCCGGAATTTTCAACCCTCCCATTTGAAAACCACCAGGCGGTCACCGTAGCCGAGTGGATTTATGCGTTTCTTCCAATTAGTTGGCTCTGTGGTCAATGCCGGCTGTGGTCATAAAACATAAAGCAAGAAAATCAGTGTTTCCAATAACAACTGCAAAGGCAAACATTCGAGTGCTTTTCCCCCATGAAATAGCTGAGATCCCCCATTTATAAAATAAAATAATGACGCGCACCACAAATTAGAAGAGAACTTCGGTTGCACACCTGTCAAAGGATGTATGTATATTTGTGAGTGTACGAGTATATTTAAATTGCTGCCAGTTAGCATGAGAAAGAAATTATTGCCGCACTTTGTTGAACTTGGCCAAAAATCGCTTCGGCGGTAACCGCCACAATCAGAGACACATTGATTAAACGGGTGATCAGATCGGAGGTACTTTTTGCAATAGGGGTTTTTTGACAGATCACGCGTGACTATTGTTAAACTAAATACATAATTTTTTGACGTGATAACGTCTTATAATTCGATTTAACAGGCTGCACGCACGAAAAAATGTGTCGTTACCTTGCTCATTAGTGTTACCTTGCTCATTGCCGTTACCTTGCTCATTAGTGTTACCTTGCTCATTAGTGTTACCTTGCTCATATGTAGTTACCTTGCTCATTGCCGTTACCTTGAATGAACTGCAAGCGAACGCGCGGAACGAACGACAAAGCAAACAAAGCAAACGAACGGCAACGTTCGACATCTTGCTCTCTCCTACTTAAGTGAGCGTATATGTGTATGTAAATGCGCATATGTACATATATAAATTCACTTATTTGTATTTGCATATGCCTTCTTATTGATTATTATTAATTTGATTTACATGAAGAATTTAAAATAAAACCAAGTTTGTTAATAATACCTGTTGTTTTAATGTTATTATTATTTTTTGACGTGATAACGTCTTATAATTCTATGTAGCCAGCTGCACGCACCAAAAAATGCGTCGTTATCTTGCTCATTCGTCGTTACCTTGCTTGAACAGCATGTTATGTTATGTTATGTTATGTTATGTTATGTTATGTTATGTTATGTTATGTTATGTTATGTTATGTTATGTTATGTTATGTTATGTTATGTTATGTTATGTTATGTTATGTTATGTTATGTTATGTTATGTTATGTTATGTTATGTTATGTTATGTTATGTTATGTTATGTTATGTTATGTTATGTTATGTTATGTTATGTTATGTTATGTTATGTTATGTTATGTTATGTTATGTTATGTTATGTTATGTTATGTTATGTTATGTTATGTTATGTTATGTTATGTTATGTTATGTTATGTTATGTTATGTTATGTTATGTTATGTTATGTTATGTTATGTTATGTTATATTAAAGTATATTATGTTATGTTAATGTTAACTCATTCTCTATATCCATACAAAATATCTATCAAACAAATAAAATTAAAATTTTCTTTTCAAAAATGCAACCATTCAATTAGTATTTTCTTATGACGTTATCACGTTAAACTATCGTCAGTAAACCGACTTTACAGACAACCTCTTTTTTTTCATTATTCATTGAGATTTCATCATGAAAAGACTTACGTCTCAACACCGTTGCACTGTATTACAAAAATTAACGCTCTGTGAAAAAAGTTCATCGCGCGAGAAATGAGGAACATTTTTGGCTACGTCAATAAGCACAATTGCCGTGTTTGGGCTGAAGAGCAACACGAAGCCATTCAAGAACAGTCCTTACATCCACTGAAAACAACAGTTTAGCGCGGCCTATGGGCTGGAGAAATCATCGGACCATATTTCTTCAAGCTGGCACTAATGTAACAGTAAATGGCTAACACTATCGCGCCATGATAAACGACTTTTTGATGCTGGAAATTGAAGACCGTGATGTTCACAACATTTGGTTCAAACAAGACGGCGCTACATGTTATACACAGCTCATGAAACAATGGGTTTACTGCATCGTCCTTTCTGTGAGCAATTAAACTCCCGTCTCGAACCAGTGGATTGGCCACCAAGATCGAGTGATATCACATCTTTGGACTTTTATTTGTGTAGGTATGGGAAGTCTAAGTCCTTTGCGGATAAACCAGCTTCGATTGAGGCATTGGAAGCCAACTTTACTAAAGTTATTCACGAAATACCGACCGAAGTCCTCTAGCGAGCCATTCAAAATTAAGGTTTACGAGGGCTGGATTACGACGCGATTTCGGTCAGAATGTGCAAGGGATTAGCTTTATAAAATAAATAACCATTCATGTTAAAATAATAAAGATTGTCCAATCTATTTGAATTTTGGTTTATTTTTTCAATTCAAAATTCGATATCTCTAAATTGATTACTCTTCATTTATATCAGAAGGTGAAAAGCTTTATAAAAGGTGATTTTTAAGAGCTATAGGAAAGTTTTTCAAAAAAACACATAAAAAATTCAGAAAAATGCATGCAGTTTTTATTTAAATCGATAGTACAGTCCATATAATTTAATGTTTGAAGATTATTTCATGCAAATGTTGACCGCGACTGCGCTTCAAAATGTCCATCCGCTTAGTCCAATTTTGGCATACTCTTTATTCACATATAAATCCTTTAATGTTGTCTTCCAATGCGTTAATTGACGCAGGCTTGTCTGACTAGACATGAGCTTTAACATAGCCCCACAAAAAATAATCTAAAGGCGTTATATCGCACGATCTGGGTGGCCAATTGACAGGTCCCGAACGTGAAATAAAATATTCACCGAACTCGCCTCTCAAAGTCCATTGTTACGCGTGCTGTGTGGCATGTGGCACCGTCTTGCTGAAACCACATGTCATGCAAGTCATGCTCTTGCATTTTGGGCAAAAAAAAGTTGGATATCATTTCACGGTTGCGCTTCACACACACATTCACAGTTACGTTACGATTCGCAGCATTTTTTCTGGATACATTGGTAGCTCTTGCAATTCTTCTGGCTGATCTTCACTCCAAAATCGACAATTCTGCTTATTTACGTACCCATTGATCCAAAAATGAGCTTCGTCGCTGAACACAAATTTTCGATAAAAAAGTGGATCTTAAACTTTCTTAACAGAACACGCATTTTTATAATAAAATTCAATGATTTGCAAGCGTTGTTCGTTTGTAAGGCGATTCATGGTTAAATTATAGACCAAACTGAAGATATTTGACAGCGAAACAAAACACGAAACGTGCATTAGCTGTTCAAACCAACTGTTTAAAAAGATAATAGCTAAAAAATCACCCTTTATATATGGAGTACTTTTTTGCTACATGAGCACTATCGATATTGATAACTATGGTTTGATACCTGAGAATGGCAATAAATGATCGATAGAACTCGTCTGCAATAATTGGCCCTGATTACAGGGTCACAGTTTTTGTGGATTCAGTGAAGCCCACTTCGATTGAGTGGAACACATTTAAATTGCGATCGTCAAGTGTGTTTTCATCCCACCAAATTCTTGATAGTAGCCGTGGCTCACACTGCTTTGCTGTTCTATGGATATGCTGAGGCTATTCCTATTTCTTCAGAGCCGAGTTAAGGAACATCGATTCCGTCGTCAGTGATTGGCTGGTCGCTTTCTTTATCGTGTCCGCGATTTTCGCAGATTGTCGCTATTCTTATTCTTAAGAAAAGAAGCTTCCGTGTAAGGGAAGTTTCTAAGTATTTAACTTTTTAACTTCCATTCACACGGGAGTGGCCAAGAACGATTAGGTAGGTAGGTGAAATCATTGAAGTGCCAGTCTGACACTCCTCAAGTAGCACTGAAATGCTGTTTTGATACCAATATGAGTCCTCCAACAGGCAGATATCCCTTCCCCTTCCCCTTTAATAACTGTCAGGCGGATGCCGATGACCGGGTAGGAGGTCTCTGAAGCCAATTCAGTACCCTTCCTGGCAAGCTTATCAGCAATTTCATTTCCCTCTATGTTCCTATGTCCTGGAATCCAGATCAGAGAAATGTTACCTTCACACCCAAGAGATTTGATCTCCTCCTTACAGGAGTTCACTAATTTCGTTCTGCACCATGGCATCTTCAGAGCCTTAATCTCGGCTTGACTATCGGAGAAAATATTAATATCTCCCTCGCTCTCGCGTTCCCTAAGCATTTTGCACGCCAGCAAGATCGCAAAGACTTCTGCTTGAAAAACACAGTATTCGGCAGTTTAAAGGAGATAGATAATTTGGCTGATTTAGAGAAAACCCCTGCTCCGACTCCCGATTCCATCTTGGAACCGTCATTGAAGACAGAGGTGCAAGCTTCGGTGCAGATTTTCCCCTCGATCCAATCCTGCCTACTTGGAAAGATTGCCCTAGCACAATCCACAAACTCCACTTTGCGGATAGAGACATCTGTTCGAAGTTCGTAGAAATACGGTGTAAACTGCCCGAACATGCTACTATGTCCCTTGAGAGATTGCCTCCAGAGGTCAATCTCCTGAAACGATTATTTCATATATATTTCAAACAGCTTACACTTTCAATAATCAGCAAGAACTTTGAGCTACTTCAAATTTGTTTTTATATATAATATATATAATAATAAACACCCTTTTTGGGTGTTTGGCCGAGCTTCTCCTCCTATTTGTGGTGTGCGTCTTGATGTTATTCCACAAATGGAGGGACCTACAGTTTCAAGCCGACTCCGAACGGCAGATGTTTTTATGAGAAGCTTTTTCATGGCAGAAATACACTCGGAGGTTTGCCATTGACTGCCCAGGGACGACCGCTGTTAGAAAAATGTTTTTCTTAATTTTGGTGTTTCACCGAGATTCGAACCAACGTTCTCTCTGTGAATTCCGAATGGTAGTCTCGCATCAACCCATTCGGCTACGGCGGCCGCCAAATTTGCTTTTGGTATACTAAAATTTAATGAGCCATAAATTTGCGTACTCGATTTTTTTTCCTTAAATATTTTAGAAAAATAAAGTTCATTGTAATACAAAAACCTCACAAAACAAAGTGGCAAATTTTGTAGGAAAAACACAAAAATTTAAAGCTTAAAAAATTTTATTTATTTTTTTTAATTTCAACTGTTTAATCAGATTTTTTAGAAAATTTCTGGGTATGCAGTTTTATAGCGCATTCAATTTCATTAAGTCGCTCGAAAATCGCGTTGATTTTTGACATTTTTTTTTTTTGCGTTGAATGTTGAGAATTTTCTTCCATAGAAACGACTTTCGAAGATGTGCCTAAGACCTCAGAAAGCATAGCTTTAAGTTTTATTGTTTAAAAAACCAAGTTATAAGCCAATTTCTAAAACAATTCTAAAATAATAAAATACAAAATAAAATTAAGCATACATTAACTTAATATTAAATTGTAAAGGCATTTTAATGAAACGTTGGAAAAACTTTACTTTTGTCTGTTAAATGACAGCCTTCTCATGGCTTAACTGAAATTATTTCTACCCACAAGTGCTTAAACGATATTAATACCACATTTAAGTACTTAACGTATATTATGTCGCATTTTTCATTCCATTTTGTTTTCCGGTGTTTCTACCCAAAATTGCAACAAAAAGTTTTATCAAGCAAACTGCAGCCCATTGCATTTTCGCAAAACAAAATTTTTCACTAAGCATTTTACATACTTAAATACACAAACACACACCATAGTAAAATACAAATATATATATTTTTAATACAAACCCAGTAGCAAAAGATAATGAGGCAATCACAGCAGTAAAGCGAAATGATTAAGTGGCAAATTTACGAGCACAATAAATTTTTAGCACAGCTGTGAGGAGTTCAAGTTTTCGTTAATGGTGAAAAGCAAAATGTAAATAAAATTACACTAAAACATGGAAAAGCTGACTTATTGGAGTAGAGCAAGCAGCAGCAAGTCGAATGGACGTGGCTCCAATCGCATTCACTTCCGCTTATCGCCGGTATTTCTTTAAGAAAATTGATGCGGCTGCAGTGCTTCGAATCTGTCCATTTATGGTATGGCACCTTTATTCACGCGCTTTGGTTTCCATTAAAAAAAAAGCTTTCTATTTATTAGCACAGTTTTGTTTAAATTAAGAATTCTACCTTCTTTTTCCATTTTGCTAACATTCTCTGAACAGCTGATTTCTAACTTACGCAGTAGTTGCCACACTTGACAACGTCGAGGCGAGCAAGTGCCAGATTGCAAGATGGTTAGGTTAGGTTAGGTTGAAGCGGTTGTCCTGTGGGACACACTCAAGCTCATAGCCCATTGTGATGCCCTATCTCTCCTAAAACCAGTGTGTGCTTTTTAAAAATTTTTAAATATCTCTGATTTCTGTAGAACTGAGGTCTTCTAACTCATTAAAAAATTGTCTACCCAGAATAGTAAACCTGCGTCTGGATAGAGCAGGGCAGTGGCACAGTAGGTGCGAGATTGTCTCTTCCTCGTCCTCATCTAGACAACTTCTACGGAAGTCATGTGCTTGCACACCCATCCTTTGGGCGTGCTTACCTATTAGGCAGTACCTCGTTATGACCGAAATCACTGTGCTAAGACTGTGTTTATTTTGGTTTAGCAGAGATTCTGTGCGTTTAGCATTTAGAGTCGGCCACAGTTGACGGGCGGTTTCGCAGGTGGCTTCAGTACGCCATCTTTCGTTTGCTTTATTTACAATTTCTTCAAGGATGAGTAGCTTACATGTTTGTAAGGGTATCCCTATGACATTATCTATGTGCTCATCAGACAATTTAGTGCCGAGTCTTGCTAGTTCATCGGCTCTACAGTTACCCTCAATGTCGCGATGGCCAGGAACCCATGTAACCTTTAGGTGAAATGACTCAGCCATCTCGTTAGGAGATGTGCGGTATTTCATGGCTACCTTGGAGGTTGTCGACTGTTTTGTGAGGGATTTTATCGCCGCTTGACTATCAGTGAAAATGTAGATATCATTTCCGGATATCGCATCACACTGTATCAGTGTCGCGGCTTTTATTATTGCCATCAGTTCAGTTCAGTACACTACAGTAGTCGGGGAGCCGAAAACTGAAGGAGATCCCCAGACGTTCGGAATATACACCTCCGCCCACCCTGCCCTGGAGCTTTGAGCCGTCTGTGTATACATGGATGGACTCGCCGTGTTTCACATCGTCCCGTTCCCACTCTTCCCTTGAGGGTAAGAGGGTCGTAAACGATGTAATGGCAAGTATAGGCGGGAGTGCATAGTCCACCAGTCCGGGAAGCCCCAAAGTGCCAGCCAAGATGGTGATAATTCCATTTTTTTTCTGACATTAATATGAGAATCTTTCCCATCTCATTTGGAACTCCAGTTGGCCCAATTCATTATTCCTGTTACTACGATTTTAAAATTATTGCCTTATGACTATTTTATGTTAAAAATTTTATTTTCTCTAGACGTTTTAGTAAACGACAATACGAAACAGTTTTTTAATCTCCACATTTCTTGTTCTTGACAATCCCGATTTAAATAAAATTTCCGCTTTCTATGCTCAGCAGCCTATTTCCAACTCGCCGCCTTTTTTTAGCAACCAATTCTTTTGCTAGTGGGAACAAGCACACACACACATACACTCAAACATATGTAGGTACGTACTTGTAGATGAGTAAACAAAATTGATATTGAATTCACTGCAGATAAACTGCAGCGCCGAGTTGCAGTGTCCCTAGGCAAGACAGCAACACAACTTGAAAATGGACTTTAGCCTGTCCTTCCTAGCTGCCTTGCCGCTGTTGCTTTGCAGTCGGCCAGAGCCATTCAAATGCTGGTCACTTGGACAGTTTTGTAGTCGAGTAGTTCGGTTGCTCTGTTGGTTGGATGGTTGGCGCATACATTTTTCCCCTTTTGGTCGCCAATTTTTTCATTTCCATTTTTTTTCATAATTTCATTTGTAATAGTTTACTAACGCGAGCCGCGGCACCCGCTTCGCCCGCAGCCAAACGTGCATTGTTGTATTTAGGTAAAGTTGGTGGCTAAAGAATTCACACAACAAAAGCGATGAAGAAGGTACTTAAGGATATTTCATGTTGCTCGAATATTCTTTGTTGTCGGCTCGTGGGTGCATCTGTGGCTGTGTGAGTATGAAAGCAGAGAGACTGTGTTTGTGTTTGCAAGTGTTTTTGTTTGCACTGTCCTCGGATGCTCCTCGTACGTTTGTTTTTGCTGAAGTTGATGGTCTTCGCAGCACTTCAGGCGCATGAAATGCAAATTTACACCCAAGCAAAGCACTAAATTGTGGACCGACTGGCGATTTGTAGCTTTTTGAATTCGCTTCCAACATTTTTTCGTTAACGCTAACGCCGCCAGTATTGTTGAACTTTTGTTGGCTTCTTTTGCTTGGCTATTTGTCAGTTTGAGCTTTTTCTGTTTATTGTTGCTTTGAATACGACACATAAGCATAAATAAAGTTGTAACCAGCTGGAAATCTGTCTACCAACGAGTATAAATTCAGTGCCTAAGTCAAACAAAGCAGAGGCCACAGTAGCCGAATGTGATGGTGCGTAACTGTTCGTGTTTCGAAGACTTGGGCTATCAAATAATAGACAACGTTTTTTCTAGTGGTGGTCGCCCCTCGTCAAGCAATGGCAAACCTCCGAGTGTATTTCCGCCATAGAAAAGCTCCTCATAAAAAACAATCTACGGTTCAGAGGCGGCATACAGCTGTAGGTCCTTCCACTTGTGGAACAACATCAAAACGCACACTACAAATAGAAGAAGCAGCTCGGCCAATCATGAAATACACCCACGAGAATGAGATGCCAACTGTGTGCGAACTGTGCGAATATTCATAATATGAGTTTGCGAAACTCCTAAATATAAGTTGTCATGAAAAACCAGCACTCCCAGCATTCACCAGGTTGGTCGTGCCTAAGGAACCCAGTATTCTACATGAGCCGCTAAGTCAGCATATCGAGCATGGAAACGTCGGCAGAGCAACGGGAGGGTGGTGGGTTAGGCATACCTTTTAGTTTTTAGACTGACAGTAAAGCTGGCAGTTAGGCTGCAGAATATAATTTATATTTTTAGCCGTTTACAGTTTGCTATGTGCGATAATACGTCACTTACGATATATATATATAATTGGCGCGTACACCCTTTATGGGTGTTTGACCGAGCTCCTCCTCCTATTTGGCTACGGCATCCGCCTACTTCGTCGCTTACGATACCGTTGCGAATTTTCCTAATTTTCTTGTGCAGACTACAAGCGGCTATTTTAACAATGACATATTGGAGATACCCATGGGTGGTTATCGCAGAGCCTTTCAAGCAGAGATCCATGGCTTGGAATGCCTTCGAAGAGGCCCAACTTTGTCGGAGAGTCAGACACGCTTATGTGCATGGTGGTCTCACATAATAGGTTCGGTTAGGTTAAATGGCTGCCCTAGCTTAGGGCACACTTGGACAAATATTCAAAAAATTCGTCCGTTGTGATGTCATACAGGGGAGAGGAGAAAAGAGAAGGGAAGGAAGAAGGAGTTCTCACATAATAACTTCCAAGCTCGTTGAGGTTACTTCACTGTCCTCAATAGCCTCGAAGTAAAGAAACCCGTTTTGTTGGGTTAGGTACGAAGTCATAGCGGTAATGATGGCAACGAACAGGCATCCTGTTTAGCGGAATTAGGTGCTATCTCCAAATTCCATTGATCAAAACTATTTTGTGAGCTTACCACATGAAGGAAATTGTTGAATTGAATTCACACACCATTGGATAGAGAGTTCAGAATGCTTTCGAATTTCCACGGATGGCTCCAGGACCGAGCACAGTTCCGGCTCTGGTGTCTATGTAGAATCCAGCGGGACAAAGAACACTTTGCTTTTGGAATGTACGCATCTGTGTTCCAAGCGGATGTGTATGCTGAAGAAGCAATGAACTTTGTTGTGGAAAACAGATGGAGAGACAGATTTGTATGACAGAATATGGGCTTGGATAGCCCTCCAACCACTTCAAAGTTAGTCGAGTCCTGTAAATCTAGGCTGAACTATGTCGGTAGACATAATATCCTGATGTATCGGGGGTAACGAGACCTCTAACTCTTTAGCTAGAATGGACTCTGAGGCCAACTTCTTGCCCCGGAGCCCGTTCTGCCACTCTCTTCTACAGCCATCAAAAATTCGGTTAGCAAACGAGGTATTTCAACACACAAGCAAGCTTTGCAGGCTAAGAGAAGCTGCAGATGGAAAAAACTGATGTTAGCTGACATGTCCGACCGACTGTCGCAGATCCTCTTGTCATTAAGCAGAACAGACTGTAAGCAGCTTATTGGACTGATGAGCGAAGCACATGGAAAAAGTGGGCATCTCAAACAGTGTACTCTGCTCAGCATGTGGAGAAAAGGTTGAGATGGCGAAGCACTTTCTCTGCGTCTGCCCGGCCTTCTCTGGAATCCAGATCCCAAAACTTGGATAGATATATCTTACGAACATTCATTGGATACTATTCGGTACTTTTATCAATCGCTGGCTTAGAGCCATTCTGCATATCTAGTGGCCTGATAACTGGATATCGAATTACGAGCTCATTGCTCGAAATGGTCAAAGACAATTGAAATTGAAATTCGCAAACGAAAACGGAAATGCATTGGTCACACAATTCGTAAAGCTGCTACTAACATCAGCAGAATGTCGTGGGACTGGAACGCGCAAGGCTCTCCTCGTAGACGATGATCAAACATGGAACATGGAGCGAAGCCTGTTTGATGAAGTCTCGACTGTTGACGATTCGCTCACGTGGCCACAGATAAAATTAATCACTGCAAATCGACCCGAATGAAACTCATTTGTTTCGGCACTTCGCACCCCGGCCGCCGCTCTAGCAAATAATAATGGTCTGCGGTACATCTAATTTAGTATTCGTTATCATTTCAGGAAACTAGTAGAAAAAAGGGTCTACCATTTTTACGAACTGGATTATGAAACACCAGAGCACATTCTCTGCGAATGTGCAGCTTTGCTAGCCGAGGACTCGTACGCCTAGTTGATGTAACTCTAAATCCGTTGCTGATGTGGAACAAAAAGCCTGAGAAGGTGTTTAAATTCAATAGAGGCCTCCAATTTTAGGTTTACGGTTAAGCAGAATAGGCCACATCAGAGGTCGCAGTGCATTATTGTCTAAAACATTTAATTAAGCACTACTCTAAAACGTAAAAAATAAATATTTGGAAGCACCGATAAATTTGTTGGATGCCAAGACCATCAAGAAAACGGCAGACAATTTCCCAGTGGGTCTCATTTTATGTATGTCCATTTGTAAATATGTACTGAAAATCGCATTTGTTACGAAATGTCAGTCTCCGCCAAAGCTAGTCGATGTTGTATTGGCTTTGATTGCATCCGAATGAAATGAAATGAAATGTGAAATTTATTGAATTTTCGACTTTTTTTACGCACGCAAAATCGCACATTTCCTTTTTGCTTCTCATTCCTTGTTTGGTTTTCATTTTTTTATTTTTATTTTTTTCTCAATTCAATACTCCTATTATCAGTTGTTGCCAAATCAGTTTGCTTTCATTGC
Organism: Anastrepha obliqua; assembly: GCF_027943255.1. NCBI lineage: Eukaryota > Metazoa > Arthropoda > Insecta > Diptera > Tephritidae > Anastrepha > Anastrepha obliqua. The sequence goes on from NC_072892.1 coordinate 24,459,315, forward strand.
TGCCATTGCATCGCATAAGAAATACAGTTATTGGATTTCAGTGATTGATGAATCAATTTTGTTGTACTTATATGCATACGTGTGTATGTGCATACGTGTGTATGTGCATACGTGTGTGTACTTGTAAAAAATTTATTTAATTGTAATGTAATTAAATATGCTGCGTAATTTATGTACGAACTTGGATTGGCTTAGCTTAGCTTGGGAAGGCGCGTATGTGAATCCTCAAGCGAGTGGGCTCCCCCGATTAATTGCGCTACTTTTTTCACGTTTTCTAATGGTCTTAGTACTACCTTGCAAGTTTAATTCGCTTTTTATTTGATTAGAAGAAGCTCTAGAAGCGCTTTGAATTCGTCCTTTAATTAGCGAGTAATCTTGCCTTGAGGGTTTTCGTGGCCTTCCTCCTTCGTGCGTTGTAGAAGCACAACTCGTCCGTTGCAATTTTTAATAACTCACGAAATCACAATACTGTTGATCGGATACTTTTCACTAATTTTACATTCTACAACAACAACTATACAACTCAAAGCTCAAAATTTTGTACAAAATTAACAAATTTGGAAAAAAATAAATGAAAATTAAAATTTTTTATTTTTAGAAAAAGTCTGGGTATACAGTTTTAAAGTCTATGAAATTTTAGTATGAAAAGTGTAAATTTCAACTGGCTAGAAGTACTCATTAATTTTTGACAATTTTTTTCCGCTGTGGGGTTTAGCATTTTTTGCCACATAAAAATAATGTCGTGCATTTGTTATATGGAATTTCAATTCCTATCTAAATGTCTATATAAATTTTGAGGGCATACATTTTTTGGGAGACTTTATTAACAATTTATCCAGTCGAGCTTTGCGTTGTCCATCAACTTATTTCACTCAGCACCCATATTCTGCTTGTCAGAACTTTTCAAGGTAATTGTAAGGGTTAGGCTAAGGCCTTTATGCACTGCGACCAGATTGATCTATTGAGCGCCTTAATTTCTTCCTTAATTATAATTATTTAGTATTCCGAGGAATCGAACCAGCTCCTTAGGAGGGAGTAATTGTGGGTATTCCTCCTTTAATAGGTACGAGCCCACGATTCTGTGTCTCCTCTGGCCTAATGTCTCACAGTTGGTGATTAAGTGTTTCATAGACTCCTCTTCATCACAGCAGAACCTGCATAATCTATTGGGTTAAAGTGTTTATTACAGGCAAAGTGACCTGTAAGTGCTTCACAGAGTAATCTGAGGCCCTTTTTATCTAGGATTAAATCAGATTTTGCTCTGTTGGCATTGAAGTTCAAAAACTTTTTGGAGTGATTAAAGCCGCTTGTGCCGTTTCAGTGTTCACTGATTTTAGTTTGGATCCATTTTTTGGTTTCCTGTTTTATATAATTTTCGTTAAGGCCGAAAAATGGGGTTGGTCCCATAAAGAGCCCTTCTGCCCTTTTTTTGTCATAAAAGTCTGCCTTCTGGGTTCTTTCATATCACTCATGTCCTGGTACCCAAATCATTGAGGCCTGATTATGAGTGGCCAGTTTGTTGAGTGCTTTATTACACTCTAATAGGACTTTTGACTTGAATGTGAAGCTATTCAAGGCTTTGGGAATCGATTGGCTGTCCGAAAGTATTTTAATTTTTACTTTCTCGAACCCCCTTTTGGATATGATTTCGACTGTTTGAATTTTAGCGAAGAGCTCCGCATGGAAAATTGTGGTATCTGTGGTTAGTGTTAGAGATTTGTGTGCTCTAGGCCCCACTTTCCCTGGCGTTTTGGAACCATCTGTGTATCAATTTTGTGCGTCATCATTTATCCATGTTGGGCTTGTGTTCCACTCTTCCCTAGACAGGAAGATCGCATTGTATCTCTTTGTAAAATGGAGTACGGGCTCATGGGTTATGCATACTGCATGTTTAACCCTGTTCAAGATATTGAGGTGTACAGTAAGAACTTTTCATAGAGTATTGCCATAGAAATCTCAGCTGTTAATTGGACTTCAAGGTAAGAGAAAGGATATCTAATAGGGTTTGGAGTGGTTACAATGTTTGCCTTCAAGATTAATGTCAATAAGTATAATATTTTCGATGGTTTAAAGTAGAATAAATGATAGTTCTCCTTACTACTGGAAAGTGCTTGATTCTTTTCTAATATTTTAGTTGGTATAAAAAATATTTGAATTCCATTAAAAGGATTTAAAAAACAGCCAAAATGTATCTAAATGTGCTGAAATATGGTACTAAAAGGACTCAAATAGCCAAGAAAAAAATTATGAAATTACGAAAAACAAAATAATTGAATTTAAAAATTAAATTAAAAAAAGTCAAAGCTGGGTAACAGAGCATATAAAGTGAGAGGCATCGGGTTTTAAATTGAAATAAAACGAAGAAAATTCAAATTGATTTATTAATTTTGTGTAGAACCATACATGACATTTATTTTATATTTAATTTATATTTAAGATAATCCCTTTCAAATGTTGGTTCCATGGCACCGGAATTCGACCATTCGTAAATACCAATTTTGAATGACTCGCTGGAGGGCTTCGGTCGGTATTTCGTGTATAACTTTCAATGCCTCAATCGAAGCTTGTTTTTTGCGCAAAGTATTAAGACTTTACATACCCCCATTAAATTATCCAAATCATTTCGACTTCCGTGTGTTCTAGACAGAACTTTTAGCGATCTGAGAAGATGCAAATCACTAAAACATTACCAAGAAATTCGTTCAAGAATAGCTATCTTTTCAGGCCGTCAAAATTTCAATTTCTTTTCATCCAAACTAGTTTTGCAGTGTAGACAGAAACTAGAATTGCTTGGTCATTGACTTCAAATTACTCTGATATGGATACCCGGTCATAAGGATATAGAGGGTAATGAGATAGCATATGAGCTAGCAAGAAAGGGTGCCGCACTAGACAAAACAGAGGTGATGGCAGTTGCTACCCCCTTCAACACAATAACAACATCCACTAATTCACACGACTATGCTTTAGCCGAAAGAAGATGAACGCACTTCTTCTTCTTAATTTGCGCGAGGTATGGATCCATATGTAGAAGTCCACGCAAGTGGGGAAAGTTACTGACCGCCATTCACTTGGGAGTGGCCAGGACGATTCTTCTACATTTGGTTCAAGTAGCTCACAACTCCCGGGGTTAGCCCGAGTATCCTCTGGGTAGCTTCTAAACACCCCTTCGGGGGTGAGCCAACATGAGCAGCATAGCCTGACAATTGAAATTTCTTATATTAAAAATACAACCTGTTTGAGCTGAAAAGTGATCCGTTACTATTCTAGTTCACAACTAATATTTTTATCTATAAAGTATTTTCTTGATGCAGGGTGGGCCATGTAAAATTTGCTTTTTGAATCGGCTATAAAAAAAAACGAATCAATATTTTTTCAAACTTTTATTTTATTTCGAAGACAACATTGTCATTTATGAATGAAAAATAATATCGTTCAAATGACTGCCACGACTGGCTTTACAGTAGGCCATTCGATTAACCCAATTTTTAAGCACATTTTCGATTGTTTGAGCTCCAATTTCATGCATGGCAACTTCGATTTCGTATTTTAAAGCATCAATCGTCTCTGGATGATTCGCATAGCATTTGTCCTTAACGGCTCCCCACAAAAAATAGTCCAACGGGCTTAAATCACAGCTCCGAGGCGGCCAATTAATATCGGAATTTCGGCTGATTATTCGGTTTTCGAAAACGGTAGCCAAAAGTTCGAGTGTAAACGCATTGGATGGTCATTAGGCTTCAGTTCTTGCACCAATTGAACTTTGTAAGCCTTCATACCGAGTTCTTTATGCAAAATTCTCCTCAAAGAAGTGCGTGAAATGTTCAATTCTTGAGAACGATGACGAGTTGAGGTTGTTGGATATTCACGCACATTTTCGGCTACAGCAGCAATGTTTTCGGGTGTACACACTGTAGGAGCACGTTCACGTGTTGTTTTATCCATTAACGATCCACTTTCACGAACACGATTAACAAATTGATCCACAAACTGTCTTGTTGGCAAATCTTTTCTTTGAAATTTTTTTTTCAAATTTCTCACAGTTTGAGTAGAAGACTCACCACTTTGGAAATAGGTTTTCAATATTTCCCAATTTTGTTCAAGCGTATAGCGTCCATTTCGTAAATGTCAAACCTTTAAGTAAATTATGAACACATTTGACATGTCATTTGTGTTACCATTCTCAAAAAAAAAGGTGGTTCAAAAAGGAAACGCTATATGGCCCACTCTGTATTAAGAATAAAATAAAATATCTGTGCACATAGCCACTATGGGACTCAGACGCTCTCTCCCTCAGGCGTTCCTCATCTTAGAGCACCAATAATTGACTACTTTTCTAAGCATTTGAGGTCGCACTTCAGTGCGAAATTAACGGCCTTATGATGTAAAGCTAGCATTTTTTCTTTCGCATCACCCATTTTTCAAAATGTTGCGCCACATTTTTTTGGCTTTGGGTTCATCTAACACGCATATGAACTGATTATGTACTAATTATAAGTAATTTTGCTTCATTTATAACCAGGAAATTTGTTTTTGAAAATTACCTTTGTATGAAAGTTAATGCGGTTATTGACCGATTTCGCCCATTTTCATTTTCCGTACCAACCTTCCCTGCTCAAAAAAAGTAATATGTGTCCCCAGTTTCATTGAAATATATTACTTTTTGTTCGAGTTAAGAATTATAATACGCTTGGGCACAAGTTCGCGGGTGCAAAAAAGGCTAAATGTAAGAGAGGTAATACAAAGCGCTATTCAGAGGGCAATGCAGAGGGCATTAAAAGCGTCTAGCTGCATTTGTTGCTACGCTAATCCTTCTATGTATAATAACTCCCAGTTGGGAAAGCATTAGTAGACGAAGGCTGAAGTGATTAACACCAGCTGACCTGCCTAATATTCATGCATACCTACATTCATAACACACATTTATGCAGCATTTGGGTTAAGGCATGCATATTTACTCGTATTGTTTTGTTTTTATGTATGTACTTATAACACATTAGGGTGGGGCAGTTTGTATGGAACATTTTTTATCGGCATGGTACCCAGCAGATTAGCATTCTAAATTAAATTCTAGGAATAAAAGTTCATTAGAGCATATATCTTAAGACAATTACAAGCCACCTAAATTTAACACGTCTTTGATTAAGGGGTCCAGAACTACATATGTCGGTGGACATAATAACCTGATGCTAACATAGGTCCCGGGACATGTGAGTATTGCGGGTAATGAGATCTCTGACTCTTAGCCGTTCTGCCACTCCCTTCTGCAGCCATCAAAGCCACGGTTACCAAACGGGTTACTCTAACCCAAAAGCGAGCTTGGCATGCTGAGAGAGGTTGCAGATGGAAAAAACTGATACTCATACCCGACCGACTGTCGCAGTTCCTCCTGTCACTAAGCAGAAGGCACTGTAGGCAGCTGGTTAGACTGATGACGGGCCACTTTCTATGGCAAAGCTCACAGAAAAGGTGGGCATCTCAGACCGTGCACTCTGTTCAGCATGTTGAGAGGAGGATGAGACGGCGGACCCTTTCCGTGCGTCTGTCCCGGCTTCGCTCGAATCAGGCTTGAGGTCTTCGGCACTGATGTGTTAAGAAGCAACTACCTCGACTCCTTGGCATCACAAGATATACTCAAATTTCTTCGGACGTCGAGTAGATTTAAATAAAATTAAAAAGAGAATCCGAGTGACTTAATTGTGTCTGAGTGCTATACTTGCTAGTCTGTCCCGAGAAAAAAACAGAGGTTCCGGTGGTGCAGAGCTAAGGTATAAGCTTAAGGTATTTTCAGGAATTTTTTTTCACAATAAAAAAACAATAAAAAACTATATTTAAATTTTCTAGGCTTTTTTTTTTAATTTTAATAATAGTAAATGGGCTGTAGAAGCTTTACTACTGGGACTTGAAAATTGCACAGTGTATTCTTAAGATACTATACTTTCGCAATATCGAAAAAACAAAAAATCGATTTTTTTTTTAATTTCTTATGTCACCTTTTTTTAACATTTTTTAGAAGCGTTGTACAATTGCCACTAGTATCTATATATGTATATATACAGGGTGGCTGATGAATTTTGCTACATTAAGAAACTCAAATAACTTTTTTTCAGTGTATGGAATTCATTTATTTTTTTTTTCAAGTTGAAGGTCATTAAATTTTATTAAATGTAGCTTAACTAGTTTTAAAAATAATTGAATTTAAATGCCCCCCATGCTCGTTGACACAAGTGCGGCATCTTAGTAAAAAGTTGTTCATTGCTGCTTTGAGAGTTGCGACAGGACTAGCCGCAATTGTTGCCCGAATGGATTGTTTTAGTTCATCCAAATTTGTTGGCTTTGTTTTATAAACTTCTTGTTTACATAAACCCCACAAGAAAAAGTCAGGTGCAGTAAGGTCAGGCGACCTGGGGGGCCAACGAAATTCGGAGTTTCTTGAAATCAGTTTATTGGGAAATTTTCGTCGCAACTCTGTCATAACAGTCTGGGCTATGTGAGACGTTGCCCCATCTTGTTGAAACCACACAGAGTTGAAAGGAATTCTCTTTCGGCGTAGTTCTGGATAGAAAAATTCTTTCAGCATTTTCAAATAACGGTCTCCAGTAACCGTAACGGTGTGACCATTTTCTTCAAAAAAATAAGGCCCGACAATACAGCGTGAAGAAACCGCACACCACACTGTCACGCGAAGAGGATGCAATTCCGTCTCGTGGAGTATCTGTGGGTTAGAAGTACTCCATATTCGACAATTTTGTTTGTTCACATTGCCGTTTAAATCGAAATGGGCCTCATCAGACATGAAAAGGCAGTTTAACATGTTTTGGTCTTCTTCCACCATTTGCAGGATCTTCTGGCAAAATTCCAAGCGAATCGGCAAGTCTGCTGCATTCAGTTTGTTAACCATTTGAATTTTGTAGGGAAATAAGTCTAAATCTTTGTGCATTATTGTTTGCAAAGACTGTCGGCTGACACCAAGTTGAGCAGATAAGCTTCTTGTTGAAACCCTTGGATTGCTTTGTATAGCTGCAGCTACAGCAGCGATCGTTTCCTCCGTCCGAACTGGTGAGTTTCGATGATAAAGCCTTCTTGCGACTGTTCCTTGCTCAGCAAAATTATTCACCAGTCTCATTATGGTCCATCTGCTCGGGGGATCGCCGCCAAACATCCGCCTGTACTCTCTCTGTACCAAAACTACGGACTCCAGTGCGTGATAGCGGCGGACTATCCAAATTCTTGTTTGCGTGTCCCAGTTATCCATTTTAATAAATTTTAAAGATCAATCTGCAAATTAAAACAAAAATGGAACAGATAACTTAAAAAGAAAAAAAGTTATTCAATTTTTTTTTGGTAGCGGCTTTCATCAGCCACCCTGTAGAATAAGGAAAGTAGAGTAATGACATATCACCAGGTTTGCTATTTAGCTATGGTGAAAAAAAGTGAAGGGAACTTTAGCTCCCATGTCATTTCGGAATTCGGCAGCCGAGTTCTGCACGATGATTTCGCACACTCGCTTAATCAGTCGTTCAGATAGCAACAAAGCAACGTTAACGAAGACTAAGTAGATTTTTTGTGATATATGAATCACTAACTAACTAACTAACCCAATCTTATCGAAAGCCGAAATTTACACGATAATTTCACACATATTCGCACACTCGTCCAATGAGTCGTTGTTCACACGGCAACGAAGTATGATTGGTTGATTTTTTTCATATACAAGGTGGCGCAAAAGTAACCTTCCGATGTTTTTTGACTGTAATTTAAAAAAAAAATTAAAAACTTTGATTCTTCTTGTGGATTATTTTTATTTCGTCTTTTAATTTTTTTTACATCAAGTCGAGAATATGATGTCATGTAAATGGCCGCCGCCACAGTTGATTGCCATTTGAGCCCTTTTTATGGCATTTTCCATCACTTTGGCCAAAACTTCCGGCGATAGGTCCTCACATTCTTGACGGATATTGCCTTTAAGAGCTGCAAGAGTCTGAGGCTTGTTGACATAAACCCGCGACTTCAAAAAGCCCCACAAAAAGAAGTCTGGAGCGGTCAAATCAGGCGATCTTGCGGGCCAGTGCAAATCGCCAAAACGGGAGATTAGGCGCCCGGGAAATGCATCCTTCAGCATATCGGTTGTGGCACCTGCAGTGTGTGCCGTTGCACCGTCCTGTTGGAACCACATGTTTTCCAATCCCAATTCATCAAGTTGCGGCAAAAAGAACTCGTTGATCATTGCTCTGTAGCGCTCACCATTCACAGTAACCATTTGGCCCGTGACGTCTTCGAAGAAAAAAGGTCCGATGACTCCTCCAGCGAAAACAGCACACCATACAGTGACTTTGAGTGGGTGTAATGGCTCTTCGTGGGTTACATGCGGATTTTCAGTGCCCCAGAAGCGTACATTTTGCTTATTTACGTACCCGCTAATATGGAAATGGGCCTCATAACTCATGATTATTTTTGATAAAAAATCATCTTCCTCTTGGTGGTGATTAAGGATGGCTTGAGCGTATGTTACACGCGTTGGACGGCGAGAAAATCTGCGACGAAATTCACTTTGTGGCAAAGTCACCGACCGATTATTGGTCAAATAAATAGTCAGCAATATTCCGTGTTCAGGAGCAGTGTAGCGTAACATTGTTTATTAACGTGTATTTCACATGTTTTTACTAAACAAATGTCAAAACAGAACTGACATTAGGGGCCAATCGCAAAAGTTATAGCATTTTCTGATAGGAGGATTACTTTAGCGCCACCTGTTATCACTAACACAATTTCAGTTTCTTTGTAAACACACCTCAAGTGAGGAGAGCCCATCAGCTGATTCTGTCAAATTCGTTCAAAGCAGAATAACGGTATGTTACAGAGCTCACCTTTGAAATCTTTTCACAATGGGTTGATGCATCGTTAACATGATTTCTTAGTCGCGTTTTGTGCGATATGGCAAATTGCTTCGTTACTTCAGTCCCAGTTAATGCTAATAGAAAATAGAAAAAAACACCTCATGCTGAAAGTAAAAATGAGCTTAGAACCAAAATAATTGGTTGTTAATTTCCAAAAAAAAAATTTAGAAGAAAAAAATATTAAAAACTAATTATTGAATTATTGTAAAATTTAATTGTTTTTTGAACTTTTTGGGTTTTTTGCAGGTTTTAGTTTGTTTTAACTCTGAAAATAAAAATTATATGCAATCATTTTTCCTATTACAATATTAAAAACTTGCATATCATTTACTTTGTAGAGCCATCATGGTATTCTTTAATAAAAAATAGATATCAAAAATAAATTCTTCCTGCTAAAAACTAAAAAATCTCCAAGTGCAAGTTTTTATTAAAAAACAGTAAAATTCGTAATACTTTGCTCAATACTAAGCTTCATATTCCCTTCCTTTTAATTAAAAATCAAACCCCAGAATTTCTCTGGCTCGCGGGGTTAACTATTGCAAAAACCTTAAGTCTGGGTCACAGATTAAAGTAAAATAAACAAATAAAGCTTCGGCCTAGTCATGAGCCAGTCGCTGTTGTGTGGCACAAAAAGTCTTCAAGTCATATAAATTCAAGTTTTAATTTATCACAAAGGCCAAGTAACTAACCATTAAATTAAAAATAAATATACACTTCTGCATAATACACATATATACATACATACATACATTCATGCATACATACATTTGTAAACAAACACACAAAGAAACCAACCAACCGACAAACAAGCAACCGAATGAATGAGCGAATAAACAAACGAGCAGGAAGCGAGCATCAAACTTCACGAAGGAAATACAAGTAAATGGGATTTTAAATTCTTCACACGTGCAGCGGAGCAGAGAAAAGTGATGGGTGTAACGCATGGCTTGGATTGGCGCTTGAGGGCATTGCTGGGGTTGCTACTCTACCCCCTTTTAAACCTGAATTGTTGCTACGCTTTTTAAGCTCTTCATGCACATTGCATCCACTCGCAGCATGCACAAGAATGCGAGCAATTAACCCATCAGAAACTGTGACTGTACCCGTAATGAATGTAGAATTGAGAGGCATTTTGAAATTACTTGCCATTTCACTTCTGGAAGGCATTATTATTTTTACATGTAACTGGCATGGAATTGACCGTAAAACCTTGCAGATTTCATTAGAATAAAATGAAGAAATCTTACAGCGACGACTGAACAGTAACGGATCATCGATGACTTACAGAAAAGCAAATATAGTAGAGTGTCCAGAAAAACTAGATGTAAGAAAAAATTTTAATTGCCTCGAAGTATTTAAATTGAATTTCTTGTATTTCAAAAACTCAAATAGGCTGGGAAACGTATGGGCCAACTAAATTATGATGGACTGCACACGATTTCGTTTAAAAAGTTTGGATAACCAAATAAGACATGATAAATTTTACAGTTATTCACGCAATAACTGCCAGTGTTTTATACCCCTTTATTTGTCGGGTTGGCGCGTAACTTTAATTCGGGGAATGCATAGATTCGAATATCCGTGCATGAAACAGCAAAATGATAGAAAAAGTTGTTTCGGTGGAGAATGGCAAACCTACGGGCGAGCAATGGCCATAAAAAAGCTCCTCATAAAATCGATTTGCCGCTCGGAGTCGGCTTAAAACTGTAGGTTCCTCCATTTGTGGAACAACACCAAGACGCACGCCATAAATATGAGGAGGAGCTCGGCGAAACATCTAACAGAAGTGCACGCCCCAATTATTTATTTGTTTTTGAAGAGAAACTTCTTAGGCGTCGATGGATGAGCGAGAATGGAGAGTAAAATTTTATTTTTTTCCACGACAGTCGGTTCTACGTTACCGAAACGACCCGGATTTATATCCGGCCAAGGACTGTCACTCCAGCAGCATTCCCCGTATGTAAATATGGGGAATGTTTATGCTGCTACAACAACAACAAGTAAAATTTTAAGGTCATGCAACGTTTTGGGCATTTTCGTTCCGCGAGAGAGAAAAAAGATATATCGTAGAGGAAAAGGAGAAGGAGAGCTATACCTTATAAAGGGTGTTTTTTTTAGAGGTTAGGTTTTCAAGATGAAATAAAACGTATATAATTTAATGTTATGGCCAAGAATTTAGCTTTATTATAAAGATAAGGGTTTGCCATTATGTTTTAAAAATGATTTCGGACAAGTGGCCGTCCGGGGATGACAAAATGTCATCTCTCAAATTTCGTGGGCATCATCACGGGGCACTGTCTGCGAGGTATCCATGCCGTGAGACTCGGAATTACTTCGAGTCCTTTTTGCGTCAGCTGCATGGAGGATGAGGTGGAATCATCTCAGCACCTGCTCCTAAGCTGCCCAGCCTTCGCAGGACTAAGATTCAAATATCTTGGTTCTCACTTCTTTTTTGCGCCTGCTGATATAGCAGGCGTTGATAACAAAAATCTGATGAACTACATCAGCAGCATAATGAGGTTAACACAACCGCGGACTAGTCACCGTTCGTAGTCCACAAGCACTCACCACTCCCCATCCCTTCCCTTCCTCCCCCTCTTTGTCCTTCAATGGTATCACAAAGGACGAACCAAACTATTTCGTCCAAGTGGGCCCTATTGGGCAACCATTACAACCTAACCTAAGTGGCCGCCGCGGTTGGCTCGAATAAATTCCAGCCGAGAGGCCCAATTTTCGACCACTTTTTGCAGCAATTGGGGCCGTATGTCAGCAATAACGCGCCGAATATTCTCTTCCAAGACGTCAATCGTCTCGGGCTTATTTGCGTAGACAAGCGACTTCACATAGCCCCACAAGAAATAGTCCAGCGGTGTTATATCGCACGATCTTGGAGGCCACGCAACAGGTCCACGGCGCGAGATAATGCGCTCACCAAAAGTTTCCTTCAATAAATCGATTGTTGCGTTGGCTGTATGGCATGTAGGGCGTCTTGTTGGAACCAAAGGTCGTCCACATCAACATCGTCCAATTCAGGTACGAAAAAGTCATTAATCATGGCTCTATAGCGCTCTCCATTGACTGTAACATTATGGCCGGCTTCATTTTTAAAGAAATATGGACCAATGATTCCCTCTGCCCATAGAGCACACCAAACAGTGACTTTTTGAGGATGTAACGGCGTCTCAGCAATGGCTTGTGGATTATGTTCACTCCAAATGCGACAATTTTGCTTATTGACATACCTATTCAACCAAAAGTGAGCTTCATCGCTGAACAAAATTTCTTTCGATGCGTCGCGTGAACCGAACCATTATTTTCGTAATAAATTTGTACGATTTGCAAACGTTGTTCAGGTGTAAGTCTATTCATTATGAAATGGCAAACCAAACTGAGCATAAATCAAGTGACAGCTGTCAAAAAGACCGTCTACGAAAAAAGTAGTGCCAACTTGAAAACCTAACCTCTAAAAAAACACCCTATATATATCTTAGATACACTTTAGGCTATCTTTCCTGAGTTTTTCCTTGTAGTTGCTAATTTCTAGTGACATATAACACTGCCTACTTTTTGGCGCTTGTTTGTTGTTGCAAACTTGTACAAAATATATTTTTGGTGCCTACTTTTTGGCGTTATATTTCCTTGGTGCCTACTATTTGGGGCGTTTTTTGGTCCCAATTTTTTTTGCGTTTTTTGGTGCCTACTTTTTGGCCCGCTTATTTCCGTTCCCTGGCTAGTACTTGTGCGTACTATAAAGTGCTATCCGTTCCGGCATCGGATTTATTGGTATTGCCTTGCGGTAATTTCTGCCGTTGCTGCGGTCCTAGAATCGCTGCGTTTGTGCGGGTGATAAGCGCTCGGAGTAGTGCGCGTTGTTGCCACGGCTTGTGTGCGGCGTTTACCCATACCGGTCGACCCTTCTCCGTTTTTTATAAATTTTGTATATTTGTATTCTCTGCAAATGTTGTGAATTAATTTAGATATATATTCTTTCTCTCTTTTTCTCTCTCTCTGTCGATCTCTCTCGAGTCTCTCCCTCTTTTTTTGTCTGCCTTGAAAGTTCCACTTCTGTTATGTGTACTACGCTACACGCACTTTTTGTTTTTATTTATTGTTGGACATGCGTAGCACGTGATTTCTCCATTCCCTTCTTCGTCTTCGGTTCCACCTAACAATGTCTTGCGTTTCACATATCCCTCTAGTCTCTTTGTTTCGCATAAGATCTTTGCTAGTATATCGTGTGATTGGTCAACCTTGTTCATTGCTTGCTGTGCTGCAGTTGTATCTGCTCGAGTCTCAACGGCATAGATGAGTACTATTCGAACGCATGTTTTATAAATTCGTACTTGGCCTTCGAAGCTTAAATGCTTATTTCGCCATATTACAGCGCGTAAGCAGCCAGAGATTCTTTTTGCTTTAATCATGTGGTTCTTTACTCAATACTACTCGTACTACTAACCAAAATATTTTTTATTATTGAGATCGGATTAAACCAGGTACACTTCTTTTATGTGCTAGAACTAAATTTTCGTCCGTCCATCTGATTTTACAACCTATAAGTCTCATTATCTAAACGTTTGTTAATTAATGTAATGCTAATGTAAATGTACGCTTTTATATAAAGTTCCATTTCTATCTGGACCGAATATAGTCTTCCTTACTTTTTCTATATTGTTTTCACAAATGCAATACAAATTGAAGCCTATAAAAGAAGTGAATATGAAGGCAGCTCAGTAAGCTATTTAAAATTGATAAAAACCGATATTACAAAAAAAGTTATTTGGAAACAAAATAATAATAAATGAGCAAAATTAAATTTAAATTTAACTCACTAGTATGTAAATACTTGTATGTACCTATACGGAGTTAGACAATTTGACGCGATTTCCTCAACCATTTTTAATATTTTATTGTGCTTCGCAATGGACGAAATAACCGATGCAAAAAGAACTGGACATATACTAAACAGAACATGATATAGAAAAGGTAACCAGTAATGTTGGATTGAGAATTAACGAGGAAAAAGATTGAGAAAAAAAGGAAAAAAATTAGATGGTACCTAGCACTTCAAAATCGGGCCATTTGAATTTGAAGCGGTGAAGACTCACGTATTTGGACTTTAAACTAAGCCAGATGTAACGACAACGCAATGAGCATCACAATCGACGAAAGAATACAAGCAGCATACAGAGCATTCCCCTCACTTGTCAAAGTTTTTAAATCAAAAGCTTTCAAAATTACGCTGTATTGATCTGTGGTCCAACCAGTTCTTTGCTACTGATTGGTGTCGTGAACAATAAGTGAAAAAGATAAACTCCGTTCCCACGGCAGTCGGTTCTACGTTACTGGAACGACCCGGATTTATAGCCGGCCAAGGATTGTCACTCCAGCAGCATTCCCCGTGCATGTACGGGGAATATTTATGCTGCTACAACAACAACAACAAAACAAACCCCAAGTGTTTGAGAGACAAATTTTGAGGCAAATCTTCGTTGCAGACAACGGCGAATGGCGTATTAGATGGAGTCATGAACTGCACCAACTTATAAGAAGAGAAAATGTTATACGGCTCATCAAAGCTCAAAGACTAAGATGGCCATAGCATGAGAACGGACCCCACTAGAGCTCAACGAAAACTACTGGACGCTAAAATATTTGCAACAAAGGCAAGAGGCAGACCAAGATCAAGATGGATTAACGAAATAGAAGGCGACATGAGGAAACTCAAGGTCAGCAACTGGACGGAATCAGCCGAAAAACAGGTGAAATGGATACATTTTGTGCAGCACGCCAAAGCTCACACATACATACATACCTGTAGCGCCAAATGATGATGATGATGTATAGAAATTATTTTGGAAACTGACTTCTATATTTTTTACATTTATTTTTATTATTCTTAAATAAACAAAAAAATGACTTTCACAGAACTCCTATCGATGTATTAAAATTCAGCGTTGAACTTAGCATTCAGAGTCTCCTCACTCTGGTGTTTACCCGCTCATGTCTAAGCTTCTAACTTTTACTGCTGGGCATTCCCTTACTTAAGTGTGTATGTATGTGTGTGCATGTATCTGTCTCGTTCTGCGTTGCACTCTAGCGAACTCTTCTGCTTAGCTACATTCAGCGCTCTGGCGGATATACTCTGCGTCGCACTGGAAGACCTCAATGAGATGAAACTTTAATGGGTTATTTGTGTCACATGTGTGAACACATACATACATACAAGTACATTGCGTATATGAGGATGCATTTGAGTGGCGTAGTATGCGTGTGCCGATTCGTACTGGTGTGGTGTCATTTAAAATCTAATTAAATTCACTATGAGGCACTTAGTTTGCCACAACTAAAGATTCCAACTAAAAATTGTGCACTTTGTGTCGCATTTTCCAAGAAAGTCGTGATAAATCACGGCCATGACATCATAAATCTTTTACGCCTTTTTCTCAGCACAATGAAACTTGTTTGCAATTATCTTAGCGAGCAGGCAGATGCTGCGGAAATGTAAACTAAAGAAGCGTTCGGCTGAACTTAGTAGCCATGGCAACAAATGCATGGAATTGCGTAATTGCGCAAATATTTATAAGTAAATAAATTACTGCGATATTAGCAACTTAAATAACTGCTTGTATTTGGACAAAAAATATGCTGCGCAATTTAAATTAGTTTCGCTGGCTTATGGCAAATATTCTTCTAGCCTCTATGCTACTCGATGGGAATTTATGGTAGCAACATTAGGAACGTCCATTTTGTGATTTCATAAAAATGCAGCGGTAACTAATAAATTGGTCATCGTTATCAGTAACGGTACTCTTTAATTCTTTTGAGGAAATATTCGATGACCGTTTGGCAGGGTTCGACTCAATTTGAATCACTGCGGTAGCGGCGGCCCTCGTATATCAGTTCAGTAAATGTCCGTGGGAGATTGCATAAAAACTTATTTTCGAGTAACTTCGAAAAAAAGTTCACATAAAAAAGTGGCGTGCAACACGTGCAACGCGTCAATCCCAAATTCTCACCACTTCAGTACTTAGAAGGTGGACTTTTATACGTTGTGTGTTAGTGCGATTCCCCTTGACTAATCCGCAGCTTTCACATATGGCAGCTTTCAAACAACAACACTATAATATCAACAAAAAAATGCGTCATGGGGGTCACACTCACCAACGTAAACGTAGGTCCGTATCAGCTGACACGATGAAACTAATGAGAGCCCCATGTAAATGAATTCTCACCACTCTTAAAAAAGGTATGCGAAGGCTGCCTTTTATATTTTGCACCTTTGTAATACTACTTGTGATGATCTATTAATCAAAATTTTTATCGGAAAGCTTAATTTTTTTTAACTCTGCGGAAACGGGCAGATACCAGGGCATAAAGAAATAGAAGGTAATCAGAGAGCCGATGAGCTCGCTAGGGCAAGTATTCACTTGCCGAGATTAAGCACGTCAGACATATATATATATATATATATAATTGGCGCGTACACCCTTTTTTGGTGTTTGGCCGACCTCCTCCTCCTATTTGTGGTGTGCGTCTTGATGTTATTCCTCAAATGGAGGGACCTACAGTTTCAAGCCGACTCCGAACGGCAGATATTTTTATGAGGAGCTTTTTCATGACAGAAATACACTCGGAGATTTGCCATTGCCTGCCGAGAGGGGACCGGTATTAGAAAAATGTTTTTCTTAATTTTGGTGTTTCACCGAGATTCAAACCGACGTTCTCTCTGTGAATTCCGTATGGTAGTCACACACTAATCCATTCGGCTACGGCGGCCGCCAACATCAGACATATACCCATCACAAATAGCTCTGAAAACGCTAGTTCAAAACACGTCTACGACATCCTAACAGGTGACGAATCTTAGCATCTGAGCCGGAAACAAAACAGCAATCGATAGTATGGATGTTCCCAAACGAGCTTAATCCAACAACAGTTCTTCGTGGAAAAAGCACTACAAAGTAAATGTTGCTGTTTTGCGGAAAATCTAGTAATGTCGCAACTGTGCCACTAGAGAAACTTAAAATAGTGAATTCTGAGTAGTTTACAACTATTTGTTTGCCAGAAGTTTTTGGAGAAGTAAGGAAAACCAACCACCGACGAACCAACCTTCAGCAAGACAATGCGAGCTCACACACGAAAATTGTTAAGCACTCAAAAGATTGAATTAATGGCTCATCCGCTCCACAGCCCAAATTTAGCACAGGTAGGTAGGTAAGATGGCAAGAGTACCAGAGGTACGCTACAAGTAGCACTTACGTGCCGTTTTGATACCATAAAGTGGACCACTACCTGTGAAAGGATTAAGGGAGGAGATAAGACCGTCTACAGCCATCCAGTGCTGTTGATGTAGCGGATGAGAGAAAAGGGATCTAGGCTGGAGAATTTCATCAAGTCGTCCCCAAAGGGGACGCTGAGGAATCTCAAGCGCCTAGCCGCCAAAGCCGGACATCTGCAGAGAAAGTGTTCTACAGTTCCACAGTGTTCTAAATTTAGCACACAATGATTTCTTTTTGTTCCCGAACATCAAAAATAAAATGCCAGGTCAGTTTTTTCCAAAGCCTTTAAACCACTCATTTCGGTGAGTTTATTTAAGTCTGATGGTATTAGAGACCAGCCATGTTTCCCTTCCGCACAAATGACAAATACTGACTCCTCACATGACCTGAATATTCGAAGTTTAGAGCGCCTGGAGATTTGAGAACTCGCCCATACTCGCCCTGTATGCATTCGCGAGAACGCCACTCTTGCTTTGTTTAGCCTGCAGTGGACATCTTCATTTGCTCCGCCGTCCGCCGTGATAGTGGCAAGGTGACTAGTCTGTCCGACTTCGCTTGCATGTCAGCGAGTTTGTGAGAGAGGAGGCAGATGTCATCGGCGGAGTCCAGGTCGTTAAGGTGTCTAGTGAAATGCAATCCTCGTGCTTTTACCCAATTCGTTTCGCCGAATATCTTCATTGTAATCCACTCCCAAGAGTCATGTTTTTTCTATCTGTATACAGGAGACAAATGCAAAAGCATAAGCGTCGAAGCCAGGCGCATTGATTGGTAGTCGTTTAATCTTTCAAACACCTCGAACATGCTGTGAGGAAGGCATTGCGGTCCTGTCCGGCACGAAAAAATCCAAACAACGGGACCCTTCCATAGCAAACGAATCTTAATCAGTAGGGTAGTTAGCTCGGTCAACTAATAGCCGTCTTCCGCACAATTTCCTAAGACGCTTCCTTCATCATTACAGGGCTAATCTCGACAGAAATTTTGGCAAAAGAAATGCAGAGAGTAAATATTAGGCTATCTATACTCGCCGGTAGAGCCAGGCGTAAAGATATTGCAGCAGAAGAAAAGCGTCATTCGAACGCCCTCGGACAAGAGCGATGGAAGAGACCACCTGAAAGTAGATGGACGTATAAGTTAATACCCATCCTTACGACGTGGGTAAAAAGGAACCAATGAACAATTTAGAAGTAAACTATTACCTAACGCAATTCCTTTCAGGGCACGGTGTAATTGGAAACACCTACATAGATTTGGCCATGGCAATTCCCCAAATTGCCTAATCTGCACGGGAGGGCACAAATGTTGATAATCTCTTGTTCGAAAGCCCACGTTATAAATCTACGCGCATGTAACACATATTCATAACGACTGAAGACGCGCAGAGCTTCCTACAGGGTCCGGCACTTGAAGTGTAACCAATTGAAAACGCCATAAATTTAGTTTGGAAATTTACTTTCATTCAATTCTAAGTAAAAAATGTGTGAAAATAATATAAAATTACAA
This sequence comes from Anastrepha obliqua, assembly GCF_027943255.1. NCBI lineage: Eukaryota > Metazoa > Arthropoda > Insecta > Diptera > Tephritidae > Anastrepha > Anastrepha obliqua. The sequence goes on from NC_072892.1 coordinate 24,477,991, forward strand.
GTCAATTTACTTTTGCTCGATATGACCGCCTTTGCCTTGACTATGGCCTTGAGATGGTCCAGAAACGAATCGCAAGCTGCCCGACTATGACTTGCAGATATTTTGGCCAACTCGCGCGCAATGGCTTTTTTCAGCGCCTCAAGACTGGTGAATCTTTTAGTTCGGACCTTGCTCTCTAAATGGCCCAAAGAGAATAATCCATCGGATTCACGTCTGGTGAATTTGAGAGCCGTTGTGTGGACGTTATGAAGTTCAGAACGTTGTGTTTTAGCCATTCTTTCTTCACTCGAGCTTAGTGAGACGGTGCCGAGTCCTGTTGAAACGTCCATGGTCTACCACCGAAATGTTTGTCAAAGCATCCCCCATAATAGGTAGGTCGGTAGGTGAAATGGTTGGTAGCACTAAAGCGCCCTTGTGATACTACAGCCATCCAGAGCTGTTGATATAACCGAGGAGATTGTTGGATTTAGATTGGCGCACCACCCCAGCTAGTCGTCTAGCTGCCAAACCCGGACATTTACAGAGAGAATGCTCTACAGTCTCTTTCTCTGAAAGGTCCCCACAGCTTCTGCAATGGGGCTTAAATGGTAACCCTAGCTTTTCCGCGTGTGTGCCGATCGTCTAGTGACCGGTAAATACAGCTACAAGTTAGGAAATTGAATGGCGAGTCCAAAGGACCTTCTAAGCCCTTCGTATATCGTATTGGAGCCAAAGGGTTTTCGAAACAGCACATGAAGAAATGAAACTCCATCTTTTCTGCGCTTTCATGAGAAATAATTTGTGCAGTTCCCCTTTAACAACTGTCAGAGGGATGTCGATGACCGGGTGCGAGTTCTCTGAGGCCAATTTTGTCACCTTCCTGGCAAGCTCATTAGCAATTTCATTTCCCTCTATGCTCCTATGTCCTGGAACCCAGATCAGAGAAATTTTATCTGCACACACAAGAGATTTGATCTCCTCCTTACAGGAGTTTACCTCTAGAATACTTTCCCTTAATATTTCGCATTTACCTTGAGGCCAGGTTCGATGAAAATAATTGGAGAGCGCCTTTTGGATCTTGTAAGCCTTGACTTTGAGATTATTTTTCAGTATGCGGCGGATGCTACAGTCAGATATTTTCAGTTCTTTCGCCATTTGATTGGCACTTCGTCGGGGATTTCGCTCAAGTCGCTTCTTCACTTTTTGAACCATTTCACGTGACGTTGCAGTCTGTTGATGTCCACTTCCAAGACGTTTCGCGATGCTACCAGTGTCATTGTAAATAGTAATGGTGCGATAAGCAAAAACTTTATTTACTGTAAAGTGCTCGAGCTCTCGAATAATCGCTAGTTGTGATTTTCCAGCCAAATGTAATGCAATCACCCTTTTACAAGTGAAATCGATTACTGATTTTCTTTTTACTCTCGGCAAAATGTTTCCGTGCGCTTGCACTGGACTGTCATTTAATCAACAAACAGACAGCTGCTGCCTGTCCATCAGCTGGGCGAGCGATCTGAAGTTGGTTACACTTCGAGTGCCGGACTCTTTAGATATTAACAATAACCTTTTTGGCAGTTTCGCGGGGGAAGTGGCAAATAGTGGAGAGTTTTAGACAGTCGAGAATTGTTTAGTACGTAGGTGTTGCTGTGAGGCCACAAGTCATACATACTGCTATGTCGGTAAAGCAGTACTCATGAGAGTTGCCGCTTCACTGGCAAGATCCGGGAAAAAAGCCGCTAAACCGGAAGGAGATGGAAGATACTTAAAGTAATTCCTTATGTGAATCCAGTAGAGTAACACCCATTGTTAGGTTATTAGAAACAATTATCCTTTATGGTACTTGCCGCGCATGTCTACTATGCCTATGTGGAGCTCGTCGATAAAAACTACTTAGGAAACTACGTAAATCTCACTAACACTTTCGTCTGGATATTATAAAAAATCATGTTTATTAGCTCACACATTTCAATTGTGCATATGAAACGGAAAACTAAACGTGTGCACATGGAAAGTAATTGCCAAACATGCCTTTAATAGTCGTATGAGCTGTTTTGAATTTCAAATTTGCACTTTAATTGCCGCAGCCGAATTCATATTGCATGCACGTGGACACTAAAACGAACAACGAACAACGGGCAGCGGCATTCAGTTTTTATACAACAGCACAAACGATTAAGTCGGATGAGCCAACTATGTACTATTTACGAAAAAGAAGGCAAGGACCGCAAACACCAAAGACAAGCAAATTACACGCGCCAACTCACTTGCCCGATTCACCAATATGGCCATGTTAGCAACTATGTACTCGTATAGTGGCCATCAAGCGCCATATGTGGTTGGTCATTTGTCGGTATGTGGTGCGGTTTGTTGCTGTAACTCCATTTCCCCGAAGAACGTTTTTGTGGTTTTATTGACATGCCGCGTCTGAACCCACCACAAAATGGCAGGCTCTACTGTGAAGCGAAATTGACTAAAGCAAAGACGAGCGCATACCAGCCGCAGCCAAAGAGGCGAATGGCGAATGACATTCATATGTTTCTAGGTATGTACGCATGTATGTGTGTAGATACTTATGAGGTGTCATGCAAACAAGGCTGTGCTCATATGCGTGTGATTAAATTAATAACCACACTCGAAGCTTTGCTCATGTGTCGAATACCTACCACGGTTGTTTAAAGTGTCAGTGCTTTTATTTGCTTTCGGCATAGGATAGTAGTTATTTAGTTGGAGCACAGCCAACAAAGGCAACAAGTAACTACTTTCATAGACCTAAAAGTATGTAGAAATGTGATTGGCATGGCGGTGCCATATTGCAAATAAAATAAATCATTCATTAAGGCATTCATAGTCGTCACAGCCGTCGTGTCGACTGTCTCAGGAGACGCGTAATGTGCCATATTGGAGTGCTCACCTCACAGAGAGCGTGCAATTTTTTTTTTTTTTTTGTACCCCTCACTCATTCATACCTGCACACGTCTAATTGCGTATCAAATACTCCAAACAAGATTTATAGCTTGGCAATGCCGTCAATGGGAGCCACCGACTTGGCAACAAATACGTTGGCGTTTCGCATCACTCTCTGTTTGGCAGCCGATTTTCGCCGCTCTTCTCCGCATCATACACTTGTGTGCACTTGTGTGTGATACATTAATTTGTCATAAGCTGAAACCATAAACTTGTTGAACTCATTTCGCTATAGGATTTGCAAGTTTGTTTACCGCAGTTGTACAAATTAAATAAGGGGCGCATGGAAAGTGAACAGAGGAGAAATGCAATAGGCGAAAGGTAGTTGAGGCCGTTGGGTTGGTGAGTGAGAGCACACGCAGCTTATTATTTTTCAAATTATTAACACTTACCTACGAGTAGATGGTGAATTGCATTCACAACTCACAGTTGGCACTTCCTCATCTTTTGCATTCGATTGGACTTTGTTCATTAACGCTGGAATTACTGAAACTTAGCACAAATTGCCAAAAAAGCAGGCTAAATGACTGTATTGTGGAAAAATAGGCTAAACACATACACATAACGTCCGGCGTTGATTAGAGGCCATAATTTTTATGGAATACGACGGTTATTAAAGCAACCGCATTTGATCTAGTAATCCAATGTTTTCTGATAATTCAAGTGAAGACTGTAATTTGCTCGAACATAAACAAGCGTCAAAATATTACACCTTCTAACGGTATTGTAATATTCTGCTTGATTTATTGGTTCACTTGAAGAGGGGCGCTCAATTAGCCCACATTATTTGCGCACTAAAGCTGTGAAAAGGTTTTTGACGTGATAACGTCTTATAATTCGATTTAACAGGCTGCACGCACGAAAAAATGTGTCGTTACCTTGCTCATTAGTGTTACCTTGCTCATTAGTGTTACCTTGCTCATTGCCGTTACCTTGAATGAACTGCAAGCGAAAGCGCGGAACGAACGACAAAGCAAACAAAGCAAACGAACGGCAACGTTCGACATCTTGCTCTCTCCTACTTAAGTGAGCGTATATGTGTATGTATATGCGCATATGTACATATATAAATTCACGTATTTGTATTTGCATATGCCTTCTTATTGATTTTTATTAATTTGATTTACTTGAAGAATTCAAAATAAAACCAAGTTTGTTAATAATACCTGTTGTTTTAATGTTATTATTATTTTTTGACGTGATAACGTGTTATAATTCTATGTAGCCGGCTGCACGCACCAAAAAATGCGTCTTTATCTTGCTCATGCGTCGTTACCTTGCTTGAACAGCATGTTATGTTATGTTATATGTTATATGTTATGTTATGTTATATTATGTTATGTTATGTTATGTTATGTTATGTTATGTTATGTTATGTTATGTTATGTTATGTTATGTTATGTTATGTTATGTTATGTTATGTTATGTTATGTTATGTTATGTTATGTTATGTTATGTTATGTTATGTTATGTTATGTTATGTTATGTTATGTTATGTTATGTTATGTTATGTTATGTTATGTTATGTTATGTTATGTTATGTTATGTTATGTTATGTTATGTTATGTTATGTTATGTTATGTTATGTTATGTTATGTTATGTTATATTATGTTATGTTATGTTATGTTATGTTATGTTATGTTATGTTATGTTATGTTATGTTATGTTATGTTATGTTATGTTATGTTATGTTAAAGTATATTATGTTATGTTAATGTTAACTCATTCTCTATATCCATACAAAATATCTATCAAACAAATAAAATTAAAATTTTCTTTTGAAAAATGCAACCATTCAATCAGTATTTTCTTATGACGTTATCACGTTAAACTATCGTCAGTAGACCGACTTTACAGACAACCTCTTTTTTTTAAGCATTCATTGTTTCTGGTCGAAATCTTCTTAATTCTAATAAAATGGGAAAGCGTAAAGGTTTAACCGAACGCAATAAAGGACAAATCGATATTGACCTCAGAGAGTCTTTCAAATTGCCAAAAAAAAATTTCGAAGTCCAAACGTTGTGGATCTTTACGTGATAGGAAGATATGGGCAATGGCCTTGACACCAAGGAAAAATCGCAAAATCCTTGGGATTGCATTAAATTCCGCTCTTCCATCAGCAAAAATTAAAGAAATGGCCAATCTTGTAGCCAGCAAATTCACTGTTAGAAGAGCTTTTCTAAAAGCGACACTTCTGAAGCACAAAACATTACGAGAACAACCACTTTTGAATAAATTTCGCAAAGAACGCTGGCTCGATTTTGAAAGGGATCACATGGCTTGGAGTTCTGTTACAAAAAACGATCCCGGTGAATGGAAAAAGTACCTAATATTTAGTGACGAAAAAAGTGTAATCTGAATGGGCCGGATGGATAGAATTAATTTATGAAACAACAACAAGTCCCACGCCACAAATAGGAAAAACTGTGTAAGTGCCTATTATACAAGGTGAAGTCAAAAATAAACAAGACTGAGCTAAAATAGAAACAACCGAGCTTTGTTCTGATAACTTCAAGTTTATTTACTCAAAATGGTTCCGTCTGGCCTCCATACACTATTTTGCGCGATCTAAAAGCTTTTCGAAAGAGTATTTCAGGTCATTGATCGGAATGTCCTTCAGAATGTCGGTACAATAGCCTCTACGGACGCAAACGTTTTCCTTTCATGCCCAAATGTGATTTTCCGAATAGGTAGAAGTCACAGAGAGCCATATCAGGGAATCTGGTGAGTAATTATTGGTGAAAATGCGATTTCCAGTCAAAAGCTCAGTCACAAAAGTGGATCAATGAGATGTTGCATTATCATGCAATAAGCGCGAGCTTCCTCCTTCGCGATGCAACAAACTCCTCAATACGCCAAGATACAAAATTGCATTGATAGTTTGGCCCGTTGGCACGAACTCCTTGTGGACAATTCCCTTGGCATCGTAAAAACAAATTAGCATCGACTTGTCTTTTGACTTGTCCAAACGCGATTTTTTGGAGTGGTGGCTCGTCTGGGGCCTTCCATTCGGCACTTTGACGCTTAGTTTCAGGTTCATGTTAGAGGCATCACGTTTCATCAACAGTTACGATGTTGTAAAGGAAGTTTTCGTCTTTTTTCGCATATTGTATTTAATGTTCGAATGTTGAATTCTGAGCAATTTTTGGTCCTCAGTTGACTTGTGCGGAATGAAACGTGCACAGACCTTTCGTAAGCCCAAATGATCAGTTAAAATGCCATAAATCGATGTTTTGGAGATATTCAACTCCAACTCCATGGATTTCAATGCTGATTTCGGTTCATTTTTTATAAATTTACGAACAATTTCGATGGAGTTTTCGGTGATTATTGATTTTGGGTGATCCGTATGTTCATTGTTATTTATGTCCTCACAACCATCTCTGAAACGTGTAAACCACTCATAAACTCTGGCACGAGATGGACAATCATCGCCAGAAACATTTCTCATCAATTCAAATGTTTCGGTAAACGTTTCAGAGATTTTAAAACAAAATTTGATATTAGCTCTTTGTTCGAACCTCATTTTTGCACCGATGACTCAGACATACCGACACTTTAGACGCAATAAGTTCGCTTCCACTGAACCGAATGTCACCAAGCTTTCACTGGATATAACTTCCGACGCAATAACTCATTAAAAAATTGCGCAATCAAGAACCTTTTTATGACACAAGTCGTGTTTATTTAGGACTTCACCGTGTATATATATATATATAAATATTTAGATATAGAAGCCGATCTTGGAAGAACACACACCAAGTTTCAGCCAAATCGGTTAATTTCATTGTGTTGGCATTCGTTTGAATCGAGAAAGTCGAGTGATTTAACTTTTCCGTCACGAAAATTAATGAAATTCTTCAGACTTGGCTCCCTGGGATCCTTCTGACTCCTATTTACTACACAATTTGAAGAAATAGCTGGCGGGAAAAAGATTTATATTCGAACGAGGAGGTGATGGCAGAAACGAATGGTTATTTTTCAGACTTGGATCAATCCTACTATACGGAAGAGATCAAGAAACTAGTAGCTGAACGAAGCATGTAAGCCTAAAAGAAAACTTTGTCAAAAAATAAAGAAGGCTTATCCCAAACGCGTACACCCTTTCTGGGTATTTGGCCGAGTTTCACCTCCTATTTGTGATGTGCGACTTGATGTTGTTCCACAAATGGAGGGATCTACAGTTTTAAGCCGACTCCGAACGGCAGATATTTTTTATGAGGAGCTTTTTCATGACGGAAATGCACTCGGAGGTTCGCGATTGCGAATTCCGAATGGTAGTCACGCAGTTTTACGTAGTTTTTGTTTTTACACCAACTTTTCAAACTACCCTCGTAAATTCAAACTTCTTTCAATAACCGATTTTAGAATACCGGACTTACGGAACCAATTCGAGTGTTTCACGCGACAATTTTCATAAGTACTCTACCAACAACAAACGTACTCTACTGACAATTCTCCTTCAAAAAAAAAAACCAATTGAATTTTCCACCCATACAACTATGAGCCACCCTAATGTACATTTATGTGTAGTACAGTAAATAAAAAATTTAATAACCACTTGCAGCATTTCAGTATATTTGAAACGTGCGCGGAATCCCAGCATTGCTACACTAAACAACTTTCAATTCACTAGAAATTTCAAACAAATAACTACTAAAACGGCGAAAAATGCTTTCGATTTGTTGTTTGTTTTTTTTTTTTTTGGTTTTTTCTATGGCATGCCCGAGTACTGTTTGATTTCAGTGTAGCTGTTGTGAAGGATGCCAAGAGTCAAACCACGAGCGTCCAACAACGAAAATTGCTGATTTGAGGAATTTACAAATCAAGTTGGGATTTTAGTTGCCTAAAAACAACAAACTTCACGCCCCAAATACGCATTAAGGCTTTTAGCTGCCCAGCGCCGTTGCGTGCCGCATATCCGATAGATAGATTGATTGATTGATTGCGCGCGCGCACTCACTCAACGCTTTAGCCACCGCATTAATATTGACTTGGAAAGTTTTCGTTTTCGGCAGCAAGACTGACGAATTGTGTGGGGACGCCTACAGCGAGATGTGCAACACACGCACATACACACACACACGTGCATAGTTATTTGTGAATACAAATGCATAGATAAATGATGAATTATTCTGCTCGACAAGAAATTAAATATTTACGAATACCTTTCAGGTTTTTTCCGTTTACTTTTGCTCCTTTATTTGATTTTTATTTGTTTTTCTGTTTGTTATTACACCCGTGCGCACTGGTGGACTAGGGAATTGTAACGTTGCTACTGATGAGTCGGGTGTAGGTTCGTTTCAGAGTCATGATTGGGCTTCCTAGAGTCCCATTCCCATCAGCATGTCACGCGTGACCGACTCGCTGCTCACTCAGTGTGCATTTTGCTTGCACCCAGACCCAGTTCAGTCACGGATTATCTACGCCTCATTAGCAATTTCTTCTTTTTTTTTTTTTGGGTGCTGCGCAATTTGAGTTTTGCTATACGATTAGCTGTAGCGGTAGGCTAATCACCTACAGATTAACGAAACCAAAGCAAGACTGAGTCTTGTCGAGGCCCTATGCTCCCGAGCGGAGTCAACAAGGAAAAGAAAAACGATTAACTACAAAAATGTGCTTCTTTAACACTAAACCACTTAACTAACTTTTGATTCGAGAAAATCGGATGAGAATTGCGAGTTTTAGAAATTCAGTTCTTATGAATATTCATTTAATAATATAATATCTCTATATTACTCTGGTAATCTGTAAGAACCTCTGTAGAAAACCTTGTTCACTCCCCTCGAGAGCATAGCGCCTGGACAAGACTCCTCCATCGTTCACGGTTCTGGGCTGTTGTTTTTGCACCGTCCCTGGAGATGTCGGCATCTGCAAGCTCACAAAACATCGACATTCTCCAAGTAATCTTCGGCCGACCGCGAACTCTGCTCCCTTATGGGATCCAGTCCAGTGCCATTCTCGTGATGCTATCTGGTGGTTTTCTAATCTTGTGACGCCACTTTCTGCGTTTGATTTGCCATAGGATCGGCTCCTCATTCGTTGATCTCCTTAGCGCGTCGTTGCTGATGGTGTTCGACCAGAATATTCCACAGATGATGCAGAGGCATTTGTTGACAAAAGAATGTAGCCTCTATGTGATGGCGTTAGAGACCAGCCATGTTTCATTTCCATACAACAATACTGGCTTCACACAGAAATTGAATATTCAAAGTTTAGAGCGCCTGGGGATTTGAGAACTCGCTCTTACTGTAGGCATTCGCTCGAACGCCGCCCTTACTTTGTTTAGCCTGCAGTTGACATCTTCATCTGCTCCGCCGTCCGTCGTTATATTGCAGCCGAGGTAGCAGAAGCTTCGACAAATTCAACTGGGCACCCGTCAACCATTAAATATCTTACTTTATTGTAGTTGACTCCCATAGCCTTCGTCTTGGCGTTGTTGACCTCCAGCCAAACATTGCGTGTCAGCGTGACTAGTCTGTCCGCCTTCACTAGCACGTCAGTGAGTTTATCAAGTCCTCAAGAAGTTTGGTAAAACTCCATACGATGCCTTTTTGGTGCAGGGCCAATTGGCTCATAACGTCGTCTAGGACGATGGCGAAGAGAAGTAGCGAGAGGGAACGACCTTGCCTGTGTTGATGGTGAATGGGTCGCTGATGTTGTCATTGTGGAGCATTGCCAGTTCAGAGCTCTCATCCCTTTCTACTCCACGCCAGCCATATTGCGTCTCGTTGGATTGTGTTGAATGCCTCCTTAAACTGATTGTTCTACTATGATGCGAAGGGTCTTAGCTTAGTCAACATAGCTTTGGTCAGGGAGAAACCCAGATTGTTCATTTCTTAAGGAGCTTTTGATACATTGGAGTCTGATAAATAAATAAATAAACTCGCAATTCTCCTTGGGGATTCAGCTTGGGGGTAATCTGGTTCCATTTTTGCAGCTTTTATCGCGGCTAATTAATTGCTTGATCCAAGTTCGCATTTCGTAGCTTCCGGTAGTGATGTACTATGCGCTTCCGCCAACAATTGCCATTACAATATTCTCGGGTCTCCTACCCTCAAAGGAAAAGTGGGAATGGGACGGTATAAGACAGGCCGAGTAATTTTATGTATACACAGTTGGCTCAAAACTAGAGAGCGTAGACGTATATTCCGAACATCTAGGGATGTCGTTTAGTTTTCAGCTTCCCGCCTTCTACGGTGTCTTTCAGGCTGAACTGGCAAGAATAAAAACCATGACACTGGTACAGAGCGATGTGATACCTGGATATGATACTTACGCTGCACTGATTGCCATACGGCGATAAGATCTCTCACAAAGCAGTCCACAACCTCCAAGGTAGCCATGAAATGCCGCATATGGCTAAGTTGCCCAAAGGTAACGTGGGTTCCGACTGTGACATTGAGGGGAACTGCAGAGCCGACTATTGTGGCCGACTCTCAAATGCTCAAACGTACAGAATCTCTGCCAAGCCAAAATAAGCACAGTCTTCGCACACTAATTCCCGCCCCGGGGATGGGCGTATAAACACATGACGATCTTGCAGCTTCTGTGCGACTGTCCTGCTCTAGCCAGACGCAGATTTATCATTTTAGGTAGACAATTTTTGAATAAGTTGAAAGATCTCAGTTCTGCGGGAATCAGGGAACTTCTAAAATGTTCGGAAAGTATGGACTATGAGCCTGAGTGTGTCGCACTGGGCAACCGCTTCAACTTAATCTAAGCTAAACTACATTTTTGTAAGTTTCCTATAAGGTTTGGAGCTTTGAGTTACACGGTTTTTGTTGTTAAATGCTTTCTACTTTTATAAAAACATAAAAAAATTAAATACAAAAAATTCGTCATTCGTCCCGCTCCCATTATTTTGAACACAGGTGTACATCCTTTGTTATACGTAAAGCCAAGCTTCTCCCCTAAATGGAGTTGTGTATCTTAATATTCAGCTATAAATGGCGGAATCTACAATTTTATGGCTCTCGCCTCTTTTGAAATGGTGTTTTTGGGTGTTTCATTTAAAGCGCGTAAAACGGAAATGAAAAAAGTTTTTTTATTTTTATTTTAAGTATTCTACTTTCTGAAGTATTGTTAAAAAATAAAAATGTTTTTTTGGTCATACGCGGTTCGTTTTAAAAGTTGTTAGCCTTCAAAAAGTGGTCTTCCAACAAAGGTATGTCTAGCGACACGGATTCCGGGACTCACAGGTGTCTGAAATTAAAAAGACAAAAAGGTTCTTAATCAGTATTAATTTCGTTATTGTGTGAATTACGACTTTAACCAAAAAAAAAAATTCAACAACATAGCGGACGTTCAAAGAAGGAAAATCGTTTTTTGACCCTTACAATGATTTGGAAACATTTTTTAAATTTTTACTTTAAAGGTCCGAAAAAATAGTAAAAAAATTTTTCCTTTAAAGGTCCCAAACAATAGTAAAAAATTTTTTTCCGAATTATCGTAGTTCACACGATAACAGCATCAATTCTACGTCAATTAAATTTTATTTCATCAAAATCAGTTCAGTACAACCGGCTATATCTGTGTTCATCGTCCATGTGAAGACCATTGTTTGAAGACTGACAACTTTTTGAACGAACCTCGCACGGCCAAAGAAAACATTCTTATTTTTTAACAATAGATCAAAAAACTAAATACTGAAAATAAAAATAAAAAATATTTTTTCGTTTCCGTTTTACACCCAAAAACTCCATTTCAAATGAAGCGAGGGCCATAAAATTGCAGATTCCGCCATTTGTAGCTTAATATTAAGACACACAACTTCAGTTAGGAAAGAAACAGGAATAAAAAATCTTTTTTCGTTTCATTTCACCACTTAAACAGAGGCGAAGGCCTTATGCCGCCTTAGAATAAACTATGTCATTTCACCAGAAACTTGCGTTGGGCATACAAATTTCTGATTCGCTCCACCCTAGACACTTCTTTAGTATTTTTTCTCTTTTTTTTTGTTGTTTTTTTTTTTTTTGTTTTTTGACAATGCGTGTATTGCTCAAATATCTAAATATAAAGCAGAGAAACAGAAACAATGAAAAACATCGATAAGAAAATTCTTTCATTTCCGGCTCATTTCCACTTTCATCTAATCACAATTTTTCTTTTTTTCTCCTTCTATTATCCCTCTGTTGAGTAAATGTAAGCACTCATCTACCGGTCGAAAAATCGAAATCTCCATACCCCAAAGTCATCACATACACACTCTCTCTAGCACTCTGCTTATTGGCGTATGGGTGTATTCGTGAAGTTCACCGCCATCGTGTACCAACAATTAAATTGCACGAAAGTTAGCTTTGTATTTGTTTCCATGAATAAAAGTTTTCTAAAACACAAAGGAGTAACAGCGCAGGCAGAAGTAAAGGAAAAGTAACATTTTAATAACTTTTAGTGTGAACTAAAAAATAAAGGCGACCTTTGAGCCACTTCCCACTTGCACTTGTACCAAAATTCAATGGGCTATGAAACTGCATACTCGAAAACTTTCTAAAAACTCCGATTAAAAAGGAGTATGTAAAACTAGCCCCAGTGCTACCCTAAATGTCGGTTTGCACTTACTTCCCATCAACTTTTCCGTCATGTCCATCGCAGCTCAAAGTGCAATCAGGTTAAAGGAGGTTGGCCTCTGAAGGCAATCTCTCAAGCGCCAAGGTAGCGTTTTCGGGCAGTTAACCACGTACTCCGAACTTCGAACAGATCTCTCTATCCGCAAACTGGAGTTTGAGGGTCGTGCTAGGGCAATCTTTCCAAATAGGGAGGATTGGATCGAGGGGAAAATCTGCACCGAAGCTTGCACCTCTGTCTTCACTGACGGTTCCAAGATGGAATCGGGAGTCGGAGCAGGGGTTTTCTCTAAATCAGCCAATTTATCTATCTCCTTTAAACTGCCGAATACTGCTAGTGTTTTTCAAGCAGAAGTCTTCACGATCCTGCAGGCATGCAAAATGCTTAGGGAACGCTGCAGCGAGGGAGATATTAGCATTTTCTCCGAAAGTCAAGCCTCGATTAAAGCTCTGACGATGCCATGACGATGCAGAATGAAATTAGTAAACTCCTGTAAGGAGGAGATCAAATCTCTTGGGTGTGCAGGTAACATTTCTCTGATCTGGGTTCCAGGACATAGAAACATAGAGGGAAATGAAATTGCAGATGAGCTTGCCAGGAAGGGGACTGAATTGGCCTCAGAGACCTCCTACCCGGTCATCGGCATTCACCTGACTGTTGTTAAAGGTGGATTGCACAAATTATTTCTGAGGAAAGCGTAGACAAGATGGAGGTACATTTCTTCATGTGCTATTTCGAAAACCCTTTGGCCCCATTACGATATACAATGTATTCAGAAAGTCCTTTGGACTTCTCGCCATTCAATTTCCAAACTTTTAGCTGTGTGTACCGGTCACTGGACGATCAGCACACACGCGGAAAAGCTACGGTTACCATTTAACACCCATTGCAGAAGCTGTGGGGACCTCTGTAAATGTCCGGGTTTGGCAGCTAGTCGACTAAGGTCACTGGGCGCTCCTTTCTTCGACAGCCTGGGGCAGTGCGCCAACCTAAATGCCACCAATCTTCTCCATTACATCAACAGCTCTGACTGGCTGTAGATATCTGCCTGTTGGAGGTCTCATAATGGTATCAAAACGGCGCTTCAGTGCTACTTGAGGAGTGCCAGACTGGTACTTCAACCATTTCACCTACCTAAAAAAAAACAAAAAAAAATAATTGGCGCGTACACTTCTGTTAGGTGTTTGGCCGAGCTCCTCCTCCTATTTGTGGTGTGCGTCTTGATGTTGTTCCACCTACCTACCTATGCTTTAATTTACCCTCCTTATATTCTACATATGTACAGGGTGGCCAAATAAGACCTACTTAAACACAAATAACTTTTGCAATAATCATTTATTTTGGTTAATTGTTTTTATAAATTGAATATATTATATATTATGGAAATTTTGTATGAAATATTACATCAGACAAATGTTCATCATTTTTCTCGATACAAAGATTGGCTCTTTTTAACGCGTTTTCCATTATACCACATAATGTTTCTGGTTGAAGGCTCAGTATTTCGTCTGGAATATTTTGCTTCAGCTGTCTAATAGTCTCTGGTTTATTAAGATACACTTTGTCTTTTAAATATCCACATAAAAAGAAGTCGGGCGCAGTAAAATCTGGCGAACGAGGTGGCCAAGGGAAATCTGAATTTTTGGAAATCAGGCGTTCGCCAAAAATTTCACGCAGCAGGTCCATAGTTTGCCTAGCAGTATGCGCAGTTGCTCCATCTTGTTGAAACCACAAATTAGGATACTCCTCCGCCATGGGCCGCAAAAAGTTTTCAATCAATGTTCTGTAAGAAGCTGCTGAAATCGATTCCGGCGTTTCATACTCATTTGCGAAGAAATATGGACCGATAACTCTAGTGGCCATAACACCGCACCAAAGGTGGGTGCAACTGATGTTGGTGTGTTGCCCTTGGATTTTCAGAGCCCCACAATCTACAGTTTTGTTTGTTGAGGTAACCATTTAAATGGAAATGCGCTTCATCCGACATATGCCGATATTTACGCTGCGTTAAAGCGATTGATCGTTGATAAGAATAGAAAAACTTGATAATTTTAACGCGCGTGTTGTACTGTAGGTACCCATAATAAATTTCCCTTATAACCTACAAAAAGAGAAAAATAAATATGTGAAAAAATAAAAAAGTTATTTCTGCTTAACATTAGTAGGTCTTATTTGGCCCACCCTGTATATATAATTGGCGCGTACACCTTTTTTTTGAGTGTTTGGCCGAGCTCCTCCTCTTATTTGTGGTGTGCGTGTTGATGTTGTTCCACAAATGGAGGGACCTACAATTTCAAGCCGACTCCGAACGGCAGATATTTTTATGAGGAGCTTTTTCATGGCAGAAATACACTCGGATGTTTGCTATTGCCTGCCGAGGGGCGACCGCTATTAGAAAAATGATTTTCTTAATTTTGGTGTTTTCACCGAGATTCGAACCTACGTTCTCTCTGTGAATTCCGAATGGTAGTCGCGCTTAACATTAGTAGGTCTTATTTGGCCCAACCTGTATATACATATAAAAAAGTTTGATTTAATTTTTTTTATTTTCAAAACTTGAATGATCGCAAAACCGGCCCGAGTTGCGCAGTCAATCCTTGTTAAGAAATTAGCATGCCTTGGTTTCCATTCCATATTTCTCCTTGGTGTTGGTGTCCTTGAATCGTAGATGTGTCCTCTTGAATCGTAGATATGCGTTTGTTGGCAATCCCTTTTCTCTTCTCCACTACATTAACAGCACTGGTTGACTATAGATTGTTTTCTCTTCCCTTAATTTTTTTTCGCAGGTAGTGGTCCACATTATGGTACCAAAACGGCACGTAATGGTTAATGATTAATGGTAGTAAAGGGTTAAGGTATGGACCTTTAGCACTGCGATCATATTGATCTATTGTGCACCCTATGCTGTCTATTGACTTTTAAGTATGCTTATGAATTGTACCAGCTCCTTCTGAGGGAGTGATTGTAGGTCTTCATCTATAAGCATGAACTTGTTTAAAAACTTTTTCCTTCTATGCGTCAACCCCGGACATTCGATGATGAGATGTTCTATAGACTCCTCATTTTCGTAGCAAAATCTGCAGTTATGCCTAATTTATGTAAGTGTTGCTAAGTTGTTGCAGGATCTCCCTAGTAATTGTTTGGTTGTCCGCAAAGATTTCGTGGCTTTTTTTGTTATATTATTTATATGTGACTCCCAAGTGAGTTTTTTATCTAAGGTTAAACCTAGATACTTGACCTCTTCCTTTATTTCTATCACTGTTTCATTTATTTTCAATATAGGAAACTCCAACTTTCTTTTTCTTGTGAAGGGGATTATTGTGGTTTTGTTAGGGTTGATCGACAGCCCCTCCTTTTTACAACATTCCCATGTTGCGTTCAAGGCATTTTGCATTAAATCTGTTAGTGTCCTTTCATGATTGCCTGTTATTATAACAGATAGACAAGTCATTAACTAGTAGGGACCATAGCAGTGGAGAAAGAACTCCTTCCCTTTACTGTTGTTACATTAAGTTCAGCTTGGCCTAACGATGCTTTAATAATCCTCTGATTAAGCATTTGGCTTATCCAATGTGTTAGTATAGGGTTTGCACCTCTTTTCTCGAGTGCTGTTTCCATGGATTTGTAATTTGCGTTATCGAAGGCTCCCTCTATGTCCATAAAGGAACAGAATGCTATTCCTCTTTGATTTAGGGCCTTTTCTATATTGACAACGAGTGTGTGCAGTGCTGTGACTGTGGATTTACCTTTTTGGTAAGCAAATTGCAGCTTATAGAGGGATTTTTTAAAGATTACTTTTTCTCTTAGATGGTATTCAAGTAGTTTTTCCATTGTCTTTAACATGAACGACGATAGACTGATTGGTCTGTAAGATTTGGGAGAATCAGGGGTTTATTACCTCCCTTAGGAATAAATATTACCTTCACTTTCCCCCATATCTTTGGAATGTATTCCAATATTAGACTAGCTCTGAAGATTTTCACCATGACTCGGATTAGTTCCACAGTGCCTTTGGGTAGAAGTGCTGGGAATATTCCATCCGGGCCTGGTGATTTAAAGGGCTTAAAAGAGTTAATTGGCCACTCTACCCTTTCAAAATTTATGATTTTGTTGACAAATGAGACCGTCGATCTCCGTTGATGGTGAGTTACCATGTCTAGACTATTGCCGGTTGATAAGTCATGATTTTTACAATCTGGGAAGTGATTCTTTAGAAGAAGCTCTAGTGTTTCTGAGAATATGTTGGTAATAGTTCCGTTTGGACCTTTTAGTGTATCTATGGGACTTGAGTCACCTTTGGATAGTGATTTTTGAATTCTGGCTGTTGCTGGAGTATCTGTAAGATCCTCGCAGAAGTTTTTCCAAGAGTTTCTTTTGGACTTCCTTAGTTCTTTGCTATACTCGTAGTTAGTCAGGAATTTCCTATACTCGTCGCATTTATTTGTTTTCTTTGCAATGTTGTATAATTTCCTCGTTGCTTTCCGAAGTTTGGCAAGTTCGTTGTTCCACCAGGGGACCCTCTTCGTGGAGGATTTCATTTTTAGTGGACAACAATCTTGGTATGAGTCTGTTACTGCCTTTTCTCGCTCCTCTGTTGATGTTATTTTGCTTACGCTGTTACTCGTATTAAGCTTAGCTGAAAGACATTCATTGTATCTTTTTCAGTTTGCTGTTTTTGGGCTTCTGTAAAATGTGGAAAACTTTACCACCCCATTTACTTCAAAGAGTATGAGTTTGTGGTCAGACATTGAGTCCTCATCCGAGACTCTCTAGTTAGTGATCATATTCAAAGGTTTGCTAGTAATTAGAGTTAAATCGAGTACCTCTTGTCGTATTGCGTTCACAAAAGTGGATTTATTAGCCCTGTTTACTACCGTTATGTTGCTAAGTAAAAAAATTCAAAAATAAGTGCTACTTGAAGTGTACCTGTGGTACTTTTGCCATCTAACCTACCTACCAGAGGCGTAGCGAGCTTTTTCAGCGCCTGAGGCAAGGTGACAATTTAGCGCCTTTTGTATATCTCAAGTAGCGTAAACCCCTAGTAGGGCTCAATACATGACATAGTATTAGGTGAATAAAAAATCTCTGCATTTCATAAAAATCGAATTTTTCATGGTATTTTATTACATTATTTTTTGAAAAATAGAATAATATCAATAGCTTGTTTTTTATCATGAACAGTAGCAAGAAGTTGAGTTTACTCGTAGTAAAGATTTCATGTGTATTTATATTCCCACAAGAGGACATTATTCACACACTACTCTCGGAAAATTACAAAATACAGCGTTTTTCAATAGGTGCGCTTCAACTTTTTTCCGATAGGGAGGGCGAACGACGCAATATTTTTTATTTTTCGCTTGTCATTTGTAAACTTCATTAGTATACATTTCATCATGGAACGCTACACACTTGAGCAATGATTGGAAATCATGCAAATTTTTTATGAAAATAATCGTTCTGTTGCTGCTACCAGATCCAGATTTTTTCCAAAAAATCATCTTCAGTGATGAAGCTCACTTTTGGCTCAATGGCTTTGTCAACAAGCAAAATATGCATTACTGGGCAGAAAGCAATCCACACGTGATTCATGAGGCACCGTTGCATCCCGAAAAAATCACTGTTTGGTGCGGTTTACATGCCGGCGGCGTAATTGGCCCATATTTTTCGTTGACGAGAACGATCGCCACGTTACTGGAAATCGATACCGCGACATGATAAACGATTATTTTTGGCCGCAATTTAATGGTATGGACTTAGACGACATGTGGTTTCAACAGGACGGGGCCACAAGCCACACAGCACACGCTACAATTGATTTGTTGAAGAGTAAGTTCGATGAGCGCATTATTTCCAGAAATGGACCGGTCGAATGGCCGCCGCGCTCGTGTGATTCGACGCCTCTAGACTATTTTCTTTGGGGTTATGTGAAGTCATTGGTCTACAGTAACAAGCCGGCGACGATTTGTGAGCTCAGAGCCAATATTGAACGCGAAATTGCTGGAATTTCGGCCGATTTATGCAAAAGAGTGGTCAAAAATTGGGTTCAACGATTGGACTTCGTAAAACGTGCACGCGGTGGTCATGCAAAAGAAATCGAATTTCATACTTAAATGTATATGTTCAAACTCGATAATAAAAAAAAATTAGTTAAAAAAGTCAAACCGTTTGTGTTACATACCGTTGTGTCAATACATACAGGGCCCGCCATCTATCGTTACGGATTTGAGCTAGGTATTATTTGAAGAATGGTAACACTTAGCTGTCATCTGATTTGACAGAAAATTAGTTTTATTCTTCCGCTGAACGAAAATGGTTGTGTATACGCTCAAAGAACGCTGGGAAATATTGCGACATTACTTTGAAAATCATGGTAATGTTGCAGAATGTGTACGAAAATTACGTACGGCAATGGGAAGAAGAAAAGCACCGAATGAAGCGTATTTGCGCACTGTCTTCGAATATCGCATTATCAGCCGAAATTCTGATATCGTTTGGCGGCTTTGGAGCTGCGATTTGACGCCGTTGGATTATTATCTTTGGGGTGCCGTTAAAGACCAGTGTTATGCCATTAAACCAGCAACAATTGATGCACTGAAGACCAACATACGCGATGTCATAGTTGAAATACAGCCGCATACAATCGATCGTATGGGATGGTGCATGGCTAGCCGAGGCAGCCATATGAATGAAGTTGTGTTCCATCATTAACCGGAAGGATTGTACTTCAAAATAAAAAAAAAACAGTTTGGAAAAATATTGAGTAGTTTCTTTTTTATAGCATTTTTAATTCCGTAAAGTTATATGGCGGACCCTATAGATACATAAAATGAAATGATATTTTGCGTAGATTATTATCTCAAAAAGTTATATTTCTTGCTTTGATAGCGGCAAATTCGTCAATAACATCATCAAAATTTAACATGCTTGTAAGTCCTTTTTCGATGGAAAGTATCGCCATATTAGATAATCGTTCTTGACTCATCGTCGAGCGAAGGTAGTTTTTGATGAGTTTCAGTTTGCTAAAACTTCACTCACATGAAGCAATTGAAACTGGTACAGTTAAAAAAATACTGGTGGAGTTAAAAAATATGAATAGCTATAGCTATATTAGGATATGATTCTTGAAGTTCGAAATCATAAATCATTTGAAGTAAATCTAGCAGAGATGCATTTTCTAGATCTTCTACAGTTTTCAATGCAGTTTGTTTAAAATCGACTATTTCACTGCAGAGTTCAAGAGTATTGAGATCGTCTTTATATTTGAGAGCCAAATCTGCAGCATTTTTTTTCAGATCTTCAGGATCCATGGTACTAAGACGATCACCAGAGAGAAATCCGAAATCGTCAGAAATGCGCCTAAATTCTTTGTATCGCCAAGTGAGCTGGGAGAGAAGGACATCAATAGATTCGAAAATCGGTGTTCGAAGTTTTTGAATCTTTGTTAAATTTGCACCATCATCTTCGGCCTCGTCGAGTTCTAATCGTCTTTTGTTTCTTGTTCTTGATTCTTTCACGTTCGCAGGGATACCCATTTTTACAGCCGTCTCTCTGGCACAATCGAAAGCATCTTCCAAATCAGAGTCACGAAGTTCATTGATCGAATTGATCAGCCCATCAATGAGTTTAGTCGCTTTCTCTAATGACAAAGTATTCGATTGCAGCGCTTGATTAACTCGATTGATTTTACTTAAAATCTGATCCCAAACCTCCAAAAAACATAAAAACTCGTAATCAATACAAGCGAGCAAAATCGTAGCATTTGTTTTTGTCTCAGAGTTAAGTGATGAAGAACTGATCTCATTTAATACTTTTTGAACACCTTTAATTTGTGAGTTCAAGGCATTTACAGCTTTGGCTTTAGAAGCCCACCTCGTATCTGAATGTGCCTTAAGTAAAACTTTAAGAGTCTTCATCAATAGTGACCATCTTGTAGTAGAGTGTACGAAAAAGTTATAAATTTTCTGTACTGTACCGAAAAATTTTGACATTACAGAATTGGTAGAAGCAGCATGGTACCCAGCTAAGTTTAAGCAATGCGCTGCGCATGGAATAAAAAAGGCTTGCTCATTCCTGTTTAAAATCCGAGCCTGAACACCATTGTATTCCCCAGCTATATTGGCGCCATTGTCGTAAGATTGCCCTTTCACATTTTTAATATCGATTCCGTCTACTTTTAACTTCGCAAGTATTTCATCAGCTATACCTACTCCAGTTTTTTCCTCAGTACTTATAAAATCTATAAAACTCTCTTCAATACTCACTTTCCCGTTCTCAATATTCACATAACGAATAATTTGAGCCATCTGTTCATGATGAGATATGTCAGGTGTACAATCAATCATGAAAGCATAGTAAAGGGTGTTTTTTTAGAGGTTAGGTTTTCAAGATGAAATAAAACGTATATAATTTAATGTTATGGCCAAGAATTTAGTTTTATTATAAAGATAAGGGTTTGCCATTCTGTTTTAAAAATGATTTCGGGCAAGTGGCCGCCGCGGCTGGCTCGAATAAATTCCAGCCAAGACGGCCAATTTTCGACCACTTTTTGCAGCAATTGGGGCCGTATGTCAGCAATAACGCGCCGAATATTCTCTTCCAAGACGTCAATCGTCTCGGGCTTATCTGCGTAGACAAGCGACTTCACATAGCCCCACAAGAAATAGTCCAGCGGTGTTATATCGCACGATCTTGGAGGCCACGCCACAGGTCCACGGCGCGAGATAATGCGCTCACCAAAAGTTTCCTTCAATAAATCGATTGTTGCGTTGGCTGTATGGCATGTAGCGTCGTCTTGTTGGAACCAAAGGTCGTCCAATTCAGGCACGGAAAAGTCATTAATCATGGCTCTTTAGCGCTCTCCATTGACTGTAACATTATGGCCGGCTTCATTTTTAAAGAAATATGGACCAATGATTCCCTCTGCCCATAGAGCACACCAAACAGTGACTTTTTGACGATGTAACGGCGTCTCAGCAATGGCTTGTGGATTATGTTCACTCCAAATGCGACAATTTTGCTTATTGACATACCCATTCAACCAAAAGTGAGCTTCATCGCTGAACAAAATTTTCTTCGATGCGTCGCGCGAACCGAACCATTATTTTCGTAATAAATTTGCACGATTTGCAAACGTTGTTCAGGTGTAAGTCTATTCATTATGAAATGACAAACCAAGCTGAGCGTAAATCAAGTGACAGCTGTCAAAAAGACCATCTACGAAAAAAGTAGTGAAAACTTGAAAACCTAACCTCTAAAAAAAACACCCTTTATTTAGACTTTTTGTATCGAGTATCCGTACGATTTCGGCGCCCTCGCTACGCCACTGCCACCTACCTGGCAATCATATTCATATTATTTTAACGTGTCAGTCATATTCTTTTAACGTGTCATCCGGTAGGTGGTATTTTGGGTCCTTTGCCATTTGTCTTTTTTTGTCAATGACATAAAAAACTGTGTTTCATATGCCAAGTTTTTACTCTATGCTTACGACTGGAAAATCTATTCTGTTGTAAGAAGCTCATCCGATTCACAAATACGCCAAAAAGAGCTTAATAAAGTGCCTTCTTTGTGTACTGCTAATTAACTATTTAATTAATTAACTATTTAAATACCTACACGCATTAATTAGTCTGTAAGAACTTTTATTTTATCTACTTAAATACATAAATAAATAAATAAATGTTCGAACCATTAACTAATCGCTTGTATTTTTGTTGTTTCTTTCCTCTCGTTGCAGTGATACATCGATATCGACGCGCGTTGATATGCTGACGCCGGCCATCGAGGTGTACAAGCCACCACTCTGACATAAGGACGACACAGTGGAGAGCAATTTAGGTTATCCATCGACGAGTAGTGATTTCTAGCATAGGCTTATCACGACAGCGGAAATCACCGCTACTTCGGCTACGGATAATCTCTTTGCGCTTCCATCATAGTGTCAATCAAACTCAACAAAAAATACAACACAAAAACAATAAGAAAACAAAAAGCAACAAACATAATTGAATATAACAACAACCCAAAATTCCAATACCACTCGCAACAGCAGGAACAACTAAGTACATTAACTGCAGCGTTAAAAACCAACCCGAAGACAACTTCGTTATGCTTATACACTCATACATACATGCATATGTACATGTGTATATGTATTTGTTTGTTATTAGTAACCGTAAGCAGGTATTTATGCTAAGGTGAGGAGTAGAGAGGCGGATTAAGCGACGAGCAGCAAATTAGTTATAATGTGAAACAGACAATTTTATCAGCTGACGGCAAAATGCAGTTCAATAAGGGTACATACATGCCCACCCCCACACACACACATACAAACAGAGCTACATCTACATATGTAATAGCATCAAATAATAATTGATCCAACTGAATAATTCCTAAGATTGATTACATTTAGTTACTTAGTATTAACAAATGACAGATTTTTATGATGAAAACAGAAAACAAAAAAAAACAAAATTCAATATATAGTTAAGGAAAATGTAAAGTATTTGGCATACGAGAAAAATGCTAAATATTTAGCAACAGAGAAATTCAAATACCTAACTTAGATGTTATAAACAAATTGTTATTTTCATACGACAATTATGGAAATTAAGTTCATTGAAATGAATAACACAAATGAATTTAATAAATACGCGTACGAATAGAGATAGAGCCATACACGCCCACATGCGTGTATATGTGTGTATGTTTTAAGTGAACAAAAACAAAAACAAAAACAGAAAATTACACAAAACACAAGTATGAACAAATTGAAAAAAGTTAAACTAGTCATAGAAGAAATTAATTATAAATATTCATAGCTTAGTTACAAACAATTGAGAATTAATTTTTGCAAGGACTAATTTTTGTACTGCTGAATAAAAGTACTTAGTAAATAAATTGTATTAAGACGAAATTATGTAGTTAAGTGCAACGGTGTATGTAAATCTATGTAGTTATCCGCACACTTCTGCAGGACATGTACGTGCGTGCGTGCGTGCGCATGTCATTAGGAAGGCGCGCATTACAGAAGTGAAATTACATTACAAACTAAGATAAAATGCAATTATAAAATAGTTAAAACAAGTGAAGCGAACCAAATAGTTGTAAGGAAAGATTAGTGTATAAAAAAGTTATCGAATGCAAATTGAAAAAAAAAAATTAAAAAATTAAAATAAAAAAATAAAAAATAGGAGAAAAACAAAAAACAAACTAAGAGCATAGCAAACAATTATGAAACATGCATACTATATACATACATATTATACACACACGCACACAATCTGCTGTATAAGGCACCGTCGAATTAATAAGTACGTACTATTTACAGATCTAAATGAAACCCCGAAGGCGTTTAAAGGCAGCTTTCCAACAACCCACCCCTAATGTTACTTACTTTCATAAGCATACATACATACATATATATGTGTGTACACACATAGGTGCATACATATGAAAAAGAAGAAGAAGAAGAAGAAAAATAAAATAAAATTAAACACAAGTGAGGTACTCTACTCAACAAAAATAGACGTAACGCATAGCCTAGCAGACGGAGCATTGCATACTTTGAGGCGGTAAAGTGCACATTGTTGCTTGCACCCATTAAAAAAAGCATTACACGCATCACTGTCGGCCGCTACACGATGAATGTATGTGCATATATACATACATACATGCATGCATACATACATAGATATTTTGAACGCTTCATTACGCTACAGCACAACAAACAAATGAAATGCCTGAGCAAAAGAGTTCACAATCTACGGTTGTCACTCACTTTGTTGCTGTCTTAGCGGAATAGTACCGTTTTGACATTTTGAACCCTCCTCCTCCTTTTCTTATACTCCTTTTCTTATACGACTTTTTGCAGGAAACGTCGGAGCGCAGGTACTCTCAGAGCGAATTTACAGTTTATATTAAAATTTCTAAAAAAAAAACCGCACTTGTGGCCATCCACCTAAATCCAAAAATTCTAGTTTTATAAAATTTTAGGTTTATATTTATTTTTTTCTTATGTATTTTCTTATAGGAAATAAAAAATTAGTTCTTCGAAAACCACTAATTTGGCCGCTTCAGTGCGTATAATTTTAGCTGAGTGACAACCGTTTTTAGCATCGAACAAAAAACGAAACAAACCAAAAATGCATAGCTTAGTTCGAAAATCATCATCAAATCATTGTAATCACTCATACATACATTCACCCCTTCATTGTCATCATGGCCATTGTCGTCGTCGTCGTCGCCTAATGGCTCGTTCATATGTATTAAATTTTTTGACTGTGATCATTTACGGATGTAACAAAGGCGAATGTTGAATTGTTAAAGGAGTAAATAAATGCAACGTAAAAGCAATTTGTTTTATTGTTTATGAGTAGTTATAGTTGCTAGTAAGTGAGGCAAAGCGCGTGTTCGTACAAACATACAGATATACACAAGCACACACGCACACACACACTCACACACAAATATAAAAGCCATTTCGATCCACGCGTAAACTTTTCAGAAAAAAAACAAATTAATAAGCAACTAACCACGCACATGTGTGTGTTTGTACATTTACAGGGTGATTGATAATTTCGTGCAATCCCTCTATAAGGTAATACTATTTAGTAACTAGGGGTCGAAACCGGTCCATTTTATTTTCGTTTTTTTTGTTTTTGGTGATGATGTACGGGTCAAAATTCCTTCGTACTCACAGCGACTGAATTAACCTCAGAGACCTACTACCCAGTCATCGGCATCCCCCGGACAGTTGTTAAAGGTGGATTGCACAAATTATTTCTCAGCAAAGCGTAGACAAGATGAAGATCCATTTCTTCATGTGCTATTTCGAAAACCCTTTGGCCCCAATACGATATACTCAAAAGGACTCAGAAAGTCGTTTGGACTCCTCGCCATTCAATTTCCAAACTCGTAGCTGTGTTTGCTGGTCACTGGACGATCGGCACACAAGCGGAAAAGCTAGGGTTACCATTTAACCCCCATTGCAGAAGCTGTGGGGACCTTTCAGAGAAGGACACTGTAGAGAACTTCCTCTGTAAATGTCCGGCCTTGGCAGCCAGGCGCTTAAGGTCACTGGGTGCTCCTTTCTTCGAGTTAACTCTCGTCAACCATCAACAGCTCTGGCTGGCTGTAGATATCTGCCTATTGGAAGTCTCATAATGGTATCAAAACGGCGCTTTATTGCTATTTGAGGAGTGACAGACTGGTCTCCTCTCTTTCTCGGGAGACCCACTTCCTGGTACTACTTCGTGCATTACTTCGGAAGGGCACAGAACGGCATCCATAAAGGATCAATTCTATTTACCCACGTCTAAGTTCACCGTATTTTTAGGCAGCTTTCATGTTATGGCCTCGTCTTCTTGTGTTTTTGCTGTGAGGCTTTGCTCTGTTGCACTGCGCCGAAGTCTATCTTTTTCCTCGATGTACATATATCTTTAGCGCGTTCCAGTTGTTTCACTTTTGAAAGTCAAACGTGCCTTGATATTTCTTTTCGACTGTAGCGATTTTGCTCCTGACACGCCCATACAATTTATTTTGCAAAAATGCGGGTGGCACATTTGAGTAATTATTAGCGGGATCGGATCAGATCCACTCCCATTTTGTATATGCTTAGACCAAATTTCCATCCAACGACCTGATGTTAGAAGTTATAAATCTCATTGCATGCACGATGCATTCTGATCGCAAAAGATGCACCTCATGCGGAACCACGCACAATCAGTATTACTACTAAACTGGACTTGCAAAACAGTATACCTACGTACTAAACCCTAACTCCGACCTCTGTAGCTTTAGTTTGCTCTGCGGTACCGCCGTTTAAGCATTGCATCGCGGGGTCGAGCTGGCCAGTATGGCTTTTCATATATGTTTCTGTCTCCATCTACCCTTCATTGCTTGGTTGTCTTCTTTGTTTACTGCGTTCCCATCCTTTTTTCCGTAGACTCTACCCAGTTCAGAGGCATGATACCCGATATGACACACACTGCTTCATACGACACTGTCCTGAAAGCACAGGCAACTCTAAAGGCACTTAGTCAAAAAACTATTTCCACCGTCATTGCGTATGTTTTTTGTATCAGAGCTTTCCCCCATATGGGTGCTGCATACATGAGTGCAGACTGGGTAAGTTTAGTCAGAAGCGCTCTTCTGCTCTGAGTGGAACCACCGATGTTGGCCATAATTCTTGACAGTGTCGGCGTCACCATGGCTGCCTTTCCGCATGCTTTTTTAATGTGCTCCTTGAAGCTTAGTCGAGCATCGAACATTACACCCTAATAGCTTAGGGCCGCTTGTGGTGTGACGTTAAACCCATCAATGTTTAATGTTGCCGTTTCTAACTTTTTTCTACTCGTAATGAGAACTGCTTCTGTTTTTTGTCCTGCTAGATGGAGCTTAAGCGACATTAGCCATTTTCACCTTTCTTGTTGCCTCGCTACAGATGCTCTGAATCTGAGGAATTGTTTTGGCGACTATGGTCAACGCGATGTTGTCTGCGTATCCTATTATTTGCACTCCTCTCGGCATTGGGGATTGCAGTACCCCATCATATAGAACATTGCATAGGATCGGACCCAGTACAGATCCCTGCGGAACTCCGCCCAACACTGCATAACTCTTAGGACCTTCATCTGTATCATATAGAAGTAGTCTTTCTGACAGATAACTGCTTATAACCCGTACTAGGTTTGCTGGCGTTTTTTTTCTCTTCCAGAGCCTTCATAACTTGAGGCCAGTATGCTGAGGTATTCTCATAAACCTCTTTGTAGATGTGTTTGTTTGATTCCAAAAATGAACTGTCAGTTCAAATTAAATTTTTCTAAAATGTATGCGGGTATAGAAAACTTGATCCGGTTCGAGTTTCGTCTTTGGTTAGTTTGATCATTATGAATATTTATGTCATCTGTGCTTTTGTTTGTTTAAAATTAATAGGAGACAAAACAAGATATCGGTTACCAAATTTCTAGGGTGCCGATTAGAAATTTAATAGCTTCGAAAAGAAACCTTTAACAAGCCTTTCGGCCGTAAAGACCATATCCCGGTCCCCGGAGGAAAATTGCAAATGCGGGCCCTTTCCAATTATGTCTAATTCATATAATTCGAGAACTCAAGGCCCGGGGTAAAAAGTTCCCGATCCCCCCTCTCGTCGGGCCTGCTTTCGGTAGCTAAGAAAAGAACTTCTTCATCTTCTTCTTGATTGGCTCAATAGCCACTTAGGCGATTATGGTCGAGTTAAGCAAAACGCGTCAGTCGTTTGTTTCTCTTTCTAACCGACGCCAGATGGGCACATCAAGTGAAACCAAGTCCTTCTCCACCAGATCTTTTCAACGCAAAGGAGGCAAATACAAAATTAAATAAATTTGCCACAATTAATGTAGCAGTTGCGTAATCATTGAATTCGGAACGGTGAGAAACTGTCCCCCTTGCAAATGAATGCAACTAATCGGACAGATCCTGTTCTAATTGTCCTGGCCTTCTAAGTGAATTTTAGTGAAATTTTCAGGGAATTGCCTTGAAATTCACGCGAAAGTGAATTGCAAGACTTACACGAATATCTCTGGTTTATCTTCTTTTAAAAAGATATCAGTGCAGTATCAAGAAGTTAGTTGTTACCACAATCAATTCTTTTAATTAGAAGTCGGTAGTCATTGGCTACTTTCGATGCACCAATAACAACCTAGCGAATGGTGAATAAAACAACAAATTTTGCTTGAATCGAACGTCGCATATGATTTTGCAGCATCCCATACTTTTTGTTCTGACAAATTGTTGTGTAATTCCAATGCTTTTCGAAATTTGGCAACACTGCATAATTTTTGTTCTGACAAATTGTTGTGTAATTCCAATGCTTTTCAAAGCATTTAACCTGAAGCTATACAACATTTTTTGATCAGATCGTTGGACGGGTTTTTCGAGGAATTAAAAATGTATTAAAAAATATCCCTACTTACACTTGGAAGCACTGGTCTCTAAGCATATCGCTTGCGAGCGAAGCGTCTAAAAACAGAGTTGCTTGATCGTCGCTTTCGCACACAAATTTTTCGCCTGGCGAGCAGTGGAGTTTTCTAGCGGGCAAAGGAGGAGTGAATCCAAAGCAGCCATTGGTTACTGTATCAAATTTGTTATAAATACCCCACGTATCCGTTTACAAAGAATATATTGAATAATCAATCACCCTGCATATTTAAATGAATGCATTCACAAAATGGCTATTAATTGTTGTTTAACTAATCCATACGTAATGAATGACTTTTATTATTTAAGTTTTAATGAGCGAAAAATGCCAGTTGCGCCCATAGCGTAGCATTTGCAAACACACATACATACGTACGCATTGAAAAAAGACAACAATGCATTGAGAACAAAAGTGGCTCTAAAATGTGGAACAATAACGCAGAACAAAACACAATGAATTTGTGTACGAATTGATAATAAATATTTGAATTTGTGAGTGCAGTAAATAAACATTAAAAACTGAAAGCTTGCATATGTAGGGATGTGCATATGTATTTGTATTTTTGCAATTACCCTGACAGAAATGCAAACAGTTTCATTAAATGGCATATGCCGAAAGTATTTTAGTCTAGTTATTTTTTATTCAATTCCAGTTCATTTATTGCAATGGCAAAGTGAGATAGTTTCGTTTTCAAATTTCTTTTTGTTGTTTTACAAAAACAGTTGTTATTATTTAGCAAACTGATTCTAAAATATTTTGCTTTGTTTAAACTATTTTTTCAGCCCATAATCAGATTCCTTTCATTTGGAGTGTAGTGATACAGCAGATTCGTAAAGAGATTCACAAAAAGTCATTCAATCTGTTAGAAAGAAATTCTCAATTCTGAATGAAAAAAGGAAAATCAGTTTGTACTTAAATTTCAAAAATTTGTTTAATCCACACATTTTTTTTAAGCGAACTTTGTGTACAGTAAAATCGCTACTTTGCGTGATGAAAGTCATAACAAAAAATCGAGGCTTCAAAGGTTTCAATTCCACACGAGTATTAAACGTGAAAGAATAAAGAGAGTCTGTGTCAGAAAAAAGGGACCGCGATTATTATATAAAAGATATATATTTAAAATTGTTTTTACATGAAAGTATATATAAAACTACGAGTCGCAATTACTCAATAAGCCGTGTAGTCTTCATCGTTGTTGTTGTCCCCTGGCCCGAGGAAACAGGTCATTGATGTGGAACTGACTTGCAACGAAGCGATAGCGAGGATTGAGCGCTGGTTATACAATGCCAAACTCCAGCAAAAGGAAGAAGAGGAAAAGTTTGACGGTGAATGTCGGAGGTCTCAACATCCAGTCCAAGCCGGCTATACAGTACTTGGGGTTATGATTGACCCTCGCATGACCTTCAGAAACCCCGCGGTGAAAGTTAGTACGAAAGGCGCCATAGTTGCAAATGCCCTAACACGGTTGCCCGAGAAATACACCTACGAGGGGCCAGGCAGGTTTATAGAGTGAGTGCTTTGCGAGTAGCCTATGCATACCGGACAGTATCTGATGATGGAATTTGCGTGATTGCGAGAAAAATTCCACTGGATATCCGAGCACGTGAACTAAATCGTCTCTATCCAAGGCAAGGTGCAAAACCTGCAAGGGACCAAAAGTTGGCACAGCGAATGGCGTCACTTGACGAATGGCAGCGAAGATGGGATAATTCGCCTAAAGGCCGCTGGACGCACGAACTAATCCCTAAACTTAACACGTGGTTACGGCGAAGACACGGAGAAGTAGATTACTTCCTTTCCCAGATGCATGGGTGCTTTCAGTATTACCTGCAAAGGTTTGCTCTCTCCGCCTCACCACTCTGCCCTGCCTGCCCAGAGAATGTGAGAATGTTGAAGACGCACGATACGTACTCTTCTACTGTCCAAGATTCGAAAGAGAACGTGAGGAGTTAGCCACTATCCTTGGAAGGCAGCCAAGGGAGACTAATTTAACTGGCAGTATGTGTATTTCGAAACATTGCTGGGATGCTGCAGGCAAGTTTTCCTATCAAGTATTGCGTACGCTACACAAGCAGGACGAAGAAAGGCGAAAAATAGAGCTACTTTAGTACCAGCAGCTGGAGCAAAATAATATTAGCGCGCTGTGCCGCGTCTGATCACACCGAACTTACCGACAAGTGCTAAAGCTAACATGAAACAGTGTTCCAGAGGAGGTCGACTCAGACATACCGAGAACAATTACGGACGCTTGAGATATGGACTCACGACCATATCATACGCAGACAAGACGGTAATGCACACGACATTACATGATATTTGTATCCTCCCCTCCCACAAAGCAAAAAAACAAAAAACAAAAAAGTATAGCCTGGCATCTTCTTCATACTTTGAACACTTTGAACCAGCTTTTCTGCGTAGCTCTTCGACAAAGAAGACCAGATTTTGCGAACTTGACGCACGAGTTGCTTTGAATCATGGACTGGCCTTCCGGCAAGATACGTGTTCATAGTTCCTCACTCATTTTCAAGGGGGTTGGCGTCTGGGGACTGGGAAGGCCAGTGCAATACTGCGCTGCTATTTTCTTGCTTTGATGTTTGCAATGTGTTTTTCTGAGAGCAGTGGTTTTGATGATGTGGGACGGTAGGATATTTACGCCTCCTTCAGTCGACGTTCGATGGTGTTGATACTCACATCTATTCCCTTTTTAGCAAGGACTGATCGTGCTTGGCGTGTCACAAAGAAGGGTCCCGCTTAAAAAGTTGGACGATCACTTTATCCTGCTTTTTTGTCGTCACTTGCTTCAAGCCGCACTCGGAAAAGTTATCAACATTTTTGTACACCTTATACCACTGATTCCACATCACGGAAAAGTTTCGCTCGACACTAAGCTAAGTTAGCACTGGCGTCGTAGCCTTTGAGTGGGACTATTACGCTTTCTTTTCTTCTGACACCGACTGTATGTATTGTCGACTGATAGTATAACGGTAACATGGAAATGCAAGATTTACTTACACTCTTTGCTTAAAAGAGCCATATCTTCGGAGTACTCGAACTCAGCCACTTCAGTCGCAAACGAACTGTCAATTTTCAAGAGCGGAAATGCTCGCATGTTCCGCGGTGTTTTCACGGCGTGAACTGAGTACTATTTTGCCGTGAGATACATAGAAGCTTTCATGCATATTTTACGGCAATGCAATTTGCACGCATTTTGACAACCAATTCACGTGACACGCGAATGATAAGGGAAAATCTCCAATTTCGAGGCACTTCCACCCTTCACTGTTTTTATTAAAACTGAAAAACTGTATACCTATTTTTTTTAATTCTAAGTAAAAAGATGAATATTTTTATGAAAATTTATAGAAAATGTGTTAAAAATAAATAAAATAGTTAAGGAGCTACAAACGTCCGGCAGCGCAAAAAATGCCCTTCTTGAAGGAATAACAATAGCATAAAAAAAATTAAAAAATTGTATACATTGTATCAACTTTATAAAAAATTTATTTTGAATTTTTCTTTACAAAAATTAGTATATAAAAAATCACGTGGCCCAAAGTACAATGAAAAAAGTTGCTCCACGGTCTGCATCATTTATCTTTGAAATGTTGATGGATCTGTAAAAAATAAAAAAACTTGTTCTCAAAAAAAGTTTTAGTTGTAGTCTATCGAGTCGGATTTTTGAATTTCGAAAAATTTTGCAATTTATGGCATTTTAAAAAAAAGTGGACGTTTTACGTCATAAATGTCACACTTTAATTATGTTTATAAAATTGTATAACAAAAAAGAGAAAACACTTTCGAGCATTAAAAAAAACGCATCAAAAATTATTAAAAACTCTATGAGTTATCATGCAGACCGTGACGGAAAAAGTTGTTTCAAGAAAAACGAATTTAAACTTTCAAGTGCATTTCGCTCGAGGTCGCGGGCCGCAAACGAAGGACAGCTACCTGTGCGCATCAAACTTACGTCGGGCACTTACATTTTCCACCACAATTTTGTATCTATGGGGAATTTTTACAATCAACTTTCACAGAAATACGCCTAAAACTATAAAGAATAATAATCTGTAAAAAAATCGATTTTTTGAAAATTCTGGACGTATGTAACCCCTTAATTATCAAAATTTATACTCCAAAGCAGGGCGTGGGTTTTTTTTCTTCGGACATCTGGTATATAAGAGCTTCTAAATACACCGTTATGCAACATGTATACTTCAAAGAAATTGAATATAAATACATTTAAATTTTACAAAAATGCATTCGAATTAACCCTCAAACAACAAGTTCGCCCTGGGGCTGTTTTACATATTCTACTATATTTTCAAAGCAAAATAAAGTATGCTTTAAATTGATTAAGGAACCTTTAGAAATTATATCCATATTTATTTTGACAGAAGCAACTAGGATACCAAGGCGTTTCGTCTTGTATTTTATTGCCAGTAGAGTTTAAAAAGTCAACAAGAAAGCCCGAAAAGATATTCCTACAAGTTCTGAAGTAATGAAGATTTTAGTAGTTTATAATAAGTCGGAAGACCCGAATTACAAACCAGAAGAAAAACCTCCCTCTAACGTCCCTTATTTTAGCGGATTTATAGCAGCAGGTAAGGACAAGGTGTTGTGAAAGGGCAATAAAACCGTACAAATGGCATCCAATTATGTTGGAGTTCAAGCATTTAAAAGAGAAAACGAAAATAAGGAACCTAAAATAAGACGATTGTCCAAGAATTGTACGGGAATTCAACAGCAATATCGAAAGAGTGAACTTAATCGATGGTCTTAAGCAGCGTCATCATATTCAAATTAAAACTCGTTGATATGTCTACGACAAATGCAAACATTTTGTATAGGCAACTGCATTAGGTAAAACCAAATGACTTATATAAATCGATTCACTGAATCCCTGGTATCAGCTATTCCAGAGCACGTAATATATATGTAAATGATTGGCAGCAGGTAAAACAAGCCGTAATAAAGTCTGCGGAGGCCCACATCGGTTACAAGGCGCATAAGCGGAAGTGCTGGATCTCCGATCGAACATGGGATCTAATAAAAGACCGCATAATAATAAAAAACCAGCTAAATTTCCCGAAAACCAGATCACGTATGGCAGAGCTGCACCAACAATACAACCATATTGACAGACGAATAAAGAGAAATGCTAGATCTGATAAAAGACTGTGGAGCAACAACCTAAGCACTACAGCCCAGTCTGTTGCAGAAACGAACCATGCGCGAGACCTTTATCGCACGATACCACAATTAACAAACACCAATTTTAAAACGACCAAGCCGCTCAAAGACGAGGACAGCGAGCCAACATCTGGGAGCGCTATTATAAGAAGCTACTTTCAGCCCTGCCCTTACAGCCCACTCTGTCATGTAGCTGCCAATGTCACATTGCAAGACGTGACATCGCCACGATATGCCCGGACGATAGAGAGATAATAAATGCGATAAAGTCTCTAAAAAACTGCAAAGCTCTCGGATCCGATAACATCAAACCGGAACTGCTAAAAACTGACCTCAAGATAAGCGCTCGGATCCGAGAATACCATTCGAGTTAAAAGAGGGGTTTACCACCCTTCTCCCGAAGAAGGGTAATCTATCTGAGAGCAGAAATTGGCGGGGAATCACGTTGCCAAGCATGGTGAACAAAGTGATAGCACACGTAATTCACAAAAGGCTGTCCAACAATTATATCAGGGACTACGCAAAGAATAAGCAGGCTTTCGTATCCACTGCTCTTGTGTCGATCATGTAAACTCCTTGAGAGTGATCGTGAGGCAGTCGGTTGAGTGGCGCTCGCTTCTTTACCTCTGCATCATCGACTTCGAGAAAGCATTCGAAACTCTCAATCATGAAGCAATCTGGAAAGCTCTTGAATGCAAAGGAGTGCACGAGAAAATTGTCACCATCATAAAAGAATTGTACTCGGGCGCTTCATGCCTCTTGAAATACGAAAATATTCTAAGTGGTAGTATCGAAGTTCAAACCGGTGTTAGGCAAAGATGTTTATTATCTCCACTCTTGTTCAACCTAGTCCTGGACCTAGCAATGCGACAAGCGTGTGCGCTCAGCAGGGGCATTTCCTGGGGCTTATATGGCCGGCTTGAAGAGCTAGACTATGCGGACGACATTTGTTTACTATCGCACAAATACTCAGATGCATCAGCTAAACTACAAACGGTATGCCATGCAGTAGCACAAACAGGTTTAAAAATTAACATAGCAAAGACCAAAATAATGCGGATTAACACCATCGAAACGCAAGCCCTTCAAATGGGCGAGATGCAGCTTGAATATGTAAAAGAATTTTGCTACCTTGGGAGCATAATTTCAAAAAGACTACGGATCAACAACTGACATGCGCAAACAAACGCGTTGCATTTGGCATACTAGACAAGGTATGGTGATCAACCCACATCTCCAGGCACACAAAACTCAAAATATTTGAGGCCAACGTGAAATCGGTAGTTCTGTATGGATGTGAAACATGGAACTTAACAACAAACATATCACAATCATTGTAGTCCTTCCTAAACCGTTGTCAACGAAAAATAATACGGATATTCTGACCGGATATTATAAGCAGTGATGATCTTTGGGCGGCTACCGGGAAAACACCAGTTCACATAGAAATTATACAGTTCAAGTAGAAATGGATCGAACACACATTGCGCTAACCACGGGATGGCATCGCAGGGACAGCGCTAGACGGGAATCACCGAGAAAGCTGCAGGTGCGGGAGACCAGCCAACACATGGAGGCGACAAGTAGCAGCAGAGGCGAACAGAGCAGGCCGTTCCTGGAGTCAAATTAAACGTCTATGGTAGCTCTAAACAAACGAAATTATAACTTGTTTATTGAGTCCCTATGTTTCTTCCAGGAACTATGGAAAATATATATATAAACATATACATATGGCATTTTTTGGTTTGATCTTCTTGTGCTAAACCGGCAAGGCTGCCCTGAGGCGGACCTCATTTTTGTTTTCAATTGTAGGCATACAAAAACCAAAAAGCATTGGACAATTACTTTTTTGACCTTTTCGATCGCTCTTACACTAAAAAAAATTACCAAGATTTTTCCTTTATGATCTAAATTTTATCTGTTGAGGGTTAAATATACTTCAAATTGATTGTTTTTTAAGTATATCCACTAGTATCAATAAAATAAATTTTTTAAGTACTTAAACTAGAACTATATGAGAAGTAATCGAAGAGATATACAGTGCACGATAACTGACTGCTCCCTATGACTGCGCCATGTTAAAGGGTTATATACAGTTAGAAGGCCGAAAAAAAGCGAATTTTCCAGAATTTTTTCTGAAGACACTTTTAAATTTATTGATCTAAAAATTTGTACACATATTATGTTAGCTTTTAACTGAATTTTGAGACTTAGTATTAGTAAAAATATTTATTTGGAGAAGAGCTACAGCTGATCTCCGGGAGCTCCTCTCAAGAAAGACGTTTTGCGGTGACCACTTTATCTGTGAACTGGACCCTCTGAAATTAAAAAACCATACAGATTTCGTTAAAGTAATGTTAAATCTAGTAATTAATCCAAGGAATAAGCAAAATACATTTTTTTCACAAAACGGCGCTTTCTCAAAAATAAAAATCGACTTTTGACCAAAATTTTTTATAAAAAAATATATAAATCGGTAAGAAAAAATCTTCGATTAATTAAAAAAAATATATATTTAAGAAGCTCGTTTTAAAATTTGAGTCTAATCGTTTTAGCCGCTTTCGAGTAATGTTGGTCACCGACTTTGAAACACCATTTTGAGAGGAACGCGTTTAAAAGCATCAGTTGATTACAGGCAAAGGTGAAAATTCGGGTTACATGTTTTATTAATTGCATTTCCTGCAGGGTACCTCACGCCACATAAACATGCATATGTATTAGTGACACACTCACATCATAGTAATGTGCATACGATAATGTTAATGCCTATTTCTCGTTGGTAATTTTATGGCAAGTTGCAAACGTATACGTTGTTGTTGTTTTAGTGTATAGAATTATGCTTATACGTACTTATGTAAATATGTACACATGCAAGAATAGAAGCAAGGCAAATATTTGCAGAACACAAATTTGTTGTATGGTGCAGTAGCTGGCTATTCGGCCTCTAAAATACACAAACACACACACATAAATATATATGAGTATTATCGGCGGAAAAAACTAAAACTAGCAACAGGAAAATTGGCCGATTTGCTCTGCTTCAGAGTTGAAAATGTCATATAAATGAGAGTACTAAAATTGAAAGCACGTGATTTAGCCAAATGAAGTAAAGATTAGCCGCTTTCAGTTCCATTACTGGCGCCCAGGTTGAGTATCCAAAATACACAGCCAAAACAGTTAAAGGAATAGTTGTCTTAGCTAAATTTTCAGTTAAGAGTCGGTCCTGCACAAACTTTCGACTTCAGTGCAAATGAGAAGTTTAGAGCGATAAAAAAGGGCGGCTGGAAAAATATCAAAGAGATCTGAAAAACATAGAAGATTTACGGTGAAGGACTTAAGTCTGCATACAGCTGCATATTTTCTTATTTCCCAGAAACTGTTGATGTATCATAGTTTTTTCGGAATTCATATTTATTCATAAATTTACGAAAATTAAATTATTTCACTGGTTTTATAATAAAAATATGATCAAATCAACAAAAAAGCGGTATGAAAAGAGTCTACATACAGTTCAATTAGCAATTTATTTATTTTAAAACTAAATATCAAGTCAGTCCATAAGTTCGTGCGTTTTTTAAAGGTGGTTTTGAAATTAATAAAAAAGATTTTTAAAGTATTTATTAATCAATAATAACAGGATTATTGTAAAGCCGTTGCAGCAGCTGAGAACACACATTCACTCTCTGCTGAAGATTGGCGACGGAAAGTTTATGCGGAACCCATTTTGAAACTTTGAAACCTTTTCCAACTGAACCAGGTGCCTGTGACTGTCAAATTTGGCTCAGCTTGCACGAGTTCGAGCAAGGAGTCGTATTAAAGACTTCAGGACGACCAGCGCGTTTCGGAATTTTGAAAACCACTTTTCGCAGTCCTTGTTGTTGTTGTCGTTGTTGTTGAGGTGGTTGAACATTTCCACTGAAATGCTCTTAATTAGTGACCAGCACCTACCACTATCTCGTGTGATGATGTATGTTTTTTTGTTTGTTTGATTTTTTTTTCTTTTTTTTTTTCAAGTCAGATCCATTTAGTGAGGAGTCCTAACACTCACGGTATCCTCTCCGTGAACAGTGTTTATTTCTGCAGCAGCAGTTGTTGCATTTTTACCACTTTTATAAAAAAAATACAAAGTTTGCCTCTTATACGCGTTCGAAGATTTTACTTTTTAAAAACGCCATTAAAATCACTTGTTGAATGCACAATATATCAAAGAAAATATAAATAGCTCCGTTATATTCCGCGAATAATTTTTGTATGCAAAAATCGTACAAAAGTTAAATTATGGGTAAAATACGCACGAACTTATGAACTGACCTGATAGCTTTTTTGAATACTTTTAGTATTTAGTAGGCCCACCTCCGTTATCAATCACTGCTTGAAGGTGAACTGCGCTTGCTGTGAGCGACCTTTTTGACTTGTTTCTGTCGGTTAAAAAACTCAGCAAAAAAATGTGTCGCTTCCCCTTAGCTTCGTGCTTTACTATTATCCAAAAGGATTCCGGTGGGAACACTGGCACTACTCCCTATAGAATTCATGTATGTAATTCCACAAGGTTTTGGCATTTGATTTAATGTTCAATTCCATGTTACGAATAAAGGTATTATAGAGAATTTTTTTTAAATAAACGGTTTTCCAATAAGAGGTGTTATTTTGATATTCAAAGAAAAATGCTATTTTTTACTATAAATTATCGGATGTTTATTTCATTATAAAGAAGAAGGTATGCCGTTAATAGTGGAAAATAACATCAGGCAAATGACCACCACACGACCACTCTTACAGGACAATACCCTTTTCATGAAATTTTCCATAATCGAATTGCAAAGTGGCTGCCTATGTCTTCGAAAGCCTCACGAATTCCATCTTTGAGGTCTTGAATCAACCCTGGGCTGATGGCGTAGACCTTCTCTTTCGCGTGGCTCCAAAGAAAAAAGTCACAAGGTGTGAAATCACAAGATCTCGGTGGCCATTTGTGATTACCTCTTCGAGAAATAACACGGACCGGAAACTTTTCCCGTAAAAGATAAATGGTTTCGTTGCTTGTGTGGCACGTACCGCCGTCTTGTTGAAAATAAACGTTGTCCAGAGCAATACCATCCAATTCCGGCCAAAAAAATCGTTAATCATCTCTCGATAGCGCAATTCATTCACCTGTAACACCTGTTATTGGAAAACCCTTTATGTATTGGAAATCCTCTAACGTTCATTTATATTTAACGAAGGACTAATGATTCTTAGTAGATTTAAATTTTTGTAAGCTTTTTCAAATCTCTAGAATACCAGTGTAATTTATGAGGTTTTTTGCTTTCTGAGCGGGATATTAGTCCAGCAGAGCTTAGACAAAATGAACTTAAAAATAGAAAAACTGTTATATTTCCCTAATAATTATCCCAATTAATATCGAGTGGTAAGTCATTGAAGTTGGCAAAATGGCATAATGAATAATTAAATGAAAACTTGGCATCTGAAGGAGCTGTAGTCCTGCCATAAGTTCTGTTACACGTTAAGATATAAAATTATAATACTTTTTTTTAATTAAGTTAGTTTTATTGAATCATATAAATATTAAAAAAAAATTTAATTATCATTCGAAATGGTCACCATTTGCTTTTACAAAAGCCTTCAAACGATTAGGCCATTCAGCTATTGCAGTACGCACGGTTTCCATGGATCTTGACGTCGCTGCTCAAAGCAAAGATGGTTTGAGACTGTCCAAATTTCTGTGAGGTCTTCGACAGGCCATGTTCTCCAGTACTGTTCACAAATTGTAGTCCAATGGATTCAGAACTGGACTTCCAGACGGCCAATCTTCTGTGGCTGTGAACCCTGAAATTTAGTTTATAGCTGGTTGGTTTATTATGGAGCGGAATTTTGCTGGAGGATCTAACGCTCTCCATTGAAGAGAGTACTGCTCAATTGCTTCGCCGGCCCTTCTTAGACATCTTCCTGGTACACTTTTGCCCCGATCTTAACCCCTTTTTCGCAGAAATGAAGAGATTTAACGCTTTTACAAGAAACTCCCTACCAAACCATTACGGAGGCTGAATGGTGGCCACGCTGAACCCTTGGAACAACATTTTTTGCGTCTTTAGAAGTTTTAGCACAGATTTTGTTCTTTTGCGTATTGAAAACTTCTTCAACAGTGAACTTTTTCTCATTTGTGAAAATAATATTTTCATGGCCGTTGACCGCTTGCCACTGTAGAAGCTGCTTGAATTTGTCGAGTCTAATTTTCTTCAAGCGCCTTGTCAGATGATGACCAGTTGAGCGACGGAAGGAGATCATCTCTAATTAGTCTTGACATGGATCTGGTCGATACATTCATTTCCCTGTACATAATTTCTGCTTCCTAAGGTGATTTCTGCGGATTCTTTCTCGAACAGCTTTTATGGCTGCACTGGTTCGAACCACGCGAGGACGATCACTTCTGTTTCTGTCTGTCGCTTCAGACGTTTGGGAAAACCGATTGATCGTGTGGTAAACAAACAATAAGTTTTTTCCGCACTTCGTAAATTTCACGTGCACTTTTACCACACTCAAGCAATGCAATCACTGCAATGCGAGTACAATTTATGAGTAGACAAACTGAGTACAATTTATGAGTAGACAATGCGTACGAACAAAATTGATGATAACGAAACTTTTTTCTGCCAATTTATTCGCGTCGTATGCCTTGTAAAATGTGTCACACAATTTATGGCAAGACTAAAGTATAAATTAGCTTCGTTTCATGCATTGGCTGAAAATATCCTTGAAATAAAAAATGTTTGACTGATAAATAACTTTCTTACTTCACTTATCTTCACTTTTGGCATGTGAAACTTGAACTCCGCACCTGAGCAACAAATGCCAATGGTCAAACAGCAAATGATCAAATTTCCAAGCTTGCCACCGCAGCGGATCGTTACTTGGCGCTTAGGCGCTTTTATTGGACTTGCAAAAGCAACAACTTCGGTGTGAAGACCCCTATGATTGTTTGTGAAAAAATATGTAGCAATTTAATTGATAGTAAAATTAATCTTTCTGCTCATAAAAAATCTCACTAATTTAATGGAATTCCGCTGATTTACAACAATGAATTTAATTTGGGTTTTTTACATAAATTTAAAAAGTAATCTCTTTGTGCTTGACAATACATACACATAGCGACGAAGAAATGTGCATACATGCATACCTACGTACATACATACATACACACATATATATGAACGTGCATATAAACTGCATCGGGTGTTTTTTTGGGTGCATGAGAACTATCGATGTCGTTAACTATGGTTTGGAAGCTGAGAATGGCATGAGAATGTTGACATTTCTGTTCAGTAAGATTTGGCAAGTCATCGTGAATCATTTAAGGGGGTATTCTGGTCTAGAAATTTGAAAAAATCGATTTTTCTTTTTTGCATATTTTCAAAGTTTAGACCTTCAAAAATATGCCCTTCAACGGCATTTTCAAAATTCGAATTATTTTCGGAGATACAGCGGATTTTTTGACGTGGCGTCTAAGCCGGCCGAGTGGAGCGAATCGCACAATGAACGGCAGATGTTACCGCACGACTTGAGGACTCGTTTTTTCCAGAAAATCTTTTGTATCCCAACAACCTTTATTTATTATATACATATATATATACTTTATACTTCTATAATATATCGCCGATTAATCCAGAGTGAGCAGTAAATATGATGATCGAAGTTATTCTATTGGAATTGTTGCTCAAACTTCAAACTCGATCTGACTACTGTTTTTGAGATGGTCGTCATGATATCTCAAGTTCTACTTGACCGATCACTTTCAAGTTTGATAAAAATTTTTTACTATGCGTTTGTCTATCGCACCTGCCTCGGATTTTGAAAACTTTAGTTTGGAAGTATTTTTAAAAAATTTGAAAAGGTAAAAAAAGAAAAAAAAATTTTTTTTTTTCAAGTTGTCGCCATTTTGTGAATTTTTTATTTTTTTTCTTTCTTTCCGAACTAATGAAGAATTTTTTTAATTTGTTTGTTTTAGATCACCACAGTGGTTGGAATCAAGCCAACCATGGACCACCGTTTTTCATTTTCGCCGGCCTGTAATTCCACGATTTTTTTATTTTTTATTTATTTTTTTTTTATGCTTTTACAATATTAATAAATAATAAATTTTCCAATATAAATCCATAAAAAAAGGGTTAGTGAAAATGTTTCTCATTTTTTTATCTTAGTTTTAAAAATACCTAAAATCAAGGCGTCTAGACCAGAATACCCACTTAATAATAAAAAATAAAGAATAAATCTTCCAAATTGTGGAAAATTACTTTCAAAAAAAAATTAATTTGTTCACGAAGTTCTACAGGGCGAAGTGATGAAGAAGACATCGAAATGTCGATACGTCGTTGTCCTCAACTTTTTAACCTTCGACTAGGCGGAAAATTTTACTTAAGGGTCTTGGCTTATAAATAAATAAATAAATAAATAATTGGCGCGTACACTTCTGTTAGGGCTTAGGCCGAGCTCCTCCTCCTGTTTGTGGCGTGCATTTTGATGTTGTTCCACAAATGCAGAGACTCACAGTTTTAAGCCGACTCCGAACGGCAGATACTTTTTATGAGGAATTTTTTCATGGCAGAAATACATCGGAGGCTTGCCATTGCCTGCCGAGGGGCGACCGCTATTAGAAAAAACTTTTTCTTCATTTTAGTCTTTCACCCAGATTCAAACCTACGTTCTCTCTGAATTCCGATGGAAGTCGCGCACCAACTCTTTCGGGTACTGCGGTCCCATTCGGCTGGGACGGGCTGGCTTAGGTGCTTGAAAAATATAACTCGTGCAACAGCTGAGGCCAAATGACCATCGTTTGCGTCGAATTTTAGCTGATTAGGCTCATTTAGATTTATTATTCAGATTTATTGGAAAAAGTAGTCAAAAGTTGGACTGATGGAATGGACCATGCAACTCATAGCCGCGGCGGACTTATGCCGGATATCATAGCCAAGAAATTAATGCCATGAAATTATCGACCAGTTTATAATAAAAAAAGAAAAAATTTAT
Source organism: Anastrepha obliqua (assembly GCF_027943255.1). Taxonomy (NCBI): domain Eukaryota; kingdom Metazoa; phylum Arthropoda; class Insecta; order Diptera; family Tephritidae; genus Anastrepha; species Anastrepha obliqua. The sequence continues at coordinate 24,520,668 of NC_072892.1, forward strand.
TTCCACAACATATCTGTGTTGTATTATCATTTAAGTTCTCAAGCTCTTAAAAAACCCCCCTTATTTGCCAGCAAAAAAAACATGTTAAGGGTGGTTAAGTTTTAAGGGCTGGTATTGATTTTGAATAAAACACAATTTTTTTAGAAAATTATTGTCATTTCTCTTTATTATGATAATACTAGTATAACTCAATTACGTATGGAACAAAATATTGGGCAAATGACCGCCGCGACTTCGGCGGCACACCTCCATCCGATGGTCCAAATTTTCGATGACGCTGAGGCATAATTGAGGTTCTATGCCGTTAATGTGCCGAGTTATCTCATCCTTTAGCTCTTGAATTATTGCTGGCTTATCAACGTACAACTTTTCTTTCAAATAACCCCAAAGAAAGAAGTCCAACAGTGTCAAATCACATGATCTTGGCGGCCAATTGGCATCGCCGCGGCGTGAGATTATTCGGCCATCAAATTTTTCGCGCAAAAGTGCCATTGTTTCGTTAGCTGTGTGACAAGTGGCACCTTTCTGTTGAAACCACATATCGTCCACATCCATATCTTCCAATTCGGGCCATAAAAAGTTCGTTATCATCTCACGATAGCGAACACTATTCACAGTAACTGCCTGACCGGCTTCATTTTGGAAAAAAAAAACGGTCCAATGATGCCGCAGGCCCATAAACCGCACCAAACAGTCACTCTTTGTGGGTGCATTGGTTTTTCGGCAATCGCAAGTGCGGCAATTCTGCTTATTGACGAATCCACTAAGGTGAAAATGTGCCTCATCACTGAAGATGATTTTCTTCGAAAATTGTCCATTCACTGTGGCCATTTCCTGCCACCATTCTGACCATTGGCGACGCTTGAAATGGTCAAGAGGCTTTAGTTCTTCAGTCAATTGCACCTTGTAAGCGTGTAAATGCAAGTCTTTATGCATAATGTGCATCAACGACGAGCGTGAGAGGTGCAGTTGTTGGGCACGACGACGAGTTGAGGTGGACGGCTCTAGTGTGGTTGACTATCGCGAACAACAGCAATATTTTCTGCAGCACGAGTTGTGCACTGGTGTTTTCACATCTTCTACAGACCCGATTTCCTCAAACTTTTGCACAGTTTTTCCGATTGTACGCACATTTGGACGATTAAATTGACCGAAAAAATCGCGAAGTGCGCGATATGCATTTTGATTTGAACGCCCGTTTTCATAATAAGCCTGAATAACTTTAACGCGTTGCTCGACTATGTATTTTTCCATGGTTCAAATTGAGTTAGTCTGCAATTTAAAAATGTCAAATGAAATGCAGAAAACACTTGATGTTTAGGTGTGGTTCACATTCAACATCGGCCCTTCGAATTTAACCACCCTTTATAAAGAATTCCTTAGTACATTTAAACATATTGAAATTTTAATATGCAGCAATATGCATATTTGATATTCTAATTGGAATGTGATTGTTTTTTTTGCTTATTAAATTTAAAATAATAAATTCCGTTCTTTACTCACGTAAATTCACATTTACATTTACATTTTTTTAAATTTCCGCTTATTTTCACTCCTTCCTCAACATCAGCAAAAAAAAAATTGTTTTACATTTCCAATGCCTCCATTTAAAGAGCCGCACTGAATACCATCCAACCATACAAACTCACGCAGTCATCGAGACATCCATCGTACATCTGCATTATAAACATTGGCCAGAATTTGCTTGGACAAAAAATGTCTCGCCAAATATCAAATACCGAAAAAAGTAGAAAAACTTGTGCAATGTTAACATTTAATTTAGATAAGGAAAAAATTCAACGCATAAACGTGTGAGCATGCAAATAATTTACATGGCTTATAGAGAATAAAGTTTTGTGCAAAAAAAACGTGCATATAAATACATTTATACATGCATACATATATGTACATACATACTTACAAACGTATTGTATGGAATAGTTGAATGAAATTGTTAGACGATGTATCTGTCCGGCGGTAGAGAATTCATTTATACGAAAACATAAATACATTCAAATAATTATAGTAAGAGTTGAGTAGCTAAATATCCATAAAATACGGTAGACTATGAATCAAATTGGCAGAGAATTCAATGATGCAATTGAATACAAAGCTTGCGTATCAAATCGTATCGCATAATGAATGTGCGAAGAGACGCTGACTAAATATGAAATTCTAGTCAAGCCAATAATGTATGAATAAAATCTATTATAACTAGCGAGTGAAAATGAGAGATGACGAGACAACGCTTAAAAACATTTGCGTAGAAATAAACATAATCGTAAAACACATGCCCCAATCCTGTAAATAAGTTCATAAAAAAGGCAAAACCAAAAAGAACAAACAACAAATCAATGCGCATAGAATTCAAGTTTTTCATAAGACTTAATATTTATTTAAAATATTTTTTAAGATGTGATTAATGGAAGAGATGCAACTTTCAGGACTTTAAAGCAGGAATGCATGAATTTTCGGCGCGCAAAGCAGTCAAAGAGCAACTGCGTACCTTTCGCCATAGTAAAAATAACTCAGAGAGTGTGGCCAATATCAGAACGTTAATCGGCTCTCAGCGAGTTTGAAAGAATAAGCTGATTGGCCGATTGACTTATCATATACGATAGCGGTTTGCTTACGACAAAACTCAGATTGTGTTGGTAAACACTGGTGGCCTGAACAACGACTGATTGAACTAAAGGGTTTTCCAATAAGAAGTGTTATTTAGATATTCACAGAAAAATTATATTTTTTAATATAAATGATCGGATGTTTATTGCATTATAAAGAGGAAGGTATGCCGTTAATAGGGGAAAATAACATCAGGCAAATGACCACCACGACCACGCTTACAGGGCAATATCCTTTTCATGAAAATTTCCATAACCGAATTGCAAAGTGCCTGCCTTATGTCCTCGATAGCCTAACGAATACCATCTTTGAGGTCTTGAATCGACGCTGGGCTCTTGGCGTAGACCTTCTCTTTCACTTGGCCCTAAAGAAAATAAATTCACAAGGTGTTAAATCACAAGATCTCGGTGGCCAAATGTGATCACCTCTTCGAGAGATAACACGGACCGGAAATTTTTCCCGTAAAAGATCAATGGTTTCGTTGCTTGTGTGGCAACGTAGCGCCGTCTTGTTGAAAATAAACGTTGTCCAGATCAATAGCATCCAATTTCGGCCATAAAAAATCGTTAATCATCTATCTCTCGATAGCCTTTTATATATATATTATATATATTTATTTTTTTTTTTGTTTTGTTTTTTATTGAAACGTTATAAAATTTGTATACATTTCATGGTATTACGCCTAGGTTAAGCTAACAAGTAACATTATTCTATACTTAACATTGAAATTTAAAAACAATTATAAATATTTTACAAACAATTATAAGTGTTGGCGACTAAATCTCGTGGCTTAGTTCTTCGAAGTCTTCTTGTGCAGACTGTTTTGGTAAGCTCTGTGGCCTCCGGGTTTGTGTGCTCTTTCATCTTGGTTTCATGCTTATTTGCAAGAATTGGGATTATATCAGCGACTTTTTTCACCGACAGATCATTGTGCAGGTCGTGATTTCGTACATACGCACCTTGGTATGTATTGACCATGTCTCTGAGAATCTTATTCTGCAGGCGTTGTACAGCTTCAATGTTTGATTTAGTGGTACATCCCCATAATTGAATGCCGTATGTCCACACCGGCCTAACTACTTGGTTGTATTAACAATATAGACTTTCTGCCAATTAACCATTTCATTTTTTTTTTAATTTTAATTTTTAAATTGATTTCAGTTGCTTTCATTTTGACATGCTCTTTCCATTGGACCTTTGCATCCAATGTCATACCCAAGTATTTTGCTGTATTACTATACGGAACTGTAGCAGATGATATTTTCACTGGGTTATAGACTATTTTCTTGGTTGTAAAGTCTACGTGAACAGACTTGCTTTCATTTAGTTTGATTCTCCAGTTTTCAGTCCATGCGACAACTTCGTCCATCGATGCCTGTAACTTTCTGGTTGATTCATTTGCGTTATCTCCATAGGCTAAGATACACGTGTCATCAGCAAAAGTGGCTATTTTACTAGTATTTGAAACAGGTAGATCTGCAGTATAGAGCAAATACAGTACTGGCCCAAGAATGCTGCCTTGTGGTACACCAGCTTCAATTATTTTAATGTTTGAGTATGCTTGCCTTTGTTTCACTCTAAAATATCTGTCTGTGAGATATGATTCCAATAGCACAGTATATTGATATGGGAGCATCGCTCTGAGCTTGCGTATTAGACCTTCGTGCCACACTTTATCAAACACCTGTGCGACGACAAGGAATATTGCTGAACACACTTGATTGTTTTCTATGGCCTCTTCTACGATGTGTACTATACGATGTACCTGATCTATCGTTGAATGTTTTTCTCGAAATCCTAATTGGTGAGATGGTATTAATCGCTTATTAGAAATTATATTTTTTAATGGTTTGGAAAATAGTTTTTCAAATAGCTTTCTGATGACTGAAAGTGATGCTATTGGACGGTAAGATGTGACTTCGTTGGGATTTTTCCCTGTCTTTGGGACCATTTTAATTTTAGAAATTTTCCAATACATTGGTATGTATTTAAATTCAATGCATGCATTCATTATTAAAGTGAGTTTGATTAGCGCTTTGTGAGATAAGTTCTTTAGCACTTCGGCTGTGATCAAATCCTGGACTCTTCTTTTGTTTTAGTTTGGAGATTTCATTTGCTACCTCATCTGTGGTAAAACTTGTAATTTCAACAGATTCTTGCACAGTATAGGGAAACAAAGTGGTATTTATCGGTTCAAATGGCTTAAACATTTTTTGGAGGTGTTGTGCAAATAACTCAGCTTTTTCCGAATCGGTTTTTGCCCAAGCTATTTTTTGCTATTTGGCTGTTTAATTGGGGGATTATGTTGAATTGGTCTTTTTATATGTGCCATAGTCCGCCAAAGAGAGTAATCAGAGGTTTTATCTGCAGTTAGGTTTTGTAGCTTTATATTTAAAGTTCTGTTTTTATTTTCTTGTATAGCATATTTCACTGTTTTGGTGAGGTTGTTTAATTGTGTTTTAAGTGATGGAGATCTAATCGACTGCCACTTTTTCTGATTTTTCTTTTTTCCTTTATGAGTTCAATTATATTCGAAGGATATCTTTGGCGATTAATTTTTTGGACTCTTACAGGTGTACTTAACCAAGCAGCTTTTTGTATCTGTGCTGACAGCTTTATTGTTTCCTTCTCAATCATCTCTCGATAGCCTTTTATATATTTAAATAGCACCTGTTATTGGAAAACCTTTTAGCATGTGTGTGAATGAATGTGAAATGATCGTGCAGAATTCGGCTGCCGCATCCCCAAGTGAGGTAGCAGCCACGTTCGCCTTACAATTTTGTTTTTCACCATAGCAGATTGGCCAAAAGCATTATGAAAAGAATAATGAGATGACGCCTATCGTGGTACCGTTACTTTGCGCTCAGCGAATTTGACAATGTGTTACGTGGTTTTAGCACCAGTATGGCCAGATTACCATTTGCGTAACTTGATTTAGCATTTTTTTTTGTTATTAAGTCTCGGAGTTTTAGTTCTTTCTTCATGACATTTTTCTAGCCTGTACTAATTAAAATGTAATGTTTATTGTTTTTGTAAAATATACATTTTTTTTAAATTAGTTCAATAATTCACTCAGTTTTATTTAGCTTTACTTTTTTAACATCTGGTCGCATTGCCCACGATTGCAGCTGTTGTTGGTGCTCTTCTGCTTTCAGCAGTTAAATGTCTTTCTCGCTATTGCAGTGTTGCCTAGCTTTGGATATAAAAAGGCACTAAAATGTCCATTTAAAGAAAATAAAACACGAATTTTTTATTAAATTACTTAAAGAACTTTGTATGCGTGATAAATTGTATTTAAAATGTAGGTTTTTTTAAATAAATGTGTTATGGTTATGTACAATTTAATTTATAAGTTTTTTTTTATTAAGAGAAACTCTTAACGACTTTTTTGCTATATTTGAGGTTATGTAACAAGATAAGGTATTCTTTTTGTAAAAATGTCGTTATGGTTTTTTCAGTATTTTCTGGTATTTTTTTGTTTATTTTTACTATGAATACACCTCTTGATGCCCTATGTCCCACTAAGGATTGATGACTGGAAGAAACGATTACACCTTTATGGTTTTAATTCATATTCAGTAAATTCAAACGCTTTTAAAATGTGTAAAAGGGTTTTCAATCTTAAGAAGAGTTGAGAAAAGAAGATTTAATATTCTTTAATAACTTTAAAAGGAGCAAAAAATGATATTTCCCCTTTCAAAATATCGAATTTTATAAGAACCAACACATTTTCATTAACACTAAAATCTTCTCGGAGTGATCTTTTTAACATTCTTTTGTTTAATAATACAGTGTTTTTTTAACTTATAGTTACGGTAGCTTTAAATTAAAAGAAAAAAAGAAATAAACACCAAACTTAAAAATTTTTGCATTTTGGGCCAAAAAAAGCACTCAATTTATTGCGACAGGCAAATGGTTGGCAACACTATACAACTCAGCTAATGCGACGTCACACACTCTCTGATGGGCGCAATCTGGTTTCTATCATTCTATCATTTTTCGTGATTTTTGACAACCAAATGCCGTCATCACTTCAAATAAACAAAATAAACAAACAAAAGTAAGAGAATTACTTGTTTGCGAATATTCAATGAATTGCTTGATAATATTATAGTTTTTAAACTTAAAAAAATTAATAAAAATTAAGTGCCGCGAGTGAAATTGTGAAAGCACGAATTATAAAAATACCTCCAAATCCTGTTGTTTTTTTTTTTTTGTTGCTTTTTTTGTCAATGACGCCTTGGCAAGAAAGTGTGTGTGCATAATTTCTTGTGCTTGGCACTTTTCTTTGCCTTCGCTTAATCTTCCTCTTCACCAACATCAATTTTCTCTTCCTTTTGTTGGTATAGTTGCGGCGCTGCTGTCACAGCAAATTCCGAAAGCGCACTCTTTCAGTCTGTATTCTCTCTGCTGCTATCATTCTTGCTCTAAATTGCCATACTTTGCTTACCCTTATTTACTCTGTTGTTGTCTAGCCCTCCGTTAGACACTTTTTTCAAAACCTTCGGTTAGACACCCGGGTCATGCCTGGGTTCGTCCTATTCGGGAGTTCTTTTTTAAAAGTTATATCCATAAATCGACAGAAAATTAAATTTTATGAAGCTTCCTGAAAGCTCAAGTCGTTAGCTATATTAGAAATATATTAAATTCACGTCCAAAGTCGAAAAAGTGTGGATTCCGATCACTGGTCTAGAGAATTCAAACTAGAGGTTTCAAGCAGCAACAAACTACAAGCCTTTTTTTGTTTTTGCTCTGTTGCTGCTACCTCGTGCCTTGGATATACCCTACTTTGCATGATACACCAACACGGCGGAGACAGGGTGAAGAGTATAAAGAAAGAGTGGAGCATATAAAAGATGGCAACTTACGCAAACGGCTATCCCGCTCTCAGTGCATGAATGGGCATTTGTGTTCATTTTATTGCTGTACTGTTTTTCCAATTTTATTGTTGGAAGTATTGAACAAATCATACATATTTATCACACTTCGTTGATCCAATTCTTATTATCAAGGATGTTGCAATCTTCTAGTCTGTAAAACTAGAATCGTCATATAAAAATGATAAATTGCAAATTTTGGCCGTCCGAAGCAAGACTGTTAGAGTAGCTTCGGCTGTCATGTCATAGGGGACTTGGCAGCAGAATTATGTCCGCTCATTTCACATGTATTCAGACACTCTCCTAACCAATCGTTGTTCAGAGTGCATACAAGTAACAGAAGTGGAGGCTGCGTTGTTGTGTTTTGTTTTTATTTTTTTGTATCACCAACACAATCTCGTTTTTGTCGCAGACTAAGCACTGTCACATCATTTATTACTTAAACAAATCAGCTGATTCCTTTAAAATTGCTGAGAGCACATTAACTGTCTGATGTAGGCCAGACTTTCTGAATTCTATCTACCGTGAAAAAAATCAGCACGAAAAGCGACTCTTTAACGGAGTAGAGTGAAAGAGAATAGATTAATACAGTTTTCGATAGAAAATATGAAATTGGATCCTATCAACGTTTTACTAATTTATTTGCAATTATTTTTATTTCATGTAGTAAATAAAATTTTCTTGAATTTTTTTTTTTTTTGTTTATTTAGGTATAAGCATTTTTGATATAGCTGATAAATAATACTAATAAAAAGTGGCCGCCGTAACCGCAGGGCTGGTGCGTGACTATTATTTGGAAGTGCACAGGTGTGAAACCTCGGGCATGAAACATTAAGATAGAAAAAAAATTCTAATACCAGTCGCCCTTCAGCAGGTAACGACAAATTTCCGATTGCATTTCTGCCACGAAAAAAGCTGCTCACAAGAGAAATGATCTGCCGTTCGGAGGCGACATAAAACTGTGAGTCTTTCCATTTGTGGAGAACAACAAAACACATACCACAAATAGGAGAACGAGAGCGGCCAAACATCCAGTAAAGGGTCAATGTGTACATGCACACAATTATGTACATACATACATATACATGTATGGAAAAAGCAATACCGTATTCGTATTTGAATTTCGCTGAGACCCTCTCCAGTCTTCTAACTTTGTAGAAGCTGTTTTGTGTATTTCTATAATCGATTGCTAGCACTATTATTCGCTTTTTAAAATCGAACAAACTGCATAGTTATGACATTTTAAATTTAATTAACTATTTAAATAGTTTTTTTTTCTTTTTGAACTGAACTGAACTGAACGAATTATCATTTTAAATCAGTCTGAAATACCTTCAAATATATTCAAGTTTTGGTTGAATTAGGAGTAGTTTTAATGTTTTTTTATTTGTAATCATAACTCTACTAATGTAATATTGCATACATACATACAGGCATACCAAATACTTACTGAATTTAAGAAAAGGTTTCTCCGTGTCATAAAACTCTCCAACTCTTTAACTCTCTCTCACATAGTTTGTGTCTAGTGATCCGATTAGCAACTAATTCTACTACTACATATTGCAGGTGCATCTAAACTTCCCCGTTATACTTATACATACATATGTATGCAAATTAGGTGAATTAAATCAAAAGCGTATATATTTCGATTATTTGCTAATTAACTGTTTGAGTATTGCAAAAATAAAAAAAAAATCTTACGCTTGAAAATTGCATCTCTCCCAGTTGTCACTAATGGATGAAAGCAAGTACTTGAATTTAACATATAACCTACATATTAACTGTTATTCATCATTAACTGTTATTCATCATTAACCGGCTGTTAAGTGCGCAACCTTTTAGTAATTATTTTGAGAAACAGCAGAATATCACTTGAAGCCTATAATTTGGAAATTTTAAAATCGTGCATGGAATGAAAACCTAATAAAATTTAATGATGTACAATAAAATATTATTTTAAGGAATGTTCGAACACAAATTCGCTTATTGTTATAGTTAATTTTAAGTGAAAGAATATTTTTTAAGAGAAAAAAATTTAATATTAATAAATTAATAATTTTCACTCAACTTTGGCTTGAAAAAGGTTTTCATTTAAACAAAAAATTACCGATTTGGTTAAATGTACTTTTTAACTAATTATAAAAAAATGGAGAAACACATTAAAGGATGAGTACACTGATATATTCAAACGCAAGTTGAAAATAGTAAAGTTATTATAACAATAATGAAAATAAAAACAATATCATAGAAGAAAATAAAAGCAAGGAACGTTTTCTTTGTGGCAAATAGCACAGCTTGGGGTAAGTAAATTTAATTAGAAAAAAAAAAAACTTGAATTAAAATGGCAATGAAAACTGAAAAGTGTATAGCGTCCATGGAAGGCTAAGAGGTTAGGAGTAGCCAGAATTTTCAAAAATTGGATTTCTTTTTGTATTTTCTTAAAGTACAATATCTTAAAAAAATTGTGTGAAAATTTGAAGTGAATTCGACAAATATTTTTCAACAATTAACAAAGGGCGCTCGGGCTCTCCGGAGCGTTCGAGAGCAAGTAGCTGGATGCAGCACGTATGAAAGTGTCAGATAATCGCGCTAACGATAGCTCTCGAGAAGGTAGAATGTTACGTAGGCAACAGCAAATCGATATTTTGGAAGCTGCTATGACGGCTGAAGAACTATTATATGGCCCAGGAATAGATGTCACAGTGTAAGTAATTAAATAATTCGTACAACTCTACATAAATCGATAGCAAAACTTTAAATGCGTTTTTCTCAAAACTATGTATGTTTTTTGAACTGGTGTTCACTGTAACTTAAAAACCGCTTGGTAGAGTTCAATAAAATTTATACAGCTTGTGAAAAACATACAAAACTCGGTCGAAGGATTTTTTTTGTTTTTAAAAGTTTCAATTTTATTGAACAATTAATCGTCGGTTTTTTTACGAAAATCTGAAAAATATTTACTGAGGCCGCTGTATTGTTGATTTTGAAAAAAAGTTCGATCAGGCGCAATAATATCTATATATATAAAAATTCAGCCGTTTTTCGCGTTGTGATGAACTTTACGGAGAATGGCTCAACCGATTTTAACCAAACTTTGTCACATTGAAGAGACACATGTGGAGAAAGTTTGTGTTTTAAAATTTTAAGAATCGGATACCAGGGTCTCGAGAAATAGGCCAACCCTAAGATGTGTTTGTACAATATGTGTATCAAATGAAAGCTGTTGGTGAATGCTTTAGTTCAGAGTATTTCCATCTGCTCCGTGACTAGGGTCTCGAGATAGAGACCGAAACGTGGACCCTAGAATGTGTTTGTACAATATGCATATCAAATGAAAGCTGTTGATAAGTGCTTTAATACGGGGTAATTTTCATACCTATTGATGACTAGGGTCTCGAAATATATGCCAAAACGTGGACCCGCCGTGTCTTTGCACCGAATTAAACCAAACTTACGCACATTGTTAAGTAAGTATTGAAAATGGGTTTCGTAAAGTTTGGTTGTAATTCGGAACACCGGCAACGCGTACAGCGTTCTTTTGAACCAGCCATAATGTCGTTTACTTTTTTAACGCTTGGGGCGGAACTGAACTGTCAAATTGACAGTGTGAGTTACAATGTGTAAATATTTCTTTCTGATTTGGACGCCATAAGGAGAAGACGTAAATGCAAAGTGTAAACATTTTTTGAAAATTTTTTTGGAGTGGATTTTGGAACAGTGAATAATTTCTTACGAAATTTGAGAATTAAATGTGAAATCCGAATGTTCAAATGAAACTATGTTTTGTGTATTTATTTTTTCGGTTCATATGCGATAAACTACGATACACCATGAGTGAAAAAAATGGTAAAACAAAAAATGAAAAACAAAAGAAATTGTTAAAGTATGCAAAAGAAGAGCACGAAAAATGCGTAACTTTGATGAAAAGATTAATAGTCTTATCATGCAAATTGTCAACAATTTTCAGAAGAAAAGAGATGATTTAAGAAAATCACAACAAATAAAATAATCCTGACCATGTGGACTTGGGCTTTTAAACACATATACATCGAAAATATAATCCACAAAATTGAAAATAAAAACATGTTTTAAAATCTCAGAATACCATAATTACAATCATGTTTATTACAGTACAAATGCCCAGACAATCACGTAATCATATTGGTCGTTCGACAAATAATAATAGGCGCATGAGAAATGCCCGGAATAACGCGACATCAGAAGAACGTCAAGAACAAAATGAAGTAGCCAAACGATTGATGAATAATGTTATCCAAGCAACTATTTTAATTAGCAAATTCAAGAATGAAGATGTTCTAATACCAAGAATTACAATGATTCCACCTAAATTGCCATTTGAATTCAAGCGTTTGCAACTGCCCATTCGTTTAGCATTTGCAATAACTTTCAATAAATCACAAGGGCAAACTTTAGAAATATGCGGGATGAATTTAGAAGAACTAGTATTCACCCATGGTCAACTATACGTTGGCTGTTCACGTGTTGGGAAGCCAACAACATTATATATTTACTCAAAAACGAATAGAAAAACAAAAAATATTGTTTATGCCAAAGCGCTTGAATAAAGAATAAGGAAATAAATAATATGAAAACCATATCTTTTCTGTTCTAAACCATATCTATTCTATTTTAGTGTGCCCAGCGAAGCGGGCCGGCTTCGCTAGTCTATTAATAAAACTAATTTCGCTTGTCCGATTGATTTTAGATGAATCTCCAAGGACTTGTATTGATCACCGCAAGGGACTTCTGGAAAAATGGGCTCCACACAAACAGCGAAAACTTTTACAATTATTCGTTTTCACGGCAGTCGGTTCTACGAGTACGTTAGCGAAACGACCCGGATTTATATCCGGCCAAGGACTGTCACTGCAGCAGCATTCCCCGTATGTAAATATGGGGAATGTTTATGCTGCTACAACAACAACAACAATTATTATTATTATTATTATTTTTTTTTAATTTTGCTAAAGTCAAGTCGAAACATGATGTATTAATGCCATGTTTTTGAAAGTCTACAAAAGTATGCAAAAATGACCATCAACTATGTAAAAAATTCATGGCGACTTCTATTAACAGTACCTCATTAGATGGAAATATGTCTTTACTTGGCACACCCATACTGCCAATTGTTGTTTTGTTACCAACTCATATGCATAGATCCAGGACCGCGGCTGAATGTTTTCAATATTTCTTTATCCCAATCGACACAAGCTCTTTAGCTCTTTTTCGGGCAATTGTCAAATTACTACGAGGTCGCTCCAATAAGTACCTGTGTTTGATGACAGAGGGCGTTCCTGAAGAAAGTTGGTGTTAGCATCGTGTGCTGCCATCTAACAAACGGTGGCAAAACAAATTTCAGACTGATTGAGAGATTAGTTCAAATTTGACAGTTTTTCGAGTAAGACTTGGCAATTAATATTTAACATGATAAGTAGGTGATGAAAAAATTGTCGGCCCGATGGGTGTCACGATGGCTCACGGTGAACAACAACCGGATGTAGTGTTTTGAGCAATTTAAGCGAGATCCGAAGGAATTTTTGTGTCAAGTTGTCGTCGTTAATGAAACCTGGGTTCGTCATTACACACCAGAAACTAAGCAACAATCAAAAGAAAGGATTTCTCCAGGTGAATCTGGTCCAAAGAAGGCGAAAACAGTCCCATCGGCCGGAAAGGTCATGGCGACGATTTTTTGGGTTGCGAACGGCGTCATCCATCCTCAAGGGATTTTTTAGAAAAAGGCAAAACGCTCACTGGACAATACTACATTGAGTTATTGGGCCGCCTTCACAAAAAGTTGAAGGAGACACGGCCGCATTTGGCTGCTGTTTGACGACGGTAATGCCCCATCACATCCATCCGGAGTTGTCGCCGCCAAACTGCATGAATCGTGTTATGAATTGCTGCCGCACCCACCGTATTCACCCGATCTGGCTCCCTGCGACTTGTTCTTGTTAGGGAACATGAAGAAATGGCTCGCGGAAAAAATTTTGTTCAAACGAGAAAATCATCACCTAGACAAATACGTTATTTGGAGAGTTTGACAAATCCTTTTGTTTAGAAGGATTAAAAAATGGCCGGAGCGTTAGGAGAAGTGTATCTTTCTAAAAGGGAATTATGTTGAAAAAAAAAAAAATTTTTGAAAAAATGGTGTCTTCATTCTTAACATGGGTACTTATTGAACCCCCCTTGTATATGTGGTATCCAACGAGAAGAAATCTTCTTTAGCTCTTCTATCAGCTGAGGTGATTTTTTGGAAAAAATATTTTTAAAAACAATTTTATTTATAAAAAACACGATTTTCGAAGGTACTTCTTCGTAAATTTTAATATTTAGCCGAATTATTTGTGCCAAATTTTATATTTGAGTAAAAGTATTAAAATACAATAAATTTTATGAAATCGATGGAAAAATAGTACCGATTTTTTATTGTATGGAGGGTGATGCACACTAATATTGTATATGGTTCTCTACTATTGTGTGTGATACTCGTACACAGTATAGTAACTGGAGCATGCATCCCCTTCTGTACATTCGGCCAACTTCCCCTCTTGTGGTCTGCGTTGTGCCCAACAGCTTTCTGCCGCCTACGAAGAACAGATGGTTCTTATGATAAACTTCTTCATGGTAGAAATGCATTCGTAGACCTGTCATTGCCTGCCGATAGGCGATCGCTATTGAGGTTTATATAAAGGCTAAAAAATATAAACTAAGAATAGATTTGTTTTATATCCATTTTTACATAAATATATAATAATAGTAAGTGCATGAGGAGTAGACGGTGCCGTTGGATACTGTTAATTTGCGTTTTATATATGTTTGTATGTATGTATATTTCCATATGTACACTCTTACCTGTTAGTACGTCTCAATCGATATGTACATTCGTGCGTGTGTGTATGTGACGAATATAGAAAAATCCACCCACACGTGGCAGTGATATGGAAAACATACACAACGGCAATGCACGCAAAAGAAGGTAGCGCCGTGGCCAATCGCCGCTAACAACTCAAAGGGGCTAAAGCTAAGTGAGCTAAGATAAGGTTTTGCGTTGGCTATTAACTCCGATGACTACAAAACCAAGTGAACTGAAATGTAATCAACAGTCATTAGCTTCAACAACAATCACACGCGCCCCACACACACACACCTTCATATTTAATGCACATATATATACATATATGTGTATGCATATGTGTGCATGTATGTGTGCCTAATACATAGCCAAGTGTAAATGTGCGAGTACATAATACGCGACGTGGAAAGCGTTCACATCAATGCCACAGAAATGTAAGAAATGGAAAAGCAACAATCAGTGGCAAGCTCAGAAATCAATACAAGGGTATTCCAAGGTAAACAGGGGTTTTTAAAAATAGGTTTATTAGCATTATTTAGTTTATTATATTCATCGAACAAAACAGGCTCAAAATTTAATGGCTTTAGGCTGAATAGCAGCGGTGCAGTGTCAGAATGTTTATAAAATCGGTACAAATATTAACAGCGAACAAAAAATTAATATTGAGATTTCCTTTAAGATTCGTAAATCTTTTACCAAAATCTCGCAATTTATGAACAAAGTTTACCCCACATCTACGCCTTCTACTGAATGTGTCTTAATATCTGTAAAATATATGTTAATTTTGTCTTATTTTCTCATTTGTGCTCCTTACTGGCTTAAGATTAAATTCTTAAAATGGCTTCTAGTAAATCGGATTGCTGTATTTGTGCCTGCAAATGGTTTGGTAAAATGGAAATTCAGTTGTGAAACTAGGATTCCCAGTTGTGAAACTAGGCTTCCGTATTCCCCAGATCTGGCGCCCTGTGACTTTCGCTTGTTCCCGAAACTGAAGAGGCCCATGAAAGGACGACGCTACGCTACGATTGACGACATTAAGACGGCATCGAAGGAAGAGCTGAACAATGGCGGCTGATGTTAAGAAATTCAGTAGATAATGCATCTATGCTTCAACAGAGAACTCCCCAGTCTCCACCTAACATTTCTGTTTTAACAGAGCTTTTTAACACAATCTACTTTATAGAAAGCGTAAGATGTGAGGTTATGATGGTGATTGTTTTTCTTGTAGCGGAGCTCTTGTGAGAGAGACGTGGTTTGAAAACAGTCATGCTGACGGTATTAGGTGTATTTTTCTCCATACTGAATGCTAGACATTTTTTTTTATACGAACACTCAACAAAGCTAACGAAAAAAAATTGTTAAAAATCAACGCAATTTTTGAGCCACTCAAACTTATACTTTATTATACCAAAATTCAATGGACTATAAAATTGCATGCTCGAAAATTTTTTTAAATTCCTATTTAAGGTGTGAAGCTTTGATAGAAATTTGTTGGATTTTTTTTCTAGTTTACATAGCTTGAAACTTGGAATTTTATGATTTTTGTAATAGAATCAATTATGTTTTAACAAGAAAAATATGAAATTAAATAAGAAGCAGATAAATTTGTATTTATCTTTGCTATAGTTTGTATGTATGTATAAGGAGAGTTGAGGTAAAAATCATGGTGAAAATACGATTTAGAGGTGTGCTCTTTAACAGACCGTTATTCTGCTGTGAGCAAATTTGAAAGAATCAGAAACTTGGGATGTGTTCAAGGGTGATAGATAGTTAGGTATGGTGAAAAAAATTTTTTAGGGCAACTTTGGATTCTACGTCATTCGTTTTGTGTTTCACAAAATTTAGTTTTAGCTTAGTGAAACATGAAAGCAAATGACGTCGGTATATCTGTCAAATTCGCTCAGAGCCGAAAAACGGTCTGCTAGGTAGTACACCTCTAAAAATCGTTTCACCATGGGATGTGTTTACAAAAAAACTGAGATTGTATTGGTGATATACCTACACAGTTTACGCTAATGTCACTTCATTGCTATCTGAACAACGACTTATTGGACGAGTGTGTGAATGCATGTGCAATGATCGTGCGGAATTCGGCTGCGGAGGCTGAAGTTCCCCTCACAATTTTCTTTTTCACCATAATTAAAGAGCAAACCTTGTAAATCTACCATCCTTGCTTGAGATTAGGCTGTTTGAAATGTGGTGAGTTAAGTTTAATTAAGGTAAGTTGAGATGAATTAAGGGGACAGATACCTGTAAAATTTCGAAAAAAAAAATTGTTCTTCCCATAAAATGTAATATAATCCTTTAAAAAATTCATTCAATTCATTCAATTAGAACGTAAATTTAAGTATATAATAGATCGTCAACCGTGACGACTCTATTCTTTGCGTTCGAGCGCTGGGAGAGGTATAGTTACGTTGCCGACTTTAGACGCGTTTTTTCAAAACTATATTTTTCGAATTGGCGTACACGAAAACTCGAAAAGTTATCGACCGATCTCCCTGAAATTTTGCACACATCTTATGATATTATTTACATCTTTTTTATGATTTAATTTACAAGCTTTCGAAATTTTTTTGAAAAAATAATTTTTTCGAAACAAAAATAGTAGGAAAATTCTCCCCAAAATTATATTAATTTTTTTTTTTGAAGCATTTTATTCCGCGATTTTGTTTAATTAATATTGAAATTATGACATTAATAAATAAAAAACATTTTTTTGTATTCAGGTCACTGACGCCGATGCTACAATGCGCGCCGATTGAGAAGCCCCGCTGCGACCTTCCTGGAAGAATTGAGTGTACATCCGCCATTTTAAATGATTAAAATAAGAAAAAATGTATATTAGTTTAATGTAAAAATAAACTGTATGCCGATTCTGACAAAAATATATTGACTTCTTCATTTTAAATAATTTTAATGAAAGTCAGGGAGAATATGGCCATTTCAGGTAGGTTTCACAGGTACCTGTCCCCTTAAGGTGAGGTGTGGCGCTGGAAAACAAAAAACAAAAATAGAACCCAAAAGCCAATTTTTTTTTCTCAGAGAAAAACTAACGCTCAGGAAATGAGTTTTGTTATGGATCAAAAAATTATAATTAAAAAATAATCATTGCTTTTTATGAAAAATTTAAAGCAAAAAAATAGAAAGTGTTTCTAAAGTTTCAAAGCGAAAAAATAACGTTCGAAAAATAATTTGTATTTTTGATCAATAAAATATAACGCGATTAATGTTCATATTTTCTCAGCGTTTAATTAAAAAGAGCCGAAATGTGACTATGCATAATATTTGTAAATCGTTAAAGGTTAATAAAGAGCGTGAAAATATGCGCATTTATATAAATATATTTATATATATCTACATGAAACTGTTCTACGATATTTCTAAGCTTTTGATATTTTTATTGAAAATTTGAAAATATGTAATAATTATTTTCGGTCTGTGGTCTACAGGAGAAAAATCAAGCAAAGTTGTAAGAAACTTAATTGTGGAGGGAGCTTTTACTGGCTAAACCATTTTAAATTATGGTAGTAGCGCGGTGTGACAGGTTAAAAAAATCGATTTTTTTTTACATTTTTCGGAAGAAAAACATCTTAAAAATATACTATACAAGTTTCGGACAGAAATTTTAATTATTTCTAAAGTTATAGCTAAAATAAGAGAGCGCGCCGTAGCGTGTATGAAAGCGTGTGACACGCGTTTTTCTCAAAACCATGTTTTCGAAATTTCGGGGAATCACTGACTCAAAACTATTCAACCGATTTGGCTAAAAATTTAACCCGTTATTCTAGACACACATATCTAGATCCCGGACCTTTACAACATTTCATTTTTTAATAATAAACTATTTAATTTAAACAATTTATGAAGAAAAAAATTAGATTTTGAGAACTTTTTTCACAAGTCCACCATGTTGTTTTTTTATTTTTATTTATATATTATAGCTTCCGGACCTAAAATAAAGTCTACAAAATAATAATCTCTTTGAATTTTTTATTTCAGATGACTTTGAAAGGCTGTGTGTTTCCCCGAACCAACTCATCTTTTTTTAAGGACTCCACTTTGACGTCAAAAATTTTAAACAAATTAATATAAAATTAACTTTAAAAAAATTTGTTTATATACTTCAAAAGCAAACAAGTAAAAACTTTAAAACGATCGCATTTTATTATCTTTTTAAAAAAGTTTCATGAAAAAACGTCGAAATTTCGGTCGTTACACCGGACTACTACCTTATTCAATGTGGCACAAAACAAATCATCCAACTTTTTTATTAAATTTTTTTTTTTTTTTAATGATGGAAGTCTTTACGTGCTCCATTGCCTGTCTCTTTCCATACTACCGCTCTTTGGGTTCTCTACAGTTCGGCCACTAAAAATTTCTCACAAAAAAGTGACGCTTTTAGGCGCTGTATAGCGCATTCCAATATTTTACTGGAACCATTTAGCACTTCAGCGATTATATTGGTGCGTGAATATTGCTCTTCACGAAATAATTGCGAAATAAATAGATTTTCGTTCGATTGCATATTTTCGCAGCTAAACATGTAAATAAATTGAAATAAATGTTCATTATAAGTAAAAACACAAAATAAAAACATTTTTACATCGAAGTAGCATTTTGGCATTATTACTTTTTTCCAATACCTGAGCGTGTGATTTTCTTAATATCGATGATGATTTGATTGGCGCAACCATCATATATCTTTTGTTAAGCGTGTTTGAGCCGCTTCCTTCCACAGAACCAAACGCTCATTAGTCTACAGCAGTTGCTTAATTTAGCATTTCGTAGTCAGTTCCACCTGATGAGCGCACCCACTCTTCATTCAATAATTTAATAGGTTAATAATGCATGTGCACGCATATATGTTTGTATGTATCTACATGATTATGTTACACCCACTCAATTTCCCCAACACGAAAATATGATAACTACGTACATGTATGTACCTACATATGAATGTGTGAGCATCACACCTTTTACTTAAGCTGAATTATTGATTTCAATGTTGACCTTCGGCTTGTGAACTAACAACAAACGACTTCTCTCGACCTCCGTCGTCGCTTAGTGTTAGAGGGGTATTGATGCAGTGAGCCTTGAAAACTCCAACAGAGCACTACATTGGCTTTTTTTCGATACATCACCCTCACACTTAGAGCTCGCAATCAAAGCGTGCATTTACCCGTTGCACTAACCCCTCCTTTAGCACTAACAACGCCTACACTATAACCGAATTTTATACGAGTACGAGTGGTAGGCGACGGCATTGACGCCGCAAAAGCTATCACACTCACTTAATTTCTAACTCCATCATCTATTTTTGGTTTTGTTGCTAGCGTTTCACATTTACACATACATGCACACATCCAGGTGCATTCCTTGAAGCAATCAATTAAACTTGTTTACCCCACTTACCAATTGATGGTACCCCTGACATGCGACATCACCTCCGATAGTAGGAAGTTTACTACTTAGTATTTGCTACAAGCCATCACAAAAACGCGTTTGCTTTATATAGGGCATTGCAATAGGTGCACTCGGAATTTGACGGTTCATAGCAGCCAGCTCCGTAAAGCTACAACTACGAAATTTGATGGAAATACTTATTTGTATTAATGTCTAATTTGTGTTTTAAAGGGCTCGCGATTCAACAGTGCGTTATAATTGTTAAATTTATTACCGAAATATATTTTATTCGTGGCAGTCCCAAAGAGTACACAATTCATCGTTTAATCAGAGAAACGCAGAATTAGTGGAGAGTATTGTTACTGTTCGAGAGAGTGTTCGAGAAAGTGTGCGCGAGAGTCTTGATATTTCTGCGACATCAACTTGTTTGAATGTCCAGATGCCCGGTTTATCAATAGCCCCGCTATATATACTCTGTCGAAGTTGAAGCGCTCTTAATGACAACCCCTGTATAATATATTGATTTCGTAAGTGGACCTTGCATGTCTGCCGGAAATAAACATAACTTCAAATTAAGAAATTGAACCGATTTCATAAGGCGGCAAAAGACAGGAGTTTGAAATTTTTGGTGTACTTTTCTGTGTTAGAAAGAAGGCAAAAAGAAAGCAATATGAATGAGGCCTTTAAGGGGTTAAAGTAAGACCTTGAACGCATTCAACAAAAACTTGGTAGTACATTTGTATGAATTGATGTGTGAAGATACGAGGGGCGTAAATAGTTTATAGAGAAAAAATTTGATGTGTAAATACAAATAATTGCACTTTCATATAAAATGGACACCCAATTAGCCTTAGTATTTCTGTTCAGTAACGGAGCACAATCTAATAGGCTGACACGCCCAGAGAGTAGGGGCGCGCAGGCACATGACTTCTACAGAAGCTAACTACAAGAAAAAGTGGAAGAGACTGCGCTTTCTATGTCACTGTACAGTCCACCTTGGTGTCGATACTTTTACTTGTTTCTGCTATCGGAACAAAGTGTCGATTGCTAAATAAATATCGCTAAAAAGTATCGCGAATATTCAGGTATCGAGTGAAAAATTTGCATATGCGAGGTGTGTTCAAAAAGTATCACGAATTTTTAATTTTCGCAGGCTACGTATATTCGAATTTCAATTTTTTTGAGGTGATATGTTTTTACTGATGCCTCTCACTCATGCCGACGAGTTCGGCCATGAATTCCGCATGTTGACTGTGTCATACGGAGAAGCTACTTTGGACCAAAGCAAAGTTTATCGGTGATACAAAACGTTCTCAGAAGGCCGAGAAGATGTGAACGACGAAAAGCGTGCCGGACGCCCGAGCACTTCAACAACAGACGAAAAAATTGATGGAGTGAAGAAAATGGTATTGGCCAATCGTCGAATCACCGTTAGAGAAGTTGCTGAGGACCTAGACATATCGATTGGGTCGTGCCATTCGATTTTTTTCAGTGATTTGAGCATGAGACGGGTACGGGTCGCCCCAAGATTCGTACCAAAACTCCTCAATTTCGATTGCTAATGGACTCTGTCCGCGACGACCCAATCGTGGGTTTATGGTTATAGCGTGGAAACTAAAACTCAATCATCTCAATGGAAGCTGCCGCACGAACCAAGACCGAAAAAAGCGCGCAAGTTCGGTCGAATGTAAAAGTTTTGCTTACCGTTTTCTTCGATTGCAGGGGCGTTGTGCATCAGCGTTGGGTGATCAAGACTATCTGCGTCCTGCTTCTATTGTACTAAGGCCATACGATTTTCGAAATAGCACACGAAGAAATGAAGTTCCAACTGTTCTGCGCTGTCCTGAGAAATACTTTTGCAATTCACTTTTAACAATAGTCAGGGGGATGCCGATGACCGGGTAGGAGGTCTTTGGGACCTATTCAGTCGTCCTCTTCCTGGAAACCTCATCAGCAACTTCGTTTCCCTTTTTATTTCTATGTTCTGGAACTCAGATTAACATCTCTGATTGCTGGTAGAGATTTGATATTTTTGATATTGGAGTTGAACAATTTGGATCTACATCATGGCATCACCAGTGCCTTGATCGCAGCTTGACTATCGGGAAAAAAATGTTGATATCTCTAAGCATTCTGCATGCCTGCAGGATCGCAAAGACTTCTGCCTGAAAAACACTAGCAGTATTGGGCAATTTTAAGGAAATAGATAAAATGACGGATTAATTGATGAAAAACCCCCTGCTCCGACTCCCGATTCCATCTTAAAGCCGTATGTGAAGACAGAGATGCCAGCGTTGGTACAGATCTTCCATTCATTGCAATCCGGCCTACTTGAAAAGATTGCCTTGGCACAACCCTTAAGCAACAGTTTGCGCATAGAGAGATTATACAGATCAGAGAAATACGGCCCAAAAATGATACTATGTTTCAGAGGTTGTCTGCAGAGGGCAATCTCCTTTAACCTGATTGCACTTTGAGCAGCGTTGGAAACTACGTGAAAGTCGATGGGAAGTAAGTGAAAAGTAAGAATCACTAAGTAGACAGCCCGTCCGAAGCGGCGAGAATATAATTGATTCCCTTCAAGGACTCGCAGTAAGTAAATCAAAAGACTTTTTGAAAAATGTAAGAATTTGCTTACACCAGAGCGATGGCAAGAGTTCAATTGTAGCAAATTTGGTTTAAATATCTTAGCCGGTCTTTAGCTTGAATTTTATGTGACTTGAGTTAATTCTTATAAATAATTCTCAAGTCACTTACAGTCAACTGAATGCAAATGCGGGTATGCAATGTTTAGCCAAATGCGTTCAATACTGGCCCACTGGATTATATCTATTTCGGAATTAAGCAGCCCATAGTTAAATTAAACAAAGCAATTTACAAAATTACACAAAGCAGTCCAACTAACTAGGCCAAGTCATTAAATATTTCCGTAGCAAACCGATTGAGTACGTAGCGGGCCCTAGAAGTAGGCGCAGGAGCATTAGGACCAATCCGATCGATTGAAAGCTTTGGTCTTACGTACACATTCACACACATACACATGTGCATTTGAGTGGACTGCATGAATATAAACATATGTAGATGTGTGCATATTTGTGCTGCTATTTGTGAGTGTGTTTGTATGTGGCTATGTTTGTATGGAAAAAGCCATGTGGAGAAAAGAAATTTCGTAGGTAATAAAACGTTTATAATCACAGGTACATACGCGTACCAAGTTTCAGGCATGGCAACAGAGCATACATACATACATGCATGCATGAGTAAATATATACAGTTGCGGACAAAACTCTCCGTACGACCCCTTTTTTCTCAATTTCTCCCGATCTAAAGTATTTAAAAGAAATGTAATGATGCAGTTGTGTCTAATTATATAACAAATGTAAAACAAAAAATTTATTTTCAGTATTTACTTTAAAAGTTATTCACGAAAAAAAGTGCACTGACAAAAGTGTACATACGTTATATTAAGACACTTATTTTGCTCTTCTTCTCTGCGAATACTTAACTGTAAAGTACCGTTTGTTTTATTTTGTGGCTCTACTTAAAATGTATGGCATTCTGAAAAAGTGTCGCTCCACAAAGAAATCTCTACTGATTTGAGAAAATTAGTTGTTGAGTACAGAAGTAATAAGAAATCCTTTGGTAAAATAGCTGATTTATTGCATTTAAGCAAGTCTACGGTACAAACTATTTGTAAAAACTTTGAAACATCCAATTCTCGGGAGAGTAAGCCGCGTAGTGGCCGGCCCAAGAAGCTCAACCGGAGATATGTATCCTTTATTCGCAAAGCAGTGAATCAGAATCCGAAAATACATGCTACTGATTTGGCCCAGGAAGTAGCCGAGAGGTATCAAAATGTTTTTCACCCACGTACAATAAGCAGGGCCCTTAAGGGGGGGGGGTAGGGTCACAAAATCGAAATTTTTTTTCTTCACTCATCTTATAGTAAATCATTTCAAGAATGTTGTGTCAAAATTTTAAGTGGATCGGAGCAGAACTCTCAAAGTTATAGCCTTTGTAGGCACTCTACCTCGAATGCGGAGCATCGATAATTTTTCAGAGTCATTTTTTCAAACGCGTTTTTCCCGAAACGACTTCTTAAAAGTCGGTGCCAATCACAACTCCGAAACTATTCAACCGATTCTTTTCAAATTTGGCACACGTTTTCTAAATCAAAAATACCTCCCCCCCCCCCCCCCCCCACTGTTTTTTTTAATTTTTTTTTTTAAGGTTGTTTTTCACTTACAAATATGGCGAAATTTTTCGCCAAAAATGCTCGTTTTTGCCACCAAAACTACAAAAATGAAAAAAAAAATTTTTATTAATGGGGGGGGGGGGGGGGGGCGGAGCATTACGTCATACTTTAACTGAAAAATTCGACTTTTTTAGTTTCAGATGATTCTACGACGAATGCCGATTGGCACCGCAGAGCACCTCTCGAAAAACATATCTCCAAAAAAACTCTGTCATGGGCTTATTTGTCAATATTTTATTATTAATATTTTTTAAAAACTTATTGAAAAGATGTATAATAACATGCAACTGATTTTATTAAAGTATCTTAAGCCATATTTCTGTAAAAAGTTAAAAAAAAAGTGTTTTTTTTTTAGCGCTAAACCCTACCACCCCCTTAATAATAAAGGTTACAACTGCAGAATTCCCCATATAAGCGAGAAAGACCGAAAGCTTCGTCTGGAGTTTGCAAAAAAGCACCTTAATAAGGGAATAGAATTTTGGAAACTAGTTTTATTCACTGATGAGTCCAAATACAACATATTTGGATACGACGGCAAAGCCAAAGTTTGGAGAAAACCAAATACTGTCATGGATCCTAGGAATCTTATTCCGACTGTTAAGCATGGTGGTGGCAGTGTCATGGTTTGGGGAGCAGTTGCAGCCACAGGAGTTGGGAACCTCGATTTCATTGGAGGAAGTATGGATTGCTTCCAATACAAGACCATTTTGGTACAAAACCTGATGCTATCCGTGGACAAACTAGGCCTAGGCCCGAGCTGTATCTTCCAGCAAGATAATGAACCGAAGCATACAGCGCAAATCATCAAGGACTGGCTGTTGTATTATGCTCCACGGCAACTATATTCACCTCCAGAAAGCCCGGACTTAAACATTATTGAGCATGTTTGGGAAATTTTGGAGCGAAGGATTCGGAAGCACTCTATTACTAGTGCTCCAATCCTCAAAGAGAAGCTGCTGGAGGAATGGCAGAATATCTCGGTGAAGTAGCTTGAAAACTTAGCAGCTTCAATGCCCAGACGTTTGCAAGCAGTCATCGATGCTGGTGGTGGGCCAATAAAGTATTACTTTCCACAAATTTAATCAGTTTTCCTAGATAATTCTTATTTTCTAAGTTCGTATGTACACTTTTGTCAGTGTACTTTTTTTGGTTCTTCGTGAATAACTTTTAAAGTAAATATTGAAAATAAATTTTTTTTTTACATTTGTTATATAATTAGACTTACAACAAAACTGCATCATTACATTTCTTTTAAATTCTTTAGATCGGGAGAAATTAAGAAAAAAGGAGTCGTACGGAGAGTTTTGTCCGCAACTGTATGTTGCCACAAACAATAACGGCCTAAGTCAATTTTCGATTTGTTGTTGTATTGGTACACCTCTTGGTATTGGTTAACCTCTTAATACAACTGAAATTTATTACCGGCGAGCTTTTTTTTTAAGTCTGCGAACAGCCAGTAGTCACTGTGAGCCAAATTTGGCTAATACGCTGGGCGTATCTCCAAACCATCGTTTTATTGTTGTTTCTGATGGAGCGGAGTCTTTATAATATTTTCCAAGCCATTACTTCGCTTTAACGGTGGAGACCACGTATGTCAAAAAAAGATAAAGAGTAGCGCTGAGGAGAATTCCATATTTCCGATCAGATTTGCTGGTACCGTTTTCATCATTATTTCCTTTATCTGCATATCATTGCAGCATAGGTCCTCAATAAAGCATTTTCATCTAGTTTTACGACTTCTCGCATTCATCGACTTTTTTTTGTAGTGATCCACCGCATGTTAGTCTTAGAACCGTCCTTCTTGCAGCTTCCTTAGGGGTTTCAATCAAGATCTTGTTTGGTCATCTTACCTTGTGAATACGCCGGAGATATTAGAAATCCTTAAAAGTTCCCTGGCAACATGGACTAGTATATGAATAACAAGGTAATATTTTATATCCTTCCAAAGGTTTACAATTATGTAGCACTTTTGCGCCGCTGCTCAAAGAATAACGGAGATCTGTAAGCCAGAAAGCTTCTCTAGAACTCTCGACTGTGCCTCTATTAGACTTTGGAATAGAGTTTAAGGTAAAGTTCCCCACACGAAAGAAATGGAATTTGCAGTCAGTAGTCAAAAGGAATACAACTGCACTTTACACTGACGGATCCAAGAGGGATTACGGCGTCAGCGCCGCACATACTTGTAATTTATATTCGAAAGACCTCGAAACTACCAAGTATTTTCGCCTGGGGAATTAGAATAGTACTTTTCAAGCAGAACTTTTCGGGATAAGAGAAGCTTGCAAGGTAATTAAAAACCACCCACAACAACTATCGGAAGTATGTACATATTTTATCAGATAGTCAAGCAGCCATCTTAGTTTTAAAAACACCTACAACGAATTCAAAAATAGTCAGATAATGCAAAGAAGAACTTAATGCTTTAGCGCGTACGACAGACATCACTCTTTTTGGGGTACCTGACCATAGCAACCTCGAAGGAAATGAGAAAGCAGATCAACTGGCAAGCCAGGGGCCATCCTATAGCAAAACTGAAGCGGTAGAAATAGGCTGTCCACAAAGCGTGCGCAAAACAAGACCTTCTCTTCCAGAAACAGGCCGTTGACAGATGAGCTAACACGAATACCTGCAAAATAACTAAGCAAACGTGACCCAATTTCAACAAATCCAGAACTGACGAGTTGTTAAGAAAGCCACGAGCAGACATATTCAGAATTACGTCAACAATAACCGGCCACTGGCCCTGAAGATACCAAGCCAGGAAGATGGGTTGGTCGTTGAAAAATAGATGTAGAAGCTGCAGCTCATGAAGAATCTAAGGAAACAGTTTTTCACTATCTGTGTGAGTGCCCAAGTCTGGGTGTTCTACGACATAGAACGCTGGTGAAATTCTTGTTGGTCAACTTGAAATAAATTGCAGAGAAAAAAATGGACGAGGTAGACAATTTCATGGTCAAATCAAGATGGTTCGACTAATAATAAAAAGCAGTAGTTCAACAGATGTGTATCAAATTGGCATCTTTTGTGCTAATTGGGTCAGGGCTGTGTCACTTAGATAGAAACTAAACCACCACCACCCGCACCAGGCCTCTTTTATATTGAATCTGATCTATAATTTCCATGCAACTAGAATAAAAAGGGGCGACGTAATTTCATTCGCTTTGCACTCATATCGATTAAATTTGAAGCGCCACTTCCCTCTTACAGTTCACGTTGTATGTGAATTAGTTTAAAGACTCTTGAAAGCAGAAGAATAATCCAGTCTCTTATGCTTGTTTGCGACGTGATCAGGGATTCCATTGACTGTTCTGAACTTGTCAGGCTGATTAGTTTTAATATAACCAGCAAAGGTCTTCGTGTTCAAAATCCTTCTTATGGCCATTTGCAACAGCCAACTATCTCTTTCATCCACCCATAACCAGAGTATTTTCAGGATATAATAAAATCTTAAAAAAAAAATTAAATATTAATTTTTCATCTTCGAGGTCTGCTTTTAACTCTTCCACTGACACTCTGTACTATTAATTTTGTGAAGGAAAGGCGCGCCCAAAAACTAGGCAGTAAGTAATCTTATCTTCGATGCCGCATTCACTGAGTTTCTCCCATGGTACAAAACTTAATCCCCTTATCGGAAGATTTAAAGGGCCGGCACTCAAAGTGTAACCAACTCCAGACCGCTCGCGCAGCTAATGCATGGGCATCAACTGTCTGTTAGTTGGCTAAATGACAGTCCTGAAAAATGATCTCAAGTCAAGCCTTACAAGATCCAAATGCGCATCATCTCACACTAAAGCAGCATCAAGTCAGACTAGAGAGAGCGTAGGAGTTGCTTCGCTTGGCCGAAAGCGGTCGATTTCCGAACATTGTGGTTTTTAACGAGACAATTTTTCAAATTCAGCAATTCGTAAACTACCAAAACGATAGGGTTTATTTGACCGACTGTTCATACAAGAATTTGAGTCATCAATTGGCCACCAGAAGTCAGCACCCGCCACTGGTAATGATTTGGGCCACTGTAACCGCAGATGGGCGCTCTCCCACCGTTTTCATCGAGCCTGGCGTCAAGGTAAATGCGAAATATTATCGGAAAAGTATTCTGGAGGTTCTTTTGGAGCCGTTGGCTTTCGGTGGCAGACTATGGACGTTTCAACTGGACTCGGCACCATCTCACAAAACTCAAGCGAACCAAGAATGGCTAAAAAACAACGTTCCGAACTTCATAATGTCCACACAATTGCTCTCAAATTCAGCAGACGCAAATCCGATGGACTATTCTCTTTTAGACAGGAAGATCCGAACTAAAAGATTCACCAGTCTCGAGGCACTGAAAAAAGTCATTGTCCGTGAATGGGCCATAGTACCTGCAAGTCACATTCGGGCAGCTTGCGACTCGTTTCTGGACCGTCTCCAGGCCATAGTCAAGGCAGAAGGTGGTCATATCGAGCAAAAGTAAATTGATTCTTAATTTTTTATTTTTCACACAGTTTTTACTTTGACTTGAATAAATTGGTTACACTCTAGTGCCGGACCCTGTATAATCAAAGAAGATGTAAACGGAGTATTTTTCACTAGCTTGGCTATATTTTTTTTTTCAAGACCACGGTTTTCGTCCGCGTGTTTTCTTTTGTGGCTTATATTTTATTGCATTTTCTACTATTCTCTTAGATCAGCGTTTCGGTTATTTTTCAATATGAAAATCATTTATTTCGAGGGGCTCTCGAAACTTGATGCTGCTGGGCTCTCACTTCACATTAATTTAATTTTTGTGGCCTTATGTTGACACAATGATCTGCAATTATGAAACTACGCAAAATAGTTGTGCTTTGGTAACGGTTCTATATTTCAATGGCATACCAGCATGAAGCTGAATACTTGATTCTGACCAATTTAAAAGAATCGAAGCAGAGCTAGGATTATAAATATTATATAGTAGAGTATAGAGTCTTTATTATTTTTCACATAACTGTACATATATGATGGTGTTTCGATGCGTAAAGCCCAGATCAATGTAGTTTGATTCAAATCTGTGCCGATTGGCACATCCCTTAAAGCTTCTTGTTATTATGAATTTATACTTTTACACTTTCCGCATCACAATGGGCCTACAGCAGGCCTAGGTGTGTCAACCGACAACCACTAGGTATACCTACACTTTCCGAACTTTGCTTCAAAAACCTTCTTGAGCGTGGTACACAAATGGATTGCCGGTTGCATTAGCTGTCGTAGAGAGAAAAAAATCTCTACTGGAATAAAAGAACTTAGTTAAGGAAACTTAGAAGAAATATCATCGACTACTCAACTTGGACTTGAGGCCGTCGTAGCCGAAGTACATGGGTTCAAAGCCCCGGGACATGAAACACCAAATGGTCTAAAAAGTATTTTTTAATAACTGTCGCCACTCAGCAGGCAATGGCAAATCTCCGAGCGTAATTCGGCCATGAAAAAACTCCTGATAAAAAACCACTTGGTGTTCACAGGCGGCATACAACTGTAGGTCCCTCAACAAAAATGGTTGCCTTAAGGGTGAATAAATACATTTTAAATAGACATTTTGGATATATCAATATCTAATACTCATTTTGTTCAGTTATTTAGCAAAAATGATGAAATACAAGGTGAAGTCCAAAATAAACAAGACTGGTGTCAAAAAAATGTTTTTGATGGCGCCATCTTTTTAGTGAGTTGGTGCGTTGGAAGTTTAATCCCTAGCTGACTTACAGTGAAAGCTTGGTGCAAAAATGAGTTTCGAACAAAGAGCCATTATCAAATTTTGTTTTAAAATCGCTGAAACGTTTACCGAAACATTTGAATTGATGAGAAATGTTTCTGGCGATGATTGCCCATCTCTTGCCAGAGTTCATGAGTGGTTTAGACGTTTCAGAGATGGTTGTGAGGACATAAATGGCAATGAACAAAATTAGTAATCACCGCCCAAAATCAGTAATCACCAAAATCTCTATCGAAATTGTTCGTAAATTTATATAAAATGAACCGAAATCGTTGAAGCCCATGGAATCGGAGATGAATATCTACAAAACATCGATTTATCGCATTTTAACTGATCATTTGGGCTTATGAAAGGACTGTGCACGTTTCAATCCGCACCAGTTAACTGAGGTCCAAAAATTGCTCAGAATTCAACCTTCGAAAGGCCTCATAAAAGAGGCGAGAACATACTTTAGAAGTTTGTAACTGGTGATGAAATGTGGTATTTCCAACATGAACCTGCAACTAAGCGTCAAAGGGCCGAATGGAAGGCCGCAGGCGAATGGAAGGCCCCAGACCATCTGTTTTCACGATTTCAAGCGAATTGTCCACAAGGAGTTCGTGCCAACATCCCAAACCGTCAATGCAATTTTCTATCTTAGCGTTTTTGAGCGTTTGTTGCATCGCATTCGTCGAATGCGCCCTGAATACCGCGAAGGAGGAAGCTGGCGCTTATTGCATGATAATGCACCATCTCATCGATCCACTCTTGTGACTGATTTTTTTATTATAAATCGCAGTTTAACCATCAATCACTCACCGTATTCGCCTTAAATGGCTCCCTGTGACTTCTGCCTTGCATTTGGCCATGGAAGGAAAATATTTTGCGTCCGCAGAGGCCATCCAAAAGGCTTGTACCAACATCCTGAAGGCCATTCCGGTCAAAGACCTGAAACACTCTTTCGAAAAACTTTTAGATCACGCAAAACTGCGTTTCGAGGCCAGAGGGGACTATTTTGAATAAATAAACTCGAAGTTATCAGAACAAAGCTCCTCTCGTTTCTATTTGAGTTCAGTCTTGTTTATTTTAGACTCCACCTTGTAAAAAGTTTATAATCAGAGGTTTTATTATAATATTCAAAGAAAAATGCTATTTTTTAATACAAATGATCGGATGTTTATTTCATTATAAAGAGGAAGGTATGCCGTTAATAGTGGAAAATAACATCAGGCAAATGACGATCACGACCACGCTTACAGGGCAATATCTTTTTCATGAAATTTTCCTTAAGCGAATTGCAAAGTGGCTGCCCTATGTCCTCGATGGCCTCACGAATTCCATCTTTGAGGTCTTGAATCGACGCTGGGCTATTGGCGTAGACCTTCTCTTCCACGTGGCGCCAAAGAAAAAAGTCACAAGATGTGAAATCACAAGATCTCGGTGGCCAATTGTGATCACCTCTTCGAGAGATAACACGGACCGGAAACTTTTTCCGTAAAAGGTCAATGGTTTCGTTGCTTATGTGGCACGTAGCGTTGAAAATAAACATTGTCCAGATCAATTCCATCCAATTCTGGCCATAAAAAATCGTTAATCATCTCTCGATAGCGCAATCCATTCACCTGTAACACCAGTTATTGGAAAACCCTTTATATTATTATTGAATACCAAATACTGCACCCAAACCAATATTTTGTTTTTTTCAATTCATTCCACTTGATTCCAAATGTAGCTCTAAAATACATTCACTAATATTCGATTCAACTCAACCTGCCTTGATGACGCAAATTCCAATAAAAAAAGTTATTTTCGATTTTTGGCCCTCCTGTATTATGCAGTTTAATAAAATATGCATTTGGGTGTGTGTTGGGGCCTTGTGAAAGGCATTGATTTTTGATATGATAATCACACAAATTACCAATCATACGAAAGTAAATGAATTTGAAAGAAATGGATCAATTAGTCAACTGAATTATCTGAAATGTCTTAAGCTGTCAGTTTTAGGGTTGCGCAGAGCGAACTGCAGAGCCGAATATTCCAACGTTGCTGTCACATCCATTTGTAGTAATTGCATGCCTAGCCACCGCACAGGTCACTGTTCGGACACAAAGCGCCCAGTGAGGTGTATCATATTTGTAGTTGTAGTTATTGTCTCTAGCAATGAATGCGATTGGCAGCAAACATTTGAGGGGAAGGGCAATGGGTAATTGACATGCGTCTAAACTATTGGCACGTCTATGCTGTGCACATTAGCGGTTGCGCTTGGGTGTGGGAGAGAAAGTTGTTCCTGTGCTGCCCATTCACTACTCATTTATGAAATAATCGGCACAGTGACGGTAAGCGACAAATTATACATATACAAATATTATTTAGTTAGTTAGGTGCGTCATAAATTGAGTTAATACTTGCGGAGGTGTGTATGTTTGTAAGTATGTGTGTATGTATGTATGCATGTATGTGTGTGTTACAAAGAGTTCACATGCGAATAGTTCAATAATTAGGTCCGTCATTTGTTTGATTTGTAATAAACACAATGCTCACAAGAATGAGGCATTATTTCCGTCCATTTCAATACACAAAATGGAGGTATGAGTCAGTGGCTCATGGGCAGCACTACCCTGTCGAGAAATTCACGTATACCGGACAGGTGCGCTTCTATGAATTTAAAGGCATTTAAAGCATTACCTTTTATTTTCCATACAACTGCAACTGAAAATCCCATGACTATGGCTCCGGAAGTGTCAATTTCCTATGCTATCCCCACCGTATCGCTTCTCCGTGAGTTAGATTATCGTCGGTCATACTCTGCATTTCCTTAGTAGGTGGTCTCCATAGCCAAATAGTTTGGTGCGTGACTATCATACGGAAATCCACAGGTTTGAGTCTCCGGCCACGAAACACCGATTGATAGACAAAGTTTTTTCTAATAGCGGTCGCCACTCGGCAGGCAATGACAAACCTCCGAGTGTATTTCCGCTCCTCATGAAAAAACATCTGCCGTACGGAGTCGGTTTCAAGCTGTAGATTCCTTTATTTGTGGAACAACTCCAAGACACACAACACAAATAAGCGGAGGAGCTCGATCAAACACCAAAAAAGAGTGTATTCGCCAATTATATATTGGGCTGGAGAATAAGTTTATAGCGTTTTTATATTTTCTTTTATTTTACAACGAATTGTGTGCTGTTTGGAAAAAATACTCTTACATCACTCGATAGAACTCTTTCTGCTCTATAAAACTATGTTAAATGCATTCTTGAGTTATTTAATTTTTAGGCTTAGAAATGGAATACCCAGGAGGCAAAAAATCAACATTTTCGACAACTGCTCTGCTCTTCTTCTTTTGTTTTCATCGAGGTCAAAAAGCTGCAGAAACAGCCCGGGACATTTGCGACGTGTATGGAGAAGGTATCATAGGTGAGTCTACAGCACGAAAATGGTTTGTAAAGTTCAAAAATAGTGACTTTGACGTCGATGACAGGTCCAACTGCGGAAGGCCTTCTGAATTCGATGAAGAACGTTTGAAATTACTTTTGAAGGAGACGCTCGCCAAACCAGTCATGAATTGGCGAAAAAAATGAGTTCCGATTATAAAACGATTCTCAATCTCCTTCATTCAATGGGGTTTATCGAGAAATTTGGAGCCTCGGTGCCTCAGGAGCTCAATGAGAAAACCTTAGAAAGTTGCCTTCAAATTATTTCTCAGCATCTCGCCCGCCATCGAGCAACACCCGGTCATGAACAGCGCTTTTTGTACCGAATCGTCACAGGAGATGAGAAATGGTGCCCATACATCAATATGAATCAAAGAAAGGAGTGGGTGGCTCCAGGAGATACGCCAAAGCCGAGAGTCAAGAGGGCTCTTTATCCAAAGAATATCGTGATATGTGTTTGGTGAGACTGGGAGGGCATGGTGCACTGGGAAATACACGAAAAGAATGCCACGGTCAACAAGGAGCTCTACATTGCCTAGCTATACCGCGTGAATGAGGCTATTCGAATAAAAAGACCTGATCGACATGGTCAAAACATACTCCTTCACGACAACACCAGGTCGCATATTGCACAAGTTGTCACAGTCGCACTCCAAGAGCTCGACTGGGAGGTTCTTTAGCATCCGGACCGCCTTGCACCAACCGATTACCATCTCTTCCGCTCCTTGGGCGTTGATAACAAAGAGAGGTGGGAAGAGGTTGTCAACAGCAACGGCGAATATATAATTGATTAACTTATTGATATAATTATTCAAGGAGGTTTGACGGATATTTTTTTTTACCGATGGGTCCAAGAACAAGATAGGGTCTGGAGCCGGATGGTACTTAAGCGATGGTAATAAGTATCACTTTGGTATATTTGGTATCCCCACAAAACTAATACGGGTTTGCAAGATAACGTTGCTCAACACCAGCAGCGCCGTCAGAATTGGGAAGGACCTCTCCGAGCCGTTTGATACCAAACGAGGTTTCAGACAGGGTGACTCGCTGTCGTGTGAGCCGCAGAACTTAATCGCTCAGGCACAATTTTTTATAAGAGCGTACAATTGTTTGCGTATGCCGCTGATATTGACATCATTGGCCTTAAGAACTGCGCTAATAGTTCTGCCTTCTCCAAATTGGATAAAGAGGCAAAGCGAAGGGGTCTGGTGGTGAACGAGGACAAAACGAAGTACCTGCTATCATCAAACAAACAGTCGGCGCACTCGCGTATCGGCACCCACGTCACTGTTAACAGTTATAATTTTGAGATTGTAAAGGACTTCGTATACCTAGGAACCAGCATTAACACCGATAACAATGTCAGCCTTGAAATCCAACGTAGAATCTCTCTTGCCAACAAGTGCTACTTTGGACTAAGTAGGCAACTGAGCACTAAAGTCCCCTCTGGACGAACAAAACCAACACTCTACAGGACTCTCATCATGCCCGTCCTAACGTATGGCGCAGAAGCTTGGACGATGACAACATCCGATTAAGCGACGCTTGGAGTGTTCGAGAGAAAGATTTTGCGTAAGATTTTTAGACCTTTGCACGTTGGCAACGGCGTATATCGCAGACGATGGAACGATGTATGGGCTTTACGACGACATAGACATAGCGCAGCGAATAAAGATCCAGCGGCTACATTGGCTGGGTCAGGTCGTCAGAATGGATACAAACGCTCCAGCTTTGAAAGTATTCGATGCGGTACCAGCTGGTGGTAGCAGAGGAAGAGGAAGGCCTCCTCTGCGTTGGAAAGATGGTGGTGGAAGGTGGAGAAGGACTTGGCTTCACTTGGTGTGTCCAATTGGCGCCGGTTAGCACGAGAAAGAAACGATTGACGCGCTTTGTTAAACTCCGCCAAAATCGCGTAAGCGGTTATCGCGCCAATTAAGAAGAAGAAGAATCAGTATCACTTTGCTATGGAGGAAATGACAACTGTTTTCCAAACGGAAATTTTTGCCATCTGAAAGTAGCCGACTGGATAATCGAGAGGAGATGGAGCGGGGAACAGATTGGAGTTTTCAGTGACAGTCAGGTTGCACTAAAGGCCCTGAAGAACGGGAATCAAACCTCAAATATTGTTCAAGAATGTAAGAAGAAGCTTAATTCTGTGGCAAGACAGAACAGGCTTGTACTTATATGGGTTCCGGTGTTCAAAGAAACGAAATTTCCGGTGAATGGTTCCATCGACCATGGATCAGCGGTTCCCCCTCAAGGGCCAGAGCCAATAATCGGAATCAGTTCCGCAGAAATCATGAATTGGATCAGTGATTATACATGCAATTTACATAAAGGGCGATGGTCCGGTCTAGAACCCTGCAGAACTGTATAGTGTTTTGTGACAAGTCCGAACAGAAAACTGTCGAACTTTCTACTAAAACTTGGAAGGAAAGACGTTCGGTTGATGGTCGGTATTAATACAGGGCATAACCCATGGGGTCAGCATATGACCACCATTCAAATCATTGAGGGCCCAGTGTGTCTGTCTTGCTTGGAGGGGCGGATAGCTCTGAGCACTTTCTCTGTGAATGTCCTGCCTTTGTTAGAGCAAGGCTACGAGTTTTGGGTTCCGATGTCGTGAGAATGAGTAATATTCGTTCTCTGAAACTGGAGGATATTTAGAGATTTGTCAAAGAATGTGGAAGAGTCTCACAGGTTGAACTATCTTTGTATCTGTCTCTATTCTTTCCTATCTCTTTCTCTTATATTTTTCTCCTGCCCTCCTTGACTATCTACCCTCTAGCCAGAGCTCTAAAGAGCTTTTTAGCCTAAGTATTTTAGGAGCCACCAAATCTCTTGGTGCTCCTTGGCTCGACCTATTCAAATTTCCATTTCGATGTAATTATTGTTTTTTGTTTAACAAAAGTTTTGGGTAAAAATGCTACGAACTTACTCTCCATATACTTTTTACTCCGACGCAGCATTCCTCTTGCCAACAACTGGCATTTTGAACTGAGAATGTATTGGCGAGTAAAGTTATGAGGCGTGACATTTTTAGCTGGCGAATGCGTACTGTTCGCCTTGGTTGCGCAGTGCGCACGCACGGATCGAGCCACATGTATCAACATTATTCAGGCACAGAGTCAGGGAAAAAGCTGGTGATTTTGTTTTGGTATCATATACTTTTGGTTTTGTGAAAATGTCTGGTTTTGTGCCGAATAATCGTCATATGCGGAAAGTGTTGATTTTCCACTTTCATTCGAAAAAAAACGGCGGCTGAAGCGCATCGAGAGCTACAAAAAGTTTATGGAGATGCTGCTTTAAGTGAAACAACGTGCCGAGATTGGTTCCGTCGCTTCAAAGACGGCGATTTTAATGTTGACGACCATCCGGGAGAAGGAAGGCCAAAAACCTTCCCTGAATTGGAGGCATTGCTCAATGAGGATCCGTGTCAAACACAAATAGAGCTTACTTAAGTATTAGGAGTTACCCGCCAATCCATTTCCAAGTGATTGCATGCTTTGGGAATGATTCAGAAACAGGTGACTTGGGACTTGGGTTCCTTATGAGTTACAACCAAGGACGTCGTTTGAACGTCGTTTTTTCGCCTGTGAACAACTGCTCCAGCGGCAAAAAGGAAGGGGTTTCTTCATCGCATCGTGACGGGTGATGAAAAATGGACTCATTACAACAATCCAAAGAAAAGAAAGTCTGCCCGGTCATGCTTCTGAAGGGTTTTTTAATAGGTGCGCTTCAACTTTTTTCCGATAGGGAGGGCGAACGACGCAATATTTTTTATTTTTCGCTTGTCATTTGTAAACTTCATTAGTATACATTTCATCATGGAACGCTATACACTTGAGCAACGATTGCAAATCGTGCAAATTTTTTATGAAAATAATCGTTCTGTTGCTGCTACTTTAAGAGCATTACGGCCATTTTACGGTCCATTTAACAAGCCGTCCCGTTTTGGGGTTATGTGAAGTTATTGGTCTACAGTAACAAGCCGGCGACGATTTGTGAGCTCAGAGCTAATATTGAACGCGAAATTGCTGGAATTTCGGCCGATTTATGCAAAAGAGTGGTCGGAAATTGGGTTCAACGATTGGACTTCGTAAAACGTGCACGCGGTGGTCATGCAAAAGAAATCGAATTCCATACTGAAATGTATATGTTCAAACTCAATAATAAAAAAAAAATTAGTTAAAAAAGTCAAACCGTTTGTGTTTTATTCAAAAAAGTTCAAAAGTTGAAGCGCTCTTACTGAAAAACCCTATACGTCATCGCCTCGGCCGAATATTCACGTTGCTAAAGTTATGCTATGTATTTGGTGGGACCAAGTTGGTGTTATTTATTATGAACGGTTAAAACCAAGCGAAACCATCACTGGGGATTGGTGTCGACTTCAATTGATACGATTGAGCCGAGCAGCAGGCGCAATACACGAAGAGGCATGAAAAAGTGATTCTACAGCATGACAACGCTTGGCCTTACGTTGCCAAACCCGTTAAAACCTACCTGGAAACACTGAAATGGGTAATCCTACCCCACCCGCCATATTCTTCAGATATTGCGCCGCCCGATTATCACCTGTTCCGATCGATGGCACATGGTCTAGCTGACCAGCAGTTCCAATCATATGAAAACATCAAGAAATGGCTTGATCCGTGGATAGCCTCAAAAGATGAACAGTTTTATCGCGAGATCTACCAGAAAAATGGAAAAAGGTAGTATGCAGCGATGGGCAATACTTTCAATGATTCACTTGTAACCATTTTTTCAGAATAAAGTTATATTTTCATCAAAAACAAACAGCGAGAACTTAGTTGCGCACCTAATACATACTTGTACACTCATAAAATTTTCTCATCGCTTATTTGGTTGGAGCACTTTAAAAATTCTCTTCCATAACAAAAACTGCGTAAAATGCAAGAAAGTTGGCTTTATGCGTTCTCGCGGCGGCAGTATTAGCCGTCGTCCAGTAATGTTTTCATTGAGGGCACGTGCAAGCAGAAAATGATGCCACTTAACTGGGCAAGCAAGGAAATGTTGTATATGACAGACACACACACGCGGACGTTTGCCACATTCTGCATCCTCCAACCACCAACGATGACTCAAGAAAAGGAAAGCAAGGAAAATTGAGGGCAATAATTGTGTGGGCGAATGCTGAAGCGAACGGACAAGGAACGTCAATGTCAGTGCACTATTTTTCGATTTTTTCCCAATATTCATAATTACTCTTGTATATACTCGTACGCATGTCTGTATGTATGTTTCGTTTTGTTTGTGGGATTGCATTTGACGGTTGTAAATTAAAATTGCATTGCATGCATTGCGACTATTCTTGAAATCCATTAATTTATGCAAATTGAAAATTAGGTCAAAGTGGTTGCTTTAAACTGGCCGCCAGTTGCAGCAGCAAGAGCCAATGGAACTGCAAATTTCACATAACTCACTATGTAAATATGTAAATATGCACTTGCAACTGCTACATTTCTTAATGGGGGGTTCATAAGTTACTAAGTTATTTGGTGTACATTTTAAAACGAAGGCAACCACTCGAACAAAGTTTTTTAACAAACATTCCTTGGCACTGTGAGCAATTTAAATTTAAATGAGAATTAAAAATAAATACAAAATGTAGGAGTATGAAGTGCGGCAAATCGCACTCATGAATTATGCAAACATTCGCATTTGCGCTCACCACCACGTTTGGTGATATTTTGCCGGCAGGAAGGCCAACGGTTGGGTGGCTGGTTGGTTGGTCGGCGACCAACTCGTTTGACTAAGCAACAAAGTGCTCGTAATAAGTTGAGAATTTATGCGTAGCAGATGATTTAAATATGAATGCTGGCGAATTAGCTTACGACAAATTGCTGAATTATTGGATTTACCGTTGCTCTGACCAAATTGCGACGGCCACCATGCGCTTGTGCGTAGCACATCGGCTATTATGCTGAACTTTGTTCTTCCGTACAGTAGGGTTTGCCTGCTAAACGAAGCAACTAACTAATCACTTGTCAAATTCTTGTTTGCTAATAAACTTCCAGCATTGTCATCTTGCGTGGTGCAATCGATTTCTTTGGAGCCGTTTATAGGTTGGGTTAAGTTAGAGTACAGGGTGGCTGATGAAAGCCGCTACCAAAAAAAAATTGAATAACTTTTTTTCTTTTTAAGTTATCTGTTCCATTTTTGTTTTAATTTGCAGATTGATCTTTAAAATTTATTAAAATGGATAACTGGGACACGCAAACAAGAATTTGGATAGTCCGCCGCTATCACGCACTGGAGTCCGTAGTTTTGGTACAGAGAGAGTACAGGCGGATGTTTGGCGGCGATCCCCCGAGCAGATGGACCATAATGAGACTGGTGAATAATTTTGCTGAGCAAGGAACAGTCGCAAGAAGGCCTTATCATCGAAACCCACCAGTTCGGACGGAGGAAACGATCGCTGCTGTAGCTGCAGCTATACAAAGCAATCCAAGGGTTTCAACAAGAAGCTTATCTGCTCAACTTGGTGTCAGCCGACAGTCTTTGCAAACAATAATGCACAAAGATTTAGACTTACTTCCCTACAAAATTCAAATGGTTAACAAACTGAATGCAGCAGACTTGCCGATTCACTTGGAATTTTGCCAGAAGATCCTGCAAATGGTGGAAGAAGACCAAAACATGTTAAACTGCCTTTTCATGTCTGATGAGGCCTATTTCGATTTAAACGGCAATGTGAACAAACAAAATTGTCGAATATGGAGTACTTCTAACCCACAGATACTCCACGAGACGGAATTGCATCCTCTTCGCGTGACAGTGTGGTGTGCGGTTTCTTCACGCTGTATTGTCGGGCCTTATTTTTTTGAAGAAAATGGTCACACCGTTACGGTTACTGGAGACCGTTATTTGAAAATGCTGAAAGAATTTTTCTATCCAGAACTACGCCGAAAGAGAATTCCTTTCAACTCTGTGTGGTTTCAACAAGATGGGGCAACGTCTCACATAGCCCAGACTGTTATGACAGAGTTGCGACGAAAATTTCCCAATAAACTGTTTTCAAGAAATTCCGAATTTCTTTGGCCCCCCAGGTCGCCTGACCTTACTGCACCTGACTTTTTCTTGTGGGGTTTATGTAAACAAGAAGTTTATAAAACAAAGCCAACAAATTTGGATGAACTAAAACAATCCATTCGGGCAACAATTGCGGCTATTCCTGTCGCAACTCTCAAAGCAGCAATGAACAACTTTTTACTAAGATGCCGCACTTGTGTCAACTAGCATGGGGGGCATTTAAATTCAATTATTTTTAAAACTAGTTAAGCTACATTTAATAAAATTTAATGACCTTCAACTTGAAAAAAAAAA
The DNA here is from genome assembly GCF_027943255.1 of Anastrepha obliqua. NCBI lineage: Eukaryota > Metazoa > Arthropoda > Insecta > Diptera > Tephritidae > Anastrepha > Anastrepha obliqua. The sequence goes on from NC_072892.1 coordinate 24,561,193, forward strand.
AATGAATTCCATACACTAAAAAAAAAGTTATTTGAGTTTCTTAATGTAGCAAAATTCATCAGCCACCCTGTATTATTCGGTCTGTACGGCCAATAAGACTTTATAGGTCCATTGTGATAGCGACATGACAACCTCATGTATTTTTCTTCGTGGAACCATTTGTGGCTACGATAGCTTACCCACATTGAAAGGGGTTACACTGCAACTGTCTTCTGAGGTTAAAACTTAGGAGTAATCCTAGATAGTAAGCTTACCTGAAAGAAGCACGTCGAGCAGAAGGTCTCTCGAACACTAAAAGCCTTCAGGCAGTGTAAGAGAACCTTTGGCAAGACATGGGGTCTAAGACTGGCGATAATACACTGGTTGTACATCACCCTGATTAGGCCCATTATTACATACGCCTCCAAAGTAAACCCCCTAAACAGACTACAGAGAAGTGTGTGCTTGGGTATCCCAGGTGCTATGAGTACGACATCTGGTAATGCCCTTAATGTCACTTTGAACTTGCAACCTCTAGATCTTGAAATTCAAAAGGAAGCGATGAAGGCGACGTACAGGCGCTAGTTAAATGGAGTTTGGGGAAATGAAGAATGCACTGGCCACTGTGAGATATACCACCAGTTGTCCTAGCGGTGCACACTGTTCTCGATGCCAGTGGAGAATCGCGTGCCTTTCGTTGGCTTCGGTAAGAAGTGTTATGTTTTGATCCCAGATAGAGATCAATGCTTAAGTTAGGGAACCTATTAACGGAATATCAGCACACTTTCTACACCGACGAACCCAAAACCAGTGATGGTAGCGAATCTGGATGGTACTTAGATGAAGACACTAAGTACTCCTATGCCACAGGATAGATGGCGACGGTATACCTTACGGAAGTCTATGCCATCTTGAATGTGGCATACTGGCTAATTGAGAAAAAGTGGTGGGGTAGCAGTATTGGCGTTTGTAGCGACAGTGAAGCTGCAATGAAAGCCCTTGCTAACCCACGCTGCTCTTCGAAATTAGTTGGTGAATGTAAGACAAAACTGTACAGTGTTGCAAAACACATCAAAGTTAGACTTATTTGGGTGCCTGGACATTGTGGTATTACAGGGAACGAGTTAGCTGATAAACTGACTATTGAAGGCTCTGCAAGTATGCCACTTGGCCCCGAACCCTTTCTAGGTATCAATTCTGCATCGATTCAACTATGGATTGACGACTTCATAAGGTCTACCCATAAAGCACATTGGACTGGGTTGAACTCGTGCAGAGTAGCCAAGTGCTTTGTGAAAGAACTAAACAGGAAAATAGCGACCTTTCTCCTAAAACTCAGCAGAAAGGACCTGAGAGTACTGGTGGGTGTAATCACAGGGCACAACGTCTGCGGTTAGCATATGGCTGCCATGGGGGCCGTCGACAGTCCGATATGCCTATCCTGTCTTGAGGATGACGACACTGCAGAGCATTTTCTCTGTAGCTGTCCGACGTTGCGCAGAATCAGACTTAGGATATTGGGTTGCGATATACTGAGCATGGATAAAGTGCATACTCTTCCTCTTCCGAATCTCTTAAGATTCATCAATAAATCCAAGAGATTTGTGTAAGAGTAACCTCAAACTAATTTGTCCGTCTTACCATTCACATTTTATCTTTCCTATCTCTATTCTTGTACTGAAATCTATCCGCGTGTAGTACAATGGTATCCTGACTGAGTGCTTGTACTTGCCCAACCCCCCTATAATCTAATATAATCTAATCTTATCATTTGTGGCTCTTATGAAGCGCAGGAGTGGTTCCACGCCATACAGTTCCGTAAGAGAATTGTAGGTGTCATTACAATCAAATTTTTATATTAAATATGCTGGCGCAAAATTAGTCATTCAATTATTTTTTTAATAGCTTTTTATTAAATAAAAACCTCTGACTTGTGCAATGAGCTGAAGCGATGGAGCGCGCTTGTCTGTTTTTATACTGCGTGTCTATTTTTTATATTTGCCTACTTCGATGTAGGCAAACGATGTACAACGCCATTCACAAAAATTTTAAATTTTCGGTTAGGGGGATTAATTTTGCGCCACTTTGTACAGCTGCGCTTCATGTGAATAGTTTATCTCGCTGAAATTTCTTCACGGTTCTATGTTGCACAAGTAAACTTTACTGGTCGTCAGTACAGGAATGAAAAAGATTTTGAGTGACTACAAAATACTGTACATTTTCTTTTTTTTTGTTGTTGTTTTTTCTTACATTAATGGGCTTCTTTCTCTATACAAGGAAATCAAATGAGCCTAAAGCCTCACTGGACCAAGTTGTCCTCGCTAAATTCTTTCAGACAAACTTCGCTAACTCACTCAGTTTTCGCCCTGATTTGCTTGCAATTTTGACACCAAATTACGGAAGGGTTAAGCTTTTTAAATTTGTAAAAAACACACAAATGAGTTAACTTAAAAATCGGCCCAATTCGAGCAAATACTTTGTATGGAGGAAAAGGCGTGACACCACAGCGAAAAAAATTTCTAAAATCAATGGTAATTTGTAGCCACTTGAAGCATACACTAAAATTCAATGAGCTATAAAACAGCATACACAGACAATTTCTACAAATTCTGGTCAAAAAATTTCAAGTTTGATGAAATTTTAAAAGATTTTCAAAAATTTTGTACGAAGTTTGAAACTTTGAGCTACATGGTTTCTGTTGATATTTGATTATTTTATTCCTGTATGGAAGATATTTTTTTTTTAAGGTAGTAGTCTGGTAACTTATTTTAAAAATTTCGAGTTTCGGTTTTTTACATATTTGAATGTGCGATATATTGGTAATATACTGTACAAATTTTAAACCGAAATTCGAAATTTTGACGAAATTATAGCACATACATGAGAGCGGCTCGTACTTGCGCGGCTCAATTGCTAAAACTTTAAACGCGTTTTTCTCAAAACAACGTTTTTCCGGATGGCCGTCGTGAAATCCAATTTTCTATCTAACGGATTGAGCTGAAATTTAGATATGTTTTTCTACACATCAATAGTTCTGGCGGGTAGTAGATTTAATTTATTTCGTCCCTAACTTTCCATTTTTTAGTGCGAGTTCCAGTCTTACGAAGTCCGCCATTTTGTTATTTTTTGTCAAAATCATTTGATCTTACTACCCGCTAGAACGACAAGCACACTGATTAGTAAGCAATTTGTTTTTTCTGTTTCAGATGACCATAAGTGACGAAATCACGCCGGCCAGCCACTGTACCTCTTTTTTTTTGCCGCTTGCTGCAGTGTACAAAAATAGTATCAAAACATTAAAAAAAAAAAAAATTTTTGTACACCTTCTGATACCTTTAATAACATATCAGAAAATCAAACCGATTGAATTTTATTTTCCCTTCCAAAAAATGTCCCAAACATGGCCTCAAAAAACGTGTAAGTTACCAGACTACTACCTTAATTTAGTCGTTTCGAACATCGTTTTTTTGTTCCAGATTCCAAATCGTGTCCATGATTTCATGCAACAGTTCGTCAACTCTATCAAGTTCCGGTTTTTATTCTTAGTAGATGAGGCTTAAGCCAGGCAGCTTATCGGCCTACCGCAGACGAGTTTGAGTGCAGAGGATTCCAGCTGAACCCTCACACAAGCTTTCCATCTGTATTTCCTCTGTGCATTTGTAGGTTATACGTCGAGTCTCAGTCGTCGGAGCCTCATTTAGTGAAAAGTAGTGGCTATGTTTTACACCTTTGCTGTTGTTGTAGCAGCATAAACATTCGCCGTGCATATACGAGGAATGCCGCTGAAGTGACAGTCCTTGGCGGGATATAAATCCGGGTCGTTCCGGTTTTACGCCTATCTCTCCCATTGCTAGTATGAACTATATTTTTATGAAAAAAAGAGAGGAGTGTTTATAATTCTGCAAGGAGGTGTATATGTGAGGTAATCATATGACTACGAGTTAGGAGTGGTAGGAATGTATGAGTAAGGAAAGATGGGCAGTAGACTGTTGGAATACTTCAGGATTCCAAAATTCTTTAACCATCCTAGATGGGAGATAAGAACTTATAGCTGCTTTATATAAGTACTAGCAAACCCGGCCCCCTTCGCTGGGCACACTAAAATAGAATAGATATGGTTTAGAACAGAAAAGATATGATTTTCATATTATTTATTTCTTTATTCTTTATTCAAGCGCTTTGGCATAAACAATATTTTTTGTTTTTCTATTTGTTTTTGAGTAAATAATCCCAACACGTGAACAGCCAACGTATATTTGACCATGGGTGAATACTGGTTCTTCTAAATTCATCCCGCATATTTCTAAAGTTTGCCCTTGTGATTTATTGATAGTTATTGCAAATGCTAAACGAATGGGCAGTTGCAAACGCTTGAATTCAAATGGCAATTCAGGTGGAATCATTGGAATTCTCGGTATTAGAACGTCTTCATTCTTGAATTTGCCAATTAAAATAGTTGATTCGATAACATTATTCACCAACAGCTTCAATTTGAAATCCATATTGTAGAAACACATTCTAGGCTCCACGTTTTGGTCTCTATCTCGAGACCCTAGTCACGGAGCGGCATGAAAAATATTCTGTACTAAAGCATTCACCAACAGCTTCAATTTGATACCCATATTGTACATACACATCCGAAGGTTACCCGGGTCCACGTTTTGACCTATATCTCGAGCCCTATCCACCAATAGGCATCCAAACTATACGTAAACCATCTTCAATACCTACTTAACAATGTGTGTAAGTTTGGTTTAATTCGGTGCAAACACACGGCCGGTTAGCGAACACACACAAAAAGTTGACTTTATTTTATATATAAGATTAACCTTTATTGGGTGTTTGGCCGAGCCCCTCCTCCAATTTGTAGCGTGCGTCCTGATATTCTTCCACAAGTTGAAGGACCTACTGCTTTATTGCGCCTCCGAATGGCAGATGGTTTTTTAAGGCGAGCTTTTTCATGGCAGAAATACATTCGGACGTTTGCATGTTTGGTGTTTCGTACCCGGGGTTTCAAACGGGTGCACTTTCGGATGGTAGTCACGCACCAACCCATTCGGCTATGACGGCCGCTGCCTTACACTGCTGGAAAATAAACTCGAGAATGCATTTTCGTTCTTCAAAGGTAAGCAACACTTCTTCCAGCAGCCGTACGTAATACTAGAAGCCCTTTTTTTAGGAAATAAAGCAAATCTGTGTGATTTCTCTGCATTTTCACAAATAATAAACAAAATTTCGCTAAAGTTTCGCCGCTACCGTATTTGTAGGGCATAGCCTTTGTTGTTTCTGTAGCAGTATAAGCATCCACCATAGATGTACGGAGATGCTGAGATCACTGAGAGGTCGTTGGTTCGAATCTCGGTGAAAACACCAAAATTAATAGCGGTCGAATAGCGGTCGCCCCTCGGCAGACAATGGCAAACCTCCGAGTGTATTTCTGCCATGAAAAAGCTCCTCATAAAAATATCTGCCGTTCGGAGTCGGCTTGAAACTGTAGGTCCCTCCATTTGTGGAACAACATCAAGACGCACACCACAAATAGGAGGAGGAGCTCGGCCAAACACCTAACAGAAGTGTACGCGCCAATTATTTATTTTTTTATTTTTTAAAGAAAGATGAAGGGTTTTCCAATAACAAATGTTACAGGTGAATGAATTGCGCTATCGAGAGATGATTAACGATTTTTTATGGCCGAAATTTGATGGTATTGATCTAGACAATGTTAATTTTACGGAAAAAGTTTCCGGACCTCGAAGAAGTGATCACAATTGGCCACCGAGATCTGGTGATTTAACACCTTGTGACTTTTTTCTTTGGGGCAGCCACTTTGCAATTCTTTTATGGAAAATTTCATGAAAAGGGTATTATCCTGTAAGCGTAGTCGTGGGGCGGTCATTTGCCTGATGTTATTTTCCACTATTAACGGTATACCTTCCACTTTATAACGAAATAAACATCCGATCATTTGTATTAAAAAATAGCATTTTTCTTTGAATATCAAAATAACACCTCTGTTTGGAAAACCCTATATATAATTTTTGCAAATGGAGCGCGTAAAGGTTAAAATAAAAATTTGTGTCACTCAAAATCATTTTTCTTATTTAGTAAAAAAATTATTCAAACACGAAATCGGATCTGCTAATTATGCGCCCTTGTCTCTATTTTTCATTCAGAAATCCATATTTTCGCCAAATCGCAGCTTTCTTCTTCTTCTTCTTGGTTGACTCGATAACCGCTGCAGTGATTTTGGCCGAGTTTAACAAAGCGCACCAAACGTTTCTTTCCCAGGTGGATACACCAAGTGAAGCTAAGTTCTTCTCCACTTGATCTTTCCAACGCAGAGGAGGTCTTCCTCTTTCACTGCTACCATCAGCTGGTAACACATCGCATACTTTCAGAGCCGGGACGTTTTTTTCCCTTGGACGACATGACTCAGCCAACGAAGCCAGTGGATCTTTTATTTTTCCCCCAAGCGGCCACTTCAAATAAATTTTTTATATTTCCATAAACCACGCACTCTTTCCTCGAAGTTCATTTCATGAATTATGTCCAACGACCTAAGGTTTCCCGCCCCGAAAGGCTGCATATCTCATGATTGGCGTTTTCGACGATTAGTGGTGTCCTTCCTAATTACCTCGTAGTTCTATAAAATTATGCCCAACACAGTCAAACTTTCTTAATTTAGGTAATGGATAAGCCTTCGTAGTAGTTTGCTGTAATTTCATAATTTTCTTTCTCTGTTAAGGGGTTAGGGGAAAAATTTTTAAAACATTGGACTTTGTTTTTGATATTTCTTAAAGTATAATATCTTAAAAATGTTGTGTGAAAATTTGAAGTGAATCCGATAAATACTTTTCGAGTTATTCAACAGTTAACAAAGACCGCTCGGGCTCTCCGGAGCGATAGAAAAACTTTAATGCGTTTTTCTCAAAACTATGTTTTTTGAACTGGTGATCACTGTAACTTTAAAACCACTTCGTAGATTTCAATAAAATGTATACTGCTTTTGAAATACACAAAAAACTTTTTTTTAAACAATTAATTGTCGGTTTTTTTCTCGAAAATCTGAAAAATATTTCCCGGGGCCGCCATATTGTTAATTTTGAAAGCTTCGATGAGATTATCTAGATTATCTATTAATAAAACTAATTTCTCTTGTCTGATTGATTTTAGATGAATTTTCAAGGACTTGTAATGATCGCCGCAAGGGACTTATGCAGAAACGACCTCCACACAAACCGCGATATCTTTACAATTTTTAACTTTTGTTTGTTCAAACTTTGCTAAAGTCAAGTCAGAACATGATTTATTAATAGTATGTTTTTATTTTTTTATTTTTGTAAAATAAAGCAATTGACTGCAAAAAAAATTATTGAAAATCATCATTTTTTCGGCCCTCTGACTACCCTTAACTCCATAATTGATTCACTGCGACATTCTGTAAGAAATCAAAAAAATTCGTGTCTCATTATTTTGACCAGAGAGCAACATATTTGAGTTACATCGAAATCGAAGAACATGACCCGAATAGACCGGTTGAATTGAAATGGAAAGCATCAACTGCATTCGTTGCCTGGCGCGCTGAAAAGTGAACATTCGAGTCGAACTTATAAACGCAAAGCAAATACAATTAAACCCGCGTGCATTAAATTTAAAATTGGCGATGTCGCAGATTTTGTTTCTGAAGTGAAAATTTATTTACTTTTTCAATATTTCGCAAAGCGTGTATACTTTCATACATACATACATGCATGCATGTTTATGTGCATGAAACTTTACGATTATAGTGGAAGCGATTTCATCATGCGAAAAAATCACTTAATTTCGCAAAGTATGCGCAATGATTTAATTAATCTTTTGAATTTGTCGAAAAAAGTAGAGCAGATCACCCAGCTGCAGTAGTGAAAATATGTATCTAAGCACTTGAATGAAAATAATTGTATACAAAAATGAAAATCAAGCGTTTTTGCAGTTGAAAAAAGAAGAGCAAGCGGTTATTGGAAATGCTGGACATAAAAGGAGCTGACTGAGCGCTTCACGTCCAAACTAACTGCTCCGATGTTAAGAAAATTTCGCACTTTGCTGCTTATAAAAAACGGGTGATTACGAATTCTAAGAAGCTCGAATTTCAGTTAACTAAAATGAAAATAAATAAATAAGTTTTTGTCCGTATTAACATTGAACGCTTCTCATTACACTACAAATTGCTTGGTCCTAACGGCGACTGCCTGCATTTCAACCTTTTCTTTTATTTGCATATACATACATACATATTTTGAAAAGTTCTTACAATTCCTTTTATCTCTACTCTTTCGTGTACAAGGATTATGTGCATTTTTAAGTGTCGCAGTGAAAGTTTCGCCATCAGGTTGCTGTAAAGTTTTAGCCGCAAGGCAAGATGGCGCACAGTGTTGCGCGGATATGTAAATATGGCATGGAGGCATGGGAAATATTAAAGAGCGAGAAAAGAGATAATTATTTACATAAAAAAATTTCATTGAAAACGATTTTAAACGGAAGTAAAATTATAAAATATTATCTCCTAAGCTTGCGGGTGGCCGTCAAAGCCGAGCGGGCTGGTGCATGGGCCATCTATTATAGCAGCTGGTTCCCTGCAAAGTTTCCCTCTGCATAGCTGGCGCATTTAAAAATTAAGTAAAATAATCTTATCCATAAAGTGATTAATTAAAGGCTTTAGGGTCGAAACGATCTTAAGCTATTATCAAGCTTTAAATGGGAAAGAATTTCCCCTTTCTTGGTATGAATTTTGAATTTATGATATATACAGAGTGATCAGATTGGAGGTACTTTCTATAATAGGGTTTTTGTGACAGATCTCGCGTGACTACTGCCAAACTAAATATATAACTTTTGTCAGTACTAATTGACATTTCATCATGGAAAGACTTACGTCCAACAACAACGTTTACAAATCGTACAACTATATTACGAAAATCGAGGCGCTGTGAAAAGTGTTTATCGCGCGCTCAGGCCAACTTATGGTGTACAGCGATGAGGTCCATTTTTTGCTTAATGGCTACGTCGATAACCGAAATCGCCATATTTGGGCTAAAGAACAACCCGAAGACTCAAGAACAGCCATTACATCCATTGAAAACAAAAGTTCGGTGCGGCCTATGGGCTGAAGAAATCATCATGTAACAGTGAATACCGAACGCCATCGCGCCATGATAAACGAGTTTTTGATGTCGGAAATTAAAGGCCGTAACCTCCACAACATGGAGATCCCATGGTTCCAACAAGACGACGCTACTTGCCATGCACCTCGTGAAAAAATGGGTTTACTGCGTCGTCCTTTCTGTGAGCGATTCACATCTCGTCTCGGAACAGTGGATTAGCCACCAAGACCGTGTGCGAATATGTAAAGTCTAAATGCTTTGGGATAAACCAGTTCCGATTCAGAAATTGGAAGCCAACAATACTAAAGTTATTCACGAGATAACGACCGAAGTCCTCAGCGAGTCATTCAAAATTGGTGTTAACAGAAGGACGAATTACAGCGCAGTTGCGGGAAACATATGAAAGGCATTATCTTAGATTAAAAAATAAATGTCATGAATTGGTCTACACAAAAATAATAAAGATTGCCCAATCAAGTTGAATTTTCCTCGTTTTATTTCAGTTTAAAATCCGATACCTCAAAATTGATCACCCTTTAGTACCACATTTTTAGCAACATTATTTAATTTGGAGAAAGCTTAGACTCGCTTATTTGAATGTGAATAAAGAATAGTCTGACCACTTTTTCGTTTTATTATGCGGTAATGAAAATATCAAAATTTTTTTTTTTTTATAGTACCCATTTATTTTATACATCTGTCCATTGACATTAAGTATGTTGTTTAACAATTTGGTCAGGATTTATGTACATCGCTTAATGGCCAGTGTCAAAAGTGATAAAATTAAAATAAACGAAATAATATACAATTAAATAATATCAAAATTATATCTGTTTTTTATTTTCAAGGCACTTTCATAACTTCGTCCTCATTCCCACTGCTAAAAAAAACGGTCAACTTATTTTTACAAATCTCTTGGTTTGGACTCACTGACGTATAATTTGAGTCATCCAGCCAAGTTCTCTGAGCTTCTGGTGAGCCATGAGAGGAGAGTTTATTGGTTGAACCCAACACCCGTCCTATTCGCCAATTTTGTTACTCCTAATCGATGACTTGTGTAGATAATACACTTTCAATCCGTCCAAATACACGACAAAACTTTCTTAATCCGAATTTGGCGATTGTTTAGGTGCACCAACATAGCTAGAAATGACAGTCGGCCTTTAAACCAACTCACTTAGACCGTGCCGATCCATTGTGATAACACAGCAGCAGTTTACCAGCTACCCCTTGTTAAGCCATTCCTTTTTTAAGTACAAAACCATTGATCTGGCTGACTCTTGCAGTCTGTGTCAGAAGAAAAGAACCGGTTTTTTTCTTGTAACTGCAAAATATATTTCGTTCTGCTTTTTGCTGCGTAATAGTCCCACTCAAGGGCTACGGCGCCAGTGCTAACTCAGGTTAGTGTCGAGCGAAACTTCCCCGTAAACACAACCAAATAAAAATGAATGAGAAGTACGTGAAGCGTTTCGAGGCGGCTGCAAAAGTAATTAAAAAATCAAAAAATTTTGTTTTGATTGGAATCAGCGGTATAAGGTGTACAAAAATGTTGATGACTTTTCCGAGCGCGGCTTGAAACGAGTGACGACAAAAAAGCAGGATAAAGTGATCGTCCAACTTTTTAAGCGTGACCCTTCTGTGTGACTACGCCAAGCACGATCAGTTCTTGCTAAAAAGGGAATAGATGTGAGTATCAACACCATCGAACGTGGACTGAAGGAGGCGTACATATCCTACCGTCCCACATCATCAAAAGCACTGCTCTCAGAAAACCACATTGAGAAACAACAAAACAAGAAAATGGCGTCACAGTATTGGACTGGTCTTCCCAGTCCCCAGACGCCCACCCCATTGAAAATGTGTGGGGAACTATGAAAATGCATCTTGCCGAGGGCCAGTCCATGATTTAAAGCAACTCGTGCGTCAAGTGCGCATAAACAGGACTAGGTTTGTTGACGAGCTACACAGAAAAGCTGGTTCAAAGCATGAAGAAGATGCCAAGCTATACTCGACAACGATTAAGTGAGTGCGGCTCGTAGTTTTGTACATACTTTCATGTAAAAAAATTGTAAATATATATATTTTATGCTTCATAAATAATCGCAGTCTTCTATCATTCAAGAACGTTGAGTCAAAGTATCTTAACCTAAATGGCATTCTTGCAGCTTCAGAATTCGGTACATTCAATCTTTGTACTTGTCGATCTAGAAGACAGTGGGCTGTGATCAAAGCAACTAACATAAAGATGTTTTTCCTTGACCGATTTAGTAGTGCCTTTGAGTGCCTTACGGCCTATTTTGGCCAATTTCTTTTTGTAGCGTTACATGTCAGACTAACAACCCATCTCATGTTGGCTACTTTTACCACGCAGTTTATAGGTTGAAAGGGGTATATCTAGATTCTCCATATTAAGTGGGAAGCGAGTGATAGTGCCCTCTCTGTCTTATAACTCCCTGGTATCCACTTTGCCCTGGCACCCATATCAAATGGATGCGGAAATATTCCGACATCTCGTTAAGAGATGCCCGGCATTTGCGAGCAATGACGGAATTAGTGACAGCCCCATCGCCGCTTTGATTTAAGAATAAATATAAACTTCTCTAAGAGTAGTCACAGTTTTGCCTAACCAGACAGCTACTTCATTAATGGTGATTAAGTGACAGTGATTAGCAAGACTCGCCGAAACGCTTACTTTTGTCTTCTTACAGTAGACGACAAAGTCAACTTGACGATTCAAGCTTTTCCGATCACTCGTCAGCCCACTCACATCTAACTGGAATTCTAGTACTAAATAACCTATTAAAATATGGTTCATCCAAACAATAGTCAACAGGATTAGTTGGAGCCATACTGTATTATGGCCGAGTAACCAAAACCTAAATCGGGTCATTGATTAGTGACAGCAAGCGGAGCAGCAGTGTTGACTTTCTGCATTTCTGTTTACCAAACAAGTCTAGAGGAGGTAAAGAGAAAAGGCTATTCAGAGCATGCGAAGGTGTGGTTCTAAGAGCGCCGCTGATACGCTCCACCAAACGTTGAACTTTCTGCAGCCTCCTCACCATAAAAATCTCGCCACTGACCAAAGACCGCCGACAATTCTCCAATAGCTTAAAAAGTAAAAAATGTGAAAAATAAAACAAAAAAATCCGCTTTATTCGCAACAATCGTCTATTTTCCTCCACAAAACATGCCTCGTTTCCAGCAAAAGTTGGCTCGCAGCAAATAGTCAAAATTAAGCCGAATTTTCTGTCTGTGCGTCACTGTGCCATTCTCGGGCTCCTCGAGTTCAGCTCGTGCACCAAGACACTCGCAATATGTTTCACCCAAAGTTTCACATGTTATTCTCAGTTTAATTTAAGTGATTATCATAATTTAACATACCCAGCCGCAGCAAGTGAATGGTACTTGCGAAATTTCTGCATGCAACTTGAATTTTGCCACACGGACATACCGACATGCCGACATGCAGCTAACTGCTACTTGAAAATATCCGCATTGAGCAGGTGTCTCACCGTCCTGCCAACCTATGTATGTGTGTGTGTAGGCACAAGTGCATGCTTACATACTTACATACATACATGTGGACAGACATTAATGCCTCGTGCCTCAAAAAAGCAAATGAATATTCGCGCTTTTGTGAATGTAAGTGCACTAGGTTCTGTGTAGCCAGTATTTTATTTACATAATTTCTGGGACAAATGCCAAATTTGTAATTGCATGTAGAAAATTCGGAAGGTGACTTTCGACGTTGTCGATGTCAGTATTGCCATCTAAAATCATCATTTCGCTAATGCTGCAAATGTGTTGTCAATCCAACTTAAATGTAAATGGGTCTCTCTTTCATTCTAATTGCAACTAATGTGGGTTTATGGTTCTCTGAGCTCATTTATGAGCAAAGTTGTCGTATTGTTATTTTCCAACAAACAAATATCGAAGATTTTTAGCAAGCCATAATAGCAGAGATTGTAGGCGCTACGTATATACGAGGGTTGTTTGAAAAGTTCGTGCAAAGTCAGCGAGTTCATCAGTCAATTCATCTATCTCCTTTGAACCTCCGAATACTGCCAGTGTTTTTCTTTCTCTGTAAATGTCCGGGCTTGGCAGTTAGACGACTAAGGTCCTTTCTTCGCCAACCTAAATCGCGTCAATCTTCTCCATTATATCAACAGCTCTGGCTGGCTGTAGATATCTGCCTGTTGGAGGTCTCATAATGGTATCAAATCGGCGCTTCAGTGCAACTTGATGAGTGCCAGACTGGCACTTCAACCATTTCACCTACCTACCTACCAGTGAGATCGCACTAATGGTGCATATCGAGGCTAAATTTAGTTAGCAGCATCTCTTGAAAGAACACACACCAAGTTGTCGCCAGATCGGTCTATTTCTCTGTGTTTCTAATTCTTTTGAACCAAGGAAGTCGAGGGATTTTCCTTTTCCATCACTACAACGCACCAGCTCACGTCTCAGCAGTTGTGGTCGCACTAATTTCATTGTGGTTTCACTAATTTCCAAATTTAGGGTTCCAACTCGTTTTATATCTCCGCTATCTTCCAGACTTGTCTCCCTCTGATCCCTTGGACTACTATTTGTTCCCCAATTTGAAGTGACAATTTGAAGAAATTGGTGGCGGGAAAAATATTTTATTCAATCGAGAGGAAATTGCTATTTTTCGGACTTGTACAAATCCTATTATTCAGAATGTATAAATTAACGCGAACAGCGTTGGACGAAGCTTAGAAGCCTTTTTTTTACTGGGTGAGGTAGGGATCAAAATATCTTCGCACTTACAGCAACCGTCGTCTACTACATTGAGTGGTGTGGTCATTAAAACAATCCCTCCTCTCCTTCCAGGGAGACCCCCTTCCTGAAACTGCTTTCTATATACTTCGGGAGCCCCCGAACGGCATTCATAAAGGACCAATTCTATTAACCCATTCTAGGTCCACCATATTTGTAGCCAGCTTTCATGCTATAGGCTCGTCTTCTTGTGTCTCTATCTATGGGGCTGCGCTTTGTTGAACTGTGTCGAAGTCAATCCTTTTTTTTCGTAGTACGTTCTCGATGTATTTCTTTACCGCGTTCCAGCTGATCTCATGTTGCTGATTATGCTACTCGGCGCGATGTCGCCAATCTGCTCTCTCAGAGCATTTCTTTCCGCGAGCCATCTGTTACAACTAAAAAACGTATGTTCAGCGTCATCGCTCAGCGCTTCGCAGTATATGCACTTGGAATCGGTTACTTCGCCCATGCGGTGTAGGTAACTCCATGGCCCGAGAGAAACTAAGTTCAGAAGTAATTCACTTCCCCTAAGTTCCTTCGAACCCATTTGCCTATTAATAGAATGAGTTTTGCCGTCCATCTGCCATTCGGTTCAGTGTGCCATCGCATCATGGTTTGGTAGCTCCGTTCTGAGATGCTAGTGATGACGTCTTTCTTCTTGGAGTCCCACGCATCCATTCGTTCCCGGAGGATGAGGTCGACGGGTATCTGCCCGCTGATCACGAAAATTGGTGCGCCCGAGACAGTGCTGTAGGCTGAGGCAACTCTGAGTGCCGGTGTTCGTTGCACAGCCTCCAGTGCTTTGCGCTTGGTTTTGCAGTTTAGCACAATTCCCCATACTTCGCTGCCGTACAGGAGAATTGAGCTTGTGGTCGCCATAACTAGCTTTCTTTTGCTCTGTATTGGCCCACCGATGTTTGCCTTTAATCTACTTAGCATACCCGTGACCTTTGCTGCTTTGGTAGCCGCATTCCGTATCTCTGAGCTTCAGAAAGTAAGCCTGTAGTCAAGTTGAATACCAATGTATTTCACTACTTTTTGGGTCACTAAGGATGTGTCGCCTATTTGCATGCTGACCTCGAGTGTCATGTGACCTCGTGTCATAAGGATGACTTCGGTTTTAAAAGCCTTAAAGGGGACTAAGTCTAAAAATATAAAAGGTTTACCCCCAACAATTTTTGCATGGACTTTTCAAACGGCCCTCGTGCATACCATGTATGTGTGTGTATGCATGACTACTCAAATGCATATGTATGTGTATTCAAACTTCTATCAAACCTACTATTTGGTCATTTTCTATAATTTTGATTACTCTATGTCCAAAAGTTAGGGGGTGGCTTAGCTCAACTGAAGGAATTGAAATTAAGCAACTGGCTCACAAAGCAAATTCAATTTTGAATTCTTAAAGGAAAGTATTCCAGAACGCTTTTCATGAAAAATGTAAAGAAAGGAGTATCTTACCATTATTTTTGAAATCTGGTGGTTGAGTGTGAGGTTGGTTCATATGAAGTTGTAAATTCACGTTTTTAGATGTGAAAATATTTTAAATTTATTTTTCTTTTTCTTTTATGTATTCAAGAAAGCTTCTTCTAAAGGCGCTTATCGTTAGCCTAACCACTGCTAATTCATACTTGTACGCGTTTTTCTATAAAAGCACACCACTATTTTTTCAGGCTACAACAAAAACCACGTAATGCAAAATACCAAACTTTGTACCAAAATTTTCAAAATTTTATCTAAGCTCCCAATTTTCCAAGCAGAATTTTTAGAATATTTTTGGCTATTCAGTTTTATAGTCCGTTGAACTTTAGTATAACAAAGTGCAAGTTTCAAGTGACTACAAAATACCGTTGATTTTGGGAATTTTTTTTCCGCTGAGATGACACGTTTTTCCTTCCTTACTAAATATATAAATACATATTCGATTTTTTTATATGGAAAAAACAGCGCAAGCAAAGTTGTATCGAGTGCTCTTTTAGCTGCATGAAAACTATCGATATCGATAATCAAGGTTTGACAGCTGAGATTGGCAAACGTAGTTGTCATTTCTGTTCAGTAAGGTTTGGCAAGTCATCATGAATCGTTTAACGCCAGAGCAAGGCAAAATTCTGTTCACGAAATTCATAGATCATTTCGTCCATTTTACGTAGGGCTTACATGCTGACAGCATCATCGGTCATTATTTCTTTCGAAAAGAGGACGGAGCTACCGTTACGGTGAATGGCTAGCTCTATCGAGCGATGTTGACTGAATTTTGGCTCCAAACATGAATCATATAAGCATCGGTGACATTTCGACCCAGCGAGACGGCGAAGCTTGCCATACAGCGGCACTTAACAATCGATTTATTGCAACATTCAAGCCACCATTGACGCCATACGGCCAGATTTGTTGGAAAAAGTAGTCAAAAACTTGACTGATCGAATAAACCATGTAACGCGTAGCCGCGGCGTATATGTCCTCCATATAATATACCAAAAATTAATGCCTTGAAATTTTCTATTAGATTATAATAAAAGAAATGCATTCCAACAATATTTATGTCTTATCATTTTACGTTCGAATTTAGACTTTTTAGAGAAGGAGACTGTTTAGAGAAGGAGGAGTTTGGCAGCTAGACGGCTAAGGTCACTGGGCGCTCCTTTCTTCAGCAACCTGGGGCAGTTCGCCAACGTAAATCCTATCAATCTTCTTCATTATATCAAGAACTCTGTTTGGCTGTAGGTCTCACAATGGTATCAAAACGGCGTTTTAGTGCTACTTGGGGAGTGCCAGTGGGGTACTACAGCCATTTCACATACCTACCTACAGGGTTTGATTGAAAAGTAATGAGCCTTCCCGCGCGGAGCGTCTGCCAAGCGATCAACTGAATCGGCTGGTGGGGGAAAATGATCGTTGGACCTTCCCCTTCCACTAGAAATCGGTCCCAGTTCCCTGGCAACAGCGGTGCAGTCAACATCGCTCCGCGCGTGAAAGCTGTTTTAAAAGTGTGCAGTGGGAAAAATGCAGCTATCGTTGGAGCAACGTTACTCGATCAAATTTTGCGTAAAGCTAAACAAAACGAGTACCGAAATCATTGGGCTACTCAAGGAGGCTTACGGGAACCAATCTCTGTGCAGTGCTCAGGTAAAACGGTGGCCCGGGTTCGGCCCGACCTCGTCAACAATTGGACCCTTCATCACGACAATGCGCCGGCGCACACCGCCTTCCTCTGCACCTCTGCATTGGCCAAGATGGGGGTTCCGGTGCTTCCTCACCCTCCCTACAGCCCAGACCTGTCCCCTCCGGACTTCTTCTTGCTCCCGCGCCTGAAAATAAAGCTGAAGGGGAGGCGTTTCGACTCCATCGAGGCGATCCAAAAAACTGTGACAGCCGAATTGAACGCGATTCCGACGGATGAGTTTAAAAAATGTTTCCTGCAGTGGAAGGACCGCTACCAGCGCTACCGGCGGTGTATTGACGCTCAGGGGTCCTATTTTGAAGAATATTAGTTGTATAAGCCAAAAGGTTTAATAAAACTGCTTAAAAAAATAAAGCTCATTACTTTTCAATCAAACCCTGTAACTACCGAATAATGACGTCAAAATATAGTAGCTTAGGACCACCCTGCCCTTATAACCTTAATGATTCATGCATTTTAAATATTTATATATATACATACAGACTATGTAGATGTATACCTTAGGGCGGGTCAATTTGCATCGAACAATTTTTTTGTCATCGTGACAGCAAATTCTGATTCTACTCGTACGTACATTTCTAAAGCAAAAAGTCCATTAAAACTTGACTTTCAAGTCAACTTCGAGCCCCGCAAAATTTTAAAGAACCTATCTTTAATTATATGGTGGACCAGGTGAAAATGCTTTGTTGAGGCCCTATGCTCCAATGGGAGATAAAGGAAATTATGATGATATTTAATTTTGGCACTGAAGATAGAAAGAAATTGGATCCAAATATAATATATAGTAAACATAATAATAAATATAGTAGAATTTCCCATATCAGTGTTTCCAGGTAGAATCACTTTTTCATGCCTCTCCGCGTATTGCGACAGCATCTCGTGCAGTGCTCGGCTCAACCGCATCAATTGAAGTCCGATACCGATCAGCAGTGATGGTTTCGCTTGGTTTTCACGGTTCATAATAAATAACACCAACTTGGTACCACCAAATACAGAACATAACCTTCGCAGCGTGAATATTCGTCCGAGACGACGACGTAAAAGCATGACTGGGCAGTTCCCATGACTTTCTTTTCTTTGGATTGCTGTTATGAATCAATTTTTCATCACCCATCACGATGTGATGAAGAAAATCCTTCCTTTTTTGCCGCTGGAGCAGTTGTTCACAGGCGAAAAATCGACGTTCAACATCCCTTGGTTTTAACTCTTAAGGAATCCAAGTCCCCTGTGTCTGAATCATTCCCAAAGCATGCAATCGCTTGGAAATGGATTGGCGGGCAACTGCTAATACTGAAGCAAGCTCTTATTGCGTTTGTCACGGATCCTCATTGAGCAATGCCTCCAATTCAGGGAAGGTTTTTGGCCTTCCTTCACGCGGACGGTGGTCAACATTAAAATCACCGTCCTTGAAGCGACGGAACCAATCTCGGCACGTTGTTTCACTTAAAGCAGCATCTCCATAAACTTTTTGTAGCTTTCGATGCGCCTCAGCCGCCGTTTTTTTCGAATGAAAGAGGAAAATCAACACTTCCCGCAAATGACGATTATTCGGCACAAAATCAGACATTTTCACAAAACCAAAAGTATATGATACCAAAACAAAATCACTAATGTGTCGAAGCAGTTTGTTCACCATAAGTCTAGGCTTGGTTTATGACGTTTAGGTTATGTTAAAATTGACCAACACACATTGCTGGCGGCATCTATTGACAAACAGCGAGAACTTAGTTGCGCACCTCGCACCATTCATAATACTTTTTTTGGTCAATACTCATCTTTATATTAATTAAAAATAGTTCGTTTTAAAATTTGAGATATTCGAAATCGACCTTAGAGGTAAGCTCTAGGCAATTATTTTTTCTTAAATTTCATGTACTTATAGAATTCGTGTCAGCTAGCAACGATGTCGCAAAAAAAATTCACCCGCCCTAATGTGCAATTGTGCAATAAGTTTATACACTACTATTTGTATGAATGGATATGAAAACGGATATCTGAGTGCAATTTACATTTTGTTAATACTTCGCTTGCTAAATTCAAGGCCAATGTCGCTTTCAAATTTGTTTATTGAAATTTTCTCAATGGTCGACTACACATCAAGCCTTGAAGCACCTCTGTGACATGGAATTTTTGAGTCACGTACAAATCATAGTAATCGTGATCTGTAGAATATTTACTTTTCCAATTCAGAGTATGCAGCGTAGTATATACACACACACATGCTCACAATATTGCTATATGTGTGAATAAAATATTTATGTATGTATGTATGTGTTATATGTTTCTCCATATATGTGTGTATGTCTGCATATAAGGTTTCGTAATTACAATTGACCTACGATACTCAATTCGGGTTGTCACGTTCTTCCGCGTGCGCTTGGGCAATAAAAGCAGACAGTGAAAATTGCAGTGGCAATGCAAAATTGGTATGGCGATCTACGCCAGAGAGAGTCAAAACAATGTTACCTAAGACGCCTTGACGAAGTGAGCGACCTTAGCAGATATATCCAGGGTGGGCAAGAATGTTATCGGAGAGAAGTGACGACGCATTTTTGACGTGATAACGTCTTATAATTCGACTTAACAAGCTGCACGCACGAAAAAATGTGTCGTTACCTTGCTCAATTGTCGTTACCTTGCTCATTGCCGTTACCTTGAATGAACTGCAAGCGAAAGCGCGAAACGAACGACAAAGCAAACAAAGCAAACGAACAGCAACGTTCGACATCTTGCTCTCTCCTACTTAAGTGAGCGTATATATGTATGTATATGCGCATTTGTATATAAATTCACATACTTGTATTTGCATATGCCTTCTTCCTGTGTGCATGGTAATGAACCATTTCTCTGTTGAGAATAGGACGATGATAGAAAAAGTAGGAAATGAAAGGGAGTGTTTCGAGTATAAAGTGTCTTGAAAAGGGCAAATCGATGATGGTGCCTCTTAGTGTTGTTGACTTATTAACGTCTGATGCACAATCGAAATTGAAGATATCTTTCATGAATTTGATAAATGTTTCGTCATTTTTCACGTTTGTGTATATGTAACTAGACCTGTTCCATTGCAATTCCATTTACCCCCTCCTCTATATCCATACAAAATATCTATCAAACAAATAAAATTAAAATTTTGTTTTGAAAATTGCAACCATTCCATCAGTATTTTCTTATGACGTTGTCACGTTAAACTATCGTCAGTAAACCGACTTTACAGACAACCTCTTTTTTCAACCCTTGTGTTTATTTTTTTACATATTTGAAAAGGTTGTCGCTTCCATAGATTTGTGTAAAAATTTCAAGCAAATCAGACGAAAATTGAGGGAGTTGTACAGATTTGGTGCATGAATGCAAGAAGGAGAAGAACCACACAAACAAACCACGAATAAATTGCACAGGTGTGACGTCACACACACAGCGATTCTATCATTGTCACTGATGGCGAGATGGGCACCTTTGCATTCTATACTACGTGAAGAGTTTGATTATTTGGAGTACTCTGGTGATTATCCCCTCAAGAATAATAGATTAAAAGATTGCGACAACTGTGACAGTAATTCCGCTAAAAGCTTCAACAGCTTCTTCAGGCACTGCAACACGTTGACCTCGCCTTTTTTTTTTTGGTTTTTTTTTTGTTTTTTTTTTTTGTTTTTGATATTCGGAAACAAAAAATAAATCATTTGGTGCCAAATTAAAACTGTAAGTCAAATGATCTATCCATTAATTCGATCTTTTGAGTGCTCGAAAACTCTCTTGTGTGAGCCGATACGTGAGAGCTCGCATTGTCTTGGCCGCATTAACATTCGCCATACTTGTACGAAGAAATGCTGCTGGAATGACAATATTTTTCCGTGTCATTCCGGTAGCGTAGAACCGACTGAGAACGCAAGATGTTGCGTCTTCGGCGGTTGGTTTTCCTTAAGAGGTTAGGGGTAGTCAGAATTATCAAAAACTTGTTTTTTTTTTGCATTTTCTTAAAGTATAATATCTTAAAAAATTGTGTGAAAATTTGAAGTGAATCCGACAAATACTTTTCGAGTTATTCAACAGTTAACAAAGGGCGCTCGGGCGCTCCGGAGCCGATAGCAAAACTTTAAATGCGTTTTTCTCAAAACTATGTTTTTGAACTGGTGATCACTGTAACTTAAAAACCTCTTGTCAGATTTCAATAAAACTTATACTGCTTTTGACAAACACAAAAAGCTCGTGCCTGATCGAAGGATTTTTTTTTTTAAATTTCAATTTTTTTTTAAACAATTAACTGTCGGCTTTTTTTTGAAAATCTGAAAAATATTTCCTGAGGCCGCCATATTGTTAATTTTGAATAGAAAAGCTTCGATCAGGCACAAGATTGTCTATTAATATCTTCTGCTGAAATACGAACGAGACGGTATAAATAAAACGGTCCGCGGATGACATATGGCAAAAATAAATTTTTTATTTTTGGTAGGACTGTTATAAGCTTACATGGTAAATTTCAACGTGATATGTCGCATAGTTTATTTTCTGTGCAACTGTAAACAAGTCAAGCTCGAGTGTGTTCTTCGAATTTAACGATGGAAATTCAAAGAATTTGTGTGAAATTTTGTTATTCCAACAAAATTTCGGCTTCAGACGCCTTAAAAATGTTGCAGACAACCTATGGGGACTCTGCTCTATCGCGTACACGTGTTTTCCAGTGGTACAAATCGTTCAAAGAGGGCCGTACATCGGTTAAAAAACGCTGAAATTTGCCATGTAAGCTTATAACAGTCCTACCAAAAAACAAAAAATTTATTTTTGCCATATGTCATCCGCGGACCGTTTTATTGATACCATCTCGTTCATATTTGAGCAGAACGTAAAACTAATTTCTCTTGTCCGATGGACTTTAGATGAATTTCCTAGGACTGGTGTTGATTACCGCAAGGGACTTCTGGAGAAAGGGGCTCCACACAAACAGCGATAACTTTTACACTTATTATTTTTATTTATTTTTTGTTGAAATTTTGCTAAAGTCAAGTCGAAACATGATGTATTAATGCTATGTTTTTATTTTTGTAAAATAAAGCAACTGAGTAGCAAAAAAAAATTATTGAAAATCATCATTTTTTCGGGCCTCTGACTACCCCTAACCACTTAATTCTCCGAAAACTTCTGGCAAAGAAATGGGGGTGTACCACTCTGGATTGACTGATTTAAGTTCCTCCAATGGTACAGTTCCGACCAGATTTTCCGCGCTGCTTCTTCCGCGAAAAAATTTTGTTGTTGTTGTTGCAAACCATCGCATGAAAATGCGAGTTCATTCCATATTTTGGGCGAGACTAAAAAAGAGCAAACTCACTGAAAACAGAATAAATAAACCTTTTAAATAAAAACTGCTTTTAAATAAAAACTTTATTTATAAGTTTATGATAGAAAATATCAAATAAAATTATCGAATTACACCTCATAAAGGGCAACCCTCGTAACAGACATATGTACCTGAATTATTTCGAATGTGGCAACAGGCATCTAAACCAAATAGACAATAAAAATAAATGTGAACTGTGGTTGAATATGACTCATTAAGAAAGAGAGTGCATACTCACACATACACACACATTTGCTACTCAAGTTTCACGCAGAGTGGGAAGCCAATTGCAAAACACGAAAACTAATACCCCCACTTGATTCTAATTTCAATCTTA
Organism: Anastrepha obliqua; assembly: GCF_027943255.1. Lineage (NCBI taxonomy): Eukaryota > Metazoa > Arthropoda > Insecta > Diptera > Tephritidae > Anastrepha > Anastrepha obliqua. The sequence continues at coordinate 24,583,938 of NC_072892.1, forward strand.
GGGCACTCCACAAGCCGTGCATAATTGTATTTCATTCGTGTTTGCTTTTCTTTATTTTATTAGCCTCAATTTTATGTATTATTAAGGGTGTCATGTGTTGCTAATATTTTAGCGCACAAGTGCATGGCAAGTCAATGGCTCTCGAGTTATTTAATACCTCGTGCAGGTGCAGTGTTTGCGCGTAGTATGAAAGAGAAAAAAGTTAATAAAAAACGTTTAATTTATATTGAAAATCTTAATATTCCGAATTGAATAAAAAAATGATTTTGACCTATGAAAATCTGTATTTTGGCCTTTACGAGCTCCATTGCCTTTCTGTACACCGCAGCTGCTTAGTTCACAAGTGTCAAAGATGATTGGCATTCGACGCCATTTGCAAAAATAATAAATCTTCTATCTCAGAGAGAGAAAGTGCAAGGAAACTTATTTACTTTAAGCGCGAAAATATTTCAAAGAGTCGTTTTATTTATTTAGGTGTATTCTGAGGTCCGAAAAAATGCTGATTTTCAATATTTTTTTTTTTTTGCTAGTCAATTGCTTCATTTTAATTCATTTTATTTATTTATTTTAATTCAAAAAAAAAACTTATAATTGTAAAAGTTATCGCTGTTTGTGTGGAGCCCGTTTCTCGAGAAGACCCTTGCGGTGATCATCACAACTCCTTGGAAATTCATCTAAAATCAATCGGACAAGGGAAATTAATTTTATGAATAAATAACTTTTGTTTTCAAATTAATATAACAATATGGCGGCCTTAGGAAATATTTTTCAGATTTTCGAGAAAAAAAACCGACAATTAATTGTTAAAAAAAAATCGAAATTTTTGAAAAAAAAAATCCTTCCATCAGGCACGAGTTTTTTAAGTTTTTCAAAAGCAGTATAAAATTTATTGAAATCTATAGGGTGGGCCATATAGCGTTTGCTGTTTGAACCACTTATTTTTTGAGAATGGTAACACAAATGACATGTCAAATGTGTTCATAATTTACTTAAAGGTTTGACATTTACGAAATGGGACGCTATACGCTTGAACAAAATTGGGAAATATTGAAAACCTATTTCCAAAGTGGTGAGTCTTCAACTCAAACTGTGAGAAATTTGAAAAAAAAATTTCAAAAAAAAGATTTGCCAACAAGACAGTTTGTGGACCAATTTGTTAATCGTCAATGGATAAAACAACACGTGAACGTGCTCCTACAGTGCGTACACCCGAAAACATTGCTGCTGTAGCCGAAAATGTGCGTGAACATCCAACAACGTCAACTCGTCATCATTCTCAAGAATTGAACATTTCATGCACTTCTTTGAAGAGAATTTTGCATAAAGACCTCGGAATGAAGGCTTACAAAGTTCAATTAGTGCAAGAACGGAAGCCTAATGACCATACAATGCGTTTTCGGTTCGCTCAATGGGCAGAAAATCGTTTGACCGAAGATGAGCATTTTTAACGAAAAATCATCTTTTCTGATGAAGCTCATTTTCACATCAGTGGCTACGTTAATAAGCAAAATTGTCGGATTTGGGGCTCAGAAAATCCACCCGTTACTGTGAGAAGCAAATGCATCCACAACGACTCACTGTTTGGTGCGGTTTTTGGTCTGGCGGCATCATCGGGCCATTTTTTTTCGAAAATGAGCGAGGAGCCGCGGTTACAGTAAATGGCGAGCGTTACCGTTACATGCTCAACGAGTTTTTGTTTCCAAAAATTGAAGAGGATGACATGGACGACATTTGGTTTCAACAGCACGGTGCAACTTGTCACACTGCCAAAGTTACACTCGAACTTTTGGTTACCATTTTTAAATTCCGATATCGATTGGCCGCCTCGGAGCTGTGATTTAAGCCCGTTGGACTATTTTTTGTGGGGAGCCGTTAAGGACAAATGCTTAAAACACGAAATCGAAGTTGCCATTCATGAAAATGGAGCCCAAACAATGTGCTTAAAAATTGGGTTGATCGAATGGCCAGTCGTGGCAGTCATTTGAACGATATTATTTTTCATTCATAAATGACAATGTTCAATCTTCAAAATAAAAAAAAAAGTTTGAAAAAATATTAATTCGTTTTTTTTTTATAGCCGATTCAAAAAACAAATTTTACATGGCCCACCCTGTACCAAGTCAGTGCATAGTGCGCGTCTGATTCAAACATTGCATTCCCGACCAACTTCCAACATTGATTCTTGTTGTTCTCCTCTTTCATTCGAAGAGATTTGAGCAATGAAAGTTTACTGGCCACTGCATTTTTGTTTTGTTTTAATAATCAGAAAAATTTATTTATACTACAATTTTACTTGTAATGCAAAGTGCCCATCAATGATATTTATTTGATATACAGTCGTTGAAAAATACTAATGAACGATACCCAATTCTAACCATTTCGGATTTTTTTCAATAAAATCAACCAAGCGACCATATATGGGAATCTTTTATCGAGTACAGTGCCGTAACGTGTATTCATTTACCTACTTCTCTTGAAGGGTTCACATTAATTTCCTGCGCTTTAGCAGGAGTACTGATATTTTTGTGAGAAATATAGCATTTTACCGAGAGTAAACCCGAAAAACGAAAATCAGTAATGGATTTCAAACGTAATGGTGTGATTGCATTACAGTGTTAACTGGACGTCTTGGAGGTGATCATTAAAAGACTGCAAAGTCACGTGAAATGGTTCAAAAAGTGAAGAAGTGACTTGAGCGAAATTCCCGACGAAGTTCCAATCAAATGGCGAAAGAACTCGAAATATCTGATCGTAGCATCCGCCGCATATTGAAAAATTATCTGAATAGTCAAGCCTTACAAGATTCAAAAGGCACATAATCTCACACCAAAGCAGCAAGAAGTCAGACTTGAGAGACCGAAGGAGTTGTTTCGCTTGGCCGAAAGCGGTCAATTTCCGAACATTGTGTTTTCTGACGAGAAAATTTTTCACATTAAGGAATTCGTAAACTCCCAAACGATAGGGTTTATTTGACCGGCCGTTCATACGAGAATTTGAGTCATCGATTGGCCAGCAGGAGGCAGCACCCGTCACAGGTAATGGTTTGGGGCGGTGTAACCGCAGATGGGCGCTCTCCAATCGTTTTCATCGAGCCTGGCGTTAAGGTAAATGCGAAATATTTTCGGGAAAGTCTTCTGGAGGTAGTTTTGAAACCGTGGGCGGACAAATATTTCATTTCAACAGGACGCGGCACCGTCTCACAAAGCTCGAGTGAGCCAAGAATGGGTAAAAAACAACGTTCCGAATTTCATAACGTCCACACAATGGCTCTCAAATTCAGCAGACGTGAACCAAATGGATTATTCTCTTTGCGCCATTTTGGAGAGCAAGGTCCGAAATAAAAGATTCATCAGTTTCGACAAATTGTTCGCGAGTGGGCCAAAATATCTGCAAGGCACATTCGAGCAGCTTGCGATTCGTTTCTGGACCGTCTCAAGGCCATAATGAAGGCAAAAGGTGGTCATATCGAGCAAAAGAAAAATGATTCTTAATTTTGTATTATTTTCACACATTTTTGACTTTGAAGTTTATGGCCTTTTTAATTGGTTACACTTCGAGTGCCGGACCCTGTACTTACGAACGATTCGGTCTTCGTCCAAAATTTTATGAATCATTTTCTATTTTATATTGTAACTGCGAAGTAAGTAAAAAGTAAAGTATCTGGAGTGTTCCAACTGCACTTTGCTTTAGTTGAAACGATTCAATAATGTCAAAAGGGAAAAATTGCACCCCAGCTCTTCGCAAAGCAATCACAGAGGTGCAAAAGACTGGATTATCCTATAGTGCTACAATTAAACGTTTCAAAAATGATGGTTTTTAGTGCTTTGAAATATTGTTCTGAGTATAAAACAGCAAAAAACGCTTCCAGAAAAAAGAAAGCGCGAAAGACTGCTAGCCAGATTAATAATATGATCGTTAGATTGCGAAAATAAGATCCCAAGAAGAGTGCTGCTGACATCCATTGAAACATTTTTACTCGCCTGGAAACGCCAATAACCAAAAGAACAGTTGCGCTACAATCGGCAGAAGCAGGCTTCACGGTCGACTGGCACGGAAGAAGCCATTGAGTTTGCTCGAGAGCACATTTTCTGAACTGAAAATCAATACATTGATTCGAAGCACAATTCTGGTGTTGCAAAGCAGTTTTTCGAAGACAATTTGATCACTGCTCTGGTTGGGGCATCTTCGGATGCCGACTTAAATCCAACAGAACATCTTTGGAGCATCGTAAAAAAAATGCACTCAGTACGCAGAATATCACAAATTTAGATCAGTTATTTGGAAAAGTCAAAGCAGCATGGGAATCCATTCCTGTTGAACGTTATAGAGGTTTAATAATGTGCAAAAAGGATTTTCAACAAAGCATTAGTGCATGCTTTTCCGTATCGAATGCATTTTTATGACTGATGCATTTTTATGATTATTTTGCTTCGTTCTTAAGTATTTTTCTCGAGAGATTTTCAAATTTTTACAAGAAATAGAAAAATTTATGTTTTTCTTAGATAAAAAGATTGATACAGGTTGAACACATTTTAAATCTATAAACGAAAACTAACATTTAAAACTGGATGATTAATTTTGCGCCACCGTACATACAATACATGCATAATTTTATGCTTAAATTCCTGCCGGAAGTATTTTGAAATTCACTGGCAACGAAACTCGTAGCACAAATCAATAAGTTTTTGTCAGCTCACACAAACACATACGAGTACATAGTTGCATAAGCAGGTTTGTATGTCTATGCATGTGCACTGAGGTATGGCCTTACCCTTATTTCTTGTTTTCTGCATATCACAAACGAACTTGAATACGGAGGCAGAAATGCAATTGCATGCCATCTTCGCACTCGTGACTGCCGGCCCAAATGTCACTGACAGCTGACTTTCAAACTCTTCAACTAGTTCCCACTGACGAAATTCGGCCATTACCTTCACGATTTACCCAACGCGTTATGGCAAAGGGCTAAAGAAGGTCGGAAACAAAGGCTTTCCATTCTGAAACTGTAGACGTTAAAACAATGAAATGTGTACAGAAAATTAAGATTGCATACAAAATAGTTCAACAGTGATCCATAAACCAGTTACCTTAAAATTAGATGCAGATCTGGAGATAGCTGTGGGGCTAAGTAGAAAATCTTAGAATTTTGAACGAAACTCAGAGACTGAATTAGGGAACAGGTATTTGCCGCTGAGAGTGCATTTTTAAGAATTTAAAACGGAGTGAGAGGTTATACTACACATACAAAGATAGGTCTTTGACTATTTCTAGAACGTAAAAAGTCATACAATGTAAAGTCTAGAATAAATAAGACTGAGCTATAATAGAAACGACAGGAGCTTTGCTCTGATAACTTCAAAGTTATTTCTTCAAAATAGTCCCCTCTGGCCTCGATACACTGTGTGGTGCGATCTAAAAGCTTTTCGAAAGAGTGTTTCAGGTCATTGACCGGAATCCGAAATGTCCTTCAGGATGTCGGTACAAGCTTTTTGGATGGTCTCTACGGACGCAAAACGTTTTCCTTTTATGGCCGAATGCAATTTTTTGAATAGGTAGAAGTCACACGCTATATTAGGCGAATACGACGACTGATTGATGGTTAAAATGCGATTTCTATAATAGTCAAAAAATTGGTCACAAAAGTGGATCGATGAGTTAGTGAATTATCATGCAATAAGCGCCAGCTTCCTCCTTCGCGGTATTCAGGGCGAATTCGACGAATGCGATGCAACAAACGCTTCAAAACGCCGATGACACGAACTCCTCGTGGAATCGTAAAAACAAATTCGCATCAACTTGATTTTTGACTTCTCCAAACGCAATTTCTTGGGTGGTGGCTCGTCTGAGGCCTTCCGTTCGGCACTTTGACGCTTAGTTTCAGGTTCACGTTGGAAACACCACGTTTCATCACCAGTTACAATGTTGTAAAGGAAGTTCTCGTCTTTTTTCGCCTCTTTAATAAGGTCTTTCGAATGTTGAATTCTGAGCAATTTTTGGTCCTCAGTTATTAGGTGCGGAATTAAATGTGTACAGACCTTTCGAATGGAATGATCAATTGAATTGCAACAAATCGATGTTTTGGGGATATTCAACTCCGATTCCATGGACTTCAATGATGATTTCGGTTCATTTTTGATAAATTTACGAACAATTTCGATGGAGTTTTCGGTGATTAGTGATTAGTGATTTTGGGCGGCGATTACTGATTTTGTTCATTGTCATTTATGCCCGCACAACCCTCTCTGAAACGTATAAATCACTCATGAGCTCTGGCACGAGATAGACAATCATCGCCATAAACTTTTTTCATCAATTCAAGTGTTTCGGTAAACGTTGTACCGATTTTTAAACAAAATTTGATATTAGCTCAAGTTTGAAACTGATTTTTGTACCTATGATACAAACATACTGACACTTTAGATGCAATAACTTCGCTTCTACTGAACCAAGTGTCACCAAGCTTTCACTGGAAGTCAACTAGGGATGTAACTTCCAACGCACTAACTCACTAAAAAGATGACGCCATCAAAAACTTTTTTATGACGCCAGTCTTGTTTATTTTGGACTTCACCTAGTATCGTTTGTTATTTTAAGAAACTGTGAAATTGTTTATTTTTCTTGCTTCTTGCATAAAATCATATGTTTTTAAAGAAGGAGCAACTTTTCATTCTGAAAAATTAAACTATTCAGCAAACATTTTAGTCTTCGATTCGCCATTTCTCTGCTCGCTATGTTTGCACTCGGATCGCTTGACTAACTATTTTTATGTGAAACCAGCAAAAGCAACAAAAACATAGTTATCGACAACAATATATTCAATGCTACGAACTCTCCTTCCAGAAAGTTTCATTAGACCGCGTTCATACAGAGCAAATTTTTTTGCTTCAATTTTTCGAATTCTCTTTTGGTGTTGCCCATCGTGTTCACACTCCTTGCCTGTTGTTAATTTTTAAACAACAGAACACAAAAACAAAGGCTATTGAGAGAGCTGATACTCGTGCTCGTGACGAGATGAAGCCCCAAAGTTTTCCCTGTATGAACGCGGTATTACTATTGCTCATTAAGTGCTTCCAGACAAACGTATTTTTTGCCAACTCTTTTTCTGTGCTTCCAACATATGTATGTCTATTTATGTCACTTGCTTCTTTTGTTAACGCTTAGCGAATCGAAGACGGCTTAAATCATAATAGTTCGAGAGTGACTAGTATTGTATCAGTCACAAGCTGACCAGTCGGAGCTGTATATTAAAGAAATATTATATTCGTTTACCATGCTTATTGTTTTTATTGTTGTCATAATTTAAAATAACAATATTTAATCTTTTTTTTTCTTTTTCGAAGTTGCTTACAATGATTATACAGCAAATAAAAATTAAAAAAATTAATTAAAAAAAATGCATATCCGATGCAGGTCCGAACAACAAATTTAAAGATATGAAAAAATGTTGTGAATACTTTAATTCATAATAAAATATTTTTTAGAACTTAATCCATATATTTTCTTTTTCTTTTGCAACTCACCCATAATGGGTTATTTCGCCACAAATCGGACTAACCCCTTTACATTTACTGGTACATTTACTGCTAAAAGAGGCTTACTAGTTCGATAACTGGGCTGATGGGCAAGGGCTGTGTGTTTGACTCAGTTGGCATTTCGTAGAATATCGCCATTTGAAAAATACCAGTTGCTAGCATTTAAGCGAGATGGAAAACAAACTACTTCAGTTATGGGAAGGCAGGTCAGAGCTAGTAGGTTTAACTGCAGGGATGAGTCTATACAGGTATGTATGTATGTTTGCATTCAAGTAAACACCTACGTATTTATGTATTTACGGCTGCCTAATGCATGCACTTCGATATTTGCAAGTTCACTTTGCCTCAGTCCAAATTACTCCTGTACTCTTGTACTCTTGTGTAGAATAAAAACGTATTAATGAAAGCCATTTCGTGTATTACACACATACAGTGCTCACACAATTTATTCGTACACTCACAGTTTGTAAACAGATACACCTGATACTTAGCACGATTTATACAAAAGAAAAACATTTTAACATATTCGTAAAAAATAACATTTTCGTTCAATATTTAAGGAACAAAATCTTCCAAGTTAATTGCCTTAATAGTCTAGCTGCCAAACACGAACATTTACAGAGTCTCCTTCTCTGAAAGGTACGGCAGCTTCTGCAATGGGGTTAAATGATAATCGGTAAAGACAGCTTCGGGTTTGGAAAGTGAATGGCGAGGAGTCCAAAGGACTTTCTGAGTCCTTCGTATATCGTATTGGGGCCAAAGGGTTTTCGAAATAGCACATGAAGGAATGGAGCTCCATCTTTTCTGCGCTTTCCTGAGAAATAATTTGTGCAGTTCTCCTTTAACAACTGTCAGGGGCTGCCGATAACCGGGTAGGAGGTCTCTTAGGCCAATTCAGTCCCCTTCCTGGGAAGCTCATCAGCAATTTCATTTCACTCCATGTTCCTATGTCCTGGAACCCAGATCAGAGAAATTTTACCTTCACACCCAAGAGATTTGATCTCCTCCTTACAGGAGTTTACTAATTTCGTTCTGCACCATATCGTCGTCAGAGCCTTAATCACGGCAGTTGCAAACAGATAGATAAATTGGCTGATTTAAAGAAAACCCCTGCTCTGACTCCCAATTCCATCTTGGAACCGTCAGCGAAGACAGAGATGCAAGTTTCCATGACAGTCGGTTCTAATAGGTCTATCGATAAGTTCGTGCGGTTTTACAACAGATGGCGTAACTTGATTATTATTCCATCGATCCACATTTCCAAACATTCATTGGAGAGCTACTGTCGTAAGGCACAAACGTCAGTATAAGTTTTTTATTTGAAGCGTAAACAACAATATTTTTACCACACTTGAAAATGTCGAATTTCGTGCCAAATAATGTGTTTTTGCGGGGAATTTTTTAATATGAAGAAAAAAGCAGCCGAAAGTCATCGTATCTTGGTGGAAGTTTATGGTGAGCATGCTCTAGCTGAGCGAACGTGCCAGAAGTGGTTTGCACGCTTTAAAAGTGGTGATTTTGGCTTGGAAGACGAAGAACGCGAGGGTGCGCCGCCAAAGTTCATGGATACCGAATTGGAGGAATTGCTCGATCAAGATCCGGCTCAAACGCAAGAAGAGGTTGCAAAAACTTTGGGAGTTGATCAATCAACCATTTCCAAACGTTTAAAAGCCATGGGAATGATCCGAAAGGTAGGCCATTGGGTGCCGTATGAATTGAAGCCAAGAGACGTTGAACGCCGTTTTATGGCATGCGAACAACTGCTTCAACGGCACAAAAGAAAGGGTTTTTTGCATCGAATTGTGACTGGCGATGAAAAGTGGGTCCATTACGACAATCCAAAACGTCGGGCAACGTATGGATACCCTGGCCATGCTTCAACATCGACGTCGGCGCAGAATATTCATGGCCTGAAGGTTATGCTGTGTATCTGGTGGGACCAGCTGGGTGTTGTGTATTATGAGCTACTGAAACCGAATGAAACGATTAAGGGGGATGTCTACCGACGACAATTGATGCGTTTGAGCCGAGCACTGCGAGAAAAACGGCCGCAATACGCCGATAGACACGACAAAGTTATTTTGCAACATGACAATGCTCGGCCACATGTTGCACAAGTGGTCAAAACATACTTAGAAACGCTCAAATGGGATGTCCTACCCCACCCGTCGTATAGTCCAGACCTTGCGCCATCCGATTACTATCTCTTCCGATCGATGCAACATGGCCTGGCTGACCAGCACTTCCGTAATTACGATGAAGTCCAAAAATGGATCGATTCGTGGATTGCGGCAAAACCGACCGAATTTTTCACAAAGGGAATCCGTGAATTGCCAGAAAGATGGGAAAAAGTAGTAGTAAGCGATGGACAATACTTTGAATATTAAATTTGTAACCATTTTACGTCAATAAAGTTTCAAATTTCGAAAAAAACCGCACGAACTTAAACATAGTCCATTACGTTACCGAAACGACACGGACTTATATCCAAGGACCGGCCAAGGACTCTCACTCCAGCAGCATTCCCCGTATGTAAGTAAGTATGGGGAATGTTTATGCCGCTACAACAACAACAACAACAACAGAGATGCAAGCTTCGGTGCAGTTTTTCCCTCGATCCAATCCTGCCTATTTGGAAGGATTGCCCAGCATGACTCTCAAACTCTAGTTTGCGAACAGAAAGATCGGTTCGAAGTTCGGAGAAATGCGGGGTTAACTGCCCGAACACTACCATGTCCACTGAGAGTTTGCCTCTAGAGGCCAACCTCCTTTAACCTGATTGCATTAGAGAACTTAATGCAATAACGAAATAAGGCACAATGTCATGCGAAAATATTATTCGTATAAAGAATATTTTATTAAAAAAAAAAAATTAACGAGTATTCAGTACTTTTATGGGTCACCTTTAGCTTTAATAACTGCTTCCAAACGTCGAATACCTTGGTTTCATTAGCTGCAATTTTCTCCCGCTCAACACGTAACGCTGCCTTTAATAACGCCTTTGATGTTATTTTGTGCTTTCTGATTCTGCTTTCTAAGAGCTCCCAGACATGCTCAATTGGGTTCAGATCCGTCGATTGAGGTCTAGTTTTAAGCTGCTTACAGTGGTAAATAAGGCATTGCAGCACAAGATAAGATGAGTGTTTTGGGTCATTGTCTTGTTGAAACAAGAACCTTTTAGCATCCAGTCCAAGTTTAACGGCACTATCATGGACATTATTCTGCAAAATGTTTAAATACATATGTTTGTCTATTTTATTATCAAGAAAAACCATTTTTCCTACTACAGGTGTGACTTAAGTGTAAATCCGATCAAAACTGAACTGATGCTATTCACTAAGAAAACCAAGGTACCAAATTTCAAGCCCCCAAAACTAAACGGCGTTAGTCTTACGTTAACCCAACAGGCAAAATACCTAGGTGTTGTCTTAGACCCCAAACTCAGCTAGAAGTCCGACGTAGAGTACAGGGTAAAGAAAGCAAATATAGCACTTTACACGTATAAGAGAATGTTGGGTAAAAAATGGGGTCTCCAGCCGAAATTATCCAATTGGTCCTACACAACCATTGTAAGGCCAATACTAACATATGCGGCACTAGTTTGGTGGTAAAAGGAGTACAACAAAACTAAGCTGAACAAGATACAAAGGACAGCGTGTATCTTAACTATAGGAGCGCTTAGCTCCAGTCCTACTGAAGCGCTCAATGTACTAACTCATCTATTACCATTAGACCTACATATAAAAACAATCGCTACTTGCAGCGCGGTGGGACTCAGAGACATAGGAAGCTGGACAACAAGGTCGTACGGTCACAGTAAGACCCTCCTACAGGGACCCTCGCTGCCCAAAAATAGATCAGACCACACAGTCCCCGACCTTAACTTCAAGAAAGAGTTTACGCTATGTTTTCCACCGAGAGCCGAATGGAGTAAAGGGAGGTGATTGGAAGATACGATATCGAAATCTATACTGACGGTTCTAAGATGAACTGTGGTGTGGGAGCTGGCCTCTGTTCGGAGCCACTCAACATATCCAAATCAATCCGACTTCCTGACGATGCCAGCGGCTTCCAGGCAGAACTTTTAGCGATCTGAGAAGCATGCAATTTACTAAAACTCTACAAGGAAGTTGGTGCAAGAGTAGCTATCTTCTCAGACAGTCAAGCAGCTATCAAGGCCTTAGACTCCAACTCCATTTCATCCAAACTAGTCTTACAGTATAGAGAGGAACTGGAATTACTTAGACATTGGCTTGGAATTACTCTGATAGGGGTTCCCGGTCATAGAAACATACGGAGTAATGAGATTCGGATGAGTTAGCAAGAAAAGGTTCGACACTAGACTTAGCAGAGACGGTGTCAGTCTCCACCCCACTGAACACAATAAAAGCATCAATTGCTTCACACTATCATGCTTTAGCCGAAAGAAGATGGAAGCAATTAACTACATGTATTACAACAAAAAACACATGGCCGTCGTACAAAATCCAAAGGACAAATCACCTGTTGGGATGTTCTCGACCAAACATTTCACGCATCACTGCAACCCTTATAGGTCATTGGAAAGTAGGGGATTATACAGTCAGACTCAACCTCCCTGTCAAGGGGTGAAGGAAAGTCTTTTCCACTACTTATGTAAATGTCCAGGGCTAGCTATGGCACAACTTCGCTCCTTCGGTAAGCTTTTCTTACAGCAAATTAATGAGATCTCAGACATCGAGATAAAGAATTCGCTGCTATATTTGAACCGCACTAAATTGATCTGACTTAGAAGCAAAAAACAAAAAAAAAGACATCATCACACGATAACAGGGGTAGTAAAATGGTGCTGGTCACTAATTAGGATTATTTCAGTGAAAATATTCAACCACTTCAACAACAACAACAACTCCAGGTGCAGCTATGTACCCCCAAACCAATGCATTTCTCACTGCATCCTTGCTTAACGGTAGAATACGATTTTTTCATTCAGTTCTGTATTTTCTTTTCGCCAAACTTTTGGAGGCTCATCTGAACCGAAAACATATAATTTCGACTCATCACTGAATATGACATTTTCCCAAAAATAATCTGGCTCATTTATACAGCGTTTGGCGAACTCAATCTCTTCTTTCTATAACCAGCGTTTTGCAGGCAATTATGGACTATTTGTGGGCTTACTTTTTTAAGCAAAGACTCTTGAATATTTCGGCATAGTATCGGTGAGGCTGCCGTAGCCGAATGGGTTGGTGCGTGATTACCATTCGGAATTCACTGAGAGATCGTTGGTTCGAATCTCGGTGAAAGCAAAATTAATAAAAACATTTTTCTAATAGCGGTCGCGCCTCGGCAGGCAATGGCAAACCTCCGAGTGTATTTCTGCCATGAAAAAGCTCCTCATAAAAAATATCTGCCGTTCGGAGTCGGCTTGAAACTGTAGGTCCCTCCATTTGTGGAACAACATCAATATGCACACCACAAATAGGAGGAGGAGCTCGGGCAAGCACCTAACAGAAGTGTACGCGCCAATTATTTATTTATTTTTATTTTATCGGTGAGGCTACTTTTGAATTTTGTGCGACTGATGCTACTTGGTTGCCTTCCTCACGTGGAGTCAATATTTTTCGCCCTCCGGCTTGGTGGCGATTAACTTCCAATTTACCAGTATTATGGGAGGAGCCCGCTTTAGAGACTTCAAAAAATTGATTTTTTTGCATAAATGTCTTCCCAAACAATTCAAAGTATTTTCGGAGTTACAAAAGGAATTGTGAGCGTCGAGCAGGTATACGAGCGGCCGGATCGCTCGAAGTGCGATTTCTCGGTTTTTTATTTTTACGATTTTTCCTAATTGGCGGGAAATATAGGGAAAAAGTTAAACGTCCTATCGAAACGAGATAACATTGATTGTATTTGGAATTTAATTCGCTTCTAGTTGAACCTAAAAAACCTTAAGAAAGTTGTGATTAACCCACTTTTTAAACAATCTAAAATGAATTTGTTTTTCCAAAAAAATTAATCTTTTTTTAATTAGCGAAAAACTTTCGAATTTCTCACTTTTTGTTTAATTTTCTTGGTTTAACTAGAAACTAATTATACTATACTAAAATACAAATTTTTTTTTGGTTTTTGGTTTCAGATGAATTGCGTCCTGCATCTTTCAGGCCGCACGAACATGCACACTCGAGGCGCCTCGGCAAAATGCTTGTACCAGGCATAATATGACATATTATATATTATATTATATAATTGAGAAGACTGTTGAAATATATAACAATAAAACGTAAAAGTTTCGTTTCAATTGAATATTTCTTTCCTTCCAAAAAAAATCCACGAAAAAATTGATTTTTGAAGCCTCTAAAGCAGGCTCCCCCCATTTTTTTACTTTCAATCAAGATATTTCGCGCAACTGAAACTGAATCGGCAATAAAAACTAATAAACCCAGTCTTATTTCATTTTCAGCAATATTAGTAAAAACACACACGTTTTTTACTGTTGTACGAATAAATGTTTTGCAGCATTTTTGTTACGTCTCCCTGTTTTCCTTGGAACCCCTCAGTGTGAGTTGAAATAACGACAGTTTTGTTTGCAGGAATTCATTAGGAATGTAACATTCTTACAATGACCCAAAAGAAATCTATTGTCACAGCAAATAATTTGCGCAAAGGGTGTACGAATAAATTGTGTGGCCACTGTACATACATAAATACAAACGTACTCGTATTTACTCAATGCAATGAACTTGCATTTTCTTGTTTATTGAAGCGAATAGTCGCGCACAAAGCTTTTAGAGCCATACTTAAAAGTTTTTTGGACATTTTTGACTTTTGATTTATGCTTCAAACTTATCAGCCTCGGTAGGTATTGTGCCGAAAAAGAGCATTTGGCTCAACTTCTGTGCTACTCACTGCCGTAAGTTTGTTTTTGCGGTAATAAAATTGGCGCACACTGTTCAGTGTTGTGCCGTTGTGTGTCCATCCGTGGCATAGTGCTCTATTAAGGCAAGAATGATAGAATACATGACGTAACAATGGTGAAGTTTGCTTAAGAGAAATGTGACAATGCGAATAAGAATGCAAGAAGAAAAAGGAATTACACAAATAGCACACGAATAAATGCCACAAGTGTGACGTCCCCGCACAGCGATTCTGTCAAATTCCCTGACAGCGAAATAGCGGCATGAGATGAGTAGCCTCTTTGTATTCTGTATAAGGTGGTACGAAGGCATATTTTTTCATAGCTACCGCTTCTACTTAATTATATAAGAGTAGATTTTATCATTAAATCAGCGCAGTAAATAATGATTGCATATAATCAACGATTATCGCGTGAAAGAATATATTATTGTACAAAGTACTGTAAGAATATGTGAATAAAAGAAGAATAAGAAATGAGAATAAAACATCAATGAAATTTCTGAAAGCGCTGAAAAGAAGGTAGCGCAAAATTAATCAGCCAATTTTGTTTTTGAATAACTTTTTACTAAATAACAAAAACTGTTTTTGAGTAATGGAACTCTTTACTTTGACCTTGACGAGCTTCATTGCTAATCTGTTTATGTACAGCAGCTGTCATACTGCTGTGGGCAAAAAGTAAGGTGAATTTATTTGTCAAACTTCGCGGGATTAAAATTTCACTCTAGTTATTTTTTTCATGAGTTGGCAGCACTGTTAATAACATCTGGGCCAACTTTCATGTGAATGTCATTATCAGTAATATATAGGGTCCGCTATATAACTTTACTGAATTAAAAATGCTATAAAAAAGAAACTACTCAATATTTTTCCAAACTGTTCTTTTTATTTTGAAGTACAATCCTTCCGGTTAATAATGGAACACAACTTCATTCATATGGCTGCCTCGGCTAGCCATGCACCATCCCATACGATCGGTCCAATTTTTCAACACATTTTCGATTGTATGCGACAGTATTTGCGCTATGACATCGCGTATGTTGGTCTTCAGTGCATCAATTGTTGCTGGTTTGTTGGCATAACACTGGTCTTTGACGGCACCCCAAAGATAATAATCCAACGGCGTCAAATCGCAGCTCCGAGGCGGCCAAACGATATCAGAATTTCGGCTGATAATGCGATCTTCGAAGACAGTGCGCAAAAGATTGATCGTAGCATTCGCTGTGTGGCAAGTACCAAATGCCACCAATATCCTCCTCTTCAATTTCTCGGAACAAAAATTCGTTCAACATGGCCCGGTAACGCTCTCCATTGACGGTTACGGCCACTCCTCGCTCATTTTCGAAAAAAAATGGACCAATGATGCCTCTCGACCAAAATCCGCACCAAACTGTGACTCGTTGTGAATGCATCGGCTTTTCTTCGAGTGCGTGCGGGTTTTCTGAGCCCCTAATGCGGAAATTTTGCTTGTTAACATACCCGCCGAGATGGGAATGAGCTTCATCCGCAAAGATGATTTTTCGGTACACATTCTGCAACATTACCATGATTTTCAGAGTAATGTCGCAATATTTCCCAGCGTTCTTTGAGCGTATACACAACCGTTTTCGTTCAGCGGAAGAATAAAACTAATTTTCTGTCAAATCAGATGACAGCTAAGTGTTACCATTCTTCAAATAATACCTAGTTCAAATCCGTAACGATAGATGGCGGGCCCTGTATTTACGCTTATGTTTACCAAACGACCAAAAGTGCATTTTTCGATTTTTACAATGTCTGATTTGATTGGGCAGAGAAGTGCCATCAAATTTTGTTTGCGGAATGAAATTTCGGCTGCGGAAACGTTTAGCATGTTGCAGAAGGCATTTGGTGATTCGACCATGGCGCAGAAAAATGTTTATAAGTGGTACAAAGACTTCAAAGAGGGTCGAGAACGTGTTGATGACTTGGAGCGCTCCGGACGACCATCGACGTCAACAGATGACCAACACGTCAATAAAGTGAAGGAGTTAGTGCTCAAAAATCGTCGGTTGACTGTTAAAGATCTTACTGATATGATCGGATTATCAGAAGGATCTGTGAAAACCATTTTGAAAGACCATTTGGGCCTACGAAAAGTCAAGTCTCGTTTGGTACCGAAAATTCTCAATTTCTTGGAAAAAAGTCGTCGCGTTGATGTGTGTGAAACAATGCTTTGAGACTATCAGGACAAGCTCAAATGCAGCACTACGGGAGATGAGACTTGGATTTATGCTTACGGCCCTGAAACAACCGACCAATCAAGCGAATATCGTGCTAAAGGCGAGGCCAGACCGAAAAGAGCACGTCAAAGTCGTTCAAAAATAAAGTCCATGATGACAGTTTTTTTCGATTTTCGTGGTGTGGTGCACTATGAGTTCCTTCCACCTGGCTAAACTGTTAATAAGGAATATTATTTGAGCGTTATACGTCGTTTACGTGAAGCAATTCGTCTAAAAAGACCAGAATTATGGGCCAACAACTCTTGGTTTTTGCATCACGATAATGCACCGGCTCGCACTGCACTCGTTCTTCGTGACCATTTCGCCAAAAATTCCACGCATATCGTTCCGCAACCACCGTATTCGCCTGATTTGGCTCCGTGTGACTTCTGGCTATTCCCAAAACTCAAGAGACCACTCCGGGGAACGCGTTTCGAGTCGATTGAGGAGATAAAAGCTGAATCAAAGAAGGTGCTGATGGCTATACCGGAAATGGACTATTTGGCATGTTTCGGGGATTGGAAAAGTGTATTTCATCGAGAGGGGATTATTTTGAAGGGGATGAAATTGATTTAGGTAAAAGAATAAATAAAGATTTTTCATTTTACAACCAAATTCACCTTACTTTTTGCCCACAGTAGTAAGTCTCAAATATAATATTAGACCACTGGCGTACGATGCCATTTGCAAAAATTATAAATCTTCTGATACTGTGATTAATTTTGTGCTATCTTGTATATAGTTGCACATCTATTTACAAATTTCAATGCAATTATTGGGGAAAATATATACAGTTGACTCTCGTTAATTCAAACCCGCGATATTTCGAACCTCTCATTAATTGAAAGTTGTCACGAGTCCCCTACAAAATCCTTTATATTTCGAATTATGTCCGTACATTTTTATGCACTCGGTAATTCGAACGAAAAAATCATTGCTACGCACTATAGGTCAAATGACTACTTTTTCTGTGCAAAATTAATTACAGCTAGAAAATCATCATATTCAAACCAAAAGCAATTCACTAGTAAGAATAAATCTTAAAAAAAAAATGGAATTTAACCCATTAACGACTACAAATTAAAATTACCCCTTTTGCAATAATTAATGTAAACGTGACAATTCATTTATATATATATTTTTTTAATTATAGAAAACCTTATTAATTACTTACATCTAATTCATTTTGTAGATTTAATTTAAATATAAAATCTTCACTTTCGTTAATTCCACCGTCTTGGTTGTTAAGATTAAATTCTTCACAGCATAATAGTTCAATTACTTCTGAAGGAAGTGTGGCAGGTTTGCGCTTTTGTAAGCTTTTATTTAAGAATAGTGTGGAAATTAATGGATTCGAAGTATCGACAACCTTATTAAAAACGTCTAACAGACTCCGAACCCTCTTATTCCATTACTGCTTGAAAAACTTCTTTTTGCATCTCAACAATTCTTTCAGCCGTATGCTCTAAAATGGATTGCAACGAAACTTTTACAAGGGTATCATTTGCTTCCATACTCCGACGTCGGCATTTGAATTTAGCGGCTATAATTTTATATTAGAATAGTGTGGATAAATGTCGCAGTTTCTTAAATTATTTTCGTAGCGTATTGCGTTGTACTGCGCTTTTGAAACATTATTTTCAAGAACGAAAGCTAAAGCCTTCTCTGCAGAAAGTTGAATTGGCGATTTGGTAGCTTGAATACACATTTTGGGGGGCCTTGATGTGTTCTGGATATACTTTCTTTCTGGATTGCAGCGAAATCGCTATCTCCTTGCTTTGGAGCCGATGTTGCTGCTGCACGAACAAGAAGAAGAAGAAGCATCAGCTTTCTCAGTTGAAAAGTCTGCGGCTTCTTTTCTTTTTCCAAATTCTGATTTTTGCTGAATGGTGCACGCGGACGACCAATAATGGTCCTAGTTGCTTTTTTGGTAATGCTATTTACCACCAACTTTAACTCCGAGTTTAGCCACACATGATTTTGATCCTTAAGGCAGTAGTCTGCTTTACAGGCTTCAAAAAATCGATTTTTTTGTTTTGTTTTAAATCTCTTCCAAAACTATCCAAGAATATGTCTTTAAAATTCCAGAGGCCAATTCGACATATTTTCGAAGCTAGAGCAGTTTTGGTGGCCGAGCGTCGAGCAGGTGCGAATGCTCAGGCAGAACTTTAAAGCGCGTTTTCTCGAGTTTTCATTTTCACAAGTGTTAGAAAACGGTGCCGGCGATAGCAAAAAGAATATATGTCCGATCGAAAAAAACCAAAGTGATCTAGCTTCAGTATTAAATTATCTTCTATTTGAACTAAACAAGTTGGCCAAAAGTATTATTTAAACTACTTGTTTTGCAACTTAAAGTCAATTTTTTTTCTTAAAAAAGTGAATTTTTTTTTTCAAACTTCGAAAAAATTTGGAATTTTATAACTTCTTCGGTATTTTTTTAGTTCATAAAGAAAAGAAACTTATAAAAATTAAAAAAAAATTTGGTTCGACTGTTTCAGATGCATCGCACGACCTCCATCACCGGCACCGATTTACAAGTGCAGACTCCAGGCGCTCCAGAAAAATACTTACAACTTTAAAAAATTTCAATATTTTTTAAAAATAAATATTGTTTTTTAAACCTTAAATATAGTACACTATCGTCTTAAAATTCCTTTTACCGCAATCATTTCCTTCCCTTTCAAAAAAAATTGCTAAAAAAACGCTTTTTTTCGGCTTCTAAAGCAGACTACTGCCTTAAAGACGTTTTTCTTTCTGTGGCATTTTTTCCACTTTTGCGTAAATTTTACGGTAAAAATTGTATTTTTTTTTTTGCATTAAATCCTTCTTCATTTCATCAGAAATATTAATGACCTTAATTTTTCCAAGAACATGACTAAAAACGGAATCAGTTTTTTTTTTTTTTGGGAACGTTCTTTTCGCTATATTTCAAACATATCATTTTTTTTATACCGAGGATGCCTAAAGAAAAGTGGAATTACTCTTAAAACGCAAGATATCGCAATTTGAAATAAATTGTCAATAACTCACTAAATAACATTCCATCTATTTTTTCTAATTTGAAAGAGATCAAATGGGGTTAAAATTTTATAGGGCTTCCAGAAAGTCAATGTGGAAGATAACTTGTATCACTTCAAGGTTATGTAGGCTAATAAGTTATTTACAAATACAGCAATATAAATATAAAGCGTTTTAATTAAAAACATATATATACTTACATGTCTCTTTATTTTCCATTTTACACTAATGAATTATTTTCAACACAACTCGAGAAACGCGGACTCAAAGTTCACCAAGCACTGCTGAACTCGCAAACAAATTTATACGAAAAATTACGTCGATTGGCTTTGACGCGCGCCTGTGTAACGGTGTTTTTAATAAGTGTTTGTTTGTTGTTTGTTTTAAAATGTTTCTAATTAGAAAACAACAACAACAAAACTAAAACGGCACTTTCATTCTTATCACTTTTGCACAGCAAAAACGGTCATTTGACCTAATGTGCTACGACGCGATAATTCGAACTCATATTGTCCAACACTCGACAATTCAAATTTGCAAAGTTTCTTGGTGAGATGGAAAGAACTTTGAATTTTGGGACTCCCCTGAACATACCTTTACTGTGCATGGTGTTACGTGTTACGCATAAAACATAGGCACATTTTGACGCTCGCTTCGGCACGAGTCGCTTCGTTGGTATACAGATAAAAATTTGTATTAAGTATGAGTCCTAAAAAGTATAAATGTTTGACGATTGCTGAAAAGAAAAAATAAATAGAAAAGTGAGGTGAGAAGAAAAGCGATGTTGCAAAAGAATTTAAGATTCCTCTCAGTACTCTCTCAACCATAAGGAAAGGAGAAAGTTACTGCTGCTCAAACTGCTGGAGCACGGAAAAGAACAACTAAAAGTGAATTTCCTCGTTCGGAAGAAAGCCTGGTCATTTTAGACAGTGTAGAGGACAAAAAGTATCTATTAGCGGAACTTTGTTAAAGGAAAAAGCAAAGTAGTTTACGTCTACTCTAAACATACAAAACTTTGAAGGGTGGCTTACAAATTTCAAAAAAAAGAGGTTGTCTGTAAAGTCGGTTTACTGACGATAGTTTAACGTGACAGCGTCATAAGAAAATACTGATGGAATGATTACAATTTTCAAAACAAAATTTTAATTTTATTTGTTTGATAGATATTTTGTATGGATATAGAGGAGGATGTAAATGGAATTGCAATGGAATAGGTCAAGTTACATTTACACAAACGTGAAAAATGACGAAACATTTATCAAATTCATGAAAGATACCTTCAATTTCGATTGTGCATCAGACGTTAATAAGTCAACAACACTAAGAGGCACCATCATCGATTTGCCTTTTTCAAGACACTTTACACTCGAAACACTCCCTTTCATTTCCTACTTTTTCTATCATCGTCCTATTCTCAACAGAGAAATGGTTCATTACCATGCACACAGGAAGAAGGCATATGCAAATACAAATATGTGAATTTATATACCTACATATGCGCATATACATACATATATATGCTCACTCAAGTAGGACAGAGCCAGATGTCGAACGTTGCCGAACGCGGGGGCCGATTGTGCTCTTTGTCGTTCGTTCTGCGCTCTCGCTTGCAGTTCAAGCACATTAGCTTACATTTGCTTGCGTACGGAATAGATTCGTATATTTGATATGTCCATATGACTTGTATGCATCTTTACATATAGATTTGTTCTTTTTGAAAATTGCGCGAAATTGTATATGTATGTATATGCATGTTTATATACATAATATATATTAGTATACAACATATCTTATAAGGTATATGGTAAATATTACCATATATTTTTTCCTTCATATATAATAAAAAAATTAATAATATTAACAAACTTGGTTTTATTTTAAATTCTTCAAGTAAATCAAATTAATAATAATCAATAAGAAGGCATATGCAAATACAAATACATGAATTTATATATGTACATATTCGCATATACATACATATATACGCTCACTTAAGTAGGAGAGAGCAAGATGTCGAACGTTGCCGTTCGTTTGCTTTGTTCGTTCCGCGCTTTCGCTTGCAGTTCATGCAATGCAATGAGCAAGGTAACGACAAATGAGCAAGGTAACACTAATGAGCAAGGTAACACTAATGAGCAAGGTAACGACAAATGAGCAAGGTAACGACACATTTTTTCGTGCGTGCAGCCGGCTAAATCGAATTATAAGACGTTATCAGGCCAAAAAAGGATTTGAGTCGTGTTTAAAAAAGTTTGTCGAGAAAGTGGAACTGATGGTAAATTGAAGACACTGATTGAAAACTATGATGCCCGAGACATTTTCAATACTGATGAAGCTGGCCTATTTTTCAAATGCTTACCCGACAAGACGCTTACTTTTAAAGATGAAAAGCGTCATGGGGGAAAACTCAGTAAAGAGAGATTGACAGTTCTACTTGCAGTAAATATGAATGGATCGGAAAAACTTAAGCTCTTAGTAATAGGAAAAGCAATGAAACCGCGATATTTTAAAAGAGTAAAATCGTTTCCTACTGATTACTGTGCTAACAAAAAAGCTTGGATGACAACAGAACTTTTTAACAATTGGCTTTTAACAGTTAATGGAAACATGAAACGACAAAAGAGAAACATTTTACTATTTTTAGACAATTCCACTGGCCACAACAGTTCTCCTACATTGTCCAACGTAGAACTCTACTTCTTTCCGCCAAATACAACTTCTAAAGAGCTACCATTGGACCAAGTGACATCCATAATTTAAAGACGTTATATCGCAAAGAAATTGTTAAGATCGTTTTAGAATCTCTCGAAAAGCAGCTAACCACGAATATCACGATTCTGACAAGGCATGGAGACCTGTAACACCCCTAACGATTCTCTATTGCTTCAAAAAATCGGGTTTCGTAAAAGAAAATCAGGACAATACGCAAATAATTATGGATGATGAAGAACCATCACTGGTACGAGTAGTTGACATCAGCAGTGTGAGTTTTTCTGATTATGTTTAAGTGCATGAAGATGTTGCTGTCTCAGGATCACTAACCGATGGCGAAATTTTATCTGCGACAGATACGAATGAAAAGAGCAACGATGAAGATGAAGACGATACATCAGAATATGTGGCAGAGGTGTCAGTTAAGGTAGCAAGAGCCTCATTCGATAACTTACAAAGCTTTTGTCTACAAAACGAAACTGACGAAACAGTATATCAGGCACTTTTTCTCTTTAAAAAAATTATTGAAAAGTCTGAGCAGCAGCAATGTGCTTTGAAGGAAACCCATATAAATGAGTTATTTTCAAATATTAATTAATTCACATTATGAGTATGTAAAATATTAGCAGTTAAATAAAAAACACTTGATAATTCGAAGTTTTATTTATTTTCTCTCAAAAATTTCAAACCATTTAATATTTCAAACACTCGATAATTCGTAATATTTTAAGAGTCCCTTGAATTTCGAATTAACGAGAGTCGACTGTGTTTACACTGCATTTAGTGACTACTGACAAGTTTTGGGAATTTATTGCCAGCAAAAAATAAGTCGTCAAAAATCAACGCGATTTTCGAGTCACTTGAAACTTGAACTTTATTTCATCAAATTCAATAGCTATAAAATGGCATAATCGAATTTTTTCTAAAAAATGTTTTTGAAAAACTTAAAACTTTATTATAAATTTGATAAAAAAGAAATCCATTATTGTTTTTTACATTTTTGTGCAAATGATTTAAAACTGTTTTATGGACGATCTTTAGCTCCTGGGCCATGCTACGACTACTAACATGACGTTGACTACTAACATGACCGTCGATTATTTCTGTGATTTTATCAACATAATTCGCACTTTTTTAACATCAAAATTCCTAAACTGAATCGACGAAACCAAAATTGCACGTAATTAGCTGTTACAGTAACAGCTCCATTCACAATTAGGTTAGGTTGAAGCGGTTGTCCTGTGGGACACACTCAAACTCATAGCCCATGGTAATGCCGCGTGCGGAGCTTTCTCAATTTCTCCTAAAACCAGACCAGTGTGTGCTTTTCAAAAATTTTAGAATATCTCCTATTTCTGCAGATCTGAGATCTTCCAATTCATTAAAAAATTGTCTGCCTAGAATAGCAAATCTCCGTCTGGATAGAGCAGCACAATGGCACAGAAGGTGCAAAATTGTCTCTTGCTCTTCCTCATCAAGGCAACTTCTACAGAAGTCACGTGCTTGCACATCCATCCTTTGGACGTGACTACCTCTTAGGCAGTGCCCCGTTATGACTGAGATCAGTGTGCTAAGACTGTGTTTAGCAGAGATTCTGCACGTTTAGCATAGAGAGTCGGCCACAGTTGACGGGCGATTTTGCAGGTGGCTTCATTACGCCATCTTTCGTTTGCTTCCCTTACGGTTTCTTCATTCACAGTTACACCATTCACAATTTCAGCAGCCTGGCTTGCATTTTCGCCTTTACTGAAGAAAAGCTGTAAAATGTACTGAATTTTCTCTTCGGAGACTTCCGTTGTTAACACCCTGTAACTCAAAACTGAATGGGGCAAACAAGAAACAGCAAACGATTTTTTTAATGTGAAGCGTCACCTTGGCAACGAGCATAAACTTTAAATTGTTTGACTGATACTTTACGAGATATGGATCAATACAGCCATCTACAGAGCAAATAATGGATTTATTTTCCCCCAAACTAATATTTAGTAAAAATGTATTCAACACCAAATTGGATGATTAATTTTGTGCCACTTTGTATTCAAAAATATATGTGTAAAAGTTTTTTTTTTCGTTTTTTTTATGAGGAAGAAGCATCGAAAGCTTTGGGTCTTTAACCCGAACTAAACCTCCTACCGTCAAAGTACCGATCCCCCTGTACTACCGGCGATTTGAGCGTTGCACTCAACATTAGTTACTGTTCTGATGCAAAAGAGGCTACAGAAAAGTTAGTTTCTAATAGTGGTATCGTCAGTTTACCTGCGTTTTCATCTCTAGATAGGTGTGCTGCTTCACGTTCTTATTTGGCGTTCGCGCATCCACCTTGCCTGCTCGCTATGTCGGAGTTGCTGCATTATTTCAGCAGCCATGTGTTGAACTTTGTTCCATTTGTCCTGGCTCTTCAACATCAGTGGCACTAAATTCTCGGGCGTGATGCTGCTACCAAGGCTGTCTTCCAGTTTAGCCACATGTTCTGCGTCCTCCTCAACTGCTGGTGCACACTGCTCGCAGTATGGACTTTCTTCGTGCCCAAAGCGGTGAAGGTACGCTTTAAAGCAGCCATGACCACTTAGGATTTGGCAGAGATAGTAGTCTACTTCTCCGTGCTTTCTCTGGAACCAAGCTTCAACATTGGGGATGAGACGGTGGGTGCACCTGCCTTTGTTTGCACTGTCCCATCGCGTCTGTGTATAAGTAATATACTATCATATATATGTATGTATATACGAATTTAATACCAGAAATATGTATGTATGTAATTTGCTTAATTGCACTAATAGTTGCTTCGCTGGAGTCGATTATTCTTCAAAGCTAGCATATTTTATTTCCCTCCACATTCTTTGCATTAGACTTTGCCCAAGTTTACTGCATCACAATTGCGGAAAAAATTTCAAACTGTACTCATTGTAACGCATTCAACGCAGTAAAACGCTATAAATCATGCTTCGCCGATATCTTTATTAGCAATCTGAATTATTACTCCCCGAACGCAGTTTAAAAGTTTGGTCAAGTTTGGTAAATTAAAAAAGTCAATTATGTCAACAATGGGGCTTTGTCATCGACCATGCAACGATGTGTGTCGACAACTTAAAAATGTTTATTAATTGCTGGTAGTCCTTGTTGGTCTGAGATTTCACCACAAGCGTAGCAATAATAAAAAAAATACTTAGTTATACCTTGGAGTTGGCTTTGGTTTGATATTAAATTTATAATATATTTTCGTTACTTATCTTTGGCACAGAATAAGTATATTTTTTTAAGACTTTGCAGACTAAGTTTGCACACAATTTTTCTCAAATTTTATACCACTGTTGAGAAATATATATCTTCTTTTAATGTTGTTCATTTAATATTCGTGAAAATTTGCAGATTTTAAAGTTATCTTTCGCCGTCAATCAAATTAGTAATTCGCTGCAATTCAATAATGTTCGTTAAATTGTGTACACCCTGACCTTTGTGAATTTGCTTTTGGCCCGACTACGCCTATTCGAATATTCAAAATTAAACGCAAGATTCGTCCAATAGGTCGTTGATCAGACGGCGGAGAAGCAACATGAGTGAGGACTGTGTTGATTTTCTTCGCATATCACCAACACAATCTGAGTTTTTCGTAAACAAATCGCTGTCATAACCCCGGTAAAGTGAGCCAATCAGCTGACTTATTCGAATTCACTGAGAGCCGGTTAAGGGGGGCCTCTACTGTAAAACTTAAAAAAAATCGATTTTTTACTTTTTGTTGAAACATACTCAGAAACAACTCCAGAATGTTCCATGAAAATCTTAAAAAGAAATCTTGAATAGTTTTCAAGTTATAAAAGTTTTAGCAAAGCAGGTATAAACTGAGCGCTCGAGCGGTTTACGGTCATATGCTATGAATATGCGATTTTCGTCCACAATCGGCGTGAGAAGAAAAAGGTTAAACGTCGCTCTGAATCCACCCACGAAGCCCGAAAAGCTCGTACAGAGGCTCTTCTTGAAGAGGATAATGAAATATTAAGAGCAGACGAAATGTTATATGGGGCAGGAATAGCTGATTAAGCTGTAAGTATGAAAAATTGTTTAAGCGTGTTTTTCTCGAAACCACGTTTTCAAAATTGCCCACATCACAGCTCCGTGAAAAATTAACATATCAAGCTCAAACTTTGATAGTATATTTTTAACAATATTTACTAGTTTTTAAAGCTATGGTGGGAAAAAATTTATTATTTATAACCCCTTTTTTAATAACAAAATGACAACAAAAAAATGTCGATTTTTTAAAAAACTTCAAAAATTTAACAACAAAATTTTTTTTTTGCAAGTAATAGGCTTAACAACTAAAAATAATGATATATAATAAAAAAAATTTGGTTTTTTTCATTTCAGATTTTTTTTAAATGCGCGGCAGATTTCAAAAGGCGTTTCGGGGGAGCGGCTGTACAGCTGCCATTTTGAAATGAAAATAAATTTAAAAAATTTTTTTGTACACTCAAGACCTGTGTTTATGTAACCCTAAACTTTTTTTTACTAATTAAATTAATACAAGTATGAAAACAAAATCCATGAAAATTTGATTTTTACAGTAGAATCCCCCCTTAACGGTCTGATGTCGGCCATATCTTCTGATTCTTTCCATCGAGACTCACTCCTTGGTGACTCTCGATTCAGAGAGAGGCGATATATCATTTTACAAGTGTAAGTAAAGTACATAAGTAAGTCTATAACATCTGAGGTGGAATTTGTCAAGTCCAATCCGGGATCACTAAGTTTTGTGGTATGTGACCCTTGTAGGTTGGTTTTCATAGATATAGAATGATTTCTTCTACCCAAGCGGCCGCCTTAGCTGAATGGTTTGATGCGTGACTATCATTCGGAAGTGCGCAGCCTAGAATCTCCGTGCATGAAACACCAAAATGGCAGAAAAAGTTTTTTCTAATAACAGTCGCCCCTCGGCAAACAATGACAAACCTCCGAATGTATTTCTGCCATGGAAAAGTTCCTCATAAAAAAATGTCTACCGTTCGGAGTTGGCTTTAAACTGTAGGTCCCGCCATGTGTGGAATAACATGAAGACACACGCCATAAATTAGAGGACGAGTTCGAGCAAAGGCTCAAAACGGGTGTAAGCGCCAATTGTACGAAGTGTGTTCAAAAAGTATCGCGAATTTTGAATTTTCGCAGGTTACGTATGTATATTCGAATGTCGAGTTTTTTGTGGCGATATGTTGGTACTCAAGTCGCTCACTCATTCCGACGAGTTCGGCCATTTTAAATGTTCAGTTAATTGTTGGCAGCTGCTTTGCTTGCACGTGTTTCGGCTCGTCTTCGATTTTTACCTATTGAAAAAGATGGATCAAAGAACCTTTATCAAATTTTGTGTGAATACGGAGAAGCTGCTTTGGTCCAAAGCAACGTTTATCGATGGTACAAAATGTTCTCAGAAGGCCGAGAAGATGTGAACGACGAAAAGAGTGCCGGGCGCCCGAGCACTTCAACAACAGACGAAAAAATGGATGAAGTGAAGAAAATGGTATTGGCCAATCATCGACTCACCATTAGAAAAGTTGCTGAGGACCTAGACATATCGATTGGGTCGTGCCATTCGATTTTTTTCAATGATTTAGGCATGAGATGGGTCGCCGCAAAATTTGTACCACAACTGCTCAATTTCGACCAAAAGCAGCATCGCATGAACATTGCTAGTGAGATGTTGGACTCTGTCCGCGACGACCCAATTGTGAGTTTATGGTTATAGCGTGGAAATCAAAGCTCAATAATCTCAATGGAAGCTGCCGCACGAGGCAAGCCCGAAAAAAGGGCGCCAAGATCGGTCGAATGTAAAAGTTTTGCTTACCGTTTTCTTCGATTGCACGCGCGTTGTGCTTCATGAGTTCATGCCACAAGGTAAAACGGTCAATAAGGAATATTTTATGCAAGTTATGCGCAATTTGCGCGAAGCAATCCACCAGAAACGCCCGGATTTGTGGAAGAACAAAAATTGGCTCTTGCATCACGATAACGCCCCTGCTCGCACATCGTTGCTTGTGACCGCCTTTTTGGCCAAAAACAACACACTAATGAGGCACAGCCACCGTATTCCCCAGATCTGGCCCCTGTGACTTTTTCTTGTTCCCGAAACTGAGGAGGCCCATGAAAGGACGACGCTACGCTAGGATTGACGAGATGAAGACGGCTTCGAAGGAGGAGCTGAACAGGATAAAAAAAATGAATTTTTGAAGTGCTTCGAAGATTGGAAAAAATGTTGGCACAAGTGCATAATATCTCATGGGGACTACTTTGAAGGGGATATTAATGAATAAATAAAAATTTTTTGAAGAAACACAAAATTCGCGATACTTTTTGAACACACCTCGTATATAGCAAATGAAAAAACAAGATTTTTAAACAAACAACGCTTAAAAAACTTTCGAAGTCTCTGAATCAGCCAACTCACACACACATACATATTCGTAATGGCACCAGTTTGCATTTTACAACACCGTAATTGCTCACAAATCTATTTATATTTAATGTTAAATATATACATACACCCATAAATACAACACTGTAGGTGTATAATGAATCAAAACTCTGACTAACCTCATCATTACCCGGTTATTGACACCAGCCGGAGGCATATCCTGTCCACCGCTACCCACTTGAGAACTTGAGCCCATGAATGGTTTTTAATATTAATATGTAATTTACATGCCTTGCCATCTGCTGGTGTATCCACATACATATTTTTGCTGTCATTTCTAACCAGTCACCAGCAACATTCGTTCATGCCAGTAGTGAGTGTCCTAAAACCACAGGAGCTAACATTAGAAATTCTTAATGGCCTACGCATGTACTTAAATTGCCAGCTATCAACCAGGATTCGGAAGAGCTTTATATTCCACGGCCAATTTGCTGAGGTCGCATTAACGGCGTGCTCAGTTAAAAATACACACATATAAGTACAAGTACAGTATCACACAGAAACAATTGAGGTGCTCAGTTGTATGAGGAATGTGCAATAAGTCTTCAGTTCAAAGCCTACTACGCGTTCAAGCCATATAAATAATAGTCCAGCCATTTGGTAAAAAAAGGGAGTTACCTGGAAAGTTTTCCGGAAGTTTTCAAACTAGGTAATTTTTATAGATTTTGGGATGCTCTTTTCGAATTTCAACTTTGCCACCTCGTATCTACGACGCTAGCGGCGCCATATTGAAAAAATGGCACCTAAAAACAGTTTTTTTACAATATCTCCATTCCTACGCATTTTATGAGAAAAACATATGTATACAAAATTAAACTAGAGATAATTTCCTACATTTTATGTTATTACAATTTTTTTTGTAAAATCAATAGTTTTTAGCGTATGAGCGCCACAAAGTACATTTTAATATGCGTTTTCGAAAAAAACTGATTTCCACACCACCTGGAGGTAGAGTAAGCGGCGCGTTTTTTTATCGTGGTGTCCCCTGTAGGCCTAATCCACATGTGATGCACACTTTCGAAAATTTAGCGCAATCTCCTACGTTTTACCGTTCCTGATGGACCAGGCCTTGCGAGTTCGCCTTGGGCACCGATCAACCGTAGCAGACTGAAATCTCGTCCGCATCATCTGCGATACGATTATCAGACTCATCACAATCCTCTTCGTTGTCCGTTTCATCAAACGTTTACTCTAAAATAGTCGCAGTTTCTTCTTCTTCATCTTAATCCAATTGCACTTGTGAATTTTTACAAGCACTACTACAATTTGTGCATATAACGGATCATTTTAACCCAGCTTTTTTGTATCCACAGGCCTTCTGACATCCCTTTTTACATTTACAAGAAATAAGTTTGTGTGTCGTAACAGGAACTAACCCATTTTTGTTTCTGTTCCATCCCCACTGTTCTGCATTTTGTTCATTCCCGTATCACTGCTAAGCCTGGTGATAGGTTCGGAATGAATGCTGTCGTGGTGCTGCCTCTGTTGGTGGTAGGGACGCAATATTAAATTTATTTTTGTATGCTGATTTTCTGAAGCATGCATATCTGTACTCATTGAAAGACCGTATAATTCAAGAAGAAAACGCTCTCCTGCTTTAGCAATAATCTCTGGATCGACGTTTGGATTTTTAAATACCTGAATAACCTGGTTTAAATTAGGATTTTTTCAGAGTGCATTAATGAATTTCATTTTTCCTTGGTATCACAGCCACTGAATGCATGCAGAAATAGAATATGATCTGCAGCTGTTTGATCTATAATACTTTCAGTGGAATATATTTGCTGGGTAATTTTACCTTTTCCTGGTTTGAGAAAATACACGTTTGATCACGTACATAGAGCTGTCAAAAGAATAAGAAGATCTATATCTTCGCCGACCACTATTACGGTGTCGAAAGCTGGTGAAACACGTATTGCAGTATTGATGATTAGCGTATCCGCATCTTCCGTGGCTTGTGAGACCATGAAATTCTCAGCTTCAAATTTTGTTTTCAACATTTTAATGAGGCGGTTCTTGTTCGCATCATTTCCCAGAAATTTATCTTGTGACACAGTTGGAATCATTGTCTCATCAAAAAGTATGTCCACTGAAGCAGTTATTCGTGATCGTCGGGATCGCTCCGCAAATTTAGTACTACAGTTTGCTACATTTTCAGGATATCCGTCGAATACGATTATGGCATTGGATTTATATTTAGATCGAACGTACGTGATGTAGTTACTACAAATAGATGAAAATGGTTCACCACGATGCAAAATGACTCGGTGTAATAAGTCCCCTGCGTCGATGACATACATTGCATCGCCAACATTTATGTCCCAAGAATCTTGCTTAAATGCCTTGTACATTAAAGATTTAACGCATCATTGAAAAGCGATAAAGGAAATGGAGCAAGTTCCTACGTAAGAAAGTTTTTAAGTTCCTCTTCAGATTCTTTTGCAATGCACATTCTTTGGAAAATTAACAATGAATTAATCGGAACAATGTCACCTTCTATCACGATGCCTGCATTCATAACACCAAGCGATTTTATTCTGCTTTTCTAAAACCTGCTATAGTAGAAGATTATTGTAGAGAAATATACGAAACAACGTGGTTCTGTAGGTGAATATTACTTTGTGACGCTCGTAAGCCAAAAACTATCGATTTTAAATATAAAAAAATCGTAATAACATAAAATGTAGGAAATTATCTCTAGGTTTATAGGAAATTATCTTTTTAGGTGCCATTTTTTCAATATGGCGGCGCTAGCGTCGCAGATACGAGGTGGCAAAGTTGAAATTCGAAAAGAGCATCCCAAAATCTATAAAAATTACCTAGTTTGAAAACTCCCGGAAAACTTTCCAGGTCAAACTACCAGATGACTGGACTATAAGAGAATGACCGAATTTCAGTTTCAGCCTTATTCGGCCACAAAAGCTTAGTTCAGTTCCGGCCGAAAAATCCGAATCTTTGCCGAACATTTCCGAATTTTTATTCCTTCAGAATAAATTCAAAACAGGATTCGTAACAGTTTGCTACTACTCAAAGTTTGAAGAAATAACAGAACCCTAAACCGCCAAACATAAGTTTCTAACTCCCATCAGCATTAACTGCTTTCTTTTTAAGTGGATCCGCGCACTCCGCTTGTGTTTGGTCGAGGGCAAAACTATTACGAGTATCAGTTGATTTCTTATTTTCGATTAGCGTCACTTATTCATCTTATGTTTAGGGAGAATCTTCGAAACTTGGATAATCACTTGTTGCCCGTCCATAGCATCTTTTCATCGATGTATCAAAGTTCATACCAGAGCTCCCAATACTTGAGTATCAAACTAAAAAAAAACAGTGCCCACATAAAAGGCAAAGCAATCAAAAATGTTGCTTGAATTACTCGAAAAAGTTCGAAATACCGTTCTCATGCTCGAAAACTTTTGTGTAATGAGCATCGAAGCGATATACTCGGTGCTGATTAGTATAAACGCAGTATCATGGAACTTAATCGCTCAGGCACAATATTTTATAAGAGCGTACAATTGCTGGCGTATGCTGGCGGTCTGGTGGTGAACGAGGACAAAACGAAGTAGCTTCTGTCATCCAAAAAACAGTCGGCACCCACGTCACTGAAGACAGTTATAATTTTGAGGTTGTAAAAGACTTCGTTTATTTAGGAACCAGTATTAACACCGATAACAATGTCAGCCTTGAAATCCAACGTAGAATCTCTCTTGCCAACAAGTGCTACTTTGGACTCTCTCGACGAACAAAACTAACACTATACAAGGTTCTCATCATGACGATTTTTGGACCTGCACGTTGGCAACGGCGAATATCGCAGGCGATGGAACGATAAGATGTATGAGCTTTACGACGACATAGATATAGCGCAGCGAATAAAGATCCAGCGGCTACGTTGGCTGGGTCATGTCGTCCGAATGGATACAAACGCTCCGGCTCTGAAAGTATTCGATGCGGTACCAGCTGGTGGTAGCTGGTGGTAGCAGAGGAAGAGGAAGGCCTCCTCTGCATTGGAAAGATCAGGTGGAGAAGGACTTGGCTTCACTTGGTGTGTCCAATTGGCGCCGGTTAGCACGAGAGAGAAACGACTGACGCGCTTTGTTAAACTCAGCCAAAATCGCGTAAGCGGTTATCGCGCCAATTAAGAAGAAGAAGTTAAATGGATTCTAGTGGGATTCGGGCTTCATCACCGACCGTATTACAGCTGCATGCTACTTGCCTTGGTTTAAGGACATGACGAAGATTTTAATGTCGACGACTGTTCTTCATCTTTGAATTCATCCCTGGCATCCACATGAAATGGTGCTGAGAAGTGTTCCCTGAATGTTTGAAGTGCACCCAGCATTTTTGTTACCAGAAATCTGCGGCTGTCTTTGAGTGGACTTTAATAATAATGTACGTATAAACACACCACAAAGAGACGATTTTTACATTTCATCTTCGACTTGATTTTTCTGAGCCCGGCAACGACATCATGCATTTGTGCAACGTTTAACGGGAGTTTTGAAGAAGAAACACAGGAAGAAATGTATGTGTCGCCCCACTGAAAACAGAGCCGTCAAGATATATCCGGAAAGCACTTAACGAGGTCTGCAACAGCCCAACAGCGTTAGGCCAAAATCTGCTAATAAAAGGACATATTTGCAATATATTCTTCCTAATTGACAGCAGAGTTGCGTTACTGGAATCGTTTTGCGCAAAAAAAGTCCAAAAGTAAAATTTTACCATATTGCCAAAACTTTGCGGGAGAATAGTTGTATCAACAGGACTCTGAGCCTGCTCACAAGGCAAGGAAGAATCAGACTTAGTTGACAGTTGAAGCAAAGGTTAATGTAAAAATTTATAGCTCGGAGGATGCTCTGAGCATCCGCATGCTGGATGTGTTGTATGTAGGTGATCGAGTGTCAACTGGATCAGGTTATTGCAGCTAACAGAAGTTATATACAGTAACTCATATTCCTATGAACGCACTCTTAATTTTAGTTTTACTACTTCTCTCTCTTTTCTCAATGCATTGCTCACAACCTCTAGCTCACATTGTTTGTCAAACTAACGGAAATTTAGATTGCATTGTTGTTGTTGTTGGTATACTTCAATCGTCAAATATCATATTAAAACTAAGACCATATTCGTATAAACGCAGAACTTTTAATTGGTCCTCCATTTTTATTAATAATTTCAAAAATACGTTTTGGCATTGATTTCACTAAATTTTGCATCAAATGACAGTCTTCCCAAGCTTCCTTAATGCAAAATTTTAGCTTTAGATCAGTCTTATACTGGTGTCATTGCGCTTTTTGTCCGCAAATTTTACGCGACATACACCCCCAGAAGATTCAAATCGTGACTGCAAGCAGGCCACTTTTCGCGATTCTTTACAAACGTTAATTATTTAATTCGAAAATGCAGTCTTCATCGGTTTTCTTTTTCTTTTGTTTTATATTATTTTATCATCAAAAAATGAGATGAGAGCAGCATCGTCCAGCAATTCCTTGTATGTTTTACAATTAATTTTGTTCGGGTTGTAAAGCTAAAATTAAGAGTGTGTTTATGCGAATATTTGTCACTGTATATATAATATATGTATATAATTGGCACTTAAGTCCTTTATTGGTTGTTTGGCCGAGTATCTTGATATCGTTTCACAAATAGAGAGACCCACAGTTTTAAGCCGACTGCGAACTGCAAATGGTTTTTATAAGGTGCAGAAATACATACCCCTGCCGAGGGGTGACCAATATCAGAGAATACTTTTCCCATAATTTGGTGTCTTGTGCGCGAGGTTTTTGTCTAGTCATTGCCATGGCGGATCGTGGCCTGTGGCTGTGGCCTGGGCTCTGACGGGTCCAATGTACTACTGTGGGCAAAAAGTAAGGTGAATTTATTTGTCAAACTTAGTGGGATTAAAATTTCGCTCTACTTGTTTTTTCATGAGGTGGCAGCACTGTTAATAACATCTGGGCCAACTTTCATGTGAATGTCATTATCAGTAATATATTTACGCTTTTGTTTACCAAACGACCAAGAGTGCATTTTTCGATTTTTACAATGTCTGATTTGATTGAGCAGAGAAATGCCATCAAATTTTGTTTGCGTAATGAAATTTCGGCTGCGGAAACGTTTAGCATGTTGCAGAAGGCATTTGGTGATTCGACCATGCCGCAGAAAAATGTTTATAAGTGGTACAAAGACTTCAAAGAGGGTCGAGAACGTGTTGATGACTTGGAGCGCTCCGGACGACCATCGACGTCAACAGATGACCAACACGTCGATAAAGTGAAGGAGTTAGTGCTCAAAAATCGTCGATTGACTGCTAAAGACCTTACTGATATGATCGGCATATCAGAAGGATCTGTGAAAACCATTTTGAAAGACCATTTGGGCCTACGAAAAGTCAAATCTCGTTTGGTACCGAAAACTCTCAATTTCTTGGAAAAAAGTCGTCGCGTTGATGTGTGTGAAACAATGCTTTCAGACTATCAGGACAAGCTCAAATGCATCATTACGGGAGATGAGACTTGGATTTATGCTTACGACCCTGAAACAACCGACCAATCAAGCGAATATCGTGCTAAAGGCGAGGCCAGACCGAAAAGAGCACGTCAAAGTCGTTCAAAAATAAAGGTCATGATGACGTTTTTTTCGATTTTCGTGGTGTGGTGCACTATGAATTCCTTTCACCTGGCCAAACTGTTAATAAGGAATATTATTTGAGCGTTATGCGTCGTTTACGTGAAGCAATTCGTCTAAAAAGGCCAGAATTATGGGCCAACAACTCCTGGTTTTTGCATCACATAATGCACCGTCTCACACTGCACTCGTTCTTCGTGACCATTTCGCCAAAAATTCCACGCATATCGTTCCGCAACCACCGTATTCGCCTGATTTGGCTCCGTGTGACTTCTGGCTATTCCCAAAACTCAAGAGACCACTCCGAGGAACGCGTTTCTAGTCGATTGAGAAGATAAAAGCTGAATCAAAGAAGGTGCTGATGGCTATACCGGAAATGGACTATTTGGCATGTTTCGGGGATTGGAAAAGTGTATTTCATCGAGAGGGGATTATTTTGAAGGGGATGAAAATGATTTACAAGAATAAAGATTTTTCATTTTACAACCAAATTCACCTTACTTTTTGCCCACAGTAGTATGATATTTGGACTATATAATCTTTGCTTAAAATATGTTTGCTTATCGAAAATCTTGCATTCACGCCAAAGGTGAACAAAAATCAGATGTTACCCCAAAAACACAGTAGCATCTGCGTGGTGTATTCCAGCAAATCAAGCCCTGCTTATGGCATTATTTTCCTTAAAATTTAGGTAAACTTGATATGTATAGGGAAACATGTCTCATGCATGCATACAAGTGTATTTTCATGTGCCTGGGTGTGCGTGGTACCAAGTCTGATGAACAACTTTAAATATGAAATATTTACTTGTATGTATATGTATGTATGCACACATATGTTTATGCAAAGGCACCTACATATGTGCAGATCATTTAATAAAATTTTAAAGTCAATTAAAAGTTGGCGAATTAAAAAGTTTCCGCTAAGAGGTGTAATTAACTTTTAGTGAGAAGTCTTCGCTCGACAGTGTCGCTTCACTTTCCCGTCTGGAATGTCTCAAACACAAATTTCAACCCCCAAGCTGTCTAAGTATCTTTCACATACAATTTAGCCGGAATATCCACACAACCAAAATAACAAGCAGAAGAATGTCTACATATACGAGGGGCGTTCAATGTATTTGCGGCATTATTATGAAAAACAACTCGCAATAAACGCAAAATATTTTTAATTTCAATATAATAGGCACCTGCGATTATTACACTTATTTGCCCGCTATGTTTGGTTTAGCTCGCTTGACGCAAAAATTTGTATATGAAAGCATCAAGAAAGTTAACGAGCAACATTCGCCATTAGCGAGTTTTGTTATGCCTCATAAAACTGGTACAACTCACTATTTTCAATGCTGCCAACTCTCTTTCGATATAGTTTCATTAGACCGCGTTCATACAGGGAGACGTTTGTTGCTTCAACATTGCGAATTTCTTTTGGTGTTGCCCGTCGCGTTCACACTACTTGCTTGTTGTTAATTTTTAAACTACAGTCAACAAGAACATTGAATTGACCGAGAACATAAAGGATGTTGACAGAGCACGAGCATGCCAAGTAACGAGTTCAAGCACTAAATGTTTCCCTGTATGAACGGGGTCTAACGAACACTTATTAAGTGTTTCCAAACAAATGTAATTTTTGGCAACTCTTTTCCGGTGCTACCCGCATATGTTTATTTATACCAATTGCTTCATCTGTTTGCCAATATCTCATGCCTGGCGAATCGAAGAGGCCTAATCCCTCATAACCCCAATATACATACAGGGTTTTCAAATAACAGGTGTTACAGGTGATTGGATTACGCTATCGAAAGATGATTAACTATTTCTTATGGCCGGAATTGGATGGTATTGATCGGGACAACGCTTATTTTCAACAAGACGGCGCTACGTGCCACACAAGCAACGAAACCATTGATCTTTTACGGGAAAAGTTTCCGAACCGTGTTATCTCTCGAAGAGGTGATCACAATTGGCCACCGAGAACTTGTGAGTTAACACCTTGAGACTTTTTTCTTTGGCGCCACGTGAAAGAGAAGGTCTACGCCAACAGCCCAGGGTCGATTAAAGACCTCAAAGATGGAGTTCGTGAGGCTACCGAGGACATAGCGCAGCCAATTTGCAATTCGGTTATGGAAGATTTCATGAAAAGGATATTTTCATTTGCCTGATGTTATTTTCCACTATTAACGGCATACCTTCTTCTTTATAATGAAATAAACATCCGATCATTTATATTAAAAAATAGCATTTTTCTTTCAATATCAAAATAACACCTATTATTGGAAAACCCTTTATAATTGGCGCGTACACCCTCTTTGGCTGTTTAGCCGAAAAATAAATTTTCAGTGCCTTCTAAAAAAATATTCTTCCTTCTTATCTAGCCTTCTTGAGCTCGTCATCGTCAGAAAATGTTTTTCCCTTGAAGTTCAAAATGAAATTTTCAAAATTCAGAACAAATTCACTAATAAAGGCCAGATTTGGGTTATGCGTTGGGTAACTGATTTCTTCGAAGCCATAATCTCGTACAACAGCTTTCGAAACACGCGCTGAGTGAGTTGAATCGTTGTCTTGAAGAATCAACACGCCAGCAGTCAGTTTTCTCCGTCTTACTTCTTCAACTAATTCCCTTAACTTACGCAAAATGGTTGGATAGGATGATGCATTTATAATTTCACCCTTTTTTGTCTACCCAATCGATACAACTCCGTTCGACCGCCAAAATACTGTAACCATAACCTTTCCGGCTGATGGATTGAATTAAAATTTTTTAGTAGGGTCCACCAGCTTCACCAGCCACTGCTTATATCCTTACGTTACTTTCAATAATGAACCCATTATTCATCTCCAGCAACAATGCAATCGAAAATATGCATTCAATTTTCACCACAGCACTTGAAAAACTCTCTACAGCTCTCCACTCGCACTTGTCTTTGAGGTCCCGTGAGCATTCGCGGTACCCACCTTGCATTCAATAATGATAGGTTACCAGATTTGGCCATCTGAGGTAAAACTGTGTGAGTAACTTCGGAAAGAAATGAAATTGCCGTTGAACTGGCCAACTACGGATCAGCGGTAACTCCACAGGGATCAGAGGTAATAATCGGACTCAGTTCTACAGGAATCATTAATTGGATCAGCGATTATGTATGCAATTTACATAGAGAGCGATGATCCGGCCTAGAACCCTGCAGAACTGCAAAGTGTTTTGAGACAAGTCCGAACAGAAAACTGTTAAAGTTTCTACTAAAACTTGGAAGGAAAGACGTTTGGTTGATGGTCGGTATTATTCCAGGACACAACCCATGGGGTCAGCATGTGACCACCATTGGAATCAGTGCGCTGAACACTTTCCCTGTGAGTGTCCTGCCTTTGCCAGAGCAAGGCTACAAGTTTTGGGCTCCGATGTCGTGAGAGTGAGTAGTATTAGTTCTGTAAAACTGAAAGATATTTACAGATTTGCCAAAGAATCGTTTTTTTTTTCGCAGAGGATGTTAAAATCGAAAATGTCAGAAACATCATCAAAGGTGGCGTCCCACCAGTGGTATGTGGGGCATGCTCCTACTAGGCTTTACTTCACGCGTTCGTGCTAGTCGTCTGTTCGTGAATACAGTCATCCCCACAGAAAATTTCTTTCATTCTAAGCGCTCCCATTCTAAGTTTCGCAGTTTTATTAATATCCTTGCTGCAAACTGTTTTACTGCATCCCATCTCACTTGCGAGTTCAACATTTGCGTTACAAGGACTTTTGCGTGCCGAGGACTTTTGCGAGCTCGAGACGCTCTTCACAAAATCTGGCGCAGTGAAAAGTCACGTGTTCTGCACTCTCATCTTCGCTGTTGCCACTCTGGGCAGGTCGAATTATCTGCTAGATTAAAACGGTGAAGGTACGCAAGAAAGCCACCATGTCCGCTGAGGATTTGGGTTAGATAGTAATCGGTTTGCCGTGCTTTCTGCTTATCCATTCATCTATTTTGGGGATCAACTTATACGTCCATCGTCGTTTAGAGGAGTGATCCCATATATTTTGCTACTTTGCCATCGTAAGTTCGCGCTCGGTTATTTTATCTTCAGATGTTGTTTTGTGCCCACGTGTGTGATACAGTCGCTTAAGTTCTTCTGCTTGTTTATTGAGGGGAACGTTACTCGCTATAACGCAGATGGCATCATCAGAAACTGTTCTGTATGCTAATCTGAGCGCACCAAGTCTGTTAGCTTGCAGCACCTCCTTGAACGTCTCCTCCGTCCTGCTGATCATACTGAGGCGGCGAATAGAGTCAGTAA
The DNA here is from genome assembly GCF_027943255.1 of Anastrepha obliqua. Taxonomy (NCBI): domain Eukaryota; kingdom Metazoa; phylum Arthropoda; class Insecta; order Diptera; family Tephritidae; genus Anastrepha; species Anastrepha obliqua. Next base: position 24,623,692 of record NC_072892.1, read on the forward strand.
CCATTGAAAGAATCTTTCTGCTACTTTCTTGGGGTCCTCTAACGTTTGGTAGCATACGCATGATTGCGTTATTCACTCTCATTGCCTTGTCACTGGTTATTTTCAGATGCTCCTTAAATGTTAGCTGCTCAACGATGTGTACTCCAAGGTACTTTACCCATGTTTGGGATGGAATGTCATGTCCTCCAACCGATATAGTGAGGCTCTCGCTCAGTTTTGTGCACTGCCAGCTCTAGGTTAGCGTTGCTCAACCACCTTTTGATTCTCTTTGAATCTGGAAAGTTCTCACGGGGCTAGCTATCTCTGTCTCTGCCTCTCTATTCTATCCAATATCTTTCTCTCTGTCACTTCTCTCCTTTCCTCCTTGACTATTAACCCTTTTACTTTCCAGAGCTTCGATTACAAGGCTTTTTAGCCTGAGTGCTTTAGGAGTTACCATTCTCTCGGTGCTTCTTGGCTCGCCTTTTTCGACTTCAATTTCAATTTCGATTATCACTTTACCAGACACTCGGCAGCAGAATTCTGCCCGCTCATTTCACACAAGAGAAATGTGTATGGTACCAACCGATAAGTCATTCTTCTCTGCTACTAAATTAACCTGTATTTGGGCGTCCTCCAGTACGAGTATAAGTTTCACAAATTTTCTTTTGTAGCAGCAGTAACAGTTCCGCCAGAGCGAGGGTCATCTTGATTACTCTCTCTCTGTCCCTTTTGAATTTACTTAACCACTTTTGAGTTAGAGTTATTGAAGGTGCAAAATTGTGATAAACAATTCGAGGATGGTTTTTGATTTTTCCTTGTTTTGTAAGGAATTTAATTACAGTGCGGTGTTCCATTTTCTACAACATTGTCGCGCCACTCATTGAATCTTGCACCAAGAAGTGCTAAAGAAAATATGGAAAATTTCGTATTTATACCGCGAAGTAATGTAAATAATGAATTACACACCTCAATAATAAATTTCCCTGATTCCGCGAATACATCGAGCGCCCCTCGTACATGCCATACTCATATGTATGTAATTCAAATCTACAAGCAAAAATTTCTCTACATAAAATAAGTAAATATTAAATGTGCACACCGGCGAAGTCTTAAGGTTTAAGGACAGCGGCCGTCCTTGCGCTATGATACGATTTGAAAAATAAGAATTTGGGGGCGAAACATATTGTTTATAGTATGTTTGTAGAGCATTGTGACATTTGCACATTGGCTAAAAAGTGGAGGTGTGCAATTACTTTGACTAATATACGGACTGAAAGGCTTGCCATTGCCTTCCCAGAGGCGAACTCTAATAGAAAAAAGTTTCCTATCATTTGATAAACCCTGGTCACAATGCCCATGGTACGTGGATCCAACCAAATATTAACCGCGCACGGACTCACTCAACTACGTCGGCCGTGGCTATAACTTTAGCCATGCATAAAATACACTCTAATTATTTCCGTGAAAATTTATATACTATAATTTAGTTTAGATACCTATGAAATGAGACTTTTTTTTCAACTTCAAACGTTTATTAATAAAACATGGTTGCAAATTTAATCTTCAAAATAATAGCCATCGATAGCGACACATTTTTCCCATCTCTCAGGCAATTTGTTGATGCCACGCCAAAAAAATTGGCCGTCTTTCTCCGCAAACCAATCATCGAGCCATTTTTCGGCTTCTTCGTGAAAATTGAAGCGCTGCCCGGAAAGTCCGTGGCCCATCGATGCAAACAAATGATAATCGGAAGGCGCCAAGCCTGGTGAGGAAGCCGCATGTACCAGCGGTTCCCAATCGTACATCTCCACCAATTCCCGGGTAGCTCTGGTTCGATGTGGCGGTGCATTGTCATCAAGAAAAATTACTTTGTGACGCCGATCGGCATATTCTGGGCGTTTTCGGTGTATAGCGCTGTTCAAATCGGCCAATTGTCGTTGGTAGCGTGAACCATCAACTGTTTCAACTGGTTTTAACAGCTCGTACCAAATCATACCATGCTGATCCCAGAAAACACACAGCATTGCCTTGCGGCCGAAGCGATTTGGTTTGGCCGTTGTTTTTGGCTTGTGGCCGGGCGGACCATACGATTGTTTACGCTTGCGATTGGTGAAATACACCCATTTTTCATCACCCGCAACGATTCGATGCAAAAAAGACTTCCTTTTGAACCGGGAGAGCAGCATTTCACAAGTGGTTTTTCGGTTCTCTTGCTGCCTTTCAGTCTATTCATGCGGCACCCATCTTCCGACCTTTAAAATCATGCCCATGTCTTTCAAATGTTTGGAAATGGTTTTTTGGGTCACTCCCAACTGCTCTGCCATCATTTCTTGCGTTTGACCATCATCTTCATCTAACAATGCTTGCAATTCAGCATCCTCAAACTTTTTCGGTGGCCGGCCACGGTCCTCGCTGAAATCACCATCTCCACGCTGAAATCACCACTTCGGAATTTTTCAAACCACCTGAAGCACTGTGCTCTACTTAGAGCATGCCCACCATAAGCTTCTATAAGCATTTGATGAGCTTGAGAAGCGTTTTTCTTCAATTGATAACAGAAAATCAACGATGTCCGCAAATCGTGGTTTGAAGGCCCGAAATTCGTCATTTTTAAGAGCGACAAAAATGCATTGTTGTATGAAACGTAACAAACAATGAACTGAATATTGTTGACAGATGACAGACGAAAAAAACAAGTAATTAGAATTGATTAACACCAAATATATTTTCGCAGTGGTATTCAATGGTGGCCGCCATAACCGAATGGGTTGATGATTACCATTGGAGGCATGAAAGGTATTTTCTAATAGCGATCGTCGCTCGACAGTACTCATCCGAGGCTTTGTTGTCGTTTTCATTGAGAAGGATTTTTACGGGACGGGTCCCCAACCCAGCGCAAAACCAGATATCTTGGATTGCTTCGCCTTCTCTCATTAGGTCGCTCTCGAACGGATTTTCGGAAGCTACCCAGAGGATACTTGGGCATAGCCCGCAAGTTCTAAGCTGCTTGGATCATATGCCGAAGAATCGTCCTGGCCGCTGCCAAGTAAATAGCAATCAAGGACTCTTCCAACTTGCGTGGACTTCTACGTATGTAACCATCCTGGAGGTTGTAAGAGACTTATCTAGGAACCAGCATTAACACCGACAACAATGTCAACCTTGAAATCCAACGGAGGATCCCTCCTGCCAACAAGTGCTACTTTGGACTAAGTAGGCAACTGAGCAGTAAAGTCCTCTCTCGAGGAACAAAACTAACAATTTATAAGGCTCGCATCATGCCCGTCCTAACGTATTGGCGCAGAAGCTTGGACGATGACAACATCCGATGAGGCGACGCTTGGAGTGTTTGAGACAGAAGCTTTCTCTCAGAAGATTTTTTGACCTTTGCACGTTGGCGACGGCGAGTATCGCATGCGATGGAACAATGAGCTACATGAGTTTTACGTCGTCATAGACATAGCGCAGCGAATATAGATGTCGAGCTATCCATTCGGATCCACGCTCTGGCTCTGAAAGTATTCGTTGCGCTACCAGCTGGTGGTAGCCGTGACAGAGGAAGGTCTCCTCTGCGTTAGAAAGATCTGGTGGAGAAGAACTTAGTTTCACTCGGTTAGCCCGGTAAATAAACAATTTGGCGCTTTATTAAACTCGACCAAATCGCTTAAGCGGTTATCGCGCTAATCAAGAAGAAGAAGTTCGTCGCTCGACAGGCAATGACAAACCTCCGAGTGTATTTCTGGCCTGAAGAAGCTCCTCCAAAAATCATCAGCCGTTCGGAAATTTATGGACTCTTAATATTAAGCTTGTCTACCAAAATTAGATCGTGCAGTGTAAAAATACACCTGTGTTCACAATAATAGCAGCGCCACATTTTACAAATTTTTTAATAGTTATTTATTTGCTGATCACGCAAGGTTTTCTATAGCTGAGGAAAGCTCTTTTCGAAATTCGCGCGTATCTTTAGAAATTTTTTAATAATTATTTATTTGCGATTTAATTTCTTATATTTTTTTAATAAAAAATAGTTCGTTCTCCAACAAAAACCATATAATCCAAACGTACAAACTTTACACAAATTGAAAATAAAAATTCAATGAATTTCCATCAAAATTTAATACATTTTAATAAAAAAAAAATTAGAAAAATTTCGAGTATGCAGTTTTATAATTCATTCAATTTTGGTTTAATAAAGAAAAGTTTAAAGTGGCTAAAAATTTGCGTTGATTTTTGAGATTTTTGTTTTTTTGCTAACGACAATTTTACGCATGCATTTTCTTCCCTAAAACGAATGCCCGAAACTCATTTTACTGTACCATGAAATAATTATGAAGAAAATGCACAAAATAGCCACCAAAAAAATTTTTTTTAAATCAACGCGATTTTTGAACCACTTGAAACTTACACTTTACCAGAATTCAATAGATTGTAAAACTGCATAGTCGAAATTTTTCTAATTTTTTTATATTAAAATGTGTTAAAGTTTTATGGAAATTCATTAAGTTTTTTTGTCAAGTTGCATAAAGTTTGAACCTTGGATTTATATGGTGTCTGTTGGAGAATGAACTACTTATTAAAGATTTTGAGAAACATTTTTGGAATTTTTCTAAATTTGCTACAAAGTTTGTGGCTTTAAATTATATAGTTTTAATTGTAGCGCAAAACTCATCGTCCTAGTTTGCTTTTGAATAACTGTTTTGTTAAATAAAAAAAAAGATGATTTTGAGTAACGGAAATCTTTATTTTGGCTTTTATGCGCTTCATTGCTTGGCTGTTTGTATGCCGCAGCTGTCCAGTTCACAAGTAGTCAAATATCATTAACGTGCGACGCCAAAAATTATAAATCTTACTATAGTGTGATTAGTTTTGGGCCACCTTGTATAAACTTTACTTTTATCTATAAAGAAAAAAACAAAAAAAAAAAACTAAAAAAACATTGAAACATTAAAAAAAGTAAATAAGTAAATAGTCACAACTTTGCAATATATCGCACTGCTATTATTGTGAACTCAAGTGTATGCTCATGTTTTATTTCTACTAACTTCCACATGGCCATTCATTTTATTCGAAAATTCCTTTTGCTTTTTGATTTTATTTTGTTTCTACCCTGAACAGCTGGCTTGAGGCTTGACTTAACTCGAAAGTCCTTTATGTCCAAGTTTTAACTCGAGTTGACATTCTACTGCTGTAGAAAAACAACAGGTGTGTTCAACTCTATTTTTATAAAAAAAAATGTTCTTAATTTTTTTAAATAAATCAGAAGTCAAATATTTTAAATAAGTCGCGCTGCTATTATTGTGCACACAAGTGTATGCTCATTTTTTATTTCCACTTACTTCCACATATCGATTTTGTTCGAAAATTTCTTTTCTATTTTTATAAAAAAAAAATTTCTTAATTTTTTTAAATAAATAAGTTTGAAAAATGTCGTGCTGCTATTATTGTGAACTCAAGTGTATGCTAATTTTTTATTTCCACTTACTTCCACATATTTTTGTTTGAAAATTCCTTTTCTATTTTTATAAAAACAAAAATTTTCTTATTTTTTTTTAATAAATCAGAAGTCAAAAATTTTAAATATGTCGCGCTGCTATTATTATGCACACAAGTGTATGCTCATTTTTTATTTTCACTTACTTCCACCTCTCGATTTTGTTCGGAAATTCCTTTTCTATTTTTATAAAAAAAAATTTCTTAATTTTTTAAATAAGTAAGTTTGAAAAATGTCTTGCTGCTATTATTGTGAACTCAAGTGTATGCTAATTTTTTATTTCTACTTACTTTCACATATCGATTTTGTTCCAAAACTTCTTTTCTATTTTTATTAAAAACAAAATTTTCTTATTTTTTTTTTAATAAATCAGAAGCCAAAAATGTTAAATAGTATGTCGCGCTGCTATTATTGTGCTCACAAGCGTATGCTAATTTTTTATTTCTACTTACTTTCACATATCGATTTTGTTCCAAAACTTCTTTTCTATTTTTATAAAAACAAAAATTTTCTTATTTTTTTTTTTAATAAATCAACGTCAAAAATTTTAAATATGTCGCGCTGCTATTATTGTGCACACAAGTGCATGCTCATTTTTTATTTCCGCTTGCTTCCACATATCGATTTTATTCGAAAATCTCATTTACTATTCGATTTTATTCTGTTTATACTCCGAACAGCTGGCTTGAGGCTTAACTCAACTCGAAAATCGTTTATCTCCAAATTTTAACCCGTGTTAAGATTTCTACTGTTCCGGAAAAATAACTCGTGTATTCAACTCGTTGCGAAACATAGTAGAAGACGTATTTTGATCAATATTTTTTTATAGATATGCCATTAGTTAACCCTTATGTTATACCCATAAACCTCCACCCCGCCCCATAAATGTCACTTGATCTCAAGAACATCCATTTAATTTTATCTTTATTGTACATTATTTTACACATTTCATGAAGGCCACTGTCAATAATTTTGTATAATATTTTTTAAGAAACTAATCATCATCATCGTCGTCAAATAAGAAATAATCTATGCCATCATCACTTTTAGGCGTGGGTTCATTACTTTGAGTGGAGCTCAAATCCGGTGGCAACATTTCGGCAGCACCCAGTTCTGTTGGGGGATATGCGACTTCCTCAGGTATCACAGGCGGTTTAACGGATACGCGTGTCAAATTAAGAGCGCGTTGCTGATCACGCAAGGTTTTGTATAGCTGAGGAAAGCTCTTTTCGAAATTCGCGCGTATCTTTAGAAAATAGTCCAGAATACTAGGCGTGAGTATGTGGTTGGTGCGCGTGTGGGTATTTCGTTTCGGGCGTTTGTTGTTGATATAAGGTTCATAACTGCCGCCACCCTCATAGAGCGGGTTATGCAAGTCATATGGTTTATAATTCCAGGGATCGCTTTCGTAGGCGGGTACGGATTGTAAACCCATAAAAGGTTCAAAAATTTTCGGACTAAAACCGAGAGGGGACCCTACTTCTTCGGGATCCTTCGAATGAAATGGAGTTTCTAGACTTTCATTGCAGCTGAGTTAATGTGATTTTTCAATGATTTTATGAGATGAGCAGATTCGATGGTCAATGTACAAATTGATTTTATGCGCATGAAATGATAAGAATGCAGAAAAATTTTGAAAATGAATAAAATTTAAATAAAATTAATGATCATACAAACAATAAAGAAAAAATATACAATATTAAAAAAAAAAACTTTAAGTTAAATGTATTCGTTTAACAGTAATTTTCATAAAACCTCACGTTCTACCGCGCAGTATTCGTGAACGTCGAGGTCCATAAGCCCGCTTGGTGTCAAACTTTCGAAACGTATTTAACTAGCCTTTGTATTTGTGCTGGATATGAGTAACACACACACCTACATATGTGTATTGTATGATATTTGTATGTACATATGTATATGTTTACACAGTGTTTGTAAACAATTAAGATGAGTGTAAAAACTAACAAATTTATCATCGGTTTTCAGCGCGCACCAACACTATTTTCGTCCGCATGTGCAGTCGTTGGCTTGTCTGATTTCGGCTTACGTCTGGATCGCAATCGTTTGGTTCTGCTCCTACTCGTCGTGTTCACTTTCTCTGGACCCTCCGTCGACGTCGCCACAATCGGCATAACCATTACTGATAGTTGTGTGGGTTTACTGTTGGCGCTCTCTGTTTTGGGACTCAAATCGTAAAGTAAACTTAATAGTTCGACAACCTTAGCCTTGTCCGCGCCGGCATTGTTGCCGGCAGGCAGTTGCTGGGACATTGCACTAAACTTTACTGGCGTCGTTACTGCGGCCTTACCGCTATGGCTTCTCACTCTGCTATTCTTGAATTTACCACGCATCACATATGGACTAGATGTGACTTCTTCTGAGTAATCATTTAAATGACGCAACTCATCATTTACCACATGGATATGCTCTTTGTTCGGGTAGCTAACTACTGGCGTCTTTTTGGCAAACGCTTTTCCTTTGGTGCTATTGGACGTAATGGCATTTGTGTTTCTAAGCTCTTCATCATTCACTAAGGAATTCACTTGCGTATACCGCTTCAAGGACTGCTTAATAGTTTTCTTTGCAATCTTATTATCAGCCTGTTGTTCATTGCTTTCCAAAGCTAGCGCCAATTTGCCGCTATTCAAGTATTCCCAATGATGAGACTTGGTCAAGTATTTGGAGTCATAACCTTTGGCTTCCATTTCGTGTAACCACTTGGCGAATTGCTCGTCGTCTTTATCTAGATTTGCTCGTCTAGATTTGCCAGCATCTTCCGCTTTTGTTAAATGTAGCTCAGTCTTCTCCGAGCTATGTTCGCTTTCCTCTTTAGAGCCCTCTTTAGAACGCTCCTTAATGTTCACCTTTATGCCGGTTATAATACGCTCTCGGCATTTATCGCAACACGTTTGCATTTGCTGACTGATAAGTTCCAAAACGGATTTTAGCTCCCCTTCGGGGAGATTAGAAAGTATTTTTTGCGTCTCATCAATATTGGCTGTCTTTAGATTCAAAGTCGTTTGCTGAGGATCGTTAACAGCTGCCGCAGTACCCTTTTTCTCTATTGGCTGATTCTGATTAAAAGAAATATTTGCAGAACTTCGTTGTTGTTGTGCGCTAGCTGGCGGTCCCATCAACTTATAGTGATTATGCGGTGTGCGTTGATCTGGCACATAAATGTTAGGTTGCGGCACAACACGCGCTGAGGCATCATAATATGGTGCATTATTTTTGGTCTGAATTGTTGGCATCACTGCTTCGCCAGTACTTACTTCTATCGGTTCCTGGGTTGCTTGCTCCAAAGCCTGTCGTATAGAAGCGGCATTGTATCGCATCAGCGCTTCGGCCGGATCTTCATCGGGTTTTAAAGTTATCTCTCTTAATGATTCCCTGTACGTTTTGCGGAGCTCATTTAGCGAGTTCGCGTCAATAGTTTGTAGCGTACCAAGGTTGGCGTTTCTTTTATGTCTGGCGCAATGACCCCCAAAATGTTTACCCCCATCTAGAATACCGTTTAACCTTAACTTACAATCTAACCTTGACATCTTTGATGTATGTGCGATTGGAGGGGTAGCAGGTGCTGCTGAATTATGCTTATCATTATGCGGAAAGGTTTCTGTGACGGGCTGCTTCTGTTGGAGGTGGTCGGTGGCTGGTGGTGTCGTTGACTGGAATGTGGCGGTTGGCGCGTATGCAGTAATAACGGGTATGGGGTCTGTGTTGGGCATCATTTCCTGAAATGCGTCGCCTGTTAATGATATCAAGTTTGCACAGAAACCAAAAACAAAATCGTGATGAGCATGAATGGCGTAATTAGTAACGAAATGTTAAATGATACGCTACAGATAACTGCGATGATTTGTATGTATGAGCTTAGTACTACGTCTAAGCATAGCAAAATACGGGTTGTTTTAATGTATTAAGATAAACAACAAACTACGACAAATAACATAAATAGGTAAAGCTAACGCAACTAAAGTTTCTTACCATGTCGTTGTGCTCCTTAAGCATTGCTTGAATTTCATCATCGCCTACAGCCATTCTATAAGTTCCTCCGGAACTTCCACCATAGCTCTGGCTATAGCTCTGGCCATAGCTCTGGCCATAGCTCGGGCCATAGCTCTGGCTATAGCTCTGGCCATAGCTCGGGCCATAGCTCTGGCCATAGCTCTGGCCATAGCTCGGGCCATAGCTCGAGCCACCACCGTAACTGGTACCGGCGTAGGTATATCCGTAGCTGGGTCGACGGCCGCCCGCATTGTAATAGTAGTTAATAATTGTAGGTCTTACGCCTTTGCCTTTGCCTTTACCTTTATGGCTATCGCCAAACCCATCGAACATGTGGCCTGATCGTACAATTGAGTCAGTTGGGGTAAAAATAACATTATCGCGTAAAATGCCGAATAGATTACCTTTAAAACGAGCTTTTCCCTCATTATCGGGCATTTGTGGAGCGGCCAAGCCTAGCATATCAAGCTTCTGCATTTGCATCTCAGGGTCCATCTGTTGTAACATCAACCCGTCACCTCCTTGCGTGTCCGCCTGCGGTAGTTGCATTGCCATCCGAGGCTCTTCCATCATCATAGGCGGCTGCTGCATTGCCATTAACATCGGCATTGCAGGTAGCGATTGCTCTGTATTAGCTGGTGGCTGTTGAGTATTTTCGCTTGGGAATCTCTGTGACTGTGTGTCGATCCACTGCCTTTTCACAGGCATTTGGGTATTTTCTTGCATCCCACTGCGCATACCCATATTCGGGTCAATCCATTGCCGTTGATCTGCGGTAAAAGGCGACTGCATCCTCTGCATTTGTTTCATTGCTGGGCGTTGTTGTTCCATCGGCATAATTTTTGTTTGCATTGGATTTTCATTAATTGGTGGTGTTTGTTCATCCAACGATTGACGTCCCATTGCTGTCGTTTTTTCCGGCATTTGCCTATCCATAGACATCCTTGTGGGATTCTGTTCAAAATTTTGCATACGAGGCATCTGCATGCGTTCGCCTTCCCATTGTCTCGCTTTTGAATTTCTTAACCAATTCTCGTCATTTAACTGTTTTGCAGAGCCCTCCGAATCGGACTGAGGTGGCTTGTTTAGCTTCTTAGAATCGGAAACTTCCATCATCTGTATGTTATTAGCATTCGCCATTCGATATGCATAGGCTAGCAACCGCATAATTTCGTCTCTTGACATTTGCCTTGGTGTTATGGAGGATTTAGAAGTCATGGTTTGACGCTTACTAGGAGCGCCATTGAGCGTCTTCTCACTTGCTTTCCGATTTGTGATTGCGGCCATATGTAACAGTTGTTTCACGTAATCATCGTTCAGAGCTTTCTCGATATCAGCTCGTGTTATCTTATGCACCGGTATCTTACTCAGGATGCTTGCATGGTGATTGGTGGCATCCTTGGAAGTTGTGTCGGTGGCTCCTGCATTTGAGGCTGCCCGCATTTCCTTAGCCTTACGCTCAATATCCTGCAGGAACTTTAATTCAGCTATAACCTGACGTTCAAAAGCTTGCAATTGGGATTCGAGTTCTTCATCCATATTTTTGTTTTTAGGTTTTGCATGGTGTTTCAATTCAAGGTCATCGTCTCTTTCAGGTGAGTCAGATGGCATGCGGAACCATAATATGGGTAATTTCTTATGGATGAAATCTTTTTGCATGGCGGATAGCACTTCTAATTCATCCATACCTGCGGCTGTTTGCATTTTTTGTTCATTTTCAGCAGTTGGATTTACATCCGGTTTCACGCGCACTTCAGAAATCTGCGAAGCTGCTGGCTCTGCATCTGAATCAGACATAGGCAGGTCTAAAGATTGCAATGGGCGAAAATTGAATAAACCCCCACTTTGGCTAAGCATTTGAGAGCCAGAATCTATGACAGACTGAATGTTGGGAAATTTCAATACACCAGAGGATCCATCCGCATTAGTTTGCTGCAAGGCTTGTCCAAGAATTTGGGTGCCTGCATCGAGAGCTGATTGAATATATGGGAGCTGAAAACCAGAATTCCCATCAGCATTGGGTTGTTGAAAAACTTGACCCAACATTTGAGTGCTAGCGTCTATGGCTGATTGAATGTTTGGAATTTGGAAGGCTGGCGTATTCGGTCTTAGCACATCATCGTCTGCAGCAGCGGCCTCACTGCCGTCCTCTGCCTTATATATTGCGGGCTCATCGGCCACTGGTGCTTGCCCCAAAATTGGAAGCGGAGAAAGATCTAAATAGGGCAATGGTTGAAACGCTTGCGACAACATCTGCTGCCAAAATTGCTCCGCATTTTGCTGTAACAGTGGTACAGGAATTTGCTGCTGCATTTGCTCTAACGACTGCGACAACATTTGCCCCAAATCAGCTTGACGTAGTGGACTCAGCAGCTGGCCGAACACATCATTTTGACGAATTGTACGTGCAGCTTCCTCATTAGCGGCTCTCATGGCAACATGAGGGTCACGATCTTCAGCTAACACTAACACCACCTTGGATGCGGACGGCAGCTGGTCGGACTGTGAACTGCCCAACACTTTTGTTGAGCCCAGCAGCGCCTGTGGACCTATAAATGATGACGCAGGAAATAGGTTACTCCATAAAAACGCTGAGCTCAGCGCTGGAAATAGTAAACTTAATGGGTTTATTGGTCCTGGCGTGAGGGGGCTCTGTCCAAGTAACGGCGACAATAACGACTGGCCCACAATCTGTAAAGCAAACTCAATACATTACAATTGAAGTGGGTTTTTCGTTGAAACTGGTAACTCTAACCTGGTCAGCACCACGATCGCCTTCAGTTTTTTCCGGTGCAAGTTCTATAGATGGCGTCAGATCGATTGTATCTTCATCCATACCGGCAAGAGAATCATTTTGCAGTGTAGGAGCGGCTCTATACTGACCAGACACGAACGACGACACGGATATGGCCAGCAAAAATGCCACTAAAGCACAACGTTTAAACTATAACGGAAATAATACAGAAGCTTAGCAACAGCAAAAAATAGACCGTTGTATTTTAATGAATTATTCATACCCAAATCATCTCTCACTTATGCATTTACAACTTTCTCAAACTCGCTTAAAATTTCCACACGCACAAGGACTAATTTGTTTAAAATTTTAGAATTATTTTTTTTGTTAATTTTTTTTTTTTTCTTAATAAGGATATTCAATACTGCGAATAACTTTTTAATAGTCCGTTTTTTGTTAAATGGTAGCCACAGCGAGTCGTACAACGACACGTTCAACTTCAGACTAACTGTAATCACTTGCCCCACATGCACAAATAGATTTTTGCAATCAAATAAACTGCAGACGTCGAACTTTTTATTTTTCCACTATAATTGTGGCCACTTCAACAAAAGCATTAAAAAGTGGGAAGTTGTTTCAACAACATTTTTACCCAAAAGGCCAGCCAGCCAGCTGAAACTGCAAAAAATGCAGAAAACAAAAACAACAACAGTGAAGGTTCTAAAATCGTTAACTAAATAAAAAAATACTCGTAGCAAATAAAAGCACAGAATTGCACGCACTGAGTACAACAAGAAAGCCAAATATTCAACCAAATACTATATGCAGATGCAGCCGTGTATGTATGTATGTGTATATGTACTCGCATACCAAAAGCAGTTCCGTGCTTTCATCAAAAACAAAAATTCAAGTACATTCGGATCCATATATATACATACATACACACGCACACATATGTATGTACAAAAAAGTATTATAGCATTTTCTTCATTTATTGTAGTTTTTTGCTTGATAAGCGATAGTTAGACCCCAAACAGAGCGTAAGCTTGAAATTGTCACATACATATACAGCCACTAGTCCATGCACAGTCGCATAGCCAGTGAAGATTTCTGCAAAGTGATTCGTAAAAATATACATACATATGTATGTATGTGCGTGTGTATGAATGTCACCGTTTTCCATAATAAGTAACACTGGCGCTGTGTACCCAAATCGACTGTGAGTCTATGCTTTCAATTGAATTTCCCCTCCCTCAAGTAATCTGATCAATATTCTTATGTATGCGTAAATGGGTGAGTTTACTTATTAGGAGCCTTTGAATTTTTCATCAAAGCCCATCTCAGACTTCATTCAGACCTTAGTGACCACATACGCGGTTGGTGACATCACACAGTGCGGCCGATTCCCGAAAAGCTGGCCAAAACTCAAAAAACTAAGTAATTGATTCAAAATTTCTTACTCGTGGGTTGTCGGGGTCGCTGATTACGAATTTGATCTTAAAATTTTGAAAATCCACCCCCTTCCACCCCTATTGGCCACCCCCTCACGTGAAATAGCGTATATTCAAGAACATAATCAAGATGCATGTAAATTTATATGTTTTCGGGGTCGCAAGGTAGAAAGTGGTAGCAGCTGAATCTTGTTTTATTCAGTAACCATTATTTTTTTGAGTAACCTTTAATAGGTTTCAAAGCAGCATATGACGGCGTTGTACGAGGGGTGCCTTTTATATGTCGGGATTAGGGAACAAAAACAAATTTTAATCATCGAAAATCACTTTATTGTTTTTTAAAATATTCTCCATGAAGATCTATACACTTTTGCAAGCGTTTGAACCAATTGTCGAAGCACTTTTGCCACTCTGAATGAGGTACCTCCAAAACATGCATTCTGAATGCCGCAACCGCTTCTTCAGGTGTCGAAAAACGTTGACCTCTCAGTTTGTTTTTTTACGTACGGGAATAAAAAGAATTCATTCGGTGCCAAGTCAGGACTATACGGCGGATGACCCGTTAATTCGATGTTTTGGGTGCTCAAAAATGCAGATGTTTGGGCCGATGTGTGAGAGCTCACATTGTCCTGGTGAAGAGTGGTCCGTCTTTGGCGATTGGTTTTCCTAATTTCTTGGAAGACAACTGGCAAATAAATGGTTGTGTACCACTCAGAATTTACTGTTCTGCATTGTTCTAGTGGTACGGTTGCGACATGTACAGTTTTTCCGAAAAAACAGGCGACCATTTGCTTGGAAGTGCTTCGTGCGCGAACAACTTTTGTTGGATTTGGCTCATCTTGAAACACCCATACAGTCGACTGCTGCTTACTTTCGAGCTCATACTCGTAAATCCATGATTCATCACCTGTCACGATGTCATAGACGTGTTTCGAAGCCCCGCGATCGTATTTTTTTAGCATTTCCTTCGACCAATCGACACGAGCCTTTTTTTGAGCGATTGACAAATTGTGTGGGATCCAACGCGAACAAATTTTTTTGACAGTCAAATGTTTATGCAATATGTATGCTGGTCCCACTAATGCCTAAGATTGTCTCAATCTCACGATAGGTCACATGACGATCTTGCAATATCAGTTCGCGCACATCATCAATGGTTTTCGGAACCACAACTGATTTTGGACGACCTTCACGAAATTCGTCTTGGAGGGTTGCCGAATCCCGACATATACAAGGCACCCCTCGTATTAATATACTATACAGTTTGAAAACTCAAATTTTATAAAAAAATTGCAGAAAATGTATCAACGTATTGCTGCAGCTAAAAATTTTGTGTCGAGGTATTGATATGTACTAAAGATTTCTCGTATTTTACTAACCTTCCGAAGATGATTCATTCCATTTGGTTTTGTTCAATTTACTCCATTACAAAATCTTTCAAATGTGTACAACTTTCACTATTCATCGACAGTAATACGATGCTCAAACGAAGGCCACGTTGCGACTGAAACTACAGAGGATACTTAGGGTACAGGACGTTGCTATGAACGGTTTTCACTACTCAAGGCATTACTGTAGCCAACCCAAAGAAAAAAAAACTCTATCTAGAAACTTTTTTTCGACTTTTGGCCAGCTTTTTGGGAATCGGCCGCACTGTGCATCAAGCCGAGCCAAGTCTTCGCCCGTTCTTGTGAAACAAATGGCAATCCAGGCAATTTGACTTGATCACAAGCCAAGTTATGAACAAAACTACAGAGAGCGACAATCCTGGCGAGAGCTCTTTTTACAACTTGAAAATATTAGAAATTTATATTTAACCCTTTCGAACCTCCTGGTACACCATACGTACCACTAAATGTTTATAAAGGTCTAAATCCCAAAAATTGATGCTAAACTCAATATAACATGTACCAAAGCAGACTTTTTATGTTATCTAACGGTACATGGAAACATTAATTCATTTTCTCTCTCGTAGCGTGCACAGTTTTGAGTGAAATAGCGAAGGTTTCTGACACGTGCTTGATTTTGTGCTAAAAATATTGTAAAAGAAGGTGTGAGGTGCCAAAAAAATCAATAAAATTGGATATAATCATTCCCTCTTTAAATGTAAGTATAATTAATGAATTTGTGCATGAGACAAGGTCTTTCCGTTAATCCGAACAAAACAACCATAGTCTTGTTCACGAGAAAACGGAAATTGGATGGACTCAGTCTTCCAACACTGAAAGGTGTGACACTTGGTCTTTCCAACGAAGTTAAATATCTAGGAGTAATCTTGGATAAGAAGCTGACCTGGGAGACACACGTTTCACTGAAGGTGAATCGTGCATTGAAGATTTTTCAGCAATGCCGTAGAGCCTTTGGCAAAACTTGGGGTCTGAAACCTGCTGTGGTCCTATGGATATACACGGCACTTATCAGACCAATCATCACTTACGCTTCTGTGGTCTGGTGGCGACGGAGCATGGTTAAGTCCACAATCCGGGAACTATACAGGCTGCAAAGAAGTGTATGTTTATGCATCACAGGTGCCATGAGTACAACCTCTGGTGATGCCCTAAATGCTATGCTTGATTTGCTCCCCCTGGATCTTAAGATACAACAGGAAGCGATAAAAGCAATGTGTAGACTCCATAAATATGGTTTCTGGCACGAAGATGGAACTTCGGGACACAGAGAAATCTTTAAGTTGCTGTCGGAGCAGTATCCACTGTTTTTGGCACCTAAAGATGACCTGATACCCACAGTTTCATTCGGAAGGCAATTTGATGTCAGATTTCCATTGCGTGAGCAATGGAACAATCCAGAATGCATGCAGGGAGGTTTGACGGATATTTTCTTTACCGATGGGTCCAAGACTGAAATAGGGTCTGGAGCCGGATGGTATTTAAACGATAGTAATAAGTATCACTATGCGATGGGGGGAATGGCAACTGTTTTCCAAACAGAAGTTTTTGCCATCCTAAAAGTAGCCGAATGGATAATCGAGAGGAGATGGAGCGGGAAACAGATTGGAGTCTTCAGTGACAGTCAGGCTGCATTGAAGGCCCTGGAGAACGCGAAGCAAACCTCAAAGATTGTTCAAGAATGTAAGAAGAAGCTTAATTCTGTTGCTAGACAGAACAGGATTGTACTTATATGGGTTCCGGGACACTCCGGTGTTCAAGGAAACGAAATTGCCGACGAATTGGCCAACTACGGATCAGCGGTGCCCCCACAGGGGCCAGAGCCAATAATCGGAATCAGTCCCGCAGGAATCAAGAATTGGATCAACGATTATGTAGGCAATCTACATAAAGAGCGAGGGTCCGGTCTAGAACGCTGCAGAACTGCAAAGTGTTTTGTGACAAGTCCGAACAGAAAACTGTCAAACTTTCTACTAAAACTTAGAAGGAAAGGCATTCGGTTGATGGTCGGCATCATTACAGGACACAACCCATGGGGTCAGCATATGACCACCATTGGAATCATCGAGGACCCGGTATGCCTGTCATGCTTGGAGGAGGCGGATAGCACTGAGCACTTTCTCTGTGGGGGCCTGCCTTTGCTAGAGCGCGACTGCGAGTATTGGGTTCCGATGTCATGGGAATGAGTAATATTCGTTCTCTAAAACTGGAGGATATTTACAGATTTGCCAAAGACTCTGGAAAATTCTCACAGGACTAACTATCTCTATCTCTGTTTCTATTCTTTCCTATCTCTTTCTCTGATACTTTTCTCCCTCCCTCCTTGACTATCTACCCCCCTTTCCAGAGCTTTAAATACAATGGGCTTTTTAGCCTGAGTGTTTTAGGAGCCACCAAATCTCCTGGTGCTCCTTGGTTCGTCCTCTTCAAATTCAAATTCATAATTAATGAAAATAATATAATAATACCAGCAGTCTTTTGTAGCGGTACCTATGTGTACCAGCAGTGCTTATTTGCAATAACTAAGTGACCTCTTTTTTTTATAAAGTGATACCATGTCGAAAAAACTAAGGACAGATGAAATAACGGAAATGCTGCTGGGTGAAATACTGGACTGAGATGCCGAAAATGTTAGAAGTGATTTTTCCAGCGGAAGTGATGACAATTATGAGCCAGAATCGGGTTTACAGGTCGAGGATTCTAGTTCATCTTCATCGTCGAAAAGTGAACTGTCAGAAGTTGAAAGCACCATTTCGATGGATGAATTAGAAGAACCCTATCAGCAACAAGGAAGGTTATGGTCTTCTCCTGAAGGAAATTTTGTTCCTAAGCATTTTGTAAGTGATTATCGGGAGTGTAATATAAATCCAGGAATCCCCCGTACTTCTTCGGCAATCGAAATTTTTCATAAGCTGTTCCCTCGTAGCCTTTGCATGTGCATATATCGTATAATGCACAAATGAGCAAGGCACTGGGTTGCTAGCTCCAGAAATGTTGACTAAAAGTGGAGGAAAAGTAAAATTTGTAGAAAAAACATTTCATTTTCAAAATGGTCTGCTTACGAGCAACAACTCGCTAAAGAGTTTTCATCGGTATGTTGAGGACTAGGGTAGTATGACATGAAATACATACCGTTTAAGTCAGAACATAATAGAGTAATTGACGCAATCCGAGATCGGATATGGTGATTTAAACGGAATTCATAATTTGCAAAGACTAGCATTTCCCAAAGAGTTACAACAGGGGGAATATTGGACAGTCCCGACGCGATCGGTAACATTGCATACTTCATTATGAAAAAGTTGCGATTGACGGAACTTCTTTATAATGAGCCCACCTTCCCCTGGACGGATGAAGTGTTCAGAGGAGACTTAGTAAAACACAGTACCAGCATGAAAAAGCTCCTCATAAAAAACCATCTGCCGGAATCGACTTAAAACTGAAGGTAAGGTCCTTCCATTTGTGGAACAACAACAAGACGCGCGCTACAAATAGGAGGAGGATCTCGGCCAAACACCTATCAGAATTGTACGTGCCAATTATTTTATTTCTTTTTAACAAAATAGTTTCATATTGGCGAAGCTTCGCAACTTCGCGATCGGTTTTAAATTTAACAATTAATTCACAAAATAAAATCTTGGATTAGGTGAAATAATTTCTTGTCTTAATATTAGAATTGGCAATTTCCGCTAACAACTTCTATTTGTGCCATTTTTTACATTCAAATATTAATTAAAATTTATTTTTTAAACCGTTCGCAGTTTGTTTCCATTTAAGTAAGAAAATACTTTTTTGCTACCATTTTTACCAAAAAGGATTTAATTTATTCCACTTTATTCACCTTCTTAAATACAACCTTTTATAAGGGAGTGTCACAAATCGAATGTCACTAGTGAGCAAACCTTTAATATTATAATTGAATCATGGTTATGGTGCTAAGCAACTGTCATACGTCAACAATGACAACAGTTAATAAAACGTTGAAAGATGAAAAAAAATATCAGTATCATGCCCTGAATCTATAAAGTTTTACCGAGAAGCAATGGGAGGAGCCGGCGAATCGCGCCGACCAATTGGCAGGAATTTACGTATACAATAGGAACTCTACAAAATGGTGGGAAAAGGTTTTCTACCGTCTACTAATGTTTTCCGCAGTAGATTCCTGGATAATTTACTGCGACCTTAGAAGAGAAAAACTTCCTTCCATCGAATTTCTAAAAACATTAACTGAGTCATTAATATCAGAAGGTAAGAAAACTGCAGCCGTCCGCAGATCCCAATCATCAGGTCGCTTATCTAAACGTGAGAGACAGCCGGGCAACGTATCTTTGCATTTGCCGGTGCCAATTCAAACTCGCAGACGCTGCTGCACTAGAAAAAAAGCAAACTAGAACAAAACAAATTTATCAGCAATGTAATATACCACTTTGCATGAATTGCTTTGCCACATATCATACTGAAAATCAGTAGATTCTGTACATTTTTTATGAAGCTAAGATACTTTACGTTTATGTCGAATAAAAAATCTGTTTGAATAACAATACTATTTTTGTATAACTTAAATTTTTCACCATTAAATGATATACAAATTTAATTCTATACTTAGTTTTACTTTAATACTTGTCGATAGACGACTGATGGTACACATGTAATACCACTCAAAGGTACTGATGGTACAATGTTGTACCACCCCCTAATATATTTGCACCACTTCCCGGACTTTGCGCACTCTTCCAGTACTACGTGTATGTCTATGCGATAACACACTTTCGCAGATAAAAAATCAGCATACAAATCATTTACGTGATGTTTGCAAGAAAGAACGATAGACGCATGGTTCTGGAGGAGGAGTTCGTACCTTGTTTGCTACGAAAAGCAACTTGCCAGCAGTAAAGTAACGTGGTTATTTGATGAAATGTACTTTGATAAAAGCTTGGCCGCAATCTTTCCCATAATTTTATCGCACATGGCAAAAGAGACAATGGACGCTACTACATCTCGGCTCCCCCGCAATCATCGTCAATGTTTTTGCTTGAAGTCTTTCAATAATGCCCGTATTCGTCTTAGCGGCTGCACCCCATAGTTCAATGCCATAGGTCCACATGGGGTTAATGGTGGGTGGCTTGTATAGCAGAAGTTTACTTTCCAACGACAATACTGATCTAGAACCTATTAACCAGTATAGGGACGCTAGCTTTAAGCCAAGTTTTTTGCGTTTAGTCATTAGATAGGTAAGATATTTAACGGCATCAGCTTGTGGAAAGTCCTCTCTCGACGAACAAAACTAACACTCTAGGCTCTAATCATGCCCGTCCGAACGTATAGCGCAGAAGCGTGAACGATGACAACGTCCGATGAAGCGAGTGTGCTTGGAGTGTTTGAGAGAAAGATTCTGCGTGGGGTTTTTGGACCTTTGCACGTTGGCAACGGCGAATATCGCAGACGATGGAACGATGAGCTGTATGAGCTTTACGACGACATAGACATAGCGCAGCGAATAAAGATCCAGCGGCTACGCTGGCTGGGTTGTTGTTGTTGTTGTTGTAACAGCATAAACATTCCCCACA
This sequence comes from Anastrepha obliqua, assembly GCF_027943255.1. Classification (NCBI taxonomy): domain Eukaryota; kingdom Metazoa; phylum Arthropoda; class Insecta; order Diptera; family Tephritidae; genus Anastrepha; species Anastrepha obliqua. The sequence continues at coordinate 24,644,331 of NC_072892.1, forward strand.
CTTACGGGGAATGCTGCTGGAGTGACAGTCCTTGGCCGGATATAAATCCCGGTCGTTTCGGTAATGTAGAACCGACTGTCGTGGAAACGCTGGCTAGGTCATGTCGTCCGAATGGATGCAAACGCTCCGGCTCTGAAAGCATACGATGCGGTACCAGCTGGTGGTAGCAGAGGAAGAGAAAGGCCTCCTTTGCGTTGGAAAGATCAGGTGGAGAAGAACTTGGCTTCACTTGGTGTGTCCAACTGGCGCCGGTTAGCATGAGAAAGAAACGACTGGCGCGCTTTGTTAAACTCGGCCAAAATCGCGTAAGCTGCTATCGCACCAATTGAGAAGAAGAAGAGAAGTTTGTGGAAGTTCCTGGTTAAATAAGGTGACTGCAAGACAGGTTTTCCGTTTTAGCGTGAACGTGAATTGCGTATATTTGGTAGGATTTACTTGAACTCGCCATTTATTAAGCCACGTCTCTTATAAGCTTACGGCTATTTTCTTGTAAAATTGTGTTACTAACAGCCGCTATGACTCAAAGATATAAGGACAGTCTCGTCTGCATATGTAACTAAATATGTAACTGTATCAATCTTGCTTAGGAGTGGAAGATCAGCAGTAAATAATGTGTATGTGCCTAGGACGCTTCGCTGTGGTATACCTGCAGTAATAGGAGCTAGATTAGTAATTTCTCGCAGAAGTCATCATCTTTGTTGAAGAATTGTGAAGCGTCTTCTAAAGCTTTTCATATCGTATTATGAACCAGAATAATCAAATCATGGCCTACCTGTTATTTCAATTACTACCGAAAAGTGATCTTTACCATGCAAATTTTTTAGAGCTTTCCCTGTGGGTGGTAAATTGAATGCAATAACAATGTTAGAGGGCAATTCGATTTTGAGAGCTTACATTGTGAAGAACTCCGAAGAGAGCTCCAAATTCAAAATTTCAGAATAAATTCAAGTAGGTGGTGTAGCATTAATTCATAGGTAATCCTCTATATGTACAGCTGTTGTCAACTAATTAGAAACGCTCCCTTTTGATAAACGCTTGATGAGCATAATATTAAACTGTTTAAATTTACCGTTATTTTTTCTCTCAAAATCATTTGCATTGCTTTTGTTACTCTATTTGTAGTTGTGAAATTGAAGTACCGTTAATATTATCCAACGCAGTGCATGGGTTACTTAGTTCAAGGTAAATAAACTGAGACGACTAATTAGAAACAGTTGTTCAATGGAAGCATATTCGGCAAGTTGTGCTATTTTAATAGTAATATAATCGACTTTTTGGTGTGTATATATTTTAAATTGGTTATTTAAAAGCAACTAAAATATTCGTCTTCAAGATGTGTAATGGGAAAAAGCAGGCTGGAAAGTCGTACAGTGAAATTTCTAAGCAAGTCAAATGCTCAAAAAAAATGGTTTTTAACGTCTTAAAGCATATCCAACTTTTTAAGAAAAGGCCCCGGAAAACTTCAGCAGAAATTGACCGCAAGATAGCAATCATCTCCAAAAGAGACCCAAAAAAGACTTCCACTGACATCCAACGGGAAATTCAGGATCAATATAATTTCGAAATATCCAAGAGGACAATTGCTCGGCGTCTGGTCGAATCTGGACTGCATGGCAGAGCAGCACGCAAGAAGCGCCTTCTAACCAAGATACAAAGGAGACGGCGAGTAGTCTTTGCGAGATCCCATTGGTCATGGACTCCAAATCAATGGAAATATATCATTTGGAGCGATGAAACCAAGATAAATCGCATAGGCCCAGATGGTAAAAGGTATGTTCGACGGCCAATCAACCAAGAATTCAATCCTCGCTACGTTTCACGGGTAGTGAAGCATTGTGGAGGATCAATCATGGTGTGGGGATGTTTCTGGTGGAATGGTGTTGGCCCAATCCATAGAATTTATGGAATTTTAAATAAGGAGAAATACGTCGATATACTAAAAAATGTAATGTTGCCGTGGGCTGAGGAGAATTTGCCTGTTATATGGAAGTTTCCACAGGATAATGATCCAAAGCACACGGACCAAACAGTTTTTCGACGAAAATTCCATCAATGTTTTGGAATGGCCATCATCCAGTCCGGACTTAAACCCAATAGAGCATCTCTGGGGTGACGTTAAAAAAGCCGTGAGTGCCAAAAATATCCCAAATATGGATGTCCTTTTTGCCGAAGTAAAAACGGCATGGCAAGCAATACCTGTGGCGCGCTGCCAGATTCTCATTACATCAGTGCGCAATCGATGTGAGGCAGTGTTGAAGCAAAACGGTTATGGAACCAAATACTAACATAATCTTTATGTTGATCTGATAATACATTACTGTTTCTAATTAGTTGCCCTATCCAAATCATGCATTCCACATGCTTTAAAAAAAATATATATATTTAATAAAGAATTGGGATTAAATTCTTTTCCACTAGTTTTTAAGTTTATCATATGTTTAAATAAAATTGGCAACAAGTTATGAAAATACGTGTTTAAAAGGAAAATGGAAAATTTATTTTGAAATAAGTGTCGTTTCTAATTAGCTGTCAACAGCTGTATGTAGATAGTTTATGACCTGGCTTGAAAAAAGGCTGCTTCATTTGGGAGAGTTGCCACCTGTTACAAAAATAAACCAAAATTAATATTTTAATCACCTGTGTCAAATGAAAAAAGGCTTAAGAGGGCTTGATTTTGAAAATATTGAATATTTTTGAAGGGTGTTGCCACGTATTTGAAAAATTAAATGAAATAAAGTAAACATAACAATATGGGTGTTAAAAGAAAGATATTGGAAGTCTTAATTCGGATTGTATTTGAAAAAGGGGTGCCACCTGTTAAAAAAGGTAAATTAAAATAAATTAATAAATTCTATTAAATATTACAATACCCGTGTCACATGAAAAAGGCTTAAGCATATATGCCTTAATTTTGAAAATATTTTTGAAGGGCGTTGCCACGTATTTGAAAAATTAAATTCAAGTAAAAATAATGAAATAAATTAGACGTAGCAATATGGGTGACAAAAGAAAGATATTTGAAAAGTCTTAGTTCGGAATTTATTTTTGAATAGCGCTGCCACCTGTTAAAAAATTTAAATTAAATAAATAAATGTTGCAATACCTAAATTTGTCAAAATGAAGGTTTAAGAGAGCTTAATTTTAAAAATATTTTTGAACGGCGTTGCCACGTGTTTGAAAAATGTAGTTCAAGTAAAATTAATAAAATAAAGTAATATAGCAATACGAGTGCGAAATGAAAGAGTTTTGAAAAATTGTATTTCGGAATTTTTTCGAATAGGGTTGCCACCTGTTGAAAAAAATAAAATCAATAAAATAAAATAATACAGAATAAAAAAAATACAGAATAAAAAAATACCGAAAGAAATTTAAATAACTTGTTTTAGAAAATATTTTGGTAGATGGCTGCCACTTGTTCGAAGTATACAATTTAGTAGATATGTATGTTAACGGAAATAATTCTTCATTGGTGTCAAACCAAAGAGGTATGAAAATCTTTAGTTTGAATATATTTTTGAATAGGGTTGCCAACTGTTAAGAAACTAAATTTAGTAAGATGAGCGTACTAATGAATCTAAATTAAAATTTACACAATCTATACGTAAAGATTGAAAGGTAGCGTGGGCAAAAGCATATACCTATATTGTTGCAACTTTTATGCTTTCAAACTTTGGATTATCCCACACCGAAAAAAATTAATTTCAAAATCAAATGGAAAGAATAAACGGACAATATACAGCCATGGTCATATAATTAGCACATTTAGACTTTGAAAGCGATGAGTTGAATATGTTTTCAAATAATTATTTTTTATTGGGAAAAAGCAACATAAAAAATGAAAAACTTACTTCAACTTCAAAACAAAAGAATGCTCAAAAAGAATTTCAGTTCTGATTGAATTTACGAGACCGTTAATAACTCACGAAACCTCCTGGACGCAAAAATAGTAAAAAAATCAGATAGTTATGTAATAATATTGTTTTACCAGATTAGTAGATATTTGTACTAAATCCACAGTTTTTGATTACGTCTTCAAGCCGTCTTTCTATGCTTCCCACAAGCTTGTGGCATCTTTCCTTTGGAATCGAGTACCAAGCCTCCTCAACTGCGGCCAATCATCAAAATTCTTTCAATTTTTGTTAGCGATTTTGACCTTAACGTCATTCCAGAAATTTTCTATTGGATTGAGATCAGGGCTCTGCGCCCACCAATCAGTAAATTAATTTTTTCTCTTCTGAGCCATTGCTTCACTGTCTTTGCAGTATGCTTTGGATCATTGCCCTGCATAAACGTCAAATTTAATGGCATAAACTCAAACACAAATGGCTCCATTTTATTCTGGAGTGCATCCAAATACTGAAATCTATCCATTTTACCAACCACGCGAACAATCGGCCCAACAGCATGCCAGGAAAAAACTCCCCAAACCCCATGATGCTTCCGCCGCCGTGTTTAATCGTCTTTTTTGTGATTTTAAATCCAAATCCGCTTGATTTTTTGGACGACGTTCAATAGTTTTCCCATCTGGTACCATCCTATTTATTTTGGTTTCGTCGGTTCAAAGTACGTTTTTCTAAAACTGAATAGATTTGTCTTTGTGGGCTTTTGCAAAGGCAAGTCGGTGTTTGATATGTCTTTTTGAGAGGAGTGTGTTTTTTCTGCTTATGCGGCCAAACATCTGGGCTTCGTTAAGTCGCCTTCCTACAAGCTTTCTGGACACCTGTAGACCAGATTCTTGGTTTATTTCAAGCATTATTTGCCGTGCCGACTTAAAAGGATCTGCTTTACTCTTGCGTATTGTAGCTCAATCCACATTAACATCAGTTTTTCGCGGCTTCGGTTTTCTTTCCGTTTTTTTTGCTTAGATAGGATGAATCTTTCTTAACTAAACCATTTTCCGAGAGCACATCATCATTTCAGCTATTTCTACATAGCTTTTTCCGTTTTGACTCATATGGTATATAAGAGCTTTTTTCTCCGGCGTGCAATGTTTTCCACGTCCCATTTTTAGTAATTACTTTAAAATTTTATTTAAGAAACAAAAAATTATACTAAAAATCGCTGAAACAATATTAAAGTTTTACTCTCCGCTGGACAAGTTAAAATGTGCTAGTTTTGTGTCCACTTCAAAACAGCAATAAGCATAAATAAAATAATATAGAACGCAAAAAATTCCATCGAAAACAAAACAGTAAATTCCTCGCATAAATGTAAGCTTAATAACGGTAATAAATGTAAACAAACAAATTTATTTGATCAAAGCAGAGTTCGTACTAAAAACTTAACATATAAGGTTCACATTTGTGCTATTTGTCTGTCCATGGCTGTATATATTTTTAGCGGAAATGCATTTATACAACGAGATTTATACTGAAATCAAGAAAGCCCGATACTTAATCATACGACGAAAATTCCTAGCCTTTCAACAGTATTAATTGAAAAAAAAAAACACTACTATTGCGGCGCCCTTGACGTTTTCTTTTTATTAAAATATGAAAATTTTAACTTTTCTTGCAAAAGTAAGCAAAATTATCAAAGTGTAAACACATATTTTTCTGGTTATGAAGAGAACAGCTATTACGACAATCGATTTGGTTTATATTCGAAAAGACAAGAAACCGATCAGAATCTGTAGATTTACAAATTCCACTTCTGACTTGGTTTTCACAACGATCCTGATTAATAGGTGCATGGCCCCGTACAATCACAATTCGAATACTACGAATATTACCGAAATCAAAGAATATCACTTGGAGAGGTGTCATTTCCTGCTTGGATTAAAACGCTTTCTGCACGAAAACTATTTTCACCGCAGTATTGATCGAACCCAGAACCTAATAACTGTATGTAGCGCGCAAAAGCACTTGGTCACGACCGACGAGGCGGTTTTATTTTAGCACATTTGCTTATTGTCTCTAAGATAGATTGCAAATAATAAATGAATGCAAACAAAAAAATTATCAATTTTCAATAGTCAAAAAATCGATTTTTTTCATGTTATGATAGTTTATACTTGCAAATTTTTATATTGAAATTCGTTGTAGTTTAGATGTTACAGTTCTTTAAAACGAGACCGGTTCGGAGTACGACGCCCAGGTATAAGCACTAACCGTGTTTTTCTCGAAACTATTTTTTCCGAGTTGGTGTTGGTAATTTCTCACTAGACTTGTGCCTCTCGCGGGTAGCAGAATTATAATTTTATAATCAGTTTTTCTACTTTCTTTAAGAGCGAGAACGTGAAAAAAGTCCTTTTTTTGTTTTTCCAATAAACAGATAAAATATCTAGAAAAACAAATTTTTTTTTGGTAAACTTGCTACCCACCATAGCGACATATCTCCTGACCGGCAGCACTTGGGGCAAAGACAAAGAACTGTTGGTATCGACATTTAAGGCAATTGGTCGGCCGGTTCTAAACTATGCTGCGCCTGTCTGGTCGCCTGGAACTAGTGACACGCAGTGGATAAAGCTACAGACTTGCCAAAATACTGCCATTCGGACAGCGACAGCCTCCTGATGTGCCCTATTCAACAGCTTCACAACGATGCACAAATGCTCCCTGTAATGGAGGACAATAAACTGCTCAGCAAGCAATTCCTGTTGGGGTGCTACAGCCGGTTTCATCCTTGCAGACACGTGCTTGAGCCAGAGCCGTCTCCTAAGCGCGTCAGGAGATACATTCTAAACTATACCGATAAGATCCAGGACAAACCAGACCGACAACTACTGGATCGGACAGTGAACAGACAGGCAATCAAAACGAAGACGACCGGTCATATACTCTACACTATCGGGGCTTCTATTACTGTTGAAACAACAACAACAACAACATATCTCCTGATGAATAATCGACCGATTTTTTTTCTGACGTACCTGAGCAGCCCAATCAGTTACGCCAGTGGCATTTGTTACGTCAGGGAAGGCAATTTTTTTATTATTATTTATTTTTTTTTTGTAAATAAAGAATTAATCTAATGAATAAAAACGATTTTCAATTGATACCGATTGTTTTTCTTCAATTTTCAACGCCTTCGATTTTCACGTCTCTAGACCAGGTAGAATTTTCTATATTTGTGTTTGCAGATTTTATTTTCCTTCTTTTTATTTATGTGCTTAGTTTTTTTTTAGCTCTATTAAAATTATGTATTAATTAGCGTTATCTACTTTTAAAAAATTTAGTGTTTTTCTGAATTCATAAATTTACATTTTTAAATTAATTCCGAAAAATCGAAATTTGCCCACTTTTGTGTTCTGTTTTCTTCCCCCATTTCTCTTACATTTTTTGCTGAAGGCTGATAAATTGCAATAAGCGTGCATGCACAGACATATATATGTAAATGCGAGTATATTTGTATGCATTCATGATCACATACAGGCGTTCTAGATGCAAATGTACACACATACATATATACATACATACATGCAAATATGTACTTTTATTGCCAACTCAGCGTTCACCTATTTTTACTACTGTTTACAAAAATTGGTGTTAAACATACATACATTTGTAAAACTATGATTTTACCATGGACTCTCGCTTTACGGTTACATTAATCGAAAATTAGTGCATATAAAGTTGTGTGGATTTCAAAATTTTGGCCAGCAGTTACATCTCAACTAACAACAGAATTTTATTGAATTATTAATAACAATAATAATACAGGGTGCGTACGGTATTTGAGAATACTTTAACATAACATAACATAACATAACATAACATAACATAACATAACATAACATAACATAACATAACATAACATAACATAACATAACATAACATAACATAACATAACATAACATAACATAACATAACATAACATAACATAACATAACATAACATAACATAACATAACATAACATAACATAACATAACATAACATAACATAACATAACATAACATAACATAACATAACATAACATAACATAACGTAACATAACATAACATAACATAACATAACATAATATAACATAACATAACATAACATAACATAACATAACATAACATAACATAACATAACATAACATAACATAACATAACATAACATAACATAACATAACATAACATAACATAACATAACATAACATAACATAACATAACATAACATAACATATCATAAAGCATTCACCAACAGCTTTCATTTGATACCCATATTGTACATACACGTCCGAAGGTTACCCGGGTCCACGTTTTGACCTATATCTCGAGACCCTATCTACCAATAGGTATTCAAACTATACGGAAATCATCTTCAATACCTACTTAATAATGTGTGTAAGTTTGGTTTAATTCGGTTCAAAGACACGGCGGGTCCACGTTTTGGCATATATTTCGAGACCCTAGTCATCAATAGGTATGAAAATTACCCCGTATTAAAGCACTTATCAACAGCTTTCATTTGATATCCATCTTGTACAAACACATTCTCGGGTCCACGTTTTGGTCTCTATCTCGAGACCCTAGTCACGGAGCGGATGGAAATACTCTGAACTAAAGCATTCACCAACAGCTTCAATTTGATATCCATATTGTACATACACATCCGAAGGTTACCCGGGTCCACGTTTTGACCTATATCTCGAGACCCTATCTACCAATAGGTATTCAAACTATACGGAAACCATCTTCAATACCTCCTTAACAATGTGTGTAAGTTTGGTTTAATTCGGTGCAAAGACACGGCGGGTCCATGTTTTGGCATATATTTCGAGACCCTAGTCATCAATAGGTATGAAAATTACCCCGTATTAAAGCACTTATCAACAGCTTTCATTTGATACCCATATTGTATATACACAACCAAAGGTTACCCGGGTCCACGTTTTGACCTATATCTCGAGACCCGAGTCACGGAGCTGCATGAAAAATACTCTGTACTAAAGCATGCACCAACAGCTTCAATATGATATCCATATTGTACAAACATCTAGGGTCCACGTTTTGGTCTCTATCTCGAGACCCTAGTCACGGAGCGACATGAAAAATACTCTGGACTAAAGCATTCAGCAACAGCTTCCATTTGATACCCATATTGTACATACACATCCGAAGATTACCCGGGTCCACGTTTTGACCTATATCTCGAGCCCTATTTCCAAAATAAAATATAATCCATGTTACTCGTGGATGATGTAGCTTTCGAATGGTGAAAGAATTTTTAAAATCGGTCCAGTAGTTTTGAGCCAAACAAACAAAGTTTTCCTCCTTATAATATTAGTATAGACAACATTTCTTATAAAGTATATGGTAAATATTACCATACATTTTTTCCTTCATATATAATAAAAAAATTAATAATAATAACATTAAAACAACAGGTATTATTAACAAACTTGGTTTTATTTTAAATTCTTCAAGTGAATCAAATTAATAATAATCAATAAGAAGGCATATGCAAATACAAATACGTGAATTTATATATGTACATATGCGCATATACATACATATATACGCTCACTTAACCCATTAAATCCCAAGCTTATATAAAACAATGTTTTTTTAAATGCGTTTATAAAACGTTCATTGAAATAGTGTAATTAAGCTCCTTAAAAAAAAAAACACGAAAAAAAATCAAAGAAATGCATTTTTTGGGCTGTACCCAATCGAGTACAATGGGATAATATGTATATACATTGCCTGTATATGAAAATATGGAGTATTAAATAAAAAGACACTTTCAAAGACTTCCTTGGTTATTAGTTCGGTTAACAGTATGGAAGCTTTTGAAACATTCTCTCTCTACGCAAAGGGCTACATTGCATAACTCGCAAATCCATCGAATTCTTTGGTGACACTCCCTGCACCTCAGCTGATTCGATATCCTTTTGGGAAAATGGTTATATGAGGAACCAGCTATTGATGCCGTTGTCGATCGTTTTGAAGATATGTCCCGGATATTATAATTGCGTAAATAAAATCGCACAATTTCACGTTGGTATTGCAACAAGTCGCATTGACTCTTACTTGCCATTTTATAAAGCTTCCATGCGTTTACTACGCACGAGCTTATCATTGTAGTGAAAAGAGGGCACCACCATTTCTTTCCTCTAAACTTTATATTGTAAGTATTCAAAGCTTGGTCGTGGAGGTCAACTCCTCCCATTCCTGAGTTGTATTCCGCTATCAACTTCGGCTGATGGGCATTCACCTTGCGCCTCTCTTGTCTTGACCATCGTTTGACGGTATGTAAAGGTTCAATTCTATCAAAGTTTGTTCCCACTGTCACAACGCTATTGTCATTCCACGTCACAAAAAGTATTCCTGAGTCAGAAAACCTACAAAATTTGATACAAAACAACTATTCAAATAAATCATTATGATAAACTTACATAAAATCAAACTCTCCCCGTTGCTTCTTTTGTAGTTCTTTGTTCGTTTTCAGAGGACATTTTTTGGTCCGCCGTTCACGAACAGTCCCAGTAGCCTTAAATCCTTGTTCTTTCAAAATTCTAAGAAGGTCATATGACGTAAAGAAGAATCGAAAAATACGATTCCAAGGTTGGAATATCATCACGCAATATATTATCCTCTTCAATGTCCTCCTCATCTGTGTCACAGTGGGTATTTGGCGGTATAATAGCGAAGTCGAAGTGACTACGGTCGCTTGATTCAATATAGTCGGTGACCGCAGAAAGGTTATGAAACCTCTTTCCGTAAAATTTTTTTACATCCATTACCAAATCTACATGAAATATGCACACAAAATATATATGAATGTTCCCACTGTATCCATGCGAGTACACTAGAATTTAAACCTACCGAAATGCACTTTTCCACAACCTTTTTCATTTTTTTGGTATAAAGTATACAAATTATATGTATGTATTATGAATATTACAACACTGAACTTTTTCCGTGAGAACTTAGATTTTGTCAAACAGAGAGCTTATTGCAAACTAAACCATGAAAAGAAGAAAAATAGCAAAGGTGCACGCAAAGACAAGTGAATAACGGATAACGGGACTCAAAAAAAAGAAGGAGAAACATGTGTTTTCCTTTTCGACATTTCTCTGTATTATAAAGTGGCGAGTACATTTAAAAATTTGTAAGCGTTGGCTTTTGACGTCGTTTCGAAAAAGATGCTTTTTCTGTACTCAAGCGAGTACAATGGGATCGAATGGGTTAAGTAGGAGAGAGCAAGATGTCGAACGTTGCCGTTCGTTTGCTTTGTTTGCTTTGTCGTTCGTTCCGCGCTTTCGCTTGCAGTTCATTCAATGCAATGAGCAAGGTAACGACAAATGAGCAAGGTAACGGCAATGAGCAAGGTAACGACATATGAGCAAGGTAACACTAATGAGCAAGGTAACGACACATTTTTTCGTGCGTGCAGCCTGTTAAATCGAATTATAAGACGTTATCACGTCAAAAATTTAATGGAAACTTACGAATTTTTCACGAAATTTATTAAATATCTATGAAATGTATCAATAGAAGCTCCATTAACTGCAATAACCTTACCTCCTCGATCCGGGTCCGAAAGCGATTGCATGCCGGAATCAAATTATCCTTATTCATATTGCCTATAACGGTATTAATTGCAGCCTTCAGATAAGAAATTGTCTTATGAGGACGCTTATTGGTTTCACGTTCAACTACACCCCATACGTAATAATCTAGTGGATTAAGGTCTGGAGAGTTAAGCGGCCACAAGTTCGAGAAATTTTCAGCCTATACAATCTTGTGTCGCCATTGTTTTGTGTGAAACATCAGTAAACACAAAATATGATACTTTGTATGATTTATTTCAATGTATTTAAAACTAAACTGTATTCAGTACAAAACAGAACATAAAACAACCCATATTCGATATATAATTTAATACCTTTCTTAGGTAAAAAACATAACATAAATTATTTTAAACAAATAAACAAGCAATTCCATTGTAGATTTTAAGTAGCCATTTTATAAATTTTATTAGCGCTTTAGTAACGCTTCTTACCGCTTTCGAGCGATTTTCCGTAGTTTGACGAACGACCCTCGACAAATTTTTCAGTTTTTGAGTAATTACGATGAGAAACTTCATAACTATTGTGAGAACTATCAGAACCGTCAGGACTAAGTGGAAGTTTTGACGGTCTGGAGGAAGTTGTACCATCGTCCGAATCCCAGCATTCCTCTTCAGAGTCCGAGTAACTCGCTTGACGCTTTATCGGCGACAATAAACAACGAGGATTTGGTGCTCTAGACGAATATGGCACCTTTAGTCCGCAGTGACGTCTTGGTGGTGGTGACGATGGCGGTTGATGTGGTATTGTTGGCCGACGAGAGTGTGTAATAGGTGATGGTCGAGGCAAAGAAGGTTTTGGCAGCTGTACTGGCTTCTCCATTGCCATTTGCGGCGAATCAATGTAGCAGCTAATGAATGGTGATGGTGATGGTGATGATTGTTGAAAGGTAGCTGATGGTGCAGAAAAGTTTGCGGATGGTGCTGCGAAAGAACGCATCTGTTGATGTTGAACTGTTACTGAAGGTGGCTCCACTGGCTGAATAAAACTGTAGGTCGCATTCACCACCGAAGAACAACCGTATGAGCGACCCGCGAAGCTGGATACATTTTTCTTTTCAGATATTACCCCGTTGACGTCTACGAAGAGTCCGAGATTTTCTAAAATTTCCAATAACTCGCCAGCGCAATAAAGTTTGAAAATATCAAAGACAGCGTAGGGATATTCTAGACGCATTTTCTGAAAATTATTGATAGCATTTACCAGTACCGAAACGGTTTGATTTATTTGTATTTTCATTGTAGACATCAGCGACTGATACCATGGAGAGCGTTGCAGGCAGCCATAGAGCAGCATATTGGGCGTTTGCTGGCTAGGTTCTTGTGGACGTTGGCTTAAATATGTATCCGAATTGTAAATGCTACTCGAGCGGCGAGGATCACTCTGACTAACTTTACTGTAAACACAAAGTGACGAAGCACCATGCACTGCATTGGCATTCTATGGGGGATAAATTTACGTATACAAATGTTTAATTCGTGATACAGAATTAACCATACAGAATTAACTATAGGCTAAATTTAACACAAAAATAAAAAGAAAGTTTCGCTCAATCATTGGAGGATGTAAGATGGTCATGGTAATGGGAGACTCCACTCAGCAATAAAAAATCCTTTGGACAACAAAACCCTGGGTTAATCCTGGAACCTAAGCCCTAAAATGACCTTCTGGATATACACCCAAATGGTAAGGCCTATCCTAAAATATGGGGCGTTGGTATGGTTGCCAAACACCAATCAAATTACAGCTATCTCAAAACTATGTAGTCTATAAAGGCTGCCGTGCCTAAGTATAACAGGGACTATAAGAAACAGAACGCTTTCTGGGTCTACCGTTAGGTGAGTTAGACGAAAGCGAGAGGTGACTACTTCGCACAAACAGGATTTAGAAAGCAGTTGCTTTCTGGCCTTTGGGTATCACGACGTGAGAGAAGGGGCGAAAGAGTCATTTATTGGACTAACCCCATTTTCAGCTTTAACAAAAACAAACTAAAAGAGAAAGCGTTATGCTGCTACAACAACAACAAAAAACAGGGAACGAAAAAATGGATCCAAATAAAAACCAGCGAATAGTGGAGCGGCTCAAACGGCCTCAATGACTTCAAAAAATTTATGAAGACCAAAATCTGTTTTAACCCTCGACACAAAAGGAGCCTTAGATTACTTTGTGGAGCACTTACAGTCCACTTTGCTTGCAATAAACATTTCAATACAATTGGACTGTCTATCACTAGTTTATTCCGGTTCTGCAGTGATGACGAGGATGAAACATCTAATCACCAATTGTAAAGCATTGCGTCACAGGAGACAGAGAATACTGGAGTCGTACCTACTAGAGGATAAAGACTTACAAATTCTTCGTCTGGTTCGATTCCTCGCAATACTTAGTAATAATTGAAATTAAGCACTTAGGGGCGCACTAAATCAATCTGGTCACAGTGCATAAAGGCCGTAGCCTAAGCCGTGCAACCATTACAATTACTATACAGAGATTAGATTCAGTATGTTTGCACTACGACCTAATGGTCTTTAGTGCCCTCTAATCAGCACAGTACCTCATCCAGACCAAGTTCCCTTACTAAACTCAGGACGGAGCTGGGATGGGTTGAGCATATGTGCCTTTCTTCTGGCTGCAGTTGGCCAATATGTCCCAACCTCCTCCGCACTATAGCGCTGCATTTCAAGAGAACGTGCATTGGAGTCTCTTGAGATTGGCCGCAGGAACGACAAGAGTCCGTTGACCAAATCCCGATCATATGCAGATGACTTCGCAGTCTGCAGTGGCCTGTGAGAATGCCCGTGAGCATTCTCAGTGTATCTTTATGGAGGGTTAGCAGTGTTTTAAACCTTTTTTGGTTATACCCATCCAGTAGGGATTTCGCCTGGCGTAGCCCCATAGTTTGGTGCCAGCAAACCTCCCTTAGCCCTAGTTATTCACTCCTAAGCTTCTCCACGATGGTGTGTTGTCCCATAGCAAGGAAGGACCCGGGTCCTATTAAAGGCGTGGCCGCAGCCTCTCTCGCCGGATTAGCCGGAGGCAATTGCGCATTTCTAGTAGATTAAATTTCTCGACACACTCAAGGAGCAGTGACGATTTGATCTCACAGGACGATGGAGCCATGAATGCCGCGTGACAGTCACTCATTCCGGAAATTTCTGTCTATGTTAATCTCTCCACATAGGCAAATAAAATACACCTCTTGAAAAATGGTTGGAAAAATGTCCATCGGTACCGAGCGCTTGGTTCTGGCCTTGGTCTTCGAGCCATATGTGTACCAGCGCAGGGTACACTCCTGGAATTTTTTTCCAAATGCAGGTCTACTCCAGTTTAATTTATTGTTCAGTTCAATTCTGAACTTCTTTTCGAATTTGAATACTTTAGTGATATCATCTCTGGGTATTTGGGTAAGTGTGAGCTGAAGCCTTAGCACTTGCATGTTTTTAAATTACATCACTTTCCCCTTTTCCTTTTCATTACTACGTAAGAAGATACTCTGATTACTCAACAAATCTGATCTAACAGAATATGGGACTGGGCAAAAAATCAAATAATGATATATGAAGCACAAACCTTTTTTAAATACTTAAACAATCTAGGATCAGAAGAGTTCGTTCGCAGAAGCAAATCTAAATCATCGGGTTTGTTTACCGGATTGTTAGGTATATCAATTTCTTTAAGCTGCGAAAAAATTAATTCAAATTATAATTTCAATTTATATTAAAAGTGGGGTCTTACACACCAAATATATAATTTCTGCACAACAGCCATCTATTTCCGCGGTGGGCTTATATTCTCTAAATGTGAAAGTATTGATGGGACTAGTAATACCACTTGAAATGGGCGACAAAGGAGTATTAGCGATTTTCACAGTTGAGCCCGCATTGTGAGAATCATCTTTATCATTATCAGAATAATCATCTACAGTTTTAGTGCATGATTTCGCGTCAAACTCAATACGGCGTTGTGCCGGTGAATGAATTATGGAGTCTTCACATTTTTCTGTAGGTATTAGCATGCAATAAATAGAATTAAGATTAATTTCAGAATAGCTTTACATGAAATTATTTACCCTTATCTTTAGGTGTAATACTGCAGTAAGAGCTGACCGACTGATTTCTGGATTCTTCAATACTGGAATTGGTAACTAAGTCATCGGCCAGCTCACAAGTAATTAAAGGGCCCTTTTGCTCACGATCATCTATAATATCGTTTTCTTCCGAGTCACTTTTAATCGATTCAAATAGCGGTGACGCCGGCGAAACTGACTTTGAGTTATGCTTCGCATCATTCATCTCACTTTCGTGCGAAACTGAAGCCAAATTGGTGTCTGAAGCTTGCACCTCAATTCCTTTCATCATAAACGAACTCTCGTTGCACACACCTGCACACACCTCGGCTAGTTCATCTGAATTATCTGATATATCTGAAAAATAATCTAACATTTAATAATTAGAATTACCGGTAACTGGGAATAGTTTACTGGGTTTCGCTTGGATTATTGGATTATCGCTATCGTCAGTCAAGTCCACAACTTTAACGAGACGTTTTCGTGTCTTCTTCGGATATTGCGCTATCTTGGTTTTCTTAGAGACATGCACATCCCTTGATTGAGCACATGGCACATTTTCGTTGTCGTTTGTTTCCAATTTTTTCTCTTTAGAAGAACAAAGTTCAATACTTGTCGTGGTGCTATCTGCATCTACATTATGTTCCCTCTTTCGTAGCGGAGTAGACAACTTTTTGATCAAAACTGTCGGTTGCAGGTTTTGTTGTGTGGGTGCCGCTGAAAACGATTTTAAAGGCTTAGTAATCTTTTGAACTTTACAGTCTATGTATTCCTTTGACAAGGAGTGTGTGTCGTCCGAGTCTGGTTCAATTAGAGGCATACCACCAATCGCAGTTACATTTGGTGTTGCACAAAGCTGTTTGGGTGCACCTGCCATTAAGTTTGGCGCGCACACATCTACAAGTACTGCGCTTTTACTAGCAGTAAGTTGAAATTCAGGCTTTTTTGGACACATTTTGCAAGATTTTCCAATAGGTTTATCTATTGATCCATTACCTTTCACAGCACTATCATGCAAAATGACCATCGATCTTGGATCAATAAAAAAAATTCCTGAGCTTCCTGCAAATGTTGAAGGTGTTTTAGGTGTTGTCGAATCTAACATGGGCAACGCATTCACGATAGTTGGAGATGCTGCAACGTCAAAATTTGTATTTGGAGAAATCACATCCAATGCGGATGATATCGTCGAAGGTGGTTTAGTTATTTTAGACGATTCTTTAAAAGGCTGTTTAGGAGATGTTGAATTTGAACCTAAAATCATATCACAAGTAGTGTTGTCAGTGTTTTTAGTTGTGGTTGTTGGTGATTTTAAGTTCCTGCTTTTATTTACTTTACGTCGGCGCTTAGCAGTCCGCGGACCTCTTGTCGGTTTATTAACAGACTTTTCAAGTTTACCAGCCTCAACTAAAACGTTTTGTTTAGCATCGGTACCATGAGGTGAATTACACGGTTGTGCCTTACTTGTAGTTGTGACGACATCTTCACTG
The DNA here is from genome assembly GCF_027943255.1 of Anastrepha obliqua. Taxonomy (NCBI): domain Eukaryota; kingdom Metazoa; phylum Arthropoda; class Insecta; order Diptera; family Tephritidae; genus Anastrepha; species Anastrepha obliqua. The sequence goes on from NC_072892.1 coordinate 24,661,387, forward strand.
CCACGCCCGATAGATTCTTTATTGTTGACAGCATCGGCTAGTTGCTTATTTTGTTGTAATTGACGGGATAGCCGATTCTCTTTCTCGTTCAATTCGGTAATAATTTCAGTTAACTCTGATCTTACGTCCTTTAGGGCAGCTCGAGTTTGAGGGATTTTGACATTTCGAATTTTAGAAAAACATTCCTCGATAGCATCCAGGCTTCGCTCGTTATCTTTCGTTATTAGTGTTTTATTCTATAACCAAATAAGAACTTAAATTTATTTTAAATATAAACAACCAATTACCAACCTCTTCAATATTGGAAATAGTTTCGTCAATAACCAATGGTTGTTCGTCATCATCGTCGTTTAAGTCAATTTTGTCCAACTCCTCTGCAATTGATTTTAAAGATTCCATTTTTTTTGGAGATAATTTCAAAGATTTTGGACTGGTATTCACTTCCGTTTCCAACATTGCTAGAAGTAGCTGTAGTTGCTGATTACTCAATGCAATTTCAAGCACTTTTCTTAGTGGCATATCCAGCAAGTGCTGGATGCTTTTAACATTTAACAGAGACAGCATTTCAAACTGCCGATCCTCTAGGAAACTCAGACTTTTTCGAAATTCCAAAGGGGGGCGATTCTGTGTGTTCTTCAAAAGGTTTTCGTACTCTGGCGCTGTTACATTCCAATCTATTGCAACATTTGTATTGTCCTTCGAGCAATTTTTCATATCCACAACAACTGCAAAATAAATTGACATGTTCTACTTTAGATACTTAATTGGGCAGCTGAACTTTTTTGTATTATATTTAGGAAAGTTTTCGAGAGCAAGGTCGGGAGCAATCTTGAATATCAAACTGTTTTATTTTTTTTAGCGACAATTGTATATACAGTTAACTATGGTTACTGTGATGGTTAATAAGTAAATTGAAATATTGTATTTCCTGCGGGGTTGGTTCGTTCTGATGAGCCTGGGCATTAGGTCGGTGCTACGCGGTATTGATGTACGACATCAAGAAGACATCCCATCGCCTGCCGAGTGTGGAGTTTTGGCAGATTTTTGACCAGCGTCAAAATGGGCGCTTAATGGGTGAAACCAGCCTGTCGATCTCGGCCTACCGTTAAGCGTCTACGACGACTACACCGCACTGAGAGGGTTGTGTTTCTGGTCGACGGGAGCGATCGCAGTTGTTGGCGCCCAAAAGAACGAACTATCGGAAGTAAAGTCAATAACTAAATTTGCGTTCTGCGGCGGCATTTTTTTTTTTCTTTTTTTTTTGCATTACAAATAAGTGAAAAAATTGTTATAATATACTAGCATTTCCCAGTGGGCTTCGCACCACCATACATAAAATGTTTTTTTTATATCACAAGAAATTTTTCATATAAAGTTTTCTTTATATAACTCGTAAAATGTTTAAACAGTTGAATTAGTTGATTTTTTTCATTCAACATACTTTCTAAAGATGTCACAATAGCCTTTTCTGTACTTTTTTTAAATTTGATTGTGGTGGTCACCTATATACAGGTAAGGTGAAAGAGCCGATAAAAACTTGTAATTAAACTTTGATTCTTTAATTTCCATTTCAATTTTTTACGCTAAATAAATTATGCTAAAATAAATAAAGTTAAAAATGTTTTTCCAGTTCTTTGAATGCTCCCGTTTTTATTATAATATATTTTCGTCCAAAATTAATATTAACATAATACACTTACAACCACAACAGTACAACAGAAACGCTCATAAGCGGCTGTGTATTTGTTGTTGTTTTTCCCATAAAGGCATTTCGTATGAGAGGAAACCATTACTCACACAAAATGTCATAACTCAGGAACGGCTGTACCGATTTCAATCAAACTTCACACAAACCACCTCCTCAAAGATAGAAAAGAACTCTAAAATTTTTGTGTCAATCGGTTCGGCGGTTCTTGAGTTATAAGATTACCAAGGAAATGTAACTTCTTTTTATATATATAGATTTTATGATGCGAAAAGAAATAAAGCTAAGTAAATAAGATGTCTGCATCCTCTGTTTTTAGTCAATACTTTACAAAAAAAAAATTGTATCTGCATCAAATAAGCTGCGTATGACTATAAACACGCCAGTAGAATTTTGAAAAATTTTCGATATAATTTTTTACTAAGCCTTGTCATATCCGGCCCTCTGATTTTACAAGCTATACGTCTTATGGCCCTTACTTTGTTTGATTCCAACAATTAACAGGCAGTCCAAATAAAATTTTACTAAAATGTGCTTGGGTATTTAACGTTCAAATTCAGCTTTAGTTTTCATCCAATTTTAACAATTCTCAAAAATACCATACGCAGTTCTGTTGATGCGATTAAATTTTTTAAACCAAAATTAAGACTGTCTAGCCGATGCCAAACCAATCTAAAGCTAATTTATCTTTTAAACACGCAATGTTACAAATAATTAAGATGCTTTTGCGATTGGCTTAAATCCCGGCAATACTGCTGTTTCCGTGGCGCCGCAATTTAATGGCGGATTCTTATAGAACTCGACAAAAGAAAACGAAATGAAGGAGTAAAATTTTTTGATATCTCGCTTAGTTTTCGAGATATTAAATAAAAAATAATTATAATAATGATAATTTTTTCTTCAGTTTCGATAGAGTTCGGCGAGATAAGACAAAATATAGAATTAAAATGTTTCGATATCCCGCGCTTCAAAAAAATAACCCTCATCAGTCCAACTCCGGCTACGCAATCCACCGTATTTTGGGGAGAACTCCTTTTCGCATGGGCGGCCTTCGGCCGCGCTTCAAAAAAATAACCCTCATCAGTCCAACTCCGGCTACGCAATCCACAGTATTTTTATTCAATATCTCGAAAACTAAGCGAGATATCAAAAAATTTTATTCTTTCATTTCGTTTCCTTTGTCGAGTTCTATAAAAATCCGCCATAAGATTGCGGCGCCACTGAAACAGCAGAATCCCCTAAATCCCTATCGAGCACCAACGTTCCCCTTTTCAGACTTTTCCATGGGTCCTGTTTATTTTTTACGTTCGTTTTATATGATTAATAAAAAATTTGCAAAACAATAACTACGGAAGTTCTAACCTTCTTTGTTTTCTGTTGTGCTCTCACATACAACTCCAATCGAAACGCCCAAAGGACCGAATAACGTCGAGGTAGTTGAGACTTGTCTTGTATGTGAAGCCGCAATACCTTCAGCCGTTTTCAATGCTATTCCTCCACTTTGTTCTACAGACATAGTCACAATCATGCCGCTTCTGCGTTGCATACGCCTACAACTTTCGCTTCGTGTACGCGGATTAGCTATTCGAGAGCAAGGTCGACGAACACGCAACTTCTCTACTACTCCGTCAGCCCCCGTCTTGGATTCTGATGAACGTGCCGGCATTCCGATTTTTTAAAGCCTTTACGTTTCTATATAAAACCAAAATTCCCAAGAGACGCCAACCGATTCTAGAAGTAACGGTGCTTTTGCGAAAAAGTTAGAAACTTTCAAATTACATCGATATTTTACTATCAATGTTTTTTAAATAGTTCAAGTAATCGATATACTGAGTTTTTTCGTTATGTGACGAGAAATTACTTGTGAATTATCGATAATTTTGAGTTTCTTAATATTAATAGTATACATAAACTCATTGACAACAGCCATTCATGACGCAACGGCAGTAAAATTTTGTCTGCAAATGCCGTTGTTGTTGTTGTAGCGGCATAAGCAATCCCCATACATATACTGGAAATGCTGCTGAAGTGACAGTCCTTGGCCGGACATATATGCGAGGCGTTCCGGCTTCGTAAATATAATATTTCGACAGCGTCAACGACAAGCAAAACAGCTTAATAAGAGGGTTTGCGTTTTTATTCATTTAAATTTTGTATGGCTAGCATTTGTGTTTGGATAAGAAGAAATTATTCATGAACGACCAGGGATTTTTTTCCTCCAACTTCTTTCTCCTTCACCTAACTGCATTTTAAGTCTGAAATGCATCTTTAAAATCGTTAGTATTTTATTAATATGCAGAGCGAGATAAGTAAATTTTAATACAACAAATAGCTGTTCGTTATGCCGTACGAATCGGCGACAACGAAAATTTGAAGCTTTGCAGCCTGATGTCGTACTATCGTCAAACTAATTCCGTTCATAAGAAGGTGTATATTTTAATATTTCACATATGATTCCTATTGTCGCTGTCGTCAATTTATACCATAAGTTCGCAGATAATTATTATCGAATCAGATTCCAAAAATTTATTTGTTTCTGTTTACACAGTCGGATTAAAGATTCATTAAATCTAATATAAATGAATTAAGAGCTGGCAAACTTGTGTATTTTCTTTTGAGATTGATGTTAATATGATGAAGGATGTTCAAAGTTAAGGTGCTAACCCATTTCCCGTTTGCTTTGAATTGATAACTGCCAAAAATAATAATAATGTGCTGTTTATGAAAATTATCCCAACGGCAACTTTGCTTCAAGCGCTTGGTGCACTTTAAAGTTTCGAATAGCGTAATATTCTATTTGACGGCGGTTTGACATATCAATTTCTTCAAACTGTACTCTCTTTCTACTAAATATGTGTTAATATCTGTAAAATTTTTGTTCACTTGGCCTTATTTTCCCATGTGGGCACTTTATTACCATATTATTTCTTTAATATGGAATTGCTGTATTCGCACATGCAGATGGCGCGATAAAATTAAACTTGAGTTATCAATCCTCGGAAGAGATAACTGATGTTAATGCAGTGATGGAAAGAAATTCGACAAGACAAAACTAAAATTATTTAGAAATAATCGATAGCATAGAGTTGTAGATGGACAACGGCGATAAAAAGTCAAATATCGGCATAGTAAAGCCCAAACACAACAACGCAGTGGCGCAGACAACTGTTATGCAAAAACAAATCAGTAGGGAATCGCGTGAATGATAACAAAAAAACGAAGTTAATATTTTTGTAACACCGCCAAACGCCTTTTTGTGAATATAAAAAAAAAACATATATCAAGAAGTTTACATTTTTTTTAAGTTATTAGCTTTGGTGTTATTTTGGTGAATTATATCTACTACCTGGACTTGGAAACATTTAAAGAAAAGCAAATATTCGAAAAAGACCCCAAGACCCAATTGTTTAAATTAAAATATAATTGAAAACTTAATGAAAAATAGCACTGGTTGAATTTTAAAAATTTAGAGTATTGGTCTGCATATTTGTTGAATTTAGCATAGACACACACCCTTCAAATGATTTTACTGCCCGCAGCGCCACGCCGTTTGTCAAATATTTGATGTCACAATCCCCGCCAAAAGTTGAATCGCGTGTGGAACCAACTCACGAAAAACAACATTAAATTGTTTGCGCTGCTCTTTGCGTATATTTAGTTATTAGAAACTTATTTTTGAAAGTGTTCGAGTTATAATTATCAAAGTATAACAAACAGCTAAATAAGATGGCGGTAAGTAATAATTAGATTTGTCAGACCTCCATAAAATACCTTCTTGCAGGATCAAGTGAGTTCACCTCCTCCAGCCACGCCGGGAGACGCCGACGACCGGCGTGAATTGCGTGCAGCTATGACTTCACCCATTGGAGATTTTGAGCCATTCGAGAATGAAGATGAAATCTTCGGAGATCAGACTATACGTGAAGAAGAGGAGGAAGAGGGCGAGGAGTTATTCGGTGATAATATGGAGAACGACTATCGGCCGATGCCAGAGCTGGATCATTATGACCCCGCAATGCTGGATGATGATGACAACTACTCAGAGTTGTCACAGGGTGAACGCCAGGCAGCTGAAGCTGAAATGCGAAAGCGCGATCGTGCACTTGGCATACATCGTGATGACCGAGATCTAGGCTTTGACCAAAGTGACGAAGAGGACGATGTCGGACCACGGGCAAAACGTCGTGCTGCTGAGAAAGCGGCCGAAGGCGAGATGGAAGATGCGGAGATGATAGAGTCCATCGAAAACTTGGAAGACACTAAGGGTCACTCCACCAAAGAGTGGGTTAGTATGCTTGGGCCGCGCACAGAAATTGCCAATCGTTTCCAGTCGTTTTTGCGCACTTTTGTTGATGAACGTGGCATGTACACGTACCGGGACCGCATACGACGCATGTGCGAACAAAATAAATCGTCATTTATTGTGTCGTATACGGATTTGGCAAATAAAGAGCATGTGCTGGCGTACTTCTTACCCGAAGCGCCCTTTCAAATGTTGGAAATTTTTGATAAAGTGGCAAAGGAAATGGTCTTATCAATATTCCCCACATATGAACGTGTCACCACAGAGATTTATGTGCGTATATCAGAGCTGCCCCTTATCGAAGAGTTGCGCACTTTCCGCAAACTGCACTTGAACCAACTTGTTCGTACTTTGGGCGTGGTCACAGCTACAACCGGCGTGTTGCCCCAACTTTCAGTAATCAAATACGATTGTGTAAAATGTGGTTATGTTTTGGGGCCATTTGTTCAGTCGCAAAATACTGAAGTGAAGCCTGGTTCCTGTCCTGAGTGCCAAAGTGCCGGACCATTTTCGGTAAGTAACTAGTATATATGTAGATAGTATACATAAGAAGATTTGTATACCTTGATTTTTCTTGCTTGAATTTTTATTTCCCACAGATTAATATGGAGCAAACACTTTATCGCAATTACCAGAAGATTAGCTTGCAAGAGTCACCTGGCCGCATTCCCGCTGGTCGGATTCCGCGCAGCAAGGACGTCATTCTTTTGGCGGACCTTTGTGATCTATGCAAGCCAGGCGATGAGATAGAGGTTACTGGTATTTATACAAATAACTACGACGGTTCGCTAAACACAGAGCAAGGATTTCCGGTATTCGCCACCGTTATAATTGCGAATCATATTATTGTGAAGGATTGTAAACAAGTTGTGCAATCACTTACGGACGAAGATATTGCTACCATACAGAAATTGAGCAAAGATCCTCGTGTTGCGGAGAGGATTATCGCATCAATGGCCCCATCCATATATGGTCATGATTATATTAAGCGTGCTTTGGCGCTGGCATTATTTGGCGGCGAATCTAAGAACCCCGGTGAAAAGCACAAAATTAGAGGTGACATAAACTTACTCATATGCGGTGACCCTGGAACAGCAAAATCCCAATTTTTGAAGTACACGGAAAAGATAGCACCGCGCGCTGTTTTCACAACCGGCCAAGGTGCTAGTGCCGTCGGTTTGACAGCTTACGTTCGTCGAAATCCCGTATCACGTGAGTGGACTTTGGAAGCAGGCGCTTTAGTGCTGGCAGATCAGGGAGTTTGTCTTATTGACGAATTTGACAAAATGAATGATCAGGATCGCACATCAATACACGAAGCCATGGAACAACAATCGATATCTATATCGAAAGCAGGCATCGTGACATCTTTACAAGCGCGTTGTACCGTTATTGCAGCTTCAAATCCCATTGGCGGGCGTTATGACCCCTCAATGACTTTTTCAGAAAATGTAAATCTTTCCGAGCCAATTTTGTCACGTTTCGACATTCTGTGCGTGGTAAAGGATGAGTTCGATCCCATGCAAGATCAGCACTTGGCAAAGTTCGTAGTCAATTCACATATTAAACACCATCCGTCCTGTGAAGAGTTTGTGGAGGACACGCAGACGACGGGTGTAGCTGAAATACCGCAAGATCTTTTGCGGCAATATATAATTTATGCGAAAGAAAACGTCCGCCCTAAACTTACGGTAGGTAAATGCAAACTATTTGATTGATGGCTAATAACAGTATTTTACAATTTAGAATATTGATGAAGATAAAATAGCCAAGATGTATTCACAACTGCGCCAAGAATCCTTTGCAACCGGTTCGTTGCCAATCACTGTACGGCACATTGAAAGCGTCATCCGTATGTCCGAAGCACATGCACGCATGCACTTGCGCGAGAGTGTAACTGAGTCCGACGTAAGCATGGCCATACGCATGATGTTGGAGAGCTTCATCGAAGCACAAAAGTTCAGTGTCATGAAGAAAATGCGCACGGCCTTCCAGAAGTATCTATCCTTCCAAAAGGATCACTCGGAGTTGCTGTTCTTCATTCTTCGGCAATTGACACTCGACCAACTTGCCTATATACGTTGCAAAGAGGGACCCAGAGCCACACACGTTGAAATAATGGAACGCGATCTTATTGAGCGGGCTAAGCAGTTGGATATATTTAATTTAAAACCATTTTATGATTCAGACATTTTCAAACAAAATGGTTTCTCTTATGATCCAAAGCGGCGAACAATTCTGCAGATTGTCACTGAAGCGGCTGTGTAACCTGATGCGCATTATTTTTTTACGTTTGCAAAGTTGAATGTTTTATTTCATTGTTCTATGTTTCTCATGTATGTGTTTTATCATTATCTAATATTTTATATTGCGTACATTTTTTATTCCGCGATAACACTTCGCATTCCTAAAGTACAATTTTCAATAAAATACGTTATATATACAAAAAAATATATATATATGTATATAATAAAATAGTAGTTTATAAAGTAAGCTAAAACAAAATTAATTGCTATTCACAAAATATGTTAGTGAAAATAGGCAGTGAACTTGCTCCTAGTCTTCAATACCCATTTCTTTATCGAAGTCCTCCTCGGAAATCTTGTTTTTCTTTAACTTTTTAAATAGGCGTATGTCGTTGGCTAGTTCCTCCAAATCTTCTTTTGTGTACTGTGGCTTTCGTTTTTTTGCTGTGGCGCCAGTCTGTGCCTCACTTTCTTTTTTGCGCTGTTTCTTAGCTTTTCTTAATTCTTTTTTGGTTTTAGTATCCATTTTCGCTTTTTTTGTTTGTTCCCATGATTCTGTGTTCTTTTTAAATTTTTTCTTCCCGGGCCATACACCGCTTTCTTCATAGATCTTGAGTTTCTCCTTTCGTTGATTCTCTTTTTGCTGATTTTGATAGCTCAATTTCGTTATATCTACCGCGAAGTTTGGTCCAATAAAATTTGTCTCTGCACAATTTTTCAATTCAGGCATGCGCGGCATCTGCAGCAAGCCGTAAGCGGTAGCTACTCGCCCCAGGTCCAAATCTTTTAAACGTAAAATTGCATTGCATTCATGTTTTCTGTATGCCTGGATGTGTGACACGAAAGCGCGAGTGCCTTTATCAAAGATATCTTTATCTTTCAACTACAAAAAAATATAATAATAAAATTAGTTAACCTAAAAGAACTAAGCGACCCATTTTTACACCCAATGAATTAAACTCGCAACGTGTACATATTTTGGCAACCATAACTTACTTGAAGCTTGTGCAGTTTTTGTAGTGTCTGCTCCAACTCTTCACGGTTGTGATCCGCATCCAGTAGCTCACTTAATTCAACTTTTTGATTTATCCTCAGAAAAGTAATATAGGCATCTTCGCTGGGCAGCAGATACACCAAAGCATTGCCTTCATTACCTTGGCGTGCCGTACGTCCTACACGATGTACAAAACTGCTTGCGCTTGCCGGTGGATCCCATTGCACCACCCAGTCAATTTCAGGTACATCCAGACCACGGGCCAACACATCCGTGCTGAGTAAAACAGCGTCTTTTATTTGCCTGAATCGTTCTACAACGTTTTTACGTTTATTTTTCATTTTACCGTGAATGGCTAATATACAGCGCTTGGGCAAGAAGTGTGTCATTATTGCCATCCAGTATTCTACGCACGCACAGGTGGGAAAGAACACCATAACTTTCCCCTGTGCAGTTTGTGGCGAACGTAAAAAATGTAAGAGAGCTAAAAACTTTTCCTCAGGCTCTATAATTTTATAAAAATTTTGTAACTTGGCCGGTGTACTAATGGTGGACTTTTCTTTGACCGATACCCGAACGGGGTTTCGAAGACCGGCACGAATAAGATCTGTTACTTCAGTTGTTTGTGTGGCAGAAAACAAGCCAGTACGTCGCTGTCTGGGCAAATAACCAAGAATGTTGTTAATTGTGGCCTTGAAACCCAAATCAAGTAGTCGATCAGCTTCATCCAACACAAGGAATTCCTGTGGCAAATATAACAATGATTTAGATCAGAGAAAATTTGTTTTTCTTATGTGCCTGTGAGATTTACCAAACTTTTCACTCGGCCTGCAAGGTTGAGATCGCCTTTTCTATCGAATAAGTCCTCCAATCTGCCGGGAGTGCACACCAAAATTGTGGGACTTTCTTTTTTAATCGCACGAATGTCTTCTTCTATGCTGCTACCACCCACTACCAATTTTTGGCGCAAGTATTGCAACTCCTCTCTTTCCAGAAATTTAGCTAACACTTCGGATATCTGATAGGCCAATTCACGCGTAGGCGAAACAATAAGTGCACCGATTTCCTTTGATTCCCATGGTATATCAGCTTGCCGACGCTGTAACATCTCTAGCATGGGCACCACAAAGGCTAATGTCTTCCCGGAGCCGGTTACCGCTTCGACGCTGACATCTTTTCGTTCCAGCAGCAGGGGTATTGTGGCACTCTTTGTTACAGAAATAACTTCTAAATAAAGACTACAAAATACAAATGAGATACAATGTTGCTTACTTGAACAGGGGTTGTTCTCTCAAATCCAAAACTTGCGATGACACTAAGAACGGCTGGAGAAAGTGATACCTTCTCCAGTTCGGTCCATTTTCTACGTGCCATTGTCACAAGTAATTTCTATTGTAATTGTAGTTTATGATATTACAAACTTAGTAATTCGTCCCTCCTTGATTGTTTGCCTTATTTGTTTTGCTTTCGTTTTGCAAGGAACACGTGTTTGAGGGTTACCAGCCCTCTTACAACCCTGTACGATGCTGCCAACTTTACCAAATTGTTTGCCGAATATGAAAGCCACGGCTTTCAGAAACAAAGATTCCATTGTTTGTAATAAAAGTTCCAATAAGTTCTTTATGTAATAAAAACAAAATTAACAAATTATGTATTAATGTGCATACTTAAGGCAGTAGTCTGCTTTAGAAGCCGAAAAAAGCGTTTTTTTAGCAATTTTTTTTGAAAGGGAAGGAAATGATTGCGGTAAACGGAATTTTAAGACGATAGTGTACTATATTTAAGGTTTAAAAAACAATATTTATTTTTAAAAAATATTGAAATTTTTTAAAGTTGTAAGTATTTTTCTGGAGCGCCTGGAGTCTGCACTTGTAAATCGGTGCCGGTGATGGAGGTCGTGCGATGCATCTGAAACAGTCGAACCAAATTTTTTTTTAATTTTTATAAGTTTCTTTTCTTTATGAACTAAAAAAATACCGAAGAAGTTATAAAATTCCAAATTTTTTCGAAGTTTGAAAAAAGAATTCACTTTTTTAAGAAAAAAAATTGACTTTAAGTTGCAAAACAAGTAGTTTAAATAATACTTTTGTCCAACTTTTTTAGTTCAAATAGAAGATAATTTATAGAGTGAGAGCCCGCGACGCCCAGACCTTCGTTAAATTATAAAAGTTGGAAATTTTTCTATATACGTCTCCTATACAGGTATAAGCAAACCCAGATTATTAAACCTGGGTCGCGGTGGCTTTGGCAGGTAACAGGTAGTAAAGGTGAGTAAAATTGAGTCTCAAATTTGTAATAGTATAAAGCTTAGTTTTTATACATTTCAACTTACAATCATATCAGAAACTGCCTCGTCCATTGGCGGACACTTAGGGCGGTAACAACCCCTCCCCAGACACCCTAACATTCTAATTATTTATAAATCTACTTTCGTCATAGTATAAAATCTAATTTTTATATATGTTATTCAGAGATCTATAAAAATAATGTTTTCACAATCCCCAGACAGTTTCGATGGTTCCCCTATCTTCCCAGACATAATGAAGTCCACTCCAGGCGTGAGCGCGATGAATATATATGTACGTTGGTGCGAGTGAAATAGCGCGATTGGTATACGGCGATCTTTTTCTGCGCATCAGCTGTCTTATACTCTGTATAATACTCCGTATTGTATATTATGTAGTGTGAACTGTTATACGTACAGCAAGCGTTTAATAATGTATTTGCAAAATTTATTATAAAATAAGTGGTCTAGTTGTGATAAAGTGTTGTCATGGAAACGGAGGAACCGGAAAAAAAAAATTAAGTTGTTTTATTTGTAAGAAAAGTGAGGGGAAATTAATATTGCTTTCTGAAGAGACATTAAAGAAGTGCCGAACTGTTTTGAAAGTCAGAAAAAAACACAACCTTAAATATGCGAATGTTATTTTGCCTGATGAATATACAGATGGAGGTTATCACCGGGAATGCCATAAAACATTCACATAAACAAAGAGTCGATTAGTGTAGACAATTTATCTCCAGATACACCGATAGTACCTGAGTTCACTACCGAACTCGCAACAAAATCTCCAACATCATCAGAACAAAATTTATATTCTGAATTGATAAAGCTCCAGCCTTCAACCTCCACAGAACAATCTCATTTACCGCCTCAACATACAGAACCTTCAACAATTTCACAATCGACTTTAGCTAGTGAATCAGAGGTCTTACAATCGATAAGTTATCAAAAAAATGGTGACATTAGTACACCAGATGTTACTGAAGTAAACAATGTAATTGAGGACGTAAATACTCAACCCGAAAATGTTGTCAGTAGTAATGACTCTCCGATTGTTTGTATATTTTGTAATAAACAGAAGAAGAAAGTGCGCTCAAAAATGCTTCCACTTCATGCAGCTGAAACAAACCAATTTAAAGGTAGTATTTTTTCTAACATTGAAGGTTTAGAAGAATATAACGAGTTTTCAACTACATTGAATAATTACTCTGCTCCAAAAATATATTACCATACTGATTGTCGAGTTCATTTTAACAATGATGTGTCGTCTAAAAAAAATCATCTAGTAAAAGTCATTGGCATTACAATCGAGAGTATCACAGACAAGTTTTTGACGAAATTGGCAGCATTATCGAAGAAGATATTATTAAAAAGGGACGATGTTATTTTTTAATATATTTACATGAACTGTATAAAGAGTCATTACAATCCGGCATTATTTAGAAAGGGAAAACTAAGACCTTACAAACTATTAAAAAAAACGATGAATTCCAAAAAGCTTTTATAAAGTTCGGCGAAAATAAGTTAATAGAGGACAGCAGTAAACAGAAGAACATTTTCAATAGTATTCAGTTTGAAGGAGATCAGCTACCTACTTATGTCAGTGATTCTCTACAAACTTTGTCAGGTATGTTCACTGTTTATGAAGAAATTATCAACCATTCATAATTATTCTAACTTGCTTTAATTATTACAGAAGCTGATGAAGACGATGACATTCATGAGGACAAATCCGCAGAATGGAGTAGCGGTGATGAAGATAATCGAGATACCGACGAGGACGATGACGTTGATTAAATTTTTCTTTGATTTAATAATAATGTTTGACACATTATATTTTTACTTTGTATTGTAATGGCTATAATTATAAATATAATTGAAATCTTTTTCGATTGGTTCAATTACGATCTAAATTATTCTCTCTCCTTACAGTAAAACTAACATGCATACAAATTTATCTTCTTAACTTTAAACTTCTAGAATTTTACCATCAGCTGTCGATTTTTCGTATTTTTTTCTGCACAATACTAGAAAAAATTTTCGATTGATATTTACAACTTTCGTAGATCTCCACTTGACTCAATAAAAATCGCATTATTGTATTGTTGATTAAATAATTAATAATTAATTTGTTAATATGAAAATTTTTCTGCGTTCTCCTTTAAAAATTTACTTTTTTTATCTGTTATAAATGTATATAATGAATTTTCTTGATAAATTTAGAGAACAGATCGCACTATTTCACTCGCGCCAACGTACATATATATTCATCGCGCTCACGCCTGGAGTGGACTTCATTATGTCTGGGAAGATAGGGGAACCATCGAAACTGTCTGGGGATTGTGAAAACATTATTTTTATAGATCTCTGAATAACATATATAAAAATTAGATTTTATACTATGACGAAAGTAGATTTATAAATAATTAGAATGTTAGGGTGTCTGGGGAGGGGTTGTTACCGCCCTAAGTGTCCGCCAATGGACGAGGCAGTTTCTGATATGATTGTAAGTTGAAATGTATAAAAACTAAGCTTTATACTATTACAAATTTGAGACTCAATTTTACTCACCTTTACTACCTGTTACCTGCCAAAGCCACCGCGACCCAGGTTTAATAATCTGGGTTTGCTTATACCTGTATAGGAGACGTATATAGAAAAATGTCCAACTTTTATAATTTAACGAAGGTCTGGGCGTCGCGGGCTCTTAGTCTATTAATACTGAAGCTAGATCACTTTGGTTTTTTTCGATCGGACATATATTCTTTTTGCTATCGCCGGCACCGTTTTCTAACACTTGTGAAAATGAAAACTCGAGAAAACGCGCTTTAAAGTTCTGCCTGAGCATTCGCACCTGCTCGACGCTCGGCCACCAAAACTGCTCTAGCTTCGAAAATATGTCGAATTGGCCTCTGGAATTTTAAAGACATATTCTTGGATAGTTTTGGAAGAGATTTAAAACAAAACAAAAAAATCGATTTTTTGAAGCCCGTAAAGCAGACTACTGCCTTAAGTAATTCATTAAACTGTTAACCGGGGAATTAGCTATTGCTAAACTCGTTTCAGAATGGGGACTTTTTCTTCGCAGCGATAAGTAATATCACACCTCAAATAATAAAGGAATATCGTTTTTAATTTATGGTTTCTATTTATTTTGATAAAATATTTTATAATTCAAATCTATTCAATATATATAACCACTTTAAGATTTAATAGATAAGAACAACGTAGAACGTAATGCGTTCAATATATTACGATTAATTTCCATGACGAAAAATTTCGTCATGCCCATTGCAGAAGACTTTTATGTATGACGAAATAATTCGTCATACCCAGTTAACAGGTTAATGTGAAAAAAAACGGAAAAACTTTGGTTCGGAGACTTCTGGTTTTGGGGATAAAAATTGAGCAACCGGCACTTGAAAACTGAGCTATTTGTATTTCAAAATTTCTTATTGTTTTAGTTTAACAAACACTTTACAACATTTAAAACTGTAAACCACATCAAAAAATTTATTGAAACACAGTTATAAAATAACTTTAATTTGCACGACATCTAGAAGAATTGTTATAAATTGACAGGGAACGAGGGCTATAACAGATAGTGGCAATATAAACACAAACATGTAAATAAAAATACGAGAAGAGATATTAGAAAGTATATAAAACCAATGCGCGAGCAATTTAAGTAACTTTTTTATTTTGAATCGGTAAGATGTACATAAATTTTACCGTAAACATTATTTGAATACATAAAGAAAATTTGATGCGAGGTAAGTTGATGTCAAAAATGGGCGGTCAATTCCAAAACCTGCCTGCCCTGAACTGAAAATGTTCTTAAACAAAAAAAAAAAAAAAATACCAGTCTAACGGTTAGACGCGATAGAAGTGAAACCTTCCGTAAAACAAACTGAGAGAGAATGAGACGAAAGCAGCATTAGGAGCGGGATAATTATAGGTTCATTATAATATTGCTATAAAGTTCATATTTTATTTTCTTCATTTTATTATAATATTATTAATCCTCAATGTTTTCGATTTCAACAAATGATACGAGTGGCTTATGATAGCTAAAATATGATACAAATGCTTTGGTTTCGATGTTGTCAACATATCTTTGAAATACCGCGTCAGTTGTTGTTTTTTTCTGTCGATATTCACGACACTTTTCTGCATTATTTTTCGGCATAATTGCGGTAAATATTTAAAAATTAAAATATTTACGAATATAAAAATACGGACGCAATACAGCACACGCAGTTGCTATTATGAGCGTCGTAACGCGTATATTACACAGACGTACTAACATACACACAAACATTCGTAGGACGCTTGGTCTAAGCAAGTATTAGGTAGTGTAGTATAGGTATACATAATGCCTTCTCGCTCACCGTGGCTCCGTAATACGCAGGCGCGCACACATACGTACTAGCATACATCGAACATACATACGTATGACGCTTGAACTAAACACCAAAGCAAGTAATAGGCAGTGTAGTACACATACTACAATACTCACTATACTAGCGTGGCTCAGCAGTACGCAGCCACACACATATATGTACATATATCAACATATAACTCTCCGTAGCCAAGAGTGTCGCTTTTTCGTTTCATCGAGTCTCAAATCACTCCCAACGATTCTAAAGAAGTTTTCACTTCAAAAAAAGCTTGTTAACTCTGTTATAAAGCAGGCAAAATTTTGAAACTTAGTACAAATAATGAACATAAAATCAAAAATCGTTAATAAATGTTAAAAAGTAAAATTTTGAAAAAATTCCCTTTTTTGAGCCAATGCGCGTATCTCGATAAAGACTTCAAAGACCCGAACAAACTGAACACACGTACTTCTACTCACATCATTTTAATCGGACATATTTTTTATACGCGTTTGTCTACTTTGTATAAATTTCTGCTCGCACGTCTGATTTTACAAGCTATAACTCAGAAAAGTTTAGATATTTTTGCGAAACTCGGCAAGAATATAGCGCTTGACTCAAATTTTCTAGTGAACATTTACGAAATTGGTCAATAGCCACAAATATCGCGCTTATAACAGTTATTTCTCAGCAAATAAAGTTTGCTGAGTTCGGCAGCAGTCCAGCTTTATATACCTGTGCACATTTTAGTAAAATGTTATTCGGACTTATAAATAAATGAAAACGTAATATTTATTCATTTTTTACATATTTTCGTTTGAAATTGGAAAGTGGTGATATTAATAAATACATTTGTATTAAATGTACATTTAATTATAAATAAATTTTCATTAAAATGGTTTTAATACGAATTTAAAAAATGAGCTAAAAACATGTCTAAGTGCATATTTTTTGATTTGAAGTTTAGAAGAAATTTTATTATAATGCGTCAAACTATAGTGAAGTTGTTGAAGGCATTTTAAAAGCGAATAATTACGAAATTGTTTCTTCCGGCATATAAGAAGTTATTAAGTATGCTCAGGAACCATTTCCTAATATCTGCTCAAAGTTTCATAAAGCAATTCCTTATATATAATTTACCGTTAATAGGAAAATCCTCTTCTATATACCCCGGCACGGGTTCTGCTTATATAGTATATATGTATGTATATAATTGGCGCGTACACCCTCTTTTTGGGTGTTTGGCCGAGCTCCTCCTTCTAATTTGTGGTGTGCGACTTGATGTTGTTCTACAAATGGAGGAATCTACAGTTTCAAGCCGACTCCGAACGCAGATATTTTTTTATGAGGAGCTTTTCCATGGCAGAAATACATTCAGAGGTATGCCATTGCCTGCCGAGCGGCGACCGCTATTAGAAAAAACTTTTTCTTAATTTTGATCTTTCGCCGAGATTCGAACCGGCGTTCTCTCTCTGAATGATAGTCACGCACCAACCCATTCGGCTACGGCGGCTGCTAGCCAAGCCAAAATAATTATATGCAGAGAATGTGTAGTAACAGCCTAGTTAGCGTGAGAAAAAAAGTTGAATGTCAGTTTTCTAGGTTCCTTCTTAAATTTTTGACAACTGTCACATTATTCATAAAATAGTTACATTTCCTTTGCTTCACCCTGTCTTTGGAATGAAATGTCTAATCAGAACTCTTTTACAATTTTTATCTGTGTTGAGTTTCCTGACGTCAAAAGTAAAGATGGCGTTAATGGGTGCGCACGGTTGCTAAATCTTCTCGGGTGTGTTTTCAATTTTTCTGGGCTTCTAAATGTTATAAAAAGAAAATAAAATTACTTAAAAAGTGTGGGGTTATGAGCAGAATATTAACGTGTAACTGTTTCCAACAAAAGTGAGTCGGATTCGAGTCAATAGTGTGAATATCCAAGAAATTGCATATATAAAAACAATTTTCAAGGCGTAGTAGAAGGAAAATTCCGATTCGGTTTTTTCTGTGTATATGTGAATGGGCAAAAAATTTGCAACACCCTACACAGATAGTTATTAATCCGAATAATTAAAACGGTTAATATAAATCAAAGAAAAATGTTGTGCAAATTGTTTATCCCCAAACGATAAATGTGTTATGTATGTGTATGTATGCGCTATGTATTGAGCGATTTTAAATTTGTGTTGGAATTCCATTTATTATGCATGCTTGCTGAAAAAATACCAATACTTGGTAGCCAATCCCTGCGCAGTAAATCCCTTCATCAACAATTCGTATCAGTAGCTGTTTGTGTGTGTATATGTTTTGCTTAGGTGCAAGGACGAAAGGGATACATACCCATTCACAACACGCAAAGAAGTAAGAAGTGTTCAAGAATACCAGAATGCTCGTTTATTGAGAAAAATTATCTAAATTTAATTTCTTTTTTTGTCTTGTATGACAACCATAAAAGCAGTAAGCTCAGTTCTAGACCAATTGGATGAATATAACAAAATAACTTAAACTGTAAGTAAAAAGTTATGTTGAGGCAGACTCAGACTTGCATACATAGTTTTGTTACCTCAATCCAACCCCCCGTTCATGCCCTACACCCTATTTATTCACATTGATATTTTTACCACTTTTTATAGATGTAGGGCCAATTGTTTTTGGTGTTTTTATTTAATTCTGCTCCATTTATGATTTTATTATATTTTTTAAAGGGAGTTCCGCTTCGAAATTGATCTCCGAAAGATAACTAATGTTATCAACCAGTTACTGTACGTTATCTTATCTATTCAATTACACAACGTGCAAATACTGTAAGCTCTTACTCTTAGCCAGGTATCGAAATATCGTATTGTTTGCTCTTACTGTTGCTTAAATTTTATCCGAAAACTAGAAAAATGGAAAATCCGAAATAGTAGGGCTTTCCTATTCGAATATAAATATGTATGTAATAATAATATTATATGTGAAATGTAATGTCAGGAGCTCTCTTAGCTTTGATTTTTATCAGCTTTCCTTTATTCTTTCAATACAAAGGAATTTATATAAAGGGTGTTTTTTTAGAGGTTAGGTTTTCAAGTTGGCACTACTTTTTTCGTAGATGGTCTTTTTGACAGCTGTCACTTGATTTATGCTCAGTTTGCTTTGCCATTTCATAATGAATAGATTACACCTGAACAACGTTTGCAAATCGTGCAAATTTATTACGAAAATAATGGTTCGGTTCGCGCGACGCATCACAAGAAAATTTTGTTCAGCGATGAAGCTCACTTTTGGTTGAATGGGTATGTCAATAAGCAAAATTGTCGCATTTGGAGTGAACATAATCCACAAGCCATTGCTGAGACGCCGTTACATCCTCAAAAAGTCACTGTTTGGTGTGCTCTATGGGCAGAGGGAATCATTGGTCCATATTTCTTTAAAAATGCAGCCGGCCATAATGTTACAGTCAATGGAGAGCGCTATAGAGCCATGATTAATGAATTTTTCGTGCCTGAATTGGACGATGTTGATGTGGACGACCTTTGGTTCCAACAAGACGGCGCTACATGGCATACAGCCAACGCAACAATCGATTTATTGAAGGAAACTTTTGGTGAGCGCATTATCTCGCGCCGTGGACCTGTGGCGTGGCCTCCAAGATCGTGCGATATAACACCGCTGGACTATTTCTTGTGGGGCTATGTGAAGTCGCTTGTCTACGCAGATAAGCCCGAGACGATTGACGTCTTGGAAGAGAATATTCGGCGCGTTATTGCTGACATACGGCCCCAATTGCTGCAAAAAGTGGTCGAAAATTGGGCCTCTCGGCTGGAATTTATTCGAGCCAGCCGCGGCAGCCACTTGCCCGAAATCATTTTTAAAATATAATGGCAAACCCTTATCTTTATAATAAAGCTATTTTCTTGGCCATAACATTAAATTATATACGTTTTATTTCATCTTGAAAACCTAATCTCTAAAAAAACACCCTTTACTTATCCTATAGTGCATAAGTCAACTTCAGAGCAGAGAAAAAGGAATGTGATAATCTAACAGAAAATGTGGTTAGACTTTTCTTAGATAAGTTTAAAAAGTGGTAATTCGGCTATATAAATTTGATTACTATAACTAATTAGTATTTTGTAAAATATGATTACTATTATTAATTAGTTTTGATTAAAGAATCAACAAGCTTTTAGACAATTAGTAAACACCGACAAAAATCAGCCGCTTACCGTCTTTAGAAAATGTGATTTGTTTTTTAGTTGTATATGAATCATTATCTGTAAAATGTTCGAATGAGATAACACAATTGATTATGACTTCAGCAACTAAGCAGTTTTTTGTGTTTGGATACCTTCAAACGTTTCCCCGCTCGTTTTTATAAGCTTATAATGTGGTAAATGAAAAGTAAACAAGAAATGGAGTAGCAACAAAATTTGAAATCAAGCCGTAGCTAATGATGTCATATGTTAGCGGTTTCTCTCTTTTATGACACAAATCGCTGTGATTTTGTTTTAGCATTCAGGGGTGTATGAGCTGAGAAAGGCGTAACTGAACTGAACAAGTTTCATTCTAATTTTGAACGAGATTTTGCTGTAAAACGCAAATGTAAAAAAAAATTCACCAAAAAATCTTTAAGCCGCGCACGGTTAACAGCCTAAATTTTCTTGTAGCTTCATTGTACATACATACATAGAGATCGGGTTACATACAATGGTGATGGCCGATTATAGAATTGTTACATATTTTGTTACTTAAATTTTTTAAAATGCTGATTGAAAGTAAAACTATTTTAGTGTGCACTTTTATTTATTGCTCCAAGTTAAGGGGTTACATGAGTTTCGTCGGGTAAAAAAGGCGTATTTGCAATATTTTTTTTTTCTATGTAAAAAATTATTTATTTAAATCAAATTTTTTTTCTAAAGATACATATTTAAAGAATAATTTCTGAATTAAAAAAAAACAAAAACTTAAAACTCCTCCATTGTGACGTCATTCCTGGTGACCCCTCGAAAAAAAAGGTGCGTCCGCGTTGTCAGCATAACTCCTGGCAGGATCATCAAAAATGAGAAAACAAAAATAAGTGTTTAAGTTAAGACCATAAACCCGTGCTTGAACGAAGGAAAAAAAAATAAAGTAAGAGGTGGAATTTTGGCAGATTTTTTCCAAAAAAATGAAAATTTCGGTCAAATTTGCTTGACATTTTGTTTTTTTTTTTTCAAATAGTTGTAATTGAAAAAAAAAAAAAATCCTTCGTTCAAGCACGAGTAAGTTGATTCTCGAATTCCTGTGTAAAATTTCATCAAGATCGGTTGAGTAGTTTTCGAGAACATTTGACAACCGACTTAGAAAACACGATTTTGAGAAAAACTCGTTTAAAGTTTTGAGTAACAATAAAAGTGGCTTGGAGCGCACACCTTCCAAAGGCTGTATCTCCGAAGCTATTATTCGGATCGACTTGAAAATTTAGGATAATATTATTAGAAATTATTAAGCCAAAAACAAAAATCGATTTTTTGAACCCACGAAACCCATGTAACCCCTTAAACAAAATTCATCTTTACAGATAAAATTAATTAATCTTTTATAAAAGAAAAAAAAAATGCGTGGACAAAACAAATACAATTTCAAAACTAAATTAAAATTATGTTAAATTGTATAAAACAAATGGCTTGAAAAGTCTCGGGCCTAACAAAGAAATCAATTTTTTTTTTGTTCAAAATTAGCTTTATTCAACAATGTAATTTCCATCAAGAACAACGCATTTCAATGCCGCTTTAAAATTTCAATACAACTTTTTTAAAACGATTTATCTTTTGCCTCAAAATAGGCCTCAGTTTCAGCGTTAACCTCTTTATTAGAGCGAAATTTTTTACCGGCAAGTATTTTTTTTAGGTCTGCAAACAGCCAGTTGTTGCTAGGAGCCAAATCTGGCGAATACGGTAGATGTTGAGGCAATTCGAAGTTCGATTCATGTAGTTTTACAATTGTTTTGATTAACTTGTAACACGGTGCGTTGTCTTGATGAACAAAATTGATGAGCAAACGTGGCACCCACTTTCAACAGAGCTTTCTCATAGTTAAATGTTCATGCAATATAAAGCCAACACGTTCTTTTGATTCAAAACGAATTTGTGGATTTTTTTAAATCTTTTCTGGTGTTACCGCCTCATTTGCACGTCCACTGCGTTGTGCATCATCGGTGTCTCTACGACCACGGCCTCTCTCTTTGAAGCGGAGTCTACAACACTTTTCAAGCGGAGTCTACAACACTTTTCAAGCCATTGCTTCGCTTGAACGCTATTTTTCCCCCATCAAGAAGCAGTGTAAAATTAAAACACGAAATTCCATTCCATCCATTGATCCATTGTTTTAAAAATAGTGCCTTCAATGTGTTAGGCCCAGCACTTCTCAACCCATGTGTTAAGTGTCGTTTTTTGCTTTGCTAACTTTAAACGGATTCATACAAACGGCAAGAATGCATCGTTCGTGAACATATGCCTTAGTGATCATCCCAATAGAACGTTTTTCGAAATTAACTTTCTTAGTGGCATCGTGAAATTGAGCGCAAATGAATTTAGGACTATTTACTGTACTGCGCTCGGAACGTTGGCAGAGATTGATTTAGTCGGGATAGTTACTGGAAATGAGATCTGGACAACGATGTATTTATTATCCCTAGACCCGTACATAAAGTCCAACCGTGCCGCACTCACCCTATTGCCCGACTTTGTTCATAAGAGTTTCTCCAATAAGAAATCGCACCTTATTGGAATTTATATGGAGAGGTACAGGAGGTTAAGGAAGCTGTAACCGTGGTGCTGAATAGATTAACTTCCAGTGGTTATCATTAAACTGATGCTACTCTAAGCTAATCTCCTATTTGATGGTCAAATACAATACACGTGTTGTTGTAAAAAACCTTAGAAAAAAGTGCTAACAAAAATTATAAAAAAGTTTTTGATAAATAATAATGGCATCTGTTGCATAAAACGATTATTATGCATAATTTTCCATGTAAATTTTTGTTTCCTTAAATGTAACATTAATAATAAATACATTTGCGAATGTTCAGTACGACGAGCGACGTACCCAATATTTTGCGTATTTGCCTTTATACATCTTTAGAATTCGTTTCTTAATCGTCTAAGCTATTTCCCAGTTTAATTTCAATTAATTTTTTTAAGATATCAGCAACGCAAAGCTCTGATTGCATGTATGTATGTATGTGCGTATATATGCCAACAATATTATGTTCTGAAATGTCCCACTAGCCAAAAACCAGTTAAATGGCTTATCATGAAATTTTCTAGAGTAATCAATAATTTAAGTGATTGCAGTTCCATGAGGCAGAGTGTGCTCGAAAAGAGACCAAGTGCCTAAACTGTGTCATTGCCGCTCTATTGCCCCACCACTTCCCCTACAATGCTGCGCCGTACACCACGAAAGTTGTAAAAGTGTGTGCATTTAGAAAAATTTCTTCAAGTGCAAATTTCTCCGTAATGTGCCTCAAGTGAATAATAAATCAATTCCTTTTAGTGAGGTCTGTCATATTAAAACCACATACCTACACACATACTTACACTGCACACCTATTGCTTGCACGTTGATGTCAAATGTAAGCTCGAATATGAAGGAGAACACATCTACAAGTATTATACGACCATACACATATACAGAGTGGTCCATATAGCGCTATTTTTAATAATACGCTATTTTGATAGTGACAGCGCTTTTCCGCTGGAAATCTTGATAGCAGTTCAGTATCGTATCTCTGCTTTACGCTTCAGCAACTTGGGAAAATTTTAAAATTCAATGTTGTGCAGTCGAAATAGTGCGTTTATTGAAATATTGTCCTTAGATAGTAAGTTTTTGATGCAGATTTTGGAGCAATGGCATCGTTGGACCATTTTTCTTTCAAATTGCTGCTGGAAATGGCAACGGTCAACGCCATCGGTCAGCGGTGAGCGCTACCAATGCACATTAAACGATTTTTTCTGCCGGAAATTGAAGGTATGGGATTGAAGTATCTTTGGTTCCAGCAGGATGGTGCGCCATGCCACACAACCCATGCCACAATCGAGCTTTTGTTCGTCAAGTTCCGTGTTAATAATTGATAACCTCGGAACTGCAAGCCGATAAAATTTTACTGTGCGTTATACAAGCCATTAATGATTCAGGGCCTTAAGGCGAACATCCAGCAAGCACTTGGTAAGAGCCAGAAATTGTCACCAAAGTCTTGGAAAATTGGGTTAATAGAAGGCGATACTGCGAAGCCAGTCGAGGCAGCCACATGAATAAACTCGTATAAAGGGAAAGTCCATAAATAAAAGGAATTTTTGGAATAAACCAATTTACCGTCAAAATTAAATTTTTGTTAATATTTTTTAATTTTATTTTTTGAATTTTGTATTGTATTTTTTTTTTTGTTATTTATTATTTTTAATTTTTGAATTAATTTTTTTTTTAATATTTAAAAAAAAATTTTTTTTTTTAATATCAAAAAAAATTTTTTTTTTAATTTTTTTTTTATTTTTTGTTTTTTAATTTTTTATTTTTTTTTTAAGTTCCTAAAAAGAAACCACTATATGGACTACCCGTTATATAGGACTGTAAGTGTGAACAATATTGTGCAGGCACTTAAATTGATAAAATGCACTTGTATGTATGCGCAAGAATGCACATTAGGGTGGCACAAACTGTGATTCATGTTTGGAAATTATGCATATTGAAGGTAAACTAAATTTTATGAAGGGTTAGACGAATTAGTGGAACAAAATTTTCAGAAATTGTAACAGTTATACGAGGAATGACAGTTAAATTCTGAGAGCATTTAAAAAAAATCATGCATCGAGATTCTCCCTAAAACTCTACACAACGATTTCAATACCTTTGTCGCCAAAAGCTAGAGCTCTTAAGTTGTTTGGGCCTACATCCGCCCCAGGACGCCACCATAGAACTGTGCAGTTACTTTCCATTCAGATGAATGACAGCTGACTCAAAAATAAAAAGATCAACATTGCGCTCAGTCAGAGTTTTCATTTTTGCTTTTGTTGGCCGATTTATCGAATGTTTTTTTAAGAGCTTGAGAACTTAAAATGATTATGCAACACAGAAATATTGTTGGAACATTTTTTTCTTTTTTTATTAAATATAAACTGGTCGATAATTTCATGACGTTAATTTCTTGAATATGATATCCGGCATATGTTTGCCGCGGCTACGAGTTACATGGTCTATTCGATCAGTACAAGTTTTCAATAGTTTTTCAAAAAAATCTGAATAATAAATCCAAATGCACCCAATCAGGAAACCTCTGAGGCAAACGATGGTCATTTGGCTTCGATTCTTGTACGAGCTGTATTTTATAGATTCGTAAGCCCAGATACTTACGTAAATTTTCCACGTAGTCGATGGACGACGAATCGACATTTTGGCGTGTTCTTTAATGCTTCACTCTATGCACTTCGCGAGCAGATTTATTTTTTCCACAATTTGGAAGCTTTTGTCTGTCGTTAAACGATTTATAATGCCTTGCCAAACCTTACTGAACAGAAATGTTAACACAGTTTACCAAAACGAATTACAAGGTTTGCTCTTTAACTATGGCGAAAAATAAAACTGGGAGACAACTTCGGTTGCCACGTCACTTGGGAGATTTTCATTTCACACATATTCACACACCCGTCCAATCAGTCGTTGTTCCAATTGCAACGAAGTGTCATTGGTTGAGTTTTTTCGTATATCACCAACACATTTGTATCGCCCGCCGAAATTTGCACGATCATTTCACACGTATTCACACACACTCGTCCAATAAGTCGCTGCTCAGATGGCAACGAAGTGTCATTGGTTTATTTTCTCGTATATCACCAACACATTTGTAACGCCCGCCGAAATTTGCACGATCATTTCACACGTATTCACACGCCCTCGTCCAATCGTCGCTGTTCAGATGGCAACGAAGTGTAATAGGTTGAATTTTTTCGTATATCTCAATCTCAGTGTTTTTGTAAACACATCTCAAGTGACGTCAACCCATTAGCTGATTCTGTCGAATTCGCTCAGAGCCGATTAACGGTCTGTTAAGGGGCACACCTCTAAAAATCTTTTCACCATGTTTTGCCATTCTCAGCTGTCTAACCATAGTTATCAGTATCGATAATTCTCATGGAGCTAAATATTGACTATTTCCCATATTTATTTATTTTTATTTTCTGTTATTTTTTATTTAATTTACCGAGCTCAGAATAAAAATTTGATTTAGTTAATATCTAAAACTTTTGCAAATCTATAAAAATATGTTTATATTTTTCCCCCATAATTTAATTATTTATTATATTTTATTGCTTATCGTTTGTTTCATTTCCTCCTGGTGAGCTATCCATCTGAGTCTTCGTCAACGCAATCCATTTGAATAGAGTTTAAAAATTCGTTCAATACTGAATACGTTTTGTTTTTTCAGGCGAAGGTAAAGGTTTTGGTATATAAGAGTTTGAAGAGGATGACTAAGTGGGACAAAAATAATTTTATATATAAGTTTTTTAATATAACTTAAAAAATAAACATTAATGCAGCTGAAGGTAGTACGCATTTCTTTTTCAGTATGAATTTTTTTAGTTGTTTAAAAAAAACATTATTTGCCTCTAAGAAAGGAACACCCTAGCCTGTGTGTTTGAAAGGATTTGCATTTTTGTTTTTTATTTTTAACTGTGATAATTTGTTGCCAGTATTGCTTTGATAAATGTAAGTGTATATGCACAAATATATGCAGTTTCCACAATTGGCTCAATGGTCTTGGTTGTTATCGCATTTAAATTTACTTTTTACTTTTATCACCAGAACAAAGAACATTGCAATTTCTTTTAATGAGCGAATAGTTGTGCATATTTTTGCACTTTAGAGTAAATACGTGTAGCTATCGCATTTGTGCTTTGTACATCAATCCATATAACGGAAGTATGCCAAAATTATGGCAAATACGTACCGACCAAGAGCTGCCACCGCAGTAACCGGGTTTAGGGTGGTGAATTTCTTTTCTCGTCCATCGTCACTGGCGCAATTCAATACAGCTCGGTTGGTCCCAACACTTCTGTTGAAGGCGGGCTTATGCTCAATAAATTACTTCGGATCTGAAATATTTTTCTGCTGCGTTTACCAAAGAGGCATCCACCTGAGCTCAATTTCGGTTGGATACAATCAATGCAACTGATGGTGCTACCTTAAGACCTGTTCAGGCCTTAAAAGTCATAAGATTAGATTCCTCGGTTTGTGGCCAAATGCTGCTCTTGCCAATAGGAGCCGGTTTCCCGGAGCCGACCAGAGCAACAGCGTTGGCGAAGTGATCACTGCTGCTGCGGCTCGTTTAATTGGTTGTTACCCTATCAGGATTATAAACACTATTCCTATTTTCTGGAGATTGGTTGACATTTTCATTTTCGGCTCTATGGCAGACAAACTGCAAGATATGGCGTATGTTGTTGGGATACATTTTTGCGCGTGCTAAAACAATACTGAGTCCAGCAATCAGAAGATTGTCTCGGACCTTATTTTAGTACGCCGTCTAGCGTTAAACGATCGCTTTTATATAACGCCAGAGACATTACTAACGGCGTAGTCAAGGACTTTTTCTACCTAGAATCCAGAACTAATACTGTCACAAACGTCAGCCAAAAGATCCAGCGATCTTTGCCAACAGATGCCACTTTGGGCTGGGTAGGCAATTGAAAAGCAGAGCCCTCTCTCGACGCACGAAAAGAACGCTCTATTAATCACTCATCCTCCCAGTCTTACTGTGTGGCGCTGAGTTCAAAAAGCATTAGCAACGAAATACCCGGTACTTTTAAATCCGTATTACCTCATTGCTTTTCCGCTTAATGCTTGCAGACTAGTCTGGCAGGTGAGAAGAAGAGGAGTTTAAAGTGTTTTTATTTCTATTAAAAACTCTGTATTTCACTTCGAGTAGAAATAAGCATTCCAAAATTTGTTAAAAACAAAAAAATGTTGAAATGGTATTTATCATAGGTATTTATGCAATTGATTAATGTAAATAAGTTTGCGTGCATGCCTCTTCTTTCAATTCTTGGTGAAGTGCTTCAAAATGAGAGGTTATCTTTCAGTTTAACAAAAATGCTCATAGATTTGTATTTTGCTTTTTGGTTGTATCGATTCAAAGCCTGAATACACTCGAGATGCTTTTTATAGAGGTATTTACTTACATACATTGGGTTTTATCTAACGCAACGCTTTCCTGTGCATATATGACGTTCTAAACGTGACACTTCCAATTGCCATATTCACTCAAAGTAAGCGAGCACTTGGGATACCCGTTTCATCCTCTCAATTCGCAACACTCCTTTCTACAACTAGCATCGAACTATTGTATGTATGTATGTGTGTGTACATATGTACACTCGTATTGCGAATGAGCCGTATTGGCATTTGCGATGGAACAACGACTAACTATGTGTGCATCCATACACACACACCTCCACCTTACCTATTTAGGTATTTTAATGGTATTTGAATGCAGCGGCAAGTGCCAAAGCAGCTGTGGTACTACTGCGGTGGCCTTTATGGATATGCCGGTGGTGCTGGCAGTTTTCCTACACTTGTTTATACTTCGAGCATTGGACTCTCTGTCATATGAATGGGCACACATAAATAAATCGCATTAGACAAGAGTGATGTTCTTTTACTTTTACAGTTCGTTCCTTTTGGCAACATAACAATTCCGAAACTGCTGTTGAGAAATATATTATTAAGAAAACCATAAAAACGTACAAAAATATCGGTTTGTTCACTTATATTTTTTTATAAGCTTTATAGATTATAAGACTTTTTCTGTTTTACTCGAGTGCATCTAAAATAATATTGTTATTGAAAATTTTTTTGTTACAAAGCCTTACCTCATTCATCGTAAAGATTGATTGATTATCAGCCAATCCAAATTATCTCCAGCGTAACAGCTTACCTGAAAGGTAAATCCACGGAATCAGCCTTACACGAGGTCGTAGGGACTGTGGAAAAATCTCTGAAAGGCAAACAATTCACTTTGGCGGCCTGCATAGAAAAAAAAGGTGCTTTTAATAACATCAGGGCGGAGTCAATTGTCACTGCGTTAGATAGACTAGAGGTGGAAAGACCTATCTGTCTCTGGATCTCGCCCCTGCTTGGCTGCAGGGAAGTTAATGCGGTGGCAAGACGGGCTTAAGTCACTAGATTCGTGCACAGGGGGACGCCGCAGGGTCCGTTCCCCTCTACTGTGGCTCAACAGTCTCTTTCTCTGAAAGGTCCCCACAGCTTCTGCAATAGGGGTTAAATGGTAGCCATGGCTTTTCCGCGTGTGTGTCGCACGTCCAGTGACCGGTAAACACAGCAACGAGTTTGGAAATTGAATGGCGAGGAGTCCAAAAGACTTTATGAGTCCTTCGTATATTGTACTGGGGCCAAAGGGTTTTCGAAATAGTACATGAAGAAATGGAGCTCCATCTTTTCTGCGCTTTCCTGAGAAATAATTTGTGCAGTTCCCCTTTAACAACTGTCAGGGAGATGCCGATGATCGGGTAAGAGGTCTCTGAGGCTAATTCAGTCCCCTTCCTGGCAAGTTCATCAGCAATTTCACTTCGATCTATGTTCCTATGTCCTGGAATCCAGATCAGAGAAATATTACCTGCACACCCAAGAGATTTGCTCTCCTCGTTACAGGAGTTTACTAGTTTCGTTCTGCACCATGGCGTTATCAGAGCCCTGAACGCGGCTTGACTATCGGATAAAATGTTAATATCTCCCTCGCTTCCGCGTTCCCTAAGCATTTTGCATGCCTGCAGTAGCGCAAAGACGCCTGATAAACACTAGCAGTATGCGGCAGTTTAAAGAAGATAGATAAAATGGCTAATTTAGAGAAAACTCCTGCTTGGACTCTTCCATCTTGGAACCGTCAGTGAAGACAGAAGTGCAAGCTTCGGTTTAGATTTTCTCCTCGACCCAATCCTGCCTATTTGGAAAGATTGCTCTAGCACGACCCTCAAACTCTAGTTTGCGGATAGAGAGATTTGTTCGAAGTTCGGAGGAATACGGGGGTTAACTGCACGAAAATGCTACCATGGCCCTTGAGAGATTGCCTCCAGAGGATCACCTCCTTTAACCTGATTGAACTTTGCGCTGCGATGGAAATAACGTAAAAGTCGATGGGAAGTAAGTGAAAAACGACATTCAGGGCAGCACCGGGGCAAGTTCTACATACTCCTTTGATGTCAATACATTCAATCCTTTGCACCCTCCCCAGTTTAGTGTTATTATAACCCTTCCGAAGAGCTTCCCACCAAACTAGGCATCCATACGTTAAAATTGGCAAAACCACTGCGTTGTACATCCACAGCACGGGAGGAGTAGAAGGTTATACTGGCCTTCTTTACGCGATTTTCAATGTGTAGCTTCCAATGATACAATTCCAAGATACCCAACTTCCGATGAGGTTTATATTTTCTGATTATAATAATAGCACCAGCTCCGTTTTGTCAGAGTTGAATCGGAGGCCGCAATTGGCAGCCCAGCGACTGAGTACAGCCTTTCGGTAAGCCTTTCTTACAACAAATTCGTAAGAATTCATCTCGTAAGAATATCCTCTTTGGCTGAAGCCTGAACTTCCGCATGGGACCAAAGTGCAGTGGCTACAGAATCGATTATATTTGGTAATAAAAAAGTCGCAGAAGCTGATTAGACAACGATGATGGCAATTATTGCTACAAAATAAAAAGGATTTCACTATTCTATGGAAATTTTTGTGCCATGTCTGAAAATCTGGATAAAATTTATATATTTGTGTTAATTTTGAAATGGTCATTAGCTGGTACTCTGTTTGGGCTTCCGTGTGTTTTTTTAAGGATAAACCTCTTTAAATTCTGAATATTAATATTATTGTACACTTTTGATCCAAATAATGTTTAATTTTGTTCTAAAATTTTTTTCTGCTACACAAACCTGATAGTCCTAATGTACATACATACATACATATATACATACATACAAAATTATATAATAAACGAGTAATGTAGTGTGTGTGTTTTGATGCGGTCATTTACTGCTGCACCAGATCGTCGGTAGTGAATGAACGTGCAGCCAATATGGCATCCAAATGTTCTGTCGGCCAGACAACCATATTGCGCACATACATGAGTACATACATATACCGAATACATACATACTTACTTGCTTGTAATAAAACAAGTGTTTGATGAGAATAGCTACTAACTGATTTTGCTTTTATGTACGACATTCAATTGTGGCCGTAATGGATTCGTGCGGTTGGTTACAACTAATAAATGTTAGTGTCTATTCTCTGTTATTTGTCTATTCTAATTGTTGTATGTAGTTATGCTCAACTATGTAAGCGAGTGCAGTAAAAAGGAGAGTATACATTTTATGTGATTTGCATGGGTTGAGTTTTATGGGTATTTTATGGGCTTATGATAACTTTTCAAGCGGCTTATTATTTTATTTCTATTTTTCCAGCGTCCCTGTTATATTCGGTTCACTTTTTTCATTGGTAGATTTGAAAATGCAATGGAAATTACACAGGTTAAAACAATTTTTTACTTCCTTTTAAATATATTTTGTAGTTGCGGCCGTAAAAATCTAAAGATTATAGGAGAATGCCACAAAATACAAGTTTATTCCTCAAAAGTGATATTACCGCCTTCAGTGTATCGGAACGTAATTATGCCCGCTTTTGATCCAGCGCTCGAAACTTTTCTGGAACTCTGCTTTCGGTATAGTCATTAGAGCCGTCTTCGATTTTTCCATTACTTCCTTTCGGCTGTTAAAACGTCCCAGAACGCCCAAATAATAGCCTTTATGAACTGTCTGTCCTTATGAAAGTCGATAGCAAGCATATCTGCCACAACTTAAAGAGGATTTAAATTTTTTCCAGTTATTGAATGAAAGAATTAATTCAATGCTTAGTGAAAAACTTGTGCTTTCGCATATAAATAATGACAGTATACAAAACGATTAGTGTGCCCAGTTTATTACTTAATTTTGAGGCCACATACACAACAAATTTATAGCTCCTTTCAGTAGTGGTTGATAACATTTGAACTTTACGAGTGGGCTGCCAGTCGCGTCCACTTCTTACCGACAACAAGCTCACAGTTAGAGCGCATAGTTAGACGAAAAAATGGGCGAGTGGGTAAATAGACGATATGTACACACCGGCAATAGGAAATTGAGAACGTCAACTAATCGAAATCGAGGCGTTCAATGACCGATTTTACATTGGAAATGTGCCTGTCGTGCATTTGTGGCTTGCATGCAAGTAATGTGTGTGCGTGTGTGCATATATTGACAGTTTCCATTATAAATTTGTGTCACAAGAAATCGTTGGCGCTATGCGCTAAATTGTACACGATGCTGACGTAGGATGTGAAAATGATTAGCAGTAATGATTTAAATATTGTTAATTGGCATTAAGCGATTTAATTGCAGTTGTGAACACTGAAATTATTTCTCACTTTAAGTGCAAAAAGTGCCATTAATAGAATCAGAAGTTTACCTAGGTATGTATGTATGTAGATACATATACATATGTACATACATATATTACAAAGTACAAATATCCATTACGGACAGTTATAATAAACTTTAACCCTTTGGAGACAAGTGTCGGCGTATAACCACCCAATCCGTTTTACCGTTCCGGACGTGTGTCGGCATATAGCCGCCCAAATTAGTTCGTAGCTGCAAGGCTCACGACGTCTGTCGTTCTAAGCGATAAGAGACGCATAGGTATAGTAAAAGAGTCACGTTTTCATTCAAAGACATTAGGGACCATTAGCGATGAAGTCTTATCTTCCTTATAATGTAAATTTACGATGTTCAGTTTTTTCAGTTCTTCGATTCAGTCTCTCAGTGTCACGGCCAGAAGAACCAGCAGGCTTTTATATATTTTATATTTTATTCTACGCACGATGGCTAAGCGATCTAGAGATGTTACTTTAGTTAGTGACAGTTCTCACGAATATTATAATACTTTGAATCTGGTAAGACGGATTCACGGAAGATGACGGCATTACTTCGTCAAGTGGGAGTGAAAGCCGTGCAATAAGGAATCCACGCAGGCATTTCAACATTAGCAGTGGTAGCAGTTTGTTTATAATTATTTTTTTATTTTATGAAAAATTTTGTTTAAATAAAGCCTTATGCTGAAAACAGTGACCGACGTACGTAGTCCCTTACCGCAGTCCCTAACGTCCACAAAACTGAGTAAAACTCATCCCGTGGGTAACAACTGCGTTCTTTTAGTTACACATTTACACAATACATCGGTTTGTGTGTGTATGTGTTTGGCTGTATCTACACAATGTTGCCATTGATATTTTTGCTTACACACTTTTTCACACATCCGCGTTATCAGTTACAATTTTTCATTGTTTAATAAACCAAAGCCAAAAATCAACAAATGCAAATAGTTCATTTATCTATGTATAATTAACATTATTCATCAGTGTTTTTAAGTTATTTTAATAAAAATTATAATTTTTCTAAGTTTATTTTGTAAATGATTTCGAAATGTACTGCTTGGCAACACTGTGTGGTGAGAGAGCAATCAGCTGACAGGGTTCTACGCGATTTTTCAAAAATCGTGAAATAAAATCTACGATACGGAAGGAAGTAATTTTTCATTTACATGGCGTTCTCATTAGTTCGATCGTAACAGCTGACAGGGGACTGCGTTTACGTCGGTCACTGTTTTCAGCATATAACGCTCAACGTATTTATTTTCTTTACTGCGCACTCCATACCTCTCATCCTCAACGACGAAGGGTTAAAACACCGGGTGGAGAAATTTTCTTTTTTGTCTGAATACTTCCCATTGTGCCAATAGTAAAATTAGAGCACATTTTTTATAATTTTTCTTTTCTAACGTTTGTTTTTGCTTTTATTCCGTATAAAACGAAATTCTTGTGGAAGAAAAAGTGAGAGACTGTCTGTGAAAAAAGCAAGAAAAAATAAACAGAATGAAATAGTTTCTATAAAAAAAACATAAACAGAATCAAATAGAAAGAAAAAAAAAAATAAACAAAGTCAACTAGTTTTTATAAATCGCATTTTTTGTATGAAAAAAAAAGATACCGAAAGAGCAGTCATAAACATTTTTTTAAGTCAATGCTATTCTTTAGTCCCTTAAATTTGCTATTTATTATACCACAGTTCAATGGACTATAAAATTACATACTCAACATTTTTTTTTAAACTAAAATTAACGCTTTACCGCATATGAGCCTATTTATAGCATTGTAGTTTTGATTAAATTTTATTTCCAAACTAAAAAATAAAACAAATAATTACTTTTGTTAGGTGTTTTTCCAAGCTGCTCCCCTATTTGTGGTGTACGTCTTGATATTGTTCCACAAATGGAGAGACCTACAGTTTTAAGCCAACTCCGAACGGCAGATATTTTTTATGAGGAGCTTTTTCATGGCAGAAAGAGGTTTGCCATTGCCTGCCGAGGGGCGAACGCTGTTAAAAAGCGTTAAAGCTTTTCATTTTGCTGTTTCATGCACGCAGATTTGAATCTACGCTCTCGCGAATGTTAGTCACGCACCAGTCCATTCGGCTACCGTGGCCGCCTATTATAAAATAATTCAAACTATATAACTTACTATATACTTGACAGTAATAAAACGAAAAAAAATTGTCTATGATTCTATGACATTTCGAAATAACCTCACTTTTGTGCAAGTGAGTGAAAAAGCAGAATTGAAGTGCGAGTGATTCATTTTCAAAAAACAGTACAATCAAAGTACTTTTTGACAAAAAATATTTCATGGAGTCGATGTACCTACTCATTTTTCTCGACAGATTAAAATTTTTCCGCTTTTCAACGGTTTTCTATGTTTTAAAACTAGTTTTTATATCATCGTCATCATTGTTGGAACCCTGGACGGGTCTTCGCTGTAGCATATGCCTCCAATTGTGTCGGTTTCATGCCTGTGTCTTCCATCTATCTAAGTTTGTATACAGGGTTGCCCATATTCGACGGACCCATGTGTTTTTGGGCCCATTCCAATCGACGAGACTTGTCCGCAGGCAACAATTTTTGCGTCAATTGAATCTTATACGGGAATAAGTGCAAATCAATGCGGATAATTCGTTGTAAAGTGGTCCGAGCAATGCCCAACTACTGAGAACGGCGATTTTGGGATGTCCTTGGCGACGTCTCAACACTGGCCCGTGTAAGAGCAATATTCTCATCCGATCGCCTTGGTCGGTTTTGATTTGGCCTCTTTGGATTAGAAAGAGCATCACCAGTCGAAAACCTTTCGTAAAAACGTTTAATGGTGTTCTTAGAAGGCGCACTTTTCACATTATTTAATTTTTTATACGCACATTGAGTTTTCACAATTGACTTCTTTTGATGAATGTAAATTTCAACTATTTGGGAGCGCTCGCGTGGCGTGTACCTACTGTTCCATGGTAAAAATCTGCTTGAACTGACGATTCCAACGCGGTATGTCATTAAGCGATCTGACGTCTCTGTCAAAAGATACAGGGTTGCCAGATGGGTCCGTCGAATATGAGCAACCCTGTATATGTCCTCCAATCCATCTAAGTTTTTATATTTGCTTCCGTAAAACAAAAACAAAATATACAACTGTTTTATTATTTTTCTTTTAATATATCTTATTGATAATTAAATAAAGCCATTTTCAGCGTGAAACAATTTTTTTTTCAACATTTTATTAATTCATGCAGTAAAGGATGGAAATGTTCAAAATTTAGATGAAAATTTGTTGAATTTTTTTTACACTTTAAATAAAGTTTGAAAGTTTAAATAAATTAAACTTAAATTTGGTTAAACAATGAAAAATATTAAAAAACAAAAACAAATAATAAAAATCTTAACTCAAAAAATATTGCAAACATTAAAAAATATGTGCACTTATTTATGTTCACCACTGTACTTTGATGTGTTTTAGAAATGTGGCCGCTCAGGCGTGAGTTGAAGATGAACCATGCAATGAACGTTCAATAAATGCAACACCAGAAATGATTGTGACGTTTGTGAAGATCCAAGTTCGACTAAGTGTGAATTTGCTGATAACATAGGCATCTCAGATGAACGAGTGCTCCACTATTTTGCATGAAGAATTGTATTATACTAGCAAGCCCGGCCCACTTCGCTGGGCACACTAAAATAGAATAGATATGGTTTAGAACAGAAAAGATATGGTTTTCATATTATTTATTTCTTTAATCTTTATTCAAGCGCTTTGGCATAAACAATATTTTTTGTTTTTCTATTTGTTTTTGAGTAAATATAAAATATTATATATATAAAATATAAATTGAAAATCAGGAAAAAAGAAGATTGTTTTTAAATTTCAAATCATCGCATATGAATAACTAAGAAACAATCGTCTTTTTTCCTGATCATCCATGCATTTTTCGTTTCAATTTATATGTTTTATTAAGCATTGGAGCTTTTTTAACCATTATCCATTTATATTTTTCAAAAAAAAAAAACAAAAAAAATTTCATTCACACATAATTTCATTCGGATTTCACATTAAATTCTCAAATTTCGTAGGAAGTTATTCACTGTTCCAAAATCCGCTCCAAAAAAATTCACAAACAATTTTTACATATTGCACTTACGTTTTTTCCTTATGGCATCCAAATCAGAAAGAAATATTGACACATTGTAACTCACACTGTCAATTTGACAGTTCAGTTCCGCCCCAAGCGTTAAAAAAGTAAGCGACATTATGGCTGGATCAAAAGAACGCTGTACCCGTGGTTGTAATTCGGTGCAAAGACACGGCGGGTCCACGTTTTGGCATATATTTCGAGACCCTAGTCATCAATAGGTATGAAAATTAACCCGTATTAAAGCACTTATCCATAGCTTTTATTTGATATCCATATTGTACAAACACATTCTAGGGTCCACGTTTTGGTCTCTATCTCGAGACCCTAGTCACGGAGCGGATGGAAATACTCTGAACTAAAGCATTCACCAACAGCTTCCATTTGATACCCATATTGTACATACACATCCGAAGGTTACCCGGGTCCACGTTTTGACCTATATCTCGAGACCCTATCTACCAATAGGTATCCAAACTATACGGAAACCATCTTCAATACCTCCTTAACAATGTGTGTAAGTTTGGTTTAATTCGGTTTAAAGACACGGCGGGTCCACGTTTTGGCATATATTTCGAGACCCTAGTCATCAATAGGTATGAAAATTACCCCGTATTAAAGCACTCATCAACAGCTTTCATTTGATACCCATATTGTACATACACAACCAAAGGTTACCCGGGTCCACGTTTTGACCTATATCTCGAGACCCCAGTCACGGAGCGGCATGAAAAATACTCTGTACTAAAGCATTCACCAACAGCTTCAATTTGATATCCATATTGTACAAACACATTCTAGGGTCCACGTTTTGGTCTCTATCTCGAGACCCTAGTCACGGAGCGGCATGAAAAATACTCTGGACTAAAGCATTCACCAACAGCTTCCATTTCATACTCATATTGTACATACACGTCCGAAGGTTACCCGGGTCCACGTTTTGACCTATATCTTTATTCGAATTTTTCTCACCTTTTAAACCTTCCCTAGACCTCCACGAATAATTCAAGACCAAGATAAGATAAATCCGTTCAGCCGTTCTCGAGTTTTAGCGAGACTAACGAACAGCAATTCATTTTTATATATGTATATGTATATAGATATGGAAAAGCTGTTGGGAAAATTTGTACCGCATTCGTTAACCATTCAACAAAAATGTAACGGAAAGCGGTGGAATTTTACAAAGCCTCCGCAACATCATTACAGAAATGGTAAAAATAGTTGAAGGATCATTGGAGTAAATGTATTGCTGTTGAGGAAGATTCTATATTATAAGAAATTAATTTCCTTTAAAAATTTACATTCTTTTATTTTTACTTTCCTACTTTTCAACTATATTAGTTTTGCTAATTTCAAGTGGACTTTAAATTAATTTAATACATTTTTCTGTATTCTGAATTTAAATTTATTGAAAAATTAGAACTCAATATTTAAGCGAGTGGCGTTAACTTTTTTCTCAACTTTAAGTCAGCAGCAAGTTGCGATTTCGGTGCATTTGCTTACTTATGCAGCCTGATCAAGATTTACAACCCGTTACCGGATTACGGCCGGCTGTAACATGTCTCGTGTCTCGACAGGCATCTCTCCCTTGCGCGCGCCTTCTCCAATTTTTTACACCAAGCGATGATAGGGTTTCCTCGACTTGATCCTTCCATCGGAGCCATGGACTTCCCCTACGTCGTTGCCCTGTAACTTGCCATCGGAACACCTTCTTTGTTGGTGCTTCCGCATCCATACGCTCGACGTGGCCCAGCTAGCGCAAGCGCTGAATATTGATGCGCTTCACTATGTCCACATCGTGGTAAAGCTCATACAGCTCGTGGTTCATTCGGCGGTAGTAGTTATCGCCAACACGAAGAGGACCGACGAAGAATCTTTCTCTCGAATACCCCAAGAGCTGCTGCATAAGTTTGCATTTTGTCTAGCAAAATTCTGTTTCCCTCTCCATAAGAAGTCCTAAGAGGGATACTTTCCCAGAGTCAACCGAGCCACAAGGTTCAAAAATTATTAAAAGTCAACTGATTTGAGTTCTGTTTTTTGTTGTGATTAACATTTCTACCAAAATTTTCTCGCCATTGCTTGAAATTACGTAGTTACGCCTTCTTCTGCACGTGTTTTCGACTTTTACAGTTTCAAAAATGGATTTGAACTTGCACTAACGAGGTTGTGTTAAATTTTGCGTTAAAAACGGATTCAATGAAGTGAAAACCTTAGACATGTTGGGAAATTCTGAAGAAAGCAGCCCTTTATGAATGGCATGAACGCTTCAGAAGAGATCGAAAGTCCATTGAGGATGACGAACGAATGAATCGGTAGGATGTCGACATCGAAAACTTATGAAATCAACAATCAAGTGAAAGAAAAGTTGATCAATAACCGTAACTTAACCATCAGAGGACTTGAACATTGTTTATGGATCCATTGTAGTTTATGATCTACGCTTGGCCAGACGAGGCGGAAACCCAACAAAAAGAAAACAAAAACAGAACTGAAATTAGTTGACTTAGAACGTGATCTTAGTTGGCTTGCAGAGAAATTTTGCCTTAATTTACAAGGTTTCACCGCGAAATGAGAGGATTGGATTTCTCTTGAGAGTCTGTAGTCTACTTCTGGAAAGATGAACCTCGCGTCAACTCAGCGTGCGCTGGGTTAGTGCGAAAACTTCAAAAGTCCCGAACTTCTTCTGATAGATTGGTTGCTCTCGAGTGAACTTCTAAGGCTAACATAGCTGCAGCTCTCGGGCTTGGTCTGTTAGGTATATGTATATGTAGTTAGATTTGGGGTTGCTTCAAGTCCTCTCTGCAGACGCTGTCTGGAGGATGAAGTGGTATCATCTCAGCACCTTTTTCTCGGTTGCCATGCTCTCGTCGGGCTAAGATTCAGGTCATATAAGAGGTTAAAATATCACACAGCTGGTGAATTGCATCAGTAGCTGGAAACGGTTAATACAAATGTAATTCGTCATCCTCCAATCCGAAGCCCCTGCTTTCGTTTTTCCCCTGTTTGATTCTTTTCCCACTGTTTTTCCTCTGTATGCCATCGCAAGGGACGAATTTTGATTCTTTGACTAAGTGGGGCCTCTCGCGTGGGCAGCAATTTATCCTATCCTAACGTTAGAATTTAGCTGACAAATAGTATTTAAAAATAGACGGAGCGTAGAATTATAACACCAGTGCATACAACAAAGGCACTTTTAAATTATCTCAAAAAGTGAGTCTATCGAACATTTTTGTCAAAGATTGCCTTGTTGATTCAAACTGAATAAAAACAAATCTTTAAAACCAAAAAACAAAAAAAAAAAACAATAACATTTTATTTGTGGACTGGAGCTCACTCCATTCCGCTCAGCCATTAGTTAAACAAAGGAATATTGGATACAGTTCATAAACATTTTATTTTCGGTTCATGAACTTTATGGTCGGTATGGCTTCGCACAGCAAACGAAAGAGGACTAAAGTAAACAAACTGTTCTCGATAATTGAGTGTGCAATACAATAAAGCAAACCAAAATTAAGAAAATGTTTACACACAAGAACAAAAATAATTATTTTTATTATCTGAATGTTTTAATAAATCTGCATACAGTGCGCTACTGATTCAAAATCGGTTATTAAATTTAAGTTGATGTCCATAAAAAGTAACTATGACTCCGTCATGTCTTGGTATTAGTATCAAAATGTTTGCATCTATTTGCCTCAATATTAACACCTTACTGTATGAGTCTTCTTCTCATGTAATTTTTTTAATTTCTTTCAATTACCGGTTAAATTCTTGGATGCGCATTTCAGTGCGGATTGTTGTAAAATACCCTCAGGTAATTTAGCGAAAGAATTGCTAGATTATGCACCTTCGATTCGGCTTTTCTCTACTCGCTATCTCTGGATTCTGCCGCTTGACGAAAAATTCGCATGCGAAAACAACAACTCACCGCTAGCGGTATAACTCAGGTTTTCAATGCTGCCAATTCTCTTGATCCGATTTTTTATTCGAAATAGTGGATGACTTAAGCGAATTTGAGTATCTCTGCAGCATCTTGACCTCCGACGGTGGACAACGTCTGACATTCAAAGAAGGATATCCAAAGCAGAGAATACAAATGCCCGGCTGTCTCAAGTGCGGTCTTACAAATGTTTAATAAATAAAATGAAAAGAAAAAAATCAATCACACTCCGAGTTTATTTAAGCTAATTCTTATCTAAAGGTCTTTGGCGGTGTTATGCGTTTTCTCCATATAGAAAAAATTGGAGCATTCGTTATATGGAAGAAAATGCGTAACACCGTTAAAAAAAAAAAAAAATTTCAAACATCAACGCGAGTTTTAGTCTGCTTTAAAGTGGCTCCAATCTATA
This sequence comes from Anastrepha obliqua, assembly GCF_027943255.1. NCBI lineage: Eukaryota > Metazoa > Arthropoda > Insecta > Diptera > Tephritidae > Anastrepha > Anastrepha obliqua. The sequence goes on from NC_072892.1 coordinate 24,702,266, forward strand.
CCAAAACTGAATGGATACAAAACTGCATACCCGGAATTTTCCTAAAAATTCGAATTGAAAATTTGTTGATTTTTTTTAAATTTCAAACAAAATTTGAAACTTTGTGTTATATGGTGTTTGTTGTTGTACGAACTAAATTTTTATATAAAAAAGTTCAAAATTTTTTGAAAATTTCTTAATTTGTTTTAAATTTTTGTAAAAAAAAGTTAACATGTTTTTTGAAATTTTTTTTTAAATTTCGTACAAAGTTTGAAACTTTGAGTCATAAGGCGTTTGTTGTAGTATGAACTAGTTTTTATAAAAAAATTTAAAGAAGAGTTGGACTTTTTGTTGAAAATTTGTTTTTTTTTTTATTTTTATTTCATACAAAGTTTGAGTTATATGATTTTTGTTGTGGTATGAGCTAAATTTGTATAAAAGAAAGTTTAAATATTTTTTGAAAATTTGTTAATTTGTTTTAAATTTTTATAAAAACAAGTTCCAAATTTTTTTGAAAATTTGTTTAAAAATTTAATACAAAGTTTGAAACTTTGAGCCATAAGGCGTTTGTTGTAGCATGAACTAGCTTTTTATAAAAAAAATTTAAAGAAGAGTTGGAATTTTCTTTGAAAATTTGTTAATTTTTTTTATTTTATACAAAGTTTGAGTTATATGGCATTTGGTGTAGTATGAGCTAAATTTTTATAAAAAAAAGTTTAATTGTTTTTTGGAAATTTGATAATTTGTTTTAATTATTTTTTTTTAATTAAAATTATTTTTTGAAAATTTGTTTTACATTTCATACAAAGTTCCAAAGAGAATTTAGAGAAGAGTAGGAATTTTTGTTGAAAACTGATTAACATTTTTTATTTAAGTTACAATTTTAGTTTATATGGTTTTTGTTGTAGTATGAGCTAAATTTTTATAAAAAAAAGCTTGAAATTTTGTTGATTTTTTTTTTAAATTTCATAGAAAGTTTGAGTTACATACCACATATGGTTTTTGTTGTTGTATGAGCAAAATTTTTATAAAAAAAAGTTTAAATATTTTTTGAAAATTTGTTAATTTACAAAAATTGCAACTATCAGTCATAAGGGTTTTGTTGTATGAGCCAAATTTGATAAGAATTTTTATTAAAAACAATTTTGAAATTTTGTTGAAAATTTCAATACGAAACTTGAGTTATAATTTTGTTGTTTGGAATTAAATTTTTTTTTTTTAATTTCATACAAAGTTTGCAACTTGAGTGTTGGGTTTTTTTGTTGCTGTATGAGCTAAATATTTATAAAAAAATAAAAATTCAAAACTTTGCAATATTTCGCGCTGCTATTATTGTGAACACAGGTGTATATGAACACATATGTGATTTATTATTTACATAGGGATGCACGAGTATGTATGTATGTAAGTACATGCGGAACATCTTGAGTTCTATGCCCGAGTGTTTGGTGCGGAAAGTCTTTAGAAGTATTATTTTGCTTCTGGTTGGCACATTGCTGTCTTTTCTTTGAAATATGATTTGTTATTCTTAATTTTTTCTCTCGCCTTTTTAAATTTTATTGATATGTTTTTGTTTTTTTTCTGTGGAGTTCGTTTGAGGAAAAATGAAAAAACATATGTATGTATGTATGTATGTATGTGGCTGTGCCATATAAATAAGACGTGAGTGTGGCACAAGTTGAATCTGTTTCAACACTTGCAGTTGCATGTGGTATGCAACATGGGCAGCACAGCCCGCGCAACTGCCACGCCATAGTTTATGCACTGTGTGAAACGTTGGAACCTCATAAAACCAATCATATACATACATACATATATGATGTGGATACAACTTGTGTGTGCACATATCTTTGTGTGGGTTATATAAAGAAGTGCATAAATAAAAAAAAATTGCTGCTGTTTTTTTGTGTACTAAATTCTATTAATAAGCACAAATGTGATGTGACTGCTGAGTTTCACCCTTTCGCAAACTCTTAACAGGCGCATGAGGATTTGGTTTTTTAATTTTTTGTACTTATCGCTGGTGAATATGCCAAAAACATTCTCATCATGATGAGCCATACTGTCAACTAGCGCTGACTCCCAAGATGGAAGGCGCTGCTTGACGATGTAGTCAAACTGGTGATGGTTCACATTCCTGTAATATTTTATATATGTATGTATGTATATGCACATATATGTATATTCACTTGCGAAGCAGCTTTGTGAAAATGGCAGGAACTTGAAACTCTTTTCTAGATAGGGGCAAAAGAATCATATCATTTGGCTCTGCAATTTCCGTTGATCGCTGTTGTTGTCCCGATTTCCAATTCTCAGACTAGTTTCAAGTACATATACATACATACACACTTCCATACAGAGATCACTTATTCCTAGGAATTACTATTTATTTCTACTTACTTCATTTGATATTAGACTGCATATTAGTATTGTTCAACCAAATTTGGCTGGCATTCATAAAATTGAAGAAACAGACGAAGGAGGGAAAGTAGCATTTGCAGTATGGACCGTTGGTGTTTATCTAACCCAGATAGCTGCATAAGTAACTAATTAGAAATAGCGGTAAAATGTGCTATAATATCTAAGATGGAAGTAGAGCAACTTATGGGCACATAAATCGCTGAGTTTTTACTACATCTTTGAATCATAGATTTCTGTGTCAAACTTTAAGTGAGTAGCAATGAATTTCGACTGATGTAGGACCTTGCTTAAGGGGTTATATAGAGTTAGAAGGCCGAAAAAGCGCATTATCCAGACTTTTTCTGAGAACACTTTTAAATTTATTGATCTAAAAATTTGTACGCATATTATGTTATCTTTTAACTGTATTTTAACACTTAGTATTAGTAAAAATATTTATTTGAAAGGAGCTACAGCTGATCTGAGGGAACTCCTCTCGAAAAAGACGTTTTGCGGTGACCACTTTATCTCTGAACTGGATCCTCTGAAATTAAAAAACCAAACAGATTTCGTTAAAGTAATGTTAAATCTAATAATTAATCGAAGGAATAAGCCAAATAAATTTTTTTGACAAAATGGCGGTTTCTCAAAAACAAAAATCGATTTTTTACCGAAATTTTGGCCTTAAATTGCTTATAAAAAAATATCGGTGAGAAAAAATCTTCGATTTATTACTTAAAAATATATTTAAGAAGCTCCTATTAAAATTTGAGACTAATCGACTAAGACGTTTTCGAGTAATGTTGGACACCGACTTTGAAAACACCATTTTGAGAAAAATGCGTTTAAAGTTGGCCTTGTACTTTCTCGGACTCTGAAACGCCTTTTGAAAACTTTTTCAAAAAATAATTATATATATATATAATAATAATAAAATTTGCGAAGGGCTGTGCGTTTATTTTAGGCAAGTAATCAATCCCCCGTTATGCCGTATGCCCATAATCAGGGCCGTGGAGAGAGTATTCGGGCCGCGGGGGAAACTTGAGATGCGGGCCCCTTCAAATTTTTTTTATTTATCAAAATGCGTATTATGTTATAGTGATATAACATTTAAACATTGAAAAACTCATTGATAAAATTTTTGATAGAATTAATTATGAAATATTGATTAAAATGAATTTTAGAAAACTCTTTAGCAGATCTAAAATAAAAAACGCAGCTGAAAAAAGTTAAAATTTTTTATTCATTTTGTGAGCCTTACAAATATTTGAAAATGACTGCCACGATGCTTAGAATTTTGCTTTTCTTGCTTTAGCTGAGGCAAAAGCTCTTATAATTTCATCGAAGTCGAGTTTCCTTGCTAACTCAGATTCCAAGTACAAAGTTGCCAATCCTGTTACTCGACTCTGAGTTGAACAAGAACGATGGTAGTCTTTGATCCTTGATAAAGCGCAGAATATTCGCAAAGCAATGCAGATGTTCGGGAACAGAGTATCTAAGTTTTTAGCTGTGATGGCATCCAACAAGTCGAACGGAGGCATACAACATTCCTTTTGTATCACCATATTATTATTATTCTTCGTAATCGTGGTCATAACATTCGATATGGTGACACAAAAAAAAGTCTGTGACGGGACTCTGGTAGAAGTATTATTTACTCTGAAAACTCCGGGCCCGGGGGAAAAAGTACCCGACTTATGCCCAACAACAACGTTTACAAATCGTACAACTGTATTACGAAAATCGACGCTCTGTGAAAAGTGTTCATCTCGCGCTCAGGCCAACTTATGGGGTACAGCGATGAGGTCCATTTTTGGCTAAATGGCTACCTCAATGAGCAAAATTGCCGTTAGGCTGAACAGCAGCGCGAAACCATTCAAGAACAGCTATTACATCCATTGATAACGACCGTTTGGTGCGACCTATAGGCTAGAGAAATCATCGGCCCATATTTCGTCAAAGACGAAGCCGGCGCTACTGTAACAGTGAATGGCGAACGCTAACGCGCCATGATAATCGACCAACGACTTTTTGATGCCGTAAATTGAAGCCTGTACATGGAGATTCCATCGTTCCAACAAGGCGGCGCTACTTGCCATATAGCTCGTGAAATAATGGGTTTACTGTGTTGTCCTTTCTGTGAGCAATTCACCTCTCGTCTCGGTCAAGTGGATTGGCCGCCAAGATCGTGCAATATCATACCTTTGGACTTTTATTTGTGGCCGAGTTCTTCCTCCTATTTGTGGCGTGCGTCTTGATGTTGTTCCACAAATCGAGGGACCTACAGTTTCAAGCCGACTTCGAACGGCAAATATTTTTTATGAGGAGCTTTTCATGGCAGAAATACACTCGGAGGTTTGCCATTGCCTGCCGAGGGGCGACCGCTATTAGAAAAATGTTTTTCTCAATTTTAGTGTTTCACCGAGATTCGAACCTACGTTCTCCCTGAATTCCGAATGGTAGTCACGCACCAAGTCATAAAATAATAGAGATTGCCCCATTAATTTGAATTTCGTTGTTTTATTTCAATTTAAAATCCGATACCTCTAAATTGATCACCCTTTAAAATGTAAGTGGCTCAAAAATCGCATTGATTTTTGACAATTTTTTGAAGTGAAAACTTCTTTAGAATCGTTGAGAGTGATTTGAGAAAAAGTGAAACGAAAAAAGCGACACTCTTGGCTACGAATATTACATATAAACGTAGCGACGAACTAAATAACTTTTAGGCCAGCGCCGACAGCATGGCGCGATAGCCGAGCGGCTAGCAATGTGAACTTCCGATCCAAAATTCTTGGTTCGAATCACAAGAAAAAAAAATTTTTTATACAGTTATTTTATTTTATTTTATGATATGTTTATGAGGAGCTTTTTTTCATGGCAGAAATACACTCGGTGTTTTGCCATTGCCTGCTGAGGGGTGAGCGCTATTAGAAAAATAGTTTTCCTTAATTTTGGTGTTTTCACCGAGATTCGAACTGACGTTCTCTCTGTGAATTCTGAATAGTAGTCACGCACCAACCCATTCGGCTACGGCGTTTGTTTAATTTTACTGATGCAAAAATGAGGAAAAATATATGAATAAAGTTTGCTTACTGTTTACACATTTTCCAAAGGTGACGGAGAACCAAAAAAAAAGTCGATTTTCAAACAAATACGAGTGCATATGTGTAATTGTGTTAGAGTTTCGGTCACGCCCCAGCAAAACCTGCGTGCATATGTGTTTGTAACATTCAAAAAAATGTAATTGTGTTAGAGTTTCGGTCACGCAGGTTTTGCTGGGGACGCTCATAATAGCAACCGCGTGTGTATTTTTGTATTCGTAAATATTTTCATTTTTAAATATTTGCCGCAATTATGCCGAAAAATAATACAGAAAAGTGTCGTGAGTATCGACAGAAAAAAAAATCAATAAATAGCATCACGGAATTCATTCACGAAAATTTAATAAAGTATACACCAGAAGTATCGCGGATACCTAGAAAAGATTACAATAAAGTTCCAATGATTTTAAGTGGCGATTTTAACGTAAATTTTGCATTGGACACAGCGGTTCCTTTAATTGACGTTCTCAATACAACATTCAATTTAAAAATGTGTAACAATCGCACTGAATCGACAACACGATCAAAAACAACCATTGACGCGGTATTTCAAAGATATGTTGACAACATCGAAACCAAAGCATTTGTATCATATTTTATCTATCATAAGCCACTCGTATCATTTGTTGAAATTGAAAACATTGAGGATGAATAATAATAAAATGAAGAAAATAAAATATGAACTTTATAGCAATATTATAATGAACCTATAGTTATCCCGCTCCTAATGCTGCTTTCGTCTTATTCTCTCTCAGTTTGTTTTACGGAAGGTTTCACTTCTATCGCGTCTAACCGTTAGACTGGTATTTTTTTTTTTTGCTGGTGGTCGTGTGTGTTTTCTCCATATAACGAACGCACACATTTTTTTATACGGAGAAAATGCGAAACATCGTCGGAGAAAAAAATGATCAAATGTCAACGAAAATTTTGAGCCGCTTAAACTTGCATATTTCTTAACTTGAATTCAAGGGTAAATAACTCTTAATTATTTTTCACATTTATTTATCAAATTGTCCGTTTAGAAAATGAATGGAAAGCATTTTAAGTAATCGCACGCAATCGAGTTAGAAAAGTGAATCCTTCCTACGTAACGCTGCAAATTTGCGTCGGATTGTGCTCGAATTGAAAATATTATTTCTTTTTTTTTAAGCAATGCAGATCAGTGATTAATTGTTATGTATTTTCATATTTGCAGATTTTAAACTTCGCCAAATTCCACCCGCTCAAGCAACGATGATGAACAACAAATTCTTTCAGAGTCGCATAGCAACGCCAAAGAAATTGTGATTCTAAACTATGTAAATAGATGATGTAACAGATAATGGATGAACAACGGAAACAGACAGTTGTTTGAACACATTATTATGAGAGTTGGTGTTACTACGAGTATATTGAATAAATGTTCAAATAAAAGTTACTGTGCAACAAAATACCAACTTTATGCTCATAAGAATCATACAAATGCACAAATACGAAACGTTTTTCATCGAACGACTTAAAAACCAGCCAATCGACTCTGATTGCACACGAAAGACGCCCACATTCATTCCAAATTGAAGAAAAGCAAAAAATACATATAAAACGAAGAAGAAAAAAAAATTAACAATACCGAAATAAGCCAAGTGAATTCGAGCAATGAAGCAAAGCAAAAATGTAAATAAAGCGAACCTGATGTGACGAAACGGTGCAATACGTAGGCTAATGATTGTAAAATAGCAGATATATTTTAAAATTAATAGTAGTAGCAATAGGGACCCAAAAAATTTCGTTTTGTTTATAATTGTTGTGTGATTACAGTAAGGCGTTGTCCAGCTATAAGTGGAACTATAATAATCGTATATTTAATGCTACTCAATTAGATCAATTCAAACCTAATTCATACAACTAAAGTCATAAGCAGTAAAATTTATTAATCAAAAAGCAACGTTACCAGTGCGTATTGTAAAGAAAACTAGCATAAAAAATTATTCAATATATTTCGTAAAATAAGTACACCTGCATAAGAGGAGCATAAACATCCGAAAATAAAACGACGTTTGAAAAACTATAAAAATTTTGGTCTATAAAATGTCATTAGCCGACATGGGTACAGCGACGCGCGGTGGCGGTATGAGCGGAGGTGGTGTTGGTGTTGGTGTTGGCGGCGGTGGTGTGGATATTGGCATTGGAGTGCCAGGCGGACGTATGACTCACTCGCTGAGCACACCATCTGGAGTCGATGGTACACCATCCACACCACGTCATCGCGGTGGCAAGAAGCTAACTGTTCGCATCCAAATGTTGGACGATTCGGTGACTATGTTTCAAGTGCAGGTAATTAATTAAGCAATTAATTTCAATTAATATTTGATTACCGAATGCTAATAGGCCGAAGGCTATTGTTGTGAAAAAACTTTAATTCTCTAAATATATTTATGTCTACTATACAACCTTGGTCAAAAAATTCCCGGAATATATACGGAAAATTACGAAATACGAAAATTACAAAATACGAGTTTACTCCTCAAAAGTGAACGGCGCTACTAATGTGCACACGACGCAAACGCGTTGTAGTAAATCATTAACTGCAATGTAGTAGACGACAGGTTCTCAGGGGAACCCCAATTTTCTCATTTCGCGATGAAACCGTTTCCAGAGTTTCCTGTCTAGCCCAGCTGAACAGAAGCTGAAGGTGGCGTCTTCCGAAAACCACTACTTATACTATTATGTGATTTTGGCAACCGGCTGACGTCATGAGTTGGAATAATACAAAATAAATAAACAAAACAAACAAGAAGAAGGGAAATTACTTCTTCTTAAATATTCAGTGAATGGCTTGTTAATAAAGGGTTTTCCAATAAGAGGTGTTATTTTGATATTCAAAGAAAAATGCTATTTTTTAGTATAAATGATCGGATGTTTATTTCATTATAAAGATGAAGGTATGGCGTTAATGGTGGAAAATAACATCAGGCAAATGACCACCACGACCACGCATACAGGACAATATCCTTTTCATGAAAGTTTCTATAACCGAATTGCAAAGTGACTGCCCTATGCCCTCGATAACCTCACGAATTCCATCTTTGAGGTCTTGAATCGACCCTGGGCTATTGGTGTGTTGGCGTAGACCTTCTCTTTCAAGTGGCCCCAAAGAAAAAAGTCACAAGGTGTTAAATCACAAGATCTCGGTGGCCAATTGTGATGACCTCTTTGAGAGATAACACGGTCCGGGAGCTTGTACCGTAAAAGATCAATGGTTTCGTTGCTTGTGTGCGGATGTAATTTCTTATGTTTGGTTGCTTTTGTTTTTGTTGTAGCAGCCTAACGGTACAACAAGTTTGCTGTAGAGGGAGAGGGGTATTAGGTGAGTGGATTTGAGAGGGCGTTTGAATATATGGTTACTACCGTGCGGGGTACCTTCACATGCTGGACATATATTGAGTACGTCCGGGATTGAGTAGGAGGTCAACCTGCTATATCCAGACTGTAATTAAGTCAAAGTTACGCGGGCCTCACGAGGTGGCTGATGCTCTTGGGCTGCAATGGGTGGTGATTGTACTCGGATAACGGCATTCCGGGGTCGAGAGTTTAGAACCTTCTGTTTGGTAGATTCTATTGCTTGCGATTACTCTTCCTCTTCATAAATAAGAATTTTTCCTTCCTTTTGTATTTTCGCAGCGAATTCTATATCATCGTAAAGCTAATACATCTCATCGTTCCATCGCCTGCGATATTCGCCGTTGCTAACCTGCAAAGGTCCAAAAATCTTGCACAGAATCTTTCTCCCAAACACTCCAATCGTCGTTTCATCGGATGTTGTCATCCACGTTTCTGCGCGAGAAAAACAACTGCTTGCATTAAAATACTGCTGTAGACTTTCTAAATGCTTGGATGATTTTTAAAGAGAGCCATTTAGCTGCAATTCGTAGTGCCGTAGCCATAACGCCATAGCCGTAACCATAACTATAGCCGCAACATTACAGCTTTAGTCGATTATTAATGCTGTGACCATAAACAGCTGATATTGAAGTAGAACTAATGACAACATTTGCATTTTGTCAAGAAAAATGCGGACAATTGTCCATTAAGTCAGTTAATTTTTCGTTGTTCATTTCTAATATTCAAACTTTCAAACAAATCGCAAATATCAAAACGAATGTAAAGCATTTCACAGCTACTTACGGTTGCGGGTAGAAACCAAAATTCAAAACGTACTTAAGGCTGATGAAATCGTAAGGGAAGCAAACGAAAGATGGCGTAATGAAGCCACCTGCAAAATCGCCCGTCAACTGTGGCCGACTCTCTATGCTAAACGTGCAGAATATCTGCTAAACCAAAATAAACACAGTCTTAGCACACTGATTTCGGACATAACGGGGCACTGCCTAAGAGGTGGGTTCGCCCAAAGGATGGATGTGCAAGCACATGACTTCTGTAGAAGTTGTCTTGGTGAGGAAGAGCAAGAGACAATCTTGCACCTTCTGTGCCATTGTCCTGCTCTATCCAGACGGAGATTTGCTATTCTAGGCAGACAATTTTTTAATGAATTGGAAGATCTCAGATCTGCAGAAATAGGAGGTATTCTAAAATTTTTGAAAAGTACACTTTGGTTTTAGGAGAAATAGGGACAGCTCCCCACGCGGCATCACAATGGGTTATGAGCCTGAGTGTGTCCCACAGGACAACCCCTTCAACCTAACCTAACCTAACCTACGGCTGATGTTATGGTTATGGCGTTATGGTGCGGCACCTATAATTGTTTACAGTGATGCCCATATGTTTTGTTTGATCAGAACAGCTGATTGCTATGGTTACGGTATTGGCTCAGGTAATGACACCACTAATTGCAGTTTTAAACATAAATCTTAGATTTTCTCCTGTCCAGTATTTCGGATATACATTTGTTTATCACATTCAAATTAAATTTAATTATTTTGAAGCATAATGCAGCATTTGCTAATGGAAGTAGCAGTCCAGATGCAGGCCTCTGCCAGTAAAGTCTGCTTAAGTAGCTTTCTTTATGTGTACGCCTAAGCGGTAAGCGGCTTACACCGTGTGGTTGTTTGTTATTTCGCGGATAGGCAATTCCTCGGTGAGGTGGCTGTTTTAGACACTCACCTCCACTTTTGCAACGTCGTTGTGCAGTGCACACGCCTATCCATATATACTACATATATGTATTTGTTATGCACAGTTACAAACGACACATAACGGTCGTAGACCCTAACTAACTAAAAAAAGCGCAACTGAGCTATTTCCTAGTTATTATCTTGTTCGTCCGTTTCTTTCCACATTTTCACATTTAAAACTAAAATGGTGGATATGTGATTTTTGTTACATGCTTACATACATACATACATATAAACATGCATAGATAATCCCCATAGATGGCTTGTTCGAGTTAATTTTTTTTTTTAATTTTGAATGAATTTTAAAATGGAAACGAAAGCGGAATAACGTTGCAAATGAGATACGTCAACGTTCATTTCTCCATTACCCAAAGAAAAAATAAATAAATAAACGACTAGCACCGTAATACAGGGTAGGCCATTTAAAGCGGGCCCATTTGTTTCTGAAAAAAAACATTGAAAAAAACATTTTTTTTTGTGTTGATATGAAAAATCATTTATTTTGATTCAAGGAGATTTGTTCCAGCTAGTTTTTGAAAATGATATCCTTCAAATGTTTGCCTCTGGCCTTGATGGCCAAATGTGTCCTTTTTTCGGCGTTTTCCATCGTTTTGGCCAATATTTCGGCCGGTATGGCGGCGATTTCGCGTCGGATATTGTTTTTAAGTTGAGTTAGAGTCCTTGGCTTGTTGATGTATACCTTGGATTTCAGATAACCCCACAAATAAAAGTCCGGTGGCGTCAAATCTGGTGATCTCGGTGGCCACGGAAAATCACCATTTTTCGAAATCAACCTTCCAGGGAACAATGGCTTCAAAAAATCGATTGTAGCGCGTGAAGTGTGGCATGTAGCCCCGTCCTGTTGGAACCAGTAGCCTTCCATGCGCCTGAGTGTTGTCCTGGCGATGCCTAATTCCTGAGAACGACGATAACTCGATGTTCGCGGAGCCTCCTCAACACTGGCTCGTACAGCCTCGATATTTTCAGCAGAACGTCGTGTACGTTGTCTGGATGCGTGGCTGGTATTGCTGAGACTACCGTGGTTAATAAATTTTGCGTATAAACGCTGTAAAGTGCTTTTGGATGGCGCACTTTTAACTTTATTTTTTTTTTTAAACGCACGTTGAGTTTTCACAATTGAGAAGTTATTTTGGATGTAAAGCTGAATTATTTCAGCGCGTTCTTTTGGAGTGTACTGCTCCATGGTAAAAATTGTCTTGGACTGACGCTTCCAACGCGCTATGTCATTAGTCGATCTGACGTTCCTGTCAAAAGTTATAGGGTTGCCCGATGGGCCCGCTTTAAATGGCCTACCCTGTATTAGTGGTTGCCAAAGCGGCCATACAACTTACGATGCTCTTGCCTAACTTCTTGTCAAAAAACAAAAAACGAAAAAACAAGAAAATGAAAATTTGGCGAAGAATCATTGGCCACGTGCCAAAACTCTTTTTAGAGTAAAGTGTTGCACTGCATTTGGTCACATTCGCAATTTCAATAGTGGTATCTGTGGTATTTACTATTTTGCATCCTTAAAATACATACAAAAATGTATGTGGCTATGTACGCGGCTAGGATGTGGTCAGTGACATCTCGTAAAGTTACCGGGAGCGTGGCAGGAGACTAGCATTCATCTTCAAAATGAAAAACTTGCACATTTATAACTTGCACATTGGTAACTACGTAAGCTTAAAAAGCACTTCAATTCATGTGGGGAGGTGCATACCTGCATATGTATGTATGTATGTGCAGTGCCATAGGATTATTGGATAACCCAAAAGTAATAGATTTAAAAAGTTCTTTTGCATGTCACTTAGTTTAGAAAGAAATATCGAGAATTAGAGATATATTGTTATAAATACACTTGTGTGCAAAATAATAGTAGCACGGCGAATTACCAAGTTCTAACTATTTTTTTGTATTTAATTTTTTTTTTTTACAAAAGTACGGAGTATTGTGACACAAAACCCACATAACACAAAGTTACAAACTTTGTACAGAATTCGCAAAACTTTCAAAAATAAAAAATGTTTTTTTTTAATTCTAAACAAAAAATTGGAAATTTGTATACATTTTTTGAAATTTTTATGAAATTTTAAAAAAAATTTTAATTTTTTTTTAATTTTTAAATTATATATAATATGTATTATATTTAAATTTTTCAATAAAATTTTTTTTTTTAATTTTTTGTACGCAGTTTTATTGCGCATTCAATATTAGTCCAACAAAGTGCTAGTTTCAAGTGGCTTAAAATTCTCGTTGATTTTTGAAATTTTGTTTTGGTGAGATGCTGAACAATCTTCTTCCGAACATGTGCTTTATATGGAGGAAAATTCTGAATCGGAATGTTTACATGGTGGAAAGTCTTTTGAAGGGGTACCCGTTATTCGGCCCTGAGCGAATTTGACAGAATCAGCTGATGGGCAGACGTCATTTGGGATGTGTTTACCAAAAAAAAACTGAGATTGTGTTGATGATATACGAAAAAATCAAACAATGACACTTCGTTCCCGCTAAATAACCACTGATTGATTGGATTGTGTGAATACATGAAATCGAAACTTCCAAGTGACGTGGCAGCCGAAGTTCCCACCACAATTTCCTTTTTCACCATTGTTAAGTAGCAAACCTTGTAAATCTATCATCCCTGGAATGTTTAGAACGTTTTTAGGTAAGCAGTCTTATTGCACATTCAATATTAGTGCAACAAAGTGCAAGTTTCAAGTAGCTCGCTTTGATTTTTGACAATTTTTTTTGGTTGAGGTGTTGAGCAGTTTCTTCCACTTAAAGACTTTCGAAAATCGCGACTTAAACTTAAAATTTATTATACTAAAATTTAATAGGCTATACAACTGCATACCCAGAATTTTTCTAAAAAATCGAAATGAAGATTGGAAAGTTTTATGACTTTTTTTGTTTTTATTATTTTTATTTTTTATTTTTGAAATGCGCCAAATTTTCGTGAGTTTCATACAAAGTTTGTAGTTTTAAGTTATATAGTTATTGTTTAAGGATGCGCTGTAGTTCTAAATTTAAATAGAGGATTTTCCAATAAGAGGTGTTATTTTGATATTCAAAGAAAAATGTTATTTATTAAGAGGAAGGTATGCCGTTAACAGTGGAAAATACAATAATATCAGGCAAATGTCCACCACGACCACGCTTACAGGACAATATCCTTTTCATGGAATTTGCCATAACCGAATTGCAAAGTGGCTGCCCTGTGTCTCGATAGTCTCACGAATTCCATCTTTGAGGTCTTGAATCGACCCTGGGCTGTTGGCGTAGACCTTCACGAGGCCCCGAAGAAAAAAGTCACAAGATGTGAAATCACAAGATCTCGGTGGCCAATTGTGATCACCTCTACGAGAGATAACACGGTCTGGAAACTTTTCCCGTAAAAGATCAATGGTTTTGTTGCTTGCGTGGCACGTAGCGCCGTCTTGTTGAAAATAAACGTTGTCCAGGTCAATACGATCCAATTCCGGCCAATTCCATCCGCTTAGTCCAATTTTGGCATACACTTTCCAATGATTCGGCCGGTATCTCTTATATAAATGCTTTAATGTTGTCTTCCAATGCGTTAATTGAAGCAGGCTAGTCTGAATAGACATGAGCTTTAACATAGCCCCACAAAAATAATCTAAAGGGTTATATCGCACGATCTGGGTGGCCAATTGACAGGTCCCGAACGTGAAATAAAATGTTCACCGAACTTGCCTCTCAACAAGTCCATTGTTACGCGTGCTGTGTGGCATGTGACACCGTCTTGCTGAAACCACATGTCATGCAAGTCAAGCTCTTGCATTTTGGGCAAACAAAAGTTGGATATCATTTCACGGTAGCGCATTCACAGTTACGTTACGATTCGCAGCATCTTTGAAGAAGCGCGGTCCAATGATACCTCCAGCCCATAAACCGCACCAAACTATGACCTTTTCTGGATACATTGGTAGCTCTTGCAATTCTTCTGGCTGATCTTCACTCCAAAATTGACAATTCTGCTTATTTACGTACTCATTGATCCAAAAATGAGCTTCGTCGCTGAACACAATTTTTCGATAAAAAAGTGGATCTTAAACTTTCTTAACAGAACACGCATTTTTATAATAAAATTCAATGATTTGCAAGCGTTGTTTGTTTGTAAGACGATTCATGGTTAAATTATAGACCAAACTGAAGATGTTTGACAGTGAAACAAAACACGAAAAAGATAATAGCTAAAAAATCACCCGTTATTTATATATTCGGCTATGGACAGAGAAATAGCGCAAGAACATTAAAGGATTATTATTTTTACTGGGTGACCTAATAAAACAGTTATTTTTGCACAAATCTAATATATTTTATTTCAGTATTATCAAAAACCACTAAATAAATAACAATTCAATATGTAGAATTAAACGGAGCTCGAAAAATCGGAATTTATCACATTTGAATTGGACCCTGAAATAAGGCACTTTTATCCATTTGAAAAAAAAGAGAAATTAGTTATTTCCAATTATTAAAATTTGTTTATTAATTACTTATCTGATTAGTATTTTGCTGAACATCCCTTATTTTTGAAACTACTTCACACCTGCGATGTAAACTTTTGGCATTTCCCCAAAGAAATAGAGTTCCTCGCTCCCTGTACTGCTTGCCTTAATTGTTTTTTTGCCCAATCGTAACCTTAATATCGAGCCACAGATTTCAATGGGATTAAGGTTGGCCCTTTGTGCTGGCCAATCTGGAACTGCAATATTTTCTTTGCCAATTTTTCACCACTTTTGCTGTATGCTTGGGGTCGTTATCAGTCATGAATATCCAATTTAGTGGCATGGACCCCAAGAAATGTGGTGCCATCGCATTTTTGAGAATATCAAGATAAGCAAACTTATCCATATTGCCGTTTCTACTCACTATTGGGGTAACTCCATTTCAAGAAATTGTTTCCCAAACATTCAAGTTACCCCCATTACGCTTTAAGATCTTTGTTGTGTACCGGGAATTGAACTCTTTGTATTTTCCCCACGATAAATAAAAGCTTTCCCATCAGGAAAAAGTAAAAAGTATTATTTTCAAAAATTTTCCGTATCTACTTCTATGGGCATTTGCGAAAGACAAAAACGTGTCTTGGATATTTCTTTTCGACGGTAGCGATTTTTTCTCCAGACACGCCCTTACGATTTATTCTGATTTGGGCGTCTTCGCACAAGTCTGCTTGATATATTCAGGCTTTATTTCTTATTTATCGAGGACTCAAAAGAGACACACTTACTTTTCTTAACGATGGCCTTGTCCTGCTGAATTGTAGTCCTTCACGCAGGCGACTTTCCAACTTTCTTTCTTTAGAAATAATAATATTTGCAATTATAGCAAACACGAATTTACCAAAAAAGTTTGCTTATCTTAACTAGGTAGGTAGGTAGGTATAGTGGTTGTCGGTTGACACACCTAGGCCTGCTGTAGACTCATTGTGATACCACCAGGGCTGTCCCCTCTCCTCACTCTGCCTTGTCCTTATTGAACCAACCTGTGGCTTAAATAACAAGGCTTGTTATTTTTATATTGGCTACTTCTGCCAAGTATGATATCGACATCATCGGCCTTAACAACCGCGCTGTTAGTTCGTATACTTAGGAACCAGCATTAACACCGATAACAATGTCAGGCTTGAAATCCAACGTAGAATCTCTCTTGCCAACAAGTGCTACTTTGGACTAAGTAGGTAATTGAGTAGTAAAGTCCTCTCTCGACGAACAAAAGTAACATTCTACAAGGCTCTCATCATGCCCGTCCTAACGTATGGCGCAGAGGCGTGGACGATGACAACATCCGATGAAGCGACGCTTGGAATGTTTGAGAGAAAGATTCTGCGTAAGATTTTTGGACCTTGGCAACGGCGAATATCGCAGGCGATGGAACGATGAGCTGTATGAGATTTACGACGACATAGACATAGCGCAGCGAATAAAGATGCAGCGGTTACGCTGACTGGGTCATGTTGTCCGTATGGACACAAACGCTCCGCCTCTGAAAGTATTCATAGCGGTATCAGCTGGTGGTAGCAGAGGAAGAGAAGGTCTCCTCTGCGTTGGTAAGATCAGGTGGAGAAGGACTTGGCTTCACTTGGTGTGTCCAATTGGCGCCGGTTAGCACGAGAAAGAAACGACTGGCGCACTTTGTTGAACTCGGCCAAAATCGCGTAAGCGGTTATCACGCCAATTAAGAAGAAGAAGACTTCTGCCAAGTTATTCAGGGAACTTTTTCCTAAAATAATGAACCTTCTTCTATCCAGAGCCATGCTTTCGCCATGCCCTTTAGAAAGGCTTCTCTTATAGTCTCTTCTTCTTCAATGTCGTTACAGCTTCTGCAATTGTCGTTATAGGGTGCTCCCAGTCTACTGGCATGTCTACCAATCAGACAATGCCCGGTTAGGACCTCGAGAAGATTTCTCATATTTTTTGTGTTTAGTTTCAACAGTCGGTTTATGCGGCCCGTATTCCGATATTAGAGATAAGTGTTTCACAGCATAACATTGGCATACAACTTTGTACGAATATCAGTTAATCTTCTAAGAAATAACAATTCTTATAGAATACACTATAAGTTGGCTATTTCTCTGCCCATAACTGTATACTCGTATAATAATGGCTCTCGGAAAAACGAAACGAACACATTTTGCTTTAACAACCTACCCGCAGTAGCCTTGCAAATTTAAAGCGTCCTGTTTGGAATACCTTTTACAAATATATGTACAAGTACATACAAACATTCTTGCATAGATAATAGTGCATTTTTAAATTTTATTGGTGTGGAGATGTTCAACATAGAGGCCAAAATATTTAAGGTTTCTGCAACACCTGAGGGCGTATGCTATGCGTGTGTCTGTGTGTGTGTGTGTGTGTGATCTCTGTGTTTACACTGAAGCAATTAAAATTTTGTATAATACGCTTCTCTGCGTTCTTCGCAGATAAAGTTTTCCATTTTATTATAACGTTTTTAGTTTATGTTTAAGTTTCCTTCGTTGCCGATGTGCAGTGGTGAAAGAAAGATGTCTTTGTGGAGCTTATTCATGCGAAACTTTTTACCTTGTAACGTCTCTTAAATGCTGACACTATGCACACAAAAGGAGGTGATGGGCAAAGACAAATAGAGGAAAAAATATAGAAAGGCACATTTGTGGGCGGTACATAATGCCTATTGCACCGTAGGCTCTTCGTCACTGACGAGCAAGTGAGTGTCAGACAGGCTTAAGTCCTTTGCGTTCAAAAGCACTGTTTGCCTTTTGTTACATAGTAAAGTAAGTGAAGAAGACTCTTTGCAAAATATGAAGTGAATTGTTTGCTTTACGCGCGCGGCAAATTGAGGAAGTGTTGTTGCGGATGGATGTTTAATTCAATTTTGAAACCAATTGTGAACGCGAATACCGAATACTTGTTTACATATAATCAACTGAGGTACTCAAGAACGAGCTTATAGGCTTATTTATACATATACATATGCATAAATGCATATCTGTAGAAGTATATGTGCGTGTGCATGTGCGCTTACTATTTATATGCGCTCGTTTACCTCCACTCATTCACGCTCAAAACAATACAAAATGTCACCCTGAATATTGCTCCTGTGTCCTCTTCGTGCCTTTTTACTCGGCCTCAATTTATTTTTCTTAATTTGTCTGCAGTGTCGTAGTCGCAAAGCCATTGTTGGGACAGCTATTCAAATGGAATTAATTGTCATACAAATAAAATTTGAGCAGCTCTCCAGAAACATAAAGTTACATGAACTGACTGTTGAGTGCCCGGAATAATAGATGCGTTTTCATTTAGTCTTGACACAAAATACCATGTTGATTGTCACTTGCTGCACTGCAGCAGGCATGCTGCATATTCCGAGTGCACGGTGTTGATGCAGTGTATTTAGATAAAAGTTTTCTCTGTATAATTATATTTATTACTGCCATGAAAGCGCTGGCTGCATTGTTAGCGCCAATTATGCATGAAAAGGGTGGTCCAAAAACTTTGTTTCTTTATTTTTTATTTTTAATTTTTATTTTTTTGTTTTTGCTTTCTTATTTTTAATTAAATACGTGTAAAATGAACAAAAACTAATTAATTTTCTGTATGTTGCTTTTAGTATAACTTTTGAAGGAGTAAATATTATTTATGAATGAAGATATTCGTTTTAAAGGTGTGATTTGTTTCCAAGACGTATCTATAACAGGTGGTGTGATTAGAATAGTGGATTTCTTCTTCTTCAATTCGCTTTTAATTTGGAATGCCAGTAAACCGGAATAATGGAAAGTTGTTGTTGTGTAGTGAATGTGCGACAAACTAATTTTATCTATTTGTCATTCATTCCGATCTTCTATTCTCTATCCCTTGACATTACTATTTTAAAAAATGTTGTTGTTGCTCGTATATCACCACTTTGTACAGATTCGCCTTGTTTGTCTCTGGATTGATTTAACATCGTTCTCTGAGAGCTTTCCACAAAAAAGTCGAATATGGAAAAACGATGCTCCGAGACGGCCAGTTGACATTACCAAAGAGAGCGCGCCTCTCTGTTGCTATCACAGATCGTCCAACTGCATGTTTTTAGTTCATGTATTCAAATGAATAATAAATATAAAATAATAAATAGAAATAATACTAATAAATGATAACAATAAATGAAAATAATAAATAACTGAAAAATAGTTGTACGAGCGTTGATATTTATATTTCTGGCTTTGGACACTTTTAGTATTATCAAGTGCCATCTGACTTTTCCATTGCGAAGTGCGACATATTTTATCCTTTACGCACTCAGAAGATTTTACAGTGGCTTTTAAAACTAAACCGTGAAGATTTTCACATTTTTAAGGATGTCATGAATAATTTGGCGGGATAAATCCATTCCAACGTTGAAAGCAAAATGAGTTCCGACGAACTACATTCAGAAATTGGTAACCGCCACAGTCACTGAGACTATTTCTTGGCTTTGTAACCTATGAATAGTACCCAAATTACCAATAATTGTTCAGGAAAAGAAAGCAAAAAAGGCAAGGAACTGAAATTTTGGCTTGAATGAAGACATATTTTTTTATGATGTGTGTACTGGTGTGATTATTTAGCATAAACTAAGCGATGTAAACGTCAATAGTGCACATTTCTCTGACAATATACGAAGGTCTCAGAAAGTCCTTTGGATTCCTCGCCATTCAATTGCCAAACTTGTAGCTGTGTTTATCGGCCATTGGACGATCGGAATACACGCAGAAAGCTAGATTTACCATTGAACCCCCATCGCAGGAGCTGTGGTGACCTTTCAGAGAAGAAGACTGTTGAGCACTTTCTCTGCAAATGTCTGGATTTGGCATCTAGACGATTAAGGTCACTGGCTGCTCCTTTCTTTGACAGCCCAGGGCAATGCGCCAATCCCATCAATCTTCTCCATTACATCGACAGATCTGGTTGGCTGTAGATATCGTCCTGTTGTAGGTCTCATAATGGTATTAAAACGGCGCTTTAGTGCTACTTGGGGAGTGCCAGAGTGGTACTTAAACCATTTCACCTACCTGTCTACCTTGATGTTGTTCCACAAATGGAGGAACCTACAGTTTTAAGCCGACTCCGAACGGCAAATGGTTTTATGAGGAACTTTTTCATGAATTACGATTCGGAGGTTTGCCATTACCTGCCGAGGGGCGACCGCTAGTAGAAAAAACTGTTTCTATTATTTGATATTCATGCACGGAGATTCGAACCTATGCACTCTCGAATACCTTCCGGTATTCCCATTCCCATTATTTATGGAGCAGGATTTCATTCCTGTGGCTGCCTAGTTTTCCAAGGCCATCGTGATGGTTGCTGGCTCTATCTCTCGAATGTCTTACTCAATACTCGTTTTAAATACCAGAATTGCTCGCATAACGTCGGACCTTCAAGGCACCGCACAACAAAAGCCTGACGGCTTCAAATCGTAGCTCTAAGGTGGCTAATTGACATCGCCTAGACGACTGATAAGATGATTACCGAAGTCAGAGCGCATCGATTGATGAAAACACGTTGCCTCAAAAAAATTTTTTTTTGAAATTTAATTAAAAAAAAAATTGTATGTAATTAAAAAAAAATTCTATTTAATTAAAAAAAAAAATTGTATTTAATTAAAAAAAAAAATTTTATATTTATAATTTTAAAATTTATATTTAATTAATTATTATTATTAATTATTATACTGACTTTTATTAAGACTTCTAGAAATAATATCTGTGATTAATATAGAAAAACAAAAAACATTATAAGAGGTCACTCTGCATTTTAGAAGGCTGCATTGCTAGCGGCAGCTGTGGATTTAGACAAGCGGCCTAAATGTCATGTTGAATTTGGCCGTAAATACATAGATAAGAAAAGGTCAGGAGAATTAGTCAACCTCTCAAGAGAGAACATCTCAAATGTCGTGGCTTGTGTCACCGGTTATTGGCTGTTAGTTGTGCACTCTTCAAAGCTAGGAGTATCTTCTCATGAATACTGCAGAAGTTGTAAACCTTAGCTAGAAATAGAGCAAGGTTGTTAGGAAAATACTATTTTGACTCTCTTACGGAACTATCCGGTGATGGGATAGAACCTATCCTAGGCTTCATAAGAGCGTCTAAATGGTTCCATGATAACTAAACACTAAGGTTCCCGTGTTACACAGTGGTACGACTAGGGACCTACATGGCTTGAGTTGGCTATTTTAAACCGACTGCCACAAAAACCAAACCTTACCTAACCTAACTGCCTAACCTGTCCTGCAAGCATTATTTTTTTATAAAATCATCTAAAATTTGTGAAAATAAAATTTAAGTGAAAATAGGCACAAAAACAAGGAATGTACCTTAACATTCTCTAGCCGTTGTTTAATTTTTTTAAGTTCTGTAAAAATATTCACTACATTCAAAATAGCCTGACATTTGCTGTAATATACATTTGGAAGTTTTGTGAAAATACCCATTTGCAAACTTTTTCAATGGAGTAGCCTATGCAAGTTCAATCCAACAATTCAATCTTTTTTACATGGTACATATGTAGATGGCTTTTATTTGCTTTTGATGCCTGCATTCATTAATAATTACCTTTAGATGGGCTGCCTATTCCTAAGAGGGTCCTTGGAATTTTTCAACTGATGTTTAATGCAAGTAAACAGCAACTACCAAAGGCTGCAAACATTTACAAACATACACATATACTCGTACATGCATATGCATGCATCTTTGTTCCGTTGTTAGTTGGGCTAAAGTAAATCCAGTATAATAAATTTGATTTTTTAGCTCTCCTGAGAATAGAAGCGCTCTCAACGAGGATATAAGGCGAGTGCATGATTTGTTAGCGTAAATAGCACTGGCTTTATTCTGCGCTCTTTTAGTACAGAGTGCTGTGTATTACATTATAAATGTATGAGTTCTCATAGTAACGGGTTTATGTAGGTACGTATAAAGCAACAAGACAATTCACTTTAGAGTATCGTCAAAAACCTAAAAAAGAGGAAAAGCACCCAAAAGCAAAATACAACTTGCTATAGGCAGAATTAGGGAACTTTGCTCAGCAGTAGATATATGTATCTCTAAAGCCCACTAAATATGATACTCATAATTATCCCCATGGTCCTTTTAAACCAAAAACAATTGACACTGTATTGCATATTCTCAACAAGAACAACGCAAATCCGATTCAATATAATGTAATGTTCAGTTAGAATATAGAAATAAATATAACTATACTTTTATATATACCGATGAATCTAAGATAAGTCAAAGCATCTCATATAGCATAATCGTAGAAAATTAAATTATAGAAATTCATTTCATCAATTATTTCAAATCATAGTGCTGTATATTCAGCCGAAATACTGCTATATCTGAAGCAATAAACCTAGTAAAACAAAAGAGAAAACAGGTTGCTACTGTAGGTATATGCTAAGACGTCGGGAGTCGAGGCAGGAATTTCTCTTAATCTACCAATTTATCTGTTTTCTTCAAACTGCCGAATACTGCTAGTGTTTTTGAGGCAGAACTCTTTGCATTCCTGCAGACATGCAGAGGTCTCCTACCCAGACATCGGCAGCCCCTTTACTGTTATTAAAAGGAAATTGCACAACTTATTTCTCAAAAAAGCTCAGGACAAATGGAGCGCCATTTCTTCGTGTGCTATTTCGAAAACCTGTGATGGCCCTAGTACAATAGACGTAGGTCCTAGAAAGTTCTGAGGACTTCTCGTCATTCAATTTCCGTTTATTGGACGGACGATCGACACATACCTATGCAGAAAAGCTAGGTTTACCATTTAATCCATTACAGAAGCTGTGGGGATCTTTGAGAGAAAGAGACTCTTGAGCACTTTCTCTGTAAACGTCCGCGCTTGGCAGCTAGACTATTAAGTTCACTGAGTGCTCCTTTATCCGATTACCTGGAGCAGTGTTCCAATCTAAATCCCATTAACCTTCTCAGTTACATCAATAGCTCTGGTTGGCTGGTATCAGAGAGGTGCTTTAGTGCTACTTGGGGTGTTCCAGACTGGTACTTCAACCATTTCACATACCTACCTACCATGCTCAGACTCGCTTTCTGTTCTAAATTCCACAGCCGATGTAAATAAGAGCAGCTATTACACAAATATTATCACACAATATACCCAGAAATGATTTTAATATGCGTGTCTGGATACAAAAATATTGTCGGAAACAACCTCGCCGACCAGTTCGCCAAATAAGCTCGTCAAAGTCCAGTAACTAGCACAGACAACATCAACTTATTTGATATTAAAAATAATATTAAACAACACTTCCATAACAAATAACGCCTCGAATGGATCCTAACCAATTACTGGTACAAAAACATTAACTATACAAAGGTCAATACTACAGACTTCCTACAAAAACCAAAAACAAAAAAAAACACCTACACGATTAGACATTAATTAATTCGAACGCCTTCGGCTAGGACAGGCGAAAACAATTTTTTGCTGAAAAACACCCTCCCTCAATTTTTTTTCTTATACTTTTCATTAATAGCTGATACTCTTTGGTATGTTGGCCAAAAGTAGACCCAAGTAAGACACAGATGACACTTTACAAGGTATACAGAATAGTCTGTCTGAGCGTTACGGGAGCCATGTGAAGTAGTCACTGAAACGACTTCCATTTTTCAGGCGCAGGTCCACGCCGTAGAGCTGTGTGCCAGAGTGGCCAATGTCAGCATTCTCCCTGGCAGTCATTATCATCATCTTGGCCTTACAGTCCGGGGTAGACCATTGCCTCCCGTACAATCCGCCTACATTCTTCTCGACAGTCCGCTTGCGCTCTACTGGGTTGCCCATATTCGACGGACCCATGTGTTTTTTTTTTTAAATCAAAGAAAAACACAATTTTTTTGATGTTGACGATAATAATCATTTTATTTGGTTAAAGTAGATTTGTCGACATCACTTTTTGAATATGATATCTCTCAAATGGCCGCCTTGAGCCTGTACGGCGTATTGTGCCCGTTTTGCAGCATTTTCCATAGTTTTAGCTAACATTTCGGCTGGAATAGCGGCTATTTCCTCACGGATGTTGTTTTTGGTCTTTGGTCTCTTCTATGGTCTTTGGCTTATTAATATAAACCTTTGATTTTAAATATCCCCACAAGAAGAAGTCAGGTGGCGTTAAATCGGGCGAACGCGGTGGCCAGTCAAAATCGCCATTTTTCGACATCAAACGACGAGGAAACAATTTCTTCAAAAAATCGATTGTGGTGCGAGCTGTGTGTGGTGGAGCGCCGTCTTGTTGAAACCAGAACTGCCTCATACGCTTTCGACGAATAATTGGCATCACAAAAGTGGTTATCATATCGCGATTACACTATTTCTTCTTCTGACTTCTTTTGTTGAATGTAAATTTCAACTATTTGGAAGCGCTCGCGTGGCGTGTACTGTTCCATGGTAAAAATCTGCGTGGACTGACGCTTTCAACGCGGTATGTCATTAAGCGATCTGACGTCTCTGTCAAAAGATACAGGGTTGCCAGATGGGTCCGTCGAATATGGGCAACCCTGTATGTTGTGAGATTTTCAACTTCCGTATACAATCTTCTACGTCTTGCAACCATCTTCTGCTTGGTCGGCCTCTCCTTCTTACTCCTTCAGAGTTTGCTTCAAATACTTTTTTAGTCGTTCTTTCGCTGCTCATTCTTAAAAAGTGTTCATACCACCGTAATCTTTGGGACTTTATAAACTGCGTTACATTTAGTCGCGCGATTAAAACACTGAGCTCGTGGTTATACCGGATACGGTATGTACCGTCTTCTAATCGTATAGGGCCGAATATTCTTCTAAGAATCGCATCAGTAAATTCACATCATTTTTAAGGATCCATGCCAATTTTAAAGACCCATGTTTCACAGCCTTAGTTTTGTACAGTCTGGCAGTCAAGCAGCTCTAAAACCGCTAGGTAACTTCTCATTCCACTCCCTTCATAGGTCTTGAATCTTTCTGCGGGGTAAATAATAGCTTCAAAAGTGGTTTTGTACGTGGGCGGGAACAACGAGGCCTATTCGAGTGCTGGAGAGCCCAAACGGGCATGCGGCAATCAAACAGACTCATTGATACAGAATCTATAAAAGTAGAGGCAATCCTAAATCTCAGCAGTGAAGTATTGTACTATCACTGAACTATTAACAGGGCATTGTAAACTAAATTACCGCATGAACACAATTTGTGTGGTAGAAAATGAAACTATGAAACATTCAAAAGCTGTATTAGCCCAAGGACTCTGCATGTGCGTATATAGCAAGAAAACAAATTTCGGAAAACTTTGAGACCCAAATTCATGGGGAAATATTCACAGTACACGAATATCAATAATATAGTACACTTCAGATAGTTTTGGAACAACTTCTACGTGCATTGTGCCGTTTGAAACAAGTCAGACGCGCAAATGACCCTCAGCATAGGAAATAATTTACAAGAAATATTGCTCATTTGCACTTTAAAGACTTTTAATTCAATATAAATTATTACTACAAACGCATTTATCTACATTTGTACTTATGTATGTGGCTATGTGCATGTAGTGCAGTATTGATAACCGAGTTGAGGTATATTCTTTCTCCCCAGTCGATTTATCGCAGTGTTTACACAAATTCTACGTGACTGAATTGTTAATTTGTCGTCTACAATACATACAAATGTGCAATGTGGCTGCAGGAGAGTATTTTGCGCGCACTTGCCGCTAAAGTGGATTTGTTCATCGCTGCAATTTTCAATTGACATTTTCTACAAATCGAGCATTGCATAGCTTTGACGTCCTGCACATTTCGCCTCAGTTCGAATCCGACCAAGAATATGCCACGCAAATTTCTAATTTTAGAAAGTTAATTTTATGCCCGCAACGCGCTACCGCCCAGCATATCTACATACACGCATACATATGTACATATGCGTGCATTTATGTGTTGTAGAATTAGCTACACACATTCATGCTTATGTTCGTCAACCGTCGGCAAACACACACACACACACATGCTTGCCAATGAAATCTTCACTCTACAGAGGTTGCTTGGCCGGTTGTCACTGTTGTATTTGCCATCACGCGTGCCTTCGGTTCAAGCCCGATTCACTGAAAGCTAAAGCGTTTGTTTCTACACTTGTTCTTATAAACGCAACTTGGATTCGGCTTCTGCCAAAAGGCCATTCACTGAAAATATGAATTTGAATAATTGCCGCCATCGAGCATGGCACCCATAAATGCTTAATATTATGCCATAAATAAGGCGTATTTCTGTGTTTAGCTAAATCTGATTGCTTTATTGAGTTGTATTCGCGGTCAAGCTGTTGTACTCACAAGAAAGTTGTTTTGAGCATTTTTGGATACACTACTTTGGGTAGAAAATGCGCCCAGTTGAATATTCGCCTTGAATATAAGTTTGTTAAGTGGTTACAAAAGCAGCCTAAGCGTGTATGTAATAGAAGAAAAACAGTTACTTTTACATTTCTATGAACCTAAGGTTTTATTGGTTTTATTGGCAATTAAAAAATGTAACTGCATAGAAATAGCGAATGCAATTTCGATTAATGTCAGTTGTTTTTTCAGTGGGTTAACAAGCAACGGAGCAACTAATAACAAGTACCGCCTTTGATGTTGACACAGTTTTCCATCCACTATTGCAATTATTTCATACGAATAACAGAAACCATTAAACAAACGTATACGCACATACACCTGCGTTCACAGTAATAGCAGCACGAAATATTGCAAAAGTTTGAGTTTTATTTATTTTTATTTTTTTACAAAAATGTAGTTCACACTACAACAACAACTATATAACTCCAAGTTTTAAACATTTAGTCAGAGTTTCTAGGAAAATTCTTCTGGTTATGCAGTTTTAGAGGTCATGCAATTTTGGCTGTGCCAGTTTAAGGGGGGACCCTCATTTAGACGGTCGAAAAATGCATCATTTTTGGGAATTTTTTTCTCAGGTAAAATAACTTCAAACGTTTTGTAATTCATAAAGTACTTTAATAAATGTCTTGACTGAGAAGAGAAGAAAAAAAACATTTTAAGTATGGAAATATACACCTCGTCCATGGCACCTCATTCTATCTGTGTACATTCTAGCGCTCTGAATTTTTTTCTGAAATAAAAAAACCAAATTTTTTTTAAAACTTTAGGATAATACCTTCGATGTGACATTTTGATTTAAAAAAAAAATGTCGAAATTGATATTTTTTACCCAGTTTTATGTTAAAAGTGATTTTTCATGCATAAAAATTGACTTTAAAATTACAAAAAAATATGAAAATCTTTTTTTTAAAAAAAACACTTAATGTCACATTGAAAACAATTTAATTATCTTTAAAATGAGCTATTGTAAAGCCTGATTGGTTCAATACAGCGTTCTCAATTGTGTACACAAAATCGAAAAATGATGTTTCGAGAAAAACGCGTTTAAAGTTTTGGATACAGGCGATCAGGCCACCCGTCGCGTCCTGTTAAAAATTTTGTCACTCCTTCAAAAATACAGATATCGACTTGAAATTTTGAAAGTATATTCTTAAATAGTTGTAGAATAGATTAAAATTATTTCCAAAAAATCGATTTTTTTGACCCGATAAATGAGGGTCCCCCCTTAAGGGGGCAGATACCTGTAAACGACCATATTTTCCCTGATTTTCATTAAAATTATTTAAAATGAAGAAGTCAATATATTTTTTTCAAAATTAGCATACAGTTTATTTATACATTAAAATAATAAATTTTTTTTTTTTTTCAATTTTAATAATTTAAAATGGCGGATGTACACTCAATTCTTCCAGGAAGGTCGCAGCGGAAACGTGTCTAAAGTCGGCAACGTAACTATACCTCTCCCAGCGCTCGAACGCAAAGAATAGAGTCGTCACTGTTGACGATCTATAATATAAGAAATACTTAAATTTACGTTCTAAAAATTTGTTGACACATTCTGAAGGGATTGTATTGAAATTTTTCGAAATTTTACAGGGGTTACATACGTCCAGAATTAACAAAAAATCGATTTTTGTTTTCGAAATTAATATTTCGAAAATATATAATAGTATTTTAAGATTCTACTATAAAACTTTGATGCGCAAATTCCCAATATTATAGCTTCTACAGACCATTAACTAAAGGATTTTTCAATTGGCGCGGGTCGATTTTGGCGCCCTGTGGCAGCCATTTTGTTTTGGTGACATCTGTCAAATCTTTTGTTTATTATTCAGTTGCTTATGCCAAATCATCATGGCAAGTTACACGATTGAACAGCACGTTCAAATGATAAAACTTTATTATCAAAATGAATGTTCATTAACGCAAACGCTGCGCTCATTGCGCCCATTTTTCGGTAGACGTGGTGGCCCTTCCAATTTCTTGTGGCCTATATTGAGCCATATGGACCTAGACGACATGTGGTTCCAGCAGGACGGCGCTAACAGCAAACGCCATTTTATTCCATTTCAACATCTACCCGCCCTTATTGAAAAACCCTTTAGGTAGAGAGCGGTCCGCCCGCTTCTGTACCTCAAACTTTAAACCCGTTTTTCTCGAAACTACTTTTTCCGGCACTGTCTGCATGATAACTCATACAGTTTTTAATATTTTTTGATGCAGTTGTTTTTAATATCCGAAAGTGTTTTCTCTATAGATTTGGTTTTTGATATTTTTATTAAAAAATTTTATAAACATAATTAAAGTTTGACTTTTATGACGTAAAACGCATACTTTTTTTAAATGCCGTAAATTGCAAACTTTTTCGAAATTCAAAAATCCGGCTGGACAGACAATAACTACAATATTGTGCGTAAATTTTATATATATATTTTTTTTTTGTTGAGAGTATTATGCATTTTCTTCCATATAAAGGTTGCTCGAAATTTTTGATATAGAGAAATTGCGCAAGACCACCAGCAAAAAGAAAAAAATGACAAAAATCTGCGCGATTTTTTAGCTACTTCAAACTTGCAGTTTATTTTATAATACCAAAATTCAATGGACTATAAAACTGCATACCTTAATTTTTTCTTAAAATTCTAATTCAATTTTTTTTTGTATTTTTCTAATTTTGCGCAACGCCTGAAATTTTAAGTTATATGGGTTTTATTGTAGTGGAAACTATATTTTTATAATAAATAAGTAAGTAAATAAATGGGCAAAACGTTGCAATGTGTCGCGCTAGGGATCCCTACAAAATGCTGTATATCAAAATTCTTTTCGTACGAAATACTGTAAATTAACGTAACAAAATTCTGCAGTGACAAAATTCTGTATTTACAGAATTCTGTATTTACAAAATTCTGTACTGTCTTAAAAAAATTCTGTATTGACAAAATTGTGTATTGACGAAATTCTGTACTGACAAAATTCTGTACTGACGAAATTCTGTATTAACACAATTCCGTATTGAAAAAATTTTGTGTTGACAAAAGTCAACGAAAAAAGGAGTTCTACGCAAAAATACGGTGGATTGCGTAGCCGGAGTTGGACTGATGAGGGTTATTTTTTGAAGCGCGGCCGAAGGCCGCCCACGCGAGAAGAAGTTCTACGTAAAAATACGGTGGATTGCGTAGCCAGAGTTGGACTGATGAGGGTTATTTTTTTGAAGCGCAAACTGAAGAAAAAAGTGCGCACTTTTTTTATAAAATTTGTTGAATTTCTTATCATTTACTTACAGCATTTCGTCAATACAGAATTTTGTCAATACAAAATTTCGTCAATACAGAATTTCGTCAATACAGCATTTCGGCGATACACACTGGGGATTTTTGTACTGAGATGCGGAAAAAAGTATACATACCAAAAAATATTTACATTTTTACTACTAACGAAGTTGTATATATTTGTGTATGAAAAGAACGTGTTTAAAAACATTATTTTTTAAAACTATTTTTTAAAAAAAATTTAAAAAAAAATTTTAAAAAATAATGTTTGGAAAGAACATGATTTAAAACAATGTTTAAAAACTGTTTTAAAAAAATGTTGAAAATCAATGTTTTTTCCATATAGAAATATATACTACTGCGTTATTTGTAAAAATATGAAAATTTTTATATGGACTGCCGACAAGTGAATAAATAATGAACAAATATTTATTTTTAATGATGTCATACATACACAAATTATACACATTAGATATTCATATAAAACATATTTTTTTGCAAATTTTATTCTTGTAAAAGCGCAATTACTTCCTTGCTTAAATCACTGTGCTTTTTCTTATTGAAAGAAGGTGTCAAATATGATATCAACGGGTCTGATGTCACCATCATTCGGTGCATGATGTCTTGATTCGTGGCAATTCTGCTGCATTTTCTGGAGTGTCTGAGTCTATACTTTTTGTAGTCTTTGTTTCGACATTCCTGAGCCTCTTCAGACAATATACCCACAGGGAAAATACAATTTTCCATTATATCCTTACCGTGTATGAGAATTTTATGGAGAGTAGTTGGCATATTGTACCATTCATACAAAGTAACAAACTTTTTTGCTGTCTCCATACAAAAATCTCCAAATTTTGTTGGGTTCACTGGCTCACGTATGGTTATGGCTTCAAGAATAACAGCAAATCTTTTAATTGTGTATTGACGAGTATACTCGTCATGCGTATAAATTAGTTACCATTGGCTATTTAAATTACAATTTTTGAGAAAAACTACACATATTCTCAAATTTCAAGATGTTTAGAATATTTTGAGGCTATGCTAATGAAAACCATTAACAAAATTATTGCCGCAGATTTTTTTTTTTTTTTGTTGCCCTGTGTTATCATTGCCAAAAAAAGGCAGTGGCGCCTGGTGGCACCTGCAATTGATTAAAAGTGAAAGAGAAGCTATTAAGGAACACGTTGATACTAGTTTCTGACCGTAGGTAAATGTAGCTCAACTTGCAGATCCAAGAATATAAAGGAATATGATTTTTTTTTTTTTTGTTTTTGTAAAATTAATTATAAATAGATAATCAAATGCTTCACAGCCTTTGTTCTTCCGGCTAAAATATATAAAAATATCGTACCCTAAATGAAAAATAAAAAATTCGAAGTCGGCTCAAGCAAAAGGAAAAAAAACCACCTTGGGCTTTGAAGTTTTTTCTTAGTCAGTTCAATACTATAAAACAATTATACTTTTCACATATCTATAAAAAAAAACTGTAAGTCGGAATTTAGTAATTCTTTTTGATTTTATTGTTGGTTCTATTCTGGAATTTAGAAATACCATTAAACATTGCGTAGGTGGTATGTTGGAAATTTGACTTTTTTCCGCAAAATCCCCAGTGTGCGATACAGAATATTTTGTACAGAATTTTGAAATACAGAATTCTATAATACAGAATTCTGAAATACAGAATTTTGTATACAGCATTTTGTAAACAGAATATTGTATCATACAGCATTACGTACCCAACCCGTCGCGCTATTATTATTATGACATTTAGGAAGTTTTATGCTCTCGAAGAAAGTAAAAAACCAAAGTTTCATAATTAAAAAATAAATCCACAGAAGTGGTTTAAAGTTTACTTTGTTTCAAGTTTCCCTAACTAGACTACTTCAGTTAAAGTCTCACATCTGCGGAGGCTTTTCTCTGATTTCCTTAAAATTTTGACACACCTTTAAGGAAGTCATATGTAGAACAGATTCCAAGTGATTTTTTTCCCGAACTGAATGACGTTGCGGCGAATGGGAATAAATAGATTTGGAGTAAAAACGAAGACTGGAAAATTTATAAAAAAAGTCATCCTTCAAAATTTGCAAAAATTTAACAAACTTGAAAAACTGTCATCCAAATTTTGAACTTTTCAATCAGAATCCTTAGAAAATTTAAATATGCGGTTACCATAGCCCATTCAATTTTAGTAAAGTAAG
Source organism: Anastrepha obliqua (assembly GCF_027943255.1). Classification (NCBI taxonomy): domain Eukaryota; kingdom Metazoa; phylum Arthropoda; class Insecta; order Diptera; family Tephritidae; genus Anastrepha; species Anastrepha obliqua. The sequence goes on from NC_072892.1 coordinate 24,734,208, forward strand.
ATAAAGCGTAGATTTGAAGTCGAATTTTCTTCGATATAAAGTGCATGTTTGGAAGTCATTTATATGGAAGAAAATGCTCAACATCTCTGCGAAAAAAAATTGTCCATAACTTACTTGGCTACAAAATTTAATTGGCTGTACTCAAATAATAGTAACGGAAATGTTTAGAAAAAATCATCTGAATAAAGCGTTGGAATTTTTTTTGTTGTTGTTTTGAAAATCATGAATTTTGAAGATTTGGAGCTTTGAGATATACATAGTTTTTGTTGTAGAACGCGTTGTACTTTCATGGAGGTGGTCATCAAAAGACTGCAACGTCTCGTGAAATGGTTCAAAAAGTGTTGAAGAGACTTGAGCGAAATCCCCGACGAAGTGCCAATCAAATGGCGAAAGAACTGAAAATATCTGCATCGCCGCATACTAAAATGTGATCTCAAAGTCAAGATCCAAAAGGCGCATGGTCTCACACCAAAGCAGCAACTAGTCAGACTTGAGAGAGCGAAGGAGTTGCTGCGCTTGACCGAAAGCGGTCAATTGCGGAAAATTGTGTTTTCTGACGAGAAAATTTTTCAAATTGAGGAATTAGTAAACTCCCAAAACGATATGGTTTATTTGACTGACCGTTCATACAAGATTTTGAGTCATCGATTGGCCACCAGGAGGTAGCACCCACCACAGGTAACGGTTTGGGCCACTGTAATCCCACCGTTTTCATCGAGCCTAGCCTCAAGGTAAATGCGAAATATTATCGGGAAAGTATTCTGCGGTTTGCTTTCAAGCCGTGGGCAGACAAACATTTCGGTGATAGACCAGGAATATTTCAACAGGACTTGGCACCGTTTCACAAAGCTCGAGCGTACCAAGAATGGCTAAAAAACAACGTTCCGAATTTCATAATGTCCACACAATGGCTCTCAAATTCACCAGACGCAAATCCGATAGATTATTCTCTTTGGGCCATTTTAGACAGAAAGGTCCGAACTAAAAGATTCACCAATCTCGAAGCGCTGAAAAAAGTCATTGTCCGTGAGTGGGCCAAAATACATGCAAGTCATATTCGGGCAGCTTGTGATTCGTTACTGGACCGTCTCAAGGCCATAGTTAAGGCAAAACGTGATCATATCGAGCAAGAGAAAATTGATTCTTAATTTTGTAGTATTTTCACACATTTCTTACTTTAAATTGAATAAAAGTAATTTTCCAAACTAAATTTATGGTTGTTGTTGTTGTTTTAACAGTAATACAAGCCCCGTCAGTGTAGGGTATATCACCGGTCGTCTTCGTCTGTCTCATCTAAAGGTAGGCCCAGGAAACATGCTGTTTCGACGGGTTGGGTCCAGAGGGAGAGGGGTGTTAGATGAGTAGGTTTGAGGGGGCATATGAAGAGGTGATTAGTGTCGTGCGGAGTATCTTCACATGCCGGACATACTCGTATGTTTAGTATGTGGGGGTCAATTCTGGATAAGTAGGAGTTTAACCTGCTACAGTATCCAAAACGTAATTGTGCCAATGTTGCGCGGATCTCACGGGGAAGCTGGAGCTCTTCATCTGCAATAGGTGGTGGTTGGTCTCCGATTACGGCATTCACAGGGCGGAAGCTTAAGAAGGTGGTAACAGTCTCCCGATGAATGTCGTTTATTGACTGTCTAAGTATTGTCTGGTCCAGTATATTTTTGCTAACATTTCTGCTGACATTCCCATGGCAGCCGGTTCTATGTTACCGGAATGGCTCGAGTTTTTCCCGTCCAAGGGCTACCGCCCCAGTGAACTAGCCCTGTCTAGTGTACAGTATATCACCCTAAATTTATGGTATTTTTAATTAGTTACACTTCGAGTGCCGGACCCTGTAAAACTTGTTAACTCGTCCCGTTACTATTATTTTGAACACAGGTGTATTCGTCGATATTTACTGCAACAAGCTTAATGACATTTTTTTTATCACAAATAAACTACATACACGTACTTATTTGACACCCCTATGGTAGAATCCAAATTTTCGTATTTACTACAATAATTAGTAGCTCCACTCCTCAAAATATGTATAAAAAGTGTATGCTGTAATCCGTTTGTAACTCTCCACCGCGTTGCCAACCAAAAACGTGAAATTTATAGTTTTTAATCAGCTGCATAAAGAAATAAATAATCAGCAGAAATAAATGAACAAATATCATTGCAAATTTAAAACTATCATTTTTTAGCCATTTGTAAAGAATTTTTTTTTAACTATTGTAATTAATTTAATGGACTCTGTAGCTGTTGACTTTTTTAATGTGCTGTATGCTGCATTCAAACGTCCATTTCACGTTCCACTAACGTCGCTTCTACTCCATAAGAGGCACCTCCCTTGATGCCTGATGTGCTTGTGTGCAGGCTTCTTAATTCAATAAACTTTTCTTCTATGTCGTTAAATGTATGCATTTTGCCTTCACGTCTGATTTATTGGTGGACAATTTATCGCAAGATGTTCAGTCCGGTTCACTTGATTAGAGACATTAATTTTTATGGAAGAAAATGGATATTAAGGGGGTGTAGTGTAGATTTTTGAAGAAATCTAAATTTTTTTTTGCATGCTTCCAAAGTTTAGACATTAAAGAATATGTCATTAAGAAGATTTTTTAAAATTCCTATTTTGTCATGAGTTAAAGCCTTTTTGGTGGCTTGGCATCAGTTCCGATCCATCTTGTCTGAAGACTTTGAACGCATTTTTCTCAAAATTACTTTTTTCGAGCTTGCAGTAAGGATATCTCGAGTTCTAATGGACCGATTTACTTGAAATTTGGGAAGGATGACTTACCTCGAATCTATAACTTTTCACTTAGAATTAAAAAAAAACGAAATTGTTTTTTTTTTTTGTTTTCTTTGTACAGCTCTTCAAAAACCGGGCGAAATTCATGCCTCTACACTAGAATGCTCCCTTAAAGCTACCGTATTTGAACTAGTAATCCAAGGTTTTCTTATAATTTAAGTGAAGACCGTAGTTTGCTCGAAAATAAACATGCAGAAAAATTATTCTACAGGGTGGCGCACGAATCGTGCTACAAAAACAAAACGTAATAACTTTTTTTCTAATCAATGTATTTAACTTTTTGTTTTTTTATTGTATAGATAATTCAATTTTATTTTATGTAACTAATTAGTTTTGAAAATAATAGAACGTAAATGACCTCCATGCTCATTCACGCATATGCGACACCTGATGAGAAAATTGTTCATTGCGCACTGAAGGGTTGAAGTCGGGATCGCCTCAATTATTGTTGTGATGGACTGCTTCAATTCAGTCAAATTACTTGGTTTTGCTTTATACACCTCTTGTTTGAGATAACCCCCATAAAAAAAATTCTGGTGCAGTGAGGTCAGGTGACCTTGGGGGCCAGCGGAAAGTGGAATTTCTGGATATCAATTTATTTCTAAATTTTCGTTGGAGCTCCTCCATAACCGGTCTGGCTATATGTGCAGTTGCTCCATCTTGCTGGAACCAAATGCTGTTAAAAGGGATACGTCTTCGCCGCAGTTCTGGATAAAAAAACTCCTTCAACATGTTTAAATAACGGTCCCCATTTACAGTCGCTGTTACACCGTTTTCTTCGAAGAAGTATGGCCCGACAATGCACCTTGATGAAACTGCGCACCACACTGTGACTCGTTCTGGGTGCAGTTCCATCTCATGGAGTATTTGCGGATTTGATTGACTCCATATACGGCAATTTTGCTTGTTTTCATTGCCGTTTAGATCAAAATGGGCCTCATCAGACATAAACAAGCAATTTATGAAGTTGTTGTCTTCTTCGGCCATTTCAATAATTTTTTGACAAAATTCCAGGCGAATAGGCAAATCCAGAGGGTTTAATTTGCTTGTGATTTGAACTTTGTACGGAAACAAGTTTAAGTCATCATGAACTATCCGCTGCAATGACCGTCTGCTAACTCCAATTTGCGCCGACAAGTTACGAGTCGAAACTCTTGGATTTGCCTGAATTGACGATGCTACAGCCGCGATTGTGGCTTCGACCCGAACATGGGGATCTCGATGGTACGGTCTGCGTGCGATGCTTCCAGATTCAGCAAACATGTTCACCAGCCTCATAATGGTCCATCTGCTCGGGGGAGTGCCGCCAAACTCCCGCCTAAATTCCCTTTGGACGGAAATGATGGACTGCAAAGCATGGTACCGCTGCACTATCCAAATCCTCTTTTCGGTATCCCAAGCCTCCATTTTTTGTAAATCTAAATACTAATCTGCAAAATAAAAAAAAAGCCGATTACTCACACAGAAAAAAAGTTATTACGTTTTGTTTTTGTAGCACGATTCGTGCGCCACCCTGTATCTAATGATATTTCACAGCAGTAAAACTTCAGCAGTTGTAATATTGTACTTGATTTATTGGTTCACTTGAGTAGAGGCGCTCAGTTAGCCTATATTATTTGTGCAATAAAGCTGTGAAAAGGGATAGTTTTTCAAGAATTCATTGTGTTTGGTCGAATAATTTTTAATTCTAATAAAATAGGATAGCAGAAAGATTTAGCAGATCGCGAAAAAGGACAAATCGATATCTTGACCTCAGAGGGTCTTTCAAATTGTCATATAGCCAAAAAGCCATTTGTCGAAGTCTAAATGTTGTGAATCTTTACGTGAAAGAAGGTGCCTTCTATGATAAGAACTACAAAGGCAGAGCTGCGGATGCTTTAACACCGAAGAAAACCTGAAAAATCATTAGAATTGCATCAAATTCCGTCCTTTCAACAGGCAAATCCATTATTTTTTATAGCTGGGTATATCGTCTTTCGTCTGATATCCCTACTAATATCATAATCACATAAACCTTTTTTTTTAAATATAGCCCTTTGAATCTTTAAAAAGGCACTCGGGTCTGACTATTTTTTTGTCCTGTTCGAGGATCCTTTTTAATAGGTTATATCCATAAATCGATAGAAAATTAAATTTTAGGAAGCTACCTGGAAGCTCGGCCGCTATAGCCGAATGGATTGGTGCGTGACTACCATACGGAGCTCACAGAGAGAACGTAGGTTCGAATCTCGGTGAAACACCAAATTAAGAAAAACATTTTCCTAATAGCGGTCGCCCCTCGGCAGGCAATGGCAAACCTCCGAGTGTATTTCTGCCATGGAAAAGCTCCTCATAAAAATATCTGCCGTTCGGAGTCGGCTTAAAACTGTAGGTCCCTCCATTTGTGGAACAACATCAAGACGCACCGCACAAATAGGAGGAGGAGCTTGGCCAAAAACCCCAAAAAGGTTCTATACAATATATATACCTGGAAGCTCAAGTCGTTAGCTATAATAGAAATATGTCATATGTTTATACTTCATCTGTCTCGTAAAAATAAAATCAAACAATGATATCTAATTTTCGATACATTCCTACTATCTTTTCTTTCATGGGCGTCCAATAACAATGTGGTAACAACAAAACAGGCCAAAGCACTCGGACGTGTTCTGTTCGAGCAGGTGTGTCGACAATTGAATCTTCTCGAGGCAGATTACTTCGGGTTGGAATATCAGGAAATCTCAACACACACTAAATATTGGCTGGACCTTGAGAAACCTTTAAATCGACAAGTCGGCCTGTCACTCATCGATCCGGTGCTTCGCTTCTGCGTTAAATTTTACACTCCTGACCCAGCGCAACTCGAGGAGGAGTACACAAGGTAAGTTTCGTTCGAATAGAATTTAATGCTCGTTAGATATTGTTCTACACATACAAATGACTGTATTTAAATACAATCACAAACGTAGATAAATGCAATCAATAAAACCAGCATTCCACATCTGAATTTTGTTATTTATGGCATTGAGTTTACCACCACTTACCACCACCAATGCTTTTTCAGGTATCTTTTCTGTTTGCAAATTAAACGAGACTTGGCCAATGGGAGTTTGCAGTGCAACGACAATACCGCCGCCCTAATGGCCAGTTACATAGTGCAAGCGTCATGTGGCGATTATGTGCCTGAAGATTATCCTGATCATACATATTTGTCATCATATCGCTTTGTACCTCATCAGGATGCTTCTATGCAGCGTAAAATCATGGAAAATCACAAAAAGCATGTGTAAGTATAAATGTTGTGGCAAATAGAATAAGGGCACTTTGCTTACAGAGAAGATAATAGTTGATAAAACAAATCGTCGTTAAGTTGGTAATTGTAGACAAGGCAAGTAAAATGGTGCCGCAAATTGGCATATACAAGGTGAAGTCCAAAATAAACAAGACTGAGCTAAAATAGAAACGACAGGGGCTTTGTTCTGATAACTTCGAGATTATTTATTCAAAATAGTCCCCTCTCGCCTAACTGTTTTGCGCGATCTGAAGGCTTTTCGAAAGAGTGTGACAGGTCATTGACCGGATTGTCCTTCAGGATGTCGGTACAAGCCTTTTGTATAGTCTCTACAGACGCAAAACGTTTTCCTTTCCTTTCATGGCCAAATGTAATTTTCCGAATAGGTAGAAGCCACAGGGAGCCATATCAGGCGAATGCGATGAGTGATTGATGGTTAAAATGCGATTTCTAGTCAAAAAATCAGTCACAAGAGGGTATCGATGAGATGGTGAATTATCATGCAATAAGCGCCAGCTTCCTCCTTCGCGGTATTCAGGGCGAATTCGACGAATGCGATGCAACAAACGCTTCAAAACGCCGTTGACACGAACATCTTGTGGAATCGTAAAAACAAATTCGCATCGACTTGATTTTTGACTTCTCCAAACGCGATTTTTTGGGTGGTGGCTCGTCTGGGGTCTTCCATTTGGCGCTTAGTTTCAGGTTCATATTGGAAACACCACATTTCATCACCAGTTACAATGTTGTAAAGGAAGTTCTCGTCCTTCCTCGCCTCTTTAATGTGAACTTTCAAATGTTGAATTCTGAGCAATTTTTGGTCCTCAGTTAACTGGTGCGGAATATGTGTACAGACCTTTCGTAAGCCCAAATGATCAATTGAAATGCAATAAATCGATGTTTTGGAGATATTCAACTCCGATTCCATGAATTTCAATGTTGATTTCGGTTCATTTTTGATAAATTTACAACCAATTTCAAGGGAGTTTTAGGTGATTATTGATTTTGGGTGGTCCGTATGTTTATTGTCATTTATGTCCCCACAACCATCTCTGAAACGTATAAACCACTCATAAACTCTGGCACGAGATAGAAAATCATCGCCATGAACTTTTTTCATCAATTCAAATGTTTGGGTAAACGTTTTATCGATTTTAAAACGAAATTTGATATTAGCTATTTGTTCGAAACTCGTTTTTGTACCGATGACACAAACATACTGACACTTTAGAGGCAATAACTTCGCTTCCACTTAACCGAATGTCATCAAGCTTTTACTGGAAGTCAGCCAACGCTCTAACTCATTAAAAAGATGGCGCCACCAAAAACATTTCTATGAGGCCAGGCTCGTTTATTTTGGACTTTACCTTGTATATACATACTATAAAGGGTGATCAGATTGGAAGTACTTTTTTCAGTAGGGTTTATTTGACAGATCTCGCGTGACTACTGCCAAACTAAATACATAATTTTATACTGTATTCATTGACATTTCATCATGGAAAAACTTATGCCCAACAACAACGTTTAGAATCGTTACGAGAATCGACGTTCTGTGAAAACTTTCGCAAAGACGAGGCAGCCGCCAATGTAACAGCGAATGGCGAACGCTATTGTGCCATGAAAAACGACTTTTTGATGACGCAAATCCAAGACGGCGATCTCCACAACATTTGGTTCCAACAAGACAGCGGACGGCGCTACTTGCCATACAGCACGTAAAACAATGGGTTTACAGGCCATGAAGCAATGGATTTACTGCGTTGTCGATTTAGGGAGTAGTTTATCTCTCGTCGTGGACCAGTGGATTGACCATCAAGATCGTGTGATAGCTTTGGACTTTTATTTTTGAGGGTTGGAGGGTCTAAATGCTTCGTTGATAAACCAGCTTCGATTGACAGATTGGAAGCCAACATCGCTAAAGTAATTCGCGAGATACCGACCGATGTTCTCCAATGAGTCATTAATTTTTGGTGTTTACAAAGGGGCTAATTACGACGCAGTTGTTGTGGGCAACATTTGAAAGGGACATGACTATCTTTCATTTTCATTTCATCTCACTTATACGATCTTCGTCGGTGAGCGAGCAGCGACCTCAGAACATTGATTGCACAAGTTTTTTACGGTGCTCGCCGCATAATGATTTTAGCTGATCCATGTATTCTGTGTGTTGTAATCCACATCGAAAATTGTGACAAATAATCGCTCGAAAATGTTCGCGTTTCAATACCATTTTTATGCCCGACTTGTGCACTTTCAGTTATACCTATAATCGTGAAAACTATTGCTAATAATTGCCTTATCTTTGTTAGCGGTCAGTCTCCTGCTGAGGCTGATTTGAATCTTCTGGAAACGGCCAGACGCTGTGAATTATATGGCATGAAAATGCATCCAGCGAAGGATGTTGAGGGCGTACCACTCAATTTAGCAGTCGCTCATATGGGCATTGCCGTCTTCCAAAACATCACACGCATCAACACCTTCTCGTGGGCGAAAATACGCAAGATATCGTTCAAACGTAAACGGTTCCTGGTGAAACTACATCCTGAAGGATATGTAAGTGGCGGCGCATAAATATCACACATACATATGTACATATATATAACTGCTGCATCTTATTATTGTCAATGCGCGCACAGGGTTATTATAAAGATACTGTGGAGTTCTTCTTTGAGGGGCGTAACGAGTGTAAAAACTTCTGGAAGAAGTGTGTAGAGAATCATGGTTTCTTCCGTTGTGCTGCGGTGCAGAATCAGCCCAGGCGAAAGGCGCGCGTTTTGTCGCGTGGCAGTTCCTTCCGGTTTGTTATATAATTTAATATTTTTATTGATATTATATGTTAATATTTCGCTAAATTATTTCTCTGAAATTCTACAGTTACAGTGGCAAAACACAGAAGCAAATAATCGAATTCGTGCGTGAGAATTATGTAAAGCGTCAAAACTTCCAAAGGTGAGTGTCGAAGTTTAATGCTAACAAATTTTTCACATTATCAATCGTATGATTTTTAGTTTCTATGAATCAATATTGTTGTTGATCAGTGCGGCCATTTGCGTTTTACTTATTTGACTTATGAAATATAAAATTAAAGTGTTTTGCTAAATATTGGCCCCTTCTACCAAGCCACGACTAACAAAGTACGCATTGATCAAAAGCAAAAAAAAAAAATAAAAATAAATAAATAAAAAAAAAAAAAATTAACACCCAAATTTACCGATACTGAAAAGTGAATTTAATTTCATTTAATCATTTGAAATTTTAAATGTAATTGCATTCGAGACAAAAGTACCAAGGGCATTACATTAGTGCACAGTGGCTTCTGTAATCTCTTTGTTCGAACTTGTCATAATTTCTAAGTGTGTTTAGTTTGCTTAAAATAAATCAAAAAACAAAAAAGAAAAGAAAATCAAAAATCACTTATTTACTGCTCATCATAAATCAGCGCCATTTAAACATCAGTTCAATTCACAGAATTCAGACTTCATTTATTTTAAGTCTTTTTGGTTTTTGGTTCGACACACTATTGATTTTCCCACTATCCATATATATGTATGTGCGGCTCGTATACGCACGCAAAGAACGCTCACAATGCGTGAACTCTCGGCTATCTATACATTCGTGCTTTGTTGTTATTAATTACTCAAAATTTATTAATATTTAACTGTTTTGATCAGCTGATAAGATGCTGAAAAAGCTCAGGAAAGAGAAGAGGATTTCAAATCGAATTGGTTGTAAAATATAATAATGCTTAAAAATTAAATTAAACTACATAATATGTAATATAAAAAAGATCCAATTTAACTTCAGTTGATATTCTTATTTAATTGAAACTATTTCCCTTAAATTTTACCATGATTTATTTATGATTTGAGTTTTTATTCTGTGTATATTGAATTATATATTTTTTATACATGTTTTGTATTTTGTATGTTGATTGGCAAAACTCTAGATACTGTTAATATATGTTTACAGTGACAAAAACTTATCTCCCGAACTGTACTTCATACTCATCAAATCATCTGAATTATATTTAAACTGCAACTAGAAAGTAGTTTTCTTTTTCAGTTTCTCTTTATAACAAATTTCATTGGGCACTACTTAGGCTTGGATTATACTATTTGAATATTTTTTTTAGAAAACACTGAATTCATAGCAGTTGCTTTCGTTTTTGTAACTAATTGCTTATTTACATAATGCTTCAAATACTCAAATATAAAGGTGAATTATTGATTATTGTTGCTGTAACGGACGGTATAAAACAAGTTTTTGAACTTTTAGTCGAAAAAAAAAACTTTTTATTTGAATGACAGTTCTTGGTCGGGTATTAGTCTCCAGTCAGTGGTAGTGCGAACTGGAAAATTAGAGTCTCATTCCTCGTTACTGCTTGAGTAATTGAAGCACTAATTTCCATCTAAATGTTAAAGTCTTGTGTTCCTCTCAACGAGGGCTATTTATATTATAACTGTGTAGTTTTATTAGAATAATTTTTGCATTTATGTGTTTTAGTTGTATATTCGTAAAGCTACTTTGTTAAAAACGTACAGCAGCTGGGTTTAATTAAACAAATAAAATATAAAAATGTTTTTGGTTTGTATCTAGTTTTGGATTTTAGAAACTTCACATTCCACGTATTTAAACATGTGCTTTATACTAGGGTGACTTATATATTTAATTTTATGTAGCTAAAAATATAACTCACAGAAATAAGTATATGTGCAGGGGTATATTCAAATGAAAAAGTACAATATAAAGAAGCAGAAAGGTTCAACCAATAATTTTAATATACCTATATTTAGGAAAAATAGGAACAAAAAATTATACAACAAAAATTCAACTTGCCGTATGAATTGGGGTGTTGTCTTGCTGGAAAGTCCAGTCGTCTCCGTATATGTTTCCCGCAAACTCAATGGGAACATTCTCTAATATTTCAATATAGAATTCTGCGTTGGGTCTTGTTGGAATAAAACAAATTGGAGACTTTCCACCGTGTCCGAAAGCGGCCCAAATCATCAAAGACCCGCCACCGTGGTTCCGCTTATGGCGCGTTTGCCGTGGTTGCCTAAGGTCCCGCCAATATTTCTGGCAACTATCTGGACCATCTAAGTTGAACTTTTTTTCGTCCGAAAATACAACGTTTCGGTATTCGTTATTCCAAAATTTATATTTTCCGGCAAAAAATATTTAATTGTCTCGTCCTCGACTAAAATTTTATGTATTCATCTATCGTTTCGGTATTCGTTATTCCAAAATTTATATTTTCCGGCAAAAAATATTTAATTGTCTCGTCCTCGACTAAAATTTTATGTATTCATCTATCGGTGGCCTCAAGACTTAAATGGTGTTTGACTTCCTTGCAAGACATTTCTTTTTGAGCAGCCAGACGACGAATTTCTCGTTTGCATCTTCTAGCGATGTTAGTTGATCTGCCGCTTCGTTTGAGTTGACCATATGTTTCTGAATTTTTAAGAAAGTTGCTAACACAGAATTTTTTTATAACTCGCTCTCTAGGCTTGCCAACCCAATAGGGGAGACCGGGGATGGTTGACTAACTTTTGACTTAAGCTCGTATATCTCTGATGTTTAATTTAATATAACAAAAACAACAATTGCTACCGATAAAAAACTATTCAGGTACCTAAAATACTATAATATGACCTATATATTCACTATTATAATACTTATTTTGCTGATTTTATAAACCCCTGACGCTTGGTCAACCTACCCCATGTCCGGGGCAGGTTGACTATATGCATGGGGTAGGTTGACTTAGGCAGTAATTAGTATAAATTAAGAAGATTGGTATAAAATAAAACACAAAAATTTACTAAATGATAGAAACTTTTTAATTAAAATGAACAAATATATATGTATATAATGAACAAAATACTGCAATCGTTACTAAAGTGCCTCTTTCAGCCGATGTCATTTTCCCCAAGTTTTTAATACCTCGGCTAGCTATGACTCTATTAGGCACGTGGACTGTTGTAAGTCCCGTCTCATCAACATTCCAGATATCACCTGGGCTAAGATTTAATCGTTCGTAAACTGTTTTCAAATTACCAAAAAAATCATTTACGTTTTTTTGGTTGGACGACGTAGCTCTAGACAGGCTCGTAGCTTGAGGTGATCTTATTGATAATGAGGGATGACGTTTTAAAAAATTAATAAGCCAATCTTCGCCAGCCATTAATTTTGTTTTCCAAGATTCAGGCATAGTTTTATTATTCTTTTTTGCGTATTCAAATGCAAACTTTCGTGTCTCATACGGTGTCAATCCATAATAAATATCAGCAGCCGCCTTCAAATAAGCTGCCAGTTTGTTTTCTTTGTCATCGCTAATATCTGCCTATTTCTTATGTACCCGGCCGTGTCCAGGGTCTAATCAGCTCTCGTGAGGTTAAGATTACTTTCTAACTTATTTTTTAGTTTAGTTACATAACGATGCAACGTTTTGTACGGGATTTGGTATTGCTTTGACATGGCGTTTATGCTTTCATTATCAAAAATAATCGCGTGGCAAGCTCTTTCTATGATATTTTTTGGAGAATTACCCCTTTCCGATTTTCTTTTGTAAGTTCTCATTGTCTGTAAAAATACAACAGTAAATTAGAATGTGACAGAAGACTATAGAGCAATTCCATGAGAGATGATCATGAAAGTAGGAGCGACTGGGGTTGGTTGACTAATTAGTCAACCTCCCCCGAACAAAATTTGTCAACCAGCCCCTAACGCCATTTTGCATTTTAATTGCTCATAATATGCAAACTCTGGCACTAACATAGGAGCAATACTGCGTTATATATAGTAGAACTATTATGTTTTTATTTGGCATAAGAACAAAATTGTTTCTAACAGATACATAGGCAATATAACAAAAAAAGTACGAGCTAAAAAAATTACTTATCGAGAACAAAAACACAACATGTGATCTGACTCACGAACGCCTTGCGACTGCCGCGGCTCACTTCGCACAAGTTCGCTGGTCATGGGGAGGCATCGATATTCATGATTGGTTGATGAAAATCACGTGATGAGGACGAGTTATTGTTACTTAGTCTACCTGCCCCTATAGCCAACCATCCCCGGTCTCCCCTACTGATCTCTGATTGCGCATAGGTATACTTATTTCATACGAAAACTTAATCTCGCAACACAAATTTGTAATAACGGTACTAAGAATAATGACTAAAGAAGAATTTTGCAAACGAATAGTTAAGTTGGACTGCAAATGCAGACTTTGGCATACCAAACAAAAATGTACCGTTACTATCAACAAAGATATCTGTATAAAAAACTTTGCACATATACTTATTTCTGTGAGGTAGGTAGGTGAAATGGTTGAATGCCAGTCTGGCACTCCTCAAGTAGCACTAAAACGCCGTTTTGATACCATAAATATACTCGGAACTATCAGGGAAACTTGGAAGAAGCAACCAATTCTTCTGTATAGGGTGACAAATTTATTTTTTAAATTAGTTAATTACGCAGGACTGCACATTAGCGTTAATTCTGCCAATAAACAAAAAAAAATGTTTTTGTTTTTTACACTCAGTAGCAAAAGTATGCGTACAAACTATTTTCCTTAGCATTTATGCTCATATATGTCAGAAAAATTAACAAAATTTTTAAAAATATTTTTTCGAATTTACCTCTATCCTTACTTAAAATACTCCACCAAGAATAATCTTAACTACTGCTTTTGCCTCTAAGCTATCGATAATCATCTATCAAGTCAGTCCATAAGTTCGTGCGTTTTTTAAAGGTGGTTTTAAAATTAATAAACATGCTTAATTCCCTGCTCAAAAACTTGCTTGTCCTTGGAGCCAAAATACGCTTCGATATCCCTTTTTATAGAAACAAAACTTTGCGTCTATTCACTAAAGACGGTCAATTTTTGTTAAGTGCCTCATTCGGGTTTGATAGCTGATGGGAATAATAATCAGCAGTTATCATCTGGTTTGGTTCCAGAAGTTCATAATAAACAATACCGGCCATATCCCACCAAATAGACAGGAGAGGAGAATCTTCTTGGTGTGAAAGCCATCTCTAGGGGTCGGTTCTGGTGTTTCATCTTTATCTAACCAATGGCGTTAGCGAACAGGATTATTGTAAAGGACCCATTTTTCATCACCAGTAACGATACGGTTCAAAAAACTTTCATTTTCAAGCCGTTGCAGCAGCTGAGACTCACACACATCCACTCTCTGCTGAAGGTTGGCGACGGAAAGTCTATGCGGAACCCATTTTCCCAGCTTTGAAACCTTTCCCAACTGAACCAGGTGTCTGTGAACTGTTCCATGCGATGAACTTAACCTCTGAGCTATCATATTGACTATCAAATTTGGCTCAGTTTCCACGAGTTCGAGCAAGACGTCGGAGTTAAAGACTTTAGGACGACCAGCGCGCGGGGCATCCTCCACGTCGCAGTTACCACTTCGGAATTTTGAAAACCACTTTTGCGCAGTCCTTACACTCACGGCATCCTCTCCGTGAATTTGAGATTTTATAAAAAAAATACAAAATTTGCCTCTTATACGCGTTCGAAGATTCCATTTTATTTTTTAACAACACGTGCTTCTATTCGCGATTAAAATCACTTGAGAAAATATCAATCAATATCACTCAAAGAAAATATAAATAGTTCCGTTATATTCCGCGAATAAGTGAAATTATGGGTAAAATACGCACGAACTTATGGACTGACCTGATATAATGCTTACCATCTATTGCGCAGCAAAAGTGTGCGTAAAAACAATAATTTGGTGCTTTCCCGAAGTAGCGTGGGTGCTAATGATTCATAAGTAATCAATTTTAATTGTATCTATAGAGGTTTCAAGAGCGTAAAAGTTCATGGAGGCCAAAAGAAAAGAAATTGATGTTGGTAAAAGAAAAATTATTATAAGATTTTGGAAGGAGGGAAGAACTTTTTGCGAAATAGGAGCAACCGTCGGAAGAACCAATTCCTCAGTCCAGAAAGTCATTAAAAACTTTAAAGAAAGTGGAGATTACGTATCCCGTCAACGAACTGGCCGACCTCTACTACTTCCAAATCGGGAGGAACGATATGTCGTGCAGCAAGTACAAATACCCCTAGGGTTACGGCAAGAAAACTTGCAGAAAACATCAATTTACAGTTTTCCAAAGATACTGTGCGAAGAGCTTTGAAAAAAGCTGGATTTTATAGCCGTGTTGCACGCATAAAGCCAGTGGTATCCTTAGTAAGTCGACAGAAGCGACTCGCCTTTACCAAAGAATATGCAAATAAGCCCAACGAGTTCTGGATTAAGGAGCTTTTCACGGTTGAGAGGAAGCTCTGCATTTTTTGCATTAAAGCTAGACAACTTGGGTGGAGAAAACCAGCGGCGGAGTAATGGTTTGGGGTTGCATGTGTGCAAAAGGAGTGGGAAACTTAGAGTTTATACCGGCAACTATGGATCACAAAGGGTATTTGGGCATCTTGAAAGATAATTTGAAGCCAAGTGTGGATAAATTAGGATTGGGGTCCGATTATTTGTTTCAACAAGACAATGATCTCAAGCACACTGCTCTTGTTACGAAGCTTTGGTTGTTATACAACGTCCCTAAATAGCTTAAAACTCCTCCACGGTCACCTGATTTAAATCCTATAGAGCATGTATGGGACTTATTGGAGCGTAGGATTCGCCAGCATATCATTACTTCCAAAGAAATGCTCAAAAATTTAATGATAGATGAGAGATATGTAGATGATAGACGTTTTGAAGTTAGTTGAATCGATGCCAAGACGTTAACTAGAGGCTATCAGAAGGAAAGTTTATCCAACGCCTTACTAATTGTAGTTCTAAATCAGTGCTGTCCAAAATGAAAAATGTGAGTGTATAAGTGAGAACGAGAGAATGGGAGCAGCCCAGGGAAATTTAAACCAAAATAAATAAATATTGGATTGGAGTAGAAAATTTTTGTGGGAGGAATCGAAATGCCTTTTGATATTACATCTATAGCTTCCTTTGAACGACTTGTAACATAAAAGGCATTGCAAGTCGCCAAAGGCATTTTCTAGTATAAAAAAGTTCTCACAGGGCATTGTATTGCATACATTAAGCGTCGCGGACAAACTCGGTGTTTATTCGTTGCTGGTTTCATAGATGACTAGATGTGAAACTCTTTTTCTCGTGAGAGCGCTGAAAAATGTGCATTTTTTATAACATTTTCCAATATTGCCACACCGGTAGAAACATGAATTGGGTATTTTTGAACCAAAGGTCTGGAATTTTTAGTTTCCATACCACCATTGAGGTTAGTGTTTAGTGTGCGGTTGCCCAATAGCCGTATATCACTCGTAAACACCTACATATACTAAAAATAAGCACAATCCGTATGAAATGTGTACATAAATAAGCCAAAAATTTAAAAATTTATATGTAAATGAAATTATTTAAAACTGATATACATAAGTAATTTAATAATAATAAAGTTATGAACCCGAAAATCATAAGTTATAATTAAAAACATGACTTATAGCGATTTTTTAATATAACACAGAAAGTGGGTAACAAAAAACAAAAATTCTCAAACAACGAACAAAATAAGTTAAAGCAGATTACCTTTAATTTTTGTAAAATATCTCAAACACAAATTCAGTTCCCTTACCTACGCTTTTCAACCATAGAATATTTACGTATATACAAATTTACATAAACCAACACACACTTCTCAATAAAACTACATTATGTACATAAGACTAATTAAAATTAGAAGTCGAAAAGGATATAACGAGCTTTGGATTCTACAAACTCACTTCAATTCAAATTATTACATTTCAATTGAATTAATTTTAAGACAAATAATTATAAACATTTCAACACGTCATTTCTCCATTAAGCAAAAACGAACTGTTTTCGTCAGTTATTTTCGGCGCGTTTCTTCTGGCAGTCTGCCATTTCGCCTATCAGCTGTTCAAAATCCCATAATGTGTGAGTGCTGCCAAGTTTTTAAACGTCCTCATGCGCGCGCTCACTCTCAAAATGAAGAAGTTTCACATCTAGTTATCTATGGCTGGTTTGCTAACGACTGAACGATGGAGAGTAAGAATACGTGTCATCAATTGATGTATGGGATGGACAGCACTGTTCTAAATGCTTAGTATTGTACCTGCCTTGATTTGTACGCAGACTTTTGCGCTCAATATCCTTGAAGTATTTTTAGTTTTGTTGCTGTTTTTGTACAATGTTTCTGTTTTTGGTAAATGTCTTTATACCAAAGTATGTGTGTTATAATAATGAATTAAACAAATAATAATTTAAGTTTGGAACATTTAGAATGGATTATCTTTTCAGTGAGTGAAAAGTTAGCTTTGCCTTGTACGCACAGTTTTGCTGCTGAGTGTATATCAATAAGCACAAGTTTTTATAACAAAACAAAATTTGTTCAGTTTATTATAAAAAAAAAAAAAATAAAAAAATTAAATCATTGAGCTGATTATCAAAAACAAAATCGTTTTGCTAACTATCATAATTTGACTTTGAATCCATTGCTAATATGAAACAAAAAGCCCGAGGAAATGCGCAAATTCATTAGAAGTCTTCAATAATAGGCTCTTGGCCAATCACAATAGATCACATACATACATACTTCTTTTCCTTCTTCTTAGCTGTGTTGGACCATAGATTCATCAGCAATCTTCCTCCAGTTCACTCTCTCTCTCTTGCTACTTTTTTCCAATTACGAATGTTCATCACTTTTGAGTCTGCTTCGACGTCATCAAGCCATCTCTTTCTTGGCCGACCTCTTTTTCTGCCTCTTATTGGACGTAAAGTTAACACAAATTTTATTTGTCTCCACGAATAGCCTGCTTTCTGTGCTTCTGCATCCACCTGGCGCCTCCATGTGTTGTCTGGTCTCCTGCTACTTCCTTGGGGATTCTAATCCGATCCACTTGCATTTGCGACATCGTACTAGCCCATAGGTCATCAGAGTTAGATTAGATTAGATTTGTGGGAGGTTGGACAAGCCCAAGCACTCAGTCAGGAGACCATTGTACTACACCCGGATAGTGAAGTGGGTGGTAAGAAAATGATGAAGAAATGTGGGTGGTAAGAGGGAAAAATTAGTTTGAGGACACACAAATCTCTTGGATTCATTGATGAGTCTTAAGAGATCCGGAAGAAGAAGAGTATAAACTTTATCCATGCTCAGAATATCACAACCCAGTAAGTCTGATTCTGGAAAACGCCGGACAGCTACAGAGAAATACCTCTGCAGTGTCGTCATCTTCAAGACAGGATAGGCATATCGGGCTGTCGACGATCAGTGTTACTTATGGTTTCAGGCCAAAATATAGTACCACCGATTTTACGTTGTCGGCGAAAATCCACAACTGCGTGCGTCTGGATATGTGCGCCGATCTCCAGACTTTATCCAGCACACCAAAGGCAGAACGTCCTTTGGAAATGCGATCGAGATAGCAATACTGCCGAGATAGCAAAATTCATTTATTACTTCTAAGGGGGTGCCGGCAATCTGAATAGCTTGCGTTTCGTTGATGTTAAGGCACTTAAATTTTGTTTTGCCAATGCGTAGTTCAGGTCTTCTAGATGTCCGTTCAGATCCCAGGCTATGCTTCTATTCTCCGCGCAAGCTTGCCGTATAACTCACCAAATACTAAACTGAACAGCGGCGAAAGCACACAACCCTGTCTGATAACAGTTTGTACTTGAATGCTGACATTCTAAGCATTTTTATGATTAACACGGCAGCAAGCGCCCGTGTACAAAACCTTAACAAGGCTGATTATTTTTTCGGCCTCTGAATTTTTGACAAAAATCCTTGTTATTTTTGAATGTCTCCTTCCCGATTCGCTTCCTTAAATCTCCCTAAAGGTTTTCAATGGGATTTTTGGTCGGTTGACTCGCTTGACCAAGCCATAATTTTAAAATTATTTTGTAAAAACATTTATGTACTAACATTGCGGAGTGTGGCCATTATCTTATATAAAAAGCCACCGAACTGGCACATTCTCCTCAGCAAATGCATCACTTATTGAAGTATGTCTTTGAAAATAAATTTGCTCATTTTATCGGTTATGAGGTGAATAGGTGCTATTCTATATCCAGCGAAGAATTCCCAAATCATTATGTTGCCGCCACCGTGCTTCGCTGTTTTTGTTTTTTTTTTTGTGAACTGTGGTGGGTTTGTCCTTTAAAACGTCTAACATTTCGCCCAACATCATTCCAAATAAATGTATTTTTGGTTCATCGCTCCAAAGTATGTTAGACCATTTTTTCATACAATTTGGCCCACTCCATCGCTTTTGAGCAAAACTTTTCCTCTACTTAACCATTTTTTCCTACACCCTGGTCCTCACCATGACTTGTGCTCTTGAGCAAAACTTTTCGTCTTCCTTAATTTTGCTTGCTTCCTCTCTCTTCCTCTGAGACTTTACGAGCTATTCTGCCTGGTACAATTCTCGCGGATACTACGTTACGTTGTTGATTTCAGCAGCAATGGCCTTTGATGACTTAGAAGAATCCCTCTTGGCAAGAGTCATAATTAAATTATCAGTGGTTCAAGTCGTTTTCTTTTCTTAAGGGTATTTACAACAACATTTTTGGACCATCCAAGTGAGTCAGCGATAAATTTATATGATTTTTTTTTTTGTTTTTAAAGACTGAAAACAAACCTCCGCTTCTCAACTGTGCAATGTTGCGCACGACCCATATTGGAAAGAAATTCACATTAATAAAAGCCAACGTAGCCGCTGGATATTTATTCGCTGCGCTATGTCTTTGCTGTCGTAAAGCTCATACAGCTCATCGTTCCATCACCTGCGATATTCGCCTTCTCCAATGTGAAAACATCCAAAAATCTTCCACAGAATCTTTCTCTCAAACACTTCAAGGGACACCTCATCCGATATTGTCATCGTCCCAGCTTCTGCGCCATTCGTTCGGACGGGCATGATGAGAGCCTTGTAGAGTGTTAGTTTTGTTCGTCGAGAGAGGGCTTTACTACTCATTTGCCTACTTAGTCCAAAGTAGCACTTGTTGGCAAGAGAGATTCTACGTTGGATTTCTCGGCTGACATTGTTGTCGGTCTTAATGCTGGTTCCTAAATAAACAAAGTCTTTTACAACCTCGAAATCTTAACTGTCAACAGTGACACGGGTGCCGATGCGTAAGTGCGCCGGCTATTTTTTGGATGACAGAATTACTTCGTTTTGTTCTCGTTTACACCCAGACCCATTCGCTTCGCTTTTTTATCCAGTTTGGAAAAGACAGCATTAATATCGCTACTGGCGTTACGTTCAATATTTTTCACTTAATTAGTTAAAATGCAAGAGTTATCCGTGAAGTACCTACTTACATATTTTACCGGCCATCCAAAATCACACGTTATGAAAATAGCCAATAAAGTAACTTGATATAATGACTATTTTAAATTCACCACGAAGCAGTGATGCCATTTGTAGAAGAAACGAAATTTCAATAGCCTTAAATTTTTCCGAGCGGCACAAGGCGTACCTATTCTGATGGCCATAATTGTATATTTCTACTCATTAACATTTCACTAAAAATATGCACGTGAAACGTTTTAATGTTTGTCTTCGAAATAATGTAGTATTTATTTAATATTTAATAGTAATTAATAACAAAATATTTATTAATTTTATTTATATATTTATTACAAAAATTAAGTAGTTCAAACTTTGAAGTGGCACAGTGTGGCAGGTGTTTTGAAAATTGTGATTTTTCTATCATAAACATTTCTTAGTTTTAAAATCTCTTTTTGTTGGTATTCACTCCCTGTTAATGATTTTTCTTTCTGATAATTTCTGGTCTAGTACTATTTTCTTCGTTTTTATACAACAATGCATTTACTTGTAATTAATTTTTTGAGTGTTTAGTTGTTGTGTAATTGTTTTAAACAATATAAATCTGTTTTGCGGGTTGCTGCTTAGTATTGAACACTCCATTAGTTGATATTTTAGTTATGTTTTTATTCCAAAAATATTAACCCGATTTGTAGAGTTTTCCATTAAATAGAAAAGATAATAAACATTTCGTTACTAACATTGTTAGTACCAGTAAAATCATATAAAATAAATTCCTATAAAAAATGGATTTAAAACTAAATAAAAAACGCATTAAATCTAAAGAATATAAACTAAACGAGCATGCAAATAAAAACGTGGTATCCTCTTGTCTTTTCTTTTGCTGCAGGTCACAGTCATTCCGGCAAGGGCCATTGAATGCTAGTAGCCGAAGTCAGTCGCATACGTATGTGAACTCCAGCATTTCAGCCAATCCCCTTCTCCCAATTGACACTGGTTTGTATTGTTTTAAAGTTTTACGTTTATTTTTGAAATTCATTTAAGTTTTTATTTTAGCCTTCTTATATGATATATATGCATATGTATTAGTAACGTCGACGTAATTTAGAAAATCCATTTGTCATTTATATTAATAAATAATTTTTAATTAACTTTCTTTTGTATTATTTTTATTTGTCACTATTTTGCCCACTAAAGCGGACTGGGATTATCGCAATCAATGCACCGCCTCGACGACGCTTTCTCTGACGAAGAAGGCAGCGGATACCTTGGATCGCCGACAAGACAATCCTACAGACCACACGCGTTCTCAAGTAAGTACACACATGCACACATACATTTATAATTTTTCACAACTTATAAAAAAAGGATCGATTTGAGTAGGACGAAGCTAAATATGTCTGTGTAATTATTATTATTTGTATTATAAAGGTCACAGCAGCCCAGGTGGAGATCTATCAGACGAAGAATTATGCTCCGGAATCGCCAACATTGGCGGCGGAACAGCAACACCACTCGGCAGCGGCTATGGACCAAATGAATTCGAACCGGTCTGTCTCTCCTCAGGGTCCGGGATCGTGGACTTCGCCCAATCACAGCAGTCAGCAGCACAGCAGTATGCGCGCCCAAGATCAGGCTCGTGCGCATCAAGGCGATCACAATTTAGGTAAGTGGAGAACATCAAAAATAAAAGAAAATAATAATAGTAAAAATAAAAAAAAACAAAACCATTCTGATTTGTAGTATTTTCTTTCATTATTTAAGTTAAGAAAATCGAATCTTACCTGCTTACATTCAAAACTTTATTTACTATACCTGATTTTATTATTATTATTGGCTGTATAAAGCGAGTTTCAGACGCCATTCATAATAAATCTTATTAAATTGGCTATAGATCGAGAATTTGCGTTTTTAATACTAGCGTTCCATCTTAAAAATCCAATGGAAACAAAGTGTTAAGATACCTTTCACTTACTTTTCAGTTTTGAGTTTTTTTTTATTTTTTCTTGTTCACTCCACTCGGGAGCATAGGGCCTCGACAATACTCTTCCATCGTGCACAGTTCGGGGTGTATGTGGTGGGCATCTGCCAACTCGCGCCTCCTCGAAGTATTTTTTGGCCGGCCGTGACCTCTGCTGCCTTGCGGGCTCCAGTCCAGTGCCATTCTCGTGATGGTATATGGTGGTATTCTCAATGTGTAACCTATCCATCTCTACTTTCTGTGTTTGATTTGCCTAAGGATGGGTTCCTCGTTCGTTAATCTCCACAGTGCGTTGTTGCTGGTCGTTTCGGTTACGTAGAACCCACTGTCGTGGGAACGCTCCACAGCGCGCTGTTGCTGATGGTGTTCGGCCAGAATATTCCACAGATGATGCGGTAATGGTGTTAGAGACCAGCCATGTTTCACTTCTGTACAACAATACTGACTTCACACAGAAGTGCAATATTCGCAGTTTAGACTGCCTGGAGATTTGAGAACTCGGCCATACTGTACGCGTTCGCCCGAACGCCGCCCTTGCTTTGTTTAGCCCGCAGTTCAGTTGACATCTTCATCTGCTCCACCATCCGCCGTGATAGTGCAGCCGAGGTAGCAGAAGTTTTCGACAAATTCCACCGGGCGCTCGTCAACCATTATATGCCACGATTTATTGTGGTTGACTCTCGTGGCTTTGGTCTCGGCGATGTTGACCTCCTGCCATTGCTCGCGAGTATGACTAGTTTGTTCGCCTTCGCATATCAGTTATTTACTTTTAAGTTATTTTTTTTTTAAGTTTGGCCCATAATAATGCGACGGTTTATAATTTCTTTCGTATGTGATGAACGTCCCAGTTTTCGGTGTTTTTTTCCAATATTCGTGACATTATTTCGGGACACAAGTAAAACCATGCTTTAATATTTCAATTGTGGCTGGTTAGTCTGCCTCAAAGAGTTCATCAAAATCCAAAAAGTTTTGACGAACTGTTCTTTGAATTGCCTAAAAGTGTTAAACGCTGTTAACCTGTATACTAGGGCGGGTCGATTTAAAAATCGCTCATTGCTCTGTGAAAATCGTATTCAAGGGATCAAAATAAGAAACTTTGCCGAAGGAACCATACCTCTAAAACGAATTCTGCTCCCCCCCAATTTGGGTCGAACGAAAAATCCCACTTTGACCCATTTAGAGTGCTCCAATCGAGTCCAAATGTATGACCGACCCCCACTACTTTGGACGGCCGATCTACCCGTGCCAATGGCACACCCCCTGGAACTCCCTGGGGGGTTCCCCATACAATCATTTCAAAATATCACCATTTTTGGCCTTTACATGAGAAAATAAACTAAAAAGTTCGACCCAAATTGGGGGACATCAGAATTCGTTTTAGAGGTATGGTTCCTTCGGCAAAGTTTCTTATTTTGATCCCTAGAATATGATTTTCATAAGCAATGGGCGATTTTTTTGCCTCCCCACAAAAGACACTAAACGTTCAATCCAAATTGGGGGACATCAGAATTCGTTTTAGAGGAATGATTCCTTCGGCAAAGTTTCTTATTTTGATCCCTAGAATATGATTTTCATAGAGCAATGGGCGATTTTTTTGCCTCCCCACAAATCGACCCGGCCTACTGTATACCAATCTTTGATTTGGAAATTGTTTCTGAAAAAAAGTACCAAAAAGCGCTTCGAGCAGAATCCTAAAAATTCACGTGACAGGCATAATTTCACCCTTAAATTTTTTTTTCAAATCCCCTTACAACATAATTTCTATTTCTGTTCTGTCATACAAGCTAAAGTTTGTTGTGTTGAGTTTCTGATTTTATAATAAGTAGATGGAAAAGAGTTTTGTGCATGGAGATTAATTTGGTGATTTTCGGTTAAAAATTTATGGTTTGTATTGATGACTGTAAAAGCTGTAAAACTTAAATTGATTAAAAATATTCTTTTGCTTAATTTTTCATCGTTCTTGGAATGAATTGACATTTGTGTGGCAGGTCTGAGCCACTTGTCCCACTTATACAGCAGCAGCACCCCTCGTCGAGTCTCAGTGGCATCCCAAGCGTATGTCCCTGCGTCGCCGCCGCTCATGCACACCAACAACAGCAACAGCAACACCATCAACACTATAACCACCAACACAGTGGGTCTATCGGTGGATCTCAGCAGCTCTATGGAATTGGAACAGGAGGAGGATTTGGGGGAGGAGGAGGAGGAATTAGTCGAGGAGGAAGCGGATTCGGACTTGACAGCATCTACCACCAATCGGGAGAGTATGGTATCAGCGGAGCCGGGCCCTGTCCATCATCAGCAGCTTCGGTTACAGGAGTCCCAATCGGAAACTGTCACCCCAGTCCATTATAGCAGTACCAATTATTCGATGTCTAAACAGTGTTTGCTTAATAATAATAACTCAACTGAAACTGATACGGATAATATCATATACACAGACATAAACGACATTCGACATTACAAATATCCAGACTTTATGAATAGTTCCAAAACCGAAAATAAAATATCCAATTCCGAAAACTTAAATCTCAATGATCGTAACGATATTTACGCAACCGTTAATCGTAAAACTAAATCCAAATCGCGAGAGAAACACTTCAGTGATGAGTTCATTGATGAATCTATACTGCAGTACGCGCTATCCAAGCAAATGGGTATTACGGATATGCAAAAGCATAACGGACAAATCGAAACGGATCGTGGGTTTTCAAGTCTTAATTACCAGTATCACAATGACTTGAATCATCCGTCTGATTCGTCGTCCTCTTATTTTGGAACTGGGTTTGGTACTAAACGCTATGCTGCGATCGAGCGTGCCAAACTGACACATTCCGAAAATTTTCTAACACCATCAATGGACTCCCAGAGCTCTGCATCGGGTATAGGTGGTTCGACGACTCGGCGTCATACGCACTCATTGCCACGTAACTCTGAATTGTCCGGTGTAGATTCTGTTGACTCCTACGATAGTCACTATATCACTCATCATGCTCACTCGTTTGGCAATTTGCGTCTAGGCACAAATATTCCAAACAGTTATTTGACGTTCAATGATAGCAAGCCGATCAGCTCCGCTGAAGAACACAGCGCTGCAGGTTCGCCCTTGAATCGTTTTAAAACATCTTCAGAAAAACTTGAATTTGAAATATCGTCAGGCAACTTGTATTCCGCTAGACAATATAATAAGGAGGAATATGAAGAGGAGAACATATACGACCAAGTGGAGAAGGAGCCCTGGTTGAAGAGCAGTTCTTGCAAAGATCTGTACGATTTTTCTTCATTTTATGAAAGCGAAAAGTCGAAGCCAATGACTGCTTTCGACAAGGAGTTCCTCTCGTTTAATCGTATTGATTCTCCCGTTACACGTTACGATGATTCGAGACACTCAATGTATATTACGAAAAACCATTCCATTGATGCCACACAAGACTTTTCCCCATTACCCAACTCCAAAGTGTATTCCTCAAGTTACCCTGGCAGCACTTACAATAGTCAAGATCAGCAACACAAGCGAGGCTATGGGCATCACGTTGACTATACCGGTTCACAAGACGATATCTCGCAGGATAGTTACGAATTACTTGAAAAGTATGATATCGACTTCTTTGTTGGTCGTCGTCGCTCAGATGATCAAATGCGTTCTTGCTCGCTTGATTCGGGTAACTACATACCGAGCGACGACGAGTCGGTTTCGGAACAGCATAAATATCGATCGGCAATGGATGTTAAGAGTAAATCAGCTGTTGATATTATGAATGAAATTTGGGACTCAGAAGATCCACGATACTTGCCTCGTGAGAAGTTATCGGTCAAGTCAGACGGTAGCTTTTATAAAAAAGTCAAAGAGGCTCTCTCACGCACGTCCAGTCAAGAGAGTCGTAGTGAAGTGTTTGAAACGAAAATTTCGCGTAGTTCAGACTCTAGTAAAAAATCACGTGATAGTTTGTATCACACTGATAGCAAGAAATCACGTGAAACAACCAAAAGTAAGACTTCAGTGGCATCTAGTCAAGATTCTAAAGAGTCTCTGGTAGGAGACTGCTTTGGTCGCAATTATGAAATGCCAACTACAACCGGAAAGAAACTAAAACATTTAAATAAAAAGGAACAATACGAAAAGTACCAGCAGTCTAGTCAGGAATCAAAGAGCGACTATTACGATGCCGTAGAAGGTGTTGAAACCGATAGTCTCTGTGGTCGACCAAAGGTAAAAAGCCATGATTGCTTGTTGTCCGACACACATAGCTCCACAGCGAACAGTTCGTTCTACGACAGCCGTGACACATATTCAACGTTTCCAAGCAATAAATCACATAAAACTTCTAAGGTGCATTCGATCAGCCTTCAAAATGTAGAAATTGAAAGAAATACCAAATCATTTGGAGGTAAATCACCCGATGCTGCTTCGGCACCCACATCAGGTAAAAAATGCGAGGAAAAAGAAATTCAAACTAACGATTCTATCGATCAAACAGCACCAATTAAGAAGGGAGACACACAGTCGTCAAAAATTTCTGCTTTCCGACGTCGCTCGGATAGTGAAAATATATTCAGTTTTGACCAGGACCGCATCGAATGCATTCAAAATTATACGAAGCAATGGGAGGTCCGAGGCAAGGACGAGAAACCCAAGCAAAGCCCCGAGTATCCCTTAACTCCCGAGCTAATCTCAGAATTTGAAAAACAACAAGCGCGTGCTGCCAAACAAAAAGTAACGCGTAAAGAAGAATTGATGGCTAAAACTCATTTTGAGGAATACAATCCGATTATGGCTCCACTAAATTACGCACACGCTACAGTGGAGCGTACTAAAAGTGATCCAAATTCCTTGGCTAATCGCGCGCGTCTTGGTAGCAACTCACGGCGCCATGTTTTGATGCATCAAAAGTCTATAGATCTAACTCCAGCCGATTCCAGTGATGAAGATTATGTTTACAAGCAAATACCAAGTGCTCCGCCACTGTGCAAAGCGCATGGTAATTTTGAGATCCCAAAGTGCTTTGATGTGCCGCAAGTTCCGGTTGATATACCAAAAACTGGATTCGAATTGCCGAAGAGCTTCTTCAGAGAGTACGACAGACGTTTTCCAAAAGTGTTGAAGGACGACATACCATATGTCTTACATAAGCGGCATGTCATGAATGGAACAGCCCCCTCACTTGGGGAAAAGAAACATACGAAACCCAAGTCGCCAAAATCACCAAAGTCACCGAAATCTCCAAAATCTCCGAAATCGCCAAAGGCAGAAGCCTCAAAAGTCACCGCAACCTCAGTTAGCCAAGCTGCCGATTTTTTGCCAGACATACTTGACAGTTTGTTACCAGCTGAGACCAAAGAATTTCTTTTTACTCAAAATATTGATCTATCTAAAGTTGACCCCATAACTTTGGAGGTAGATAAGTCCATACCGACTATAGAATTGTCTTCGCCGAAGCGAGATATTACAAAACAGATGGATCCCTCATTGTTGGAAAAACTAAATAAAAAACTCAGTCAAATAGAGAGTGACTCCGCAACTTCATCTCGTACAGAGAGTATCCAACAGCAGAAGAATAAACTTGAGCAAAAGCAAATAGAACTTATCCAGAGTCTTCGCAAAGAGCTACAAGCCAATACTAGAAAAGTGGTAAAGCCGCGTGTAATACCAAAAACCAAAATTTCAAACAAACCTAAGAAAGCCAAAACTCGCATCACATCTTTTTCCTCTGATGATGAAAGTCTTGATTCCGATGATGTTTTCGGTTCGGCAGAAGCAATACCCGCTCGACTTGAGTTCTCGCCTCCCCAATCACGTAAAGAAATCGAACCAATATTACGCATAGAACAAAGTCGTTTGATATCAGCAGCATGGGGTCGTGGACAGACGATGAGCTCAACGGAAATTGAGGGGTCACCACCACAATGCCGCCGACTTGCTGAACTGGAAAGTCGCTATCATACACAAAAACTTGATCCGCAATATGCCAATACGACAGAGTTGAGACGCATTTCTGAGCGATCGATTTCGATTCCGTCCTCAGAAGACGAGCCACCACTGCATGTCCCTACAAGACGTATGGATGAATGTACAAACGATTATCAACGCAACGAAAATATTCCGTCGCCAATATTAGAACACGCAGAGTTTTTCCGAAGCAATGATGATATTTACGAAACTTGCCAAGAGGAAAAAATTACCGAATCTGATATTGATTATACCCTTAAGAAGAAATCGTCGCCACGTACTGAAGTACCAAAATCAAAAGCTAAATTCATCGAAGAAATTATAGACTCCTCAATAGTGATGCGGTCCAAAGGTCATGCTCCAATACTATTTGCGCATGCTCGCCTCAACTTGTCTGAGGGTTCGGTTTCGCTACAACGACAAAAGGCGGCTCAAGAGTCACCAACAACTGAGAGACGTACTAAGAGCCTAGATACTCCAGTCATATCATTGCACAGACTTCCACCTATGAACGCATTTTCATCTAAAGATGATACCGTTGGGTTTGAGGAGGAAGCCGAAATTTTGGAGGAGAAATCTCTTGAGCGTGAGTCTGGTGGCCAGCAAGATGATGACACCGCCGATAGTGTGCACTCTTGCGCAGGTTCTATACCTACACAAACCAGTTATTATACTGTAGGAAAGGATTCTCTATTCAACACAGTGACCATTGATGATGAAGAAATTCAGTTGTTGGATCAGCTGAAGTATATTGAGAAAATTGCATTGCAAGGCGTTAAAATTAAGACAAAGAAAAAATCAAAGATGAAACTAAAAAGTGGAGATCACCTAATTTTAGACATACCAAAGTATCGTTTTACCGATTGGTCGCCATACAGCTCAGCCAATAGCTCTCGGAAGACATCTCCAGGAGTTTCGCGTGCCAGTAGTATTGAGAGTGCTGGAAAAGGCAAATTGAAAATTGGACCGAAATCGCCAGAGAGTATCAAAATCAAGCCAGGAACTTCGCGAAGCCGACCAGAGTCACGTCGCACTAGCATGGACGATGTTAAGGTAAAAGATGGGAAGGGCAAAAAATCAAGTCCTAAAGAGCGTCCACGTTCGATTGAAGCTCGTCGTCTAAGTAAGGATAAAAGCAAATCACAGGAAGAAACCGAGGCAGATATAGCTAAACGAAAAGAGCGCCAACAAAAATTGTACGAGTCCGCTATGAAGCAGACCATAACCATGCTCAGTCCTGTTAAAGATTCATTGCCGCCATTCCCGGCTCCGGAAGACAAAATTTCAGTAAAGACAGATGGAGATAAAATTATAATAGAAACAGAGTTTAAGAGTAAAGCTGAAGACCATGTTTTAATAGCAAAGTCGCCCCGTAAGTTGGACACGTCTTTGGTGAAATTTAGTCGCAGCTTCGACGAAGGACGTAGTCCAGACAAGTTAGATAAAGCGAATCGCAGTTTTGAAGATCGAAATAAATCATTTGAAGAGTCGGAAAAATCAGACGTACCAGAAGACATGGTTATTAAATCTCCCAAAAAAATCGCCAAAAGCCATGAGATTAAACAAAAAATCGAAGGAAGTGTCGTGCACAAAAAAATTGATGGAAAATCTAGCAGCTTGGAAAAACCTAGTGAACACCATTATTTGGGAACGGATATAAAAGCAAAGAGCCTCGATGATAAGAAGCCATCATCAACTGCGGAAGCAAAGAAAGCGGACGACAAATCTGTCACTCGGAGCGCTATTGGGGATCGACGCATGTTCGCTCATCAATACAATGTGTACGAAGATATAGATATGCAGGCAGTTATTTCGGAAAGGCGATCATTAGAGATTTTAAAAAGGTCTTTGCCCTCCGAAGACACCAAAGACAGCGACGGTATATACAGTCGTAAACCATCAACGGCAGAAAGTTTGGAATCGTTTGTGTCGGCCGATGATAGTCATTCACCAGCAAGCAAGTCTCCAGTTCCGCCAGAAGTGTATCCACATCGGGTACCAACCATTGAATGCGAAGAACCATCCATTGAGGAAGACGATAACTCTGGAGAACGTCATTTGAAGGTGTCACGCCAAGATACAAATCGATTAAGTTTGGATCGTAGTCGTAGCGATGAAACAGGGTCGTGGATAACTGTAGAGTGTGATGAATTTGTTGGTTCTGACACATCTGATAATGAACCACGTACTTTGGAGCCAGACCGCAATATATTGGAGACTCAAGCTACTTTGGAGGATGCCGTGCCATTAGAGTACTCTAATTGTGCCACACCTACATCTGATTTAAACATTTTGGTAACACCACCAAATACAAGCCCAATGGTAGAGAAATCTGTTTTGGAGACATTTGAAAAACAAGCTGAGAAATCCGATACTAAAAAGAAACACAGCTTGGACAAACAAAGCGACAAATCAAAAAGTTCTGATTCGTGGACAAGTGGAGAAAAAGATGTTAGCCCTCATCGTGGTGAACATCATCACGATTGGAGTTTATCAGTAAGTGGTGGAAAGGAAAAAAGTTCCATGGACGAAGAGTCAAGTGTAAGCTGCTCAATCGCAAGACCGTTAGGAATTTCTCAAGATTTTGGGGATGTAGAAGAGAGAAAATGTCTTGAACTTAAACAACGAATGCTTAAATTGGATGTTGGCAACGGAGGCGAAACAGAAGGGGTTGCATCAACAAAAACAAGTCCCACGGGTGAAAATGAAGCAACACCTACCAATGAACCGAAAATTATAGTAAAGAAACCAACAACGCCAACCCTAGAAAAACAAAGTCCTATAGATCTAGGCATTAGCACCGAAACTTTTCTAGATCCAATAGATGAAAAGTTAACAAAGCTTCTACAACGAAATGAAGATAGTGAATCTAGTTCGGGAGCCTCTAAAAAACCGCCGAAAATTGAGAAACCCGCACGTGCTAATGCTGGTAAAAAGTTAGCGGTAGTCAGAAGTGATGGGACTGATAAGCCTGGAAAATCAGGCAGTAGTTCACAGGAATCGAAGTCAAGTTTCGATTCAAAGGGTTCGCTGAGTGTTGAATCGCGTGGCTCATTCGAAACCGAAAGTAGCTCGGGTTCAATGGGCGCAGCCCAGCGAAGAGGAGAATTGCAACAGAAAGAGCAACAAACTACATGGAAGCCGTTCCCCATTGAAAGTTCAGGAAGCTCAAGTACAGATGATCCTTGGCACCATGTCGAAACTGATGGGTATGAGCGATATGATGCCAATAATCCATTACGAGATTCCTCAGATAGTGACTTGAAAGAAGTGTCACCGGATGAACAAAAAGAAAGTGATACAAGCTTTCAGGATGAGTTAAATGACTTTCCAACTACATTTGGTTACCCAGCTATGACGAGTTCACTAAGTGGCATCGGTGTAAATCCTACAGATATTATTGGTTACAGCACTGGCTTTACTCTGGGACGAACCTTGTCGCGGATATCAGAGCGGAGCACAGCGTCTGAAAAATCAAGTATGGAAGACGATGTCAGTAAGGCATCCACGCACTCTGTAAGTATGCGCGACGAATCTGTAGGTTCCACTGATCATCAACCTAGCCTGAGTTCAGACTCTAGAAGCAATACGAATTTGGCTTATATCTCGGATGCAGATCGACGTACCTCGGCCGAAATGCCGGAGATTCCATGTGACTCGGCAACTGGCGATCGACTTTCGAGCATTGGTAGTTTTAATGAGCCGAAGTCCCCGATAGTAGTAACTGGACGGTTTTCTATTACCCAGGTCGAAGAGCAACAGGGCGATGATGTTGATAGACACACGCTTATGTGTCTTTCAAATGCAGGAAGTCAAGATTCAGAAGACTGGCCTCTTCCAGAAATACCTTTCGACCATGTGCCAGTGAAGCCTGTCGAATCTATCTATCAAATGCCCGACTTAGATAAGCCTGTGCCAAAAACATTTTGCTGGAAAGCTAGTAAATCTTTTCAGTCACAAGATTCACAGGAATGGCCTTCTCCACCGGCTAGTGCCGTTGAGCCTCCATTGATAATAGAAGACATTGAAACATATTATGCCACAGAAGCACAAAGTGCTGATCAAGTAATGGTGGAATCCTTCACAGCAACTGATAAAACCGACGATGATATGCAATCTCAGGCCGATGATAGACTCTCCAATGAAGACTTTCCAATTACTCCACCAGATGTAGCAAAAATTTTACCTTACGAAGATACTGCATATCTAATGTCTGCTGCATTTGAAGATAAAGATTTCGGCAACGAAGATACCCAACATGACACCCCGACGTGTTTAAGTTCAACTTTGAGCGCTGCCTCATGCCTTTCGTCTTCATTTAATGTAACTTGCTCGTCCTCGCAAAAATCAACCCAAATCTCGCCGCTTCGCAAAGATTCTAGTCCCGATTCGGTGATTATATCACAACCAACGCGGTCACCAACAATCCGCAGCCCAATTTCTGAAGATGAAGTTTTCTCTAATGACGATGTATTCATGCCTGGCACCGTAAAAATCCAACTGTCTTCTGATGAAAGTCGAACAACGGAATACTTGAGAAAATTATCGAGGGGTTCAAATAACTCTGATACATCAATTGATGATATTTTATCAACGTCTGGAACATTCATGGAAGATCAGACCACAGTTCGTCGAAATTATGAATCTCGTCTCAGTACAGGCTCATGTAAAAAATGCAGTCATTCTAGTCATTCTGAGGAGGAGACCAGTTCAATTGGTACCGATTTGGATGGTACGGTGCGCATGGGCCTGCAGCAGAAGAAATGTACTCACAGTTCCCATTCGGAAGACACATCTATTGGACTGAGTATTTCTGAGTGGTCCACGGGCACCAACACAGTACGGCAGTACGCGAATCTTTCCGGATCAGATAGTCTTTCGGCAGTATCAACCCAATCGTGTGCAAAAAGTGAGAAATCGAATCATACTAAGTCCAGCATGAGTTCAATAAATAAATCAGCTGAGAGCTTGAATGAGCAAAGTGGAAGCTTTTCAAAAGGACTATCGGGTGATAATGGTTCTTCTGATGGCCTACGCTATGACATACTCTCAAACTCTGAAACGGAAAAAATGTCTGAAGCTACTTCGGCGACAAAAAGTGACGATACAACGTTAACTTTGACGGAAATGGCGCATACCATAACCGAGTGGTCTACATCCAGTAGTCGAACTTTGGTGGGAGCTCAGCCTGGCGAAAGCCCACAGGATACCAGAGGTAGCAGACGAAGCAGCTACATAGACTATGTGCCGCTTAAACAAACACGTGTGGTAGCGAAAAAATCTCCCAGCGAGGAGTTGCGCACTAATATTCCACAAGTACATCGAAGAAGTGCTAGTAATGGCAACAATGGCCGCATAAGTTCGGAGGAGGTGGGGCAAAAAGTTTCGCCTCCCAAATTAGGTGATAATGGAAGGCAAAACTCATTGTCACGATTAGCCAGATTGGAAGATAAAGACGGCGTTATGGAGCACACCAGTGCTGCACGAAAGCGGCGTTCATTGGAAATGATGTCGAAACTTTACCAAAGTCAAGAAATTTCATCGGAAAGCGAAGCTCCATTCGTAGAGCGTCTTTATTCGCCGAGTGAAAAGTTAACAGAACGATATCAAAGTCAAGAATTTGTTCCCCTACATGCATCCTCCACACAAGTTCAACAAGCACAATTTCAAGTATCACAAAAATCAAAAGCGCCACAGCCATCAATGAAACCCAAAGCACCGCAACCGCCGACAAAACCAAAACCACAAGTAACACGCCCGCTTATGCAAGCCTTGTTGAAACATATGAAAGCTGTTAGCAAAGCTGAGGAAACATCAGCTTCCGCCTCTGAGGCATCAACATCATCACAGACAAGTGCATCCGCAAAGACCACACCCCCACCATTACCCGATATGCCGCCTACTATGTCGTCAAATGATCTACCAAGAGCCCATTCAGTTGGTCAACTGCCCGAAAAGCCACTTGCAAAGCACCATAGCTATGATGATAAAACCTTGTCGAAATCACAAATACGAGAATATAAAACGAATAAATTGCGCCAATCGAACTCTTTTCACGAGCACATGCTATCGAAATCACAGCAGTCGTCGCAAGAATCGATGCCACCACGGATTGACGAAGAGTCGTCGCAGGGGGGGGAAGGTAACGGGGTATCGTCGGCCACCACATCAGCTACCATTTACAGCGAGACGACTACAAGTACGGAAACATCGTCGCCAATGTTACCACAGCGTGCAGAAAAGCTCGTTAAATGTTCACCATATTATTCAAGTAGCCTTAGTTCTGAGTCACCTCCAAACCAACTTATACAGAAACCACCTCGAAAATGTTCAATTACACGTAACACCATGATTAAAAGTCCACCGAGCGGCAATGACACCGACAGCTCTATGGATATACGCACACAAGATCCAAAACTGCGGAATAAAGGGTATCGTAGGAAACGGCAAGTGCCTGCCAAACGAATGCGTTCGACGGAAAGGGCCTTAATGGAGCAGGAAAGTTCGGAATGTTCCGAAGGTTATTTGCCAGAAATTGACTCGGGCAGTTCGGATCCTTCCTATCGACCGGAAGATCAGTATTTGGAGTTCGACGAGGAATTGGAACATGAACAAGAAACCGATGAGTACGATGATTATCCGCAATATTCCGGCGCCGCATTTGCGGCATCAAGCACATTCGAAAGTTTGGACATGACAGATAATGTAGATGAAATGGGCTTCCCACGCTACGATCGTCTGAGTCATATTACCAATCCGATGTATCAGCCACAGTTAATGCAGCCAATGACAAGTCAAAATGTTGTTTCGAAACCGGCACCAGCCAATCATCCAATGCCACCGCCAAATGGACAGCCAGTGAAACCGGCGCGCACCAAAAAACGCCAGCTAAAGCGTGAAGAATCCACCACTAGCGAAGTAATCGGAGAAAAATCTGCTGGTGCAGAGCAATATCACATGCGTTCATATGCTACGCCAGATGAAAGTGAAGTTGAGAGCAAAGCTGGACTTTCAGATGACCTGGCAAATTCAAGCGAGGAAAGCAGCGGATTTGTGCGGGCCACTGGCACGATCAGACGTACCACTACTGACATGCATGCACAATATGGCGGTGATGTGGAATTGCCCTATCCGGATTTCCTGTCAGACTACGAGAATGAACCGATTGAGTATGAACGCTATGCATGTGGATTGGATATTCGAGTTGATCCGCCGCCCAAGTTTGATGATTCGGATGATTTAAGCGATCGCTGAAAGAATGCCGTTAAACTAAATAAAGAAAAAAACATAAATATGAATGAATTTCCATAAGTAAAGTTAACTCTACCTTAGTGAAGGGATATAACAATCGTGTAGACGTAAATGTATTGTAGTAGAAACACAGTTGTAGGAGACATAATAATCAAAAGTGGAAGTTGGTAGGAGCGCAAACGCAGGAGAAATATTGTTGCATTCATAAAAGTCGACCCCGAACTTGTTTATACTTACAAATAATATTGACTAAAAATAAAATTCTCCGAATCATCTTATATTCAATTGAGACTGATTTATGGTGTGAACTGCTGCAGCCATTTTGCTTTCGACAAATCCCCATAAAGTTTATAAAAGTAAAAACGAAATAATTTTAAATATTTACATACATAACTAACTAGCAAAAAGAGACATTTTAAATCAAAATCCTTATTTGCCTGATTTTAAAATGACTAAACTTTTTTAACAATAACACGTATCGTAGACGTACATTAGACGTTTTGACGTTTTTGGAAAACGCCAGTAGCCTAAGACAGAAAACAAAAATTAACAGCGTCTGTTGTAAATGAAAAGTTGAGATTATCTAATGACTTTAACAAAATAATAAAAGCAAAAAAATATATAATCATATTGAAAAATGTTACATTTTAATGCACTGTTTACTCATCGAATAATTATGAATCAAAGAAGAAACTAGTGAAAATTTAAAAATACACAGAGCGTAGCTGCATACCTACATAAATGCATACAAATATATATAAAAATATATATACAATTAATTACACACAAACACTGCAATGAAATGCATATGCCAAGAATCATAAAATACTAAAAAAATATTTTTTTTTTTTTTTCATTCAACAAAAATAGCGCTTGCCGCCATTGTTACCGATTTGAAGTTTTTATGATAATAACGAAATGGCTTTCTGAACGTTAAGGTATACAAAAAGCATGCCAACGGCTTGTCAGAGTAATCGTACTGTTAATATTCCAAATCATATTCGTATTTACTTGGAAGAAAAACTTTTACTTAAACCTTGAGAAAGGATACTCGAGAGTTTGTTTAACGAAAATTGTTTAAATATTAAAAAATATTTTAAATTCCAACAAATGTAAAAAATTATGTATCTACAAATGGTGGCAAAATTGTTGTTGTACAAACAATTGTGAACATCGCTTCGTCATTTATAATATCTACTTAGTCAGCCCTATGACCTATACTAGGTCTCATAAAAAGTGCATGGAAAAGTGTTTTTTTTTTAAAAGCCAGCTTTTTTTAAACTAAAAAATAAACACAATTCAGTCTTACAACTGCCTTTGGCTCCATATGACGGCTTGAATACGACATAACATTTTTTTTTCTTATTCAGTCCACTCGGGAGCATAGTAGGGCCTCGACAAGACTCAGTCTTGCATTGGTTTCGTCAATCTATTTTGCTTTCTGGCTGGGTAGGTGATTAGCCTGCCGTTACCATAACATATTGTTACGTTTTTCTCCACATAAACGTCTCTCTATGACTCCTCCGAGTTCGATCACCCGATTGGTAAATAAAAGTCACAAACTAATGGCAACACAGCTTGCTTGCTTCATTTTATTTGAATGCTTAAACAATTTACTTCACCTATACACGTTCACACGCTCAACTTATGAATCGTGCATTCCGTCTATGTTGACGGTATCTATGTATCTTCGGATAAAACAAAAAAAAAAACAAAAAAAAGCTCAACTTGAAACTAATTATTTTGTGTGCATGCACTTCTGTTTATATACACGTGCTTAATACATACCGTAATATCTAAATGTGGCAACTCGTATCTTCAGGCAACTTCTGTCTTGTCACCGGATGTCAAGGCGAATTCATGTTCTAGCTTTAGTATTTCATTCGCTTGGTTTTTGCTGCTAGCCGGTTCGTGAACTTTCGTGATTTTCTTGTAGTGGTTTATTTAAATTGTTATTGTTGTTGTAACAGCATAAACATTCCCCATAAATGTTTGAGGAATGCTGTTGGGGTGACTCCCCTTGGCCGTATATAAATTCGTGGTCGTTCCGCTAGCATAGAACCAACTGTCGTGGGAAAGTTTATTTGAGGGTGCGCAACTAAGTTCTCGTTTTTTTTTTATGAAAATACAAGTTTATTTGGTTTTAACTCATAAGGAACCCAAGTCCCCTGTTTCTGAATCATTCCGAAAGCATGCAATCGCTTGGAAATGGATTGGCGGGTAACTCTTAATACTGAAGCAAGCTCTTCTTGTGTTTGACACGGATCCTCATTGAGCAATGCCTTCAATTCAGTGTCTTCGAAGCTTTTTGGCCTTCCTTCACGCGGAGGGTCGTCAACATTAAAACCACCGTCCTTGAAGCGACGGAACCAATCTCGGCACGTTGTTTCACTTAAAGCAGCATCTCCATAAACTTTTTGTAGCTCTCGATGCGCTTCAGCTGCCGTTTTTTTCGAATGAAAGAGGAAAATCAACACTTCCCGCAAATGACGATTATTCGGGACAAAATCAGACATTTTCACAACACCAAAAGTATATGATACCAAAAAACTAATGTGTCGAAGCAGTTTGTTTATCATATGTCAGAGCTTGGTTTATGACGTTTAGGTTATGTTCGAATCGACTAGCACCCATTGCTGGCGGCTTCAATTGACAAACAGCTGGAACTTAGTTGCGCACCTAATATTGTATATTACTCCCGTTATTAAGTATTTGCATAGATGAGCTTTTCCTGCGATTTGTAGTCTACGTGTTGCAGTTCCACAAATTTAGGAATATTATGGTTTTAGCATACTGCTAAGTTCGTATTTCACGTGAAATGGCTGTCAAAATCCGTACAAATTGCATTGCCATGAAATATGCGTGAAATTTCCTATGTATCTCACGGCAAAGTAGTACGTGAAAACAGCGCGCAACATGCCAGCAACATTTGTTCACAAGCACATGACATTTCAATTGAGAGAAAACTGACTGTTCGTTTGCGAATGAAGTGCCTGAGTTCGAGGACTGCGAAGTTATGACATTTGGAGCGAAATGTCTTCGCAAAGAGTGTAAGCAAATCTTTATATTGCTTTGTGTCAATATTTATGTGTGTTAATTTGTTAAAAACATATTTCTTACCAAAATTTACCAATTGCATCTGGGGCGATGCTCATGAACTTGACGTTTCTTCTCAGTTGATAATCAATGCTGCTAGCAACATTACACAGCAAGCCAAATGCGTGTTCCTGGCGAAATTTCACGCCTATGAGGTTAGTGCTAGCGAAAGGTATGCCGCATCCGAAAGGTATGTAGATGGGTTTTATCAAGAAGGGAGAATGGTGACCCCTATTAAAAAAAAGTGCGTAACTACTACACCGATGTGGCGTTATAATTTTATATTTAGAAACTTCTTTTTGCAGGGAAGATCTCTAAAAATACCTTTTTTCGGGGCATATTTTGTACAGAAAAAAAGAATATATAAAGAAAAATTATGTATTTCTAAAAGGAAAAACAAAAAAAACAATATGTATAGAACTTATACGATCTGGCAATGCTTATTTTTCTGTTTACAATTTGATGCCAATGATGATAGATTACCCGGTTTGGTCATCCGCTTTGATAAAATATAAAATTGTGAGAGTAACTTCGACTGCCACACCACTGCAAGGTTGATAGATTACCAGGTTTGCTATTTAGCTATGGGGAAAAGAAAATTGTGCGGGGAACTTTGGCTGCACGTCACTTGGGGATTCGGCAGCCGAATTCCGCGCGATCATTTCACATGTATTCACACCACACACTCGTCCAATCAAACGTTGTTCAGTCGACAACGAAGTGCTATTGGTTGTTTTTTTTTTCGTATATCACCAACGAAATTTCAGTTTTTGGAAACACACCTCAAGTGACGTCTGCCCATCACCTGATTCTGTCAAATTCGCTCAGAGCCGAATAATGAATGGTTTGTTAAAGAGGTCACATTTGAAATCTTTTCACCATCATAAAACCCATCTATCTAACAGAGGTGTACGCGGCAATTATATACCAACATTTTGCCATAGCTTCAAATCAAAAATAACAGGTGTTGGTAGGTAGGTATAGTGGTTGTCGGTTGACACACCTAGGCCTGCTGTAGACTCATTGTGATACCACCAGGGCTGTCCCCTCCCCTCACTCTACCTTGTCCTCATTGAACCCACCTGTGGCTTTAATATATCTAACAAGGCTTGTTATTTTTATATTAGCTACTTCTGCTGGCGGCCGCCGTACTCGAATCGGTTGGTGCGTGACTACGAGTACCACTCGGAATTCACAGAGAGAACGTAGATTCGAATTTCGGTGAAACACCAAAATTAAGAAAAAGATTTTTCTAATAGCGGTCGCCCCTCGGCAGCCAATGGCAAACCTCCGAGTGTATTTCTGCCATGAAAAAGCTCCTCATAAAAATATCTGCCGTTCGGAGTCGGCTTGAAACTGTAGGTCCCTCCGTTTGTGAAACACCATTAAGACGCACACCACAAATAGGAGGAGGAGCTTGGCGAAACACCCAAAAAGGGTGTACGCGCCAATTATATATATACTTCTGCCAAGTTATTCAGGGAACTTTTTCCTAAAATATTTAACCTTCTTCTATCCAGAGCCATGGACACGCATAGAAAGTTTTCTATAGTCTCTTCTTCTTCAATGTCGTTACAGCTTCGGCAATAGTCGTTATAGGGTGCTCCCAGTCGACTGGCATGCCTGCCAATGAAACAATGCCCAGGTGTAGAATGAAAGAAATGTCATAATGAAAACTAGGCACTTAAACAAACACTTTTTAACTAGTAAAACCATGAAAAGTAAGTAATCGGCTACGCCATACTTACGTACACTTTTTATGCTTGAACAATGCGGAAAATAATTTTTACTTCACTGATATTCAGTTGTAACAAATATTAGCGGGATTCTCTTAATAAACTCCATGCAATGACAAAGCCACAAAAAAAGTAGAAATATTTGCAATATCTGTAAAATTAACAACAGCGGCGTGCAATGTGAGTGGTGCTCTCTTTCTAATGCCTATTTCAGTTTGCCTTTCATGTCATTGTGCGC
Organism: Anastrepha obliqua; assembly: GCF_027943255.1. Taxonomy (NCBI): domain Eukaryota; kingdom Metazoa; phylum Arthropoda; class Insecta; order Diptera; family Tephritidae; genus Anastrepha; species Anastrepha obliqua. Next base: position 24,774,842 of record NC_072892.1, read on the forward strand.
TACATGGAGGATCCCTGTTTTATTTTCATTTACTGTATATATTAGTATTAGCGGAATATTTTAAAATACAGCTGTTTATATTTTATTACGATTTATTAACTAACCGTCATTACCATTGACAAATGCGACCGGATCAGAGTTACGTTTATTAAAAATTTAGTTAAAGAACCAAAGCCATACCTTCATCCTTATATAAAATCAATCTATCCTAACTAAGTTATATTCAAAGTTGGCAATTGAAGCACAGACAGTGGAATATTCTGACGCTTACTAATTGGACGAGAAGCTTCACGAGATGTTCGTATGTGTATGTAAATGCTACTCTTATGAAAAAAATTCGCAAATTTGTATTTTTCTTACCTGAATTTCGCATGGGAAAAATTGCAAAAAACTATTACAATTTTCGAATATGTCGCTTATTCCGATGTGAAATGCACGATAAGGCTGATTGATGATTTTGTTGGCTTATATTGTAAAATAATGGATTTAGTTGCAACGTAACGATAAAAAAACCGTAGAAGAAAACCCCACAAATAGTTGTGACTTTTTAGGAAATATCGTGTATTTCGGGGCACACTTTCCATATTCTACGTATGTGACTGTGTTTGGTCCATAGTCAGCAATAAATTCATAAAAAGAAGTATAGTGTTAAAGGGCTGAAAGATTTAGAATAAGAACTTATTTAAGCTTTGAAACCGATGAGATGATGCTCAATCTAAGCATTTGGCGGCGCAAAATTAATCACCCTATCGGAAGATTTATAATTGTTGCAAATGGCGTGCACGGCAATCATATTTGATACTTGTGAACAGTGACAGCTGCAAAGGTCAAAATAAAGATCTCCATCACTCAAGCTAATTTTTTGTTCTTAAATTATTCAAAACAAAATTGGATGACTAATTTTGCGCCACCTTGTATAATACTCGTACGCATAAGTTGCCAAATTTAATGAATGCAAAAGTTGTATAAATATTTTAAATGGCGTGCCAAATTTAACCTAACTTTTTAGCAGGTTGTTGTTAATTTTGTTGTAAAGGTAACAAATACTATGCCTCTTGTTATGGCAAACCATATGTGTGCCAAAAAATAATGAGCTTCCTATGAAAGTTCAGCATCTACAATACCACAAATCTTCCAAATTGTTTGTATAATAATTTCCATGAATTTTAATGCTTAAGATAAGAAAAAAAAGTGTATGAAACTAGACTGTATTTGTGCTGTCTGTAATTTTTGGAAAATGTAACCCAGTTTTAGCTGGTAGCCTATTACTCATTTCGCGAAAAATCAAACGAAAAAAATTTCTATAATATTTTCGTATATCTAAATGCACAAAAAAAAGCTATACAAGGTACATAGTGTATCAAAATGCATCGCAGCTTTTAAATTTTATTTTTTATTCTTTAAATCGATAATCAAAAATACCTTAATTCTTATACATTTTAAATGCATTAATGATAATATTAATATATAATATCATGTAAAATTATGTCGTCAAAAAAAGACGAATCCACAGAGTGTTCGCTATAGCGCTGATTTGTTTTTTTTTTTTGCTATTTTCTAGTGCCCTGTTTCTTTGTTGTTGTTACCTGATTTATTTGTTTAACTTCGCATTGAAATTTCGACAATCCAACTACAGAGTATCAAATTGCAAAAGCAAAATATGTACATACATGAAAAGGTTGTTGTTGCTCTAGCGAAGTCACCTTCCATGAATTCGCTTTCAATTTTTTCTCCATATTCCAGTTGGAACGAAGTGAACTTAAAATAAAACCCATATGTATGTATGTGTGTATGCATCTTTAACTGCTTTTTTGCAGTTATCTAAAGTTAAAATTATCAAGCATTCAATGAACTGCCTAAGTTACAAAAGAAAAAATTTAATAAACTAAAAAAAGTTGTAAAAAGTTGTCTGTTCGTTTTTAATAGAAACTTACTAAACCAAATCGCTTTCAGTATAATTCTTCTCCTCCTTCAATTGGAGAAAGCATTCAAACGAATTTAAGGGAGGGGGTCTCTTATGTTTCAACGCGCTCAAGTTATTAAAACTTGTCATGAAATAATTCTTCGAATGAGGAGACAATCCAAAGGTTGGTGAAACTGTTTTCTTGAGTATAGAAAAAGGGCAGACAAGCAATGAAGCGCTTTAAGATCAACATAAAGATTTCCATCATTCAAAATCTTCTTTTTTTAGTAAAAAAAAATTATTCAAAAACAAAATTGGATGATTAATTTTGTGCCACCTTGTGTATTCCCTCATATAGATACTCGTATATACAGTGACTTGCAAAAGCGTTCATTAAAAGCTAGTTTGTCATACATTTGTCTCCAATCGCAAACTTGCACAGGTAACATAATTATCCATATTTGGATCATGTAAGGTATGATAGATACCGTTATATGAAGTAAATGTTTCCAGCGGATATGAAGACAAAAACTAAAGTTTTGAAGTCTTTGCTCCAGACAAACAGCGAGCTCAGTGCCTACAACTTGCCGAGGAGCCCAATAATTGGGACGGGCAGTAATGGAAACTTGTTATTCTTCTTCTTCTGGTAGCTTGTTACTCAGTCTTTTCCCACAAAATAAAATCAACAGACAACAGACAAGTAAAACAAAAATCAAAAGACTGGAATCAATTGGCCAAGTTTAGTCATGGCACAACAAAAGACATTGAAATCCGGCTCTCATGATTTGGCGAAGTTTGCAGAGAAATAAAGTGGGAAATTATACGGAAAATTAATGTGTCATGAGAGCAGAAAATTATATTCAAATTCTAAGAGACGCATACTTCCGAAGCCTGGCAAAATTTGGTTGTAAACCAGGACATATAGTCTTCGTGTAGGATAATGACCCGAAACATAAAGCTTAGGTTATTACAAAATGAGGTCTAGATGGCGGCATTTATTGTTAAGATTGGTCTGCACAGAGTCCATATCGCAATCCCATTTAGAATTTGTGAAGCATACTAAAAAAGGTTATAGTTAGAAAAGGTCACTCTGAAACTTTCAAGAGTTTTGATCATTTTAATAGATTTGCCTTAGGTATAACTCACTATTTTCAATGCTGGCAAATTTCTTTTCTGATATTCGACAAGCTTATTAGAGCTTAGAGCGCGTTCATACATAAAAACGTTTGCTGTTTTTTTTTTTGGTTGCTTCAACTCGTAAGTTGTGGAAGAGGGGAGAAACGGGGAAATGAAACGAGCACCAAATTGCTCATGTTCGATCAACATGCTTTTGGTGTTCCTCGTTATTCTCAATGTTGTTGTCGGTTGCAGACTAAAGACTAAAACAATTGCTAGCAACGGAAAAGACAGGCAACACGAAAAGAAAATCGTATTTTAGTAAGCTGCTACAACAACAACCACAAAAGAAAATTCGCAAAGTTGAAGCCACAAAAGTGTCTCTGTATGAACGCGGACTTACTAATATTCATTAAGTGCTTCTAAGATAGATAGATAGATTTTCTTCGAGGCTTGCACTTCAACCTGCTCATCTGCCCTCTGCTCATCACAGTACCTCATCCAGTTCCCTTAATAAACTCAGGATAGAGCTGGGTTGGACTGCCTTTCTTCCGGCGGCAAATGACCGAGATGTCTCAACCTTTTCCGCGCTATGGCGCTGCATTTAAAGAGAGGGTGCATTGGAGTCCCGTGGATTGGTCATGGAAACGGCAATTGTCAGTGAGTGTTTCTAAAGAAATGTAATTTTTGTCCGTTCTTTTCCAGTGCTGCCAACATATGTTTATTTATACTAGTTTCTCCATCTGTTCGCCACTCGCTAACGCATGATGACTCGACGACGTACGAGTATATTAGTGGCTGTTGGTTTTTTGCTTTGAGTTAATTTAAATTAATAAATTCAATTTTGTTATTAAATTAAAATTTGAAATTACGCACAGTTACGTGGTTTCGAAGTTGGCCGAAAATTAGCGAACTACACAATTACATATGAGTGCAATAACTGTTATAATTTTATTTTGGTAACCGGCACATTCTGCAAATCGTACGATTTGAAGTCGGTGCGTTTTGCGATATTTTGCATTTTGAATATTTGCTATGAAATAAAAAAATTGTGCAAATGGAAACTGCCGGAAACACATAATTTACGTCATATCCCACGATTTATTGCCAAATTTTTGTCCTTTTGTTAAGAAATCTCCGAAATAGATTTTGTAAATCGCACTGATTCCACCTCGTACGGCTTGCAGAACAAGTCTGGGCAATACAAAAAGTATGGCGCAAAATTAACGGAAAGGAAAGCTCATACTGCGACTCGCATACATACATACATACATACATATATCTCTTGTTATTAATTTGCACTTAGGGGCGAAAAAAGCACTCCCTTAATTTTTTTAATCAAAAATACCTACACATACGTATACATATATACATGTATTTATGTACAATAAATGTGACCATTAAAGTATTAATTGATGTATTTTCGTGTAATTTTCGGTAATTCAAAAATCTTGTTGTGATGTTGCAAAATGCTATCCTTTAAATTGGGTTTTATATAAATTGCAACAATCTCTGAATGTATTAAATTTTCGTTTAGTGAAAAGAAATTTCGTGATAAAACGATGAAAATGAAATTAAAAATCCCGAATGATTTGAAAATTGGCAAAAGGTAATCAAAATTTTTTAATCAAAAAACCATTTAATTATGATCGTCGTACTTTAAGATAACTGTGCCAAATTTTATGATTTCTTGTCAGTATTTAGTAGTTAAGAATTTCATGAAATTTATTGTTCGTAGTTTACAGGTAATGTCAAGCACACGCATACATACATACCTATAGTTAAATTTTGGTGCATATTAAAAGAGAAAAACAAAAAAAAACAAAGAACAAATGAATTAAAAAATAGATTTAATGAACGTGAAACTTCTAAAACAAAAAACATTATAATGCTAAAATAAAATGTCAGTTATGCATTTAAGCGTATTAAGCAAAACAAAGCACAGAAATAGAATTATTTCAAATAGTCCAGTCTATTTAGTGTGGCAAATTCGCAATTTTCGAATTGTTAACAAATTTCAACAGTGTCTGCAGTTATTCATATGCCAATGAAAATTTTGTATAAAAGTGAAATGTACGTAGATATACATGTGCATACAAAGTGGCGCAAATCACTCTATCGAAAGATTTATAATTTCTGCAAATGGCTACGTACGTCAATCATATTTGACACTTGTGAACCAAACAGCTGTAGTATGCAAGCAAATAAGCAATGGGGCACATAAAAAAATAAATAGTTAAAATAAAGATTTTCATTACTCAAAATCTGTTATTTTTTCATTTAGTGAAAAAGTTCTTCAGAACCAAAATTGGGTGATTAATTTGGCGCCACCTTGTATACAAACATATAAGCAATGGGGTGCATAAAAAAATAAATAATCAAAAAAAGGATTTTCATCACCCAAAATCAGTTTTGTTGTTTCATTAAGTGACAAAGTTATTCAGAACCAAAATTGGGTGATTAATTTTGCGCCACCTTGTATACAAACAGATAAGCAATGGGGTGCGTAAAAAAATAAATAATCTAAATAAAGATTTTCATCACTCAAAATAATTTTTGGGTTTTCATTTAGTGAAAAAGTTATTCAAAACCAAAATTGGGTGATTAATTTTGTCCCACCTTATGGGGTGCATAAAAAAATAAATAATCAAAATAAAGATTTTCATCACCCAAAATCTGTTTTTTTATTTAGTAAAAAAGTTATTCAAAACCAAAATTGGGTGATTAATTTGCGCCACCTTGTATACAAACATATAAGCAATGGGGTGCGTAAAAAAATATATAATCTAAATAAAGATTTTCATCACTCAAAATCAGTTTTGTTTTTTCATTTAGTGAAAAAGTTATTCAAAACCAAATTTGTGTGGTTAATTTTGTGCCACCTTGTATACAAACAGACATGCAATAAATAATCAAAACAGAAATCTCCATCACCCAAAATCAGTTTTCTTATTTAGTAAACAATTTATACAAAAACAAATTTGGGTGATTAATTTGGCGCCACCTTATAATCTGCAAATTCACCAAATTTAATAGCTAATACGCCATTCTACGTACATAATTCTCTTTCTTACGCCTTTCGTGAATTCGAAACTCGTAACGACTGGACTAAAAACATACATACATACTACACTACATAGATATTGTCATAAAAATTAAATAAAACTCAAAACACTTTCAAATTAAAACAAATGTTACAAACTTAATAAGAATTCCATTAATGATTACATGAAATAAATAAAGAAATTCAATAATCAATGCAATTGATATCGTTTTAGTGTAACGCTAGCAGGGGAATTTTGAAAAACGAGGGTTGTCTTTTATATTTTGCGCCCAATAATCGTCTTCTTTTTCTTCTTCTTGATTGGCGTGAGTTTAACATTAACAAACCGCGCCAGTCGTTTCTTTCTCGTGTTAACCGGTGCCACCAAGGGAAGCCAAGTGTGTCTCCACCCGATCTTTCCAACAGAGAGGAGGCCTTCGATACGGTACCAGCTGGTAGCCTCTTCCTCTGCTACCAGCTGGTACTTTATCGAATGCTTTTAGACCGGAGCTTTTGGACAACTTGACCAAGCCAACAAAGCCCAATAGGGAAAACGCACTAAATGCATATTCATTACTTGAAAGTCACTACACTTCTGCATTCACTTAAACCATTTTTCAAAGCACTTTTGCCACTCCGAAGTGGGTACCTCCAAAACGAGCTATTTAAAGAGTTCAACGGCTTCGTGAGACGTTGAAAAACGTTGGCCTCACATCTTGCTTTTGATTTTCGGAAACAAAACGAAATCATTACGTGCCAAAGCAGTGCTGTAAGGCAGATGACGCATTAATTCCACCATTTGTGTGCCCAAAAAACTCGCTTGTGTGAGCCGATACGTGAGAGCTCGCATTGTTTTGGCGAAAGATGATTCGTTGTTATTGTTGTAGCAGCATAAACATTCCCAGTAGATATATGGAGAATGCTGATGGAGTGACAGTCTTTGGCCGGATATAAATTCGGATCGTTCTGGTAACGTAAAACCGACTTTCATGGGAACGAAAGATGATTCATTTTCGGCGCGTACACCCTTTTTGAGTGTTTGGTCGAGCGCCTCCTCCTATTTGTAGCGTGGGTTTCGATGTTGTTCTACAAATGGAAGGACCTACAGGTTCTAATCGACTCCGAACGGAGGAGGTTTTTCATGGCAGAAATACACTCAGAGGTGTGCCGAGGGGCGACCGCTATTAGAAAAAGCTTTTTCTTCACTCTGGTCTTTCATCGAGATTCGAACCTACGTTCTCTCTGAATTCCGAATGGTAGTCACGCACCAACCCATTCGGCTACGGTGGTCGTTTTCGGCGGTTGGTTTCCCTTAATTCTCCGTAAATTTCTCACGAACAAATGGTTGTGTACCACTAAAAATTTACTGCTTTAAGTTGCTCTAGTGGTACAGTTACGACATCACCAGATTCTCCAAACACTTCCGAAACAAGCTACCATTTGCTTTGAGATGCGTCTTCCGCGCAACCACTTTTCTTGAATCAAGTTCGGCTTAGAACGCCCACACTGACGATTGGTGTTTTGTTTCCGATTCATATGCATAGATCCAAGATTCGACATTTTTACGATAGGTTAGATGAGCGTTGAATCACCGCGGCTGAATTTATTCAACTTTTCTTTACATCAATCGGCACGAGCACTTCTTTTGGGCCATTGCCAAATTATGCGCTATCCAACGAGAACAAATATTCTTGACGATCAAGTGCTCATGTAATTTTGAATGTGTGGTGGTTCCACTATTGCCCAAGGTTACCTTTATCAATTAACGCATAACATCGATTGTTCTGGCACAACAACCGTTTTTGTACAGTCTCCGAGATATTTAATCTGCGGGCATCGACGGTCACGTTGGAACTCGTTGTACCAGCGTGTCACAGTGGCTCAATATGGTGCTTCAACATCATCAACTCATGTCTCGATAATCCACGTCGCAAATCGTAATAAATCATCGCCGAAAATATTCACGAGTTATTTCCCTCTTTTAGGCGAAATGAATTTGGAGCTCGTAAGTGAAAAAATTAAATGCAAGTTTGTGATAAAAAACACCAAAATTTGCGATAAAAATATCGAATTGTAGCTCATCTCACGGAGTGTTGCACTTTATAGGTTAGATTAGTTTATTGGCTCAGTATTTTATGCCAAACTGGAGGGCTGGCCTGATTAGTTACCGAAAACAATTTTTTTTAAATTACTTTTATATGTGTGCTGGGCATGGTTTATAGCCGATTCTGCCCAATTTATATTATGTATTTGAAATAGTTTTACTCGAACTCTTCGACAAACAGATATAACTAAATAAATGTTCTTCATCATTCTAAACATCTTTGTATGTAAGGTGGCCCTTATGTGCGGCAAGCCATGACCGAAAGAATACTCTACCTTTCTTTAGTATTAATTGAAAAAAAAAATTCGGCACAAATTTATTTTTGAAGTAACGTCTGTATGTTCATTGAAATAACATTCACAGAATATCACGGCATTAATGGCAACATGTCATTGGATCGTCGTGGAGAAGTCGCCACGCCACAAAACCGGTATGATCTTACCCTAGGATCGGATAAGTCATCATCATTATCACGATCGGAAGCCGGTACCTATGATGTAATTCAAGCAGAGATTCAGCACGCCAAGCGCCACGAACTACCTACAGGCGTAGCCATGGCGAATAACAATAATGGACCGCATGCTGCTGGCAGCTCGTTGGATGCTGACAACGACACAAAGAAGCGGGTAAGAAAGCAATCCACCATCTGCTTTTTTTTGCATAATAATTCCAGTAATAAATAATTAAGAGTAGCGTTTTTCAAGATAGATTTTTAAATTACTTTTCTACATGTTAATCGTTTGCTGAAAGAATATCATAACTCAAAAAATCGAAAATCCGAGAAAAGCAGCCTTAAATTATTAATTTTCACTGTATCGATTCTTTCATACTCGAAAAAAATAAAGCTTTTATGAATAGTGGAACGCAATTTTCGAATGGAAAAGAGATCTTGGCATAGTAAAATCTAGGTCAAGCAGTCTGTAGATACTATTGAACTCAGTAAGAGCACTCGTAATAGGGGCAGAGTTATAGCAGCAGTCAGCCTGCTTTAGAGGCTTCAAAAAATCGATTTTTTCGTGGATTTTTTTGGGAAGGAATGAAATATTTGATTGAAACGAAACTTTCAGGTTTTATTGTTATATATTTCAACGGTCTTCTCAAATTTTTTCATTCAAATATATGTCATATTAAGCCTGGTACAAGCATTTTGCCGAGGCGCCTCGAGTGTGCATGTGTCGTGTGGCGTGAAAGATGCAGGTCGCAATTTTCATCTGAAACCAAAAATCCCAAAAACATTTTATTTTAGTATAGTATAGCTTCTAGTTAAAGAAGAAAATTAAACAAAAAGTGAGAAATGCAACAATTTTTCGCTAATAAAAAAAAATTCTTTTTTTGGAAAAACAAATTCACTTTAGATTGTTTAAAAAGTTGGTTAATCGTAACTTTCTTAAGGTTTTTTAGGTTCAACTAGAAGAAAATTTAATTCCGAATACAATCAATGTTATCTCGTTTCGATAGGACGTTTAACTTTTTCCCTATCTTTCCCGCAAATTAGGAAAAATCGTAAAAATAAAAAACCGAGAAATCGCACTTCGAGCGATCCGGCCGCTCGTATACCTGCTCGACGCTTGCTCACAATTTCTTCTGTAACTCAGAAAATATTTTGAATTTGCTTCTGAAATTTTGAAGACACATTCTTGGATAGTTTGGGAAGCCATTCATGCAAAAAAAATCGATTTTTAGAAGCCTCTGAAGTAGGCTCCCCCCTTAAATGGATAGTAAAACCGTAAAGTTTTATGAGACACATTGAAGCCAATCTGTTTGAGAATTTCGGGACAATCAACAGAACCACAAATAACATCAAGGACTGAAAGAAGGGTACGTCTATTGGCAAGGAACCCCAGATTTATTAGCATATCGAGCAACCGAGCACTGTAGGGTGGTAGTGGATCAGAGAAATGAAGAGGCATGAATTGGATGCCCAAATCAAAGATGCTTATTCGAGCTTAGGACGAACTAAGGAGTTATTTGAATTTTTCTAGAATAGGGATCGTTAAAATCTCTCGCATAGCGCCTGAGAAATGCTAAATTAGCACAAGTCTTCGACAATATCTGACTAAAATGATTTACGAATGTAAAGCCAGATCAAATGTCACGCCTAGATCAGAAAACTCTTTAACTTGAGAAGGAACAGCATTTGATAAAGGGTAAGAGGAAGAAATAACATTCAGAGTTTTTGAATAGGTGTCATGAAAACATTTTTTATATTAAACGAAAGCTTATTTTCAATTGAGTACTAGGGTTGCTCAATAAGTATTGCGGTTCGATAAGAAAAACACAATTTTATGGTTTGAAATACACTTTCTTATTCAGTATAGTCTCCCTGAGCATCAATAAATTTAAGATTCAAGTCTATGAATTCCATCCCTGAAGTGAGAATCTGTAAGGGCTGCAAAATACGCTTCCTCAGCTGTTGGTGACCTCATAATTTGATGAAAAACGCGTGCCACGCATGAATTTTTTTCGGTCTGGAAACAAATGGAAGTTGCTAAGGGCCAAACTTGGTGGATGCTCCAACAATTCGAACTTTAATACATCGATTTTAGCCATTGGGAGACGGTGCAGTGTACTGATGAAAAATATTTTTTTCTTTTCCAAAATGCTGAGAAGTAAATTTTTTTTCTTTTCCAAACTGGGTCTGTTTTCAGAATTAATTGTTTTACCAGTTTGCAAGTATCCACAAACAAAATTCCTTTCGCATCCCAAAAACTGATGCTAACACCTTCTTGTTCGATTTCTGGATACGAACTTGTTTCGGGGGTGAAGAACCATGTTCGCACCACTCTTCAACTTATTGCTTTGATTTAGATCATGGTGATAGGCCAAAGTCTCATCCATAGCGACTAATTGACGCACAAAATCCAGTTTATCTTTTCGAAAACGTTCTAAATGTTGCTAGGAAAGTCGCATCCGAATGTGTTTTTGTTTCATTGTTAGCGAATGAGGCACCCATTGTGCTCACAGTGTTCTGAAACTCAATACTTCAGTAAAAAATGGCTTACACTGCCCAATGAGATGCCTAGCGCTTCTACTAAATCTCTTCAAGTCATTTTTTTCTACGATTTCTAATTAACAGATTGAAGCGAAACTTCACATACCCTATGATCCGAAAGTGCTGGGAATGTTTCAATAAAACAAAACAGAGTTAAATTTCAGGCAAATTTATTTTATCTCCTTCGAAATATGACCCATCTGAAGCAACACACATGTGCCAACGTTTAACTCAGTCCTCCATGCACCCCTGGTAGGCCGACGAAGGCATGGCCTTCAGCTCCTTCGTCGCATTCTCTTTGATCTCCTCTATCGACTGAAATCTTCTTCCACGAAGTGGTAACTTCAACTTGGGAAACAAAAAGAAGTCACACGGGGCCATATCAGGTGAATACGGAGCTTGCACAATGGTATTTACTTGGTGTTTGGTCAAATAATCCAGCACAATTTGGAATCGATGCGCTGGCGCGTTATCATCACGCAAAATCTAAGAATTGTTTGCCCATATTTCCGGCCGTTTGCGACGTACAGCATCTCTCAAACGCTTCAAGCCGAATAAATAATATTCTTTATTGACTGTCTAGCCCGATGGAAGGTAATCATGGTGTACTACGCCTTGGCAATCGAAGAAAAAAGAGTCAATTAAACATTCCCGGTACTTTTTGATCATAGGGTACGTTGATATGAAGAGTTACCAACATAAAAAAAATTTTAAGTTAGTAGCAACACCCCCTCTTATCGAACCCAAAACTACTTGAACAACCTAGTATTCCTCCCTAAGAAAAATTAACCCTTAAATGCGCAATTGTTTTATCTGTTTTTGTGAAAAAATGTATGCGCTGAATGACGCGCAGCAGTCGCTTGTGACAATTTGATAGACAACAACATCGGCTGATTTTTTGTAAAAAATGTGAATATTTTTCTGCATTTATTTTCAAAATATCTTTATTAATCATAATAGTCTTTATTAACGCAAAAATGTAACCTGAAAAATATTGCGAATATTGTAAAGAGATAAAGTAACTTAATTACATGAACGCAACTGTAGATGGCAGATGTTAGGGTACATTCTCAAATAATAATTGCAATTTCACATATATGTTCACATATCTAATAACAGTTAATATTTTTTTCACTTCCGTAAGAAATGGCCCACAGAGAAATCATACTTTTTAGCCAAGGAGCTGCTGATGACCGAGCGAACGTATAAAAAAGATTTGGAAATATTGAATCGCTCATTTCGCCAGGAACTTTCTGCGCAGGATGTAGAGAACTTGCAACCGCTCTTCGATTTTCTCGACTCGATGGCTCATCATCACAGCACATTTTTGCGTGACATCGAGCATCGCATGGTGCTTTGGGAGGGCCGTGGCACGCACGATACACATCGCATTGGCGATGTTATGATGAAGAACATTGCAGTATTGCCCATCTACGACGAATATATACAGTCGCACAAAGAGATTTTGAATTGCATGAACGAGATGTTCGAAACCGATGAACGTTTCCAACAGGTTTACAAGGATTTCGAGCAACAAAAATTATGTTATCTACCGATTGGTGAGCTGCTGCTAAAGCCACTCACTCGCATATTACACTATCAACTTATCTTGGAACGTAAGTAGGCGACATTTTTTGTACGAGTATTTCCATCCTTACACTTGTTAATTGCCTTGAATGCGAATGACAATACATCAAATTCTTGTCTTCTTTCACCCTCATCTTCAGGCCTATGCGATTTTTATACCGAAGAGCATATCGACTACGGTGACTGCCAGGCCGTTTATCATATTTTACTGCGTACTGCGAAGCAAATACGCGAACAGCTGCCTGAATCGGAAAATTTTGTGCAACTTTGCGAATTGCAGCGCGACATAACTGGATTCGATAAGTTGGTGCAGAACCAACGAAGACTGATACGACAAGGCTGTCTACTTAAACATTCGAAACGCGGTTTACAACAACGTATGTTCTTTTTATTTTCCGACATTTTACTTTACGGCACAAAATCGCCCATCGATCAGTCATTCCGCATCTTTGGTCATGTACCAGTGCGTTCATTGCTTACCGAAAATGCCGAACACAATACATTTTCCATATTTGGTGGGCAATGTGCAATTACAGTGAGTGCTGGCACCACTGCTGAGAAAACTCTCTGGCTGGCCGAGCTATCGAAGGCGGCGGCAGATATCAAAAATAAACCGCCCACACAGCTGACCTTAACTTCGCTGAAAAATTGCAGTGAGTAACTTTAATCACTTGAATATTAAGTATCTAACAATATCAGAATACACATACATACAAGATGGCGCAAAATTAATCACTCTATGGGAAGATTTACAATTTTCGCAAATGACATACGACGTCCTTGATATTTGGCACTTGTTTTTATTTAAGGAGTTAGGGGTAGTTAGAGGCCTGAAAAAATTATGATTTTCAATAATTTTTTTTGCTAGTCAATTGCTTTATTTTACAAAAATAAAAGCAAAGCATTAATACATCATATTTCAACTTGACTTTAGCAAAATTTCAAAAAAAAATTAATAATAGTAAAAGTTATCGCTGTTTGTTTGGAGCCCGTTTCCCCAGAAGTCCCTTGCGGTGATCATCACAAGTCCTTGGAGATTCATCTAAAATCAATTGGACAAGAGAAATTTGTTTTATTAATAGATAATCTTGTGCCTGATCGAAGCTTTTTTTTTTCAAAATTAACAATATGGCGGCCTCTGGAAATATTTTTCAGATTTTCGAGAAAAAAACCGAGAACTGAAAAAAATTGAAATTTTTCAAAAAAAAAATCCTTCGATCAGTCACGAGTTTTTTATGTTTTTCAAAAGCTGTATAAATTTTATGGAAATCTACCAAGCGGTTTTTAAGTTACAGTGATCACCAGTTCAAAAAACATCGTTTTGAGAAAAACGCATTTAAAGTTTAGCTCCGGACCGCCCTTTGTTAATTGTTGAATAACTCGAAAAGTATTTATCGAATTCACTTCAAATTTTCGCACAATACAGGGTGATCGATATGAAGTGTTACCTTTTCAAAACACCATAACTTTTTTGTGTGAAATTAGTTTTTATTGATTTCAAAGACAAAATTGTTGAAAAATGATTGCAATTTTAACATACATACTTTTAAGATATTATACTTTAAGAAAATACAAAAAAAAATCCAATTTTTTGAAAATTCTGGCTACCCCTAACCCCTAAATAAAAAAATTAAGCAAAAACAAAACGGATGATTAATTTTGCGCCACCTTGTATAAGCATTTAGTGCATGTAAATGTAAAATAATATTTTAATAAATATTACAAAACTTTCATGGCTGCCAAGAAAAGGAAGATGCAACTCTATGTAAGTCAATGTGGCTGCAGTTGATAGTCAGAAGTAGTAATTAGTGCGTGCCCAAAAGTTATCATTTGGAATATTCATATCCATATACTATAATAATATAATATAATAAAAATTTGGTTGTGGTGAACTTAACTTTAATTAAAAAAAATTGATTTAGAGTTTTCGAAACAATATCATTCAATATTTTCGCCTCATTAGTCATAGTCAGTCAACCAAACGTATCTTAATCCGATTGTGAGTGTGTGGTAGTTTTCAAAATTTGATTTCATCGATATACAGGGTGGTCCATATAGTGATTTTTTTAGTCATATGTTACTTTAACAGTTGCAGTTCTTTCCTCATGTCTCCGCTTTACGCTTGCACAACGTGGGAAAATATTACAAACTTATTTCCCAAGTGAATGTTGCGTAGGCCAAGCAGTGCCTGAATTGAAAAGTAGTTAAAATCATCTTTTCTAACGTAGCTCATTTTCATCTCAGCATCAAAAAAAAGTGTGTAAGCAAAACTTGCGCATATGGAGATCATACAGGGTCCGGCACTCGAAGTATAACCAACTTCAGACCGCTCGCGCTGCTGATGCACGCGCTGTCTGTTAGTTGGCTAAATGACTGTCCAGAGTATTGTTTACAAGGGCGCGGAAGCATTTTGCCGAGAGTAGACGCGAAACAAGAAAATCAGTAATGGATTTCAAACGTAGTAATGTGATTATATTATATTTGGCTGGGAAATCACAACCAGCCATTGTTGGTGAGCTCGAGCATCTTAACATCGCGAAACGTCATGGAGAGGGTCTTCAAAAGACTGTAACGCCACGTGAAATGGTTCAAAAAGTTAAGAAGCGACTTGAGCGAAATCCCCGACGAAGTGCCAGTCAAATGGCGTAAGAACTGAAAGTATCTGACCGTAGCATCCGCCGCATACAGAAAAATTATCTCAAAGGCCAAGCCTTACCACATCCAAGAGGCGCATGATCTCTCACCAAAGCAGCAAAAAGTCAGACTTGAGAGACCGAAGGAGTTGCTTCGCTTGGCCGAAAGCGGTTAATTTCCGAACATTGTGTTTTCTGATGAGAAAATTTTTCACATTGAGCAATTCGTAAACTCCCAAAATGATAGGGTTTATTTGACCGACCATTCATGCGAGAAGTTGACTCATCGTTTGGCCACCAGGAGGCAGAACCTGCCACAGGTAATGGTTTGGGCCGTTGTAACCGCAAATGGGCGCTGTCCAATCGTTTTCATCGACCCTGGCGTCCAGGTAAATGCGAAATATTATCGGGAAAGTATTCTGGAGGTTGCTTTGAAGCTGTGGTCAAATGGGTTCCATTTCTAATGATAATTAGATTTTTTTTATAATTTTTATATTATTGAATACAACTAACTTCCTTAAAAAGAGTTTTTTAGTTTCATATCTGTAACGGACTTAACTTGTAACAGAACATATGGCAGATCAAGTATATGTACCACCCTGTATTATTTAAAGAAAAAAACAATTCTCGGAATTTGGTTATGTAAGCGATGTCGAATAGAGGTGGGGATACAAAACAAGGTTTCTCCCATACAAAATATTGAAATAGTGACAATACAAAAATAATATCCAAAAAACATTAAAGTGTTAAAACAGCAATTAAGCTAAAATAAATTGAAATAAAAGTTTTCATTGTTAAAAAATTATTAAAACCCAATTCTATTATTAGTAAATCGCCAGTTGCTCGACTATTCACTCTATGTGCATATATACAAGGTGGCGCAAAATTAATCACCCTATCGGAAGATCTATAATTTTTGCAAATGGCGTCGTATGTCATTCATATTTGGCACTTGTGAGCTAGAAAGCTGCTGTCTACAGATAAGCAACGGTCAAAAAAAAGATGTCCAATACTGAATTTCTATGATTTAATTTTTATCAAAAACAAAATTGGATGATTCAAATTGAAATTTGAATTGGTCGAGCCAAGGAGCACCAGGAGATTTGGTGGCTCCTAAAAAGCCCATTGTATTTAGAGCTCTAGAAAGAGGGTAGATAGTCAAGGAGGGACGGAGAAAAAGTATCAGAGAAAGAGATAGGAAAGAATAGTGTGAGAGACAGAGGTAGTTAGTCCTGTGAGAGCTTTCCAGATTTTTTGGTAAATCTGTCAGTATCCTCCAGTTTAAGAGAACGAATATTACTCATTCTCATGACATCGGAACCCAATACTCGTAGCCTCGCTCTAGCAAAGGTAGGACACTCACAGAGAAAGTGTTCAATGCTATCCGCCTCCTCCAAGCAAGACAGCCAGTCCAATCGTTGAACCCAATTTTCGACCACTATTTTGCATAAATCGGCCGAAATTCCAGCAATTTCGCGTTCAATATTGGCTCTGAGCTCACAAATCGTCGCCGGCTTGTTACTGTAGACCAATGACTTCACATAACCCCAAAACGGGACGGCTTGTTAAATGGACCGTAAAATGGCCGTAATGCTCTTAAAGTAGCAGCAACAGAACGATTATTTTCATAAAAAAATCCTCCCTATCGGAAAAAAGTTGAAGCGCACCTATTGAAAAACCCTATACAAGCCTGTTCTGTCTTGCGACAGAATTAAGGGGGGAGCCTGGTTTGTGAGATCTAAAAATTGCAAAGTTTTTTCTATCTTTTCATGAATATTTAAAAAGTATAAAAAAATTTTGTACTGGTTAAAATAAGTTGAAAAAAATGTTTAACATAGAAATTAGTAGAGCGCTTCAACGCTGGAGTTTCCAACTGGCGTACAAGATACAGCTCGTAATTATTATCTAAAGCAAAAAATTCAAATGGATTTCTAATTATCATGATTTTTTATTCTAGATGAACTAAGAAAACTGAGAGAAATTCCAAAATTTCAATTTTTTGGAGGTTTTAAAGAAAAAAATGCCTTTCTATAAAAAAAAATTCACTTCAACTTGGTATAAAAATCTTGAAATTTTTTTTTTATCTATTTTGTTAGTTCAAATAGAAGAGAATTTAATACTGAAGGGAACAAACTATGATTCATTTCAAAAAGTTCATTCGTTTTTTTCATTCATGTACGCCAATTCAAAGAAATCATAAAACTGAAAAGTCGAGAAAAGAAGATAAAGTTTGTACTATAGCTGTCCGGTCACAGCGTAACTACCTAACGCTCGCCTACCTTTGGCTTTGTATCTACAGAAATATTGAGAATTAAGCTCTGTAACTTTGTGTGAATATTCTGAAATATATTAGAAATCGCTTAAAACGAAAAAAAAAAATTTGATTTTCTTGACCTTATAAACCAGGTTCCCCCCTTAAGCTTCTGCTTACATTCTTGAGCAATCTTCGCGTCAAAAATTGGATGATTAAATTTGCGCCACCTACATATAACATACACGTACAGCCATATGTAGTATGCATCCCAAGAAATTATAATTTGTTGTTTACACTAACAATACCGTTTGGTTGCTTTCTTTCGCACTACAATAGGTTCGTCCGAAGAGGGTCTCGACTTGTGCGGCTTGACAAACGGCTTGACCGCTCAGCAACTGCAACAGCAGCAACAGCAGAGTTTGCAAAACAAGACGCCACCCTCGCGCAGCAACACAGCTCTACACGTTTGTTGGCATCGTGGCGCAACCGTCGGCTTGGGCGATCACCTCATATCCGCCGAGAACCAACTGTCCGGTTATTTGCTGCGTAAATTCAAAAACAGTTCCGGCTGGCAAAAATTGTGGGTCGTCTTTACTTCGTTCTGTTTGTATTTCTACAAAAGCTATCAGGACGAGTTTGCGTTAGCCAGTTTACCGTTGCTGGGATACTCTGTTGGACCGCCAGGTCATCAGGACACCGTTCAAAAGGAGTTTGTTTTCAAATTGTCATTTAAGAATCATGTCTACTTTTTCCGCGCCGAAAGTATACACACCTACAACCGGTAAGTTGTCTGCTACTTAGTTTATTTTCAAGCGATGCAATAAATCATTTTTTCCTTTCCTTTACATGCGCGCACAGATGGCTTGAAGTACTGCGAAGCACCACCCAAACGCAAGACTTCAAAAACATCAATGCAACCACTGCTCACTGAGGTCGGCAATGTTAGGATCTTGCATAAATTGATTCACCCACAGCAATACTTAGGATGCTGCGAATGCGCAGGCATGCATCCGACGAAACGGCGGACAGTGACACACACCCGCCGTTGAGATATGAAGCAACATATGGAAACCAATTGCTATAACCGCTTTAAAAAAGTGCCTTCAAGTATTTTCTACTTTTTACCCGTAAACACACAAGCGTACATGTAAAACGACTATCTTTTAAGAAGCTAAGATATCTATTAATATTTTTGGGAAATTCTTATACCGAAACACTGAAACTATCATATTTTTTCGATACCATATACAATATTTATATATACAAATGTTATTGACTTATATTTTATGTACGATTGCTCTGGCATACGCTAAAATGTAGAATCAGAAGTTTTCACATAATTTTTATATTAATATACAAAATACGAACACATTTCAATTTTCGCATTTCTAAAAGTACTCGTATTGTAAATACTTGTATAAAAGTGTATAAACAAAAACAACAACAAAAACATCGTATTCAATTCCACGAAATTGTATTCTGACGGACGAATGTGCATGCCTTTTTTTAAACTATTTGCTAGTATTATTTTATGTACTAAAATTATGGGAGCGGAAAGATAAACTAGGAAAAGTAAGCTTTCGAAAAGCGAAGAATAAACTGTTTTTTCTAAAAGCAAAGTTTAAAGCAATAAATATTCGATTTTTATACATTTTGCCTAGGCAGCTATATGAACTGTATTATGTGTACATTTTTTCAATAATATGACCGCTTATTAACTAATAAATCAATCTAGATCATATACCAAATAAAATAAAAAAAAAAAAAAAATGTTTTACTATCGCAAACGATGAATGGATGACACAGCCGTAAAAAGCGTAGCTTGGGTTGGAAAACTTTCCCTTTGGAAATTCATACAAAATTAGCATGACAGAATAATGTATTGGTGCTATTCAACTGTAGTAAGGCCAATATTACTCTATGGTGCTCTAGTGTGATGGACTGCATAGAGGAAAACGACACACAGCGTACGACACGACAGTCGACTCTACGTTACCGAAACGACCCGGATTTATATCCGGCCAAGGTCTGCCACTCTGGCAGCATTCCCCGTATGTAAGTATGGGGAATATTTATGCTGCTACAACAACAACAACAACAACACAAAACATCTATGGAAAGTATTCCATGCCTTGGTGCACTCGGGGCAATTAAAACCAATGCACGACAGGGGCAATTAAAACCACTCCTACGGCAGTACTTGAAAGAATACTCAACCTACCGCCGATTGACAGTGCGGCAGAAGGTCTAGCAGCTAGATCTGCTGCAAGACTTAACGCAAGGGTGAACTCACCTGTAAAATATTCGGACATAGCTCAATAGGTATGAGTTATCGGAACAATACGGACTATAAGACTCCAAAATATGGACTATATGACTCCGCAATACAATTGGGTGAAGAGATTCCGAACAACAATAGAAGAAGAGAGGTGGAAAAGGGGTATTAAACCTAACCCCAATACGTTTAATATATTTACTGACGGCTCGAAAATGATGGATGGAGTTGGTGCAGGGATTTATTGCGCAGAGCTGGACATCAGGCGGCCAATTACATTGCAGTATTTTTCAAGCAGAAGTCTTTGCGGTAACAAAGGCTGCAGAAAGAGCACTAGCAAGGACATCGAGCTGGATACTGTAGCAGAATTGACCCCGACATACTAAACATACATATGTCCAACATGTGAAGGCACCCCGCACGACACTAAACACATTTTCACATGCCCCATCAAACCACTCACCCCTCTCCCTCTGGACCCAACCTGTCGAAACAGCTAGTTTCCTAGGCCTACCGTTAGATGAGCTAGACGAAGATGGCCGGTGATTGCACTACACTGGCAGGGCAAAGTTTCTGCTACAACAACAACAGCAACTCCGACATAAATATATACGTTCACAGTCAAGCGGCAATAAAGGCAATAAACTCATATGAAATTTCATCCAAAAACGTTCTTAGGACCAGGGACGCCCTCCCGGACGTTAAGAGCAAAGTGATCACAGCAGAAAGTAGAGCTACTTTTGCACAAAAATTATATGAGTATTTAACATAGCTAATGGCTTTGATGTTTTTGCTGCGGATGCGTCGGTATTGGCTAACGCGGTTGGCTGCGGAGTCTGGCATCAGAGCAAATAGAAAAGTTTTGGCTTTAAAGACATTGCATTGTTAAAGACATTAGATGTTGCTCATGAAGCGCGCGCGGACAAAGTTTGCTTCTTCTCGGACAGTCAAACAGCCTGCAAGCTCTTAAAAAACAACTGTGCCAGCAATCACTGTA
This sequence comes from Anastrepha obliqua, assembly GCF_027943255.1. NCBI lineage: Eukaryota > Metazoa > Arthropoda > Insecta > Diptera > Tephritidae > Anastrepha > Anastrepha obliqua. The sequence goes on from NC_072892.1 coordinate 24,795,746, forward strand.
TCGCTCTGTTTCACGCTAGGTTAGGTTAGGTTAGCCTGGTTTGCATTAAGCCACGCATAGACCTTTTGGTCCCTAGCATAACCAGATGAAGACCGACCTCTATGAATACTGAAAGTAGACATTATGTAGGATGTCAGCGCTTTCGGCGAATCTAAGCAGTGCTGGGAGATCCGATTTTGAGACGTCGTCCAGACTCTCAAACAGAGGGGCTCCCAGGCATTTTAAACGCGTTTGTCCGTAATAGCATTCCCTATCTTGTACGCATGTACGGCCAGCATATTATGACCTGTCAGCATACCTATGACAGTACTGCAGTCCTTTCGTGTGAGTCTAAGCACGAATTGGATCCGTTTTTTGCCTTTTGTTCTACACATGACTTTTGCTGTTTTGCATGTAGTCAGAGGAGTCCACCTAGCTACCACTCGCTTTTTTATGTAGTCGTCCATTTCCTTGTATACTGTATTTAGCGGTTTTGGTATGTCGTTCTCTTATTCAAATGGTAGTCTAATAGCACTTTTTGCTATCTCATCTACTAGCCTTTCTATGGCCTCCCTGCTCCGTTGAACATTTTTGGACTGAATATAATATTATATGAGCTTATTGCTTTTATTGCTGCTTGACTGTCCACGTATATGTATATTAAATATTGAGTTCCTTTTTGTTTTTGTGTAAGCTAGCTCCGCGGCTTTCCGCTTGGAAAAATACTGCTCTGGTCTGGCGGCTTTATAGGCTGCCAAATCTCTAGTTTTGAGCAGCAAATGCCCGCTCCCACTCCGTCTAAAGTTTTAGAGCCATCTGTGTAGATGTGAAAAGTCTATCGCCAGGCTTCATGCCTTTGTGCTATCCCTCCTCTTCAATTGTAGTACGAAACCTTCTCTCACGCTAAGCCCTCAGTGTTTGAATTCTCAAATGTTCATGTGGCGTGGTCTCCGGACCATTCTGGTATACCGATTAGTGTAACGGCAGATCAAATTGCAGAAGAAGCCACAGATAATGTTACTGCCATCGAAGTTGAATACACTGTCGAAGAAGCTTTGAGAATGATTCGCAGTAACATTTTCTCTGAATGGTACGATGGATTTCTGCCAGCTGCAAGTCATCATCATAACCTTTTTGCACAAATTTGCACAAAGTTACCAGCAAAGACCCGGCAAGGATGATATATAGGGCCCGCCATCTATCGTTACGGATTTGAACTAGGTATTATTTGAAGGATGGTAACACTTAGCTGTCATCTGATTTGACAGAAAATTAGTTTTATTCTTCCGCTGAACGAAAATGGTTGTGTATACGCTCAAAGAACGCTGGGAAATATTGCGACATTACTTTGAAAATCATGGTAATGCTGCAGAATGTATACGAAAATTACGTACGGCAATGGGAAGAAGAAAAGCACCGAATGATTTGTTCCATCATTAACCGGAAGCATTGTACTTCAAAATAAAAAAAAAACAGTTTGGAAAAATATTGAGTAGTTTCTTTTTTATAGCATTTTTAATTCCGTAAAGTTATATGGCGGACCCTGTATTACTAAGTTTAGCCAATAACTATGGTGAAAACCAAAATTGTGAGGGGAACTTCGGCTATCACCTCACGGGAGTGATTCGCCAGCCGAATTCTGCACGATCGTTTCACATTCATTCATACACTCGTCCAATCAGCCGTTGTTCAGACTGCAACAAAGTGGCATTGTGACAAATTTTTTCATATATCACTAACACATTCTTAGTTTTTTCGTAAGCAAACCGATTTGTCACTCCTGCTACGTCAGCCCATCAATTGATTCTGTTAAATTCGCTGAGAGCAGACTAACGGTCTGATATTAGTCACACTAAAAACTGTAATTTCGATGTTAAAGATATACAGGTACAACTTATAACTACTTACTTAACAGGTATCGCATTACACTGTACCAGTGTCACTGCAGTAATCGGGAAGCCGAAAACTGAAGGAGATCCCTAGATGTTCGGAATATTCACCTCCGCCACCCCGCCCAAAAGCTTTTGAGCAATCTGAGTATAGATGGTTGGACTCGCCCTGTCTTATCACGTCCCGTTCCCACTCTTCCCTCGGGGGTAAGAGGGTCGTGAGCATTGTAATGGCAAGTTTAGGCGGGACTGTATAGTCCACCTGGTGGGGGAGCTCCAATGTGTCATCCAGGATTTTACCGTGACCATAGTCTGTATTTGACCACCTACTTAAAGTGCTCGACGTCAGTTACTTGCGCCTGATTCGTGTCATCGATTCAGAGCTGTGTGGGTGCGGAGAGGTAAATTCTTATACACACCAAGTTTTTCGTTGTGTCAAACTTAATCCAATAAAGAGTAAATATAAACTAAAGCATTTGAATTAGTCATATCAAATGCAAATGAAAAGTGCACAGTAAATTTGATTTCGTTTAATAAAGAAGCTAAAATTGTTCAGGCGTTATAATAGTACGAAAATTGGAGGAAGTTCTTTGTATGGAAGAAAAGGCTAGACACCTCACTAAAATTTTTTTTAAAAATCAAGGGTATTTTGTAGTCACTTCAAACTTTATTATACTAAAATCCAATGAGATATAAAACTGCATTTCCAAAGAAATTCTAAAAACTCTGTTTGAAAAGTTAAGAGTTTTGATGAAATTTTGAAAATTTTTCAAAAATTGTGTACAAAAATGTTGTACAGGGTGGGCCATATAGCGTTTGCTTTTTGAACCACCTATTTTTTTTAGAATGGTAACACAAATGATATGTCAAATGTGTTCATAATTTACTTAAAGGTTTGACATTTACGAAATGGGACGCTATACGCTTGAACAAAATTGGGAAATATTGAAAATCTATTTCCAAAGTGGTGAGTCTTCTTCTTCTTCCGCGGTTACAGTAAATGGCGAGCGTTGCCGTGACATGCTCAACGAGTTTTTGTTTCCAAAAATTGAAGCGGATGACATGGACGACATTTGGTTTCAACAGGACGGTGCAACTTGTCACACTGCCAAAGTTACACTCGAACTTTTGGCTACCGTTTTTTAAAACCGAATAATCAGCCGAAATTCCGATATCAATTGACCGCCTCGGAGCTGTGACTTAAGCCCGTTGGACTATTTTTTGTGGGGAGCCGTTAAGGACAAATGCTATGCGAACCATCCAGAGACGATTGATGCTTTAAAACACGAAATCTAAGTTGCCATTCATGAAATTGGAGCACAAACAATCGAAAAAGTGCTTAAAAATTGGGTTGATCGAATGGCCTACTGTAAAGCCAGTCGTGGCAGTCATTTAACGATATTATTTTTTATTCATAAATGAAAATGTTCAATCTTCAAAATAAAAAAAAAGTTTGAAAAAATATTGATTCGTTTTTTTTTTTATAGCCGATTCAAAAAGCAAATTTTACATGGCCCACCCTGTACTTGTAGTCTTCTTCTCCTTGATTGGCGCAATAACCGCTTAAGCGACCTTAAGTGGTCGAGTTTAACGAAGCGCGTCAGTCGTTTCTCTCTCGTGCTAACCGGCGTCAGTTGGAAACACCAAGTGAAAACTAGTCCTTCCCCTCCTGACCTTTCCAGCACAGAAAGGCCGTCCTCTTCTGGCATCGCATGGAATACTTCTAGAGCGTTTTTATCCATTTGGACGACATGCCCCAGCCAACGAAGCCGCTGGATCTTAATTCGCTGCGATATGTCTACACCTTCTATTGGTTTCCGCGAATACGCTCTAGTCAATCGGACTGAACAGTTCGTTTAGAGGAATGCTTGTGTCCTCTACCACTCGCTGAAAGTCAAGCTCAGAGCATTTTCTTGTGCACTCCTCCGCTCTTTCATTTATCTCCACTCCGAAGTGGCCGGGGACCAGCTTATAATAAGAGGGATCTTCTATTCGCAATTTCTTTACTCGATTTCTTTCTGTTTCTTGACGAAACATTTGCGTACGAAAGCAACAACAAAGTTATCGCGTAAGATTCGCCGCTAGCTATATGATTATACCTCACTATCGGATAAAAAGTGGAGGGCTGCACAAGCTTTTCCCCAAGACGAGTTATTGTGGAACTTCGCAGCATTGATTGGAGGCGAAGGAATGGTGCTAGCCGAACTCAGCATGTAATTTACGGCAGCTCTATTCCAGCGTTCCCAAGATGTGTTCATTTATGGGGGTAGGGATAGTCAGAGGCCCGAAAAAATTATGATTTTCAATCATTTGTTTTTGCTAGTCAATTGCTTTATTTTACAAAAATAAAAGCAAAGCATTAATACATCATGTTTCGACTTGACTTAAGGAGTTACATGGGTTTCATCGGGTAAAAAAAGGCCTATTTTCAATATTTTTTGTTCTATGTAAAAAATTATTTATTTAATTCAAACTTTTTTCTGTCTTATAGATACATATTTAAAGAATAATTTCTGAAATTTTGAAAAAAAGAAATTAAAACTCCTCCATTGTGACGTAATTTCCGGTGACCCCTCGAAAAAAAGGTGCGTTCGCGTTGTCAGGATCATCAAAAATTCAGAAACAAAAATAAGTGTTTAAGTTAAGGCTATAAATTCGTGCTTGAACGAAGGAAAGAAAAAAAAAGTAAAAATTCGAATCTTGGCGGACATTTTTCCAAAAAAAAGGAAACTTCGGTCAAATTTGCTTGACATTTTTTTTTTTTTTTTTAATAGTTGTAATTGAAAAAAAAGACAAAATCCTTCGTCCAAGCACGAGTAAATTGTACCGCGAACACCTGTGTAAAATTTCATCAAGATCGGTTGAATAGTTTTCGAGAACCTTTGACAACCGACTTTGAAAACACGGTTCCGAGAAAAACGCGTTTAAAGTTTTGAGTAACAATAAAAGTGGCTTGGAGCGCACACCTTCCAAAGGCTGTATCTCCGAAACTATTATTCGGATCGACTTGAGAAATTAGGATAATATTCTTGAGATGTTGTAAAAATTAATAAGCCAAAAAAATCGATTTTTTGAACCATCGAAACCCATGTAACCCTTTAAGCAAGATTTCAAAAAAAAATTAATAATTGTAAAAGTTATCGCTGTTTGTGTGGAGCCCGATTCTCGAGAAGTCCCTTGCGGTGATCATCACAAGTCCTTGGAGATTCATCTAAAAGCAATCGGACAAGAAATTAGTTTTATTAATAGATAATCTTGTGCCGCCGTAGCCGAATGGGTTGGTGCGTGATTACCATTCGGAATTCACAGAGAGGTCGTTAGTTCGAATCTCGGTGAAAGCAAAATTAATAAAAACATTTTTCTAATAGCGGTCGCCCCTCGGCAGGCAATGGCAAACCTCCGAGTGTATTTCTGCCATGAAAAAGCTCCTCATAAAAATATCTGCCGTTCGGAATCGGCTTGAAACTGTAGGTCCCTCCATTTGTGGAACAACATCAAGACGCACACCACAAATAGGAGGAGGAGCTCGGCCAAACATCTAACAGAAGTGTACGCGCCAATTATTTATTTTTTTTAATCTTGTGCCTGATCGAAGCTTTTTTTTCCAAAATTAACAAAATGCAGCCTCAGCAAATATTTTTCAGATTTTCGAGAAAAAAAACCGACAATTAATTGTTTAAAAAATCGAAATTAAAAAAAAAAATCCTTCGATCAAGCACGATTTTTTTATGTTTCTCAATAGTACAAATTTTATTGAAATCTACCAATCGGTTTTTAAGTTACATTCATCACTAGTTCAAAAAACATAGTTTTGAGATAAACGCATTTAAAGTTTTGCTATCGATTTATGTAGAGTTATACGAATTATTTTAATTACTTACACTGTCAGACGTCATAGCAGCTTCCAAAATATCGATTTGCTGTTGCCTACGTAACATTCTACCTTCTCGGGAGCTATCGTTAGCGTGATTATCTGACACTTGCATACGTGCAGCATCCAGCTACTTGCTCTCAAACGCTCCGAAGCGCCCGAGCGCCCTTTGTTGATTGTTGAATAACTCGAAAAGTATTTGTTGGAATCACTTCAAATTTTCACACATTATTTTTAAGATATTATATCAGGTCAGTCCATAAGTTCGTGCGTTTTTTAAAGGTGGTTTTAAAATTAATAAAAAGGATGTTTAAAGTATTTATTAAACAATAATATATTTTCCTTCATTATTTACAATGTCTTCCCAACGTTTAGGCAAATTTGTAATTCCCTGCTCAAAAAATTGTTTGTCCTTGGAGGCAAAATACGCTTCGATATCCCTTTTTATAGCCTCTTTTGAGGAGTAGTTCTTGTTACTCATATGGGATTGAAGTCCAAGGAAAAGGTGATAATCACAAGGTGCAATATCCGGAGAGTATGGTGGATGCTGCATTAGCTCCCATCCGAACCCGTTCAGCTTGCCTAATGTTTGCCTTTCGGTATCAGGTCTTCCGTTGTCGTGGTGAAACAAAACTTTGCGTCTATTCACTAAAGACGGTCGATTTTTGTTAAGTGCCTGATTCACAGGTTTGATAGCTGATGGGAATAATAATCCGCTGTTATCGTCTGGTTTGGTTCCAGAAGTTCATAATAAACAATACCGGCCATATCCCACCAAATAGACAGGAGAATCTTCTTGGGGTGAAAGCCATCTCTAGTGGTCGGTTCTGGTGTTTCATCTTTATCTCACCATTGACGTTTGCGAACAGGATTATTGTAAAGGACCCAATTTTCAGCACCAGTAACGATACGGTTCAAAAAACTTTCATTTTCAAACCGTTGCAGCAGCTGAGACTCACACACATTCACTCTCTGCTGAAGGTTGGCGACCGAAAGTCTATGCGGAACCCATTTTCCCCAGCTTTGAAACCTTTCCCAACTGAACCAGGTGCCTGTGAACTGTTCCATGCGATGAATTTAACCTCTGAGCTATCATATCGACTATCAAATTTGGCTCAGCTTCCACGAGTTCGAGCAAGGCGTCGGAGTTAAAGACTTCAGGACGACCAGCACGCGGGGCATCCTCCACGTCGCAGTTACCACTTCGGAATTTTGAAAACCACTTTTGCGCAGTCCTTACACTACAACAATATTTCTGTTTTTTTGACGTGATAACGTCTTATAATTCGATGTAGCCGGCTGCACGCACTAAAAAATGCGGCTGACAAAGAGGCACAATCGGCCCCCGCATTTGCCAACGTTCGATATCTGGCTCTCTCCTACTTGAGTGAGCATATATATGTATGTATATGCGCATATATATATAAATTCACATATTTGTGATTGGACGATGCTAGGAAATAAAAGGGAGTGTTTCGAGTGTAATGTGCCTTGAAAAAGTCAAATCGATGATAGTGCCTCTTATTAACGTCTAATGCACAATCGAAATTGAACATATCGCACTTGTTACGTTAAAGCGTAACAACTCAAAATCTGAATATTTTCGGTAGAGACGAAAAACTGTTTCCGTAAATATTAATATAATATAGGTATTACAAGGGAAAAAATATGTAATTGCACGAAAATATCATTAAAAACAATATAACGGTTGTTTCATTCTTATTTGTTTAGTAGTTGCGCTAAAATAACAAATTTTTGAGTGGTTACTATTTTCCTTTTCTTTTTGAGTTGTTACGCTTTAACGTAACAAGTGCGATATCTTTCATGAATTTGATGTTTCTTAATTTTTCACGTTTGTGTAAATATAACTTGATCAATTTGCGATTCCATTTACCTCCTTCTCTATATCCATACAAAATAGCTATCAAACAAATAAAATTAAAATTTTGTTTTGAAAATTGCAACCATTACATCAGTATTTTCTTATGACCTTGTCACGTTAAACTATCTTCAGTAAACCGACTTTACAGACAACCTCCTTTTTTTATTATAATTTTAAGTCCTCAAGCTTTTAAGAAAACACCCGTTATAATTGATTGCTTGTTTATTATTTTATTGCACACTACTAGAAATGGGCAATTTACCACCTAACCACTAAAAACACTTCTTCGCTTCGACACTTCTTCTTTTGGACACTGAAATAAGAGACAACTTCTATTATCATATCGTAATTCTTATGATATATTTGTTTTTATAATAGTTTTATTTATGTTAAATATTGTAAGTTTTTGTTGTTTATTGGTAATTGCTTAAACATAGTAAAATAATATTTGCTGTTTTATTGTATTTGCTCTATGAACACTTAAATATACCACAATTTAAGTTTCACACACACAAAAAACAATTGCAAAATGAAACGCTTATGGGTAGCTGAAGTGAGTTTTAATAAAGCATTTTTAACAAATTTATTGCGAACATCGACTTAATTTTGCCTCTGGTAAATTTTTCTCTTCATCACATTTACAATGAGTGCTGCGAGAGAATTACATTTTTTTTCTTAATAATATTGACACTGGTTTCATGTAGTGTTTTTATGTTAGTATTCATTATTATTCTGGTGCACTATCTTGTAAGATATATAAAGAAATTCAATTTCATTGCTATAGTAGAACGGAAAAGTCGTATGCAAAGCATCTTTCTGAGCACCCAAATCAATGTTAGTTGAAACAATGGCAACATACAGAGGAAGTGAGGAGATTGCGACGGTTGCTTCAATTGCAAAATGAAGCAAACCTTCAATTAAATATTGCAAATCTGAAATGGGAAAGCGGCAAGGAAGTATTTCTGCCCAACTACTTCTTAGAAGACTGCCTTTGTTAGAAGCTAACGACGGCCAGCCACTTAAAGTGATGATAGTTGTAAATTCTAAATTCCCACTCAAAAATTACACTGAAGATAATTTCCATTAAGGTACATACACATTAATATTATTGAATTTTATTTGTTAATATATTATTTTCTTCTACAAATTCTATTTATTTCTCAAGATGTAAAGCGCGACGAACAGTATTTTTTGCATGTTTACACTAAACGCTTTTTTTTGTTTTCGTTTTTATTTATTTTTTTTTTGTTGTTCAACTGTAGTATCGATTTAACATTGACTTATTTACCACAACTTGTTATATCAATCGGTCATAAAACAGTCACGCATGGCAATTAAATTGCTACATTTTCAAATGTCTTCTTAAGTTCTTCATATCGCGCTTGCATCTATAATTCTGACGGGTTTGGCTGCCATGAGTGCCATTGCATCTTTCTTTTGATAATTCTGTTTTTATTGCTATTTGTTAGCAACACAACTTACACGACTGAAAAAGATGTGCGAATGTGTATGATTTTGGTTTTTATGCATTGTATATTATGTATTATATATATATATATGTGTATTTTAAGTTATAATATTTTAATTATTTTCTTCTTCGAATTTTATTTCAATAAAACATTGTAGATGCTGTAGTTGCAGTTCCCGTTCACACTGCACTTGCAGCTGCAGTTGATTTGCGTGGTATAGCTGCTGTGGCGGATGGCTAGTCGATGAAACTTTGCTCAACGCAAGCTTTCACTCGCTTCTCGTATTCGCGACGATTCTCCTTATAGAGCTGAGCAGCTGTGGAATTAGCTGGTGAATTGGGATTCGGGTCACTTAGTAGAGACTAGAAGGATATTATTCGTTAATTAACAAGCAAAACACATTCATAATATACTAATACTGTTGTTGTTATTGTGCATACCTGTATTGATGTCAGAATAGCTGACACATCATATGTGGGACTCCATCTGTTTTGTAAGATGTCCAAACAGATGCCACCGTCTGCGTAAACATTCGGATGAAAAACTTTCGATACAAATCTAACCGTTGGCGGTTTATTTGGATACTCTTCCGTAAATTCTATTGTTAATTTGAAGGTACCATCTTCGAAAGGGGTGTCGTGTGGACCAAAAATCACAGCATTCCAAATCATAATATTGTTATCTGTTGGCGCTCCAGAAACTCCAGTTGGTGGATCTTCTTGAAGTCTGTAAACAATAAAGTGAGAAACAGAGATTACAATTCAGTTGCGAAGCGTTCATAGTAAGCATTTTTATATACGCAAGTGGCACTTCTAAGAAGCTTTTCGACGGCTACGGATTATAAGAAAGAGGTTTGCTTCCCCAAGCAAGCAGGTAACGGCAAACCTCCGAGGTTATTTCTGCCATGTAAAAGCTCCTTAAAAGCGGCTTTAAACTGTAGGTCGCTCCATTTGTGGCACAACATCAAGACGCACACCACAAATAGGAGGAGGAGCTCGACCAAACACCCAAAACCTTACGCCGTGTAAGCGCCAATTATTACATTTTTGTTTTTTACTTTTCCAATGTGATACGGCTAACTTTCTTAACTTAATGGTTGTATTCAACCAACAACACTTAGTATAGACTTGATAATTAAGTAATCATGCGTATATTATAAAGAAAATTTTAATAAACGTTTGTTGTTATTATTATTCCGCGAATATTGTGACACTTATTTTGGGGAATCCTGCCGTAATGCCAAGTTTTAGCCCTCTCTGCTTACAGATATTGCATACTTTAATGAGTTTGTTAAGGGGGGAAGCTGGTCTAGAATTTTGAAAAAATTGATAAAATTTTTTTTGTTTTAAAAGGTGCTTTAGGGTCTTAGAAATAATATACCAAATGAGGGATCCCAGCAAAAATGTCTAAATGCCCAAATTTTTCATTCGACGGCAGTGCCTCGCAGGTATGCCCCGAACGCTACTTACAACTTTAAACGCGTTTTTCTCGAAATCACTTTTTTTAAACTGGCCGAAGACATAACTCGAACAAATCTTTACCGATTCTTACGAAATTTTGACAATACATTCGAAATACCTTTCTTTATTTTTTGATCCAGGACAAAAATTAAGGAGTTTACGTCTTCGGCAATGGACCCACTAGAAAAAAAGGCGCCTTAGGAGAACTGCTGGACAGCGGCCATTTTGAAATTAATTCAGACGAAAAATTTTGTATTTGTACCATGAAAGCTATATTATTAAACCTATTTCACAGATTTTCGATTGATTCCTTTGTTGAGTCAAAATAAATTCATAAAATATGCCCATTTTTTGCGCTCTAGACCAGCTTCCCCCCTTAAAGGAAGCTCCATTCAGTACAGAAATTAACAGCTCGTGGACTCTTTTTTTCACAATCAAGAGCCTCTACCTATGCTGTTAAAACAACAGCAACCTCTTCGCCTTTAATTTGCCATATGCCAGTACTTCCGACCGAATCAAATCATCTAAATACCTCTCCAGTCGCCAGAAGCTCAAATCGCCCAAGTGCAATTTTTCACAGACTAGCGTCAGTCCCGGCTAGCGGAGGAGTGTGCAAAGAAAGGCTTTGAGCTCGACCTTCAGCGAGTGGTAGAGGTACACTGCGATTGACTAGAGCATAATCACGAAAACCAATAGAAATGGTGGTTTCTGACTGCTAACTGCAGGATCTCCAAAGCGCTCTGGCGAACACTGAACCTTAAAACGTCAAAATATATGCTTGGGTTCAACAGTTCAATTGCCAGCCTGCTCACTGCACAATTGACACCCTAACCATTAGAATAGGTGACTTCTGTAGAAGTTTTGGAGATGAAGCAGCAAATGAGGCGGTACAACACCTCCTATGTGAATGTCCTGCACTTCCACAAAGGCATGCCAAATATGTTGACGGCCACCGTAGCCGAATGGTTTGGTGCGTGACTACCATTCGGAATTCAGAGAGAAAGTACGTTCGAATCTCGGTGAAACACCAAAATGAAGAAAAACATTTTTCTAATAGCGGTCGCCCCACGGCAGGCAATGGCAAACCTCCGAGTGTATTTCTGTTATGAAAAAGCCTCCTCATAAAAAATATTTGCCATTCCTGCTTAAAACTGCAGGTCTCTCCATTTGTGGAACAATATCAAAACGCACACCACAAATACTCGTCAATTATACATATATTTCTTTGAAGACCTGGGAAATTTGTCTCACTAGAGGGACTAGTTACCTTCTTAAGAAACACTAAGTGGTTTAAGTAACTTAGTTAATCAAATGCAGCTAGCACAATGGGCCTTAGGGCCACCGAGTATCTTTTCTTAGACAAGCAACCTGGCTAACCAACCTAACCTAACCGGAAGGAACCGGATTTATGTCCGGCCAAGGAATGTCACTCCAGCAGTATTACCCAAACATGTATGGGGAATGTTTATGCTGCTACAACAATAACAATAAGAACAACTATTTACGGACTTATGCACCAATCGAGTTTGGACAAACGTACATTTCGTACTATGAAGTAGAGCTTTGTCGAGAGTAATTGAAGATTCAGCAGATGAAATGGTAAAAGGCTTCGAACACTCGCAACTCATCATTATGGTGATGTTGGCGCTAGCTTTTATAATCAATGCTACTGAGGATATACGCAGAACAATGCTAAAGGGCATATTTCACCGGTCACACTATTTATTCCTGAAATTTGAAGGTGGTGCAATGACTGAAATGAAAGATAAACCCCCATATCGCACGAAATTAATACTGCAGATATTTATTGACTTGCTACTCTCGTATTCTTTCTCGCCAGGTGAGCTTCTTTATAATAGCTTTGTAATTACTGCTTTAAGGGGGGGTAACGTTTTTAAATTTTTTTTTTTGCATTTTTTTTATTTGATTTTTTAAATGAAGAACCTTTCAAGAATATTCTGTGAAAATTTTAGATGAATCGGAGCAAAACTTACAAAGATACAGCCATGTAAGTGTTGCTACCTACTCTGATTTTTTTTGTATTTAAAACTTTAAAGCGTTTTTCCCACAACTTACGTTTTCAAAGTCGGTGCCCCTCATAACTTTGAAACTACTGCACCGATCCTTTTGAAATTTTGAACACTTTTTCTGTAGATGTTTTACAAGGTAACGCCGAAGAGTTTTTTTTCGAATTTGTTGATACTTTTGTTTTTACGGTAACTAATTCACCGATTTTTTACGCGAAAATCGTGTTTTTGACTTTAACGTGTTCCCAAAAATCGAAAAAAATTTTAATTTCAAAAAACCCTCGGCGTTACCCGGAGAAAACGATTATCTAACGAAATAACTTTGGTTTTTTGATTTCAGATGATTTAACACCGAGTTATGAGGGGCATCGCAAAACTACTTTTTTTGAGATGCGTCCGAATAATTTCTGCCATTGCCGTATTTTTAAATATTTTTGGATGAAAATTTCACAAAATATACTTCAAATGCTATAGTTTTATGTAGTAAAAGATTTGATGAATAAATTTTAACTGTGTCATCAAAAAAAAATCATAAAAATGTGCCTTTTTTCCATGAATTAACGTTACCCCCCCTTAAATGTTCAGGTAAGTTACACAACTCGATCACAACATTAGCTGTATTCTTTTTGCCTGTATTCCTGCCTGCAAAAAAATACTAGGAAAATTGTTAATTACGTGGAAAGTAACAACACAAAATATTCTACTTGAGTTGATACAACCGGTTTGAGTTGAAAGCGCTTCACTATACGCGACCTGATTAATAGTTGCTGCATTCTTTTGCATCCGACCAGCAAAAATAACACCCGAAATCAGCTATATCATATTTTGCATGAATTTTCCATACGATTTGGTGGTTTCAATGTAATATTGATTTGCTTTTTTGTAGTTGCTTCGCTTGATTGATAACTTTGAAATTTTGACATTCAAAGACATTCATTATTAAGTCTTTGGAACAATAATTTCTTAAAAAAATAAAAAAAAAAGAATTTAACAATTATGCTTAAAGTAAAAGTTGTTGCAGGCAATGACAAATCGATCGATAGATGTTGAGATTTGGTTAAATTCGCAAATATCCCTTCCAAAGGAAACATTGTTCTTTTTCACCGAGATTATAAATTAACCACTTAGGGTTGGAGTTTCATCATATCGGTAGTGTTCTTGACGACTGAATAAATCCTCAAATCACCGGCATATAACAGAAAATTGGCGAATGAAAAGCAAGAATTAATGCCATTAATAAACAATCCAAAATCAGTGACCCAGAAAGCTACCTTGTGAGACGCTGATTGAGCATCAACGCTTGTGGCAATACACCGCCTTCGATTCAAATAGAATTCAAACCATTGCAGAAAAATATATTGGAAACCAAGGCAGATGAGTTTGTCAATAAACACCTTATGTGAGATTTTATCGAAGGCTTTAGAAAAATCAGTGTGAATACTTGGCACTCAAAAGAGAATTCCGAGATGCAATGAAGTGAATATTACAGCAAAAAAAAACGTAAAAAAAATGCAAATTTTAATTTTGGTATCACCTAGAATAATCGGTTTCGTGTATTCTTATGCAGGTCGGATGCAGAAAAATACAGCACAGCATTAGTTAAATTATGTAGCTCTAAAAACTGTGACTAATTAATTAACTTAGCATCGTCATTAATTTTGAAATTAGGTTCAATATTTTCAAAACAAAACATTTTTTTTTTGGGTATTAACCTCTTCAGACCCAAACAATAAGCAAGCTTTTAAATGCAGTTTCAAGAAGCCCAATAACTGCAGGAGTTTTACCTAACCGAAGTACTTTTAGTAAAATTCCTAACCATTTACTATATTCTACCTGCACGCTTATAGCCTGCACGTATATACATACGACGGCGTTAATCGGGATTACCGGCGCAGTTAGTTCTGATTAAAATTATAGTGTCACAGTCGGTTATTGCGCGGATTAGATGATTTGCCTATTGTATAGTTTTGTCAGTAAAATATGGACCGCAGGCAACAAATACAGATATTAACTGCTCTGATACTAAGAAATAGTTATTTATTTAAAAAAAACTTAAATTGCAATTTCTCAAACTGCTCCGATATAATTATAAAAACAATTAATGTATTTTCGAACGTGTTAGTGCAAACTAGCATTGCATCCAGCCTTTCTTGGTCTTCTTTTTAAAAGTTTCCGCTTAAATTATGAGAATTCAGTCTAGTTGTCAATTTGCATTGGTTGCACTTAATTATTGAGATAATTCCGAATTGAGTCGTTCATCCCGATTAACGCCACCGTCTGTCTAGGTTATTACATACATTTGTATGTGGATAGAGAATCCGAAGCAGTATAAGTATTCCGACAAGAATACAAAGCTAAACATTTTGTTTAATTTTAACATTTTTCTATCTAGTTAAGTGCCAGCTTTTGACAATTGTAAGATTGGAATCGACGTTGTGAGCAAAAGTCGACTACGATTATAAGCTAACTCGACTGCGATTATTAGCCGATAAATAATAAGATAAAAGTCTATTTTAATTAAAATGTGTTCCAGGCGTTGGAGTTTTAACCTCTTGCGCTGGACACAAAAGCCGGTGACTGTATCGTTCCCAGGACAGCCGGTTCTACATTACAGGAACGATCCGGATTTACATCCGGCCAAGGTCTGTCACTCCGGCAGCATTCCCCATACATGTATTGGTATTGTTACAACAACAACTGTATCGTGTAAACCAATTTATAACGAGTTATTGCTTGGAATAATTTCTACTAAAACTTTAGCAGAGTGCGTGTGTTTAACAAATACATATAGACACAATATTTAAATGAGTCTAAATAAAATTAATAATATTTTACATAATTTTTTGATTAATTTTTATTTATTGTAATTTTTTGCTATTTTTTTAATACATTTTTTACTATTTTGTTTTATTATTTTTTGTCTAATTTTTTATTAATTTTTTTATTTTTTTACTATTTATTTTGTTATTTTTTGTTCAATTTTTTACTATTTTTTATTATTATTTTATATTTAATTTTTTATTATTTTTTATTTAATTTTTTACTATTTTTAATTTAATTTTTTATCATTTTTTATTTAATTTATTACTTTTTACTATTTTTTATTTTTTTATTTAATTTTTAATTACTTTTCATTTAATTTTTCATTATTTTTTTTAATTTTTTTATTATTTTTTGTCAAATTTTTTAATTTTTATTTAATTTTTAACTATTTTTTTATTTTATTTTTTTGTTCAATTTTTTAATATTTTTTATTATTATTTTTTATTTAATTTTTTATTATTATTTTTTTATAATTTTGTATTGTACTGTGATATATTTGAAAACAATCAGGAATGTACAGTATAACCAGACATTTCTCGCATTCCCACAGTTTCACTGCGTTTATTCTGTTTCGCGCTTAGCTGACACCTTCGCTGAGGGTTTCTTACTTTGTGTAGGATGAACTTTTCTTGGGAAGTGACCTCACTGTTTGGCCTGCAAAGGCAATGAATGGTGTGTTATCTAAAGAAGCCCTTCCGCATGTTGGGTATTCAGGACTATTAACATTTTGGGTGTGCAACTAAGTTTTAAAGGATTTAAAACATATAGTAATACTAGTGTCAAATTGTACTGAGTATTTGTGTAACGAGTTTTATGTGAAAGCGTCATCATTAAGTGTCGTTTTTTAGTTTGTGTCATTTCGTCGAAGTGTAAACAAAAAATTTTTTTATACAAAGACTATGTCAGCTTTTGTGCTAACAAAACTTCATTCGCGGGAAGCATTGCTATTTTGCTTCCATCTGAAGAAAAGTGCAGCGGAAAGTTATCGGATGCTGTGTGAGGCGATAAACGGAGCATTCTACAGACAACAACTTATGCGATTAAAGCGAGCAATTGCGGAAAAACGTCCGGAATGGGAAACCAGACATGAGACATTGATCTTTCATCATGACAATGCTCGGTCGCATGTCGCACAAGTGGTCAAAACCTATCTCGATGGTAGCGGATGGGAAGTTCTACCCCACCCGCCTTATAGCCCAGATCTTGCACCATCAGATTACCATTTGTTCCGGTCGATGCAGAATGCCCTTACGGGAGTGCGTTTCACTTCGGTTGAAGGTATCCAAAATTGGCTTGATGAGTTCTTCGCCTCCAAAAGCGAGTAGTTTTATTGGGACGGAATCCATGCATTACTAGAGAAGTGGGAAAAAGTTATAGCTAGTGATGGACAGTATTTTGGATAAAATATGTTGTACCAATTTTTAACAATAAATTTTTGAAATCGAAAAAAAAAAAACCTTTAAAACTTAGTTGCTCACCCAATATTTTATAAAATTGGTTATACTATATTTCATTTTATAGATTTTAGAATTTGGAATTTGTTTTGCTTTTCGAAATAAACAACATGCTTTTTACAGTCAATTCAACAAACGTTCATTGCCCGTAATTGCCAATTTAGAGTAGACAAGTCGGCGTACATTGCACGTCTTCCAGCGCAAGAGGTTAAGCGTTTTATTCAGCCGACAGACCTTGTAGCGCTAGGCATTGCGTTCTAGCTTTAGAGCCGACTTGAGCCCTTTTGCATCATTTGAGGTAATAATCCGCGTACAATAACTCTCTCTTGTTACCTAGAAAAGAATAAATTATTTTTGTTTAAAGTTTGAGGAAAATAAATAATTTTGGTAGTCTTTTAATATTCCTTTTCATTAGAAACAGTAAAAGTCTTGCCGTTGCAAGGTATTTTGAGTACATAGCGCATTTCGAGCGGCGATGCAAAAGGGTTAACTTGACTATGGCTATGCACCTGTCAATCTTGCGTCTAGGCAGTAGCTAGTAACGATACCACATACAACAAATGGCAAAAACTTGATCGTACATTTTCAAATATATCACGTTTGCCTAAGTTTATTATTAAGTTATTTAGTAAACATTTATTTGACTTTATTAAAACAATGGCAAAAAGTTAAATATTTCAAAATAAATAGAATCAGGTTTTATGAACTATTTTTAACTTTTTAAAATGCCGATATTTCAAAAATTTTGTATAAGCTTCATTTTCTCTGATATCAACACATACAAAGTATGTTGTTGTAGCAGCATAAACATTCCCCATACTTACATACATACGGGGAATGCTGCTGGAGTGACAGTCCTTGGCCGGATATAAATCCGGGTCGTTTCGGTAACGTAGAACCGACTGTCGAGGAAACGCATAATAATACGCATACAAATTATGAATAGCATCGCTGTACATATGCACGTTAAACCCAAAGAAAAAGCAATATGTATGTATTTTCTTTGTCAATGTAAACAAAAAATCGCAATCACTAGTCATCAATTGCACTCTTTCTTTTTACAAAATTTCTACGGAACTGCAAGTAAAAACAAATGAGAATGCGAATAATTTCACAATTCATAAAAATAACAAATATAGCACGCATAAAAGGTTAAGTCTACATATGCACATATGTAAATATGTATGTATTATACAAAAATATATTCGTACATTAACACAAAGTACTATAAGATCATATAAACAAAATTGCATTATAAATGCATGGATAAAGCGTACAGAAGGGGCAGCACAAATATTTGCTCCTTACACGCAGATAAATGAGAAGTGAATAGCAAACATTTAATTGGCGAATTTTGGCAAGCGCATAGAAGTCGCAATCTTTTGAAAAGTGGCAAATGAGCAGCCAAACTTGAAACGACTTGGTGACTAACAAGCGGACAGGGAAGCCAATCTAGACGTCTCTTGAAGTGCTCAGAGAAGCTGATGAAATAAGCGGCATATTATGTGGTCAATGGTTGTCAGTCATATAAATATACACATATGTATGCACAAGTGTTCATATATATATAGTACATATACATGTACATATGTAACACATATGCGTTGACTATAATTTCAGTTTCTTAGGTTTGTTTTGCAACTATCCAACATTTTTAAATGTTTGACATAAACGAGTTGTTAAAATTCTCTCTATCTAACGAACATATTGTTGGATATTTACTACAACGGCTTTGTTTTACGTTTGAGTATTGCTAGTGCTGATGATTAATACTACCAGCTGTGCAAAAAATTGAAAAAAGGAAAAATATTTAAAATTCCAAATTTTCAGAAAATAATTATTCCCATATAAATAATTTTATTCCACTTCAGGCTAAAAACGTATTTTAGATTTTTAAAACTGGTTATATGGCGAATACAGCATTGAAAAGTGTTTAGTGTTTGCGGCAAATGTTTTTACGAGACGTTTATTGATTGGCGAGATTACCGCTTGTGGTGAAAATGGTTGATATCTAAATTCCGTAGTAGGCTCGAACATTGGACATATTGCCGGCATGTCATGCTTAATTACAAAAGCAAAAGTACTCCACACTCGCATGAAAACTTTGGAAACCCTAATGCAGTTACTTGCGACTTAAAAATTCGTCCTAAAATAGCAAACGTTTTATTTAGTCAACTATTTAGGCTTTTGGCACTAAACAAATCAAAAAAATGGAATTTTTTAAATTCTCACCATTAAATGAAAAGATTCGAATTTGTTGGTATTAGCAGGTTTTGCATTTAAGGGGGTCTTCTGGTCTCGCGGCCCTGAAATGAAGGGTTTTTTTGGGGATTGATTGTGACAAATCCTGTGAATATTTAAAAAAAAAATTTTTTTATTTTAAAGGTACATGTCTTGGCTTTTAAAAAATGGTTTTGACTTTGAAAAAAATTAACACCCGCGACCTTGAAATGGCGCTGAAGACGTCCACCTCCAAACGAAACAGGTCTCCATTTTGGTCACGGTTTTTCCACCTGGGTAATCAGAAAGCAAAAATTAGATATGCGTTGTCTTCAGAGTTGCCCTGGTTAAGTTTTCCCGTGACAGATTTTTTTTTTTTTAATTTTTTTCAAAAGTTATGCAACAATTTGCAAAAAAAAAATTTGTTTTTGCTCATTTTTTGAACTTTAAAAGGTTATAAAAATGGAATGAAAAAAAATTTCAAAAATCGTACACGGGGAAACTTAGCGGTAAGTTTTCCGAACCTTTTAAGACCAAAACCATTGAAATCGGAGTATAACTACTATGAAAAGTGTGACCAAAATGCTTAAAAAACACGATTTTCGGGGAAACGCGTTTAAAGATAAAGTTTATGATAAAACGGCCGGAGGAGGGTACACTTCGGTGCCCAGAAAAATGTGAAAAAATGCGATTTTCAAAAAATCCTTTCTGTGGCGTATTCTCGCATACACATACAACAAAATTATGCAAAAAAAAATCGATTTTTTTTTCGCTGGAGACCAGAAGACCCCCTTAAGAGAGACAAGAACTAGCGCAGATTATTCAAATTGGGTGCAACAGAAAGGCATCAGACTTTTTTTTATCCTTCTTCCACTGTAAATTTGATTCTCCATTAGTAGTTATTTACAATTTGCCAACGCTGACGAGAAATTTCCCCAATGTATGGTTCCAGCCGCCGAATTTTAGGAAAATAGTGAATAATTCAAAATTTGAAGCAAATTTCAATTGTTTATTAGAAAATAAAAACAAAAACTTTGTTATATGGTTAACATACATACAATTCTTCTTGATAGGCGCAGTGGTTGACTAAGCCACGTTCATAAAGGCCAGTCCCTCCCTTATTATTCCTTGTGCTGAGGACATTAAAGCGCCCAACAACTCTAAGCCTCCTCCACTTAGATGATGTCTTTCTCTTCTTCCGTCACCACTAGCAACACCGCATTGAATACTTACAGACCTGGCGCATTTGTACCCATTCGTACACCTATTTCAAAATACAGACGCATTCAAAGCACCAGGATACATTAATAAGCAGCTTGGTTGTGAAATTTCACCTTGCATGCATAAAGCCAGTTGTACAATTAGAAGATTTCATCGAGTAAACAAGACTGATATATCAGTCAAACTTGTTATTGTTGTAAACCATTATGATCAAACTGCATATAAAACGAGTCTTGGACAAAACAAATATAATCTGGTGCCATGCACCCACAAGTGGAGCAATGTGAATAAATACGTATTTGTATCTACTAAAATAGGAAGTAAAACGCAGAAGAGGAAGCACAGCGTACATCATGTAATCAATAAACCATTTCTAACCATAAGCGCTGCAAAAGCAATAAAATTTAAGTTCTGCGAACGCACTGAATATAACAACTATTTCAATTTCAATGTTCATTTAATTGCATTTATAACAAAACGACCATCATTTTTAAGGCAACTCAATGCGGATCCGTTGGCCTAAAGCATGAGGTTACTAACGAATTTTCGGGAAGGCATAACAGTTCCGTAAAATACAACATAAAAAAAATTAACCAAATCACAATGCCAATGCCAGCACTTTTTTGGCCAAGAAAAAAGTAAAACGAATAAATGTGTATTTGTAATTTGGTGGTCAATGAGTACACAATAAATAAGCGAATGTTAAAAACGTGTAAAGAAAAATATCACACGTAATTTTTCATGCGACCTCCCATACCCGATTTCTTCTGCGTATTTTCATAAATCATTTTTCATTCGTTTTTTTTTTTTGTGCAAAATTGGGTAGAGCTCCACTACATCCCCTTGAAAGGGGTCCAAATGTATGTAGTTTATTTTTATTATTACTTACCTTTTAAAATCTCTCATAAGACGCCTGCGTGCGGGTGTTGACATTTTCCTTCTATTAGTATTGCGCTTTTACGCTTTATTAACAACAAAATAACAATTTTTACGAATTTTAACTGGGCAGCGAAATTTTTTCCTTACTACACGAACACAACTTGAATTGTTTCGTTTTACTTCTTTCTGCAAATCTTCTTTGATTCAGATTTTTTTACTTGTGTGTGTTACCACCGTTTTCTTTGCTTCTTCTTCACTTATATGTATGTATTACTTATTGTCTTCGCACTCTACGTTATTCGCCTTTTGGCTAATATTATTTTTATCCCTATGATCTTTTTCCTTGCGCGTTCAATTTTTTACTAAAACTCAACGAAATATATTGACAAATTTGAAGCAATCAGCATAAACAGCGCACAACACAACAACAAGGCAATAACACTTCATCAAACGACGGCAACGCCACTCGGTGAAACGAGCAACAGACGTTGCAATGGAGACAACGAGTACACCAAGAAACAAGAAAAAGTCAACTAGTTTAAACACTTGTCAAGTCATCAGCTGACCAAAGCCAACTTTTCATGTGCAAGAGTACGATAGCGCTCTATTAATGTAAAAACGAAGATTATTTAATCACCTTGCTTGCACAAAAATTTCTGTCCTCATCTAACTTTATAATAACTAGTTGTCTCCTTCGTTGAATTTCTATGATACCCGATTGCAGAATTTTTTTCGTTTTTTATTTTTCTTTTCACATGTATAAATTTTGAACTTTTTGGTAAGTGATTTAGCATTCGATTTGCCAATACTTTGGAAAAGAAATCTAAATGTTTTCCTCACTCGCTAACAGCAAAATAACCTTTCGAGTTTATCAAAAGATACGTTTATAAAAAAATTGATTTGGTCCAACGCAAAATAGATTGATCAACGAAGAAATCGATGGCAATGCTAGAGTGAATTTTACACATTCGGGGTCACCAACTGCAATAAAATAAATTTCATCGAATTTGTAAAAAATGTATTTAAAGGAAAATATGGAAAGCAGCTATGGTGATTTTTAAATTGCTTTTTCCCCCTAGGGTTACTTACAATCTAATTTTCAAGAAAATAACATTGTATTCTGAAAATTACATTGTATTCCCAGACAAAATTAACGATTTTTGATGAGAAAATCTTCATTAATCCACAATAAATCAAATGCCACGAATTTCAATAAATATTTTTGACCGAGGTTCCTTAGGCGCTTCAAATTTCCATAATTGCTTAATAACTTTAAAAATAAAACTATAATGAAAATAATTTGTTAACAAAAACTCAAGGTGATTTGGCTGTACACTCTCATGACAGTCGCAACGACCCGGATTTCATCCAGCCAAGGACTGCCTCTTTTGCAGCATTTCCCAAAAATTTATTGGGAATGATTAGTAATTGGAACTATTGATATTTTTAAACTACCACAAAGTTCGGAATTTATATTTTATTGAGGATATTTTATGCTCTTACAACACAATAACAATTTCCAGCATTTATAAAAGGCGATGTTAAGAATTTAAATACAGGGTGGGCCAAATAAGACCTACTACTACTACGCAGCAGGTCCATAGTTTGCCTAGCAGTATGCGCAGTTGCTCCATCTTGTTGAAACCACAAATTAGGATACTGCTCCGCCATTGGTCGCAAAAAGTTTTCAATCAATGTTCTGTAAGAAGCTCCTGAAATCGATTCCGGCGTTTCATCCTCATTTTCGAAGAAATATGGACCGATAACTCTAGTGGCCATAACACCGCACCAAACAGTACATTTAGGTGGGTGCAACTGATGTTGGTGTGTTGCCCTTGGATTTTCAGAGCCCCACAATCTACAGTTTTGTTTGTTGACATAACCATTTAAATGGAAATGCGCTTCATCCGACATATGCCGATATTTACGCTGTGTTAAAACGATTGATCGTTGACAAGAATAAAAAAACTTGATAATTTTCACGCGTTGTGTTGTACTGTAGGGCTCCATAATAAATTCCCAACAATTCAATTATAACCTACAAAAAGAGAAAAATAAATATGTCAAAAAAGAAAAAAGTTATTTGTGCGTAACATTAGTAGGTCTTATTTGAAAACAATATTTTCCTTTTGTATTTGAAAATACATTTTGTATTAGATACATTTTATTATAATATTGACTAGTAAGCCCTACTTCATCATTTCATACTTCAATCGTAAGTCCAATCTTCGAATGCAAGAATGTTAGAATGATGTATATTTACAAAATTATAAACGTTGCATTTTAATTAGAACAGGCTAGAAAAAATGCCATGAAGAAAGAACTAAAACCCCGAGACTAAATAACAAGAAAAAATGCTAAATCAAGTTACGGAAATGGTATCTGGCCATACTGGTGCTAATACGACGTCACGCATTGTCAAATTTGCTGAGAACAAAGTAACGGTACCACGATAGGCGCCATCTCATTATTCTTTCCATCATGCTTCGAATGCATATTTTATTTGACGTTAAAGATTTTGCTTTAAAAGTGATCACACATACTGTTTGTCAAAATTATCTGAATTAACAACTGTGACGTGGGCTGTACGTAACCAATAGTCATTTTTATTTTCAAGATGCTCGTCAAGGAAACACATTGAAAATATCGCCTCACTAATAGCCCCTGGTGACGCTGAAGCATGCATGTCCAGCAGGTTCATATGTGTGCATGTCGGGTGATACTCGTACTTGCTTCGTGTCACACATACTTGTTGTCGGCTTTTGCATGATGAAAATCAAAAATTTTAGATATTAGCGTCAAGCACCCGACACGCACACATATAAGCTGCAGAACATGAATGCTTGAGCGTCATCAGGAGCTATAAAAGTGCTGCAAGCCGCCGTAGTCGTAGTTGGTGCGTGACTAGCATTCGGAATTCACAGAGAGAACGTAGGTTCGAATCTCGGTGAAACACCAAAATTAAGAAAAACATTTTTCTAATAGCGGTCGCCCCTCGGCAGGCAATGGCAAACCTCCGAGTGTATTTCTGCCATATTTCTGCCATGAAAAAACTCCTCATAAAAATATCTGCCGTTCGGAGTCGGCTTGAAACTGTAGGTCCCTCCATTAGTGAAACAACATCAACACGCACACCACAAATAGGAGGAGGAGCTCAGCCAAACACCCAAAAAGGGTGTACGCGCCAATTATATACATATATATAGGTATATCTTATATATAAAATAAAGTCAAGTTTTTGTGTGTGTTCGCTAACCGGCCATATCTTTGCACCGAATGAAACCAAACTTACACACATTGTTAAGTAGGTATTGAAGATGGTTTACGTATAGTTTGGATGCCTATTGGTGGATAAGGCTCGAGATATACATAGGTCAAAACGTGGACCCGGGTAACCTTCTGATATGTATGTACAATATGGGTATCAAATGGAAGCTGTTGGTGAAAGCTTTAGTACAGAGTAGTTTTCATGCCGCTCCGTGACTAGGGTCTCGAGATAGAGACCAAAACGTGGTATTGAATAAAGAAATAAATAATATGAAAATCATATCTTTTCTGTTCTAAACCATATCTATTCTATTTTAGTGTGCCCAGCGAAGCGGGCCGGGTTTGCTAGTATATATATATATAAGTGCTGCAAGAAATAAATAATTTAATAGAAAAAGAAGAAAATATTACGGTTTTTATTTAAAATATTCCGCCGATATAGAGAAAGATACATATTCCATAGGCCTTCATAGCTCTTGTATAGTTCTTTGAATCGCAATACTTCACGACGAATTTTATCATTCGTTCAATTGCGTCAAAATCTTTGCAACGCAAAATTAGAGAATTCATTTACAAGAATTGCGATCGGCTGTCAAGTTGAAACGCGCTTTGAAAGTGGGAGCCAGTATACCCCCAGTATACTAAATTGAAAGGACAACTGGAACGTGTAACATCCAAATAGTAAATTTAAACTAAATTTTTCTTAAACATCTTGACGCAATAATAATAAGGTGTGGCCAGTTGAGGGGTGTTTGTAGTAATTATGACAATTTTGGTAGCTTCGCATAGAATGATGCCATCATGCACATAACAGAAAAAAACTAAAGTACTATTCTGCTAAACAAGTAAAAGAAGACATCACCGTTTTTTGTTTTGACTTGCGTGCTTAATATTTCTTATGGCCTCTGGTGACGGTCCAGCATGCTTGACTGCGCTTTGTGTGTGTTAGTGCAGTCGGGTGTCGTCGTGACACACGTATTTGTTGTCGGCTACGCGTACGATGCTTGATGAAAATCAAAAATTTTTGATATTTTCGTTTGACGCTTACTTTTTGGATCGTGTCGGAGTCTGATGGACAAAACAGCAGGGTTGTATTTAGCATTGCGGTTAGTATTTAGTGTGCGGTTGCCCAATAGCATATTACTCGTAAATACATACCTACATATACTAAAAATAAGCACAATCCGTATGAAATATGTACATAAATAAGCAAAAAATTTAAAAATTTATATGTAAATGAAATTATTTAAAACTGATATACATATGTATGTAAGTAATTTAATAATAATAAAGTTATGAACCCGAAAAACGTAAGTTATAATTAAAAACATGACTTATTGCGATTTTTTAATATAACACAGAAATTGGGTAACAAAAAAATTCTCAAACAACGAACAGAATAAGTTAAAGCAGATTACCTTTAATTTTTGTAAAATATCCCAAACTCAAATTTAATTCCCTTACCTACGCTTTTCAGCCATAGAATAATTACGTATATACAAATTTACATAAGCCAACACACAGTATTCAATAAAATTACATTATGTACATAAGACTAATTAAAAGTAGAAGTCCAAAAGGATATAACGAGCTTTGAAGTTTATAAACTCACTTCAATTCAAATCATTACATTTCAATTGAATTAATTTTAAGATAAATATGTAATTATAAACATTTGAACACGTCATTTCTCCATTAAGCAAAAATGAACTGTTTTCGTCAGTTATTTTTGGCGCGTTTCTTCTGGCAGCCTGCCATTGCGCCTATCAGCTGTTCAAAATCCCATAATGTGTGAGTGCTGCCAAGTTTTGAAACGTCCTCATGGGCGCGCTTCACTTAAGTTTCACATCTTATTATCTATGGTATTTAGTTTGTGTTGATATTCGAAATGGACAAGTGCACCGAAGATAAGCAATTCATATTGAAATTCATTGAAAATTATCAATGTTTACCAGCATTGTGGAATGCAAAAGTAGAAGCATATTGTGATCGCGAGGAAAAGGCGAAACAGTATGAAATTTTATTGGAAATATACAAAGAGCGGTACCCGAGTGCAACAGTAGAAGATGTAAAAAAAAAAATTAATGTTTTGCGGACAAATTTGCAGCGTGAAAAACAACGTCTTGCTGAAATAAGCAGAAGTGGCGCAGGTTCCGAGGAATCACTGGAGACAAATCTTTTTTACTATGATGAAATGGAGTTCTTAAGCGACATGGAAACCCCATGCTCATCAAAGAGTAGCACTGGTAGTAAGGTAAGTACAGTAAACAGCCTTTTTATATTAATTGTATACGTATGTACATATATATATATATATATATATATAGGTACATATATGTATTTATATACGTTTGTATGTCCCAATTTTCTTTTCAAGTGAGTGGACATTTGCAATTGTGTTGCATGCACAATGCACATACATATATGTATGTATGTATATACACATAAATATATTATACAAAAATTAATAAAGGGGATGCGACAATTTTTTGTATTTGCCTTTTGTATTTGTAAATGCTTGCAAAAAAATCCTAGTGCATGTGTGAAATAGTTGGCCAGTTTTTGTTGTTGTGTAAAAATGAAAACAAATTTTTTTTACAAAATTGAACATTATCGCCCATTCCCTCATACTTTACACTCCCCAAATGAAACATAAGCTTATTTTTACGATTTAAAAGTGTTTGTTATTTAATTATGTACGGCAATATTATTCAAATTAACGTAAGTACTTTTGTTGCCACGAAACAGCTCCTTCATTTATAAAGTACTCTGCAAAATTGTTCCGAATTTTTTTCGCTTTGTTCGAAGAGTTTCTTAAATGTGTAATTTCCAATACAATAAGATGTGATTCCCTTCGCCATGCTCCTTGAGCTATACTTCCAGAGTTTACATCTTCTTGGTCAATTAAGTGGCTGAATGAATAGGACTTTTTCTTACTTAAAAAATTGTGCAAATAGCAGCAAGCCAGTACTATTATTTGAGCCTTTTCTGGGGCCAACTGAATAGTCGTTTGTAGAACTCCGAATCGTGACACTAAAATTCCAAAAACATTCTCAACAATTCTGCGTGCTCTACTTAATCTATAGTTGAAAATTCTTTGTGTGTTTGTTAGGTTTGTCCCAGGATATGGTTTAATTAAATGTTCCTGCATTTGGAAAGCATTGTCAGCAACAAAGACGTACGGCAGCGCTTTATCGCTTTTCGTCAACTGCGATGGACCAGGTAGTGGTAAAGTTTTGTTGTAGATAGCTTTCCCAAATTCCGTATTTTTTATGACACCACCATCTGATACACGACCATTTGTGCCAACATCCGCTACTATGAACTCATAGTTTGCATTCACAGTAGCCATGAGAACAATGCTATAAAATTTTTTATAATTGTAGTATAGTGCGCCAGAGTTGGGTGGTCTTTTGATGGCAATATGTTTGCCATCGATCGCTGCAAGGCAATTTGGGAAGTTCCAAATTTCTCCAAACCCATCGGCTATAGCTTTCCATTCAATTTCAGACTGCGGCACCTGAATATATTTCAAAATCAATAAAAAAAATATTATTGTACTTTTCATTCAAGGTATATGTTTTATTTTTATTTCAGAATCTGTTAACGGCCACGAGAAGAAAAGAAGCAAAGAGGAAGCCAGATGCTGCTGAAGCCTTGGTGGAAATCGCCACAAAGCGGTTTTCATCAAAAGATAGAAATAAAACAACAGTTATTACGGATTCATGGGCAGTAAAATTAGAGCGGATGGCTCCTAATCAAAGAATTCTCTGTGAAAAATTCGTAGAGGACATACTGTTTGAGGGCCAGATGGGAACATTACACAGAAATTCCCTACAAATAAATGCAGGATACCATCCAATACCCTCAGCAACCAGCCACACGGGCGCACCAACACCAACATCCAGAAGCAATAATTCCACACCACTGGAATTCCACAGCCATAGCAGCAATAGTTCAAACAATGACAGTGAATCGTAAGAATCGATTTCACAATTCTTCTCCACATTTACCGATTCTTAAATATTATAGTAGTCATATCCTCATTTTAATGTTAAGCCGACCAATAGTCATAAAAACAGTAATATTTTTGAATTATTTTCAGTTAAATATTTATAATTTGGTAAAAATGGATTTTTTATTATATATATATATACATATGTATATTGGAATAAAAGTTGAATTTTTTTGAAAAAAGAAAAAAAGTAATTAATCAATTTTTACATTCCTCTTTGCTTTTTTCAAAACTAATTTTTTTACTTGCTTAAATGTACTTACCTTAATAGCATTTGAAAGACATGAAATAATAGCCTCACAAGTTTCTATAACAATCACTCCCAGGGATCGTGGAGAAATTGCAGTTAAAAACTTCAGATCTTCAAACTTTTCTCCAGTCGCCAAATACCTTAATGTTGATGATAAGCGCATGTTGGGTGTTATTGCATCTCGCATACATGTATTTTGTTTTGCTATTAATGGCGCCACCATGCCCAAAAGCTCTTCAAATTTTTCCGAGTCCATTCGCATAAAATTTTTATACAGTAGGTTCTGTTTTTATGCGGCTTTTTTTTATGCGGTTTTGAAATAGTGCGGTTTTTTTTTAAATTACAAAATGCATGTCGACCTATCGGGAATTGTACATATAAACAAGATTCTAAACCAGCTAAGCAAAAACTCATCACAGATTACATCAGAAATGCTAACCCTACAAGTATGGAAGATATATAAAGATATAATTTTCAAAGATACAATCTTTTGTTTAAGCGATTTTATTTAATTATTTCAGATTCATGCGGTCTATGGAACGTATCTATAGTAATAATATGGGACTAGTGCCCTTTTTTATGCGATTATTTCAGATTTATGCGGTTTTAGCATTTGAAACGTATCTATAGTTTTACTATAGAACTAGTAGCTTTTTTTATGCTGTTTCTTTTTTATGCTGTTTCTTGCGGAACGTATCTACCGCATAAAAACAGAACCTACTGTATTCGTCTTTACATGATAATTTTAATTCACTTAAAAGATGCTCATGAGTAAACTTTTTACGTTTTGCGTACAGGCTTTTCATCCACACTTTTTTTATCTCTTTTCTTCTTTTTTTTTAACAAAACTGCAATAGTTGCAAGTAATAAAAATGTATCATCCGATGACGACATATTTACTTCTAAATACAACTGTGGATTGATCGCTTTTTGTTTTGAACGTTACCGGGCAAACGACAAGCACCCGACACGCACACATATAAAGTGCTTGACAAGCAATGCTGGACTCTGAAGCGGTCATATTAGCAAAAATTTTGATATGTGTTTATATTTGAATATATTTTACTGCGAATAGCGATTTTTTGGTTTTAAGTTTCTCAATTGAACATTGAATATTATTTGCCAAAATGGAGGAAAACCAACAAAATAAACAGCGTAGAAAACCCGCACAACAGTCAACACCAGAAGAAATGCATCTAGAAGACGCAAATGGAATGGCACATTTACACTATCGCCGATTTCTTCAACTTAATGGTGATTTAAATTGGGCCGATCAAATGCGGCCTAGGACCGCTGTTGAGAACCGAGCAGCTGCTTTTGCTAGAGCAGAGTCGGAGGTTAGACAACAGCCAATGAGGCCACCTCAGCAAATTAGGCAGAACAACAATAATGGACCCAAACAAAGACGAAGACCCCCACCTCCGGCAACAACAGAGACACCACCCAGGGATGAACCATTGTATGCAGTTAACGGTAGGCTCAGCAATGAAGAATACTGGGCCAGAACTTTGGCCATTCTGAAAGTTCTACCTAGCTCCGCCTATGAAAGTTCCAGCGTTACAGCCAATGATTGAATCTCTAACAGCCATCAGCGCTGAGTAATATAATATATCTCAACCTTGTATGAATTCGGAATTTCGGGATAAAAATAGGGCATGAGTGCAGAATAGCTACATTTCTTAAGCTAAAAATATTGGATACAGGGTGATTGAGAGGTTTTATTTGACCTGTTGTATCTCGTCGTGTTACTTTCAATGTCTATCGGTTCTGTAGCTATTCAGCATTTGCTCCTTTACGTAATCACTTTTTGACGTGACGTGACGTCTTATAATTCGATTTAACAGGCTGCACGCACGAAAAAATGTGTCGTTACTTTGCTCATTAGTGTTACCTTGCTCATATGTCGTTACCTTGCTCATTAGTGTTACCTTGCTCATATGTCGTTACCTTGCTCATTGCCGTTACCTTGCTCATTTGTCGTTACCTTGCTCATTGCATTGAATGAACTGCAAGCGAAAGCGCGGAACGAACGACAAAGCAAACAAAGCAAACGAACGGCAACGTTCGACATCTTGCTCTCTCCTACTTAAGTGAGCGTATATATGTATGTATATGCGCATATGTACATATATAAATTCACGTATTTGTATTTGCATATGCCTTCTTATTGATTATTATTAATTTGATTCACTTGAAGAATTTAAAATAAAACCAAGTTTGTTAATAATACCTGTTGTTTTAATGTTATTATTATTAATTTTTTTATTATATATGAAGGAAAAAATGTATGGTAATATTTACCATATACCTTATAAGATATGTTGTCTATACTAATATTATAAAGAGGAAAACTTTGTTTGTAATGAATAGGCTCAAAAACTACTGAACCGATTTTAAAAATTCTTTCACCATTCGAAAGCTACATCATCCACGAGTAACATGGATTATATTTTATTTTGGAAATAGGGCTCGAGATATAGGTCAAAACGTGGACCCGGGTAACCTTCGGATGTGTATGTACAATATGGGTATCAAATGGAAGCTGTTGGTGAATGCTTTAGTCCAGAGTATTTTTCATGCCGCTCCGTGACTAGGGTCTCTAGATAGAGACCAAAACGTGGACCCTAGAATGTGTTTGTACAATATGGATATCAAATTGAAGCTGTTGGTGAATGCTTATGATATGTCTTATAATTCTATGTAGCCGGCTGCACGCACCATCGTTATCTTGCTCATGCGTCGTTACCTTGCTTGAACAGCATGTTATGTTATGTTATGTTATGTTACGATATGTTATGTTATGTTATGTTATGTTATGGTATGGTATGTTATGTTATGTTTTTTTGTTATGTTATGTAATGTTATGTTATGTTGTGTTATGTTATGTTATGTTATGTTATGTTATGTTATGTTATGTTATGTTATGTTATGTTATGTTATGTTATGTTATGTTATGTTAAAGTATATTATGTTATGTTAATGTCAACTCATTCTCTATATCCGCACAAAATATCTATCAAACAAATAAAATTAAAATTTTCTTTTGAAAAATGCAACCATTCAATCAGTATTTTCTTATGACGTTATCACGTTAAACTATCGTCAGTAAACCGACTTTACAGACAACCTCTTTTTTACTTTTGATTTTGTTTTATTATGTGGGAACACAGCTGAAAGTGTCGTACGGGAACACACCTATACCTGTCCTTTTGGCCACACTGAATTCATTATTCATTTTAATGCTGAAAACAGTGGAGCCCGTAAACGCAATTCCGTGTAACGCAATTCCCAGCTGTTTCAATCAAACTAATGAGAACCCCATGTAAACGAAAAGTTCATTCCTTCCGTATCGTAGTACCGTAGATTTGATTTCACGATTATTAAAAAAATTCCGTAATTTCAACCCAGCTGATTGCTCTCTCACCACGCAGTGTTGCCAAGCAGTACATTTCGAAATAATTTACAAAATAAACTTAGAAAAATGATAATTTTTGTTAAAATAGCTTAAAAATACTGTTCAATAATGTTAATTATAGATAAATGAACTATTTGCATTTGTTGGTTTTTGGCTTTGGTTTATTAAACAATGAAAAATTGTAACTGATAACGCGGAAGTGTGAAAAAGTGTGTAAGCAAAAATATCAATGGCAACATTGTGTCGATGTCTTCTTCATCCATTTTGTCAGTGATGTATTTTGTAAATATTGTTTGTATTTATGTAACCAACTAAAACAGCTGTTATCTACGGGAAATAGTTTTGCTCAGTTTTGTGCACGGTAAGGGCATGCGGTAAGGAAATTCCGTGCGGGCTCCACTGTTTTCAGCATTATTCATTATTCAATTTAATTTAACGTCGTTATTCGTTCTAAGAAAGAGATCATTCGAGAAGCGTTCTTGCAAACGACAAGACATGAAAATTGGAGTTCCTTTATAAGTTATAAGTTTTTATTTTAACAGTCTTGAATTAAACATCACAAATAAATAATTTTAATATAAAATGAAAAGCATATGTGGGGGTTTTAGTCCCCCACAATTATAAAATATTTTCTATAAAAGGTATTTGCGTTTTGAACAGCTCATTATTTGTCAGCCTATTTAAAACGTCTAGGGAAGGATTTTGCAAAGAAAAACGATTTCACCTAAAAATTTTGGAATTTCGAGCTTTCTACTTCTACCTGCTCAAATTTCTAGAGTTGGTATCACTAAGGTTATAGTTTATGCGGAGAGGTACAGAAATGAACTGGACACTAAGTTAAAGATGGACTTTAACATCCTTTAAAGTCGAAGTGCACACCATAACTTCATTCATAAGGAAAATTGGAGTACTCCTATTTTTAAAAGGAAACTCGATGAGTATACCCTACACTAGTTCGAGAGCGCCTGCCAATGTGCAGAGATCAATCTAGAAAAAAAACCTCCGGAATGAGCGAACGCTATTATAACCAACTTTTCCTATCATTTTGGTTTTTCATGCACGGAGATTCGAACCTACGCACTTCTGAATGGTAGTCACGCACCAACTCATTTGGCTACAACGGCCGCCAATGACCAATCTCCAAGAAAATACCTCATCGAATACGATGTACAACTGCTGCAATATCTAGAACGTATTTGTCGATTGAGAGAGACAGCTGAAGCTCTTCGTCTGCAATAGGTGATGGATGGGCTCCAAAAATTGTATTCAAATGGTTACCACCTTTCGGATTCTCGGTGAATGTCGCTTTAAGTCGTATCGCTCTGCTTTTTATTATAGGTATGGGCGTGTTTTGAAAGTGGCTACACTTTTAGTAAGAAACCGTTGGGCTGGTTCCTTATATAGTATCCCAGCTGAAACTGTTTGATGGGCGTGGTTTTGCGCTCCTTTGAAGGGAGTATTGACGTCCCATAATGTAGGTGGTGTAGAGGCGAGATTAAAAGCATTCCACCGGAGTCCTGAGAGCATCATTGTGGCAGGTTTGCAGCTTTATTTACCATTCCCAGGTCAACCGGTTCTACGTTACCGGAATGACTCGGGTTTTTTTTCGACCAAGAGCTGCTGGCCCAGTAAACTAGCCCTGTCTGGTGTATCGTACCGCCACCACGTTCTACTAGATTCCGGCGCGCAAATAGGTGCTGCGTGGTTTAGAGGCGGGTTCAACCGAGTTCTAAGGTAGGTGACAACCGAAATTGGTGTCATCGACTTTTACCATTAGTTCGAGTTTTATCCTTTTATTAAGGTTGAGGTAACTTCGAAATGTATAGGGTTGTTCAATAGGTGCGCTTCAACTTTTTTCCGATAGAGAGGGCGAATGACGCAATATTTTTTATTTTTCGCTTGTCATTTGTAAACTTCATTAGCACACATTTCATCATGGAACGCTACACACTTGAGCAACGATTGCAAATCGTGCAAATTTTTTATGAAAATAATCGTTCTGTTGCTGCTACTTTAAGAGCATTACGGCCATTTTACGGTTTTGGGGTTATGTGAAGTCATTGGTCTACAGTAACAAGCCGGCGACGATTTGTGAGCTCAGAGCCAATATTGAACGCGAAATTGCTGGAACTTCGGCCGATTTATGCAAAAGAGTGGTCGAAAATTGGGTTCAACGATTGGACTTCGTACAACGTGCACGCGGTGGTCATGCAAAAGAAATCGAATTTCATACTTAAATGTATATGTTCAAACTCGATAATAAAAAAATAAAAATACCAGTCTAACGGTTAGACTTGATAGAAGTGAAACCTTCCGTAAAACAAACTGAGAGAGAATAAGACGAAAGCAGCATTAGGAGCGGGATAATTATAGGTTCATTATAATATTGCTATAAAGTTCATATTTTATTTTCTTCATTTTATCATTATTCATCCTCAATGTTTTCAATTTCAACAAATGATACGAGTGGCTTATGATAGATAAAATATGATACAAATGCTTTGGTTTCGATGTTGTCAAAAAAAATACCCAAACGGACCGAAGAAACAGACTTACAAATTTCTTCCATTTTCGTCTACTTGTATTCATATAAAAATTTATGGCTCTTCCCACCAAAGCTAAATGTATTAGTATATTTTTTCTTGTATTTATTCAAAGCCGAAATCCCGGCGGTACTGCAATACCGGGTCAACCAGTGGCAGAGAAGGAGCAAGCCCCTAAAACACTCCACCCATTTCCAAAAATCAGTTTAACATTTATTGTCCTCCGATGGAGGATCTATCAGATGTTAAGCTGATAACCACACTACCTAGTCAATACATTTTAAATAATAAACCTAATAAAACTTTTGAGAATTACACGCTCACAAAAATTATTTATATCAACATATAATATAACGCTTCGTAACTAAATTACTTTTAGGCCAGCGACGACAGCATGGCGCGGTAGCCGAGCGACTAGCAATGTGAGCTTCCGATCCAAAATCCTTGGTTCAAATCACAAGAAGAAATAAAAGTTATTTTTATTTATTTCGTCGCTACTTTTATATCAACATATAATATAACGCTTCGTAGCCAAGTTGGTCGCTTTTTTCGTTTCACTTTTCCTCAAGTCACTCCCAACGATTCTAAAGAAGTTTTCACTTCAAAAATTAGTTAAAAAAGTCAAACCGTTTGTGTTTTATTCAAAAAAGTTCAAAAGTTGAAGCGCTCTTACTGAAAAACCCTATAGAAGTTGAAAATTAGAGGCAAAGTACATGCACTACCCAGTAGGATTCTTCACTTGGCCGTTCCCATGGCAGTAGGTTCTACGTAACCGGAACGATTCGGATTTATATCTGATCGATGCTTGTCACTTCAGTAATGTTCTCCGTTGTATGTATGGGGAATGTTTATGCTACTACAACAACAACAACTCTCCACTTGACATCGTTAGATCACAACACTTCAAGGTACACTTTTCTAGGCAAAATCTTATAATCCTACTTAATCTTGCCCTGTTTTAATGCTTGCTCTCAAAAAATTACGGATGAGTGGTGATCGGACAGTTTATTTTCTGATTTTTAAAATTAGTTAAAAACGTCATTTCGGCTCCGAGCATAGTGAACAGCAAATTCTCAGAAAGAGCAAATACGATCATTCTACGTTAGTTTAGAAGACTGTTGAAGATACTTGAATTTGAAGAATTTGAAGAGGTCGAGCCAAGGAGCACCAGGAGATTTGGTGGCTCCTAAAACACTCAGGCTAAAAAGCCCATTGTATTTAAAGCTCTGGAAAGGGGGTAGATAGTCAAGGAGGGAGGGAGAAAAGTATCAGAGAAAGAGATAGGAAAGAAGATACTTAGTAGTTTGAAAGATCTGATAGATAGCAGATAGAGGTTGGTTGATGATGAATATTTGTCCCGTGAATATCGTAAAAGAGCCTTGAGTTATAATTTCTTAAAAAAACCCATCTTAGTTGTTATTGTAACAGTATAAATATCCCCCATACATAAACTGGGAATGCCGCTGAAGTGACAGTCCTTGGCCGGATACAAAACCGGGTTGTTCCGGTTACGTAAAACCGACTGTCGTGAGAACGACATCTTGGTCTCTTACCGCTGAAGTGGGGGTGGATTAGTTATTAACAGCATAGAGTGACGCCCAACATATTGAATTTTAACGAAAGATTTGTCTGTGTTATGGACGTATGGAAAGCGTATTTGGGTATTTAACACTATCCTGATTTTAATTTTAAGTAATTTCTGCCTTTATGCCAACGTCGTAGGGAAGACCATGCCTTCATTGGGGAGACCCGGTCGAGGGAACCCTATCATCGCTTGGCGTAACAAATTGAAGAAGGCGTGCGTAAGGCAGAGACGCCTGGCGAGACTTGTTGCAGTCGGCCTTAACCCGGTAACGTCTTGTAATCATTGATCAGACCATATACATAAATAAGTAATGTCTGCCTTTAGTATATTCCAAATACACCACGAATTGGAGAAGGACCTCCTAACAAAGGATGTGAGCGTCAATTATAAATTATATTAATTACCAACTGTATATTCTGAGTGATTTGAGTGGAATTACTGCAAAGTAGTTAAAAAAAAATATTTATTCAGTAAATTACAATATACTGGTACACTGTTTATGCGTTATGTATGACATGGATATCGATTCGACATGCAAACCATCCTTTCCGAAGTTTTTACATTATAATATTTTGAACAATTTACTTTAGGCGAAAATGCCTAAATTAGATATGTATATTTCTGTAAAATTGAACACTAAATCTTTTGGTAAAGCTAAAAAGTGTGATTTTAAATATGACGTCTTAGAGAAACAATTATTTAAATACACTTATATAAATGGACGGAATGTGTGTTAGTCTCTTTCAAGTTAGCCATGGAATTTAATTAATTTTCCTTCACCTAAAGAAAACCATTTGCGCATCTTAAAAACTTTGTAAATATTTGATTACAGCGCCATCGAATTTTAGGTCGTTTAGGTTTTGAGATTTTAAATTTAATTTGTAAAATTGGATTTTAAACTTATTTTAGCTGGAAAATAGTGCTAAACATGCACTTAAGAGCCGTCATATTGCAGTAAAAGGGCTCCAGCGTTACTTAGAACGGCTCTAACAGTACGATATTCGGATTTTGCATTTCTAAAAATATTTGATATTGTGAGAATACGCACAACCAACAGTAAATCTGCAAAAAGAAGGTTAAATTTAATATCTTTCTTTCAATTAGGATATTTTGTATATCGGAATATTTACGTTGTATGCCATCCAACAAAAATTCAAAAGTGCGGAAAGCGTTTGTTCCAGCTAAAAAAGAATAGATAAGTAAGTAAAAGCCTAGAACAATTATTATAATCACTTACATAAATATAGTAACCGCCAATGAGCCAAAGGCCCCACACAAATTGAAATAGAATTCCAACACCTACTAAAATAAGCCAGGGCAAAAGCCAGCCTCGAGTGCTAAAGAACCAATCAAAATAATACATAATTAAATATACAGTGCTCACGAGGAAACTTGGAAGCGCTACCTTATTTTTATGCCATAATATACCAAATACGATGCAATAATGAGGAGTAGAAAGTAGAATATAAATATGCCGCCATATACTGGCATAGAATATCTAATATCTGTTTCAAAGAGCGGAGAATATAGTTGCGCTGATTCTCCTCCTGCTAACATATACGAAATCTGAAAGTTTTGGTAGAAAACTTGCAACATTTTATTTTATTTATTAATTTATTTCATTTGTTTACCAATGTTATGAAGACCAGCGATAAAGCTGCCGTGTACACCGCCACGGCGTAGCTTCCCGTCTTGACCGAGTTTGACCAAATGATTGGCGACCAGCACGATTCCAACACAACCATTTTTCTATAAAATATTTAATTAACAATCAATGCCCAATCATACATAAAAGGCAGGCTAATTTAAAAGCATTAGTATGTCGTTGAATCAACTTAGGTGTGGTTCGTCACGCCCATGTATTGAAACCAGTGCAGAAGCTGCGTTTAGCTTCATGGAATTGCAGTCTTTGTATATTTGTAGCCTTTCTCACCTATGGCGGATACGGATATATTAATTTACAGAATAAAAATATGAATAAAATAATTGTATACGAAAACTGCAACAAAATACTAAATTGGGTGGTAAACGCAACAACACAGAATGGAATGAACTGGAATGAAACATAGAATCTGTATTGCCATAGACATACGGCATTGCCAGATAAGCGCACATAATAAATATAGCCAGAGTTATCCGTTTTGAGGTTTTTATCAAAATATGTTGGTTGGTGACTTAAAGTACGTTCACATATGCAGTAATTAGCAATAAATACACAAAATTAATCTACCCGTTCACATATGGCAGAGTACCTACAAAATTGGCAATCAGCTGTCAATACTTGAAAGGTTTTTCTTCAAAGAAATTGCTTTGATGAAATATTTTAAAGTTTTTGGTTAACATTAACTCTCTTACATCTCTAACATTTCTCTGTTAACTATCTAGGCATAACACAGAAAACACAGGGTTGTATGTAGAATTATTTTATAATTTCAGATTTTTGGGGAAGAGAAATTCTGTATGGGTAATCTCGCTGTTTAATAGCGGATTGGGAGTTAAGCACGAAAAAGTGGATAATCTACTTATATGTGAACGTATTATTGTATAATAATCAGTCTTATCATGAGTTTCACTTATGAATTTCGGCCGGAAATTTTTCACTTTTGAATATAAAAATAGTTGCCATTTTTCACTTAGTTTTGAAAGGTGAGCAATAAAATTTCTACAAGTAAGCTATTTTTTTTCTTTTTTACTAAGGATACCCCCTTAATCTAGTGTAGAAGCATGAATTTCGCTCGGTTTTTGAAGCGCTGCACAAAGGAAGCAAACAAAATTTTTAGTATCCATTTTTTTATCATTTGTTTGATGATTATTAATTATTACATTAAAACTAACCCATAATAAAAGATTAAAATTGGCAAAATTATGCGCAGTCAAAGTAGAGGGTCCAGAAGTCCAGAAAAAAAGAGAGTGTCCTGGCGTGCATGATTCCAACCCTCCTGGTGATGTGAAAAATAAGGAACAAACGGATTCTTAATTATTATAGATGCCGCTATCGAAAGAGCTTTGGAAAAGTTAAAAGATTTTTTTTTTAACCATATGGCGGCTGTTAAAAAAAAAAAAATTCACAATATGGCGGCTGTTGAAAATTTTTGTTTTCACAATATGGCGGCTGTTTGAAAAAACTTTTTTTTTTGTATATTTTTTCAACAACTCCAATCTTTTTTTTTTTGTATATTTTTTCAACAACTCCAATCTTTTTTTTTAGATACTAAATGAAAAAGAGTTTCGAGCTAAAGCCATCCAATGAAGGAATGTATAAAGAACATTCTCCCCAAATTTGAAGTAAATCATTCCATTAGAACTAGAGATATCCTTATCGCCAGATCGAAAAAAATAGTTTTGAGAAAAATGTGTTCAAAGTTTTCAGACAAGATGGATCGGAACCAATGTCATGTCACCAAAAAGTCTTTAACTCATGAAAAAATAG
The DNA here is from genome assembly GCF_027943255.1 of Anastrepha obliqua. Lineage (NCBI taxonomy): Eukaryota > Metazoa > Arthropoda > Insecta > Diptera > Tephritidae > Anastrepha > Anastrepha obliqua. The sequence continues at coordinate 24,835,425 of NC_072892.1, forward strand.
GAATTTAAAAAAATCCTCTTATTCTTAAATGTCTAAACTTTGAAAATATTCAGCAAAAAACAAAAAAATCGATTTTTAAAAATTCTAAAGTTCATAGTTAAGAAATTGGCCCCTATTATGAGTTAGATTCGATCTTCGATATTCGTTGGTTGTCGAAGATCGAAAATCGAATGTCAATTTGGTATTATGAGCGGTGCAGCCCTGTCGAAATTTTCGTTGAATACCGAATTTAGAGTCGAATGCAATTTTGCTTTCGATTGTGTTGCATATTGTGGGTAAACTTGTTAAAATGTAAGTTGTTTGCGATTATTTATGGTTTTATAGTAACCAAATAATAAATATATACTAATTTTGTTAATTTTATGCAGGTCGAAAGTCGTGAGTACCAAACAGCAATTAGAAAGGCTAGTTTCATTAATGGAAGAGAATCCACAATTCGCAAAAGGGATTTCCACCAAAGTACAAGCAGCAAAAAAATGGGAGGAATTTAGAACGGAGCTGAATTGCTTCGGACCACCAGTTAGCATCAAAATGGATTAAGGTTAATAATGTTTTTTTTTTTGTGATGTTTATAGAAATACATTTTTATTTTCCCTTGGCAGGTATGGGCTGAAATACGTAGAGGAACTGAAATACATATTTTTTTCGAATGACGAATAATTGAATAAAGAAAATTTATAACAAAAATAAAGCAGAAACTGTGGCGTAAAGGTTTCTATTTAATACTTCTTAGATTTTTCTATGATATTCTAAGAATTTCATTTCTTATGCTGTATTTGCAATAAAAATGTGCTTTTCTTTGTTGTAGATCAGCCTCTGTACTACTAAATTGTATCCATCTTTGGCAAATATAATTTTCCAGGACATCTATTATTTCCGATAGCACAACAGACATAGTGGGTTGAGCAAGTCCTAGCATACCTTCATTACCCATACTCAATTGGTATGATTCCTGATTATAAAATCGCAGAACTGTGGAATGGATTTGGCTCGGATGCACTGCTGCAACTGGTTTTCTGTACTGGACAGTAGGTTCATAAACGCCTCTTTAGATGATCTAAAGTTCTTTAAAAATCTGTAAGGAAATTTCTGTAATATTAAGTATGTCAACACATTTTGAAAATTCTAAACGTACTCAGTGGAAGCCATTTCTAGGGGGTTGGATGCGCCCCTCAACTGTTTTCTACTTCTAACGAACCATAACTCCGTTGTACTCATTTTCACAAAAAATACTTGTTTTAACTTTTAAAAATGTTGTTAGCAAAGAATTTCAACACAATCGGTTTTTCTTTTATTTTGATTTCTGTATCAGCTGAGAAAAAATTATCTATTGTAAATGCGTCGAGCGATCGAAATTCACAATAGTCCTATTCTTCAGCGAATGAGCACCATAATACCAAATGAAAATTCGATGACCATACAATTAGGGTATACATACAGTCTGTTCAATAAAAGCGTGACCGGCAAAATTCAAATTTAGTTTCGTTATAAAAAAATTAGATGCTGCCAATCGTATTCTTTTCGCAATGTGAAATGTAGAAAGCGTACGTTGTAAAGGGTGAACATTTTAGAGGTATCGGATTTTAAATTGAAATAAAACAACGAAAATTCAAATTGATTGGATAATCTTTAATGTTTTTGTGCTGAACGATTCAGGACATTTATTTTTTGAAGATAATCTCTTTGAAATGTTGGCCACTACTGCGCCGTAATTTGGCCATCTTTAAATACCAATTTTTAATGACTCACTAGAAGACTCGGTCGGTGGCCAATCCATTGTTTCACGGGCTGTATAGCAAGTAGCGCTGCCTCGTTGAAACCAAATGTTGTGGAGATCACGGACTTCAATTTGCGGCATCAAAAAGTCCTTTATCATGGCGTTCGTCATTCATTGTTACATTATCGCCAGCCTCATCTTTGAAGATATATGGGCCGATGATTCCTAGAGCTCATAGGCCGCAACAAACGGTTCTTTTCCATGAATATAATGGCTATTCTTGAATGGCTTCGGGTTGCTCTCTAGCCCAAACACGGCAACTTTTCTTATTGACGTAGCGATTGAGGCAAAAATACGCCTCATGGCTGAACCCCATAAGTTGGCCTGAGCGCTCAATGAACACTTTTCACAGAGCGTCGACTTTCTTAATACAGTTGTACGACTTGTAAACGTTGTTGTTGGACGTAAGTCTTTCCATGATGAAATGTCAAAGAATACTGAAAAAAAGTATGTACATATTTAGTTTGAAAGTAGTCACGCGTGATCTCTCAGAAAACCCCTACTGGAAAAAGTACCTCCAATCTGATTACCCTTTATTAACAAAATGATTTCCGCATATGACGAATAAACGATTTCAAGCAGTGTAACCCCAAAAGTCCAAAAATATCTTATGCATCTGCAGCATTTGAAAAATTCGAAGTTGTGGATGCAGCGGTATACTGAGGGGGGCAACGGGATGTTATGCTCACGGTTCGGTATACAGTTACTGGCTGCAACATTCAATTCCTACTTTCGCGGAACCAAGGATTTTAGTTTAGGTAGGTAGGTAGGTGGGGTGGTTGTCATAGAGACACACTTAGACCTTTCGCAGGTCCATTGTGATACCACTGGAGCTTATCCTTACTCTACCTGTTCCTTTTCAAACCATCCGGTAGCTTTAATAAACTAGCAGAGCTTCGTTAGTTTTAGATGGGCTATGCCCGCTACATCGGTTAGAAATGCTGTCTCAAGAGTGCGCAGCCTTCTCATAGCTAGGCTTTCACACTCACATTGAAGGTGTCTGACTGTTTCCTCTTCTTCTGTATTAAGACAGCTTCTACAGAAATCGAAGTACGGGAGTCCTAACCTTCTAGCGTGGCTGCCTATTAAACAATGACCAGTTAATACACCTATCATTTTTCTTATAGATTCTCTGTTGAATCTTAGCAAGATCTTCGATCGACCGCTGTTCCAGTTCGGCCATGTCTGTCTGCTTAGTTCGCATGTTGTGAGGTTTTGCCGCTTGTATTTACCTTTTTGATGGTTTTCCTGTCTATAAGTAATTTACAAGTGGCTATGGGCATGGGTATCAGCGCCTTATCCGGTTCGAGATCGAGCGTTGTACCGGTTCGTGCAAGTTCATCCGCCTTACAGTTTCCTGCAATATTCCTGTGGCCTGGTACCCAGATAAGGTGCACCTTGTAGCACTTAGATACGTCATTTAGTAGTTTAAAACATTCTAGAACTGTTTTTGACGAGTGCGTTTTTGATTCAAGTGCTTTTATTGCTGCTTGACTGTCCGAGTAAATGAAGACTTCATTTGTGGATAATACTCTCGTTTTTATTTCTGTAAGTCCCTCTTTTATGGCAGTGACTTCCGCCTGAAATATACTGCAATGGTCAGGTAAGCGAAATGATTGGTATACTCCGAGTTTATCGGAGTAGACCCCTCCACTTACTTTGTTGTCCAGTTTTGAGCCATCTGTGTAGATGTTTAAGTCATTTTTCTTAACAATAAGCCCGTTATCCCATTCCTCTTTGGAAGGAAATACTGTGACAAAGGATTTATTAAAATTGATGTTCTTGGTCTTACAGAAATCCGTTGTGCTGGGAATGCAGGGAATTGTTCTAAAATTGAAGAGTGTCCTCTTTGGTTTGTTCTGAGTAGGCCGATTTCTCTTAGTCTGAGAGTTGCTTTGGCAGCTGTTTGCTTACCGTATTGCTCTATTGGTAAAATATTAAGCGTAATAATTAGTGCATCTCTGGGTGTGGTTCTGAGGGCCCAGCAGATGCAAAGACTGGCGATTCTTTGTACGTGTGCCATGGTTCTTTAAATGTACATTTTAGTTTAACAAAACATGAATCAAAACTTAATGCAATAAATATATCCAAGGAGCAGTCAGGCTCTGTGGAACCCACTGCTTCGGCAGCACGCGCAACAGATTTGGAGATGCGCAATTCGTGGGTTTTCAACGAAAACTTAAATATAGCTGAAACCTTGAAAAATACTAAACCAACTACTTTTCCACTGCGGAAAACTCCAACAGGCCGCAGCTAAATTAAAGCGTCTGAACATAGAAATCATGGGACTCGCTGAAGTTATTGTAGATGGAGTGGTTCAGGTGCGTATCAACTACACACTGGTGAAAAACTCCTGTTCAAATATTCACAAACCCGGTTCACATCTTCGTCTGTTTGCGTCGTCGAAGACCTTCCAGATCGCTGCTCGTCTTCGACGTCCTCCCGGCCTTCCTTGAACGACTTGTGCCACCATTTTACCTGGGCACTGGACAGAGATTGCCCAATGGTTTCGGTACTCGTTTTGTTTAGCTTTACGGGTAACGTTGCTCCAACGATCGCTGCATTTTCGCCACCGCAAAATCCTAACCAACTTTTAAAAGAGCTTTCACGCGCGGAGCGATGTTGACTGCACCCCTGTTGCCAGCAAACTGGGACCGGTTTCTAGTGGAAGGGGAAGGTCCAACGATCATTTTCCCCCACTAGCCGAAGGCTCATTACTTTTCAATCAAACCCTGTATAATCATCACACCAGAGGCGCCATCCCCTTTCTCAGCGAGGAAGCTATAAGCTCACTTTTATCAATGAATGAGCGGATATTGGTGGCTCGCTTTTTCTCTCGCGCTAGAAAAATTTTAATTGTCCAAGTCTACGCTCCAACGGAATTGGCAGACATTGAAACGAAACAACAATTCTACAATAAACTAACTGAAAGGTTGTCAAAAATTCCCAAAGGAGACATCCCCAACTGCATGGGTGACTTATACGCTCAGATCGGCAGCAACAACAACGGGTTCAAACGCATGAGAAGGTTGCCTTATAACGTAATAAAATAATATTCGGGGTAAATGTATTTTGTCTATAATCCTTAGCATATACATATGTATGTGCATGTGAATTTTCCAGCCTCAGCCCATTGTACATATGTACAATACATACACACATAAATACATACTCGTTTGTGTGTAATTTAGAGCGTTGCGCTTAGTTGTGTGCAGTGTCAACTAAATCTGAATATCCCATTTGTGCGCATAAAATTTACAAATTCACGCAAAATCAAAACCTGGGCAACAACAAGTTCCGGAAGAAACAACAACGCAAAACGAATTGAATAAACGAGTCGAAAAAAGCTTGACGCCAACAATGCCCACAATGCGCACGATAACGCAGCAAAAGGCAGCAAAAGGCATACAGTCGGCGAGTAACATCAGCAACCAGCGGCAACCGTAGCAGTAGTTGGGATGCATGGCCAGTGAGTCTAGTGGACGATTGGACTTATTTATTTTGTATTAACTTAAATTTCGACGAGGGCTATGATGCCGACAGCTGCAACAACAGTCAAATCCATTGCCGCATAGTAGATGAGGCGAGTGTCGCTTGGCTACTTAAATTACTTTAAAACTAACAACAATAAAAAACAAACACATACATGCATATTATCTATGTATGTATGTATGTACATGTATCACCTCCAGTGCAACCGGCAGTAGCAGCAGCAACAACAACAAAACGGACACATGCAAACCCAAAAAGTGGCAATTCGAGAAGGCGAAATTGCGGTTTTACGGTTTTTACTTTAGGCATCCAAAAACGGTTTGATTCTATGGTCTCATACACTTTGGTTTTATTGCTCATATCTTTTGCTAGTCTACTATTCGGGTAATAGATGTCTGTGGCTTTGCTGCTCTTCTCGATGAACACTGACGTCTGCATTAGTATTGGTCAACACGCCCATGGAATGATACTAAAGCACTGCGGCTGGAGATGTAAAAAAGCAGATCGGCGTTTTCAATTTCAATTGAAATCCTAACGAAAGTAGAACGAAACTAAAGTGGCGCGTTGTAGTATCCTGTTTACTGTTTGTGTTTATACTCGTATATTTATGCACACACACACACAAATACCTTTAAAATTATATGAATGCACATAGATCCTGATCTTTCCAAGCTGAAATCCAATATTATATTTTAACTAAATAAGAAGGGTTTCGTATAATGACTCCCTAATACAGGGTCCGGCACTCCAAGTGTAACCAATTAAAAAGGTCATAAATTAAGTTTGGAAAATTACTTTTATTCAATCAAAGTAAAAAATGTGTTAAAAAAATTAAACAAAATTAAGAAACAATTAACTTTTACTTTATATGACCACCTTTTGCCTTAACTATGGCCTTGAGACGGTCCAGAAACGAATCGCAAGCTACCCGAATGTGACTTGCAGGTACTTTGGCCCACTCCCGGACAATGGTTTTTTCAGCTCCTCGAGACTGGTGAATCTTTTAGTTCGGACCTTCCTGTCTAAAATGGTCCAAAGAGAATAATCCATTGGATTTGCGTCTGCTGAATTTGGACATTATGAAGTTCGGAACGTTGTTTCTTAGTCATTCTTGGTTCACTTGAGTTTTGTGAGAAGGTGCCGAGTCCTGTTGAAACGTCCATGGTCTCCCACCGAAATGTTTGTCTGCCCACGGCTTCAAAGCAACGTCCTTTCCCAATACTTTCTCAATAATATTTCGCATTTACCTTGACACCAGGCTCAGTGAAAATGATTGGAGAGTGCCCATTTGCGGGTACAGTGGTTCAAACCATTACCTGTGGCGGGTACAGTCTCCTGGTGGCCAATCGATTACCCAAATTCTCGCATGAACGGTCGTTCAAATAAACTTTATCGTTATGGGAGTTTACGAAGTGGCTCAATGTGAAAATTTTTCTCGTCAGAAAACACAATGTTCGAAAATTGACCACTTTCGGCCAAGCGAAGCAACTCCTTCGGTCTCTCAAGTCTGACTTGTTGCTGCGTTGGTGTGAAATCATACGCCTCTTGGATCTGGTAAGGCTTGACCTTTGAGATAATTTTTCTGTATGCGGCGGTCAGATATTTTCAGTTCTTTCGCCTTTTGTTTGGCACTTCGTCGGGGATTTCGCTCAATTCGCTTCTTCACTTTTTGAACCGTTTCACGTGTTGTTGCAGTCTTTTGAAAACCCCTCCATGTTGTTTCGCGATGCTACCAGTATCATTTTAACGAGTAATGGTGCTCCGTGTATCCATACCGGCTTTAGAACTTCATTGTAAATAAGTAATTTGTTTTGTATTGACAGTTTAGATTTACTGCCAATGAACCATTTAAGGTTTTTTTCTTTTATGTCTATTTCGTTACCTTTTGATATGTTCCTTCCATTTTAGCTTCGTGTATATTGTCATTTCCAAGTATTTAGCAATTTTACTATAGCGCACTGTATTTTGGAGGGTATTTTTACCGGGGTATAAGTAATCTTCTTGCTTGTGAAGTCAGTCTACCAATGTTTATAACTGAAATTGGAAAAGCCACCGCAGGATTTATTTAAAAAGCTTTGGCGTGTGCAACAACTTTTTGCCAAATTAAAAAATAACTGAATATATTTGATTCTGAATCGCTTTAGAAGCATATTTGATATAATAAGTTCCGCGTATGAAAAGCGATTTGAAGCTGTGTTCCTCCGTGTGCACCCTTACGAGCCAAAAATGTCAAGTGGATCTTTGGCAAAATATTTGAAGATGATTTGGTTTAAACATATGGGCGGAGTTGCATATTCAAGCGAGGCGCGTTGACGAATTCTCTAGCAGGGAGCCCGAAAAACAGACCTTACAGAGCTCAAGACAAGTCGCTTCTTCATTTGAACTCTAATTTGATGAAGAAAATTTACAAAAAAGGTTTATTATTAAGAGAAGTGTGGCTCCTGGCATACGAGATCAGGGAAACTGTCTCCTAAATAGCAAGCCGAGTTTTATATGTAAAAAAAAACCTATCATAGTCAACAAAAAAAAAAAAATACATAAGAAAATGTCAAAAATCAACGGTATTTTGTAGACACTTTAAACTTTCACTTTATTATCTCTTCTATACTATAAAGGTGGCCGCCGTAGCCGAATGGGTTGGTGCGTGATTACCATTCGGAATTCACAGAGAGGTCGTTGGTTCGAATCTCGGTGAAAGCAAAATTAATAAAAACATTTTTCTAATAGCGGTCGCCCCTCGGCAGGCAATGGCAAACCTCCGAGTGTATTTCTGCCATGAAAAAGCTCCTCATAAAAATATCTGCCGTTCGGAGTCGGCTTGAAACTGTAGGTCCCTCCATTTGTGGAACAACATCAGGACGCACACCACAAATAGGAGGAGGAGCTCGGCCAAACACCTAACAGAAGTGTACGCGCCAATTATTTATTTTTTATTTTTTATACTATAAAGGTGAATGTCTGTACGTTGTCCGCGCATCACTACGAAACGACAACACCAAATGACGTAAAAATTTTTATACCACCACTCTTATTCGTCCCTAATAATCGAATATTTGCTTAAATTTAATCTAAAAAATCTTAGTTTTTCCTATTTCCCACAAAGCTCAAAAACGTTTTGAGATAGAAAATTAATAAAAATAATTTTGCTTGATATTTTTCTGATTGGTTGTTTTGATTTTATTCAACGAGGCATAGCAACGGATACCGGGTATTGTAATATTATGGTTATTAATAAAAAAATATTTTCTATGAAATTATTGTTTGTAATTCTTTTCTATAGGTACATATCCTAAATCCTTCAAAACTACTCCTACGCGAGCGGGGCCACGGGTTAAAGCTAGTACTAATATAAAATGGTATATGAAATGCATAATGAAAAGTTTTAAATTACAAAAAAATTAAATTTTCATTAAAAAATAGTAAATTTTGCTGTAGATTTGGTTGATTTTTCTGAATTTGGATACAGCTGACCTTTGTTACAGACTAAACTATATTATTATCCAGAACTTCTTCAAATTAAATTTAAAAAATTAAATGTCAAAATTTATAATCACAAGGGGTGTGTGGATTTTTTTGTCTCATCATCTTGTCATACCGTTCATTTTTGTACTCCAGGGTTTTTGGAATTAATTTTACGAAAAGTTTGACGCATCAACATCGATAGATAGATGCATTTTGTTTTTGTCCACTGGGAGGAACGACTACACGAGACAGTCGGTTCTACGTTACCGAAACGACACGGATTTATAACCGGCCAAGGACTGTCACTCCAGCAGCATTCCCCGTATGTATGTAAGTATGGGGAATGTTTATGCTGCTACAACAACAACTACACGAGACTCGTAGAAAAAAGTTCATAATAGCGCTGAAATTAAGCTGAACGGTACGACCAACACAGTTTCTCAGTCGTTTTCATCAAACGCAAATTCCTAGTGGCAACTTCAGGCATTAACGTCCGAGACCACCTTTTAGACAAAAAGACTATATTTATTGGCCAAAAACAATACCGTAATCATAAGCATACATCGTTTTTTTTCACCCCTTTTACCTGTTACCAACACTTTAGAGGCCCTTGACAGTCGGTTCTATGTAACCGGAACGACCCGGATTTATATCCGGCCAAGGACTGTCACTTCAGCAGCATTCCCCGCATATGTATGAGGAATGTTTACGCTGCTACAACAACAACAACAGGCCCCTGAAAGAACGGGGACTTGTCACGATTGAGGAGATGAAGACTGCATCGTAGGAAGAGCTCAAGGGCGCACACCAACAGTGCTTCGAGGGTGGGAAAAACAGTGCATTAGTTTTTTCATAACTGAGGAGAATTATTATGATACATTAGAGGAGCAAAAATTGATACCGGTGGATATACCGATGATCAAATATTTTTCGAGCAAACCTCTCACACAAAAGGTAGCTGAATTTTCTTGAACCAAAATAAATGAAGCGTTAAATCTTTAAAGTTTCATTTCCGAAATCAATGGGCCACATGTAGATGGCCCACACTCTATAATCAAGTTTTCATATTACTAGTATTATAAATAATATAACTACTTTTCAGTCAAAAAATTTAGCAAATTAACGCCAAAAGTCCGTAGAGCATAATTGATAAAATTTAACTTCATATTTCCAGTTGCTCCGCCAAGCATCTTGGTCAAACGCTGATCGCTGCTTGAGACCGCATTTGGGGCGCGTTTGATTTGGATTTGCCTAAAATAATTTTATTGAATTTTAAATGATTTAAAGTTTCAAAATTTTATAAAATAAACCTAAAATAATTTTATTAAATTTTAAATAATTTGCTCAACATTTTTTAATAATTAATTTAAATAAAATTTTTAAATTATTTAAAATTTTATTACAATTTTTTACGTTTAGTTTATAACATTTTTAAACTTTAAATTATGTAAAATTCAATAAAATTAAATAATTTAAAAATTTAAATTAAATTATTAAAAAATCTTAAATAAATTATTTAAAACTTAATAAAATTTTTTATGTTTAGTTTATAAATTTTTGAAACTTTAAAGTATATACAATTCAATAAAATTAAATAATTTAAAAATTTAAATTAAATTATTAAAAAATCTTAATTAAATTATTTAAAATTTAATAAAATTTTTTATGTTTAGTTTATAAAATTTTGAAACCTTAAATTACTTAAAATTCAAAAAAATTAATTAATTTAAAAATTTAAATTAAATTATTAAAAAATCTTAATTAAATTATTTAAAATTATTATTTTGGTATATATGTATGTATGTAGTGTCACATAACGATTAATCCATTTTTGCAGACGCAGCCGCTGGAAAATATTTATAATTTTAACTCTCCTCAGATCGCGCTCATCCTCCTCTCTCTCGTTTAATTTGTTGCTCTTTAGCGCTGCTGCAGCTGATCAATTGAGATGTTCAAAACGTAGTAGTTATGCGTCGCATTATACGCTTCAGGTAAATTCATGCAGGTGAGCAAATAGTACCGAAATCTACTACTAACTACGGAGTGGCGCCTTACTTACTGTTGCTGGCTAGCTAGCGAGCGAGAGCATCCGGAGTGCGCCAACGAACGCCACCGGTAGATTAGCGCGTGCACTCGAGCGCCAGCCGTCATTACAAAAGTGCGCCGCGTCGCGTGGAGACGTACATTTGCGCTCCAATCTGAGTCGGTTTCTCCTCGCTCTGTTTCGTTTTGCTTTCGTTTGTGGCGTGTGTATTGTATCAAATTGCGTTGCGTTGCATTGAGTTGAGTTGTGCTGTGTACCGTACGCCTTTCAGTTCCGTTCATTTGTGTTCTCTCCGCTGTAACGTCAGGTTTTTGTGACTGTGCGCGGGGTGCACACGTGAGCTTGTACTTGTACTTGCGCGAGTTTTGTGTGCATGTGAGGAGGGGGATAGCGCGCCGAAACGCGATTTGTGTCCATACGTATCCATAGTAAACAAAACGTAAAAAAAAGACATTGCAATAAATGCCAGAAAAAAGGCTGCAGTGAATATGATAATTGCAGCATCAAGAAAAAATCAAGAATATCATCAGTAGATTTAAATTGGGAAAAAGTACTCGTACAAAGTTGTGCGAATCTTGTTTTTTTGTAAGTGTTTTGTAAGATTTTAAGTGGTGTATTTGGTAAAAAAAAAAACAAAAAACACCTTTTATACGTTAACGCAGAAAGAAGTATAATGAATATTGGCCGAAAAGCCTAAGTCGCGCGGCATGTTCGCATGTTTGTGTGTGTGTGTGTGTGGATGCAGGCATGTATGTATGTATATACATACATACATCTATTTGCACCCGAATATGCATATGTATGTATGGAGATAAGTAGGTTTTTGCTGAAGAGGCGTGCAACTTACTTGTATGGGCGTCTTGATGATAGCACGGCGTGCAGCTGCGTGAGGTGTTTGGACTTGGTTCGAATTGCAAAGTGACGATCGCCGGGCAGTGGGCAGCACGTTCGTATACAAACATACATACATACATGCATATGTAGGACGTATGTACAGGACGTAGTGGGTTGCCTGCAGTCAACTCGCCACGAGTCGAAGAGAATGAGTTGGTGAACAATATATTTTGGGGTGGGCCAAAAAGGAGATCAGCATACAATGGCTGATTTTTTTGTTCGATGCACTCTTTGTTCATAAAACAGATGAATATTCCCCGCTGTAATTTTTACAGTGAACGGGCGAGTGACTTCCTCATTAATACATTTTTCTTTTCCAAGTCGGAAGTGATGAAACTATCCAATACGCGCAAATTAGTTGAAAATTGATAATTGGCATAATTTAGAAATAAAAGATATTGAAAAATTACCTTATATAACCGGCGCTTACATCCTTTTTGGGTATTTAACTGAGCTCCTCCACCTATTTGTGGCCTAATTTTAAAAGAACCCAATGGGATAAGGCCACCGCAGCCTTATCCTTATCCAACTGGGTTCATTCCATAGCTTATATATTTGTAGTAATTAAGTTTTAACTATATGTAAAACTTTCTTATTAAGAATGATAAAAAAATTAAATAATTAAAATTTTGTAAATTAATTAGAATTTGCGATATGTTCGGCAATTTTGTTTTCTCCGTGAATGAGCGTTCAGTGTCGATGTTTGTTGATGAAAACTTAATCAAAAACAATAAGAAATGCTCCCCACCTCCCCCAAAGCTTTGCCTAAGTGTATATGTAATCAATCCAATAAGTTTTGCAATAGGGTGATTTCTGTAGTATCAGGTCAGTCCATAAGTTCGGGCGTTTTTTAAAGGTGGTTTTACAATTAATAAAAAAGATGTTTAAAGTATTTATTAATCAATAATATATTTTCCTTCATTATTTACAATGTCTTCCCAACGTTTAGGGAAATTTTTAATTCCCTGATCCCTTTTTGTGAAACAAAACTTTGCGTCTATTTACTAAAGACGGTTGATTTTTGTTAAGTGCCTTATTCAGGTTTGATAGCTGATGGGAATAATAATCAGCAGTTATCGTCTGGTTTGGTTCCAGAAGTTCATAATAAACAATACCGGCCATATCTCACCAAATAGACAGGAGAATCTTCTTGGGATGAAGGCCATCTCTAGGGGTCAGTTCTGGTGTTTCATCTTTATGTAACCATTGGCGTTTGCGAACAGGATTATTGTAGAGGACCCATGTTTCATCACCCGTAACGATATGGTTAAAAAAACTTTCATTTTCAAGCCGTTGCAGCAGCTGAGAACACACATTCACTGTCTGCTGAAGGTTGGCGACGGAAAGTCTATGCGGAACCCATTTTCCATGCGATGAATTTAGCCTCTGAGCTATCATATCGACTATCAAATTTGGCTCAGCTTCCACGAGTTCTAGCAAGGCGCCAGAGTTAAAGACTTCAGGGCGACCAGCGCATCCTCCACGTCGCAGTTACCACTTTGGCATTTTGAAAACCACTTTTGCGCTGTCGTTACACTCACGGTATCCTCTCCGTGAACAGTGTTTATTTCTGCAGCAGCAGTTGTTGCATTTTTACCACTTTTATAAAAAAATTCAAGATTTGCCTCTTATACGCGTTCGAAGATTCCATTTTAATGCACAATATATCAAAGAAAATATAAATAGTTCCGTTATATTCCGCGAAAAAATTTTTGTATGCAAAAATCGTGCAAAAGTGAAATTATGGGTAAAATATGCACGAACTTATGGACTCACCTGATATTTAAACAGTCAAGCAATGAAGAACGTGAAGGTGAAAATAAAGCTTTTCATCTTACAAAACAATTTTTCTATCTTTTTTATATATTTAAATAATGATTTATATATATATATATAGTATTCTATATTTATATAAAAAATTTGTTAAAAAAAAAAATTGGATGATTAATTTAACGCCACCTTGTAGTACGTCTGTAAACTGAAAATATTAGTTTTGCTTTCATTTGTGGTTAAAAATTGAAAAAAAATGGAGAGTGAGCAAACGATCTCCAGATAATACGGCGTGGAGCTTTGAGATATATAGGAAAACTAATTTTATTATTTTAGCGTAAAATTTTTGCGCAAATGGTTTAAAACTATTTTATGGTCGTTCTTTAGCTCCTGGGCGATGCTACGACTACTAACATGCCGGCCAACTGCGAGTATTTCTGTGGTTTTATCGACATTTTCTTTAACATCAAACATGTCATTCACAATTTCAATAGCCTGCCTTGCATTTGCGCGTTCATCAAAGAAATACTGTAAAATGTTCGGAATTTTCTCTTCGCTGACTTCCATTGTTAGCACCCTGTAACTCACAATTGAATGAAACAAACAAAAAACAGCAAACGATTTTTTTTTAGTGTGAAATGTCACCCTGACAACGAGCATAAACTTTTACTGTTTGATCGATACTTTACGAGATATCGATCACTACAGCCAGCTACCGAAAAAATAATGGATTTCTTTTTCCCCAAACTGAATCCTCTATGGATCTGAGTGAGACCTGGCTCTTCTCCGAACACATAAGCAGACGATTTCAAACGTTTACCAACAATTGCCAAGAATATACCCTAATGCTGACCTTCTTGCGCTCACTGATAGTTGCTCAATCAATCTTGAAATGAAAAGACGAAAATGGAACTACATACATTGGACATACTCTACGAAGAAAAGACGTAGAGGATGTTGCCGAAATGGCTTTTCAATGGAACCCGCAAGGAATCCCATTCCTAAGACAAACTTGGCTGCGCACAGTCCTAAATGAGAGTTCTTCCACCGCCACCTGGAACGAAATTAGACATATAGCGGCTGACAGAAGTTGTTCGAGAGCCTTTGTTTCCGCCCGATGCTCCCACTAGGAGCGATAAGATGTGCAGAGAGATGTTTTTTTATAGTAGTTCTTTAGTTCTTGTTGAAATTATCATCTAACAATATCAAAGAATAAGAAAAAATATATATATTTACACATACATACACACATAGTTACGCGTGTAGCATATCAACTTCTAATAGCTTCATTTAATATGTACTTGGGTTTGTTCTTAACGCACCTAAAATGAAATAGTTTTTTAGCTGTAGAACAGGTGCCGTAATCGTTATCAAAAACATTTTTCATTAACCGTTATTTTGAGATTTTTATATTTTTGATCAATAATAATAGTAAATTTCCGATTTTTTTTATTGTTCAAAAAATGTATTGTGTAAAAAATGTGTGTCTTGTACGAGAAATTTTTAAGATAGTTTTTATGATGCGAATAAAGAATCAGAATCATTTAGATAAGCGTATTTAACTTTTTCAATTAATAAATATTAAAGAAAAAACTACTGGTATTAGCTTTTAACGAATTGTTACGAATGAATGTTTTTTAAAATACTAGAAAATTAAGGATTTTAATAAGCTATTACAATTCTCGAATGGTCAAATATTTTCTGAGGTAAAAAAATATTCCTGGAGTTACCTTGCAAATGGTATGCCAATGCGAATGATGATTTTCTATTTAGAATTCCACTTCAATTACATTTGCCATCACAGCTTCACGCTTCTTCTGAACGGTAGCTTTTTTTCATGGCAGAACCCACAAGAAAAAAAGAGAATAAAAGCACTCAACCTTGGTGGCCAATTGACGATACTTTTGCGTAACCAAACCCTCAAATCGTTCCTAATAAAGCTTTATCACTCATTGCAAAATTATAAATACTTCACTCTTTTTTTTTATAAAAATATGTATATAATAGTTCATATGAAAACAACATTTATATAATGCAAAGTCTCAAACTTTGTACTAAATATCTTAAAATTTCATCAAAACTTTGAACTTTTCAACCAGAAGTTTTGAATTTTCCTGGGTATGTGGATTTATAGCCCAGTGAATTTTATTCCAAGTTTCAAGTGATTATAACTCTTGACCGTTCTCAACATCGTTTGCAAAAAAAAAATATATATACAAAAAATTGTCAAAAATAAACGCGACTCCAAATCTTCTTGTTTTTATTTATTATTTGTTTTTCCTTGTTCACTCCCCTCGGTAGGGCCTCGACAAGACTCAGTCTTACGTTGGTTTCTTTAATCTGTTTTGATTTTTGACAGGGTGGGTGATTAGCCTGCCGCTACCAGTCCTAAATAGTTTCCTCGACAGTCGATTCTACGTTACGACCTGGATTTATATCCGGCCAAAGACTGTCACTCCAGCAGCATTCACCATATATAAGTATGGGGAATGTTTATGCTGCTCCAACAACAACAACAACAACAAGTGGGAATGCCCACCTGTCGTTACTTAGGGACAACGCTTTTTACCGCTTGGAGCGCCATCTGTTCCTCTTGTTGGTGCCACTGATGCACACATGCGGGAGTAAGGATGGAAAGGATACGTTTTTTGGGTTGAGGAATGGAATTTTTTTTGTTTAGAAAGAAGGGAAGTGCGAAATTTGGAAAAGTGCGAGGACCGTGCTGTACGTGGGATTCGAGCCCACAACCTCTGGGATGGCAGACTAGTGCACTTACTACCGAGAAATTTAATAGGCTATGATAAAAAACTGATTAAAATTGAAAAATGTTTACAACAATTTTTCGAATTTCCTACAAGGTTTGTAGCCTTGTGTTGTGTGGGTTTTGTGCCAGAATACACCGTACTTTTGTAAAAAAAAGAAAAATTAAATGCATAAAAAAAATAGTTAAAACTTGGTAATTCGTCGCGCTGCTATTATTTTGAACACAGGTGTATGCTACCATCCAAGAGGTCCATTGTGCTGACTCCAACTTGAGTGAATTTAAAATCTTAAGCGACTTTGAAACAGTCGTTTTCGCTTCAACAAAGCCTGTGCTATTCCATTTATTAGAAATACCATTTAAAAAAAATTTCTATTAGTGCAAGAGTCCAATTATGAATGATTGAATTGATGAAAATTAGGTATGCACTTCGACCCCACGGTAAGATACGGTGCACTAGATAGGGTTAGTTTACTGGGAAAAACCTGAGCCATTCCGGTAATGTAGAACCGGCTGTCATGGGAATGTCGACTGCACGGTCTTTTGTGTCAGCTACTCGTCGCAGTGCCAGATCGAAACCAAGCTCTCTCAATAAATCTAAGATGGAGCTGTGTTGGGCTTTCTCTTTCTTTCGGCCGCACCCGGTGGAGTTGACTGACACTTTTCTCGTTAAAACAACAAATTGGAGAAGAGGGTGTGTGGGAGTTTTTAGGGAGTCAGTGAACGACATCCCAAGTCTTTGCAGATAGTTGCGCAATTTGCTGTGACCTGTGAGAATACCCGTGAACGGGCACCAGCTTGTCATTGGTGGGGGTTATGAGTTGCTGTACCTCTTTTGATTAAACCCTCAGTTCCCAGTGATTACTGTGCCTGGTGTATCCCTATGTTTTGTTGTTAGTTTGCCTTTCGTAGCCTTAGTTTCGTAGCCTTAGCTCTTCGCTTCTAAGTTCCTTCGTGATGGTGTGTTGTCCAATAGCGAGGAAGGGCTCGGGTTCTATTAATATCGAGACCGCAGCTTCTTTAGCTAATGCATCCGCTATTTCGTTTCCAGGTACACCCCTATGTCCTGGAACCCATATGAGCCGGATGCGATTCTGTATTCCCAGTAAATTCAGTTTCTCGATGCACTAAAGGGCTAATGATGACTTAATCTCAAAGGCTGGCAAAGCCTTAAGGAGGAACGCAACTGTGAAAATTTAAAAAAATCGATTTTTTGTTTTGCATAGATTGTTAGTATAACTACTCAAGAAAATTTGGTAAAAATTTTAAAGCGAAATTCGCTTTATTCCCGATTCTATGTGCGCTTAAGTGAGCGCCCGTCGGTTCTGCCCCGTAGCGCTTACGATACGATGCTTTATTTCAAACGCGTTTTTCTCGACACGACATTTTTTTTGATAAGGTGGCAACGATTTCTAGACTAATGAACCGATTTTAATTTTCTTTTATTAAAAATTTTTGTTATCGCATTGGCTATCGTTGTACGTAGCCGATTTTCAAAATTTTGAAAATAACTATTTTTTTGGGCCTGTTGAAAATCAAAAAAATGGTGAAAAACACGCATCAAAATTCAAATCACCACCATTTTTTCAAAAAAAAAAAAAATAAAAAAACAGCTAGCCACTATTGTGTAGATTAATAAAATTTTTGGTGTTTTGATTTCAGATGATTATTAATTGCTGTATCGCTGCCACCAGATGACGTAATTTTTTTTAACTCGTTACGTTTATTTACATAAATTTGTCAATTTTCAATATTTTTTAATAAAAATTTACATCAACATAGTTTAATACAAATTTAATAAATTGCCTTTTGTCCTTTTTGTACAAAAAAAAAATCCCAAAAAACTATTTTTTGACCTCCCACAGTGGCGTTCCCACTTCAGTGCCGCCTGACAGTCGCTTAGAAGAGCGATTCGCTCATTTCGGAGGTTTCTATTTAAGTTGAGCTCTGCATATAGACAGATGGTTTACACTTCCACCTGGGCGTGGCAAAACTACCCATTGGCAGTTACGTTCCCACGACAGTCGGTTCTACGTAATCGGAACGACCCGGATTTAAATCCGGCCAGGGACTGTCACTTTAGCAACATTACCCTTATATGTGTGGGGAATGCTGCATACATGCTGCTACAACAACAACAACCCATCGGCTCAGACCACTTTATTTTGGGCTCATATAATCCAGTTCCTATGCTTTTAGAAAACCATGTTATAGTAACTGTAAGATTGCGATCCAGATCAGTGCGACGACTTTTTGATTTTTCGTTTTGTAAATAAATGCCCAAAACCGCCCTCACAATAACCGATAAAGACATTCAAAAATAGGAGACTACTATTGAAAAACCAGTTATCAGTTTAATATCTTTGCCCATTTATTCATACCGTTATTTCTATTGTTAAACTTAGTTGTATCAGTCGCGTTATGTTTTCGCTACCTTTTCGGCTGCAATTAAATATTTTTTTCCGGCATACCATACACGATAAGTGATCAAGAGTTGAAAATGTTTGATTGAGAATAAAAAAGTTAAAAAAAAAAAAACAAAAAAAAATTGTTCCTCAACTTTTGGTGCCATTATTATTTTCAAACCGAATACCATGAAAACGGGGAAGACAAATTAAAATTGGAAGAAATGTATGTATTCGTATTCATACGATTTACGGGGAGGTGGTTGTGGTGGTGATGGTATTGATCGCGCCAGTGGCAGTGGCAAAAATGCGCTTAATATGCCTTCTCGTCGTTTTCACATCGACCCATTTAACGTGTCCCATTAAAAGTAATTTAAGTGCTCGAAAATAAGTAAAATATACACATAAACGCTCAAGAGTGAAAACAAACACATATATGTATGTATGTATGTATGTGCATACAAAAAGAAATATATCTACATATGTATGCACAATATTCGCAGATCCAAGTGTACATAAGTAAGACTCGCGAAGAAGCCAGATTTCGTACAAGCATGCATACAAACATACATACACACATATGATCACATGGCAGCAGACGTACAAACATACATATGTATGCACATACATCCAAATCTATGCATATACATATGTACATATTTGTTTGTTTAAGAGCTGGTAAGTATCTGCACGATACTCGCGACCAGTCCGCCACTGTCTGCTTGTGCGACTGGCCATCGTACTTTGCATTCGTATGCAAATAAGTCAAAGTCCATGGCAATAATAAAACTAGCAAAGCAAAAAAAAAAAAAAACAAATAAAAAAACAGCATCTTCAGTGTAAACAAAACATTACATTTACCTGTGTATGCGAAGAAGTAAAAAATAAATTTAATCAATCCAAAACAACTCCAACTCCACGAAAAGCACCAAACCAACTGTACATACAAAAAAGTGTTGAGAGTGCTTCTCAAAGTAAACGAAAGAGATAAACAAAACAAGAAGCAGCAACAATTTCTAAAATTAAAAACACCGGCAACAGTAACAATAACAGTAACAACGACAACAGCAACGACAACGACAACGACAACGACATTAATCAAAGTTCATATGAGTATACACACTATATATGTGCAATAACAATAACAATAGCAGCAACAAGCTGTGAATGAAGTTAAATGGGGGAAAAAAGAGAGTAAATTTGTACATTTCACTTCATTTGGCCTTCAAATCACGCCTGCTTAGATGCGAATTGAAGGTAGTAAATGGGTGGTTTACTCCAACTTGGCCATGAAACGTTTTCGATCCTCTTCCTCAGTTCTGCAAATAGTTTATAACGGGCTCAAATTAAATTGTAATTAGTGTTGCTTGCAAAGTGGTAAGTTTTAAATTTTTAGATTTTAGATATGCTTATTTTTACCATTTCGGGAAATTATGGGCGGACGAGTGTTGCAGAAGAAATAAATTAAAAACAAAAAAAGAAAAAAAATGCACGCACTACTTTTCCAGGATGATCGTTCAAAAGCTATATACAAGCTGGCGCAAAATTTATCATGAATTTATTTTTTAATAACTTTTTTACTGAATAAAAAAAAATATATTTTGAGTGATGTAAATCTTTATTTTGATTTTTACGCGTTTCATTGCTTGGCTGTTTGTATGCTGCAGCTGCCTACTTCAGAAGTGTCAAATATGTTTGCATAAATTATGAATCTTCTCATAAAGTGATTAATTTTGCGCCAGATTATAAAAGCTCATTGCGAATTGTATACATTTTTACAGATGATTTAATTACTGTTTGTCTTTAAGTAATAATCCCAATGTCGAGGCAAGAGTTCAACACGTATACTAAGCTTTTCCCCCCCTGAGGGTGATTTTTTATTATCTCTTGTCGTCCCAGTCGGCTTTTGCCATTGATTTTCAGAAATGCTGGGATGTATTAATGGCTTTATTATTATTATTATTAGTTGCCATCTCATCGCTTTGTGCGCATAGTGCCGAAACAAATGTTTGCCAATTTTGTCTACTTCTCGCTTTCGCCTTGAGTCCGCGAGAGAGATTCGTCAATTTCTAAAAATTCCTCATTAAGGCTACTTACGTCGCCAAAATCATTTAGGGCGACCCCTGCGCCGCGATTCTCATGGGTTCCAGTCCAGCGCTATCCTACTACTGTCGGTCGCAGTTTATGGCCAATCCATTTCCATTTACATACGTTGTTGTAATTCAATGTTTATTGGTTTTTGTCCGCTTCGATACAGGAGTTGTTTGTTCGCAATCCAGTTGTCGGGCCACCAGAGAACCAACAATTAGTGCTTGGTTCTAAGACATCGGTTCACAAATGTTTGCAACTTCCGCGTCGCAGATACAGATGCCAACCACAGTTAATATCCATACAGTCGGGGACGGATATATATAACATTCGAATTAAAAGTTGCTGGCTTTGTGCGCCTTGTCAGCTGTTTGGAAAACCAGATATTTTTGAGACTTGCATAGGCTACCTTTGGCTTTTTTGATTCTGACATCAATATCGTTGTTGTTGTTGTAGCAGCATAAACATTCCCCATACTTATATACGGGGAATGCTGCTGGAGTGACAGTCCTTGGCCGGACATAAATCCGGGTCGTTTCGGTAACGTACAACCGACTGTCGTGGAAACGAATCGTCTTTTGCTCCACCACCCAATGCACTTTGGCTTCCTAGATAGGTGAAGTTGACGTTTCCAATGGGTTCTCCCTAAATTTTGAACCATTTTTGGAGCAAGGTTGATTTCCATGGACTTAGTTTTCGCGACATTGATTCGCAGTCCTACATTTTTGGCTTGGAAGCTTAAGTGAATAAGTTTGCCCTGCATGTGTCCGTCATGCTATGTCGTCAATGACTACTAAAAATGGAAGAGGCGATAGTAACTCGTATAGCCTTGTTTAACACCAGCTATAGGTTGAATAGGCTCGGAAAGGGCACCATCGTGTAGCACTCGGCATTTGAATTTCTATTTCATATTGGGCTTGAATAATATCGCAAATTTTATCTGGGACTCTCCGTCGCTTGAAAGCATCTCAGATACTTTGTTGTCGCAGACTATCAAACGTCTTCTTAAGCTCCACAAAAACAACGTGAATGGGTTCCTACAAAAATAACACTTTTATGAAAAATAATTGTCCGCGTCCGGGCAGGAGAGTGTGCGCTTCTTCTTCTTCTTAATTGGCGCGATAACCGCTTACGCGATTTTGGCCGAGTTTAAAAAAGCGCGCTAGTCGTTTCTTTCTCGTGCTAACCGGCGCCAGTTGGACACACTAAGTGAAGCCAAGACCTTCTCCACCTGATCTTTCCAACGCAGAGGAGGCCTTTGAATAATTGAGTTAAAATATATGCATAGAATTAGCAATCATTTATAAGTTTGTTATAAATTATTTTATAATTTATATTATTTAATTTTGTTTACATTGAATTTATAAAAATGTTTTTATTAATTTTAAATAAAAAGTAATAATGATTAAATTAGTATATAACAGGAGGCTTTCTCTTCCTCTGCTACCAACACCTGGTACCGCATTGAATACTTTCAGAGCCGGAACGTTTGTATCCATTCGGACGACATGACCCAGCCAACGTGCCGCTGGATCTTTATTCGCTGCGCTATGTCTATGTCGTCGTAAAGCTCATAAAGCTCATCGTTCCATCGTCTGCGATACTCGCCGTTGCTAAGGTGCAAAGATCCAAAAATCTTCCGCAGAATTTTTCTCTCAAACACTCCAAGCGTCGCTTCTTCGGATGTTGTCATCGGCCACGCTTGTGTTCGTTTAAGATAGAGTAATTTGCTCCGACATTTATACTTAAAACTTAGTATAGGAAAAAATGCCGCTCAAGGGAGACGTCCGTCTAATAGAGGTGTCCGTCAGAAAAGGGTTCACTGTATAGGAGATACGCAGATCTTTTTGTGGGCTCAAAACTGTCCATACTTGTATCATTTTGCAATGAACTGGAAGAGAGGAAAATGCTAAAGCTCCTTTTGTGTTCTTGCCCTGCGTTAGCTAGAACCAGATTGAAATGCTTAGAAGCTCTAGAATATGAGAAGTTCGAATGCCTCTCGCTTAGACTCGCAAATACTAAAGGGTTTTCCAATAAGAGGTGTTATTTTGATATTCAAAGAAAAATGCAATTTTTTAATATAAATGATCGGATGTTTAATTCATTATAAAGAAAAATCAAAGAAAAATGCTATTTTTTAATATAAATGATCGGATGTTTAATTCATTATAAAGAGGAAGCTATGCCATTAATAGTGGAAAATAACATTAGGCAAATGACCACCACCACCTTTTCATGAAATTTTCCATAACCGAATTGCAAAGTGGCTGCCTTATGTCCTCGATAGGCTCACGAACTCCATATTTGAAGTCTTGAATCGACACTGGGCTGTTTGGGTAGACCTTCTCTTTCACGTGGCTCCAAAGAAAAAAGTCATAAGGTGTTAAATCACAAGATCTCGGTGGCCAATTGTGATCACGTCTTTGAGAGATAACACGATCCGGAAACTTTTCCCGTAAAAGATCAATGGTTTCGTTGCCTGTGCGGCACGTAGCGCCGTCTTGTTGAAAATACACTTTGTCCAGATCAGTACCATCCAATTCCGGCTATAAAAAATCGTTAATCATCTCTCGATAGCGGAATCCATTCATTCATAACACCTGTTATTGGAAAACCCTTTACAAAGAAACGTAAAGGTCTAGCTCCATCTGGTAACACTAAGTGCCAATAGGTCCATGTGATGGCTTTTAGCAAACCAGGCCAACCTAAGCTAACCTGTGTCAATAGCCTTTTCCCTTTGTCACTTAGTTCCACTTCCGTTTTAGCTACGTTGACTACACATTTTTCGCCAAACCCGTACCATTTTTCCATCGCTTGTCAAATGTGCCTTAGCATTCATTGCTCTGATACTTCTTACTAATTAAAGATATTTCTCAACGAAAAATCCAGTTCCTTGCTGATTCATCAAAGGAATAAACATAAAAACAGACACACGCACCACTACAAACAAGCACAACGACACCTCTGCTCCCTGTTATCACCTGAACACATCTTACGGGCACAACATACACCTCCCATTTAAATGGCTTTGCTTTTGTACGTGCAGTTAGTATAATTTGAATTTGTGCATAACACACACACATGCACACCATACATTTGTTCATGTACAAGGAAATGCCAAATATTCGCGAGTAAGCCACAAAGCAACGAATTGTGGTAGAAACGGAGCGAAAACTTCTTTATTTTTAGTGTTGTATACAACAACATTTCAATACAATAAGTTTGCGTTTGCGCGCACCTCTACTCCCTAGAGGGCTACAAAGCCTTCCAGTTAAAGTGGTCATACATACCTAAGCACAGGTACATACATACAAACCTTGTGTATGGGAATGTGTGGTGGTCCTGAGTGCGCACTATAAAGTCCAGGTACCGGTGCAAGAGCAGGTGAGTGGCAACAACTTTAGCTTTACCGCTGGCTACAACAGTACCTTTGCTGGGCAACAGGGCAACTGGGCAACTGCACAGGGCAAACCGGCTGCAACAAAGACCGAAGAAGACAGAAGAAGGCAAAGAGTGATACTCCGTATGTACACTGGACGGACTGCAGTGTTGTCGTCTTCTCGCAGTGGATTTGTTCGAATTTTTATTTGCAGTTTTATTTCGTTAAGTGGGTTTTTAATTTTGTTGGACTTAACTTATTTACCAGTTCTATCCACATTTTACTGTATTTAATGCAAGTAAATATTTCGCCATCAACCCAAAGATAGAAGTAAAGTAAAAGCAAAAGATCTTGGTTTGATGTCCAGAGTGCGAATGGAGGGGAAAAGGAAAAAGTGCGGCATGTGGCGTGAACGCTTGCACTTATTTGAAGTACTTAAGTACTTTTTTGTTGACAGTTTAAAAAAAAGCAGAATAGACTCGTACACTAGGCATCAAATAAAAAAAAAATAATTGGCGCGTACACTTCTGTTAGGTGTTTGGCCGAGCTCCTCCTCCTATTTGTGGTGTGCGTCTTGATGTTGTTCCACAAATGGAGGGACCTACAGTTTCAAGCCGACTCCGAACGGCAGATATTTTTATGAGGAGCTTTTTCATGGCAGAAATACACTCGGAGGTTTGCCATTGCCTGCCGAGGGGCGACCGCTATTAGAAAAATCTTTTTCTTAATTTTGGTGTTTCACTGAGATTCGAACCAACTGTGAATTCCGAATGGTAATCTCGCACCAACCCATTCGGCTACGGCGGCCGCATCAAATAGAAGTATAAATTTCTTATTGAATTCTCGCAAAGAAAAGGAATTCCAAATTAGTGCAATTAACAATAAAAAATTGATTCAAAGCGAAATTTAGTGGTTAGTATTTACTCCTTTGCTAAAAATTACTGCACGCAGCACAAATTTTGTCAATTTTCTCGCAAGATCCATAATTATATATAATTCCCGTGGTTCCTAGGAGGAACAAACGGCCTCATTGGTTTAGTTAGTCTGTGTATTTTTGGGGGAACTGGCCTTCTGCATCCGAGCCTGTTTCCGGAGCTGCCGGCTTTACCTTCAGGCTGGTATGGGTGCGAGGGCATTTCCTCCTCGTTAGTGTTATACCCTCTACGTTCGCTCATCAGAGCCTCGCTCATTTTCAATAGGGGCTACCACGTGAAGATCAGGTTGACAATTTGACAGTTGGGAGGGATATGCGCGTCACTAGCCCCATTAGCTCACATAAGATGATATTTAGTGGGACCCTTTTGCGCGGTATTAATCCATTAATGTCTCATCTTTGAAGAAACGGGTACTAAGCTTCAGTCGCAAAAACACACTGTGATATTTTATAGTCCATTATTGAACACAAATGCTTTATGTTTGAGTCACAAGCAATGCGATCGCTCTGTTAAGATTTTTTGTTGAGAAAACCCAGTACATTTCGTACGATGTGGACAACTGACAGTACGCTACCGATTGAGTAACGCGGTCTTTGTCGTACTCGTTTAGAGAAAGCGCAGTTGCGCTGTTTGGGCTTCTTCGACAGTGTTTTTTCGGTTACCGAAGACTTAAGTGGTTTGGTCAAGTGACGTAATTTCTTTCAAAAAAATTTCAAGCTTAGGTTCGTCCAACTGCTGGATTTTGATATTTACCTCGAAAGTTCCAATTCGGAATTTAATCAATTGTTTTGAGAAAAAATTCCCACTCTTTACGAAACATCTGACCCCAAGCTCACACCAGCATAGATTCCGAAGACATAGCATAGTACCACCTCAGCACTCACCGTCATTAACACCCAGGTAAACCGCGGGTTCAACCAAAACCGCCCCTGCGAGAGGGCTTTCCTAGTGGCGTTGGACCCAAAAAAGCCTTTCGACACAGTCAGCCATGCCACGCTACAAGATGACATTTTACAGTCGACATTCCCGTCAGGGCTGAAGAGGTGGACCGCGAACTACCTGAGTGGTCGTCATTCGTCGGTGCTATTTCGCGATCAAATATTAAAACAGAGGAAAATAAAGCAAGGAGTTCCGCAGGGTGGTGTCCTTTCACCCTTGCTTTTTAACTCTACATCTCGAAACTCCCCCAGCCACCAGAGGGAGTCTCCCTGGTCTCCTACGCCGACGACTGCACGATAATGACATCGGGCAATGACATTGATGGCCTCTGCTCCAATGTAAACAATTACCTGGCCTGCCTTTCTCGCTTCTTCACTGCGATAAACTCACAACTTTCCCCCACTAAATCCACGGCGACCCTCTTCACCACCTGGATAAAGAAGGTCAAGCTACAACTTAAGGTGAAAGTCGATGATACACCAATTCCGATTGCAAGCAACCCCAGAATATTGGGAGTTACCTTTGACAGCTTGCTCTTCTTCTCAGCGCACACAACCGCTATTGCAACTAAAGTACAGAGTCGCAACAAGGTCCTCCAGTCGCTTGTCGGCAGCACTTGGGGCAAAGACAGAACTGTTGCTACCGACATTTAAGGCAATCGGTCGGCCGGTTCTGAACTATGCTGCGCCTGTCTGTTTTGTTTTGAGTAACTTATTTTTACTAAAAATTAAAAAAAATTTGTACTTAAAAACTATTTTGGGCAATGGAGATCTTTACTTGGACTGTAAAGAAGCAGCTGTAACGTTCATAAGTGACAATTATGATTGACGTGCGATGCCATTAGCAAAAATTACGAATCTTCTTATTGAGTGATTAACTTAGCGCCACAAAAAGTAGTTCATTTAGTGGTTTATTTAAAAAAAAACAAAAATATTTTTTTTTCGGTATATTTTTATATATTTTTTTTTCGGTTTTTTCTATTTTTTATGGAGCACGATTTCATTCATGTGTCTGCCTCGGCTGGCTTCGTAGCGGTGTATCCTGCAAACCCAGTTTTCCAAGACCTTCTTGACGGTTTCTGGCTATATCTGACGATTGGCTTGCTCGATATTCGCCTGAACAGCATGGCTGATCGTCCAAGTCCATGTCTTCAATTTCCGGCCACAAAAATATGCCTCAATATGCCTCTGTAGCGCTCTCCGTTGATCCAAAGGGCGCTGATTCAGCAGCATTTTCAAGGAAAAATGGGCCAATGATGCCGCCACTCCGAAATACGCACAAAACTGTCACTCTCTGAGTACGCTTGGCCTCTCGATGATCACGTGCGTAAATAATGTAGAATAAATCGTTGATGCAATCAGAAATTATGTTTCGAAATTACCTCAGATGAAAAAGAAGAATACTTTCACATAACGCATGTAAAGGCGCACATGAAAAATGGGCTCTTATGAAATATTTGCACAGAAACCCCCTTTTAACTATACTCTTGAAGTGTGGCTGTAAAATAGAGAGATGTATTGTGACAACTTTTGGCAGGCTGATGCCCGATTTACCCTTCTGGATGCGCATACCCGCAGTATAAAAGAGGGAACAATTGAATAGACTATGAAATTTACATACACATACATATACTTGTATTTATATACAATACATACCTATAAAAATAGACGTCTTATCATAGTGACTGACCAATGGATCTCTACAAATTTCCATGTATATGCCAGCATGAGCTAAGCTGCGGCAGTGCGCATGCCTAATTCTCACGTTAACACGCTCGATCAGCAATGCAACGAAGCATGTGAGTCCTGTCCAAAGTGAACATTCAAGGTTAGTCAGAAGAGGCGATGGATGGCTCGATTTTGAATTTCAGGCAGCAACGATTTTTTTATTTTTTATTTTTTACTTTTAACTCGTATACTCACAAAGAAGCGCAGAAACTCAAATGTTGCCGAATGTTGGTAAAGAATTTAAAATGTGTTAAAAATGTAAGTATTTGCCTTAAAGAGCTGGCTGACTAAATAGACCAACCTTCTCTGCTGAGCAACTTGAAAACTTGAGACAAATTGCTACTTCCCAACTTAAGCTATTTATTCCGGTAAATGTGAACCATTTTAGTAATATAATAAATATATTTTCGCCATAATGTCGTCGGCTCAAATAGAATCACATCAGCCATACGGATCCGTAATGTGAAGATGTCTTAACTACCTGTAGGTTACACATTCAATTTTTGTCTTAAATTTTCAATACTTATTTTGGTATGTAATACGGCGGCCGCCGTAGCCGAATAGGTTGGTGCGTGACTACCATTCGGAATTCGAAGAGAACGTAAGTTCGAATTTCGGTGAAACACCAAAATAAAGAAAACATTTTTTCTAATAGCGGTCGCCCCTCGACAGGCAATGGCAAACCTCCTAGTGTATTTCTGCCATGAAAAAGCTCCTCATAAAAAATATCTGCAGTTCGGAGTCGGCTTAAACGTTTAGGTCCCTCTATTTGTGGAACAACATCCAGACACATCTCACAAATAGGAGAAGGAGCTCGGCCAAACAACCAAAAAGGGTGGAAGCGCCAATTATATATAAAGCAGAGCCAGTAAAATGAAAGGAAGGGCGAGCGTAATGTCAATGAATGAGACAAAGAACCAAATTGGAATCCCATACAATTTCGGAAAGCCCCAGTTATAAAATCAGAAATGTAAAAGAATTATACGCATAATAGACCGCTCAAAGATCAGGCTGTATTTTAGTTACACGGAATTAAGCTCGAGTCCAAGCAGAAATTTTACGTAGACGATGGACTGCGGCTTCCGAACGAAACTAGCGTGTTCCCTGTAGAATTCCTAGCAATCAGGAAAGCCTGCAAAATCATCTCCGACATCATGTAAGCAGGAGCCTATAAAGGCGATGAACTCAAATAACATAACTTTCCAAATTGCAATACAGTTTATATAGGAACTGAACGCGTTCAGTTAGTGGCTCGATATGGGATGGGTTACAGATCACCCACTCACTATTTTAGCATTGCTAGCAGACGGTAGGAGGGACTACCAATCGAGGACAAAACAGACCGACAATTACTGGATCGGACAATGTACAGACAGACAATTAACGACATTCATCGGAAGACTCTTACCACCTTTTTAAGCTCCCGACCCCCCAAATGACGTCATCGGTGTCCAACCACCACCCTTTGCAGACGAAGAGCTCCAACTTCCCTGAGAGTCCCGCGTAACCTTGGCACAACTACGTTCTGGATACTGTAGCAGGTTAAACTCCTACCTAACCAGAATCGACCCCGGCATTTTAAGCCGGATGAGCTAGACGAAGAGGACCGGTGATTACACTACACTGACAGAGCAAAGTTACTGCTGCAACAACAATAACAACAGGGACTCCCAATCTGTGCCATATTCAGGAGAACATGACCTGACTATTATGTAACTAAGACCATACAATATCTTGGATACGCACGACATAATATCACGAGACGAGGTTAAGCTCACCTCACAGTAATATATGCCGCAGTTGTAGAGAAGTGGGATAGAAGGAAAGTCCTATTCAGTCCGGGTTTATCAAGAGCAAGATTACGAGCTCTTGGCAAATCATTCCTTAACAAAATGAACGAAATTTCTGGCTTGGAATTTAGGTCTCCCCTTCTCAAAAACTGAAGTCAAACCAAAGAGATAAATTTTCTAACTTTACTTAGAAATGTTTTTTATAGAACGGAACTAAGTACTAAAATATCACCTTGATTAAAAAGTGTCCGGAACAACCGCCAGGTGATGCTCTAAGTCAACTGATTTGATCTCTGTTCTATTTTTTGTTGGGTTGCCACATCCGTGATTAACATTCTCACCAAAATTTTATCGCCATTCCTCGACTTTTGTAAAAGTTACGCCGTATTGAGTAAATCTACCTCTGCAAGGGTTTTCGATTTTTTACAGTTTTAAAAATTGATTTGAATTTGCCAATACGAGTTTCTATTGAATTCTGCATTAAAAATAGATTCAATGGTAGGGAAGCCATAGAAATTTTAGTAAACTGGTTATATAATGATATTCTAACGAAAACATCCGCTTACGAGTGGCATGAAGTGGTTCCAGAAGAGAACGTGCGTCCGTCGAGAGTGGACATGGAAAAGAAGATGAAAACATCAATAAAGTGAAAGAAAAGTTGGGTTCGATAACCACAAATTAAACATCAGAGAGGTGGAAGAAAACTGGAACATTGCTTATGGATCCGTTCAGGACATTTTAGTTAAAACAACTCGGGGATTTCGCACCATGATGACGTTGCGTTACGTCGCGCAGTGCCATCATTATCCGTGAATTTTTTACCAAGAACCAGCGAGCCATCTGGTATGGCTCACTGCGATTTTTTCTGTTTGATCGAGTCCAAAAATATAACTACGGGGAACGCGTTTTAACAGTCGAAAGCAAGTAATGGAAAAATCGAACACAACAATGATGGCTATACCGAAAATAGAGTGCCAGAAATGCTTTGAGAGCTGAAAGTGAGTGAAATTCATCGAATAATGAATCCGAAAATGCTTTATGTTGTTTTGTGTTCGATCTTTCAATTGCAGTGGCAAAATTTCCCTAGACACATTGCGCACTCACACTCGTGTATTGATTTAGGCCTATTTCCATGAAAGCTTCCCACTGTGCGCCTTCTCTAAATTATCATACAATAGCTGGTCGATGAGTTAATAGGTAACATTCGTCATCAATTCGATATTCGTTCGTGTGGAGTCTAAAATTGTATTTAAGTTGTATTTGGATTAGTTGTTGCTTCAACAGCTGGATCATCGGGGGTTTCATTTAACACTTGCAACATAGTTAAGGCATACGAGCACAAAATTATGGATTAGTCAGAGTTGATTGCATAAATACATACATACATACATACATACATCCGTACGAACAGCAATAAAGATATTCGGACCAAGTGCAACTAATCAATAATACTTAATGATGGGTAATTGGCTATGAGCGTAATTTGTATGAATTTACATACAGATATCAGTACTAAATTGTATTTTTTTATTGTATATGGTGCATGTAATTTTCCACAGTATCAGCTCAATTCAGCATCAATGCATGCAATTAAGTGCTTTTATCAGTTACGTTACGTAACAAGTAGGTATAGTAGGCGTATATTCTGTTCAGATGTTCGGTGGTCTCTTATATGAAAAAAAAGCGCAACATCCTATGCAAAAAAAATTGTCAAAAATCAACGCGATTTTTGAGCGAATTTAAACTTACACTTTGTTATACCAAAATTGAATGAGCTATAAAACTGCGTACCCAGAAGTTTTCTAAAAATTAATGTTTGAATTTTAAATCTTAAATGATTGAAATGTTGAAAATTTTGATGATCTCTTTTTCAAACTTAAATTTTCTATAAAGTTTTTATTTAAATTTTATACAATATTTAGAACATTAATTTATAAGGTGTTTGTTACACAATGAACTATATTTTTATAGGAAATTAACGCACAAAATTTTGCACGAAAAATAATGCCAATATTGTAAAGGCATTAAGGGGTAGTGAGAGGCCCGAAAAAATGATGATGTTCAATAATTTTTTTTGCTAGCAATTGCTTTATTTTACAAAAATAAAAACATAGCAATAATGCATCATGTTTCGACTTGACTTTGCAAAATTTCAAAAACAAAAATTAATAATAGTAAAAGTTATCGCTGTTTGTGCGGAGCCCGTTTCTCCAGAAGTCCATTGCGGTGATCATCACAAGTCCTTGGAGATTAATCTAAAATCAATCGGACAAGAGAAATTATTATAGTTTTATTAATAGATAATCTTGTGCCTGATCGAAGTTTTTTTCTCAAAATTAACAATATGGCGGCCTCTGGAAATATTTTTCAGATTTTCGAGAAAAAAACCGATAACTAAAAAAAAATTGAAATTTTTCAAAAAAAATCCTTCGATCAGTCACGAGTTTTTTATGTTTTTCAAAAGCTGTATAAATTTTATGGAAATCTACCAAGCGGTTTTTAAGTTACAGTGATCACCAGTTCAAAAAACATCGTTTTGAGAAAAACGCATTTAAGGGGACTGATACCTGTAAACGGCCATATTTTCCCTGATTTTCATTAAAATTATTTAAATGAAAAAGTCAATATATTTTTTTCAAAATTAGCATACGGTTTATTTGTACATTAAAATAATATACAATTTTTTTTATTTTAATCATTTAAAATGGCGGATGTACACTCAATTCTTCCAGGAAGGTCGCAACGAGGCTTCTCAATCGGCGGGCATTGTAGCATCGGCGTCAGCGAGCTGAATACAAAAAGCCAAACATTGTTTTGTTTATTAATGTCATATTTTCTATATGAATTAAAAACAAATGGAAAAAAAATCCGGGGAATAATATATTTCAAAAAAAAAAAAAAATGAATTTTGGGGCGAATTTTCCTAATATTTTTGCTTCGGAAAAATTATTTTTTTGAAAAACTTTCGAAATTATAAATTCAACTATCATAAAAAAGATGTGTGCAAAATTTCAGAGAGATCGGCCAATAACTTTTCGAGTTATCGTGTACGCCAATTCGAAAAATATAGTTTTGAGAAAAACGCGTCTAAAGTCGGCAACGTAACTATACCTCTCCCAGCGCCCGAACGCGAAGAATAGAGTCGTCACGGTTCCCGATCTATAATATAAGAAATACTTAAATTTACGTTCTAAAAATTTTTCGACGTGTTCTTAAAGGATTATATTAACATTTTATTTAAAAAAAAATGTTTTTTTCGAAATTTTACAGGTATCTGCCCTCTTAAAGTTTTGCTATCGACATATGGTCCCCTTTAGCGCCCTTTGTTTATTGTAGAATAACTCGAAAAGTATTTGTCGGATTCACTTCAACTTTTCACACAATATTTTTAAAACATTATACTTTAAGAAAATGCAAAAAATCCAATTTGTTGAAATTTCTGACTACCCCTTAATTGATTTAATTTTGTGAGCACCAGTGTAGATACATAAATGCACATATCCCAATATCTATCGGAAACTATTGTTTGGATGCAACCAGAATAACTAGATGCCAAATGTAAAAGGCAATTATTTAAAGTTCATTTCACTTCATCTACTAAAAAACACTGGTTCCGTCGAGAGAGGACTCCACTTTTTGGTTGCCGCCAACGAATTTCTTGATTGAGCTTGTGACGGTACTCGAGACGATTGAGACTTACGCTGCGCTCGTCTGGTCGGCTGGTACTAGTGATTCGTAGTAGACTAAGCTTCAGTCCATGGTCGTTGTACAACATCCAGAGGACGAATTACCTGTTAGGATGCTCTCGCCCAAGCATCTCACGTAACACTGGAATCCTTACAGGTCACTGGAAGGTACGGGATCATGCAGCCAGACTTAACTTTCCTTTCAATCCCATCTGCAGAAGCTGTCAGGCGGAGGGGGTGAAAGAAATTCTTTTCTACTATTTTTGCGAATGTACAGGTCTAGCTAGAGCAAGCCTTTCACTCTTTCGGTAAGCCTTTCAAACAGCAAATTAATGACATATCAGACATAGATATAAACAATTTGCTGCTATACTTGGCTCTTACGAAATGGATACGAAATGAATCTGACTAAAAAAAAAAACAGACATACACACGGACATCACAAAAAGCACACACTGCAGTGGTAGTAAAACGGCGCTAGTCGCTAATTAGGATTATTTCAATAGAAATACTCAACCACAACAAGCTTCAGACCAGTCAGAATACTGGCATCTGAACAGCCACGGGATGCCGCCTGACGTATCCCAGTTAGAGAGCAAGTAAGATACTCAGCAAGCAATTCCTGTTGGGCTTCAACCGCATGAATTACCCCTACCGGCATTTGCTGGAGTCTGTGCCAACTCCCAGACTAGTCAAGAGACATCTCTTCAGCTAGTCTGACGAGGTCTAGAATCAAATACAACTACAACTACTGGACCACACAGTTAATATACAGATATTAAACTACATTATTTGCCAGTCTCTTATCATCTTCCTAAACTCCCGATCCCCAAATGCCATCATGGCCCAAATATATACTTTCAGGATATTGAAGTAGGTTAAAGTCCTGCCTGCCCAGCATCGGACGATATCAACCACTTATTCACATGCCTCCAACCTTTGGACCCAACCCGTCGAAACAACATGTTTCTTAGTATTTTCTTACATGTTTTTCTTTTCTTATCTGACAGATATCTTTTTAGTTGAAAAATACTTGTTTGAAGTATGACTGAACTGTCGCTAGCGTTTAACTGAACTATACTTGAGTCCAAGGCAGTAAGAAAAAGTGTACAATTTGTATTGAAGACCGGTCCTACTTCGAAAATTTAAGATTTATTCGGCTGAAATGGGTTGAGAATACGAAACAGATAATGTTAATATTGTATATAAATAAATAACTTGAGAAGAGGTAACCGCCACCAATTTCTGTCTGACTACATATTCATTTCCCTGATCTAAGCACCAAGAAGTATTTGGCCGGTCATAGTTCTGCTTTATTATTCCTTTTTCAGTTCCTCTAATTTAGGTATATTGCTTTCAATACGACAGTGGCTAAGAGTAGTCCATTTGTCTACAGGCCGGTGTTGATAAAATTGGTCACTTTCTCACTGCGCATAACCAATTTAATCACACTTGCAAGAAAAACTAACTGACAGATACTCGTATAAGAAATTACTACACGTACATACGCACATACGAGGGGTGTTCAATGTATTCTCGGTATTCGGGTAATTTATTAGTTAAGTAGATAATAATAGGCTGGTTATTTAGTAATTCTTGGTGTAAGATCATAATGGCTGACGCTACCCCGTCTGTAGTTGAACTGCTTAGAAAAGAAGGGAAAAGTCAACAAACCATTATCGAAACAATGATATCTCTTTTACAATTTACAATTTTGCACCTTCATTATTTACAATTCCAAAAAGGTCCAGTGAATTCCAAACAAGTAGGGAGAGTATTGAGTATAGATCTCACATGGACCACAAGGGGTCGTCTTAAACATAGTTCCTGATATATGTCATGGCGAGTTTTAATAAACAGTCTAAATTTTGTTGGAGATCGAGGTTTCCAGAGTTAGTTCCTCGTCTAGTTCCGTCCTTAAAACTGCGAGTGAGAGGTATACGTTCTTATTTATTTGTTTAAATTTTTTATTGAACGTGACGAGAAGTCATTTAAAGCCGCTGCCTCTCTGGTAAGCATATTTCTTTGTATACCCCATCTTCAATTGAGTCTAAACGAGTTTTCAGCAAGGCGGACTTAATTATAAATGACTGGCGGTCAAACTTGAAGCCAGCCTAAAACCGTTGGTGCACTAAATTTACTTAAAATAAATTTAGATGAGAGTCAAAATAATGCTACTATTCAACAGTTTTGACAGTCTTTACATCAACTATCGAAAACCATCGATGGTCTGAACTATCAATAGTTTCAGACCTCGAGTGATTTGAGATTCGAAAGGAATTTTATTGATTGATTAACTAAGTATACGAAAAGGTAAAAACCATAAATTCAGCATTCTTCGCTACCTTGTTGTTGTTTTGTAACATCCATACTAAATCCCGTCAGTGCAATGTAAATCACCGGTCATCTTCGTCTAGCTCATCTAACGGTAGGCCCAGGAAACTTGCTGTTTCGACAGGTTGGGTCCAGAGGGAGAGGGGTGTTAGATGAGTGGTGTAGATAGTGTCACATGCTGGACATACGAGGTGTGTTCAAAAAGTTTCGCGAATTGTGTTTTTTAAAAACTATTTATTTATTCATTAATATCTATTTTGCCCCCTTCAATGTAATCCCCATGAGATATTATGCACTTGTGCCAACCTTTTTTCCAATTTTCTAAACACTTCAAAAAATCATTTTTTTATCTTGTTCAGCTCCTTCTTCGATGCCGTATTTATATATATTAGGTAATCGTAGCGTAGCATCGTCCATTCATGGGCCTCTTCAGTTTCGGCAACAAGAAAAAGTCACAGGGAGCCAGATCAGATAATATTTCTTATTGACCGTTTTACCATGTGGCAAGAACTCATGATGCACAACGCCTCTGCAATCGAAGAAAACGGTAAGCAAAACTTTTACATTCGACCGAACCTGGCGCGATTTTTTCGGTCTTGGTTCGTGCGGCAGCTTCCATTGAGATAATTAAGCTTTGGTTTCCACGTCATAACCATAAACCCACTATTCGTCACCAGTTATGTTCCTCTCAAGCAAATTTGGTCTAACATCTCATTAGCAATGTTCATGCGATGCTGCTTTTGGTCGAAATTGAGCAGTTTTGGTACGAGTTTGCAGCGACCCGTGCCATGCCCAAATCATTGAAAAAAATCGAATGGCACGACCCAATCGATATGTCTAGGTCCACAGCAACTTCTCTAACGGTGATCCGACGATTGCCAATACCATTTTCTTTACTTCATCAATTTTTTCGCCTGTTGTTAAAGTGCTCGGGCGTCCGACACGTCTTTCGTCGTTCACACCTTCTCGGTCTTCCAAGAACATCTTGTCCCACCGATAAACGTTGCTTTGGTCCAAAGTAGCTTCTCGGTATGGCATAGTCAACATTCCAACATCCGGAATGCACCCGCGCATTTAATTTCGTTTTTCACACAAAATTTGATACAGGTTCTTTGATCCATCTTTTTAAATAGGTAAACATCGAAGACGAGCCGAAACACGTGCAAGCAAAGCAGCTTTCAACAATTAACTGAACATTTAAAATGGCCGAACTCATCGGCATGAGTGAGAGACAAGAGTACCAACATATCGCCACAAAAAAACGAAATTCGAATGTACGTAACCTGCGAAAATTCCAAATTCTCAATACTTTTTGAACACACCTCGTATGTTTAGTATGTCCGGATCAATTCTGGATAAGTAGGAGTTTAACCTGCTGTAGTATCCAGAACGTAGTTGTGCCAAGGTTTCGCGGGTCTCTCGGGTTAGCTGGAGCTCTCAACCTGTTGTGAGTGGTGGTTTGATTCCAATTACGACATTCGGGAGTCGGGAGCTTAAGAAGGTGGTAAGGGTTTCCCTATGAATGTCGTTTATTATCTTCTTCTTCTTGAGTGGCGCGATATCCGTTTAAGCTATTTTGGCCGTAATTGTGGTCAAATCTTATGCAATCCCTTTGCATAATTTGATGAAATATTGAGGCGGCCGCCGTAGCCGAACAGATTGATAAGTGACTGCAATACATTTTTTTTCTATTAGCGGCCGAGTGTATTTGGCTGAAAAACCTCTTTATATTTGTAGTGTACCTCTTGATGTTGCTCCATAAATGCTGCTCCAAGGGCCATAGCCCTAACATGGCTTTTAGTGATTACTTTTTGTTGCCAAATTTGGCAAAAGATTTTCGACGGAAACACATTTTCTGAGGAAAAAGTGTTTAAGGCGGCATAAACTCACATTTTTCGGAAAAGGAATATTTTTTTAGAGGTCAATGGAAAATTCTAATAGCAGTCTCCCCTCGGCAGGCAATGCCAAACCTCCGAGGATATTTCTGTCATGAAAAAGCTCCTCATAAAAATAGTTGGCTTTCGGAGGCGGCTTAAAATTGTATATCCCTCTACTTGTGAAACAATATCAAGAGGAGGAGATCGGCCAAACATCCAAAAACAGTGTAAGCGCTAATTATTTATTTTGCTATTTAATGAAAATGTAAGTCCAAGTTACAAGAAGTGTATTGGCGTTATGGAAGATTATCTTCTTATCTTCTTCTTTTTCTTAGCATCACAGTCCTTGGTGAACCATTGCTTCATTCACAACCTTTCGCCACCCGTCTCTATCTAAGGCTACCTCCTTCTACCACCGCACGTTTAGATTTTCAAGGTCAATTTCCACGTCTTCTGGCCATCTCTTTCTTGGGCGTCCTATTCTTCGGCCTCCAACAGGGCGTAATTCAACTGCTTCAATTCGAGTTGTGCTCTCTTTGGGCACTCTAAACACGTCTCCGAGCCATTTTATCCTCTGAGATTTTATACACTTTTCACAGATTATATTGAAAGTAAAAATATTTTGAATTTAATTCGAGTTATTTTTCGTTGCGATACCGAGAATAAATTGAACGCCCCTCGTGCAGACTTATATACTTTTGCAATATTTTTTTCTTGATCTTGAACAGTTTTCAAGCGTTTTTACGCTGTCGAAACGGCAAAGCTAACGTGAAAATATATAGACAGAAATCTAATCGAAAAATTTATCTTATTGCCAGAATGTCATGTTTAATTGCCAACAGCAACGTGCAAGTCAATGCTTGGCTATATAAAGTTGTTGTTGCTGTTGTTGCTTTTGATACATTTGACTTGTTTTCGTACTGTGGCTTGTAGGCTGTGGATGCTTATAATCGTATGTACGTATGTATGTATGTGTGTATCTCCGCAAACATGTGCCCATTCAGTTCGTGCAGAGATCTTTCAAATACTAAAAGAACTGCAATGCGGCAGGACAGTCGCGCAAGCGGAAGGATAGTTTGAATGCAGTGTGGCTGTATGCCATACGCGCAAGGCCTTTCGGAAGGTGTCATATTAAAATTAAACGATCTGGTATAATCGCTAAAGCCACTAATCAATTGCCGCTTTGGCTTGTAGAGATTTGTATGTATGCGCATGTGAGTGTTCGTCGGTAAATGGGGTTGTGAAAGAGGCTCAAAAGCCTTTTTTCTCATACAAAATCAGTTAAAAGGTCTATGTGGTCCGCATATGAAAATACAGCTGCATTCATTAGTAGGTGAGTAAGAAGACCTCAAATATTTCTAATATAGTTATTTGGCGCTGCCTCTATCGGCTTATGTGGTTCGCGATTCGCGCCTGCCAGTTGCCATTTGCCATTTGCCGTTTAACTATGGGACGTTTGGACGTTAGCCACCACATAAACGACTTTAATTACCATTTCTTCTTACTGCTGCCTTTCTCGAAAAGTTTTACGAGAGTCTTTCGACGCTGTTGACGTTTCATTCTGTTCCTTCCTTCTGCCGTCATCGTCCGCACTATCGCCATCGCCATCGCCATCGCCATCAAGACATCATTTTAAGCGTTCTCATCGTTTTGGCCAACGTAATCGAGTTTTGTTTTCGTTTTGGTTTTATATTCGTTGCTGTTGTTTTGATATTCGTTTGGTTATTTGCTGATGCTTTGCAATTTGGCTTTACTTCACTCCTAAGCGAAATATCGAGCTAAGTCACCGTGATATTATCATTTTTAATGAATGCGTAAAGGAGGTGAACTGATGTGTACTCGCACATGCCATATGCTGCGTTTGGGATGTCGTGTGGTGGCGACGTGAAGGGTGCTTCCAATGGCATAGATGAAAATAACAACACCATCAGCAGCAGCAGCAGCAACAAATAAACGGCACACTTCATACGGAAACCACTGCAGCAACATCTGCAACGACTGTTGTTTTTGTTGTTCAGAAATAAAAATAGTTTTGCGCAATCCTCACAAATCTGATAAGACGGTTAATATCAGTGCAGCGCGCAACCACAGGAATTGGCGCGTCTCAGCAAAGCCAGCTTGTTGGTGCACTCGTTCGCGCATGCGCCGGTCTCGCTGTGCGCGCAGTCTCTGCATGAAATCTGCCGCCATGCGTCATGTGCCGCAGCACTTGAAGTTCGATTCGGAGTTGCAGTGCTATGGAGCCACGGAGCTACAGTCTGCGCAAGATCCGTAGCACCGTGAAATACTTTGGCAGCATACAACGTACAGCATCTTGTGCTAGCCGCGTCCAACCACCCAATGCCGCAACTTGTTTCGGATCAGTGAGGTTCCTATTATTTGATTTTGATTTTTTCCATACATACATATTTACTTAGTACGAGTATTTGTTAAATATTTTCGTTTACTTTAGTTTTGCGTTAAGTCTCTTAGAGTTTTAGTTATTTTTTATATTTTTTTTGTGCTTGTGGATTTGTTTTAATTTTTTTATGAATTTTTTGATTGTCTGGTTTAGTTGGTTGGTTGGTTGCTTGGTCGGAGAGTATTGGCGCAATGGTCGGTCGGATGGCATTGCATGGTTTGGCAGCGCATGAAATACACAACATGCAACATTACATGCCTATAATTTGTTTTCACACAGCAGGACGTTTTCACTCTATAAGCCATCAGAAAGAGGTCTTAAATGGTCACATTACTGCCATATCCAGCAGCGTTCAAATGGCAACACTGTTCTGCTATTACTGTTATTG
Organism: Anastrepha obliqua; assembly: GCF_027943255.1. Taxonomy (NCBI): domain Eukaryota; kingdom Metazoa; phylum Arthropoda; class Insecta; order Diptera; family Tephritidae; genus Anastrepha; species Anastrepha obliqua. The sequence goes on from NC_072892.1 coordinate 24,875,574, forward strand.
TTGTTGTTGCCGTTGTCATTATTGTTTCTTGGCGTTAGTTGTGTTGGTAATGTCCCGATGTTGTTGTGGCTGTTGCATGCATTTTTTGTTGTTGCTAATGATGCACAACGCTGTCTTATTTTTGTTGCTATTGCAGTCACTGTCATTTCTATTTGTGGCTTGTGTTTGCATATTTACAGGGAACGACCGAACTTCGGCTTCATCTCCAGCTTCGACCATGTTCGGCCACAGAAGTTCAATTCGGTTACGGTAGGGCTTCGGCCTCGGCCAAAAAAGATCCGAATCTTAGGCAAACTTTTTTTTTAATTTTTCTTCCTCAAAAATGTTATAAGCTTTTAGTTTTTAATGGACAACATTTTTTTATTGCTTTGAAATATCATCTGCTCCTCTATCGATTGTGACTAGTGGGCAATTGATAAGTGAAGCCAGGTGGCTTAGGTAGGTGAAATGGCTGAAGTGCCAGTCTCGCACTCCTCAACTAGCACTGAAGCGCCGTTTTGATACCATTATGAGACCTCCAACAGGCAGATATCTACCGCCAGCCAGAGCTGTTGATATAATGGAGAAGATTGATGGGATTTAGGTTGGCGCACTGCCCCAGGCTGTCGAAGAAAAGAGTGCCCAGTAACCTTAATCGTCTAGCTGCCAAACCCGGACATGCTCAACAGTCTCCTTCTCGGGGAAGGTCCCCACAGCTGCTGCAATGCGGGTTAAATGGTAACCCTAGCTTTTCCGCGTGTGTGTCGATCGTCCAGTGACCGGTAAACACAGCTACGAGTTTGGAGATTGAATGGCGAGGAGTGCAAAGGACTTTCTGAGTCCTGCGTATATTGTACTGGGGCCAAAGCGTTTTCGAAATAGCACATGAAAAATTGGAGCTTCATCTTTTCTGCGCTTTCCTGAGAAATAATTTGTGCAGTTCCCTTTAACAACTGTCAGGGGGATGCCAATGACCGGGTAGGATGTATCTGAGGCCAATTCAGTCCTCCTCCTGGCAAGCTCATCAGCAATTTCATTTCCCTCTATGTTCCTATGTCCTGGAACCCAGATTAGAGAAATGTTACCTGCACACCCAATAGATTTGATCTCCGTCGCCTTGATCGCGGCTTGACTATCGAAGAAAATGTTAATATCTCCCTTACTCCCGCGTTCTCTAAGCATTTTGCATGCTTGCAGGATCGCAAAGACTTCTGCTTCTCCATAAGGTGATTAATTTTGCGCCTCCTTGTATGCAGTAACCTCGCTTGCATTTTGGTACGTATGCGTATTATTTTGCTCCAATTGTGTTGGGTATTTACTGTAACGTTGCTAAAAAAAACTCACAAGAAATGATTTGTTAAGTCAGATTTATTTAACGTAATTTCAAATTGAAATTGAAATCCTATAGCCCGATTTCATTGAAGTCTTTTAAAATAGATTAAATCCTATTTCTCCTATCGGGAATGTGTTGTTAGTGTTGATGGTGTGTCATCTATTTCTTTTATTGCGTCCTCTGGTGTACCACAAGAAAGTATACTGGGTCCGTCCCCTACTTTTTATAATTTTTATTAATGATATTTCTGGTTGTTTTAATAATGAAAATTTCCTTTTCTTGGTGATCGCAAGTACAGTCTCCGTCAGAAAAAAGTAACTGCAATTATTCATGAAGTATAAAAGATATATATTTAAAATTTTTTTTACATGAAAGTATATACAAAGCTACGAGTCGCAATTACTCAATAAGTCATGTAGTCTTCATTCTTGTCGAGTATAGCCTGGCATCTTCTTCATGCTTTTCTGCGTAGCTCGTCGACAGGACTAGATTTTGCAAACTTGACGCACGAGTTGCCTTAAATCATGGACTGGCCTTCCGACATGATGCGTTTTTATAGTTCCCCACACATTTTCAATGGGGTTGGCGTTTGGGGACTGAAAAGGCCAGTCCAATACTGTGACGCCATTTTCTTTTTTGGTTATTTCTCAATGTGTTTTCCTGAGAGCAGTGATTTTGATGATGAGGGACGGTAGGATATATTATTCTCCTTTAGTCGACTTTCGATGGTGTTGATACTCACATCTGTTCCCTTTTTAGCAAGAACTGATCGTGCTTGGCGTAGTCACAAAGAAGGGTCCCGCTTAAAAAGTTGGACGATCACTTTATCCTGCTTTTTTGTCGCCACTTGCTTCAAGCCGCGCTCGGAAAAGTCATCAACATTTTATTATACCTTATACCGCTGATTCACAAACTTTTTTGATTTTTTAATCATTTTTGCAGCAGCGGGTAAGATAATTTTGGTCCTTTCGATTTCGTGCATAAAAATACCGCCTTGAAACGTTTTGCGTACTTCTCACTCATTTTTGTTCGGTTGCGCTTATGGGAAAATTTCGAACGGCACTAACCTGAGTTAGCACTGGCGTTGTAGCCCATGAGTGGGACTATTACGCAGCAAAAAGGAGAACGAAATATATCGATTTGTACCACTGGAAAACACGTGCACGCGATAGAGCAGAGTCCCCACAGGTTGTCTGCAACATTTTTAAGGCGTCTGTCTGAAGCCGAAATTTTGTTGGAATAAGAAAATTTCAAACAAATTCTTTGAATTTCCATCGTAGCACAGAAAACAAACTATGTGACATATCACGCTGAAATTTGCCATGTAAGCTTATAACAGTCCTACCAAAAAACAAAAAATTTATTTTTGCCATATGTCATCCGCGGACCGTTTTATTGATACCGTCTCGTTCATATTTGAGCAGAAGTATAAGCAATTTTTTATGTGTCTTATTCCAAATCTTGTTCTTTTATACCCACTTCCTACCACATTGGTGATTCTATTTTATCCAATCAAAGTGAAATTATTGATCTTGGTGTGGCATTGGACTCTAAATTCTCTTTTCAAAGACATTTAAATTACATCATTTCAAAGTCATATTCCGTACTTGCTTTTATTGGACGTTTTAGTTCGGACTTTGTTGATCCATATACTCTAAAGTTGTTATATACTACGTCTCTGGTGCGTTCAAATTTGGAATAGGTCGTATTTATTTGGATACCAAAATATGCTTGTCATATTAGTAGGCTTGAACGTGTCCAGAAAGCTTTTGAGCGTTTTGCTTTGCGTTCTTCGAATTTCACTGATCCAATTCCATCATAACGATGGTTTTCAAAATTAACTCAAATTCGGAGTTTTGCCGTTAAAAGCAAAAATCAACTACAGAGTTTATATAATTTTATCTGGAAAAGCGTCATAAGCGAATCTTGAAGCAATTCTGGGAGATGGCGTTAGTGTCGTTTTGTCAGCTGATCGAATTGGCGCGTCACTTATCTAGAAAACTGACCCAACTCAGTATTTTGTATTTTTGAATTATGTCACTTTTCTCGAAAACCATCGATAAAAAGTCGGTGCTTATTCATTAATCTAAAAGCACTAGATATTAGAAGCACTATTCTCTTCATTATTTTCCTTTTCGATTTAATAATAATGGGGTCATTGACTCCTCATTCCTACTCGAGAAAATTACACCCTTTTTGGGTGTTTGGCCGAGCTCCTCCTCCTATTTGTGGTGTGCGTCTTGATGTTGTTCCACAAATGGAGGGACCTACAGTTTCAAGCCGACTCCGAACGGCTTTTTCATAGCAGAAATACACTCGGAGGTTTGCCATTGCCTGCCGAGGCGCGACCTCTATTAGAAAAATGTTTTTCTTAATTTTGGTGTTTCAGCGAGATTCGAACCTACGTTCTCTCCCATTCGGCTACGGCGGCCTTATATACTAAAAACTAAATACGAAAAATTTATACTTAATTCAAATTCGGGCTCGAATGTGCTTTAAAAAGTTGTTAATAGGCGTTATATTATCAGATGTGGTTTTTTAACACTTTAATCCAGTTCTTCCTCATGTAATGATTTTTAGCGTCTACCAAACGGGGTAACCCTAGAATATATGTTTTAAAGAGAGAGCTTTACCGCAGTGTGCGCAGACTGGAGGTGGCTCCCCAGTCAGGATGGGTTGTAGTGTGTCAATAGTATGCCCAAGACGTAGCCGGGAGAAATGTTTTATTTGTGTTTTCCCTACGCCGGTGGGGTATTGTGGGGGTATATGCTCTCGGTTTATGGTAGTGTGGTAGTGGTGATGGGTGTAGTTTAGCCACTCTACTTTCGTTGTGGTGTTGAGATATCGTTTAATTTTTTACAGAATCTCTCTTTTCGCAAGTGGGATCTTTCGTTTTCGGTGCTGAGAAGGCTTGTTTGGCCGCACTGTCTGCCATCTCGTTCCCATGAATTCCTATATGGCTTGGTATCCAAAGTAATCGTAAGGACGTCTCCTTGCCAATGAGCGTATCTCTTATTCTGCTAATGGTGGATGAATTGGATAGAGGGTTGAGAAATGATTTGAGGAAAGTTTTGCTGTTGGTGCATACGGGAGTTTTACGGTCATTTTCCTAGGCCATGTTTATAGCATGACAAATGGCAACTGCTTCTGCAGTAAAAACAGATGCACAGTCCTGCAAAGTTTGCACCCTTAGAGTGTCTCCGTTTGTGTCAACCACTGAAAAGCTGGCGGGTTATGAGCCATCTATGAACCACAAAGTTCAATTGTTAGCTTCATAGTATGTCTTGCGCTCCTGGAATATAGAAACGAATGCTTCGGGTGGTGTAGTTTTTTTTTTTTGCAAATTAGGATAGGCTGAGGTCACACGATGCTTTCGTTATCTCCCATTGTGGGTTTTTGGATCAGAACAGATTGGATGAAATAAATAAATAAATAACTTTGAACTAATATTTTGGGTTATAATTTTTTTTCGCTGAGGTGTTGAGCATTTTGAGCATTTTGAGCATTTTCTTCCATATTATATGAAAAAATCGTCAAAAATTAACGCTAAAATTAAATGGGTTATAAAATTGCATACCCAGAAGTTTTCTAAAAATTGTAAGTAAAAGTTGGAAATTTCAATTTATTTTGTTTTTAACAAAACGAGGCTTTAGTGTTATTTGAGAAGTGCCAGTCTGGTGCAAAACTCACAAAAATTTAGCAAATTAAAGGTAAAAAGCTGCTAAATTTTTGTGAGTTTTATACAAAGTTTGGATCTTTGGATCTGTGGGCTATATGGGTTTTGTTGTGAAATGCGAAAGAAAAGGAATACTTACCTATTTTCCATTTTCTGGCACAGGAAGATTTTCCGCGCCCTATCGGATTATAATTTTTGCAAATGGCGTCATACATCAATCATATTTGACATTTCTGAACTAGACAGCTATGGTATACAAACACACAGGTGAACAATGGAACGCGTAAAGATCGAAATAAGGATTTGCATAACTCAAACTCATTTTATAGTTAGTAAAAATGTGACTCAAAAACAAAATTGTATGATTGGTTTTGCGCCGCCTTGCATCGGTTGTTTTTTTATCTGCATGAGAGCTATCGATAACTATGGCTTGACAGCTGAGAATGAGAAACTGTGCTGATATTTCTATTTACTAAGGCTCGGCATCGGCCTTAACAACCGCACTGTTAGTTCTGCCTTCTCCAAACTGGATAAAGAGGCAAAGCGAATGGGTTTGGTGGTGAACGAGGACAAAACGAAGTACGTCCTGTCATCAAACAAACAGTCGACGCACTTGCGTTTCGGCACCCACGTCACTGTTGACAGTTATGATTTCGAGGTTGTAAAAGACTTCGTATACTTAGGAACCAGTATTAACACCGATAACAATGTCAGCTTTGTAACCCAACTTAGAATCTCTCTTGCCAACAAGTGCTACTTTAGACTAAGTAGGCAAGTGAGCAGTAAAGTCCTCTCTCGACGAACAAAACTAACACTCTACAAGGCTCTCATCATGCCCGTCCTAACGTATGTCGCAGAAGCATGGATGATGACAACATCCGATGAAGCAACACCTGAAGTGTTTGAGAGAAAGATTCTGCGCAAGATTTTTGGACCTATGCACCTTGGCAACGACGAATATCGCAGGCTATGGAACGATGAGTTATATGAGTTTTACGACGACATAGGCATAGCGCAGCGAATAAAGATTCAGTGGTTTCGTTGGCTGGGACATATCGTCCGAGTGGATACAAACGTTCCGGCTCTGAAAGTATTCGATGCGGTATCAGGTCGTGGTAGCAGAGGAAGAGGAAGGTCTCCTCTGCGTTGGAAAGATCAGGTGGAGAAGGACTGGGCTTCACTTGGTGCACTCAACTTGCGCCGGTTAGCACAGCCAAAATCGCGTAAGCGGTTATCGCGCCAATTAAGAAGAATGATCGTAATTACTTACACGAGCGACTTCATGTAGAAACAATTGCAAAAAAGTAGTTGACAATTTTTTATTTAGCAAAAAAAAAAAAATTGAAATTTTTTCGAAATTCAATATTTCAGAAAGTGTATTTTTTTTTTATAACTTTTTCCAAATCAAGAGGACACCTCAAACTTCAATTAAGCTGAATGCCCAGTAGCTAAAATGAGTTGTTTTTGAGTAATGAATTTTTGAGTAAAAAACCTGTTTCGCACTTTTTGTTTTTTGCAAAATAAAAAATTTTCAACTACGTTTTTTCAACTGTTTCTACATGAAATCGCTCGTGTAAGTAATGGCGATCATTTTGAACCCAATATTATTAAAATCGGTTCATTTTTGACTAAGTTATGGGCATTTAAAAAAATTTGTTTCTTACATAATTAAAAAAAAATCGAGTTTGAGCCGAAAAAAAAATTGCCGATAACTCTTGAAAAAAATTTTTTTCGGGCGAACAAAAAAATACGTGTCTCATTATTTTGACCAGCGAGCAACATATTTGAGTTACATCGAAATCGAAGAACATGACCCGAATAGCCCGGTTGAATTGAAATGGAAAGCATCTGCTACAAAAACAACAACCCCAAAATGTCGATTCGCCGTCGTTCTCAACTTGTTGACCTTTGTCCTTCGACTACATGGAAAATTTTACATAATTAATTAAATAGATTTCATAACAGCATTTGAGCAATTAAGCGTTTCAGCTTCTGTAAGTAGGCAAGCAGCGTAGTAAAGATATTTGTAGATACATTACATCCATCATGTTACCAAATTCAATATAACTAAAAGTTCTCAGTTTCCATGTCTAGTACCAATACTCGTGCTTTATACGAACTTTAGTCGTTTGGCATAGATAAAAAATTGCATGACTACAATGTTAAAACTAATTCCTTTCATTTAAAAAGTACCCTTTTCTAATTTCGAATGGGTGTGAAAGCAATTTCTTTAAGAGTATTGAGCATCAACTGCCAGTGGAAACTACGCAAAGGTTAAAAGGCCTTCCCCTTATCTGCAATACAGCTAAGTCTGTCATTCAACAGGTCAAAGTTTTTGCAAAATTTTTTAACCTCTTTGTTATTAGTAGTTTTTTGATTGCTCTCTTCTTTCTCCACTTCACTTGGAGTATTGCCAATAATTTCTCCTACAATTGGCGTGGAAGTAAATAATCACAAACGGTTTGTTGATGTGGATACATATTTATGTGTGAAGTAAATACTTATGTATGTACGATTTTGTATTGGCACTGCTTGACTGTTCGTTGCTTGCTTGTTGCTTGTTGATGTTGCTTATCAGTAGTGAATCAGCCTTTTTGATTTTACTCTTTTTGTTGTTGAGATATAGTGTTTTTGGTGTATTAGAGTTTTTCCTGCAGTTGTTGTACGTCTTGTGAAAATTGAAGTAGGAAGCCAAAAATTATTTATTGACAATAGTGTCGATTGAATTGCGTTGTCTTATAAACGTACATATGTATGTATGCATGTATGTAGGTATGTATGTATGTATTGTAATTGGTATTTTTGGTTTTGGATAAACACTGTATCACACGGAAATAAAATAAAAAGGTAAAATAAAATTTACAAATATCGGTCAGTCCATAAGTTCGTGCGTTTTTTAAAGGTGGTTTTAAAATTAATAAAAAACATGTTTAAAGTATTTATTAATCAATAATATATTTTCCTTCATTATTTACAATGTCTTCCCAATGTTTAGGCAAATTTTTAATTCCCTGTTCAAAGAATTGTTTGTCCTTGGAGCCAAAATATCCTTTTTATAGCTTCTTTTGAGGAGTAGTTCTTGTTGTTCATATGGGATTGAAGTCCACGGAAAAGGTGATAATCACAAGGTGCAATATCCGGAGAGTATGGTGGATGCGGCATTAGCTCCCATCCGAGCTCGTTCAGCTTGCCTAATGTTTGCCTTGCGGTATGAGGTCTTGCGTTGTCGTGGTGAAACAAAACTTTGCGTCTATTCACTAACGACGGTCGATTTTTGCTAAGTGCCTCATTCAGGTTTGATAGCTGATGGGAATAATAATCAGCAGTTATCATCTGGTTTGGTTCCAGAAGTTCATAATAAACAATACCGGCCATATCCCACCAAATAGACAGGAGAATCTTCTTGGGGTGAAGGGCATCTGTAGGGGTGTGTTCTGGTGTTTCATCTTTATCTAACCATGGGCGTTTGCGAAAAGGATTATTGTAAAGGACCCATTTTTCATCACTAGTAACGAAACGGTTCAAAAAACTTTCATTTTCAAACCGTTGCAGCAGCTGAGAACACACATTCACTCTCTGCTGAAGGTAGGCGACGGAAAGTCTAGGTAGGTAGGTAGGTAAGATGGCAAGAGTACTCCAGGTACACTACAAGTTTCACTTACGTGCCGTTTTGATACCATAATGTGGACCACTACCTGTGAAAGGATTTAGGGAGGAGAGAAAACCGTCTACAGCCATCCAGTGCTGTTGATGTAGCGGAGGAGAGAAAAGGGATCTAGGCTGGAGAATTTCATCAAGTCATCCCCAAAGGGGACGCTAAGGAATCTCAAGCGCCTAGCCGTCAGAGCCGGACATTTGCAGAGAAAGTGTTCCACACTCTCTTTCTCTGCAGGATCCCCACAGCTTCAGCAATGGGGGTTGTACGGAATTCCAAGCTTCTCCGCATGAGTGCCGATCACCCAGTGACTAGTGATCACCGCAATGAGTGCGGAAATTGAATGGCGGGGGCTTCCCATTACCTTAACCGTTCTGTTTATATCGTATGGAGACCATAGTGCTTTTGAAATGGCACACGATGAGACAGAACTCCATCTGTTTTGCGCTTTTCTTAGAAAGAAGTTGTGTAGTTTCCCTTTAACGACGGCCAAGGGGATACCGATGTCTGAGAAGGGGACAGCTGGAACCGGTTCTGCCGACCCCTTCCTGGCAAGCTCATCGGCAATTTCATTTCCCTCTATATTCCTGTGCCCAGGAACCCAGATGAGGGAAATGTTTCATGCACGTTCGAGACGTTTGAGTTCCTCCTTACAGGAGTTCACGAGAAGAGAGCTGCAATACGGCGACGACAGTGCCTTGATTGCAGCTTGGCTATCGGAAAAAATATTAATGTCTCCTTCCCAACAGCGATCCCGAAGCATTTTGCATGCCTGCAGGATCGCGAAGACCTCTGCTTGAAAGACGCTGCTTGTCTCTGGCAGTTTAAAGGAGACCGAAATGCTGGCTGATTTAGAGTAGACCCCCGCTCCCACTCCAGACTCTATTTTGGATGCGTCAGTGAAAACAGAGGCATCTATATCCGTACCGACTCTCCCCTCTTTCCAATCTTGCCTGCTCGGAAAGATAGCCCTAGCACAACGCTCAAAGCACAGTTTGCGGATGGAGAAGTCGGTGCGAATATCAGAGAAGGAAGGGGAGATCTGCTTCAAGATGCTACTATGTCCTACAGGAAGTTATCTCCAAAGGCCAATCTCCTTCAGCCTAATAGCACTCTGAGCAGCAATGGATTTAACCTGCAGATCCACAGGAGTTAAGTGGAGAATAACGTTGAGCGCAGCGGTGGGACATGTTCTACAGGCACTATAGTCAAGTATAAGACACTGGTTGTTAAGTCTAGGAAGCTTAAAAGGTGGAGGCTTGTATTTTCTGGTGAATAGCATCAACTCCGTTTTGTCAGAGTTGACTCTGAGGCCGCTACTGGCGGCCCATCTGCTGAGTGTAGCCAATGCACCTTCCAAAATTTCAGCCATTACTGATGGGAAGGGACCCGAGACTATTAGGACCAAGTCATCGGAATATGCTGACGGAAAGTCTATACGAACCCATTTTCTCAGCTTTGAAACCTTTCCCAATTGAACCAGGTGTCTGTGAACTGTTCCATGCGATGAACTTAACCTCTGAGCTATCATATCGACTATCATATTTGGCTCAGCTTCCACGAGTTCTAGCAAGGCGTCGGAGTTAAAGACTTCAGGACGACCAGCGCGCGGGGCATCCTCCACGTCGCAGTTACCACTTCGGAATTTTGAAAACCACTTTTGCGCAGTCCTTACACTCACGGTATCCTCTCCGTGAACAGTGTTTATTTCTGCAGCAGCAGTTGTAGCATTTTTACCACTTTTATAAAAAAATACAAAATATGCCTCTTATACGTGTTCGAAGATTCCATTTTATTGTTTAACAACACGTGCTTCTTTCCGCGATTAAAATCACTTGTTGAATGCACAATATATCAAAGAATATATAAATAGTTCCGTTATATTCCGCGAATAATTTTTTGTATGCAAAAATTGGAAAATAGTGAAATTATGGGTAAAATACGCACGAACTTATGGACTGACCTGATACATGTGTATGCATGTAAATCCATATTTATATTTTGGAAACTAAAAACAATTTCTGCATAATTTCTGAGAATTTTAAAATCTTTGAATATTCGATTGTATCAGATGTTACATTGCATTACCCCATTTTTATTAAGTTTAATGACACCACCGCCCCAAGTTGAACGGTTTGATTGTGAAGGAGAACATGCAAAAATAAAAACAGTCGATTACAGCAACGAAATAAGCGCAATGCAGCAATAGCGGTGGAGAAGTAATGAGAAACAACAATCATTCATCGATTGGCTACGTGCACCTCATCATTTTCCAAGGCCTTTTTTTTGTTTTGGTTCAGATTTCGCCGACCTTTTCGCTTGCCCCGACAACAATTAACAAAACAGGCCGCACAAAAAAAAAACAACCAAGCAAAACAGAAAAAAAACAAGTCAAAAAAATGAGGAAAAACTAAAGAAGTTGGACGTAAATACAATCAATTAGTGTATATTAACTTTGCTTTTAAACAATAAAGCGGAACTTGTAACGAACGAAATTGTTATGAAAGTACAAGAAACGCTGAAACGTTTACTTTTCCCCGACTTGCCGACTTGCCGAGACTTTTGCTGTTGTTATCACGATTTTTGATGAAGCGATCGCGATTGTAAAATCGAAATTTGCTAAAAAACAAAAACTGAAAATAAAAGGTTTAGTTGTGCACAAGGTTTAGTGGTTGTGCTGAAAATCGAATGTAAAAAGAAAGTAGCAAAAAAATTAATCAACTTATCCTTTTTGACTTCTGACTTCGACAGGGATAATAAAATGCAGTAACAAGCATCAACAACATGTTGCCAACATGCAACAAGCCAGCAATGGCCATCAGTAGCAGCAACGGACTGCTTACGAACTGATGTGTGCATACATATATACATACACATGAACTTATCATTAGACTGGTTCTAAATTGCATGGAAAATGTGTATGTGGCAGCCATTTTATTTTCTTCTCTCTTAAATGAGTAAAATCGAGAAATATTGGCCAAAGGCGGTCAGGGGCTATTAAGGTTAACCAAGCGAATCGCTGCGGTGCGACTTAAGGCAAACAGCATCCGTAACAGATCTCTCAACATCTGCTCACCTACTTTTGCGAGACTTATGCATATATTTTGCGTGACTTTGATATTTTTACTGCTACTTCATAACATTTAAGGGAAAGCTGCGAATGACCAAAAATATTCGTCAAACTTTTTGCGCGCTTTATCCCTTCCTGATTGGCGCGATAACCGTTTAAGCGATTTTGGCCGAGCTTAACGAAGCGCGCCAGTCGTTTCTTTCTCGTGCTAACCGGCGCTAGTTGGAAACATCATGAGAAGAAGCCAAGTCCTTCTCCACCTGATCTTTTTAACGAAGAAGAGGCCTTCCTCTTCTTCTGCTACCACCAGCTGGTACCGCATTGCCATGGCAGCCGGTTCTACGTTACCCGAATGACTCGGGTTTTTCCCGACCAAGAGCTGCCGCCCCAGTAAACTAGCCCAGTCTAGTGAACCGCATCGAATACTTTCAGAGCCGAGGTATTTGTATCCATTCGGACAAAATGGCCTAGTCAGCGGAGCTGCTAGATATTTGTGAAAAAAAAATGGATGTCACAAATGAACGTGAAATATTAAATAGGCTATAAAACTACATACCCAGAAGTTTTCTAAGAATGTTGGATAAAAAGTTGGTAATTTTGATGTTTTTTTTTGTAATTTGTTAAATTTCTGTGAATTTTGTTTGTAGCTTTGAGTTATAAGATGCGTTTCATAATCATAAGACACCTTTAGTATAAAATTTTTGAACTACCACAATCTCGCTTTTACTTTCCGGAGTAGCTTTTATTTGGCGTCATTTTAACAGTTATAGACTTAAGACTTCCATCAATCGTTTGTGGTGCGAAAGCTCACTCTATTTTGTAGAACCGTTTTCGTTTTCCAAGAAGCTGCACTTTTGTTAGTCTTTTCGGCGTTTCATAATGATAAGACACTAGTTGAAAATAAGCTTCTGGAGAGATAGAAGGTGCTAATTGTTGTTTTGGACGACTTTAATTATAATTTTATTCAATTTAACCTAAAATGCCGAGGGTTTCAATATTATCACAAGAGGAACGTGGAAAAATTTTGGCCTACAAGCATTCAGGCTTGTCAATCAAATTAATTGCAAAAAAAAAAAAATAGACAAAAGTCGTTGTGTTATCCGAATTTTTTACGGAGTCCTGAGAATTACAACATTTTGAAGCCAGTTGGAAGAAAATTATCACTCGATAACAGCGAGTAATCATAAGAAAAGCTTCTAACTCGAATAAGTCTTGCGCCAACTTGGACGCTGTTGTTCAAAATAAGGTTTCAAAAACCACAGTTTGGTGCACATTACAGAGGTGCAATCATTTAAAATGATCAAAAATAAGAAAAGGACAGAAAAACCCCTAGCCACCAACTGGGACACAGTAAAATATTCGGAATATTTCTAATGCTACCCAATTTCATATTATTTTTTAAAAAGGTTATATTTTCGGATGAAAAAAATGCCACCTTGATGGACCCGATGTTTTTTTTAAACTATTGGAGAGATTTGCACAACAGCCCCTTCTTATTTTCCAAGCGCAACTTCGGTGCAGGTTCTGTTACAGTTTGGGGTGCAATTACATCGAAAGCGGCTCTTGATATACAGTTTACATCATCACGAATAAATAGTGCGGATTACAAAAATGTTTTGAAAAATAGTCTTCTTCCTTTTACGCAGGATAAACGGGAAGTGCCCCTCGCTTTATCAGCAAGACCACGCCCGAATCCACGTGAGAAGCGAAACAAGGCAGTATTTGACCGATTTTTCAATAGAAACTATGGACTGGCGGGAGTATTCTCCGGATCTAAGTCCAATAGAAAACATTTGGGGTATATTAGTTAGAAGAGTTTACGCCAACAATCGCCAATTTGACAACACCAACGAGCTTAAAGCGGCAATTAAGGCTGAATGGGCCTCTCTAAATGTAAATTTACTTAAGAAGCTAGCAGAATCAATGAAGAAAAGGTTATTTTGTGGCGCTAAAGCAAATGGTGCTTCCATAGAATACTAAAATATTATAGATGACAGAAAAAAAATTCGAAAAAAGTATACCTTAGTTAAACGATCACTTTAATTAAACAGTGTCTTATCATTTTGAAACGCCTGGCCGCAGAGAAAACAGAGCTAGTCCGTCTAACGAACAGACGTATCCCATTAGAAGTAGACATACAAGTACTCGATGCCACTTTATCGACAAAAAGAGTGGTCAAATACCTAGGAGTGTAACTAGACACAAGGCTAACTTACTGGGCGCACATAAACCATGCTGCCACAAGAGCTGCAAAGTAAGCGGCATGTGAAGTAAGCTCATGGCAAACCTTGGAGGTCCTACGCAGAACAAGCGAGAACTTTTAATGGACACGACGAACTCGATTCTCTTATACGGATGCGAAATATGGGTAGATTCGCTAAAGGTGCAATGCTAGCGGAAAACTATGCAATCTGTGCAACGCAACTGCGATCTCAGAGTGGCCTCGTCATACAGAACAGTATCTGAAGCAGCGGTGTTAGTTATCAGCGGAACCATCCCTATAGATATTCTAGCACAAGAGCGCAAACGGAGATGGGAGGCAAAAAACACAGGAATCTCAGTACCACGCTTCTCCGATATTAGAGTTCAAACGCTCACACTTTGGCAGGCAAGATGGAACTCTGAACGGTATGGTAGATGGACAGCTAGACTAATACCCGATCTAAAAAAGTGGGTAGAAAGAAAGCACGGTGAGGTTCACTATTACCTCACACAGTCCGGACATGGGCCCTTTCGCAAGTATTTGCGGCGAATGGGAAAAGTGAGCCTACCAAACTGCATATATGGAGATACTGAGTATGATGGTGCGGAGCACACCTTCTTCAAATGCGAGAGGTGGAACGTAGAGAGAAGAGGTCTGCAAAGAGCTATGGGTGTATTTACACCTGAAGAAATTATCGAGAAAATGATGATGGACGAAGAAAAATGGAATGCCGTCGCAAATTTTGTGGAGGATATTATCCGAAAAAAGAAGCGTGAAATGGCAAGTTATGCTGAAGAGTATTGAGCATAGGCTTCTCAAAACAGGCAACCCTGGACGCAGGGTGAGTCTTGGCCCCTCGAAGCAATGCGGAAGCAGTCCTGGGGTGGAGGGAAAAATCCAAGAGAAGAGGAGGGATATTTTTAGTGGAATCACCAAACACGTAGTAGCGACGTTTACTATATGGTGCGAAGACATTTTTAACCCAACCTCACTGCCAAAAAAAAAAATCATGTTCAAACGCCTGGAAATACGTTTTTGCTAAAAATTTTCTTTAAGTATTAAATTCTGTAATGAAACAAATAACTTTTGTTACTCTAATCGACGCGTAAAATTTTTATTTTCCTATGAAATCTATAAACTAAAATGCTTTGAAAAATTAGGGGTGTCTTATGATTATGAAACGCACCTTATGATTTTTGTTGTAGAATGTGCTATTTGTTTATAAAAACTTGCAAAAAAAATTGAGTACCAAAGAAAAGTTAAAACTTGGTAATTAGTCGCGCTGCTATGTACATATAACACAAGGTGGTGCAAAATTAATCACCCTTTCGGAGATTTATAATACTCTTAAATGGCATCCTACGTTAGTGATCTAATATTTGATACTTGTGAAGTCGACAGCTGCGGTATACAAACAGACAGGCAATAGAGCGCGTAAAGGTTAAATTATTTTTTAATCCATTTCTCTATTGCGAACTGTTTTTTAAAAAGGTTAAAATTTAGATTAAAAAAATAATACAGTTTTCCAAGTACTTCAAAACCAAAATTTAATAACAAACGAAATAATTTTGCGCCACCTGGTAATATTATATAATGCAATATTAAAAAAAAAAAAAAAAAAAAAACATACCAACATAAAAAAATTATTTTTTTTAATTAACGACCAACAACAATAATATTGGCCGTATTTGGTAGTTAGTAGAAATGTATGAGTGTAGCATTTAGTAGATTTTGTGCGCAAATGATGTTGAGAAATCGTCACGAAATCGCTTCTTTTGGGCTATGAAAGATAATCTATTATCAACTCACTTATTTTTGCTTTCCTCTATACCTTTGGGTTGCCAACGTAGCTTTTAAATGGTTTGGTTAAATGAATATGGGATTACTGTGGTCGGGTAATTAATGCTGAACCTACATCGAAATGTTGTGAAATTTTTAAATTTAATTGCTTAGTGAAGAGCAACGCGGCGGGTGACAGCAACTCCAACTAAATTATGGTAAAAACTACTGGCCGCGCTTGACTATTGCGCTGCATGCCGCCGTAGGGGAGCGTCCACTGCAAATTGTACAATGATACTACACATAAATACAAATGACTGCATGTATGTATATGCCCATGTATGTGTGTGTGTATATACGTATACTGTGTGCATGCATACGCTGGACGCTGGACTCCACTAAACGCCAAAAATGTAGCATCCAATACAATTAATAACATTAATGCTGAGCCCGCGCTGGCGACTCGCTGCCAACCGTTCCAACAAACGGATATAACCAGATGCTCCCAGCGGTTAGTGATGCCATTTGGCCATTTTGGCATTTCACTTTCATCCACTTTGTAATACTAATAAACCTTTTGATAACATTAATAACAACAACAACGACACAGATGCCACCAATAACTATAAAATCATCGCAAATAGGGACAATTGCCCATGCACAATGGGGAGGGGAGCGGGCATGTCGAGTGGGAGAGCGCTGTTTGGCTGAAGTGAGACGGCGATTATAAATCTGCCAAAATGCAGATGGCCAGGCATTGTGACGTCAACACTTCCTCGAGCAATGCTAGCCACAAACCAGCCGCAACAAACAGACAGACAAAAAGAGCAGGCGAAAGCAAATGCTGTAAAAAAGGGTCAAACTTACATCACCTCGCGCGCCACTCCTGACTCCAGGCCAGGGCTCAATTGTTGGCAAATTTCAAGTTGTTTCCATTTTTTTTCGGTTTTTTTTTTTTTGGATTATTGGCGGTGGTTTGTTTGTGCCCGTTTTGGCCGATAACAAAAATGTTCCATAATTTGTAGCTTACAGTGCGGGTCTTACATGAAAGTGAACGCGAAGCGCATAGCACATACATACATACATACGTATACGTATCAGGGGGACGGAAGCGGCAGTGGCGGTATGGCGGCAGCAGATAGCGGGAGCTCAGACGCGCCAGACAAATTCTGATTGGATGAAGGCGCATGCAAATTTGCGCAGACAAATCTACATAAATATAAATAAATGTGCATACATACATACATACACACGTACATGCAAGTGCGCACTGCTCGGAGTTTAAGATGAAAAGTAAAAACCATCATTATAAATCAAATAATTTTAAAAAGTTAAGACTCTTGCATTTTTGCACTGCCAGTGATACCAGCCAAGGTGGACGTTGTGCGCCTTTCCAAGTCTAAGCACTCATCTCATGCCCAGTTGCTGTGCGCTGTCCTCTGTCGGCTGTCCGACTGGCGGCGAGCCACGCGCCACGCGCCTGCTCCAACGCCCTTCATCTGGCAGCCTCCATTTTATGCCATCGGTCTGTATGGCGGCGCTGTTGCTAGCCAATTGGGCCAAAACCATTGCTGCTGCTGTGGTTGGCTGTGGCTGCTGATTATTCAGTGCGCTATTCTGCTTGCGGATACATGAAATAACAATAATAAATGCAAATAATCAGCGTAATCGTATTACTTAATCAATAAATTGAATTATGGCTGCTGGCTTAAAAGACGCAAAATGCCTTTTCACTTTTCATCAAGCAACTATTTAAGAGCACTCACACACACACACACACACACATACACACACTTACATACATAAAAGATCTTTGACTTTACTTTTAGCGGTTGGAAACATTTTAAAGTTTAATATTTCACAATTAAGCGGAATTTTTTCAACAAAAATCTTAATTTCTTTTTTATAAATATGAATATAAGTAAGTAATTAAGTATGCGCATATGCATGTGTGTGTGTGTATGTATGTGTAAGTATGTACATAGGTACTTTGCTACTCTGAGTGCTTATCAAAGCGGAATTTGCTAAATGAGGTTGATAAAATGAACGAATCTTTTTTAAGCAATCAGCCGAAACAAATGAGAAAAATCATGACAGCGTCCGTACGAAGTAGCAGTGCTCAGCGTAAATATTTTTAGCCGATAAAAAGTTATCTTATTTACATTTCAGAATGATTTTCGCTCCATTTTTAAACTTTTACATTTGGTTGCTATTGCCAAGTTCCAAATCGGGGACTGAATCGGTAGATGCTGTTCAAATTTTACTGTTTTGTTATTAGTTTATTTACATTAAATTTATTAAAAAATATACAGTAAATTCAAATTAGATGAGGCCACAAGGTCAGAAAAGCAAAATTCTAACCCGTAAGAACCTTTGTTTTTTCTATTAATAGAATTTTTTTATTGGTAAAAATTTGCTAAATAACATTATTCCTAAATAACATTATTCCTAAGTTGTTGCTGTTCCGGTTATGTAAAACTGTAGACTGCCGCGGGAACTCTCCATTACTAAGTTGCTGCTCTAGCAGCGAAAACATTCCACCCATACAAGTAGGGCTTATTTTATGTTATTGTTGTTGTTTTTGTTGTTGTAGTAGTACCTTTGCCCTGTCAGTGTAGCGTAATCACCGGTCGTCTTCGTCTAGCTCATCTAACGGTAGGCCCAGAAAACTAGCTGTTTCAACGGGTTTGGCCCAGAGGGAGAGGGGTATTAGATGAGTGGGTTTTATAGAGCATGTGAAAAGGTGGCTAGTGTCGTGCGAGGTGCCCTCACATGCCGGACATAAGTTTGGTATGTCGGGGTTAATTCTGGATAAGTAGGAATTTAACCTGCTACAATATCCAGAACGTAATTGTGCCAAGGTTCCGCGGGACTCTCGGGGAAGTTGGAGCTCATCGTCTGCGATTGGTGGTGGTTGGACTCCGATAACGGCATTCGGGGGTCGGGAGCTTAAGAAGGTGGTATGAGTCTCCCGATGAATGTCGTTTATAGCCTGTCTGTATACTGTCCGATCCAGTAGCTGTCCGTCTGTTTTGTCTAGGATCTCGTCCGCGTAGTTGAGGAAATGCCTCGTGATGTGCTTGAGAGGTCACTCAGGCTCAAGCAAGTGTCTGCATTGGTGAGGCCAGGCGACTAGACAGGCGCAGCATAGTTTAGAACCGGTCGGCCTATTGCTTTAAAAGTCGACAGCAACATTTCCTTGTCTTTGCCCCAAGTGCTGAGGGCAAGCGACTTGAGAACCTTGTTTCGATTCTGTATTTTTGTTGCAATAGCGATTGTATGCGCTAAGAAGGAGAGCAAATTGTCAAAGGTAACTCCCAATATTTTGGGGTTGTTAACCGTCGGAATTTGTGTTATCATCCACTTTCAGCTTAAGTTGTAGCTTGACCTCCTATTTATCGTATGGTTCGGTAGTTTGGTGAAAAGCTCTAGGGGGAGAGTACAATACCAAATTACTAGGCAGAATACAAAGATTAGCCTGTGCAATAACGGTCGGTGCAATCAGATCATGTCCTAGAGAGGCTCTCAATGCACTGACACACGTTATTCCAATAGACTTACATATTAAGAAGGTTGCCATGAGTGTATTTAGGTTAAATGAAGCGGGTCGCTGGAAAGAAAAAACTCATGGTCATGCTAGGCTATTATTGCGACAAACTCACTTAATCTCGGTGAGGACTGACTACATTGTCCCGACGGTAACATTCAATAGGAATTTTTCCACTCTCTTTCCATCTAAGGAAGACTTCGAATAAGGGACTCTCTCTAAACAACTTCGACACTAAAGTCTATACAGATGGCACTGTGTGTGCTGGAGCTGGCATGTACTCTAAAAGACATAAAATTGAGAAATCTGTGCGTCTCCCTAATACCAGCAGTGTCTTCCAGGCGGTAGTACTGGCAATTGGGAAAGCTACTAATCGCAGATTTCTCTTTTAAGGGCCATATCGCTACTTTTCGGATAGCTAAGCTGCCATCCAGGCACTGGGTTCGGCTACAACAACCTCTAAAGTGGTGGCACAAAGTAGGAATAGCCTCCCCGCCTTGAGTGAATACTCGTACCATAAAGTTACCTTAATCTGGGTCCCGGGACATCGGAACTTTGAAGGTAACGAAAAAGCAGATGAACTGACAAGAGGGGGATCTGCCTTGAATAACGCACCGGCAGAATCGGTATTCAAACCATTAGCTGCAGTCAAGAATATAATTTCTCACAAATACCTCCGAATCACAGATTGTAGATGGAAAGACCAGACGAAATGCAAAATTAGCAGGACATTATGGCCCTCAACCTCAAGCAATCGTCGACATTGATAAACATGAAACGGCTTTTGGCCTATCGGAGAACAAGCCGCCAAAATGGGCATCCCTCACAACACATACTGTCACAGTTGTAAACAACCGGAGAAAAAGGAAACAATCTTCCATTTCCTCTGTGAATGCCCTGCCCTATGGAAGGACAGAATGTTAACCCTGGGCCAGCCGCTGTTCGAGAGTCTCGAACAACTGTCTAACTTAGACGTCAACAACCTAATAAGGTTCTTAAACCGCACAGACTGGATATAGTCATGCTGTAAATAACCGTTAAACAAGTTGGTAAAGAGGATGTGGCAACAAAATGGTGCGGAAGCGCTAGTTGGATTCTGAAAGAATCACCACTTTAACCAACCAACCAACGGGGAGTGCTGCTAGAGTGACAGTCCTTGGCCGGATATATAGATATATGTATATAATTGGCGCGTACACCCTTTTTTGGGGGTTTGACCTCCACAAATAGAGGGACCTACAGTTTCAAGCCAACTCCGAACGGCAGATATTTTATGAGGAGCTTTTTCATGGCAGAAATATACTTGGAGGTTTGTCATTGCCTGCCGAGGGGCGTCCGGTGTTTCGCCGAGATTCGAATCTACGTTCTCTCTGTGAATTCCGAATGGTAATCACGCACCAACCCATTCGGCTACGGCGGCCGCCAATACTGGCGGATATATACTCGTAGTAAATCCGGGTCGTTGCGGTAACATAGAACCGACTGTCGGGGGGAACGGTTGTTGCTCTAGCAGCAAAAACATTACTAATTCGTATTCGGTGCTTGGTTTTATTTGTCGTTTAGCTCCGAACTCACAGATCCCTGTACTCGTAAGCTAAAATAAGAATAGTTTTAACACACTGATTGTGGTTATAACGGGGCACTACCTAATAGGTAGACACGCCTAGAGAATGGGCGTGCAGACATGTGACATCTTCAGAAGCTTCAAGAACTATCCTATGCCACTGTTCTGCGCTATCCAGGCGCAGATTCACTATTTTATGTTAGAAGATCTCAGTTCGGTGGAAATCAGGGTTTTCCAAAGATTATGAACGGACTGTGAGACTGAGTGTGTCCCATAGGGGGGGCTTAATGGCTTGCGATGGACGACACTTTTGATGCTGCTTCAAATTTTATTGGACAAATGAAGTTGATATTATTTTAAATCATAACTCATAACTAAAGACAAAAAAAAACGAAGTTTTTGAAATGATTTTGCGCTTAAATTCTAAGCATTTATGTACCCACATACATACATACATACGCACATGAAACCACGAGTTCCACAACTAAATCTCATAATGGCCATTTCCACTACGCTGTGAGAATTCAAGTCATGCCCGCGGTTAATGTGGATGGGTGTGTGTGTGTGGTAGTCAGAACGTGAAATGTGTTTCGACTTGTGTGTGGAGATGCATGCGATGATTCTAGGCGCAACTTGTGTTACGCTCTCAAAACGTTCCGAAAATGATATGCACCTACGTTGAGGTGTTTATTTCTGCGGTTTATCTGCTCATTCGCGTTAGCTACCAACGTCGTTAAGATTGTCGCTGCTTTCGTATTGTTGCTGCTTTCCTACACTTTCCGTTTTGTCAACTACTGCGCGCTGGCAGCTGCCATAACTTGCAGTCACATACATACATATGCGGGTATATATTTACAGAAACACCTTGGAAGCTAATCTAGTATATATTGCGGAGCATAAAATGCTGTGCGAAAAATATGCAACAACCACATAAGGCAGAGTAAATTTATTGTTTTAATTCACGAGTGTTCGGAATATGTTTTGTATATTTGGTATCCCCTATTCGCTGGTTGTTTAATAATAACATGGTGCGACGAACGCGAAGGAAAGCAAGCAGTGTACCAATTACGAGTATGAAGAGGGGAAATCTTTAGAATGTTGGACCTCTGGTCTTCACAATTCTGTTTTAACAGCGTATTGAAGTTTGTCTAATTTAGTCTCAGGTTGATCTAAAATATTTTAAAAACGTGGTATGAAACTACATTTAACGTTAATATTGCCTTCAAGAAATGGGGAATATTTTTGTCCAACATTTTAACTCAATATTTCTTATCGGTATGATTCATTTTGGCAATTATTTTTAGAAATCTGAAAAATAATAAGTTTATAGGGTTGCTGAAGGGTTTAAATGTTTCACAAAAATATTTGTTGAAAATTTCAGTCGAGGTATTCTTAGTTAAAAATTGTGTGCGAAAATGGACAAAAGTACACCGTTAACCGTACACATTAACAACCTGATAGTCATTAAGAGGAAAGATACCTGTAAAATTTCGAAAAAAATTTTCTTTCATAAAATGTTAATATAATTCTTTAAGAATATGTCCAAAAAATGTTAGAATGCAAATTGAAGTATTTCTTATATTATAGGTCGTCAACCGTGACGACTCTATTCTTTGCGTTCGAGCACTGCGAGAGGTATAGTTACGTTGCGGACTTTAGACGCGTTTTTCTCAAAACTAAATTTTTCGAATTGGCGTACACGGTAACTCGAAAAATTATTGACCGATCTCCCTGAAATTTTTCACACATCTTTTTTATGATATTGCTTTCTATGTGAATTGAAGTTTTCGAAAAAATAATTTTTTCGAAGCAAAAATAGTAGGAAAATTCGCCCCAAAATGCATTGTTTTTTTTTTGAAGCATTTTATTCCGCAAATTTTTTTCCATTTTTGTTTAATTCATATAGAAATTATGACATTAATAAACAAAAAAATTTTTGGTTTTTGTATTTAGGTCACTGACGCCGATGTTACAATGCCCACCGATTGAGAAGTCCCGCTGCGACCTTCCTGGAAGAATTGAGTGTACATCCGCCATTTTAAATGATTAAAATAAAAAAAAAAATATATTATTTTGATGTATAAATAAACTGTATGCCAACTTAAAAAAAAATATATTGACTTCTTCATTTTAAATAATTTTAATGAAAATCAGGGAAAATATGGCCGTTTACAGGTATCTGTCCCCTTAAAATGAAACAGATCTTGGTATTGAATAAACTTTAATGATCCTTGCGAATAAAGCATTAGATAGCGTACTTATACATCACCCTATCATTCTTATCCCTCTATCGCTCGGTTGGCCGGTTAGTGTTTATGTGGCGGGTGATTACAAATCGAAAACACACTTTAATACCACAAGAACTCGCAAAATACCCTAAAAATGAAAACAACAACAAAAGTTGTTATTGTTGTTTTTGTTGTAGCAGTAATAACGAAAGTATTGTACGCCAGCAGTCCCGAATGGTAATCCGCCCATTTAGTTACATTAAATTCAACCCACAGAGTTTAGAAACCTTTTTCTTCTTCTTAGCATCACAGTCCTTGGTGAACCATTGATTCATTTCCAACCTTGCGCCACCCGTCTCTATCTAAGTCTACTTCCTTCCACCGCCGTACGTTCAGCTTTGGAAGGGCCATCTCTTTCTGGGGCGCCCTCTTCTTCGGTCTCCGACAGGGCGTAATTCATTCAACTGCCTTTCGAGTTGTTATCTCCTTGAGCATTCGAAACGCGTGTCCAAGCCATCTTATCCTTTGAGATTTTATAAATCTTATCATATGTAGTTTCGTGTTTTGCTAAAAGTTCGAGCTCACGATTATATCTTATTCAATAAGTACCGTCCTGCAGTCTTATTGGTCCATAAATGTTTCGTAAAATTTTTCATTCGAAGGCCATTCGCAACCATAGGTAAGCACAGGGCGGATCAAGGTTTTGTATATCCTTAACTTTTAGTCACGAGATAATAATTTTGACTTAAGCAGTTTCAAATTGGAGTAATAAAATTTATTTGCTGCTAAAAACCTGTCCTTATTGGCATATATTTTGATACCCAAATAGGTAAATTCTTGTACATTCTCGAATGCATAGTCTCCGATCAGCAGGTCATCATGTCTTAAACCGGAGCTGGACTGGTCCATAAGCTTCGTTTTTTCTGTAATTCTTAGTTCGTACTTTTTTCACTTTTTCACTTAATTCGCTCTCGCTTTTCGCCATGATAAGTACATCATCTGCATACGCACAAAGCTTAGCAAAGTTTAGAAACTTGGGCTAGTTTACTGTATTCAAATTGCTCAGTTTTGTGAAATAGTTGAACTATCCAAATGAGATTTGCCGAAACATCTAATGCTAATACTACACCAGGTTGAGCTGCTGAGGAACGGATGTTGCACCTTGTAAGTTTTCACTACGTCAGGAGATGTTGTACCCAGCCCTCATTTGACTGGAAGCGGTTATTTGATATTTATCCCAGTTGTTTGAGGGTTGTTTAGCGCAATAGAAAGACCATAAACTCCGGTACAACTACAATATTTTGGATTCATCCGTCTGAACTAAGATTAGGCAGCGTTCAGAGATCTGACCCCTGATGACACTAAGAGACACAAGTATCGCCTTTTCCCTGATTTGTTTTTGCATATTGGCATAATTGGTTGTCGACTCCCGGTTGGAGGACCACCGTCTACAAGTATACTTCGCGATTTTGTGTGCCGAACAGTAAAGTCACAAAATTATGCTCTTTTCGCTGACTTTGTGTTCTTCACTTTATTATTCCAGAATTCTGTCGGCTATAAAACTGTGTACTCAAAATTTTTCTAAAAATTCTGATAAAAAAGTTTTACATTTTGGTAAAAATTTGTTGCCTTTTTTTAATTTGCACAAAGTTTGAAACTTTTATTTATGTGGCTTTTGTAGGAGAAAAGTAAAATTAAATTAAAAAAAATATTGGAATTAAATGAGAAACAAATAAATTGTCGATACTTGTCAATATGCACCTGTGCTATTGTTTTTTAACGCAATTTATATTCCGTGATTGAAACAAATCCGATCAAAAATACGATTTATCGGAATATGACGACCAAAGTACCATCATCTATTGCCTCTCCAGAAATATTTACCTACCTCAGTTTATCTAACCACCCATAATGGTATCAAAACGGCGCTTAATTGCTACTTGGAGAGGGCTAGTTTGGTACTTCAACCATTTCATCTACCTTATCTAAGGGAAGATTTTTAATATTATTTTTTTTCAAAATTTTTATTTTTTTATTATTTTTTTAAAACTGCTATGTTTTTATACTTAAGCGATATTTTTTCTACAGCAAGATTGTATTTTTTTACAATTAGAGATATTTCCGCATTCGAGCTTTTTGAAACGTCAAATAATTTACTTGTGTTCAACTGTGCTACGAAAAAGTATAAATTTTCTCAATTTCCACTTTGTATTCTACCACCATATAAAAATCCCTTTTTCCTTTAAGTTCATGTCTTATTTTGAAATTTACTACAAAAGAGAAAAATTCGCTCGTTTTGGCATGACTGCAGACGGTTTCTTTTTATTTGTAAGGAAATTTTGCACTTTTTGATGTATTTGTTGTTATTGTTTGTCCTGTCAGTGTAGTGTAATCACCGGTCGTCTTCGTCTAACTCATCTAACGGTGGGCCCAGGAGACTTGGTGTTTCGACACGTTGGGTCCAGAGGAAAAGGGGTGTTAGATGAGTAGGTTTGATTGGGGATATGAAAAGGTAGTTAGTGTCGTGCGGTGCCTTCACACGCACTTTTTCGATTTTTTCTTGTGATCATCCACTCTGCTGACGCCATGAACTTTCATCGTCACCTTAACCGTCCATCATCACCTACATCCAATTGAAACTGCTTGTGCCACTCGTAAATTTGCCTACAGTTCAGCAGTGCTTTTTGAAACATTGTTAGTTAGAGTTACAGTATTTAAATTAAAATCAGGGAATTTATATTGAAAAGAAAAACAGAATAATCTGCCGACGTTTAACTGCCAACCAGTCATTACATAACCAATAACATCCTAAAAAATACTAATGATCTAAAAAATATTATTAAATCATTCACAAAACCTCATTTTTGCATGTGTGTGTACGTCTGCAGAGATCCGTTAATTATTTCTATCCATTTGACAGCAAAAACGCACAAAACTGGTTGCAACTGTCAATTTATAATGGCACAGAGGAGTGTTGCTTATATTTTGCACAAAACTGTGAGACACATTTGCACTCGCTCATTGTCAATAATCGCTGAAAGGGAATTTGGAACTTGTGCTCATTACGCACATTCGTTTCTCTTGTTTCGTATTTTTGTAATGCTGTTCATAAAGATTGTTGCAAAATTTTAACACTTAAACTGCACTTGAACTGTAATATTGAATTTCGCGCCAAGTGTTCGAAATGGTTGCACCACTGCAAGTGTGTTCTTGCATTGTACGATAAGAATATGAGCATACGCACACATTCATGCTTACCTACATTAGGTCAAACATATAATCGGACTGACTGATTCATTTTTTTAGAATGTTTATTTATATTAAATTATAGTTTCTTGATCAACATTTATGTATATATCGCTCTTAGATAATAAACACACACTCCAATGTTTTTTTTTTGAAAACTTTTTTATTAAATAAAAAAATTATTTTTAATAATGGAAATCTTTATTCTGACCAAATCATATTTATCAAATATAATTGACGTACGACGCCATTTGCATAAAATACAACTGTTCCGTTAGGGTGGTTAATTTTGAGCCATATTGTATATTAAATAACAAAAACAAAATTGTTTCACAATCACAAAATCATACATAACTGGAAATAAAAGTTCACATCAAGCAAATAACTATGCAAGCAGACGAGCGTAAAGCGAAAAACGGGAATATAAATTGACTTAAGGGGACTGATACCTGCAAACGGCCATATTTTCCCTGATTTTCATTAAAATTCTTTAAAATGAAGAAGTCAATATATTTTTTTCAAAATTGGCATACAGTTTATTTATACATTAAAATAATATAAATTTTTTTTATTTTAATGATTTAAAATGCCGGATGTACACTCAATTCTTCCAGGAAGGTCGCAGCGGGGCTTCTCAATCGACGGGCATTGTAACATCGGCGTCAGTGACCTGAATACAAAAACCAAATTTTTTTTTTGTTTATTAATGTCATAATTTCTATATGAATTAAACAAAAATGAAAAAAAATCGGGGAATAAAATGCTTCAAAAAAAAAAAAAAAATGAATTTTGGGGCGAATTTTCCTACTATTTTTGCTTCGAAAAAATTATTTTTCGGAAAATTTTTGAAAACTTAAATTCACATAAAAATGTGCGAAATTTCAGGGAAATCGGTCAATAATTTTTCGAGTTAAGGTGTACGCCAATTCGAAAAATTTAGTTTTGAGAAAAACGCGTCTAAAGTCGGCAACGTAACTATACCTCTCTCTCCCCGCGCCCGAACGCAATGAATAGAGTCGTCACGGTTGACGATCTATAATATAAGAATACTTAAATTTACGTTCTAAAAATTTTTTGATATAATCGTAAAAGATTATATTAGCATAAAAAAATCGAAATTTAAAAAAGATTAGAAAATATTAGTCACTGTGAAAAAAGAAGCTAAATAAAAGTAAGACATTTTTTCCAAATTTCGCAAACTTTGTTTTATTTGTGTCGATTTGTACATAGAAACTAACAAAAAAAAAAGCTATAGTGAAGAATTATGCTTGTTCCATAAAATAACAGGCTCATTTTTCTTGACTAGCGCGAAAATATTGTCTAAGTATAAAATAAGAAAAACACATTACAAGGGACTCCTCTTGCATTTTTGGTCCGGAAAACACCAATTAGGTAATCTTTTTAAAAATCTGAATCAAGCCAGTTTAAAACAATATAAATTGCTAAATAAGCAATAATGAAAAAATGAAGCAATAAGAATGCTCAAGAATCAGTGCATCAGAATATGTGCTTGACCTACTGTAGATGCCCATACTTAAATATGCTTACATATTAAATGTGTATACATATATATATATATATCTATATGTGTATATTCGCACGCTCGCCCATATATTTGTGTGACTTTTTGATTTTGTAAGCTGTGCGCGCACCTCTTAATTACTTCTTTCAATTAAACTTTTAAGCATTTCATTAATTTTTTGCCGCAATGATTGCCAGGTAATAATGAACTGATTGCAGATAAAAGTAAAGAAAAAAAACCAGTCAGTTGTCCATTGTTATGAAAATATATAATTTCAATTGGAATTAATTGTTTAAGCCCATGTAGATGCAGTTAAGATAATTGATTTTTATGGGATTTTGTTTTATGATTAAAAAAAAATTATCAAACTGAAAAAAAAAAATGTAAATAAAAACAATTTACATATAAAATAAATTTAACATAATAAAAACAATCGATATTTTTCAAAACTAAAAAATTGACGTTCAAGAAAATAGTTAAAATAAAATTTACACTGGTCAACAAACAATTTTTACCTAAATTCTAAAAGGGCGAATTTTGAAAAATTGTAATTTTAGTTGAAGTTTGCTTTTCAAAGTATTGCTCAAACTTTAATTACCGACGGAAAAAATACAAAAACAAAAAACAGTTTTCATGAAATAAAACAAGTTTTTACATTTAAAATTAGTGTAATATAAAAAAAATTAAACAAACTTAAAAACTAAAAAAAAAACTGTTACATTAAAAATTACACTGGTCAACAAAAATTTTCATACTAAATTTTAAAGGGCAGAATTTTGAAAAATATTAATTTTTGTTAAATATTGTTTTTCAAAGTGCTCAAAAATTTACTTATCGAAAAAATATACAAAAAAAAAAATAATGAAATGAAAAAATTTTTGCATTTCAAATTATTTTGATCTAAAGACTAAAAAACTAAAAAAATACTGCCAAAAAATAGTTTAATTAAAAATTACACTGGTCAACAAAAATTTTTATACTAAATTTTAAAGGGCAGAATTTTGAAAAATAGTAATTTTTGTTAAATATTGTTTTTAAAAGTGCTCAAAATTTAATTATCGAAAAAAATACAAAAAAATAAATATAATGAAATGAAAAATTTTTTACATTTCAAATTAGTGTAATATGAAGAAAATTAAACACACTTAAAAACTAAAAAAAAATAGTGTCAATAGTTAATTCAGTTAAATTAAAAATTACACTGTTCAACAAAAATTTTCTATCTAAATTTTAAAGGACAGAATTTTGAGAAGTAGTAATTTTTGTTAAATATTGCTTTTCGAAGTGCTCAAAATTTACTTATCGAAAAAAAAATACAAAAAAAAAAATATAATGAAATGAAAAATTTTTTGCATTTAAAATTAGTGTAATATAAAGGAAATTAAACACACTTAAAAACTAAAAAAATATTCCGAATAAAACAGTTATTAAAAATTACACCGGTTAACAAAAAGTTTTTCTGCTTTCTAAGGGTCAAATTTTGAAAAATAGTAGTTTAAGTTGAAGAAATTTGCTTTATTATATATAAATTTACAAAAACATTTTGGTGGAAAAGTTTACAATACATGAAATATTGCTGCTGTGTGCAGTCCCTTCTGCTTCATGACAGATTTGCGACAGTCGGTCGGACATGATAGGTAACATGAGTTTAGTCCATCTGCAGCCTTTAATACATACTGATGGCTGATGGAATCCATCCGGTAGTATTACAGCAAGCCGATGATTTAAGTATACCACATCTTATTCGTATAATGTGAAATAGTCTCGCACTGGTCTACATAACAACATGAACATGACTACTGAAGGTTTTGCTAAGTAAAGTACTAGAAGTACAGCTGCACTACCCGTTGGGTAGTTTGCGAAGGCTTGGGCGCTAGATTACGTGGTCCTAATGGATAGTTTTTCGAACCATCTTTGAGTTTCCTTTCAAGTGCAGGTGTTGCGAAGGCATAGGTGCTAGATTACATGCTCTCAATGGGGAGTTTTTCACCTTCCGTGCGGAATGGTGCCATGTGGCACTCAAAGCGTTGCCATTCTTTGATGTTATGTCTTCATTAGTTCTTGAGTGCATAGAGAAATTCAATTTGCTAGAAATGCACAAACGCATCCGGCTTATACGAGTTCCAGTACACAGGGGTATAATAGGGAATGAAGTAGCGGATGCATGGGCTTGAGAAGCTGCAGTTTCGTTATTATTAGGACTCAAATCCTTCTTTACTATGGGTCAACCATCTATCAAGAAGAAGCTCAGAAGTGAAGAGTTAAGCACAAGAGACGTGAGTTGGCGTCGAATTATAAGGCTACGCCACGCGAAGTCGTTACTGGGGGGTATAATCTAAGATAGTTCAGGCGACTCATAACCCTCCTTAAGGACAAACTAAGAATGCTCACGGCCATTCTAACAGGTCTCATAGATTGCGTATCCATCTGCACAAGATTTGGATATGTTCCACTAAGTTTTGTTGTTTCTGCGACCAGTTCCCCGAGGATGAGATATCTCGGTACATATGCCCATCTCAACCCAGCTCTATCTTAGGTTTAGTAAGGAAACTGAGTTAGGATGAGGTACTGTGATGAGTAGTGGGCACAAACGGCCATGAGGTCGAAATGCAAATCTAATTTTCATTCGTTAATTCAAGCCAATGTACTTAATTTTTCGAAACCTTTTAACTAATTATTATTTTTTCCAATAAGGCATTTTTATTAGAAAAAAAAATTGCAAAACAAGTGGATATCTAAAAAACCTTAATTTCAGTATGAAAACCTGAGCAGCATTTGGTAATAAGACAACAAAAAAAAGCAGTCGGTGCACTTGCTTGGCCATGGGGACTCCGCCAAAAGTGGACTCCGTGACGTTGTTGTTGTTGTTGCAGCAGTAATAGAAGCCCCGCCAGTGTAGGGTATATGTCCGGTCATCTTCGTCTGGCTCATCTAAATGTAGGCCCAAGAAACCCGCTGTTTCGACAGGTTGGGTCCAGAGGGAGAGGGGTGTTAGATGAGTAGGTTTTAAAGGGCATGTGAAAAGGTGGTTAGTGTCGTGCGGGGTGCCTTCACATGCCGGACATATGTTTAGTATGTCGGCGTCAATTCTGGATAAGTAGGAGTTTAACCTGCTACAGTATTCAGAACGTAATTGTGCCAGTGTTACGCGGGTCTCATGGAGAAGCTGGAGCTCTTCATCTGCTATGGGTAGTGGTTTGCACTCCGATTACGGTATTCTGTGGCCGGGAGCTTATGAAGGTGGTAACAGTCTTCCGGTGAATGTTGTTTGATGTCTGTCTAAACACTGTTTTGTCCTGGATCTCGAGTTTTGTCCGTGGCGTCGAAAATTTGTAGGTAAAGTGGTTATTGCTTTGAGAAAAGATCGATTGAGGGTATCATAAAAATTCAATTCGATAGCTTAAAATAATTTAAAAATTGAACTTGGTCTATTCGGAGTGGGGAAGGCAAAGAACATTCAAGTTAATGCTTCATTTTGAGTATGAAACCACTAAATAACTTAATCACACAATGGACCGACAAAATTTGCAGGCAATGGAAAATAATCTTAATACGGAAAGAGCTTGAAAAGGATGCTCATAATTCATTTGATATGCATTATGGCAAGGTGCCCGTATTCAACATTTAACCATAAATAAGTATTTTTCCACATCGACGAGTATAACTGATGGAGTATTAAATCAGGCAAAAGTGAATCTTAGTAGAGTTGCTGGCATATGGAAATACAATTGCAAAAGTTAAGGGGCGGAAATGTGTTTATTTGCAATTTCACAATAATTTATCACTTATTTTTATGCTGTAAACAATTTGCAAATCCATTAAAATACAACATAAACTAAAACCAAAAACACAAAAACAAAAAAAAAAAAACAATGGAATGAGTCAAAGGAGAAACATCTTCCGCTAATTTGTCACGCTGCCTGGGAAAAGTCCCACACACGTATGCATATAAATATGTCATCAGCTGTGTACGTCAATCCGTACAAAAAGTTGTTCGCGTTGCTTCTAGTACCCTCTCGCACTCGTACTCGGGTATGGCACACGCGGCACACAAGTTGAAAAATGGTTGGTCTAAGTGATTTTACGCATATTTGCCGCCGTTCGAATTGCTGTGCGCTGGGATGACCAACGTTATGGTGGCGAGAAAATTAATAATGGCTCACAAGTGAAAATAAACCGAACAAAATCAAGTGAATGTGAGCGACTGATGTTTTATGAAGTGGTTATGCCATCCCGGGGGAGGAGAAGTAAAATGCCAGCAACATCACTATACCATTTCAGGTTCGGTGATGACTCCTTGACAGTGGCATAGTTCCAATTTGTATACACGCCTATGCATGCATGATATGTTCATACAGTTGCGATCATAGAAATAGTAACGCTAAATGCGCCCAGATTGTGTGGGGAATATATTGTGCTATGGAAATGTGGATTGTTGCCCTGTTATAAAAAGCTGGAGATATTTGTATTCGGTTTGGTAGCCACTGAATTGCTGAATTCTCCTTTGTTAAGACGCAGAAATTTAGGTATCCCTCTAAATTACATCAGAATAATTTAAATTTAATGAAATTTAGCTATTTAGGATTGTCCTTCAAGTATTTACCAGACATTTGAATGCACATGAATAGTAAGTCAAAAACTGCTAGAGTCATAGAATAAATCAATTCTGCTTATCTTCTCAATGAAATGTAAGCCTTCTTTCTCTTTCTTGACGATTGATGATCGAACGATGGCTGAATTACTTTTGCGGTAACTGCTTCAAGCTACTGATGAAATTAATCAGGTGGCTAGTACTAGGCCTGCTGTATCAGCTGGCATAATGAAAAAGTAGGTTAGGTTAGGTTATGGTGGCAGTGGGTCTGTACGACCAACTCACTTAGACCGTACAGGTCCATTATGATATCACAATGCAACATGGGAAGCTCGTTCATTTTTCTTCGTGGACCCTTTTTGGAGAGGACCTTTTTGGGGTCCCATTCGAACGCCAGGCAGTTCCGTAAGAGAATTGAAAAAATATTTTCCTAGAAAACCTGCTCTGATTTTAGATAAGACTGGACAATTGCAAAAGAAGTGTTTCTTCCTCTTTCTCATATCTACAACTTCTACAATATTCATGAGAGAAAACTCCTAGCCTCAAAGAATACTTGCCAAATAGCGAATGACCGGCTACACAAGCCATGACCTTCGGAGATATCTTCTCTTGAAAGGCTAAGCAGTAAGAGCCAAGATACCTAAATTTTAGCTCTCGCGGGGCTAAGGAGAAAATGCTGAAATGATTCCACCTCATCTAGACCTCTAAGCAACTAGCCCAGGACGGACTAGAAGCAATGCTGAGTATCACTGCATGCATACTTGACGAACAATGGAGCGATCCGGATTTACTATATATCTGGCCAAGGACCGTCACTCTAGCAGCACTCCCCGCACATGTATGGGGAATGTTTTTGATCCTACAACAACAACAATAACAATGTCTGGTAAGGGAACTCACAAAATTCGAGTGCTGTATGTGGCTTTCTCGGCGCTCGGGTGAGCTTCTGAGGCTGACAAAA
Source organism: Anastrepha obliqua (assembly GCF_027943255.1). Taxonomy (NCBI): domain Eukaryota; kingdom Metazoa; phylum Arthropoda; class Insecta; order Diptera; family Tephritidae; genus Anastrepha; species Anastrepha obliqua. Next base: position 24,908,928 of record NC_072892.1, read on the forward strand.
TATCAGCTCTCTAATCTAGTGGGTTCTCTCACAGGACACAATGCGCGAGGAATGTATATTGTAAGACTTGGAAGCACCTCGAGTCCTTTTTGCGCTGGATGTATGGAGGATGAGGTGGAATCATCTCAGCACCTTCTCCTTAGCTGCCCTGCACTGGCGGGGCTAAGATCCAGGCATCTTGGCTCTCACTTCTTTGCCACGCCTGCTAATATAACTGGCGCTGACATTAAAAATCTGATGAATTTCATTAGCAGCACAAAGCGGTTGACGCAAACGTAGTCATCGTTCGTAATCTGCACACTCCTAACCATCCCATCACCACCTCTCCCCGCTCTCTTCCTGCATCCCATCGGTCTTTCCCTTTCACCTCACCTCCTTCATAATCGTATCACAAAGGACGAATATTTCTTCGTCCAAGTGTGCTCATTCCCTGGGCAACCATACCAACTTAACCTAACCTCACGTGGCTTTGTTAAGTTTAACAGCTTAGTCGAACGCATTCGATCCACACGCGGCGAGAAGGATGTCGCAACTTTACAAGTTTTCCTTTTTGCCCAGTGTTCGCTGAGTTGGGAAACCATCTCACAGGCTCCTTGTCGAACTAGCGCATCCAGCCAGCAGTTTCCTGCAGTGTCCTTGTGACCAGAATGAGCCTAATATTAAAGATTTCGGATGCGAACGGAGCGTTCCATCATTGAGCTCAGGGCCATAATTGCCGCTTGGCTATCGGGTTAGATATTTACTTTTCTTAAAGTTATTCCACAAGTATGGAGGCAATTAGTTGCTTCTTTGAATGCGCCTACCTCCTCTTGGAAAGCACTACATTGCTCCAATAGCCTGAATAGGTATTTGATGGATAGCTACTCGCAAAATACTCCTCTCCAACCCTTTCATCCAACTTTCAGCCATCCGTGAATAGGTTCATCAGACCCTGTCTTCAAATGCATCACCCCGCACACTCTTGTCTTGATGGAATGTGAGCGGAGAATGTCTTGCTCGAACGAGTGAGGGGGAGAACTGATAAGTTCCTGTTGTTGTTGTGGTTCTTGGTCACAAACTTGCTGGTGTGACAGTTCTTAGCCGGGTATAAATTCGGATCTTTTCGGTAACGTAGAACCGACTGTCATGGGAACGTGGTTAGTTCCTGGCTGTTAGCGATGATTGCTCAAGTACTCAATCATCAGTTGGCAGTCATAGTTTTTTCCTATGATGATAAAAAATGATCATGCCTTTAATGGCTGCTCTTCACTTTGAGCTGTTCAGCAGGCAACCCATCATATCTATTGGGTTTGTTCTTAAACTCGCTTTTGCTGTTCACTATTCCGCATAGTCAGGGAGTGGAATATTGATACCGTCAAATTCGATTTGGGTATCCACTTGTGAGAGCGAAGAAGTTTTCTCAGAATCGTTAGCCACCATTCCTTTTCTATGAACACACCAAATTTCCGGTTACTAGTTTTTAAGTTAATGCATATTTTTGGTCCGCCACCGTATACGTACCTATTTATATATACAGATATATATATACAAATGTATGTTTGCTTCTTCTGTTTCAGACACTAACTACAATGATTTCAGTTTCAGTTTCGGTTTCGATTTCAATTTGGCATTCGCTGGCGGTGATGTGAAAAATGCACGGCACCGACCCAAAGCCAGAAATAGGCGACGTGTGACGTTGAGAAGGTGTTGTTGATGTTTGCTGCGAATATTAATCATAAAATAGTGTTTTATGGATTGCAGGCGTATGAGTAATAACGAACATAACCGACACTGAACCTGGACTGCGATGCACTTTCGGACATACATACATACATACATATGTATGCATTCACGTACTAGGTAGGCTAGGTGGCTAGCTGGCTAGGTAAACGTATTCGTACGAGTACACCACATACATATAAATATTTATACTTTTAATGGGCAAGAAGGCGAGGTGATGGCACAAATAAATGATGGTTTTAGGGAGCAAAAAAGAAAATTATGGTGCTCAAATCTTTTAAATGGGTTTTCTTCAACTGCCCTGTCAGATGTCAGTCAAGCGTAGTAAAAATAGTCAGCTAAATGAGGTGCAAAATAAAAGTATAGCAAAATGGGCAATAAACGATTTATATTGCAAGAAGAAACTTAGCCTGAATGAGTGTAAAAAGAGGCGTGGAAAATAGTAATACTGTATCGTGCGCTTCATTGCACCACATAAATATTATTATTTGCTATATTTTTTTTTTAAATATTGAAGTTTTCGTGTATTAGATGCTTTCCATTTAAATTCAACCGGGCTATTCGGGTCATGTTCTTCGATTTCGATGTAACTTAAATATGTTGCTCTCTGGTCAAAATAATGAGACACGTATTTTTTTGTTCGCCCGAAAAAATTTTTTTTCAAGAGTTATCGGCAATTTTGTTTTTCGCCTCAAACTCGATTTTTTTTAATTATATAAGAAAATTTTTTTTTTAAATGCCCATAACTTAGTCAAAAATGAACCGATTTTAATAATTTTGGGTTCAAAATGATCGTAATTACATACACAAGCGACTTCATGTAGAAACAATTGCAAAAAAGTAGTTGAAATTTTTTTATTTAGCAAAAAAGAAAAAAAATTGAAATTTTTTCGAAATTCAATATTTCAAAAAGTGTATTTTTTTTTTTTATAACTTTTTCCAAATCAAAAGGACATCTCAAACTTTAATTGAGCTGCATGCCTAGTAGCTAAAATGAGTTGTTTTTGAGTAATGAATTTTTGAGTAAACACCCTGTTTCGCAGTTTTTGTTTTTTGCAAAAGAAAAAATTTTCAACTACTTTTTGCAACTATTTCTCCATAAAATCGCTTATGTAAGTAATTACGATTATTTTGAACCCAGAATCATTCAAATCGGCTTATTTTTGACTAAGCTATGAGCAATTAAAAAAAAATTTCTTATATAGATTCTTTCCATTTCAATTCAAAAGGGCTTTTCGGGACATGTTGTTCGATTTCGATGTAACTCAAATATGTTGCTCTCTGGTCAAAATAATGAGACACGTATTTTTTTTTTCGCCCAAAAAATTTTTTTTCTAGCTTTATCGGCAATTTTGTTTTTCGGCTCAAAATCGATTTTTTTTAATAATATAAGATTTTTTTTTTTTAAATGCTCATAACTTAGTCAAAAATGAACCGATTTTAATAATTTTGGGTTCAAAATGATCGTCATTACTTACACGAGCGATTTCATATAGAAATAGTTGCAAAAAAGTAGTTGAAAATTTTTTCTTTTGCAAAAAACAAAAACTGCGAAACAGGGTGTTTACTCAAAAATTCATTACTCAAAAACAACTCATTTTAGCTACTAGGCATGCAGCTCAATTAAAGTTTGAGATGTCCTTTTGATTTGGAAAAAGTTATAAAAAAAAAAAAATACACTTTTTGAAATATTGAATTTCGAAAAAATTTCAATTTTTTTTCTTTTTTGCTAAATAAAAAAATTTCAACTACTTTTTTGCAATTGTTTCTACATGAAGTCGCTTGTGTATGTAATTACGATCATTTTGAACCCAAAATTATTAAAATCGGTTCATTTTTGACTAAGTTATGGGCATTTAAAAAAAAAATTTTCTTATATAATTAAAAAAAATCGAGTTTGAGGCGAAAAACAAAATTGCCGATAACTCTTGAAAAAAAATTTTTTCGGGCGAACAAAAAAATACGTGTCTCATTATTTTGACCAGAGAGCAACATATTTAAGTTACATCGAAATCGAAGAACATGACCCGAATAGACCGGTTGAATTTAAATGGAAAGCATCATTAATTATTTTTATGTTTTTTCTGTAATAACAGTAACACATTGCTGCCCCCAAATACATACATAAATGCCTCCTCTAGAGCCCACATATAAATACAGTGACTCACAGCTTATTTGATGCAGCCAAAAAAATTATTAAGATATCAAATATATTTTACGGTAAAAAAAATCGTATATTTTTTTATTATTAGATAACATGTTTTATTTAATAACAAAAATAGCGAAAAATGTTTCTTCATAAGAAAGATATGGCAAATTAAAATAATTCAGTTACAGTTTTCAGGTCACAGCTTAAATTATGCACTAAATTAAAAGTATTCAAAAAACATAAACACATTACTATTTCGATTTCATGATTACGGCTAATACTTAGTGGAGTATCTCTTTTGATTCAGACAGCTTTTAATCGGGAATTCATAGATTCTACAAATTTTGCTGTATAATCGGAACTAATTTTATCCCATTCTTCCTGTAGTGCCCGTTTCAGATCAGAAGCATTAGAAATATTCTGGTTTCTTATTTCATTTTGAGATCTGGACTCTGTGCAGGTGTCTGTACTACATGTGGGCAGTTCCTGATGAGCCAAGTTTTTACAATACCAGACGTATGCTTGGGATCGTTGCACTGGTAGAACCTAAACGAATCCCTAATGCCCATTTTATCCGCACTTTGTAGTAAATTATCTTTTAGCAGATCCAGATACATCTCTTTGTTCATGTTTCCTTCGATAAATGTTAAATTTCCGGCGCGTGGATAGGACGTGCAACCCCATACCATTACACTGCCCCCGACGTGTTTAACTGCAGAGCGCAAATTACATGGTTGAAGTGCGGTGTTTCGTTTTCTTCAAAGGCAGGACTTCTCATCAGACCTGAAAAGGTTAAATTTGCTTTCATCTACAAAAACAACGGACTTCCAGAACGAAATGTCTTTGTTCAAATGTTGTCTGCACAACTCGATTATTTTTTTCTATTTCGAGCATTAATCAACGGCTTATTTCGAGCAGTCCTTCCATGAAAAATTTCTTCGCGCAGAACTCTACGCACACTTTCAGGGTTACAGATCTTGGCTAAGTATTTTTTGACTTCGTTCGTTGATTTTGGGGCACTTAAATCGGGATTTTCTTTAACTTTGCGCACAATCCACCTCTTATCTGCATCATTAAGTACTTTATTTGGCGCAGATCCGCCCTTATCTTCTAACCTGTTTTCGTGGCGAAACCTTTCTATAATGTGCTGGACAGTTGAGTAACTAATAGCAACAATTATTGCAATTTTGCGTTGGCTTTTACCCTCTTTATAATGACGAATAACGTCTTCCCTTTTTTCAAGAGAGGTTCGTTTTCCCATTTTAAAAAATTTAAATTTTTTCAACTTTTCTTTACAAAAATTTTTTGTGAATGACTTAAGACGCTAAGCTAAATAGAAAAAAATACATTTCACCGTTATTGCATGCTCAGAGAAAATATAAAATATACTGCATCATTTAAGCTGTGAGCATATTTTGATGAGAAAACTATTTGTTTCTATATTTTTTCAGCAAGCTTTTCTTTTGTTAGTGTTCTTTCTGCAGTGCTAAACAGTACATCCATATCTCATTATAAGTCGTATACATTTTTTTTATTACATTTAATAATCATCGAGTCATTTTCTTTTTTCTAAAAAAGTATTTATTATCTGCATCAAATAAGCTGTGAGTCACTGGAGAGCAAAATATTTTCATAGCCATTATTACTGGTGGTGAGTTATGGGTCCACGAATACAACATCGAATTGAACCGCTGATATGGCCTCGGGAGACCGTCCAGCATGCTTGACTGAGCTTTGTGTGTGTTAGTGCAGTCGGGTGTCGTCGTGTCACACATACTTGTTGTCGGCTTTTGAATGATGAAAATCAAAAATTTTAGATATTAGCGTCAATCAGCCGACACGCACACATATAAAGTTCTTGTCAAACAATGCTTGACCGTCACCCGAGGCCAATAATTGAAATGGCGCGTGCGTTTTAATTGGTATGCTGCGGTTCATTTAACTGCCGATGATCCGAACAGAAACTAGCAACACTGCGCAACCAAGCGCGCAATACTGTAAACAGTTTTAAAAAGCAGCTCCAAAACTGAGTGCCAAACGGTGCAACCATTAGCCAATGGGGACTTGTTTTTTTGCGGGCGATTTTATTATACATAGATGCAGCTGGACTCGAGCAAAGTGAAGCGATATAAGCGCAGGGGTGAAGTAAAATTAGTTGACTGGAAAATGTAGAACGATAGAAGTCCATCTATGCACGCCGCATTGGAGAATAGCACTTAATTTTTGCTATTGTTGTAATTTTGACGTGTGAAATGGAGCTGAGAGCAAAGTGTCCGCGGCATGTCAAAATCGTTGTGGTTGAGAAATGGATGCGTTCGTTATAATTGAATTACCTGTAATTTAAAGGCAGTCATGAATGCATGTATGTACGTATGTATGTATGTATGTATGCATGTATGTTTGTATGTATGTATGTTTGTATATGTATAGCAGGGAAGCAGAGCCACATAGAGATATGGGAATTTGCAAATTTGAGGCGTCATATGCTGTACTATTTTATGTAGGCATTCAGTTCAGAAAAACTTAGTTGAGTTAATATTTGGCATATTATTTAAACTATTTTTAAGGAAACCCTTTTTACTTAAAATTAACTTTACTTTTCGGGTAAATAATTGCCTTTTTATATGCATTTTGATGAGATGAATCGTGAATGCTCTAATTAACTTCAATTTCAATTTAATTTATTCAGTCTATGATATTATAAACTTACCGACTGGAGTACAATATTTGGCGGATGTACTTAAGGCCCCCGCTTCATTTGAAATGGTGTTTTTTTTTAACTTGTAAAACGGAAACGAAAAAAGATTTTTTATTTTTGTTTTAAGTATTTTATTTTTTTATCCATTGTTAAAAAATACGAGGTTCGTTCAAAAAGTTGTGAGCCTTCGAAAAATGGTCTTCACATGAACAATGGACATATCATGGAGATCTAGCCGGTTCTACTGAACCGATTTTGATGAAATAAAATTTAAATGACGTAGAATTGAAATTTTTTAGTTCAGCTGAAGGCCTTTACTGCTAGCGCTGCTAAGCAGTTGCTTGTCAAATAATTTATTATTGTACAAATGTTTAAAAAATAGAAAAAAAAGTTTTTGTATTTTTTGGGACCTTTGAAGTCAAAAAAAGGATAAAAAACGGTTTTCTATTTTTGAAAGTCCGCAATTTTTTTAAATTTTTTTTAAGATCGTAGCTTACACAATAACAACATTCATACTGAACAAGAACCTTTTTGCCGTTTTTGGTTTTAGACACCTGTGAGGCCCGGAATCCGTGTCGCCAGCGACATACTGTATTTGAAAGGCCATTTTTTGAAGGCTGACAACTTTTTGAACGAACCTCCTATGGCTAAAAACATATTTTTATTTTTTAATAATGCATCAAGAAATGAAATACTCAAAACAGAAATGAAAAATCTGTTTTCGTTTCTATTTTACACGCTTTTAAAGAAACACCCAAAAAAACACCATTTCAAATGAGGCCGAAAAAAACCAATTTTCTAGAATTTTTTGCTGAGAAAATTTTTAAATTTATTGATCTAAAAATTGATACACATATTATGTTATCTTTTAACTGTATTTTAAGACTAAGTATTAGTAAGGGTGCTCCTGTCAAAAAAGACGTTTTGCGGTGACCACTATATCTCTGAACTGGATCCTCTGAAATTAAAAAAAAAACCATACAGATTTCGTTAAAGTAAAGTTAGATCTAGTAATTAATCGAAGGTAATAAATCGAAGTAAAATAAATTTTTTTTACAAAATGGCGATTTCTCAAAAAAAAAAAATCGATTTTCGACCAAAATTTCGGCCTTAAATTCTTTATAAAAAAAATTTATCGGTGGGAAAATATCTGCGATTAATTACTATATAGTAAATATATTTAAGAAGCTCGTATTAAAATTTGAGACTAATCGGTTTGGCCGTTTTCGAGTAATGTTGGTCACCAACACCATTTTGAAAACCCCATTTTGAGAAAAACGCACTGCCGCTCCGGCCTTGTATTTTCATGCACTCTGAAACACCTTTTCAAATTTGCGTGTAACTTCGAAAATATTCATCGGAACGATTTTAAATTTTCTGTGTATATTCTTAAATTTATGTACATTAAGAAAAAATATAAAAAAAATCGATTTTTGAAAATTCTTACTGTATATAACCCCTTAATAACTAATAATAAGGGAAAAAGTAAAGTAAACAAATATTGTATGAGAATGTTGAAGTCAAATTTGGAAAAATTGCTTCTGCCACGCCTACTTTTAGGTAAATGGCTGTATCTCGATAACTTAACAAAAAAAAAAATTGGAATTTTCTATCCTCAATGCCTTAATAAAACTCGCCCAAACCCGGTGCTCGTACTGCTGCCCACTTGATTTAGGCCCAACATAAATATTAGTGAGATCGAGTAAAAACTATGCTCACTTTTATATGTTTAGACTAAATTTCCATCCATCTGCCCGATGTTATAAGCTGAAACTCTCATCTATATATATAAAAAGAAGTTACATTTCCTTGGTAATCTTATAACTCAAGAACCGCCAAACCGATTGACACAAAAATTTAAGAGTTCTTTTCTATCTTTGAGGAGGTGGTTTGTGTGAAGTTTGATTGAAATCGGTGCAGCCGTTCCTGAGTTATGAGATTTTATGTGAGTAATGGTTTCCTCTCATACGAAATGCCTGTATGGGAAAAACAACAACAAATACACAGCCGCTTATGAGCGTTTCTGTTGTACTGTTGTGGTTGTAAGTGTATTATGTTAATATTAATTTTGGACGAAAATATTATATAATAAAAACTGGAGCATTCAAGGAACTGGAAAAACATTTTTAACTTTATTTATTTTAGTATAATTTATTTAGCGTAAAAAATTGAAATGGAAATTAAAGAATCAAAGTTTAATTACAAGTTTTTATCGGCTCTTTCACCTTACCTGTATATAGGTGACCACCAAATTTTAAAAAAGTACAGAAAAGGCTATTGTGACATCTTTAGAAAGTATGTTGAATGAAAAAAATCAACTAATTCAACTGTTTAAACATTTTACGAGTTCTATAAAGAAAACTTAATATGAAAAATTTCTTGCGATATAAAAAAACATTTTATGTATGGTGGTGCGAAGCCCACTGGGAAATGCTAGTTGTATATAAATTTGCTTGATTTTAAAAACTAACAGCCAGGCAAATGTAAATTCTATAAAAATGTGCGCGAATATACAAAGTTCGGTGCGGACCGAATTTAGCCTTCCTTACTTGTTACTTTTCGTAATCGTTCAGGTTTTCTTCTAAAGTATTTTCGTGAAATACCAATATGAGTACAATGTTTACCCTGCCGGTTCGTGCCGGGTGCGTCCACATGTTGCATGCTCTTGCCCGCTCTGTGTTTAAGTTCGTAATTATAAGTTTGTAGTTCCAACGTTCATCTCGCTCTTCTTCGGCGCATGTTTTTTTATTCAGTGTCCAGATTAGCGAGTTCCAGTTGGTCACAAGTTCAAATTGTATGGCCTTAGCGTAGACAATCGCTAGTATTTCTAGCCTCAAACTGTGGTATTTAGAATCTGTGTCTGTTGTGTATGTTTGGAAAAATAAAGCTTTGGATGTAGTTTATTGCTTTTCTTCATTTGTAGCCATATTATTTCAAAACCTAATGCACTTGCGTCATAATATGACTCTTTTCCGTCGCTCCAGTTATAAATTTCCAATTAAGCGGACGCCATCAGCTTCCATATTTCATTTCAGATTATAGCACTGCTTGTTCGAACTTTCGAGCTGATACTTTTGGTCTTTTCTCTTTTTGGTCATGGAGGGGCTTAGCCTAAGTCGAAAAATCTTTTATACATTTTCGTAAATACGAGTATAAGCCTAAAAAGACTTTGAACTTCATGGACTTCAGTTGATACTGCAAAGTTCTTATAGCCTTTAGCTCTTTCTCGTCAGCTTGAATACCCTCGTCAGAGATGATATCACTTACCTTGGGTGTACCCAAGCAATGCTCTGAATTGATAGATATGTATGTATATAGAATTGAGATACGCAGCTGAAAATTACAGTTGCTGTACTTGTAAATATTTTTCTTCTCTTACTAAATTGCGCTCTAAATATTTTATTTCAGTTGTAATAACTGGTGGCTGGAGTGTGAATAATCGCAAATATGAATACGGAATGTGAAAAATAAATATTTGAAGTGTGCGAATATTTCACATTCCTCAGTAGTATTTAATCTAAGATAATAAGTAGCAGCTGAAATACCTATTAAGTTGAAGTTACAGAGGCAGTTTCAAATACCGGGTGGTCCAAATACAAGTATACATATATATATTTCTTTTTTTATTTAATAAAATATGCAAAGTTAATTGCTTTTGGTTTACTATTAGAAAGAAAACACTTTTCCACGATTCCATTCACATGACTGCTTCGGTGTTGTTGTAATAACATAAACATTTCTCATACATATGCGGGGAATGCTGCTGAGGAGACAGCCCTTGGCTGGATATAAATCCGGGTCGTTCCGGTTACGTATGTAGGTCCGACTGTCTTGGGAATGGTGGGTCATTCTGTGAACCTAATTTTCTAGATTTTAGAAGCAGACGTCAGCACAGAAGCGGACGTCATCAGCTCAATCCCGGAAATAGCTTGGTCTATCTTTGCTTTAAAGGTCTTTAACTGTTTGAATTCAATCGTATTCGCTCAACATCGAGTATAGTCGGGCCAAATCGAAGCTTCAAAAATCATTGCGGAGAAGGCTAATATCATGAATACCGAACGTTGTTCAGGAAGAATCAAAATGCATATCAAATTAACCACGTGCGGGTTTCCCGATTCCCTAAAATGTTTCAACTTGATTTGTTAACATATCCCCGAGCTAAAAATCTTACCAAAAAAAAAAATTTTTTTTGACCTATTTCGAACCTTGAGAAAGAAGTTGCGATGCGTTCAAGACTAAGAAGCGGTAACGAATAAGTAACTGAGTTAAATAGAACATGGAAGCAAACAGTCCTACAGCTATGGAAAGTAAACTACCCTATGATCAGAAAGTACCGGGAATGTTTCAATAAAACAAAACAGAGTTAAATTTCTGGTAAATTTATTTTATCTCCTTCAAAATATGACCCGTCTGAAGCAACACACATATGCCAACGTTTAACCCAGTCCTCCATGCACCCCTGGAAGGTCGACGAAGGGATGACCTTCAGCTCCTTGTTGTTGTTGTTGTTGTAGCAGCATAAACATTCCTCATACTTACATACGGAGAATGCTGCTGGAGTGACAGTCCTTGGCCGGATATAAATCCGGGTCGTTTCGGTAGCGCTCCTCGTCGCATTCTCTTTCATCTCCTCTATCGACTGAAATCTCCTTCCACGAAGTGGTAACTTCAACTTGGGAATCAAAAAGGAGTCGCACGGGGCCATATCAGGTGGATGCGGTGCTTGCACGATGGTATATTTACTGGTGTTTGGTCAAATAAACCAGCACAATTTGGGCTCGGTGCGATGGCGCGTTATCATCATGCAAAATCCAAGAATTGTTTGCCCACATTTCCGGCCGTTTGCGCCTTACAGGTAGATAATAATGATCCTAAGGCGCTAAAAAGTGACAGATGTATGTCTTACAGTCCTACCAACATTAGAAAAAAATATGGATCGGTTCCCACGAGCGCAGTTCGTTTAAATTAAACATTGCCGGTACTTTTTGCTCATTGTGTACTGTTAATTTTCTTTGAAGATGCTGCTGGAAATCTAATTTCGGTCAACGGTGAGCGCTAAAGAGGCGTGATAAACGATATTTTGTGGCCGAAAAACACATAAATCATGAATTTGGATGATCTTTGATAGGATGGTGCGCTACGCCACCCAACCCATATCGCGCCAAGTACGATAACCGCGCTATCAGCCGTCTCGGCGATATCAATTGACCATCTATGAGGTGCGATTTTATGCCATTAAAAATTCAGACCCTTAAGGCGAATATCAAGCAAGCCACTCATGAAATAAACTTAGAAATCGTCACCGCGACCTCAGAAAACTGGGTTAACATGATACGCTACTGCGAAGCCAACTGAGGCAGTCACATGAATAAAAGTGTGTTTCATAAATAATGGAAATGTTTGGTCTTTTGAATAAATAAAAAATGTACAAGAAGAAAACTGATTTTTGTTGACTTTTTTGAATTTTAAAAAATAAACCTTCATATGGACCACCCTGTACACTAAAATTTAAATTTATCTCCCTGTACACTAAAATTTAAATTTATCTCATAAGATTACATTGCGTTTAGTTCCACAAATGCCTATGTATATGTATAGTAGACACTCATATATTAATATCCATGAGTTCATCTTAAATTTCTCTCTGCTTTTGTACAGGGTAGTATAGAGTACATGCACAAAAACATACAACGACGCACATCAAGCATTTCTTAAAGAAATAATCCTACTATACTTACCATTTTCTTATATTAATTAATACATTGGTGGTGCGTGACTGCTCTTCGGAAGTGCACAGATTCGAGGCCGCGGGCATGAAATACGAAATGATAGAAGAAGTTTTTTATAATGGGCGCCGCTTCTCAGCAGGCAATGGCAAATCTCCGGGAGTATTTCTGCTACAAAAAGCTCTTCATAAGGCAGAAAACTGTAGGCCACTGCGTTTGTGGGAAAACAACATGAAGTACTCCAGAAATAGGAGGAAGAGGTCGGCCAAACAAAAAGGGTGACGGAAGTCTTTGTTTTTTGATACAACTGAATTCGATTTGGTTTTGACTTTCGTAACAGAAACGCGGCGATGGCTGTCTGTGCATTTACAATCATTTTAATTTGGTTTTTTAACTCCAACTTTCTGACTCCAATTTTTTAGGCGAATAGACCGAAAAACAATATTTTGCCTGAATGAATACTGCACTTCAATATTTGTTAATAACTGCCATTTCATTACTCATTTCATCTTAAATTCCTTAACAGGAATTATGCGAAATGCTCCGATTGCTTGCGCGCTTAGAGAATTTAATGAGATCTGGATTTCTGTTTCACTTGACTTTTCGGTGTCAAAGTCAATTATCAAATTAGGCGATATTCTATGAGAAAAAATCTTCTTGACGACCAAATGTTGATATAATACTGAATGTATGCTGGTCTCTCTAATGCAAAAGTATGCCAATATGTGACATGACGAACTTGCGTTATCAATTTACGCACAGAATCGATTGTTTCTGCTTCCACGATCGTTTTTGGATAGCCTCAATTCTGCCTAGATTGGAACTTGTTGCATCAGCGTTTCACAGTGGCTAAGTGTGGTGCATCAACGCCAAAAAGCCGAAATAAGTTGGGCAATGCATTCCTGCCTCGATAATCCGCGTTGAAAATTATAATAAATCATCGCACGAAAATATTCCCCCTTTTAGGCGAGATGAATTTTTCAACTTACAAAAGAACAAATAAATCTTGTAAGTGAAAATGTTACATGTGAGTTTACGCTAATAAAACGCCAAACTTTTCGATAAAAATATGAAACTACAGCTGATCATACGCAGTATTGTAAAGGTGGCCATGTTAAAAGGCAACCTGAGCACTATTTTTCAGATGCGAAATAAAGTTAGGTTAGGTTAAATGGCTGTCCTTGCGAGGGGCCCACTTGGACAGGGGGAGGAACCAGACAAAATCCAGATTTGTGATATTTAAGTCCAAAATATCCGCTGTTGTAGCGAAAAAGTGAGAGCCCAGATGTTTAAACTTTGGCCCAACGAGAGCAAGACAGCTGAGAAGAAGGTGCTGAAATGACTACACCTTGTCCTCCAGATACCTTTTGTAGAAAGGGCTTGACGCAATGCCAAGCCTCACCACATGGAGGTGAGGATACCTACAAATTCGATAGCTGTGGCTTTGTTAGTTTTAGAAGTTCTGTCGAACGTCCCCGATCTATCCGTGGTCAGAAGGACCTCGCGACTTTGCACGTTTGCGCACTAGCTGAGTTGACGCGAGGTCCATCTTTCTAGCAAGAGACCACAGGTTCTTAAGGGAACTCCATCTCCAGCTTCTTAACTAGTTGTCATCCTTTCCAGCGAGTTCCATCAGACAAGGACTCCGTACAGCAGAATTGGCTTTATAATTGTGTTATAAAGCCAAAAAGTAACTTAAGGCGAAATACCCTATCTTTTGCTGATAGCGCCTCTACAACCATACAAACCAACTGTTGCCTTCCTACTTCTCTCCTCAACGTTAGGCTTCCACGTTAACCCTTTGTCAAAGACAAGGCCCAGGTACTTAACTCTGTCAGAGAGCATCACCCTGCTATTGAGGGGATAGAGGCTCTAGAAAGTTTATATAGGGCCCGCCATCTATCGTTACGGATTTGAACTAGGTATTATTTGAAGAATGGTAACACTTAGCATATGAATGAAGTTGTGTTCCATCATTAACCGGAAGGATTGTACTTCAAAATAAAAGACAGTTTGGAAAAATATTGAGTAGTTTCTTTCTTATAGCATTTTTAATTCCGTAAAGTTATATGGTGGACCCTGTATTTCCTCGTAAATAAGACGAGCTTCGTCTTCAGAGGGCTTATCGAGAGACCGCGGTCCATTTCTCGACTAGATTCAGTTCCATCAGAGTATCTAAACATTTTCCTCTGACAATAAGTGTCACGTCATACGTAACTTTACAGCCTCTTCTTTCCAGCTCCTCTAGCAGATCGTTGAGCACAGCAACCCAGACAAGCGGCGAGAGAACACCTCCGTGCGGTGTGCCTCTGCTCACCTGCCGGCGAAGAGAGGCGCCACCCCACTCTGCTGCGAACGTTCTATATCGCTAAGTATTTTATGTATTAGCCTAGTAAGGTCGGTTCCGACCACTATTTTATCCAGAGACCTAGTGATTGCCTCCTTACGGTTTGATTCACATACAATATGATTTATTTTACAAACACTTCGAAGTGCTTGATCAAAAAAACTTTAACATTTGGATAAAACACTTGCATAGTTTTCCGAAAATCAGAATCAATAGTGTAGAGTCTTTGTTAAAACTTTGTTATTAATTGGGTCGTTAAAAATTTGAACAGTTACCCCTGTTGTTTGATTTTCTAGCAAAACGCTGTTTGAAACATACTCCCCCATCACTGCTAAGTACACCTAAACAATATTCACTACGCAGCTTCTGGGAGCATCGGTTGCCTCATTAATATATATTTTTATCTCCATAAAACTTTTTTCTTTAATAAGAAAGTTTTCAGCGTTTATTATTACAATAATTTTTTGAAAATTTGGCATTTACGAGGAATATTGCCAAATTTTATAAAACGAATTATACGAAACACATTTCAGTGTTATTTTGTAAGAGAAAAAAATTGTTAGTGCTAGATTTTGGTTGCTCTCAGAAATTATTTAACTATCATGCGATTTATTTATTATTAATATTGGATTGGGGAAAAAGAAATGTCGTATTAGTGATCGAACTTGGTATCACCAAGGGCGTTTTGCATGGACCGGAAGAGATGATAGTCACTTGGTGCCAGCTCCGGACTATATGGTGGGTGCGATAGGACATCCCATCCGAGCTCCCGTA
This sequence comes from Anastrepha obliqua, assembly GCF_027943255.1. Lineage (NCBI taxonomy): Eukaryota > Metazoa > Arthropoda > Insecta > Diptera > Tephritidae > Anastrepha > Anastrepha obliqua. The sequence continues at coordinate 24,924,341 of NC_072892.1, forward strand.
GCTTCTGGCGGGTCATCAAAGATGTGTGAGGACGAGCGTTGTCCTGGTGGAACACAACACCATTCCTATTGACCAATTCTCGCCGCTTCTGGTCAATCGCCTGCTTCAAACGGTCAAGTTGCTCACAGAAGAGGACCGAATTAAGGGTCTGGCCACAGTTGAGCAGCTCATAGGGGATAGTTCCCTTCCAATCCCACCAACCACACAGCAAAACCTTTCTGGCGGTCAATCCGGGCTTGGCGATGGTTTGGGCCGGCTCGCCGCTTCTTGACCACGATCTTTTTCGCTTGGCGGTGTCGTACGTGATCCACTTTTCATCGCCAGTCACCATCCGCTTCAAAAATAGGTCAAGTTCGTTCCGTTTTAGCAGAGAATCACAAGCGTTGATTCGGTCCAAGAGATTTTTTTGCTTCAACATGTGTGGCACCCAAACATCCTGCTTTTTTTTGGAATCCAATCTCCTGAAAATGGTTCCAAACGCTTTTGTGGTCTACACCTAGTTCCTGACTAATCGAGTGAATACTCACATGCCGGTCTTTTTGGATAGTTTCAACAATTTTATCAGTCTCTACGACGATTGGCCTACCAGTACGGGGTGCATCTTCGACATCTACTAAACCAGAACGAAATCGATCGAACCAATGCTGTGCTGTGCGAATCGTTACAGTATCAGGCCTATAAACTTCACAAATTTTTGCCGCCGCCTTCGTTGCATTTTTACCTCTAAGGTAGTAAAAATGTAAAATATGACGAATTTATTGCTTGGTGGACTTCATCTTTGACGCGCTATAACTTAAGACTGAAACGTACGATCACAACACTGTCAAAGAGACACTTGTAGTACAGATTGTCGCCTTCAAATCGCCGTTTAGTGAGACCCGATGCAATAAGTACAACGCAAGATATGTTTAAATGTCGCGCTCAATTGACAAAATACGACATTACTTTTTCCCAACCCAATATTTCGAAAAATTGGCATTTACGTGAAATATTGTCTAATTCCATAAAACGAATTATATGAAAAAATTTCAGTGATATCTTGCAAGACAAAAAATTTGTTCGTGCTAGACTTTTGCTCCTAGTAATTATGTAAATATTTAACTAACATGCGATTTATTTATACATCGCTTTTAAATTCCTTTGTTGCGTTACATCAAATTCCATTTTAATTTTGTAATTATATTTCATTCATCTTTATATTTATTTTAAAACTTAATTTCAAACATACTTATGTGTGTATGTATGTATGTAAATATGCGCCTATTTGTGTAAAATTATGTGCAAGTTCGCATGCCTGATGAAAGATAGTTGGCAGGCGAAAGGTAGTAGTAATATTTTTACCGGAGATAAACTGACAACAACAGCAGCAAAGTACACAGATAACAGCGATAACTTGGCAAGATTATTTTTAGTCGAATGCCACCGAAAGACACAAAAGAGGGCGTCCGCGTGACGATGGACAACGGGGTCGCATTCATTTCGCGGTGATTTCCTCATTGTGGGTCGGGTAAAAATGGAAAAAAATTTAAATAGCACATTAAGCCATAATAAATGTGAAGTAATTAATAATTAAATTGCTATTCATTTACGTTGCGCCAGCGAATTGGCGTTTAATGCCAATCTTCTTGCAAAAAAAAAAGAAAACACAAAAACAATTAGTAACGCATAACGAAAGCAATTTCAATAGATAAGCGCACAGTGAAGTTACCGCAAATTTTATGGCAAAAAACGCAAAATCAGATGTCGATGATGCAATGCAGAAATATGTAACTTCAAAGTGATTAATTAAAAACTAATTTAGATTTATCGGTTTCCTTAGTGCGAATATGAATTCCGTTAAGTAATCGGCCTTGTCACATGCGCGTACGTGCAAGTGTGTTAGTGAGCATGGATTAGTGTACTCAATTTGTGTCTTTTGCAATTTAATTTTATATGAAAGAGCAGTCAATTAGCATTTGTATAAGCATATTTTCGATAAAATGGAAGCTTTGTGAAAATTCGCAGGGATTGCTGTGAGCAAATTTTTGAAGTTGTAAATAAATTTGAAAAAAAAGACAGAGTGAGTTCCGCAGTTTATTTGATTTATTTGTGCATTTTAAAAAAAGTGGACATTGATTATTTTTAGCACCCTTCTTATTTATTATAGTTATGTTACATATATTGGATTGATTTCTTAATGAACTGGTGTAAAAATTTAGACTAAGAAACTTTCATATTAAAATCATTCTAGTTGTACGAGAATATACTAATGTCGAAGTACTTTCAAAAGATCTTATTCTTACTCTGTACTATTGATATAAATAAAAAACAAAAAAAATTAGTATCCCATTTCCGCGGTAAAAAGTGGAAAATTGGTACTACGTAACGCGTGAAAAATGTTCTGAAATAAAAATAAATTTCCAGAAATCGAACGCAAGCCGTTATTGCTTCTGGATTGCTTCTTCCTGGTTGAACTTTCAAGCAAAATACGCAAAATTAATCAACCAATTTTGCTTATGATTACCTTTTTACTAAATAAAACACTGTACTGTTTGTCCCCCGCAGCTGTCTAATTTTCAAGTGTCAAATAAAGGTAAGGTCGTTGTAACTCGGCGGGAGGTGAGGGACGCGTGGGGTTGCCTACGTTGGGCCTGCTGTGCAATCCGCTGTAGTTGTTGCGGCCTGATGATGGTGAGCGGTTGCGAGTGCAGAGCTCTGCAGCAGGGGGCAACGTAGTCAGTTGTCCACTCACGGGTGGTGCGCAGGCCGCGGAGCATCTCCGAAAATGGCACCAGCCATTGCAATAATTGCATTTGACTGATGCCAGATTCCGAGGTATTACGGTCTGACACACGGAACAGACTGTGCGGGGGACCAAGAGCTGCTGGTTTGTCCCGGCACTGGGGTTGGAGCAGGAGGGAAGGGGATCGGTTAATTTGGGTGAGTTTTGTTGCTCCGATAGGCTCCTCACCGTGGAGGTGTGGGTTGTGGTGGCGGTCGGTGGTGCCGGTCTATCAGGGGGAGTAGTAACCGTGGAGGAATCGGACGCCTGCTGGCGGGAGCAACACGAGGCCACATACCGTGTGGACCACTCCCTAAGAGTCTTAAGGCCCGAACAGGTCTTAAGGTAGCTCCACCCGTTGCACTTATTGCACCTAACCGAGGTGGAGTTCGGGTGGGGCCGTTTATGGCAGACGCAGCAATAAAATACTTCTGGCCCAGGGTTGGACTCAATTCCAGCCCTAAGGAGACGCATTTGGAGCAGGGTTGCTGCAAGGAGTTGCTCCTGTGTCGTAAGGGGTGGGGTGATATGCTGTTCACTAGACAGGGCTAGTTTACTAGCGCGGCAGCCCTTGGTCGGGAAAAACCCGAGTCATTCCGGTAACGTAGAACCGGCTGCCATGGGAATGGGTCTTTCAGAAGGTACACTTAGATGTTGTTGTAAAATAAAACATTAAAAATTCTATATTATTTTAGGCTCGACTATTTTTATTCAAAATACGGCTCTTGGTAAAAGAGCAGATCCACAGGTAAAATACGCCAAATAGTCAATTCATGAATGTCTAATGGTTGACCAGGTCAAGCTATCGCTATTGAAGGTTGTGCAGCAACAATTTTGGACTACAGAGGCAATATTCTCAATACAACATCCAGTTTTTGGTCTACCAGTCCTTTTTCTATCCTCGCTAGAACCAGTTTCTTTCAATTTTTCTACCAAATTTTGAATTGCAGATCCATTCGCACGATTATTTCCACAAAAAAAATCATGAATTTTGACAGTTTTGTTATTCTTAAAGATCTACTATTTTCATAATAATTTTCAATAATTTCAACGCGTTGTCATCTTTTGAAAGACCCTTTGCAATTGGCGGTTGCACCCCCTATTGTGTGTTTGGCTAAGCTCCTACTCCTATTTTTCCACAATGGTGGGACCTACAGTTTTAAGTCTCCTTCTAACGGTAGATGAATTTTATGAGGAGTTTTTGCATGTCCAAGGGGTGACCTCTGTTGTTGTTGTTGTTGTTCATGAAGTGGTTGAATATTTCCACTGAAATAATCCTAATTAGTGACAAACACCGTTTTACTAACACTGTCCTCGTAAGATGATGTCTTTTTTTTATTCCAATTCAGATCCATTTAGAGAGGTCCAAGTATAGCAGCAAATTCTGAATCTCAATGTCTGAGATCTGATTAATTTGCTGCAAGAAAGGCTTGCCAAAGGAGCGGAATCGGGCCCTAGCAGCCCCTGGACATTCACATAAGTAGTGGAAAAGACTTTCCTTCCCCCTTCCGCTTGGCAGCTTCTGCAGATGGTATTGAAGGGGAGGTTGAGTCTGGCTGCATGATCCCTATACTTTCCAATGGCCTGTAAGGGTTGCAGTGATGCGTGAGATGTTTGGCCGAGAGCATCCTAACAGATCATTTGTCCTTTGGATTTTGTATGACGGTCATGTGTTTTTTGTTTAATACATGTTGCTAGTTGCTTCCATCTTCTTTCGGCTAAAACATGGTAGTGTGAACCAATGGATGCTTTTATTGCGTTCAGTGGGGTGGAGACTGCCACCGCCTCTGCTATGTCTAGTGTCGAACCTTTTTCCTTGCTAGCTCATCCACTAACTCTTTACCCCGTATGTTTCTATGACCGGGAACCCATATTAGAGTAATTTCAAGGCAATGACTAAGCAATTCTAGTTCCTCTCTACACTGTAAGACTAGTTTGGATGAAATGGAGTTGGAGTCTAAGACCTTCATAGCTGCTTGACTGTCTAAGGAGATAGCTACTCTTGCACCAACTTCCTTGTTGAGTTTTAGTGATTTGCATGCTTCTCTGATCGCTAAAAATTCTGCCTGGATAACGCTGGCATCGTCAGGAAGTCGAAGTGACTGAGATAGATTGGGTGGCTCTGAATGGAAGCCAGCCGTCAGTATAGATTTCAATATCGGCGGCGACCTCTGTTAGAAAAAATTTTTTCTTTTCACTGCAGTTTTGAACTCGGACACTACAGAATAGTAGTCACACACACAGCCACAGATGAGACGCATTTTAAAATCGGCGACTATATAAAACGATAGCGCATGAATATTTTGACCATTTTTCTTCTTTTTTTGATTTTCACTATTTTACACTGCATTAGCTGTGCGCCGTTTTGGCCTTTCCTTTCAATATTTTGACCAATTTTGAACATTTTCTTTCGTCTGTTTTCATTTTTTGTTTATTTTTTTATTTTTACTTTTTGTTTGTTTTTTGGTGTTCATTATTTTAGTCTAAAAGCATAGTTCATTGCCTAACAAAAATCGTTTAAATCCAATTTTATAGTTGTATAGAAAATTTGGAGAAATTCCAGAAACTTTTCATCCCAATTCACGGGTTTTAATTAGAATAAAATAGAAAAACGTTGTGTTCGTCAAGGAAGAAAATTTTAAAATATTAAAGAGATTTTTCAGCTACTTCAGACTTGCACTTCGTTGTACTGAAATTTAATAGGCTGCAAAACTGCATATCAAAAATGTTTCTAGAAATTCTGATTAAAAATGGATATTATTGTTTAGGTTCTTAGATACAAAAATCATTAATCATTTGTTAGCCAGTGTAACCTCTTATGTAAGTTTGAAGCTACTCACTTATGTACATTTCACAAACAAGTGTTTTTCTTCTCCACACGAAGAAAAGTGTTACGCCTTTAAATAGAATTGCTGGAGTGCGCAGCTATTTTAGTGCAGTTGTATGCAAATATGTACATATCAGTGGCGGATCCAGGATTTCATAAAGGGGGGGGTCCGGGGTATTTTAGAAGGGTGTTTTTATTAAAAATCAATTTCGTGAATGGCATTATTCGCGCTGCATGTCGTGACTAGCCGATGAAAAAACGAATAGCTCTAGATATCTTGTAAAAAAAATTCTAAAAATAGTAAAAGACTTTGATTCAAAATTACAAGAATAATTGGCGGTTTTTATACATCGTGGGACACCTTCATAAATAATTACGCCTATTTAAGATACAATATATTATAACATGTGTTGGAGCCAACTTGCAATTCAACCATGTATAGTTTTAGTACGAAAAAAATATCAACCCTGTTTGTAACTTCTTTACTTCTTCTTCTTGTATTAATGCTTACTAAAGTTCTTCAAACGAAACGGTCGTGTTTATATATAATATTATATATTTAATTGCGCTTTTCTCTAACAACATGTGTTGCTATATAACGGCATGGATTGTTCCGAGAGTAATTTCATTTCAGAAGTCAAAATGTGGAGATAACGAATCCGCAATCAGAACATCGAAAATTCACTTGATGCATTATCAGTAAGTAACTCCTAATATAGAAAAAGCAATTTAACTGTGGATTTGAACAGAATTAGGTAAATAAATATTTCTATTGAGAATTTAAGCAGAAGCAATTTTTTCAGATCATGAATAATGAAACTTTCAAAAACGTCAACAAAATGTTGCGAATTTTGGCAGTGTTACCTGTGACAACAGCAACTCCAGAACGATCGTTTTCGATCTTAAGAAGGATAAAGGATTATCTGAGAAACACAATGGGACAGGAGCGTCTCAACGGTCTTGCATCTTTGAACATCCATCATCGCATTAATTTAACTGATGAGGAAATTCTCAGAAAGTTTTTTGAGAAGCCTCGAAAATTTAAAAGTGTTTAAAACCTCTTGTATATTGTTCATCATCTATCGATTTGCCAAAAAGATATTTAATAACACAGTCCTGCGAGGTACAGTTTTTAAAATGGCTATGGTGCTTCTTCAAGGTCTTTTTGTGTTAAAAACGAATCTGATCTTGAAAATGCTCCAGCACGTCAGGACTTTTGGCAATTTGTGGTTAAATAGTCAAGAAATGCCGATTTTGGACATCTTTATGAATTTTTTTTGAGTAAGGTAAATTTTTTTTTTTTATTTTCCACAACGGCATCGCACCGTAATACTCTGTAGCTTTAAAATCCATTTTTTAAAAGACTTCTAGGATGAATGAAAAAGAAGTTATACTATTTTGAATTTAAGACTTTTAGACATGCAAATTCATTTTCTTAACGCCCTCTTTAATGGCGCAACAGATGCTTAAAAAACTATGTATGTTCGACATTGGTGTGGCTGATTACGAATCTGATGTTAGTTTTTTAAAATTAAAAATGGCTGATCCAATATGGCGGACGATCTTTCGAAAATTTAATGTAATTCGCTTGAAACTTGTTATTGGATCTGCCATTTTGAATTTTAAAAAACTAACATCAGATTTGTAATCATCGACACCAATGTCGAACATACATAGTTTTCTATGTATATATATATATATTCGCAATATATGTGGCGTAACATTTTTTTTCCTAATTTTCTAATAGTATAGTTTATTTTATAGCAAAAGCCGTATGGCTTATAATTCAAGGTTTAAATTAAGATTTTAAACTTTGCACAAAATTCATAATAACTTAACAAGTTTTAAAAATGTTCTCTAGAACTTTAAATTTTTAATCAGAGTCTTAAAAACTCTGCTGGGAATGTGGGTTTATAGCTCATTCAATTTTAGTACAAGCTGGCGCAAAATTATTCATCCAATTTTGTTTTTGAATAGCTTTTTTTACTAAATAAAAAAAAATATTTTGAGTGATTGAAGTTTTTATTTTGAGCTTTACGCGCTTCATGGCTTGTCTGTTTGTATACGGCAACCGTCTAGTTCACAAGTGTCAAATATGGTTGAAGTACGAAAATTATACATTTTCCGTTAGGGTGTGCCACCTTTTATAATAAAGTGGAAGCTTAAAGTTGATTAAAAATCTGGTTGGTTTTTGAAATGTTTTTTTGCATACAATGTTGAGAATTTTCTTTCATATAAAGCACAAGGTCGGTCGGAAGTCGTTTAAATGGATGAAAATGCTAAACAAATTTTTTCGTATTTATAGAGTCGAAAATGGCATTACAAAACAAATTATATTTAGTTCTCTAATATTCTAATAGGAAAATTCATTATTATTAGTTGTTATCGCGCCGGCTTTGGGCTCATACTGCTGCCATCTTAGATTTGGCTGGTGGGGGGCAGCATTTCGTTTTTCAGCCACTTTCTACACAGCTAAACTCCATATCTGAAGGCTGAATTCACTATCCGCAACCTGTGAGCCGTCCAATAGCTTATAGCTCAGTAGCAGAGAAAAAGTGCCTGCACTTGATGTTTTTACATGTAAATCTAACTAAAACATTATAAAAAAAAAAAATTATTTGTAATTTAATTATTATTTGTAAAATTTATAAAAAACAAAATTTATAAAAAAAAATTTATAAAAAAAAAACTATAAAAAATTTTATAAAAAAAAAATTATAAAAACTAGTTTATAAAAAACAAAATTATAAAAAAAAAAAATTTATAAAAAAAATTATAAAAAAAAAAAAATTATAAAAAAAAAATTGATAAAAACAAAATAAATTATAAAAATATCCTGCAGCTCGGCAGCGGAGAAAAAGGCCTGCTATTGATGTTTTACATATAAATCTAACTAAAACATTATAAACAGATGTAAAAAAGGTTTCATAGAAAGCTATAGGTTAAACCTGGGGTTTTTTACCTCGGATCATTTATTGGATATATACCTCGATCATCAAACCGATACTCTTCTACGGTGTGGTTGTATGGTGGAGAGCACTCGAAAAACGGTGTAGAGTAGCCAAAATTGATCGAGTCCAAAGAACAGCCTGCCTCCTGATAACAGGATGCTTAAGTACAACACCTACTAAGGCTTTAAATATGTTGCTTCACTTGTTCCCTATCGATCTGGCTGGCCATACTGAACAAGAACACTGTTATCTCTTCCGACATAGACTATCATGTAAGTCTTCCATCACCACCCTTGCTATTCTCCTGTTCACTCCCAACTAGGGAAGAATGGAAGACAAATCTTACCGAAATCGTTGGCCCTCTGATTATATATACAGATGGTTCAAAACAAGACGGTAAAGTGGGATTTGCGATCTTTTCCAATTCCCTTCACATCAATCTATCATTTAGATTACACGACTACTGTAGCGTATTCCAAGCGGAAGTATGCGCTATCTGGTATGCTGCGAAAACTCTCTTAGAAAATAGAATATCACTAGAGAATATCCGCTTTTTCACCGACAGTCAAGCGGCCGTTCGAGCACTCAACTCCTCTTACACCCACTCAGATGTGGTTCGATCCTGTCTCTTATCTCTTAACGAGATAAGCTTTTTCACTGACAGTCAAGCGGCCGTTCGAGCACTCAGCTCCTCTTACACCCACTCAGATGTGGTTCGATCCTGTCTCTTATCTCTTAACGAGATAAGCTTTTTCACTGACAGTCAAGCGGCCGTTCGAGCACTCAGCTCCTCTTACACCCATTCAGATGTGGTTCGATCCTGTCTCTTATCTCTTAACGAGATAAGTGTTCAGAATTCTGTCCAAGTTATCTGGATACCCGGTCACAGTGGATTCGAAGGTACCTGCAAAGCTGATGAGCTCGCAAGAGCTGGAGCTCCGCAATCAAATATTAGTAACTTATCCACAATCCACATTCCGCTCTCAACACGTAAAATGATCGTTGATCGGGAATTTCACAGCATTGCTGATCGGAGGTGGCGAGTGGAAACTACTTGCGTTACGACCAGACAAATCTGGCCATCCTACAATCTGAAACAGACAAAAACTCTTATAAGTCTTTCGAAACATGAACTAACATATTATATAATATCTCTTATCACCGGCCACTGCCTTTTGGGCACTCGCGCACGTCGGCTCGGTGTTCCTTAAAACGACCTGTGCAGGTACTGCGAGGACGAAGATGAGGAAGTATCGAGCAGGCATTTGCTGTGCAGTTGTCCCGGTCTAGCCAGAAGTCGACTCGCTCTTCTAGGCTCTCCAACAATTGACAATCTTTCAGTACTCTCGGACCTGAGAATCGAATCTCTCATCAAATTCTCGAAACGAATTAATATCTTTGACCAAAATCTATAATAAAAATCTCGGTTAGGTGGGGAAATCATACAATATAATGAGCTCTAGGGCAACACAACGGACCCAACTTGCGGTCTATGTGGCACTCCGATGCGGGGTCACCCTTAAACCAACCAACCAACCAACCAAAACATTATAAGAATTAAAAAAAAAATAAAAAAATTATTTGTAATTTAATTATTATTTGTAAAATTTATAAAAAACAAAGTTAAAAAAAATTGTAAAAATAAATTTATAAAAAAAATATTAATAAAAAAAATGTATAAAAACAAAAACAATTATAAAAATAGCCTGCAGCTCGGCAGCGGAGAAAAAGGTCTGCACTTGATGTTTTACATGTAAATCTAACTAAAACATTATAAGAATTAAAAAAAAATAACAAATTATTTGTAATTTAATTAATATATTATTTGTAAAATTTATAAAAAACAAATTAAAAAAAATTATAAAAAAAAATTTATAAAAAAAAATTAATAAAAAAAAATTATAAAAACTAAATTTAAAAAACAAAAAATTATAAAAAAGAATTTGTGAAAAAAAAAATTCATAAAATAAATTCTTGGTAATTTCCAACAAGCTTTTATTAAAAAAATAGTATTCATAGCATTTAAGTAAATATGAATTCTTCATATTAACTTCATCTTCAATAAAGAAAGCTTCTATTAAAATTTGTTGGGCTAGAAATTCACTTTAGAACTATGCGCTACTGGACTTTTTTCCTTATACTTTAATATAGAATTTGAATCTTATCGGAGTGATGTCGAAAAAAAAAATCGACCCGCCCTAATATATGTACGTACATACATACATATATGAAGATATAAACAATAAAAAAAAAAACAGTTGCGGAATTGCGCTTGGAAAAGCACACCACGATACTATTTCAAAGTTGCAGATTCAGAGGCGCGCTACTGTCACGGTTGCGACGTTTTCTTCTCATATTATATGTACACTTCTCTTCACATACATAGGTACATACAACTATGCTGGCATTATTTACTTGGGTACATATTTACCTTGTTACATGTACGTAAAATTCATTGCTTGTATGTATAGCCGAGTAAGTTCTTAAATGCCCGAACTACATACATACAAACATATGCACGAGTACAGCGAAGTGTTGCAATGCAGTTAAATCAAATTAACTGACATACTTATCCATGAAATGAATCTATTTGAAAAAAAACCAGAAAACTCTGCATAAAAACTTTCAAAACTTTTTTTAACAGAGTAATCTGTTCAAAGACGGCTGTCGTAGCCGAATGGGTTGGTGCGTAACTACCATTCGGTAGTGCTCAGGTTAGAATCTCCGGGCATGAAACATCAAATGATAGAACACTTTTTTTCTAATAGCGGCCGTTGCCTGGCAGGCAATGGCAAATATATGAGTATATTTCTGTCTTGAAAAAGCTCATAAAAAATATCTGCCGTTCCAAGTCGGCTTACAATTGTAGGTCCCTTAGACCAGGCCGTGTTAATGATTCGCGTTAAAGAATTTTTGGCTTCGAATTGTTGCCCATTCTCATAAACTCTACGGGCAAGCTATGCCCTATAGATTTTCAACAATACTCAGATATGCGGAGTACAGTGGCCAAGCTAAAGCTCCGACATTTTGGCATGCTAAAGATTCAACCACACTTAAAGTGTGTGCAGGTGCATTATCCTGTTGAAAGATCCAATTAAAAGGCCCAAATGTCCCACGAATCTCGGGAAGAGTTGATTCCAACGGAGCTTAATGCTGTTTCCCGTTACTTTGTAGTCTACAATTTTCAATTCGATCGCGTCATAGTACGATTTTGCTTCCCATACCATAATATCACCTTCAAGGTTGTGATGTCGACTCAAGTACCTTTCCTCATAAGTCATGGAAGTAGTAGAGGATGAACGATATTCAAAACACCATAACTTTTTTGTGTGAAATTAGTTTTTATTGATTTCAAAGACAAAATTGTTGAAAAATGATTACAATTTTAACATACATTCACTTTAGCTCGATATGACCACCTTTTGCCTTGACTATAGCCTTCAAACGGTCAAAAAATGAGTTGCATGCTGCACGAATGTGATCTTGAGGTATTTTGGCCCATTCTCGTATACGAGTAATCGTTTTTTTCAGCGCATCCATACTGGCATATATTTTAGTCCTCACCTTGCTCTCCAAAATGGCCCCGAAGGAATAGTCCATCGCAGGGCCGTAGAGAGCATATCCGGGCCCCGGGGGAAAATTCCGGGCCCTGGGGGAAAATTGCAAATGCGGGTCCTTTCCAATAATGTCTAATTCATATAAATACGTATAATCTCGAGTCCGGGCCCCTCTGAGAACTCCGGGCCTGGGGGAAAAAGTACCCGATCCCCCCCCTCCCCCCCTCTCGTCGGGCCTGGTCCATCGGATTTGCGTCTGGCGAATTCGAAAGCCATTGTGTGGACGAAATGAAGGGTGGCACATGATTTTTTAACCATTCTTGGTTCACACGAGCTTATGAGACGGTTCCTGTTGGAACGTCCATGTTCTACGACCGAAATGTTTGCGTGCCCACGGCTCTAAAGCAGCTTCTAAAACATTTTCCCGATAATAAGTCGCATTCACTTTGACAACAGGCTCGATAAAAACGATTGGAGAGCGTCCATCAGCGGTCACTGCGGCCCAAACCATTACTTGTGATGGGAAATTGCTTCGAGTGGTCAAACGTAGGCTCAAATTCCCGGATGAGCGTTCGGTCAAGTAAACACGATCGTTTTGAGTGTTTATGAACTGCGCAATTGGGAAATTTTTTCATCAGAAAACACAATGTTAGGAAATTCGCCACTTTCGTGCAAGCGCAACAACTCCTTTGCTCTTTCGCACCGAACTTTTTTTTGTTGGGGTGAAAGATCGTGTGCCTTTTCGAACTTGTAAGCCTTGACTTTGAGCTCATTTTTCAATATGCGTCGAATGCTGTCTTGCGATATTTTCAGCCATTTGGCAATTTTTCTTCCACTTCGACGAGGATTTCGTTCAAGTCGAGCCTTCACTATCCGAACCATTTCTGGCGTTGTTGCGGTTATTTTTGGTCCACCTCCATAGCGTTTTGCAATGCTACCAGTATCATATAGTACGATACACAATTTCCATTCACCGGGAGCGTTATTTGTAACAGAACGCTAAGCCATGTGATCCCTTGCAAAATCGATACTGCGAAATTTACCAAAAGGTGTTTTTTTGTAATTTTTTATGCGTCAGATGTGCCGCTTTTAGAATAGTCCTTCGAGCAGTGGATTGCTGGCTGCAAAATTTGCCATTTCTTTAATTTTTACTATTGGAAGGGCGGAATTTAATGCAATCCTTTGGATTTTGCGCTTTTTTTTCAGAATTAAGAAGTTTTCTACCAAACATAATGAATGCCTAAAGAGCGATCGATGTAGGCCACCTGTAGGCGCTCTTATTCAAGTGAACCAATAAATTAAGCGCAATTTTACTTCTGCCAAATACCGTTGGTTGGAATATTATTTTGATGCATGTTTATTTTCGAGCAGAGTACAGTCTTCACTTTGGCTACTAAACCAAATACGGTTGCTTTAATAAAAATTTTATTCTATACAAATGAATGTCTCCTCTAATCAAATGAACCGGACTGTATATGAATAAATTTGGTTTTTAAAAATATTTTTTCCAAGAAATCAAAAAACAAAATCTTATCAAAAAATTATAAAATCGAATAAGCGCGTTAAACTAAAAAATACCGAAAACCAAAAACTTAGTTAAAAAAAACTTTCCAAATCAAAAGAAAAAAACATATGTAAGTAGAAATTATGAAATGCAATAAGTACATTGAACCAAAAGAACTTCTAAAACCTCCGTAAACGAAACTTTTTTGTATACAATTTGAAGCTGAAATGTTTGAAAATGTTAATTTTACCATTTCAACACTACAATTTTTATGTGAGATGTATGTAAAAGTTTTTTATGTACGTGTTTCATGTAAATTAACGCGACCAGCACGTATTATTTATATGATACTCATGTATAAGTATAATTAACATGACATTTGAGCATTACGCACGTGAGAGTAACGTTAAAAATGCATTTAAAACATGAAAACATGAAACAATGAAAATCATATCGAAATGGATTTGTTCTTTAATAAATTTAATTTTGCATTTTTCTGTAATAAAAAGATATGTACAGCTCAGTTATACGAGTAATTATAATATAAACCGGCGTTAAAAGTTCGTATTTCGCAAGATCAGCTTATTTTCATGCTCTCAAACGCGCCTTGAAGGTGAAAAGTTGGTGGTTTTACCAGTATTTGACGTACCACCTCAAAACCCATTGCTTATATGTTATTGTTTATTTCGTTTTGTTGCTTTTGCATAAATATTTCATCGACCTCTTCCAAGAAATTTTCATGAGTGTCTACAAATATTTAAGTATCATCCAGAATCCATTAGGTGCATCGAACAACAATTTAAAGTTGCTTTGCTCTCAATTAGCTGTATTTGGCGCTGATACTCTCAACCGACTGCACCCACACATTACCTGATGCGCGTGAATGTATTTGTTTTGGCTGCATCTGGCATATATTCGCACTACTGGCTGTCATCGTCGACATTTCAGCTCGTTTGTTTACGAATTTCCCACACAAGGTGTACGTACGCTTCTCAACGGCTTCAATTTTATGTTCTGTATACATTCGTGTGTATGTAAGCACATTTGCTACTACTACACGAATTTCACTGCTTCCCAGAATGTGCTGAGAAAAGTTTGTTCGTTCAATTGTGGTTTTACTATTAGATCTTTACATATGTATGTATGTATGTATGCACGTATTATTCGTTGCACTTTTCCTTTCCTTAATCGTAAACACAATCAATACAAAAACGAATGAAAGCGACGTTAATTAAAAACGAGTCATGGAATTACTCGCCGGTTGAATTGAATGTGTAAACAAGCCGCTAGACTTGGTATGCATGTATTTATATGTACCTACTCGTTTGCATCTCTTGGCTATACTAAAAATAGTCGGCATAAGTCGACGGCGAAGACTTGGTGTTTCTGCCGAAATTAAATAAAGACAACGAACGATTGAAGGAATTAAGAAATTAATGTTACCAAAGCGAAGAAGATCTCTTTTTTTGCCTTATTTTGCCTTAGTGATGGGAAAATCTAATAACAAGCATGTGGATGCTCACATACACTTATATATTTTATTGCCGTTGTAGAACGTGGTGCTCATTTTAATTGCTCATGCGATTGGGGAAATATGGGAAGCATATGCAGTAGCACGAGATAGAAAGAGATCACTTTGACTTTGTGGCAGGGAGCTAATTAAAGTGGTATTTTTTGTGTTGAATGTTTAGAACTGCTGACGATGTCGATACATATCCCACATGCGTTATTATATCACATACGTATGTATGTATGTACATATGAATATTGTATTATGCACATAACAAACTTCAAAGTGCTCGCCTTTTTCAGGTGTAAATGAACTCTGAACAAATTGAAATTACACATATGTTGTGTATGTATGTATATTTGTTTGGGCACATACATACATACATAATATACATATTTAATAACACGACCTTGATAAATTACCCAGTAGCAAAAGGTAGCAGCTAGTAAGTAAGTTGGTGAGAGCCTTACTGTTGAATTCTTCAATGAATTTTCACACATCGATGTCCTGGGAAACTCTGAACCAAGGCAAATTCATGCACTGTTTTAAATAATTATTGCACTGGGGATTATTGACAAATTTTGATACTTTATTTGTTCCTCATTTTTATATGCATTGTATATACATTTTTGTGTGGAAATATAGCTATAAGAATTTTTAGAAATATTTCGACTAAACAGTTTTATAGCCAAGCGAATTCTGGTGTAATAAACTATCAGTTTCAAGTGGCTAAAAAATTGCGTTGATTTTTGTTAATTCTTTTGCTTTCGGTGTCGGGTGTTTTCTGCGATATTAAGGGGACAGATACCTGTAAACGGCTGTATTTTGCCTGATTTTCATTAAAATTATTTAAAATGAAAAAGCCAATATATTTTTTTCAAAATTGGCATACAGTTTATTTATGCATTAAAATATTAAAGGGTGGTTAAGTTTCAAAGGCCGGTGTTGATTTTGAATAAAATACAATTTTTATAGGAAATTATTGTCACTTCTCTTTATTATGATAATATTGGTATGACTCAATTACGTATGGAAGAAAATGTTGGCCGCGGCCCCTTATCTAAAGGGTGGTTAAGTTTCAAGGGCCGGTGTTGATTTTGAATAAAATACATTTTTTTTAGGAAATTATTATTATTTCTCTTTATTATGATAATATTGGTATGACTCAATTGGAACAAAATATCGGCCAAATGGCCGCCGCGGCCTCGGCGGCACACCTCCATCCGATGGTCCAAATTTTCGATGACGCTGAGGCATAATTGAGGTTCTATGCCGTTAATGTACCGAATTATCCCATCCTTTAGCTCTTGAATTGTTGCTGGCTTATCGGCGTACACCTTTTCTTTTAAATAACCCCAAAGAAAGAAGTCCAACGGTGTCGTTGACGTTTAGGTGTGGTTCACATTCAACATCGGCCCTTGAAATTTAACTACCCTTTATAATTTTTTTTTTTAATAATTTCAACTGCCGGATGTTCACTCAATGCTTCCAGGAAGGCCGCAGCGGGGCTTCTCATCGGCGTCAGTGACCTGAATACAAAAAACCAAAATTTTTTTGTTTATTAATGTCATAATTTCTATATAAATTAAAAAAATGAGGGGGGAAAAATTCGCGGAATAAAATGCTTAAACAAAAAAAAATTAATTTTGGAGTGAATTTTCCTACTAGTTTTGCTTCGAAAACATTATTTTATCGAAAAATTTTACAGGTATTTGTCCCCTTAAAACAAAAAAAAAAAATCATATTGTAATGTACATAAAAAAGGCTATCGGCAGTTTGACATTTCAAATCAATTTTTTTTTTCAACCGAAAATGTGGGCTTTGTTAATAATAATATAATTGGCGCTTACACTCTTTTTGGTTGTTTTCCCGAGCTCTTCCTCCTATTTGTGGTATGCGTCTTGATGTTGCTCCACAACAGTTAACGTTTTAAGTCGACTCTGAACGTCAAATGTTTTTTATGAGGAGTTTTTTCATGGCACTCGTCGATTTGCCACGCTATTAAAAATAACTTTTTTCATTATGATGTTTCGTGCTTTGTTAACAGTATTCAAAAAATTTTACACAAAATAAAATTTTATAAATTTTTTTTCCAAAAAATGTTACAAAAAGTAAACTTTTTTATACAGATTTTGTTAATTAAAAATTTTTTATACATTTTCTTTAATAAAATTTGTTTTTAATTTTATAAATTTTTTTAAATTTTTGTAACATTTTTTAATAAAAAAAAATTTCAAGAAATGTGTAGCTAAAGCTTTTTTCCAAATTCGAATTCGAATCGAAACTGAATCTTTTTCAGACGAAACTGAAGGTGAAGTTTAGTAGTTCTTTTAAAAATCCGAAGTATATTCTTAATATTTTTTAACTTCATTTTGGTATAAAGAAGTTTACCAATTGAATTATTAAAAATTTGTCTCTTATCTATGAATTATTTTCTTTAAATTTCTCTATAAATATTATTTTTAAGGCATATTATTGATCGTATAGGCAATAAAATACATTGTTATAAAAAACGGGGGAAAAAGGGGAAATATAAAAATAAAAAACGGGAAATGTTGCCAAGCAAATATAGAAATGCTTGTCCAAAATAGCATATTTTTGCCTTCCATATAAAAATCAAATTTCAAAAATCAACAAAAAATTTGGAGCCACTTAAAATTTGCTCTTTATTATACTAAAATTTAATGGACTGCAAACTGCGTACCCAAATTTTTATTCGAAATCTGATAAAAAATTTTGAAATTTTGATGAAAATTTTACGAATTTTTATAAGTCTTGTACAAATTTTGAAACTTGAACCATTATGGATGGTATTTACTAAATTTTTATCAAAAAATAATTTAAGTTAAGATAAAAGTCAGAACTGGTCAAAATACTGAGGTGCGATGTATATTTTTTTGCGCGTGCTGTATGTACTTAGGAATTTGTGTTTCAGATCTCTATGGTTGTATGTATGCACGAGTTTCAATTCGACTTGCTGTGTGTGTGTGTGCTTTATTTGCACAGCCTCTATAAACAACCAAGAATACTTTCATATTTCATTACTTATAATTTACTTGGGTTTTATAAAGTTTGGAAATTTTTGTTTTCAACAATTCAGAAATTTATTTTAAGATACACATTTTAAGCGTACACAATTCTTGAAATGTTTGCCCAAATGAGATTTGTTGTAAGCGCTGAAAGGAAGACCCGATTCGAATAATGAGAAAATGTGCATACGCACTCATACGTACTGACACTCATACGTACTGGCAAACGCATGCACTACTCGTATTATCGCATATCATTTATCATGGTGTGCAATGCGTGTCAACACTTTGAAATGCGTGCGTTTGTTGTAAACTAAAAATAAGTGCAACAACTTGCAAATGAGCAAAATGTCTCCACGCGGCCACTTGCGAACATTTTGTACATTCTACACGTATGAGTGCGAGTACTCCCCGCAGGCATGCGAATGTGGGTTAAGTGTTTCCCTCTATGCGTAAGTGAGCATGAAGAAGAAGAGCAAGAAGTTGTACCTGCCTGGCTGATTCCCCTTTGTTATTTCTATTATAGTACTAGAAATACCCATGTAAAGAGTATTAAACAAAAATTGTAACTCTTTCCCTCCACACAAGTTATTAGTGAACAAAGTCAATTAATTCTACACAATCCTAGTGACTTGGTGTGTTTATGCGTGCCATATGCGCTGTAGGTAACTTCGCATAAGAAACAATCTGCCGTTCTGAGAGGACATACCAATGATAGGAGAGGCGCTCGGCCTAACATCTTCTGTCTGTTACACACACTGATTCTTTTTGCATCATAGGCTCGATTTACATCGATAGCATATCCCCTCTTGAAACTTTGATAGCGGCAAATATTTAATTCTTGTATACAACGGATTCATCGAGATGAAGTTTGGAATAAATTGAAGCACGTACTACGCATCTTAAAATGCCAACAATATGCTTCTCATCTAGGCGGACAGAATTACTGCGCCTGGGAATAGCAAAACCCGCATTTTATTATGATCTTCACAATGAGACTTTACAGAGTTACAGTTGGTTTACATTGTCGCATGATGGCATATAATTTGATTTCTCCTCTTCTAAGCTAATTTTAAAGCCCCTTAGCAAGACACTTGTTACAGTAATAATGTTACACCTTTTTTGTGTGTATTCTGTTATGTTCTCTTAATCTGTAATTGTTGTTATTATTATTATTGTATTATTTCTAGGGGATATACATATACAATATAACCCTATCTTAATTAGCACACTACTAAGCTACTAGGAACTTTGTTACTAAGCATTATTGTTTGTTGATTAATAAATTGAAATGAAATGAAATGAAAGCGTGACTGGTTAGAAATTAAAATACTTATTGCGAGAAAAGAATTTTGCTTGTATTATTTTAGCATTGTAACTAAATTTCGATTTCGGTCTCCTTTTATGCATATACGAGCACATACACTTACGAGCAAAATAACAGAATCGCGTATTTTGGCTAGCTTTGACTGCATTTATTGTTTTTTTTTTTTAATTTTCATTAATTTTTTATGAAAATTTAGCTCACATCAACACATAAATCAAAGTTTCACAGTCACAAAATTTATTAAAATTCGACAAATTTTCATCAAAATTTCAAACTCTTTAATCAGAAATTTTGGGTACGTAGTTTTAATTTAGAATTAAATTTTTGTAGAATAAAAAGTAGGTGTAAATTGGCTCGACACGCGCGTTACTTTTTGGTATTTTTTTTGTTTTTGCTGACGATGCTTTGCATTTTCCTTCATCTAATGAACGCTCCAAATTATCGTTGTACAAATCACCCGCTAAAAAAAAAAATATCTACAATCAACGCGAGCTTAAAGCCACTTCAAAGTTGCACTTTATTATACCAAAACTCAATGAGCTATAAAACGGCGTACTGGAAAACTACCAAATAAATCTGGTTAAAAAATTTGAAATTTTGCTGAAAATGCGTTAAGTTTTTTGTTTTCGATTTTGTGCAAAGTATGAAACTTTAACTTATATGGTCAATGTTGTAGCATGAAAATATATAAAATATAGTTTTTATAAAAAATTTATTTGTACACAAAAAAAAAAAACAACGAATAGCCTGCACAACAAGTCGCGCTGCTATTATTGTGAACGCAGGTGTACACATATACCTAAATGTTTGCTATTTATTCTAATAATAGAAATTATTTTTGCACCTCTTTGTAATGTTGAATGTTTTTAGGTTTTCTTCCAAATCAATCTCCATATTTGCTTGGCGTAATCTTTCCATCACAGCAAGCCGCTCATTAGCAAATCTGTAAAGTTACCTTCATATTCAATAATACAAATGCAATTAAAAAAATTTCAGTTAATGTTGGGAAATTAAACAAAATGCCAGAAACTTGCTGTAAGTTTGCCAAAGAATGCCGAACACAGAATTCCAATGAAGTGAGTTCGAATGAGAGTGCGAAAAGTGCGTGCAGCTACAAGCAACGAATTGCGTTGAACAGGTGAAAATTTCGTATTTTCAGATGTTGCTTGTTTTGCCTCTGTTATTTATCCCGCATGCTTGTGTTGCCCCTCCTAGTTAGTACATGTTCCTTCGAATTTTATATACAAACATACATATGAACCAATGTAGTTAATATCCAGGGATGGCAATCGTTGCTCTCCTAAGTTAAATTGAGTTACTATTTTCGAATTCTTGACTTCTCACTCCAGCTTAATGATAATTATGGTTTAATTTTTTACTGAAGAATATTGATTATTTCTTAATTTCAATGGTTTGGTAAAGAATAATGGTTATATTTTGATTTTCAAAATTTTACTCACGAATAAATTTTCAGTTTAGTAATTAAATTTTATTTTTCAAGGCGTAAAACTCAAAACGCGATGCAGTCTGGCGTTTAAATTTGTTGTTGTAAAAGAGTAAACTATTATTAGTGAGAGCATGAAATATTAAAAAGTGTATACTAATGTGGTAAAGTTTTATACAGGGTGGTACAAAATTAATCACACAAATTTTAAATCGTAAATAAAGAAATAAATTAAATAAATTAAATAAATAAATAACTAAATTAAAAAACTAAATAAATGATTTAAATATATTAAAAAAAAAAATTAATTAAAAAACTATAAATAAATTAATTAATTAAATAAATAAATGACTAAAATAAAAAAAGACTAAATTAACAAAAAAATAAAAATAAAAAATAAAATAAAATAAATAAAATGATCTCGAAATGGAATGGATTGAGGCACAATCATCCAATTTATGGTTGAAAAGAGGAAAGCTATTTTCTGAAACAGAAGGTTTCGTAATCGTTATCCAGGACCGAGTTATCCCAACAAGGAATTTCCGAAGGTCGATACATGGCGAGGCAATAGAAGATAGATGCCGAAGGTGCGGCATTTACGGCGAAACAATCGACCATATAATTGCTGGATGTAGCGTACTTGCCCCCCGTGAATTTGTCATGAGACATAACAATATAGCAAAGATTCTCCACCACCAACTTGCGATAAAACACGGTCTCTTACAAGAAGTCTTGTATTTTAAATATGAACGAAAGGCAATATTGGAAAATGCAAATTTTAAACTGTACTGGGATAGATTTATATCCACAGATCAAACAGCAGCTGCCAACAAACCTGACATCATCTTGTTCGACAAGACAAATAAAACGATCGAAGTAATCGATATAGCGGTGCCCCTTAATCGCAACATCCAAAGCACATACTCCACCAAAATATCGAAGTATGCAGCTTTGGCCACAGAACTGAAACGGATGTACAAAGCGAGGGAAGTGAATATAATTCCAATAGTTATATCCTCCACTGGATTAGTGCCTAAGCATTTAATAAAAAACTTGAAGAAGTATGACTGCCATTACCTCTTAGAAGACATGCAGAAGTCGACCATACTGGAACTTGGACTACGCCCCCTGGAAAATTTTATCCGGGATGTGTAATCTTCGGCAATAGCCGAGATGGATTAAGCTCAAATAAAATAAAATACAATAAAATATTAAAATAAAATGAAATGAAATAAAATAAAATAAAATAAAATTAAATTAAATTAAAATATAATAAATATTAATAAATTAAATGAATTAAATAAATAAAGTAAATAAATAAATAACCAAATAAATAAATTAAATAAGTAAAATAAACAAAAAATAACTTAATAAATAAATAAATAAATAAGTAAATAATAAATAAAATAAATAAATAAATAACTACTTAATTAAATTAAATAAGCAAATAAATAAATAAAAAAATATAAAAAAATAAAAATAAAAAAGTAAATACATAAGTATCATACATATCATACATAAATAAATAGAGCGCGTAAAGCTCAAAATAAAGACTTCCATCACTCAAAATTATTTAATTTTTTTTTAATAAAATAGTATAAAAAAATGGAGGATTAATTTTGCGCCGCCTTGTGAAACCTATAAGATGGCAATAATACTGCTCCCTCTTGTTCTTCTTGTTATAGTTATTATAACTTCGCATGCTTCTAGTATAATAATTTTGTTTACATAACGGTTGCTGGAAACAGTATGAAAGTATCGAGATAGATATAGAGATGCATACACCCGACGACAAAACTACTTCGACTAGTTTTTAAATTTTTTTCAATTGTCACTATTTTTGCATAAAATCATTGCTCATTGTCTAATAAAAACTATATAAGATTAGTTTTCCCATTTTATGTAATAATTTAAAAAATCAACAATATTTTCAGCCCAACTCCAAGGTTTTTAATTACAGTTTTAGAGCGATTTTTGGAACTCAGTGTTAGAGCTCATTCATTTTGAAATAAAAATTCGTAAATGCAGTTTTGAAGCCCATTGAATCTTAGTGCAATAAAGTAAAAGTTTGAAGTCGCTAAAACATTTCTTTGATTTTTGATTATTTTTTCCCCCGACGGTGTTGAGTATTTTTTCCATATACAAAGAATGTCGCTAGAAACGAGAAAAAATATTAATAATCTACGCGATTTATTTTACTTATTTATTATTTATTTATTAGAAACAATTTGTTCTATCATTTTGGTGTTTTCATACGTAGCTCCTCTGAACGGTAGTCAGGCACCAACCCATTCGGCTACGGCGGCCGCCCATTCAAATCCTAGACTTAATTTAATTTCGGCTGCATGAAGTTTTGAATTTAAGTAGTAAAAAATAATATAAAAAAGAGGGAATGACCATTACATTTTAGTAAAAAAAAGAAAACATAAAGAAAAATTCATTTTGAAATTAAGAAGCTGTCGTTATTCTAGAGCGAAGAATAAAATTATTCTACAGCGCAAACAAAATTAAGATAACACAAAATAAAAATAACAAGAAAACAAAAACCAAAACCAAATTTTAATCATTCTTCAAGTTTTGCAACTTTTCCAACTTTTGAGTCGCTTTGTAAAAAAAAAACGATAAATTTCCATCCCTGGCTAAAATGTATGCTTTGGTTCAAACAAAATGAATTGCCATAGTCTGAACTTATATCTACCCATAAACCAGTTTACAAGCGCACTGTTCTCATATAGCGCACACTTACCCTATGAAATGCTTACAACCCAAAAACGCAGCATACTTTCAGGCACTAATGCATTCGCTCGCCCTACCTGTAGGCAAATGCAAAATACATAGCAAATATAAAAACGCTTTTACGTAGCTTTAGCCAGCACATTTTCTAGCGATGTTATTTGAAACTAAATTAACGTATGCATAAGTCTACATGTGTATGTGTATGTGTATGTGATTATTTACGTGTTTTACTATTTCTTTGCAGACCAAAATATGCGCAAACTGACGAGGTGACGCAACTAAATTCAAATGATATTCAATATGCGACTACTCCCAATGCGACCACTAAGGAATGCAGTGGAGTGTCTAAAAGTCGTTGCTGTTTCTTAGATAGTAGTGATTCTGTATACGAGGCAAAAGTTACATGTTGTTGTCCAAGTCATTCGGAGGAATCGAATTCGTGTTGGAAATCGAAGCGAAGACAGATAATACGAGAAAGTTCTCATGCAGCTGGTTTGGACATAAACGGTTCGTATGTAGATATTTAACACATATCTGATTTCATTTATGCGTGCACACCTTAGTGCTCTGTATGTACAGTTTAAGTTTAGTGAAATGAGTTTCGTGTGAATTTTTGCTATTTTAGAAAAGCCGCTACCGAAAGTGATATTTGGTAAGAAACACAAAATTCCAGATACTTTTAGCATACAACGAAAATCGGCGAATGCACAAAAAAATTACTAGAATAATTCATAAAATCTGTGCAAAGTCAGAGAGTTGACATTACTGGCGCGTATCGAAGTTATGTTTAATTAGTAGCAGCTAGACCGGTCTATTCCCTTGTGTTTGACATTCCATTGAATCGAGGAAGTCGAGTGATTTTCCTCTTCTACGATAACGCACCAGCTCACCGCTCAGCAGATGTGGTCTCAAAATTAATGAAAATAGGATCCCAACTCGTTTCACATCGCACCTATTCCCCAGATTTGGCTCACTCGGTTGCCTCGAACTACTATTTGTTCCCCTATTTGAAGAAATGGGTGGCGGGGAAAAAAATTTTATATTCAAACCAGGAGGGGATTGCAGAAGTGAATGGATATTTTTCAGGCAATGACAAATCCTACTATGAAGGATGATATAGGAAGAGATCAGGAAACTAGAACAGCGTTGGACTAATTGCATAAGCCTAAAGGGAGGCTATGTCGAAAAATAAACAAAAATTTACCTAAAAAAATTAAGTAAAAATTACCCCTGAAATATTTCAAATGTACGAGAAACTATGGATTCTCATTAGGAAAGCTGCATACTCGGTTTTTAATTTGCTCAACAAGTTAATTATTTTAAGGAATTTACAGTTTGAAACAACTAAATTTTCAAAAAATTGTTTTAAATACAATATATATATAAATTAAAAAAAAATATATAAAAAAGAAATATATAAATGAAAAAAAACTATAAAAAAAAATTTAAATAAAAATAAATATAAATAAAAATAAATATATGAATAAAAATAAATACATAAATAAAAGAAATATATATATATATGCAGTGGACTCGATCTTAAGCAGTCCCCTATGGGACTGAAAAATTTGTCCGCTTATGGGAGGTGTCCACTTAAGATAGGTGTCCGTTAGGAGAGAGTACACTTTAAATAAAAAAATATATAAAAAAAAAAAAATAAATAAATATATAAAAGAAAAAAAAAATAAATAAAAAAATATATATAAATTAAAAAATATGTATAAATAAAAAATATTTAAATAAAAAAATATATTATATACATATAAATAAAAAAAAAATTAATTCAATAAAAAATATATAAATAAAAAAATATATATAAATAAAAAAAAAATAATAATTCAATAAAAAATATATAATATAAATAAAAAAATATACAAATAAAAAAAATATCAATAAAAAAAATTATCAATAAAAAAAATATATAAATAAAAAAGATATATAAATAAAAATAAATATAATTAAATAAAAACAAAATATACACATAAATAAAAATGACAACACTGCGTTTGTATCGATTTAGTATTTTGTTGATTTCCCTTTTGTTTTGATAACGGAAGACAGTCTTCGGGGCATCGACTCAACTTGTTTTTTTGTCACGTCAGATGAAATTTTATCCCACTCTTCCTTTATAGCGAGTTTCAGCATATCCATATTGGTGATTGTCCTTTTCCGGATTTGGTGATCTAAATGCTCCCACAAATGTTCAATAAGGTTTAAGTCCGGTGACTGTGGAGGATGATCCAATGTCTTAGGAGTACGATAAAGCAGCCATTCTTTTACTATTTTTGCTGTGTGCTTGGGATCATTATCTTGTTGAAAGATCCAAGATTCCTGCAAGTCTAATTTCTGCACACTGGTTAGTAAATTATTTCGTAAAATATTTAGATAATCTGTTTTGTTCATGGTACTTTCAATAAAAACCAAATTGCCAACTCCGCTTGCCGCCATACATCCCCACCCATCACCGAATCCCCACCGTGCTTACCTGTGGTTATCAAATTTTGGTCGGCATACTCTTTATTTTTGGATCTCCAGACTTTAATCGTTTTTTCTGTCCAAATACCTCGAACTTACTTTCATCGCTAAACGGGACATTATTCCAGAAAGAAGCATCCCGATTCTCGTATTTTTTCCATAATAAAGACGTTTTTTTTCGATATTTTGACGATATTAGCGGTTTTTTTCGTGGGAGACGACCATGTAACCCATTTGCGTGCAACGCTCGACGCATTGTACTGGCACTTACGCTAGTATCTGATGTAGTTGAAACTTCTTGTGATATTTTGACCGCACTTTTAAAGGGATTTTTCTTCACATCACGCACTATAGACCT
This sequence comes from Anastrepha obliqua, assembly GCF_027943255.1. Taxonomy (NCBI): domain Eukaryota; kingdom Metazoa; phylum Arthropoda; class Insecta; order Diptera; family Tephritidae; genus Anastrepha; species Anastrepha obliqua. The sequence continues at coordinate 24,950,820 of NC_072892.1, forward strand.
TACTTCAGACTCATTTAAAATTTTTGGACGGCCTGCACCTGAGCGATTTTCTACTTTGTACTAATTCAATAAAAAATATATAAATAAAAAAATTTACAAATAAAAAACTTTACAAATAAAAAAAAATATGAATAAAAAAATTATCAATAAAAAAAAAATATATAAATAAAAAAGATATATAAATAAAACTAAATATAATTAAATAAAAACAAAATATATAAATAAAAATGACAACACTGCGTTTGTCATAGTCATTGGCGTCCCATTGAACAAAGATATTCATAAAACGTACATAGAGTAAATTAGCAAATACTCCGATTTGGGGATTGACATCAAGCGGTAGTGCAAACTGAGAAAGGTCTTTATATTGCCACTGATCATATAGGCCCACGGATTCGTTCACGTAAATCTGGTGAAAAACCTCAAGAAGTTCAAACTGTAAAAGCAACTTATCTATGACCTTCAAAAAGCGGCTCTGCTGAATTCTTGTCACATAATAAGAAATTTCCTTAAGTAAATTAGTAATACATATTTATTGTTATAATATTTACACCTAAACATATTAGTTCTATTTTAATTTAGAGTACGATAGTATAAGAACTTGTTAAAACAGTGTAAACATTTGACTGTGGCACAAAAAAAAAAAAAAATTTAAATAAAAAAAATATATAAATAAAAATAAATATATAAATAAAAAAATATATAAAATATAAAAAAAATTATATCAATAAAAACAAATATATAAACAAAAAAATATTATATATAATATAAAAATAAAGGTATATGTATATATGTAGAGCAATACATACCTCAACTTCGTCCTGCTTGCCGTTTTATAAAACAAAAACAAAATTAGTTTCACTCCCCTGCTATGAAATAAAGTATACGCAATGGATACCTTCGCTTACATTTACCCCTTCGGAATTTTAAAGCTCGTTAAAAAATTCAATTGAGGGGCAAGTGAAAAGCAGATCTATAATTTCACGCACATATGACCTTTTTTCTGAATACCAAAAAAAAGTTCATTGTAGTGGCAGGATACAAAATAAGCACTTATTTGATAGTCGGGTGCCTTCTAAGGGTAAGGCGGAGTATATTCTCGAACATCTTTGTGAAGATTTGGAATTTTGAAGTAGTAGTTCCATGGCTTTTCAGAAAACATTGCCATTAAGAGGTTATATACAGTTAGAATTTTCAAAAAATCGATTTTTTTATTTTTTTTTCTTAATGTACATAAATTTAAGAATACACACAAAAACTTTAATATCGTTCCGGTGAATAATTTCGAAGTTACACGCAAATTTGAAAAGGCGTTTCAGAGTGCTTGAAAGTACAAGGTACAAAATGGTGTTTTCAAAGTCGGTGAGCAAAACTGTGACTCAAAAACGCCTAAGCCGATTAGTTTCAAATTTTAACACGAGCTTTGTTAATTATATATATCTTTTATATTAGTACTTAATCCAAGATTTTTTCTCACCGATACAATTTTTTTATAAACAATTTAAGGCCGAAATTTCGGTCAAAAATCGATTTTTGTTTTAGAAAATGGCTTTCTCCTTCGATTAATTATTAGATTTAACATTACTTTAACGAAATCTGTTCATTCGTTAATTCAATTTCAGAGGATCCAGTTCAGTGGATATAGTGGTCACCGCAAAACGTTTTTTTTGAGAGAGGCTTTCGGAGATCAGCTGTAGCTCCTTTCTAAATAAATATTTTTACTAATGCTAAGTCTTAAAATATTGTTAAAAGATAAGATAAGATGTGTCCAAATTTTTAGATGAATAAATTTAAAAGTTTTCTCCGACAAAAATTCTGGAAAATTCGCTTTTTTCGGCCTTCTAACTGTGTATAACCTCTTAATTTTGATGCGTCACTTAATCAACTTTCACTCAAAAATAAATTAGAAAAAAATCCCGACATCATAGTTCCTTTTAAGGTGGGTATTTTTGCGTTGCTAAAGGTCACGGGAGTCACAGATTTGTATTATAGGTATTTGAGTCATTCCAGCAGAATTTCATAAAAAATGCAATAATTCTAAAAACTTTCGGCACTAAATAATTTTTTTTGATTAAATTTTTCCATAACCTCATGAACGTTTTATCAATCAATGTGCGAAATATAATGCAGTAATAGTTGTAGTAATATTACAAACCTCAATTCCGTTCTTCTTGCTGTTTTATAAAAAAACTAGCGTACCCTCCCCCGCTTCGCTAGGCGATAAATTCAATGATTTGCTAAAAGAGAATAAAATTAATACAAAACAAAGCAAGTTCTTTGATACAATTTCATTCGAACTTTATTGTAACACTTTTTGGTAGACAACGTTTTTGGTTTTTCCATCTTTCGCGTAAATGAATAATGACGATGGTTTACCTACTCGTGAGCAAGCTACATACGTTTGTCCATGAGAAAAAATTCGGTATTCTAAATTAATACCGCACATTTGTAGAGACTGTCCTTGCGCCTTATTAATTGTCATAGCGAAGGCAAGGCGAATAGGGAACTGCAAACGTTTGAAATCGAATGGTAAATCCGCCGGAATCAGTGATCTTCTCCTTTGTACTTCCCTTTCAAAATTGTTGCTTCGATAACGTTACCCATTACCTTCTTCAAAGCGAGTCTGGTACCGTCGCAAAGTCGTGGCACATTACTGTTGCGCAGCATAATAATCGGTGCTGCAATTTTTAATCGTAAATTATAAGCTGGTAGGCCTGGCAAATCGAGTGAGTTTAAGAATTCAGTGGGATAATTTACGACATCATCTTGATCAGTAATAGAGTCCATTGACTTATATGCAACTATGTCACCAGGTATTTGATCTAAAATAGCTGAATTTATATCATTGAAGTCCTTATTTTTCCCAGCTAAAATTGCTCTTTCACTGAGCCAATCATGGTTTTTGTAATGTTGAACTATGTTTGGAAATACACTCTGTATCAATGCCTCTTTAGACAGTGCAAAAGTGCAGAAGTTGTTAGGCAATGTAATCATTCCTGTTGGATCGACAGACATTTGGCCATTTCCGATTTTCAGTAATTGGTGTGAAAATTCAGCTGCTGATGGATCGTTCTGTAGTTGAACACGTACGTTTGTAGCAAGTGTAAGCGTGTTTACATGTCTCCATAAATACGATGATTTTAAGCATGCATTGATTTCATCTGCAGCCGTAGATTTTGGGATCACAGGTAATGTTTGCCTGAAATCTCCAGCCAATAAAATCATGGCACCTCCAAAGACTGTTTGGCTTCCTCGTAGATCTTTCAAAGTTCTATCAAGTGCTTCCAATGGTTTCTTGTGTGCCATAGTACACTCGTCCCATACGATGAGCTTACATACTTTAAGAACTTTTGCCATTCCAGATGTTTTCGAAATATTACATGTTGGTGTTTCATTTACCTGCATATTTAAAGGCAACTTTAATGCAAAGTGTGCTGTGCGATCGCCTTCCAGTAATGTAGCCGCAGTTCCGGAAGAAGCGAGTGCCAATGCAACGTTATTATCTGATCGAAGTGTTGCTAATATCAATGAAATCAAAAAGGTCTTTCCTGTTCCTCCAAAAGCATCCAAGAAAAACAATCCATCAGTTCCATGGCTAACATTATTCATGACTGTATCATAAACATGTTGTTGTTTATACACGACACAAATCGTTTCACAATAACGAAAAATTCGCATATTTATTCAAAAAAAGTTGTACATATAAAATGAATGTTAATTCGGAACTTAATCTAAGAATCGAGCAATTTTCACTAAAAACACAATTTGTACAATATTTTAATTTTTTCTTTTTTTTATATGAAGAAATTATTAAAAAAAAATTTTTTTTGCTAAAAACCTTCCTCTAGTGGATCCCTATAATATGAAAAAAGAACGAATAAAATTGGCCTCGTATCGGCCCAAAAAAATGCGGACAAACGAACATCATTTCATTTTTATATATATAGATTTAGTAGTTGAACTTTCCTTCTATGAAATAAAGTATACGCAATGGATACATTTATTCACATTAGTTTTAGTTGGAGAAAAAAATCGTTGGATTTGATTTATATAGAATGAAGCCGTAAAAGCTATCAATATTTATTTTCCCCAATTGCTGGCCTCATATAGGCCGAATGAGCGCTTGGTATTACCAGAAATGTTAATGATGGTCGAACTCTCACTTAATTGGCCAGGAGTACTTCCAAAGAAGTTGGTTAAAAGCTGCAGTGAAATAGTCTTTCTGCTCCTTTATAGATGGCTGACCCCAAATTTTCGCATTGACTGGCTTGAGTCTCAACCTACTGAGTGCTGGATTCACACATACATGAATGTAGTAGGTGTTTCATGGTTGTTGTTGTTGTTGTAGCAGCTTACTATGTTTCATGGTCTTCCCCTGTGGCTTACATTTGCTTCACTTTTTCTCCTTCGTAAAATCCATTTGGAATGCATTTGCTGTTACGAAACGGTGCCCCGTCACACAGTGCTGTGACTGCCTTCGAAATTCGAAAAATTTGTTGTTTTTTTTGTACACAATCGAATTTGGTCTCATTTAAAAAGGAATTTTTTACTACAGAATTAAAATATTGTTAATATTTTTTGGTTAATACGAGTACAATATAATTTTTGTGCTATCAGCGATCTATCCTGATCCGAGTGTAGTTCTGCCATGAAAGATGAAGAAGACTTAGAGGCAAACCATAAAAATATGCGAAAAAACATAAAAATATGTGGGATTAAGTTTCTTTAACTCGTATGAAACGTAAATTTTTTTAAACGTTTTTTATTTCCATAAATTTAAATAAAAACTTGATATTTCTATTGAAAAAATAAATAAATTAGATAATATAGATTATTACAAATATCTTATAACATTAAACTTATAATTCTTTATCGGAAGTCTGATTTCCAATAAATGTATCAAACCACATAAATTTATAAATCACTATTTTGAAATTTTCGGAGGAGTTTACTTTAGTGGTTTCTTGTTGCCTTCTAAAGGGTTTAGAGTTCGTTTTCTTCCTACATGTACACCCACTCATTCTGTGTCAGACGCTTATTGTGAGACAGAAACTAAATGGATTTTTCGATGATAAAAAGAGTTCATATTTGCCATGTATTTTATTTTCCACCCACCCTGCATATCTGTCGAGCATTCCCCTATCCGCCACCTAGGCATGTGTCCGATGGGACACTGGCAATTCCTGAAATTTTTGAACTCTTACTTACTTAGGTGGCCATAACAACCTGTTACCGAGTTACGGCCGACCTCACTAGCTCTCCTAGCCTCTGCTCCGCGCGCGCCTTCTCCAATTCTGTACACCAAGCGAGCATAGGGTTTCCTCCACCTGGTCTTTCCACCGGAGCAATGGTCTTCCTCTGCGTCGGCTCCCTTGGGCTTCGCCCTCGAACATCTTCTTTGCGGGAGCTTCTTCATCCATACGCACGACATGCCCTAGCCAACACAGGCGCTGGATGACGATGCGTTGAACTACGTCAATGTCGGCGTAGAGCTCATACAGCTCGTGGTCCATTCTTGAACGGTAGTCTTCGCCAACGCGCCCAGGACCGAAGATCTCACGAAGAACTTTTCTCTCGAACACCCCAAGAGCGGCTGCATCGCTTTGTGACACTACCCATGCCTCTGCGCCATAAAACAACACGGGTATGATGAGCGTCTTGCAAAGTGTCAGTTTGGTGATGCGAGAGAGGGCTCGACTACTCCATTGCTTACTTAGCCCATAGTAACACCTATTAGCAAGAGTGATTCTCCGTTTGATCTCCAGGCTGATATTGTTGTTGCTGTTAACGGCGGTGCCAAGATAAATAAATTCTGGCACAACTTCGAAGGTATAGTTGCCCGAAATGACGTGCGTTCCTCCACGCCGTGTGTTCCGCGTTGTAGACAGCATATACTTCGTTTTACCCTCGTTCACCACCAGACCCACTCGTGATGATTCCTTTTCGATAGCAGAAGACGCAGCGGTGACATCTCGCTTACAGCGGCCGATAATGTCAATGTCATCGGCGTATGCAAGGAGCTGGACACATTTGTAGAAAATAGTGCCATTACGATGCACACCTGCTTTTCGGAGCACCCCTTCCATCACGAAGTTGAAGAGGTTGCATGACAGTGGATCGCCTTGTCTGAAACCTTGAACGGTACTGAATGGCTCGGAGAGGTTATTTCCTACCTTGACGGAGCTGGTTGTGTTGCTCAACGCCATTCTGCAAAGCCGTATGAGTTTCGCTGATATACCGAATTCAGACATGGTGGCGTACAGGCAATCCCTTATCGGGCTATCGAACGCAGCTTTATAGTCGACAAAGAGATGATGAGTGTCGACTTGCTTTTCATGGGTCTTTTCCAGGATTTGGCGTAATGTGAAAATCTGGTCGATGGTGGACTTACCACTTCCGAAGCCGCACTGATAAGGCCCGATCAGTGTGTTGGCAAACGGCTTAAGTCTTCCACAAAAGACGCTAGACAGGACCTTGTAAGCGATGGTTAGAAGACTGATGCTCCGGTAGTTGGTGCAGATCGTCGGGTCATCCTTCTTCAGTACAAGACAAAGAACACTGAGATTTCAATCGTCGGACATGCTTTCCGCTAGCCATAATTTGCAGATGAGCTGTTGCATGCTCCCTATCAGCAAACCCCAGCGGGTTAAGGGGTTAGAATTTTCCCGCGGTAATGGATGCCTGTCGTAAGAGGCGACTAAAATCCACACCCCAGTCTGTTAGTTATGAGCATTAGCTCAACTATAATAGACTGAGGGAAACAGGTATAGTAAACGGCGGGGGGGACCCCATTAAGGTCGAGACCAGTAAGATCTTAATTATGGCAAACTGGAATGGAAAGGAATTTAGTTCGACATGGGCTGGTTACTGTGTTATTCCAGGACTTTAGTAGGCAAGGGTGATACCTTGCCGAAATGGCTCCTGGGTTAATGTCACGGTAGCCCCCGTCTTGAACAATTCAGCGGGCAAGCCGTCAGCGCCAGCCGGTGGTGGAACGTCCAAATTATCGTCGATTAGCGGTATCGGGTCATCTTCTACAGGGGCGGAATTGTGTGCGTCATCGCCAGCAAGTAAATTGCAGAAGTGTTCCCTCCATATGCCCAGTGTGGACTGGGTATCCATAACCAGATTTCCGTTTTCATCTCTGCAGTATGATGCTTCGGTCTTGAAACCTTGTGTCAGACGCTTGACTTGTTGATCGAATTTTCGAGCATCATTCCTGCCCCTGTACTCCTCTAGCAGCTCACGCTCACTCTTCTCCTGTTCTCGTTTCTTGCGTTTTTAAACTTAGCGGCCTAAAATTTATTTACTCATTCACAAAAAATGATCCAAATAAGCCTCTCTCTTTCTACCCACTCTTTGTTTTGCGCTCAAAGTGCTGTGTAAGAGAATCCAGGGGAAAATCTTGCGCACTTTTTACTTCACCTAATATTTTGCTAGGATTTTTAGCACACACGCACATAAATGTATTTTGTTTGCTGTAGCTACAATATTAAATTAAAATTTACAAATTTCGAATTTAGATGGGCCGTTTAATTGTACAAATACATTTGTTCCACACGACTAACTTTCTCCTGCTATGAGTAGTTCGAAAATGCTGAGCCAATCAATTCACAATAAAGTCATAAAATGCAGTGCAATAAAAGCGACTACACTACATACAAACATACATACATCCATATATTTACTTATTATACTTACATGCACTCATTCATGTGGATTTTACATTATTTTTAGACGCACAGACTCATCCGAAACGAAATCCAGCCTTTGCTTGTAGTAAATGCGAGTGCACGAATTAGCAAATGAAAATAAATAAATTATTACTGAGTATTCCGAATAATAAGAATGTGCACCCAGATGATTTGCTAAGGAAAAGGCGGAGCGCGCATAAATTATGCAACGTCAATCTTCTTAGAAAAAAAAGTTGGCGTTATAGTATTTCAAATAAAAAACAGACTAATTCTCCGAGTAGTAAAGGCGAAATAATTAATTATGCCCACAAATATATCTTTACAGTTACTCACATATGTATGTATGTATGCATGTGTGTACATACGCGCATATTCCTGCAAATATAAACACATGAGATGTTATTTTGAGTAAATTCAGTCGGCACACATTTCACATTTCAAATTCCACCTTTCATTTTACATTTCACTGGCGCTCCTATTTATTTTCGTATTTTTTAAGTCCCGAAATTTCCCGGATTATTTGCCTACAATCGAGATTTCAAATATCACCTTTTATTTTATATTTCATTCGACATTTTAGTCCCGATTTCTCGGGATTATGTGCTTTCGAACGGGACTTCACATTTCAACTTCCGTTTTGCATTTCATTCGCACTCCCATTTATTTTGGTATTTTTTCAGTCCCGAAATTTCCGGGATTACTTGCCTACAATCGAGATTTCAAATTTTACCTTTCGTTCCCGCTCCTATTTTTTTTTTAAGCCCGAAATTTTCGAGATTTGTAATTTCTTTTAAAGCACATGAAATGGAAGCAGAAAAATCTCTTTATAGCAAAAAAAAAGGAAGATTGACTTTAACTTTTTGGCAAATATTTAAAAAAATTGTTTTTGTTTTTTCTTTTTAATATAAAAGCCCCTGTAGTAAAAAGTAAAAATTGAGCCATTTACTGGTTGGGGTAGGAATGTGACAACTGATAGTTTTTTTACAAGCAAATCACTCGCTTCAAAACCTTTCAGAAAAAATACGACTTTATGTTAGATGAAAGGACTCGTTCAAATAAAAATAAAAACCGAAAATACAAAAAATAAATAAATTCCCTAAATTTTCAAGTTTTCTTTATAGATATATATAATTGGCGCGTACACCCCTTTTTGGGTGTTTGGCCGAGCTCCTCCTTCTATTTGTGGCGTGCGTCTTGATGTTGTGCCACAAATGGAGGGTCCTACAGTTTCCAGCCGACACCGAACGGTAGATATTTTTTATGAGGAGGTTTGCCATTGACTGCCGAGGGGCGACCGCTATTAGAAAAAACTTTCTTAATTTTTGATCTTTCACCGAGATTCGAACCGACGTTCTCTCTCTGAATTCTGAATGGTATTCACGCACCAACCCATTCGGCCACGGCGGCCGCCGTGGTTTTCTTTACTAATCTAATATTTACGCACTGACAGTATACAAAGTTAAGTCAAATCAGAAAGTTCTTTTTTACTTAGGCACTAAGGATACTTCGCCAAAAATTGAACAACCCAAAAAAAAGCTTCCTGAAACCCTTTCATTTTACAATCGCTCCAAATTCGGTGTGGATATAATGGGCCAAATGTCTAAAAAATACGCTGTTAAGTAGGGATCTCGGATATGGCCTTTACAAGTATTTTTTTTAATATTTTCGCCAAGGCTGGCATTAATTCTTGGATTCTGTACAAAGAACTAATGGGGAAACGGGTATTACCAGGAAGGAATTTTTATTTCAACTTTCCCATGGATATCAAGATTCATTCGAACCAGAAAACCTCAATGAATTACTGACGGCAGATTAAACTGAAAATTCTACAAAAAAATGCTGTCAAATGGGATTTTGCAATGAGAATAAGCCACGCCTATCTTTGTTGATTGCAAAAAATATGTTTTTGGGAAATGTGCTTCAAAAAATTTCAGTTTGCTTAAATTAAAAGCACAAAAAAGGCTAAGCACGAAATTACTATTAGTTAAATTTATCACAAAATGTATAAAAATTCTGTAAATAGAAAATAAAATCTGAACTACATGATTCTAAAAACCCAGTAAATCTTTTTTGTTGTGGTTTTTTTTTACCTTGCTCCTCACGGGAGCATAGGGCCTCGACAAGACTCAGTCTTGCGTTGCCTTCGTTAGTCTATTTTGATTTCTGACAGGGTAGGTGATTAGCCTGCCGCTACTAAGTAATAAATATTTTATTTCAAAAGACGACCAGGTCAAATCACCGGTTGGCAGAGATTAGGGTTGAGCATTTGGAACTACCACTAAATTGCACTAACACAAATTGTTTAATGATAGTTGAAATAAGTGTTTCATTATCACTATTTTTCAGTGTTTTGATAATCTGCTTATTGCATTCATGATTTAGTGCACCATGCCCAACCCTGGTAAAGATAGGTATTCATCAATGCTTAGTATATTATGTCTTGTGTTTATGTAATTTTTTTCAAGTGAAGTTGTTGCAAAGCAATGGAAATCTAAATCCCGGGGCCAATCCCATTATATCAGGATTGTAATACCGTGATCCCGAAAATTTCGGGATCGTAAAAGTTGCAAAAAATTACATTCGTAATTAAAGTGGTGCAAATTAATCATCCAATTTTATTTATGACTAACTTTCTTAAAAAAAATAAAAAAATTTTTTTCCTAAAAATATTATAATTAAAAAAGAAAACCAATTTAAAAAATATTATGTTTTTACTTAAAATATTTTTTAGGAAAAATATTATTATTTTTAAATATTATAATAAAAAAAATTTAAACATTATTTTTTTATTAAAAATATTATTTATTATTTCTAAATATTATAATAAAAAATAAGTAATTATAATTTGAGTAAAAAATAATATAATTGGTGCAAAATTAAACATCCAATTTAATTTTTGAATAACTTTCTTACTAAACAAAAAAAATTTTTTACTAAATATATTATAATATAATAAAAAAAAAATTTTTTTTTACCGAAAATATTATAATAAAAAATTTTTTACTAAATATATTATAATATAATAAAAAAAAAATTTTTTTTTACCGAAAATATTATAATAAAAAAAATTTTTAATATTTCTTTACTAAAAATATTCTTTTTGTAAAAATATAACTAAAAAAAATATTATTTTAGTAAAAAATAATATAATTGGTGCAAAATTAATCATCTAATTCTATTTTTGAATAACTTTCTTACTAAACATAAAAATTTTTTTACTAAAAATATAATAAAAAAAAATTCTTTTACTAAACAGATTATAATAAAAAACAAAAATTTAATATTTTTTTACTAAAAATATTATTTTTGTAAAAATATAACTAAAAAAGAAATATTTTAGTAAAAAATAAAATATTTTTTGCAAAATTAATCATCCAATTCTATTTTTGAATAACTTTCTTACTAAACAAAAAAACTTTTTACTAAAAATATTATAAATATATTATAAAAATTATAAAAAAAAAATTAAATAATAAAACTTTGATAGGGATATCTGCCCAAAAGCCATTACAACACGAAAAAGTCATTGCTTGATGAGGTTTGCAATCGGAGCATATAACTGGCTCAGATTTTTCCCAAAATTCAAAGGAAATTAAGATTTCCGTAAGTGCTGAGCACCACAAATAAATTTGCAGATATTTTTGGAACCTCTTTATCAATACCTAATGCATCATGCCAGGAGGTGTACTAAGTCATACAACGCGTGAAACTTTCAGTTTTTCGATTACCGAATTTTTTGGTGACTGAAGCACCTAAATGTGCTTGCCAATTGACCTCCTAGATCTGATTAGATTCCTTCAAAATACTTCTAAGAGGCTACCAGTTGCTAGTCTACAGGTATGCCGATGGATTCTAAAATTTACTTAATGATTTTTTGACATTTCTTTGTGTTATGTCTTATAACATTTTTACGATAATTTACGAAATATTAAAACAAAAATATTTCCAAAAATAAAAAATAAAAAATAAATTAAAATTACAAAAAAAGAAAAAAATTAAATTAAAATTAATTTTAATAAAAAAAAATTCCAAAAAGAAATTTACAAACAAAATATCGAAACAAATTTAAAATTGACTTTTTTGTAATTTTAATTTAATTTACATTTTTTCTTGCAGTTTTAATTTGGTTTTTGTTTGTACATTTTTTTTGTAATTTTTTTTCGAAATTTTTTTTTGTGTAATTTTAATTTAATGTTTTATTTTTATTTAATTTTAATTAAATTTGTTTGTAAGTTTAATTTTTTATATTATTATTAATTAATTTTTTATTTTATTTTTTATTTAAAACAAAAATTAAAACTTCAGCACCAAACAAAGTTAAATTAAAATTTCAAAAAAAAAAAATTACTTTAGTTTACGTTACTTTGTAATTTTAATTAAAATTAAAGAAATATAAAAAAATAATTAAAATTCAATTCAATTCACAAAGTTTTCAAACATTTGAATCGATTTCTATCAAAATGTCAAACTTTTAATAGAAATTTTTAGAAAAATTTTCAGTAAACAGTTCTTAATTTAGATATAATTAATATTATATATAATTTAATTTTATAGCCCGTTGCATTCTGCTAAAAGAAAATGAAGGTTTGAAGTGACTCGAAATTCGCGTTGATTTTTGAAATTTTTTTGCCGGCTTGTGCATATCCTTTATATAAAAAAATTTCGACGAATGTTGAAGAAAATGCATAACGGCGCACAAAAAAATAAATTATTAAAAATCACCGTGAATTTCGAGCCACTTCAAACTTTCATTTTGTTTTAGTAGAATTTAATGGGCTATAAAACTATGTAGTTTTGATGAAAGTTTTTTTAATTTTTTGTAGGTACAAAGTTAGAAATATTAAGTTATACGGTTTTTGTTGTATATTTCTATAAGAAAATAAAAAAATTCTTATAAAAATAAGTAAAAGGTCATGTAAGCGCAGCTATTATTGTGATCAGAAGTGTACATACTCACGTTTATCAAAAACAAAAAAAAAAAAAACAGAAAACAATTTCTGACATGCACATGTAGATGTGTAATACTAAATTATGATTTGTGTATTTTATTGGTAGCCGCACTGATTTATTTTTAAATAAACTGTCTCATCTTTTTCTGTTTTGATTTCTATTTTTCAACGCATGCAGCTAGGACAACCAACGAGGCAGCACCAACACTAGCAGCAACACCAAAAAGAATAGCAAAAGTGACTTCGTCACACTTGCCAACATTTCGAGGCAGAAATGGGAGCTGTGGCAGCCACACGTTGCTAACGGCCCTGCAACGAGAGGCGCACCAGCAGTGTGAGAGAGTGAACAGAAAAATTTCCACTTCGCTCCCAACAACGCCAAATTTAAGTCAGTTGCGGCGGCCGAAACCTGTACAATACCAGAAGTTGGCAGTGGAGGCCATAGATTTGGATGATGCGCAACAATTGCAGCAGCTGAGGCAGTTGCAGAATCAGCAGTCCGCTAACAGCCTGCAACAGCTGCAGATGTCAGCAACGAAATTGCAAAACACTGCGCGTGTTACTAGCACAGAGTTGTCGGCACAACAGCAAAAACAACAACATCAACAGCAGCAGCAGCAGCAAATGATCATACCGAATGTGCTGCCGCCGGTAGTGGGAGTCGATGAAAATGGCGCCAATAAAGTGAGGCAAGTACCAGCAACGGCGGCCACCAAACAAAAGATATTCCCCAAAACGAACAACAATAGCAACAATGAAAATCGAAATGAGCGCGCGGCAGGTGAAAAGTTGTCTACATTGATGTCACGCACACTGGCAGCGCCAACGGATTTGTCGACACAACCACTGATCGAGCAACATACAACCGACTACAACAAAAACAATCAGCATGATCAAAATAATGGCCACGCGCCCTTATTATCATCGCTGTTGCCACCTCCCGTACCATTGCCGGCCCCACAATCATCATCCATTGCAACGTCGACAACCACATCCGCCACATCGGCCAACTCAACTGACTCAGCCCACTCGGCGGCAGTCGTTGCCAAAAACACGCTCGCTTTCTGTGAGCATTGCTGTGAAAGCGCAAGCATGGCCAGCGGCGATTATGCTCAGGGCGCATACGCTGAATGTAAAAAGAATTCGAGTGATGAGGACCACGATCGATGCTATCGCGAGTTCACCGATTCAGTCTCCGATCTGTCGTCATACCGATTCGTCTCCGATGAGGATGAAGTAAGCGCGTGTATCGCCGTGAACGAAACAACTGCAAGCGAAGAAATATTCAGCCAGAAAACTAAACATCACAATATCAAAAACAAAAACAATAACAATAACAACATAGAACAAGACAGCATATTAGCCAAAAACCAACGCCTCTTGTCCTCGCAATCGCAATCGCACTCGCGGTCATCCCCGTCGCCGCCGTCGCCGTCGGCACCACCGCTGTTGCCATCGTTGTCGGGACAGACGAATATTCCGTCGCCAACATTGTTGTTACCCGCCGCCGTGCAAACAACAAAAATAGCCGCGTTGCGTCGTGCTTCGCCCACCATTTGTTGTTATACAATTGACAAACCCGTCAGCATACATCATAACGCGACTGTTTTGGAATACATACCAAGCGATACAAAGCGAACGTCGCCAACACCCACGCCTGGGAGCGCATCCGCAACTGCTCCTGTGCCAATTCCTACAACTAACACCATTAGGAGTGCCTACAGATTGAAACCGCAAGCAAGCGAGTCAAGTGAATTCCTTTACCCTGAGAGCCTCTTGTCCATATCGTTACCCAGCAATTACGGCAGTGTGAGAAGCATTGAAAGCCGCCACCTACAGCATACACAGTGGTCACCTCAGAATTTCAAACCTCCTCCACCAGAACCACCACCTAAGCCAAAACAAGGGGGCAGACGAATCTACCAATCCACAATATATTCGAGTTCAAGTGCATCAGTGTTGGAAAATCAGAGACAAAGGGCAGGAAACTTTCACGAGCAGATTTGTGGCAACTATCAAAACTTTCAAAGGGAAGCCCAAAATATCGAGAAGTCAAACGAGTTAGTCTCTACACCTACGCAGACATCTGCATTTGCTCCCAGCGGCGCTGGAAATGGATTTCCTGACGAGTTTCGCAACTCCGATGAACAATACTCGCGGCAGTTGTCGCGTTCCCTCGAACGCTCCGTTTCACCAGAGCATTGTGAATTATTGAGTTGCTTTGGAACGGTTAAAAATACCCGAAGAGAGTCGGCAAACATCACATCAAATGCAAATCAAAACGACAAGTTTTTGGGTGACGTACGAGGTAAAGAAAATAGTCGCCTCGACGAAGGCAGCGTAAAAAGAAGCGAACCAGAAGTCGAAATAGAAAATGACAAGGAAACGAAATTTGTCGCGCGTAGTTTAAGCGATAGCAGCTGTTTGGTGTCGGCGGCAACAACGCCAATTGCCAATGAAAAGTGTGCCATCGAAAACAAAAATAATTCCCACCAACATCAACTGACGCAGCAACCACGTCAACAGCTAGAGGAGCCACTCATACAACCACCAACACCACCGTCATATAATAAGAATAATTATATTAACAACAACAACAACAACAACAACAACAACAACAACAACAACAACAACAACAATAACAACATCAATAATAAACAGCGTTATTGTGGCGACTCCGAGCAAAGTCAACGAAGTGCAACCAACAGGAAGAAATCAGCGTCGACAAGTGTTTATGCTGTCGCCACTGTAAGTGATGGCGCGTTTGATATACCTGACACGCATGTAGAGCTTAGTGGTAGGAATAGCGCCTGTGGCGAATGCAACAACAACTATAATTGTAAAGCAAGGTGTCGCACTGTATACAGCCATACGGCGCCCGCGTCATCTGCACATCCTTGTGTTACAAGCGCCGAACCGTCGTGTTACAGCTCGCAGTCATCAGTAGCCTACTTGTCTTCGTCGCTACCGAAACGTACATTGCGTTACGATAGTTACGGTCGTTTGAAGTCGGAACGAGTTTCACGTCTCCCCACTGGGACTAAGTCACTGGCCAATGGTCGCAAGGCGGCTAGTGAGACGCGTTTGCATCGTGTAAATCATAATGCCCCCTCAACGTCTAAATACGATTTGCCACCCTCTTTGTCGGCCAATAATATTAAGCTAACACCGACTTTGTGCCGTAAATTTAACTACTTGAGTGATAAATTTGAAGACTGTGTTGTGGAGCGTGAAGAACTAGAATTAGACACGACAGCTGCACGAAGTGAAAACAATCTGCAACAAAAGCAGCAACTAATTGTGCAACATCGCGCTAAAGATCTTGCCGATGTCGAACAGATCTCAACGGAAGCGAACTCAAATACGACGGATGCGCTGCATGCAACCTCTGTCCGAAACACGCCATCCTGCCACGCATTCGATAAAGAATTGAACCTAAATTTTACAAAGACTATACCACCGGAGCAACAAATTTATAAATCTTTCAGTGATACTCAAAATTTTGTGGCAAATCACAAACCAAATCAATCAAATAACATTAATAATATTATTGTGGCGAATCAATCGAAACGCTTTTTTAGTGACTTCTCGCTCAAATCGGAATTTGCTGAATCAGATAGTAGTCTGCCGTGTCAGTGTTCCTCTAA
This sequence comes from Anastrepha obliqua, assembly GCF_027943255.1. Lineage (NCBI taxonomy): Eukaryota > Metazoa > Arthropoda > Insecta > Diptera > Tephritidae > Anastrepha > Anastrepha obliqua. Next base: position 24,967,110 of record NC_072892.1, read on the forward strand.
CCAACCCACTTCACCCACAGATACGACATCACCCACTTCGCCTGCATCGCCAATCTCACAGCTTTCGCCGAAATCGTCAGGTGGTTTGAATCAAAAAAATTCGCAATCTCTACCAAGCGTTCCGCAGTCGAACGGCGCACAAAGCCCGCTTTGGCTTAGTAGCGAAACTATTGGTTCGTTGCGTCAGTCTGAGCCGAAATCTGGCTTGGACGATTTGCAATCGAATTGTAGTGATCAGACAACAATTTTCCACTTGGACAACGAGTGTTCGCTCTCCGCTACATCTTTGTCGCCAACATCACAAACTCAACGCCAGTCCCTCGCTGGGTACAGTGCTCACGCCTTACGCAGTCCAGTTGTGCTGAAACGTATTCCAGCTATACATTCGTTCGGGTATATTCCGCCAATCCAGTCGAGCTTGCAGTCTAGTGCTAATGTACGTGAAAACGACGAAAGAGAGGTGAGTACAAGAACTAAGTTTGTTTGACCGAATTGCAAAAAAAAAAACAGAATAATGCGCTTTGTCCCTCCCGTAGCCTCTTCAGCTATCAATTTATGCCTTCGCGTGCATTTCTTCTTTTTATGGCACTTGCTAGCATTTGGGAACTGAGCGATTCCATGTCAAGTGATCCAAGTATTTTGGACATTGCAATAAAGGCTTCTCCAAATTGGTTTATTTATAGGCTTGAGAAGAATAAGAAGTAAACTCGACAATTTTTCAAAATTACTTAAAGATTTTTTGACATTTATTGTGTGTTAAAAATTTTGGTGTAGGGTTTTCATATTTTATAACATTTTTATGAATGCTTTTTTTATATTTTTTAACGATAAAATCGTCCCCTTAGTATAACAATAGCCTATGTGATCATAGGCTATTATTTTTTTATTGAATTTTTGGATTCTCCATCGTCGATTTTATATGTGGTCAAAATTTGGTCAAATTCTAGTTCCACAAAGTGCGTCAAAACGTCAGTCAATAATAATAAATATTTACAGACATAACGAGATTTGAGTGAGAGCTACTTTCGACAAAAAGTTTGAAATTCATTTTCTCAAAACATCAAAAAATTTATAGGCTATTTTAATACTAAGGGGACGAAATATAAATACACAATTTGCTTTTTAATTTTAATTTAAAAACAAAAATAAAAAATTTAATTTCTATTTTATGAAAATAAAAACATTTCCAAAACATGTTTGTTTTAATAAAAAATAAATTAAAAGTACAGAAAAAAAATTACATAAAAATTACCAAAAAAAAAATCGAAAAAATTAATTTCAACTAAAAAAAGCTCACAAAATAATATCGAAACAAATTTTAATATTTTTTTCGAAATTTCTAAACAAATTTTAAATAATTTTTTTTTTTGTAATTTTAATTTAATTTTATTTTCTGTTTGTAGTTTCAATTTAATTTTTGTTTGGACATTCTTTCCTTCTTTTTTATTTTTATTTTGTTTTGCAATTTTAATTAAATTTTTTATTTTTATTCAATCCTAACTCAATTTTTTAACAAGTTTTATTTAATTTTTATTTTGGCATAGTTTTTTGTGTTATTTTGGATTTCTTTTATTATTTGTTAATAAAAACAAAAATTAAATTAAAACTACATCAAAAAAAAATTAAAATTAATATTAAATAAAAAAAAAAATTAAATAAAAAACATTTAATTTTTTTGTAATTTTAATTTAATTATTTGTAGTTTAAATTAAATAAAAATAAAAAAAATTTAATCAAAATTAAAAAAAATTTAATTAAAATTCAAATTAAAAAAAAAATTTAGTTAAAATTACCAAAAAAAAATTGAAAAAATTAATTTGAACAATATATTCAACCAAATTGGAATATGAAATTTCCAAATGAATTTAACTGTTTTTTGTAATTTTAATTGAATTAAAATTGTTTTATTAGTTTTAATTTAATTTTTGTTTGGATATTTTTTTAAATATTTTTTTCGCTTGTTTTTTTTTTGTAATTTTGATTAAGTTTTTTATTTTTATTCAATTCTTATTACATTTTTTTTAAGTTTAACTTAATTTTTAGTTAAATTTTTTGTATTTGTAATTGTTTTTAATTAAAACAAAAATTAAATTAAAACTACACCAAAAATATTAAAATTAAAATGACATAAAAAAATTTAATTTTTTTTGTAATTTTAATTTAATTATTTGTAATTTAAATTAAATTACATAAAATTAAAAAAATGATATTAAAATTAACTTAAAATTTTGAAATCAACCATTAACAATGTAAATATTTTTTTTTAATTTTAATTCGTTTTTTAAAAATAGAAATAAAGCATTTTGTTTTTTAATTTTAATTTAATTTTTTAATTTTATTTTATTTTAATTAAAATTACCAACAATTAAATAAAAATTAAAAAATAAATTTTTGTTTGCTTTTTTAATTTCATTTATTTATTTTTGTAGTTTCAAGTAAATCAAGTAAATTTTTGTTTGAACATATTTTTTTGAAATCTTTTTTTAATACAAAAAAAAGTGGAATTTTATTCAATTAAAAAAAAGGTTTGGAAATTTTGTTTGAAAATATTTTTTCGAAATTTTTTAATTTTAAGTTAGTTTTTAATTTTGTGAGTTTTTGTTTTTGTAAAAAAGTTAATTTTTGGTTCAAAATTTGTGGGAAATATTTTGCTGTTTTAATTTTTTAAACCACCTTCCTCTTAGATTTTTTTAAATTTTTTCATTAATAGCTGAGACTAGGCCCAACTGCTACACCAACAACAATATTTAGGTCCAGTAATACCTGAAAGTTTCATAGTGGGATTCCCATAATTTTTTAACGCTTCGATCTATTTACATACGGATGTATAATAATATACGGGCATGTATGTATGTATACATGTACCTATGCCAGCGCTTCGCTAGGGCAGTATTTTGCACTAATTTTTTACTGGTTCGCTGTATGTATTTGACTACAACTCGGCAAGCCATAGGAATTCAGAATATTTTAAATTTTCTCCCAAAACAAAAATTTTTTTAAGTACTTTTTAATATGTACGAGTATATATATATATATATATATATATATGTATATATATATATATATTATATATATATAATTGGCGCGTACACTCTTTTCGGGTGTTTGGCCGAGCTCCTCCTCCTATTTGTGGTGTGCGTCTTGATGTTGTTCCACAAATGGAGGGACCTACAGTTTCAAGCCGCCTCCGAACGGCAGATATTTTTATGAGGAGGTTTTTCATGGCAGAAATACAATCGAAGCTTTGCCATTGCCTACCGAGGGGCGACAGCTATTATAAAAATGTTTTTCTTATTTTGGTGTTTCACCGAGATTGGAACCAACGACCTCTCTGTGAATTCCGAATGGTAGTCACGCACCAACCCATTCGGCTACGGCGGCCGCCGAGTATATAGGTATATGCGAGTATATTATATAAATGCTAAAAAGAACCGAAAATATTTCGCCTTAAAAAATTTTATACCAAAACTTTCAGCACTGAATAAATCTTATTATAAGTATCAATATTTTGAGGAGATTTAGCACCGTGACTTGAAAGATTTATTATGCATCCCGCCCTTCATAGATTCAGAGTATTTTTTTGAGCCCAACCTCCTCAATATGTTTTAGTTTCCCGTCGCCTTTTCTGTATCTGTTTCGCCTAGTCTATAAGCGTTGAGTTAACAGCTAACCAGTATCCGTTAACGCGAACAAATTCTAGTCCTGTAATTTCAGTTTGAATAAACTTTAGAATTATACTTTTTTTTCAAACTTTTTTTCAAAATTAATAGTAGTGTAGTAAACTTATTATAATTATTTTTAGTTCTCAGGTATTGCACTTCTTTACGTTACAAAATAGTTGGCCACAGCAGCTATGCAGAAGTTGTAGTTAAGGCTTGGTGGCACTGGGCTAATAGATATTTTACTTTGAACAGCAAATAATACAGGGAGAACTGCCTAAAATCAGCTAAAAAATGCATTTATTTTATTGCTGACATGTTGCTACTAATGAAACACGAAAATTTATTCATCTTTTTCATGCTGCAATAAAAATTTAAGATTTGTTGGGACAGTAGACGAGACTATTTTTTAATTTTGTAGCAGCCGAGGTAAGCATAAAATCATACACTAAAATACGCATTCCACATGAAATAAAGACAATCACTTGTTTTGGCGATTTCTTATTTAATTTATACTCGCATAATCTTTGCATTGTAAAACAAAAAATGTAAAAAATATTGGCATCCGGTTTTACTCTATTTTGCGATCGGAATACATGAAAGCTCAATTCGCTCCGCTGCATTTGCTTCGTTAAGGCTTCTGGGAAAGGTATATTCGTTTTCTAACAAGTTTTAGTTAATTGAAACCAAAAGACTTAGATAACACACTAAATTTGATTAAACTGTCGTAAAATTTAAGGATTATTTTCTGGAGTCCCAAAGTGTTTTCTTACTTAAGTTCCCATTTACTTCTCACTTCTGTTCCTTATTCACGTGTAATAGTTGTTAATCAATAATTTTCATTTTTAATTTTTATTTTAATATTAATTAATAAAATCCATATAAAATTCTTGGTCGTGAAATATGCGAGCAATTTCATAATGATTTCGCGACTAAGCTGTGCTTTGTTCAGCCTGTGAAAAAGTTCGCAACATGTTGTCAATTTAGGCAACATGTTGCTAGCAACTTTTTCTTACTACTGCTTAAATTGCGTTTGTTATTGGAAATTTCTTGAAAAGTGAGAGTTCGACGGTTTTAAAAATTGCGTTCAAATTGAAATGTAGCAAAAATTGTAGTAAAGGAATGCGTAAATAATGCAAATACCCAAAACTCAGGCAAGAGCAAGAAGGTGGTTTCCAGCGCCTTAATGAAAAAGTTGCTTGAATAGTGGGTGCAGCCACCATTTCTGCACCCACTATTCAAGCAACTTGTTCCAGAAGCGACATTTGTTTTATTTAAAATTTTCTTGTTTTTAAACTTTTTAATTTGGTTTGTTAAGTTTTTTCAATAGCTGCAGTTAAATGTTCAGGTGAAATAAAATGGTGTTGCCAGCGAAACTTCAGGGCTGTGAACAGACTCTTTATAAAATATTATACAGCTCTATGTGGAAATTCTGATGTAAAGAAGATGCTGAAATGGTAGTTAAGAACAAGCAAATCATTTTCTAAGAGCTCTCTTAGCCAAGACATAATTTCACATAAATTACGAGTTTCTGATTAGTCTAAACTCCACTTAACTTAGAAAACATAGACGGCTGTAGATTCTATGATGATTTGATGATTTTCAATATTAATATTAATATAATACAACTTGTTTCGACTTGATTTCAGCCAAATTTCAAAAAACAAATTATAATAACTCATATTGTAAAAGTTATCGCTGTTTGTGTGGAGCCCGTTTCTCCAGAAGTACCTTGCGGTGATCGTCACAAGTCCTTGGAGATTCATCTAAAAGCAATCGGACAAATGAAATTAATTTTACTAATAGATAATCTTGTGCCTGATCGAAGCTTTTTTTTTCAAAATTAACAATATGGCGAAAAAAATGCCAATTAATTGTTAAAAAAAATCGAAATTTTTGAAAAAAAACATTCTTCGATCAGGCATGAGTGTTTTATGTTTTTCAAAAGCAGTGTAAATTTTATTAAAATCTAACAAGCGGGTTTCAAGTTACAGTGATAACCAGTTCATAAAACATAGTTTTGAGAAAAACGCATTTAAGAGGTTACATGGGTTTCGTCGGATAAAAAAAGACCTATTTTGAATATTCTTTTTTCTGCGTAAAAAATTATTTATTTAATTCAAACTTTTTTCTGTCTTATAGATACATATTTAAAGAATAATTTCTGAAATTTCGGTCAAATTTGCTTGACATTTTGTTTTTTTTTTAAATAGTTGTAATTGAAAGAAAAAATCCTTCGTTCAAGCACGAGTAAATTGTATCTCGAGCACTTGTGTAAAATTTCATCAAGATCGGTTGAGTAGTTTTCGAGAACATTTGACAACCGACTTTGAAAACACAGTTCCGAGAAAAACGCGTTTAAAGTTTTGAGTAACAATAAAAGTGGCTTGGAGCGCACACCTTCCAAAGGCTGTATCTCCGAGACTATTATTCGGATCGACTTGAAAATTTAGGATAATATTCTTGAGATGTTGAAGAAATTAATAAGCCAAAAAGAAATTGATTTTTGAACCCACGAAACGCATGTAACCCCTTAACGTTTTGTTATCGATTTATGTCCCCTTTAGCGCCCTTTGTTAATTGTTGAAGAACTCAAAAAGTATTTGTCGGATTGGCTTCGAATTTTCACACAATATTTTTAAGATATTATACTTTACGAAAATGCAAAAAAAAATATTTTTTTTTTAAATTCCCGTAAAAAGTGTTGCACATCTTAAGGAATACTATGTGTTTGCTATTTTAGCTTTTCTAGCTTCTGCAGCTTTTACGTTCTTTTTATGCAGATTTTGACTGAGAAGATCCCTAGTGAAATTTTCCGAGGAATAATTTTCTAGAACATTTGAGCCCTCTAGCAAATTTAGAAATGCATTATTCTTCAATCTTCTTCAAAATAGAGTCAAAACAACCCTATTACAAGGGTGCTAACGGGTTAAAGCAAACTACAAAAATATTCCTCGTGAATTTCCTCCATATACCAGGTTGATACCTATGAATTGAGAATTTCAAACGTTTATTAACAAAAAATGGTTACAAATTTAATCTTCAAAATAATAGCCATCGCTAGCGACACATTTTTCCCATCTCCCAGGCAATTTGTGGATGCCGCGCCAAAAAAATTGGACGTCTTTGGCCGCAAACCAATCATCGAGCCATTTTTTTACTTCTTCGTGAGAGCGCTGCTCGAAAAGTGCGTGGCCCATCGATGCAAACAAATGATAATCGGAAGGCGCCAAGTCTGGTGAGTAAGCCGCATTCACCTGGGAACCGCTGATACGTACGTCTTCACCTATTCCCGGGTCGCTCTTGTTCGATGTGGCGGTGCATTGTCATCAAGAAAAATTACTTTGTGACGCGGATCGGCATATTCTGGGCGTTTTCGGTGTATAGCGCTGTTCAAATCGGCCAATTGTCGTTGGTAGTGTGCACCGTCAACTGTTTCACCTGGTTTCACCTGGTTTTAACAGCTCGTACTAAATCATATCACCAGAAAACACACAGCATTGCCTTGTGGCCGAAGCGATTTGTTTGGCCGTTGTTTTTGGCTTGCGCCGGGCGGTCCATACGATCGTTTACGCTTGGGATTGGAGAAACACACCCATTTTTCATCACCCGTAACGATTCGATGCAAAAAAGAATTCCTTTTGAACCGGAAGAGCAACATTTCACAAGTGGTTTTTCGGTTCTTTTGCTGCCTTTCAGTCAGTTGATGCGGCACCCATCTTGGTAATGGTTTTTTGGGTCACTCCCAACTGCTCTGCCATCGTTTCTTGCGTTTAACCATCATCTTCATCCAACAATGCTTGCAATTTGGCGTCCTCAAATTTTTTCGGTGGCCGGCCACGGTCCTCGTTCTCCACGCTAAAATCACCACTTCGGAATTTTTCAAACCACCTGAAGCACTGTGCTCTACTTAGAGCATGTCCACCATAAGCTTCTATAAGCCTTTAATGAGCTTGAGAAGGGTTTTTTTTTCAATTGATAATCGAAAATCAACGATGTCCGCAAATCGTAGTTTGAACGCACGAAATTCGACATTTTTAAGAGCGACAAAAATGCATTGTTGTATGAAACGTAACAAACAATGAACTGAATATTGATGACAGATGACAGACGAAAAAAAACAAGACATTTGGGAAGGTTTAAATATACGCCTAGCGACATCTATGCACTAATAGCTGAAAGTCTTATTTCATAAGTATCTACCTGGTATGTCCAAATTAGGTATTTTCCGAAGATAAGTATTCTAGCCGTTTTTTCCACTTTGTCGAACAGTGCTCAGCTACATACAATAGTTTAAAAAATATTTGGGCTGACAATACAAAAATCTTTCGAGATTATATGGACTATATGGCAATAGTATCTACTTTTATTCTGAGTAGCAAGCATTGTCTCCCAAAAATGGCTGTTGCGTTGTGTTATTTATTACACCATTTATGAAAAATCTAATAAGAGGAGCTTTTTTATACAATCGGAAGTACAATAGGAAGTTTGTCATTGCCCGCCGAAGAGCAATCGCTACTAAAAAAACGTCGTCTTTCTTTTGTTGTTTCGTGCCCGGAGTTTCGAACCTCGGAACTATTGAATGCCAGTCACGCATCAACCCATCGGCTACGGCAGCCGCCGACTGGCTCACTTCGCTTAAAAATTACGCACTTTTTCGGTGAGGCGCATTTCGAACTCCATATCCATGTATACATAGGAAGTTGTGCCTGTTTGGCCGCTTAGAAATGGAAAGTTATCTTTCAAGGTACTCTGTACATATACACTTTCAAGTGTCCACACTAGGCCCAAAAAGTTATCATACATTTCGTATTTCAAACACAATCTTCATCTATAGACCCTTTATTGCAATAAAATTTGTAAACTTCTTAAATAAACACAAAATTGTTTATTTTCAAAATTTCAAAATTCCAAATTTCACGTGGTACACCCTATACCATACACATAGGTACATATAAGACTGCCATTACGACGTACTTCTTCCAAGTGTGGCAATTGTACTTCTGCAAACTGAATATATTTTAAAAACAAACAAATACATTTCTGTTTTCCCTAACTTATTTTAACGCAAGTCCGCATACAAGTCTGTTTAGTAGTAATAACAGAAATTTTCATTTACTCACCCTTATTTATTTTTATTTGATTTGAATTTCGATATTCATTGAATCGCCATTAATGGACTGCCAGTTCGATTGTCTGCGCGCCACGCTGTGCCAGTACGGTCAAGATGCGCTGAATCTGCAGCTAATTTTATTATGATTTATGACAAAAACATTTTGGGCTTCTGTTTTTGTAGCAAAAACAATCGTAAATTATGGAGATCAAGCAGAAATTATGGAAAACTAATGGAAAATGTGGAGGAAATTAGTCAAAAAGGTGCAGAACTCGAAATGTGTATATTTGGACACATACCTATATGTACATTTAAGGGGTGGGCGAAATACTTTTTTTTTTCAGGGCCACGTATTTTCCTTCATGCAAAGTATGATCGACATTTTTTGTAAATTGAAGAAAATGGCTGACAGTGACTGTAAAAAAAATTGTTAAAAATTAATGGTATTTTGTAGCCACTCGCAAATTACACTTTGTTATACTAAAATTGAATGGGTTGTGCAATAAAACTGCATACTCGAAATTTTTCTAAAAATTCTGATTAAAAAGTTTTGGTGAAAATTTGGTGGATTTTTATAATTTTTGCATACAGTTTGAAAAAACGATTTGTATGGGTGTTGTTGTTGTACGAAGATACCAATTTTCATGAAACAATTAATTGACGCCAAATAAACCAAAGTAAAATAGCCCAAACTGGTCAAAATGTCGCACACCTATTTTATTGCCCTTGAGTGTATGTGAACGCAGCGTTGACTATTTTCGAAAGGCTAAATAGTTGAGTGGAAAGGCGAAGAGAGTTGGTGGAGTACACCAATAAAATAAATATATTAGGTGCGCAACTAAGTTGTTTGTCAATGGATGCCGTCAGCAGTGTTTGCTAGTCGATTCTAACATATCCTAAACGTCAAAAACCAAGCTTAGACATATGGTAAACAAACTGCTTCGACACATTAGTGATTTTGTTTTGGTATCATATACTTTTGGTGTTGTAAAAATTTCTGATTTTGTGCCGAATAATCGTCATTTGCGGGAAGTGTTGATTTTCCCTTTCATACGAAAAAAAAACGGCGGTTGAAGCGCATCGAGAGCTACAAAAAGTTTATGGAGATGCTGCTTTAAGTGAAACAACGTGCCGAGATTGGTTCCGTCGCTTCAAGGACGGTGGTTTTAATGTTGACGACCCTCCGCGTGAAGGAAGGCCAAAAAGCTTCGAAGACACTGAATTGAAGGCATTGCTCAATGAGGATCCATGTCAAACGCAAGAAGAGCTCGCTTCAGTATTATGAGTTACCCGCCAATCCATTTCCAAGCGATTGCATGCTTTGGGAATGATTCAGAAACAGGAGACTTGGGTTCCTTATGAGTTAAAACCAAGGGATGTTGAACGCCGTTTTTTCGCCTGTGAACACCTGCTCCAGCGGCAAGAAAGGAAGAGGTTTCTTCATCGCATCGTGACGGGTGATGAAAAATGGATTCATTACAGTAATCCAAAGAAAAGAAAGACATGAGGACTGCCCGGTCATGCTTCTACGTCGTCGCCTTGGCAAAATATTCACGCTGCGAAGGTTATGCTATGTATTTGGTAGGACCAAGTTGGTGTTATTTATTATGAACTGTTAAAACCAAGCGAAACCATTACTGGAGATACCGAAGGGATGTATCGACTTCAATTGATTGCGATTGAGCCGAGAAGCGACGGCATGAATACAATACGCGGAGAGGCATGAAAAACTGATGACAACGCTCGGCCTCATGTTGCCAAACCCGTTAAAACCTACCTGGAAACACTGAAATGGGAAATCCTCCGCTCCCCACCCGCCATATTCTCCAGATATTGCGCCGTCCGATTATCACCTGTTCCGATCGATGGCACATGGTCTAGCTGACCAGCAGTTCCATTCATATGAATGCATCAAAAATGGCTTGACCTGTGGATTGCCTCAAAAGATGAACAGTTTTACTGCGACGGTATACGAGATCTACCAGAATGATGGAGAAAAGTAGTAGCCAGTGATGGGCAATACTTTCAATGATTCACTTGTAACCATTTTTTCAGAATAGAGTTGTATTTTCATCAAAATAACAGCGAGAACTTAGTTGCGCACCTAATGCAAAAGCCAAATTATTTTTCTTTCTTTGTGGAATGGAATTTTATTCGAAGTAAAAGATTGGTTGACCGTTAAAATGTCAGCTTTAATGCGTTTGTGTAAAATATAGTGCTTCATATCGGCGCTAACCAGTTATCTTAATGAAAAAAGTAGTAAAATTAAACTTTAGATCTATTTTGAACTAAATTTATCTTAGCTTCTCAACCGTATCTAAACTTTTCATTCGTTTTCTAGGTCAGCTATCTTCCTATCAAGCGGCCACCGTAGCCGAATGGGTTGGCGCGTGACTAACATTCGGATTACGGAGAACGTAGTAGAAAAAGATTTTTCTAATAGCGGTCGCCCATCGGCAGGCAATGGCAAACCTCCGAGTGTATTTCTGCCATGGAAAAGCTCCTCATAAAAATATCTGCCGTTCGGAGTCGGCTTGAAACTGTAGGTCCCTCCATTTGTGGAACAACATCAAGACGCACGCCCCAAATAAGAGGAGGAGCTCGGCCAAAGACCCAAAAAGGATGTAAGCGCCAATTATATATGTATATATATATATCTGCCAATCCCATCTCTGCAACTCGAACCCATTAAATGTGGCTAAAAGTCGTTAGCCATAGAAATGACGTATCCATTATTTTTGAGAACTCCTTAATTTTCTTCTTGATTGGCACGATAACCGCTTACGTGATTTTGGCCGAGTTTAACAAAGTGCGCAAGTCGTTTCTTTCTCGTGCTAACTGGCGCCAATTGGAAACATCAAGTCAAGCCAAGTTCTTCTCCACCTGATTTTTCCAACGATGAGGTGGCCTTCCTCTTCCTCTGCTACCAGCAGTTGCTACCGTATCGAATACATTCAGAGTCAGCGCGTTTGTATCCATTCGAACGACGTGACCCAGCCAACGAAGTCGCTGGATCTTTATTTGCTATGTCTATGTCGCCTTGAAGCTCATACAGCTGAGGGAACCAAAGTATTTATGCCCCCAGAATCTGCGGCTACTTTAACTTCGCTACAAAACTCGTACCGTAAAGATTTGAAGATTGAAGTGGTGAAATGGTTGAAGTTCCAGATACTACCCAAATATCACTGAAGCGCAGTTTTGATACCATTATAAGACTTGCAACCAGCAGCTATCTACACCCACCCAGAGTTGTTGATGTAACGGAGAAGGTTGATGGGATTTAGGTTAAAGCACTGTGCCACGCTGTCGAAGAAAGTAGCACCCAGTGACCTTCGTCGTCTGGCTGCCAAGCCCCGACATTTACGGATTCAATGGTCTCCTTCTCTGAAAGGTCCACACAACTTCTGCAATGGGGATTAAAGCACAGCTACAAGTTTGGGAATTGAATGGTATGGAGGCGGGAATGGTGGATTGATCGGGGTCGCTCGAGGGAACTTCTAAGGCTAACATAGCCGCAGATCTCGAATTTGGTAGGTATCCCTACTGGACACTCTCCGTTATGTGTTCATGCGATGACACTTGGGATTGCTTCAAGACCTTTCTGCAGAAGCTATCTGGAGGATGAGATAAACCGTCTTCTCAGCTGCCCTGCCCTCGTCGGGCAAAAATTTATACATCTGGGCTCTGACTTTTAATACGAACGTAGTTAGTCACTGTTGGTCGTCATCCTCTCATCCAAAGTCACTTCTTCCTTTTTCCGCCTGTTTGGTTCTTTTCCTTCTTTTGTTTTGACGGCGCTATATATTTCTCATCTAACGAAGGCTTGAAATTTGTTTTATATGGGTAAAGTACTCAATACTGCCAAAAAAAGGAAAATTTGTATTTTGTACAAAGTTAAATGAGCTATAAAACTACGTACACGAAATTATTCGCAAAATTCTGACTAAAAAGTTTTGCTGTTCGATACGAAGAACCAAATTTTATACCAATACACTTGACCTCATGAGTTGATGAAAAATGCTTTACTCGATTGAATCTTTTTTGATCTGTAATCATATGGAAGTCGCTAGGGGCCAAATCAGGTGAAAACGGTGGATGCTCCAACAATTCGAACTTTAATCCATGGATTTAACTCATGGTCCATTGTCGAATGCTCTCTCGTCCTGATGAAAAAGGATGTTTTTCCCTCAGCAGGTCTAAATGGTTACAATAATTTTCAGAATTTATTTTTTAACCAGTTTGCAACTAATCCACAAACAAAATTCCTTTCGCATCCCAAAAAACTGATGCTAATACCTTCTTGGCCGATTTCTGGACACAAACTCGTTTTGGAGCCGAACAATCAGATCACACCATTCTTGAGCCTCTTCTTTTGATTTAGGATCACGCTGGTAGATCCAAGTTTCATTCGTAATGATGAATCGATGCACAAAATCCACTTTATCCTCTCGAAAACGCTCTAAATGTGGCTGAGAAAGTCGTGTTGTTGCACGTGTTTTTGTTCCATTGTTAGCGAATGCGGCACCCATTGCACACTCAGCTTTCTGGAATCCAATACTTTAGTCAAATTATTGCTTCCATAGCCCAATGAGATTCCTAGGGCTTCTGCTAAGTCCTCTTCAGTCACTCGACGATTTGACAATACGATATTTTGTACTTTTTCCACGATTTCTGTTGTTGTTGCTGTTTTTTTACGTCTTTGGCGTGGATTGTCTTCAAGGCTTGTACGACCTCGTTTAAATTCAACAACCCATCTTTCAATTATACTAATTGATGGCGAAAAGTCCTTATTTACTTTCAACATTCATTCATAAGTTTCCTGTGCTTTTAAATCTTCCAAAAATAAAACCTCAATCACTGCGCGATACTTGATTTTTCCATTGTAGAAAATACTGCGACACGTCGATACTGAATGGCTTCTAAACAAAGAATGAATTGACTAATTGAAATAAGATTTCACATACGTTCATATGAAGAGTGCACCAATATAACAAAAAAAAAAAAATTTGGTTAGGAGCCCTTTCTTAACGAGCCGCAAAACTCATTGAATAACGTAGTAATTTGAACACAGTTACAATGGTCTGCAGAAACCGCACCACATCATTTATTTGAACAAACTTGCTTTCTATCATTCACTTTGTAAGTAACTGTTTTATCTTGAAAAAATGTGCATACTGCCAGCAGATACATAGTTTGAGTCCCACCGTGGACATTAAGTATTTTAAAAACGGTCGCGCTTTGGCACGTAGACTGAGCTAAATTAGAAACGACAGGAACTTTGTTCCGATAACTTCGAGTTCATTTATTGAAAATAGGCCCCTCAGGCCTCTACTGTTTGGCGCGATCTAAAAGCTTTTCGAAAGGGTGTTTCAGCACATTGACCAGAATGCCCTTCAGGATGTCAGTATAAGTCTTTTGGATGGCCTCCACGGACGCAAAACGTTTTCATTTCATGGTCATATGCAATTCTCCGAATAGGTAGAAGTCACAGGGAGCCATATCAGGCGAGTACGGTGAGCGATTGAAGGTTAAATTGCGATTTCTAGTCAAAAAATCAGTCACTAGAGTGGATCGATGAATTGGTGCATTATCATACAATAAGCGCCAGCTTCCTCCTGAGATGTAACAAACGCTTCAAAACGCCAGGATAGAAAATTGTATTGACGATTTGGCCCATTGGCACGAATTCCTTGTGGATAATTCCCTTGGAATCGTAAAAACAAATGAGCATCGACTTGATTTTTAACTTTTCCAAACGCGATTTTTGGGGTGGTGGCTCGTCTAGGGCATTCCATTCGGCACTTAGACGCTTAGTTTCAGATTCATGTTGGAAACACCACATTTTGTCACCAGTTACAATGTGGTAAAGGAAGTTCGCGTCTTTTCTCGCCTCTTTAATGAGGTCTTTCGAATGTTGAAATCTGAGCAATTTTTGTTGCTCAGTTAACTTGTGCGGATTGAAACGTGCATAGACCTTTCGTGAGCCGAAATGATCAGATAAGATGCGATAGATCGATGTTTTGGAGATATTCAACTACGATTCCATGAACTTCAACGCAGGAACGAAGATTTCGGTTCATTTTTGATAAATTTACAAACAGTTTCGATGGAGTTTTCGGTGATTACTGATTTTGAGCGGCCCGTATGTTCATTGTCATTTATGCCCGCACAACCATCTCCGAAACGTGTAAACCACTCATGAACTCTGGCACAAGATAGACAATCATCGACATACACTTTTTTCATCAATTCAAATGTTTCTGTAAACGTTTTACCGATTTTAAAACAAAATTCAATATTAGCTCTTTGTTTGAACCTCATTTTTGTACCGATGTCACAAACATACTGACACTTTAGACGCAATAACTTCGCTTCCACTGAACCGAATGCCACCAAGCTTTGACAGGAAGCCAGCGAGGGATATAACTTCAACGCGCTAACTCATTAAAGAGATGGCGCCATCAAAACGATTCCTATGACGCAAGTATTTTTTATTTTGGGCGTCACCTTGTATATCCTGTTTATTTCTGCTATGAAAAAGCTGCTGTGTTCAAGACTTCGTTTTCGCAGCGGTCTGAAATTGACAATTAAGATTTCGGGCATGAGGAAGCTGTTGGTGTTCAAACTACCTATGATTTGACACGCATCAGTCCATGGCAATTAATTTGATGAAACCTCAACCAAACAGTTTTAAGCAATGAAAAACGGAAAAGTAAAAGAGCTCTGTGCATTTATAAAAAATCGAACAAAATTCGTTGAAAAATATTCAAAATTTTTCGCATAAAATTAGGCGATTTTGTGGTCAAATTAGCATCAGAGGTGGATGCGTTTTAAAAAGAAAATTGTGTTTGGAACACCCTTTCATTCTTTATTCGGAAGAAATATATGTACATATATTTTTTGGATAATGTTTGGGGAAAAGTAAACTTTAAGAGTTGGGCATGTATGTATGTATGTGTGTATGCATTTAGTTTGTGGCCGATCGTTGCTCGAACATTTTTATAAAATACTAAGTAACTTAAATCTCGAAAATTTGTTAGTTCCGATCACAAATTCAAAATCTTCGCTGATCAAATCATAAGTGAAACCTCGTAGAAAATATACATACATACATACATATTTGTATAAAATAAACGGCGTGAAATTGTTGTGTTCTGTGCATTATACATACATACATACATACATACATACAAACATACGTACATCCATACGTTTGTTTGTATGCATCTGCTGAGTAATTTCGGTCGTGAATAGCCCACTGCGTACCTACGCAAAAGCACACAACACATACATACACACATACATACAAGTCCATTTTCACAAATTCACCAACAAGAAAAATATTAAATGAAAACTAAATGAAACAACACAAGAAGACAATCTGAATATGAAAAGCCGAAAAGAGCAAAGCGAATAGGTAAGAAAATGCATAGAAAATTTGGAAAAAAGGAAGGCATGAAAAACAAAAGCCAAGGAACATAAATGAAAATCAATGAAAATTCATTATAGACATACTTACATATAAACACATACACGCACACACGCACACACATAAAGCTGTACACATTTTAATGTAGATATATTTTAATTATTTGTTTGTTTGTATGTGAATGCTTCGTTGTTTCTTATTATTCGCCCATCTCGTGGGCTCCCCTCGGCGCCTTCGAATATTGTCGGGCGTCAAAAACGAGCTGCCAGCCGCCAAGTCAGCGTTGATCTGATCGTTACATTTGTGTGGGTATATTTTTGTTTATGCTAAAAATACTGTTGTGTTTGTAGCCATCGAAGTATTATTACATGCAATGAGAAAGAAACGTCACGCAATAGAAAAGTACTATGGGCCGAAAATGCAATTTATACGCTCTAAATTTGGGAAATTTTTGGAAATATTTTGTATTGGCGTGAGAAATGTATGTATGTATGGGATGCAAGGTGGCCCAAAATTAATAACTAGCACGCATATACAAGGTGGCGCAAAATTAATCATCCAATTTTTTTTTTCGATAACTTTTTTACTGAATAAAAAAAAAAGCTACTTAAATTGATGGAAATCTTTATATTGACTATATTAAGTAGTAAAGCGATTAATTTCGATGCGCGTTAATTTAATACAAACTTTCTGTCAAGACTTTCAGCGGGACAAAGCTGTCAAAATAACATATAATTAAAAAAACAACACTACAGGGTTGCCCATATTTGACGGACCCATGTGTTTTTTGGGCCCGTTCCAATCGACGAGGCTTGTCCGCAGGCAACAATCTTTGCGTCAATTGAATCTTATATGGGAATAAATGCAAATCAATGCGGATAATTCGTTGTAAAGTGGTCCGAGCAATGCCCAACTGCTGAGAACAGCGATTTTGGGATGTCCTTGGCGACGTCTCAACACTGGCCCGTGTAAGAGCAATATTCTTATCCGATCGCCTTGGTCGTGCAAACCTTGGTCGTACCTTTCGTACAAACGTTTAATGGTGTTCTTAGAAGGCACACTTTTCACATTATTTAATTTTTTATACGCACGTTGAGTTTTCACAATTGACAATTTGGAAGCGCTCGCGGTGCGTGTATTGTTCCATGGTAAAAATCTGCTTGGACTCACGCTTCCAACGCGGTATGTCATTAAGCGATATGACGTCTCTGTCTAAAGATACAGGGTTGCCAGATGAGTCCGTCGAAAATTAACAACCCTGTATATGAATCACCCCGTACAGTATGTTCAGCTCAAATTCTAGCCGGCAGTTCTACTAATGTGGCGGGTTAAGCATTTTGAGCTCAATATCGAATATGCATTTGACAACAACCAGACAATACAAGAACAATAGAGAAGCCATTAAGAGGTTTTGGAAGAGTTTTGTTTTTGTTTTATAGTCGTTCTTATTACCAAGGAAGTCTTTCGAAGATGGATGGACGATGGAAAAAGAACGAAAGCCTGAGCAGCTAGTTTCCCTTATGTTTTTTTTAAATAAAGATTTTTAAAGAAGATTTACTCTTAATAAAAATATAATCAGCTTTCTTGACCTTTACCCTTGTAGTCGGTCATCATCTAAAGAAAAAAATTCAAAAATTTAAAAATTTTTTCTTGAAAAAAATTAAAAAATTAAAAAAAAATTGTCTTCACAAAAAAAAAAAAAATATTGTATTTCTTGAAATAAATTCAAGAATTCAAAAATTCGTTTCTAAAAAATCTGTTTATGCAGCGTAAGTTGTGATCACTTGAAGGTCCAGATATTCCTTATGTAGTCCAGAAATTGTTTGATAGACTCTGTAGCATGACACTCTATTTGCTCAAATCCAAAACCGTTAAAGCTCGTGACCTCAATTTTAGCCTATTAGGCGTCTATAATCAGGCCTTCCAGCGCATACAGCATTTCCTGCAAGCCAATAATGCCACTACTCTTCTTAGATAAGATAAATTCTCTGTCAAATTTGAACGCAATCTGCCCCTAGTTCCAAACCGAAGACCTATGCGAAGTGGTTAAGTTGCTTTAGATTAGGTTACGGTGTTTGCAATCTCCATAGGGATGTAGACCGGCCCACTTAGGCATGGAGGCTCATTGTGATACCACTTGCTTGAGCTCAAGCCTCTACCTCTACCTGCTGCTGTGGTGAAATTACTTCGTCTCTCCAATAAATAAAATATTGTGAATGGTTACAGGTAGCGGATCTGTTAGGCATCCAAAGAAGTAAAAGTTTAGACAGCGATGTCGCGTTCCGGCAAGAGCGAGCCAGTGACAGAGGAAAGGTTCAACACTCTTCACTGCCGTCTCGTTTCTGCAGCTGCAACAGAAGTTATTTGAGAGAAGCTGGTCTAGATTGATAAGGGAACTAGTTCTGTGTTAATTTCTGCTAGACCAAACCTGTCTAGTTACCTCTTACGAAGTGGAAGATTGGTTGTTAACTCAATTGGGTCGTAGCGAGTAGCTCGGCATTTTTGTGCTAAAATCTCTTCAAACTGGTACGCGAAATGTTTAGTTACTAAGATTTATGCTGAGTCGATTTTCATATTTTTAGCATCACCATTTTGGCCTGTATGTACCATCTCTGTGTGATGAAAAAGCAAAATATATTGCGAAACACTTGATTTTTGCCAAATAACATTGAAATAGAGATCCAAAGTTTTGGAAAACCATTTTGGGGAATGACGAGTCCAAATGTTATGTGTTTGGAAATGAGGGAAGATCCTGCGTGAGGCGTTCACCACTGCAGGAATTGAAACCGAAGTGAATTAAAAAAAGCAGTAAAAATGTTTGGCCCAACGGTTATGGTGAGGGGATGCTTTTACAACATCAGATGCTGGTCCGAGTGTACAAAATTCAAGGGAAAACAACTTGAAATATGTATAAGGAAATCTTGTAACAACACTTTTTAAGAAATTACTCCGACAATTTGACGCTTGCTTGGGACCTCCGGTAAGATAACGATCCCAAATACTGTGCTCGGGTAGTAAAATAGTGGACTAGCGCCAATTTTGTAATAACTCTTCAGTGGCCGGAGTTAAGCTACGACCTAAACTTACTAGAAAATGACAAATAAGGCTTCCTTACGGCAGATTATCCAGGAGGAATGACAAAGATTGCTCTCGTTCCCACGGAAGTCGGTTCTACGTTACTGGAACGATCTGGATTTATATCCGGCCGAGGACTGTCACTCCAGCAGCATTTTCTATTTCCATACAGCATCATTTTCCATTTTCCCTACATTTTCACTGACAGCCAGGCGGCAATAAAATCCCTTATAAAGTAGGCGACAACCGGCTTAACGGGATGATACTCGGTCATTTCGCCTAAATGTAAAACTTGGTACCGAACAGGCTAATGAGTACACAAATAATTACATATGGATACCCTTACAGACATGTAAGCTACTCATTTTTGAGAAAATTGTAAGAATAGCGAATGAAAGATAGCGTAACGGATCTGCAGAATCGCTCGACAATTGCGGCCGCAATTTGCAGCATCTCTGCTAAGCCAAAATAAACTATAACTATGATTGTCGATAGTAGGGAGACACCCCTAGAGTCTGAGCTTCTGAAGAAGCTGTCTAAACAAAGAAGAGGGAAAGACGATCTCGCACTTTCTGTGCTTTATCCAGGCGAAGATTCATTACTTTAGGTAGAAAATTTGTTTACTGAGTTTGAAGATCTAGTACTGTGGAAATCAGGGAGCTTTTACAGTTTTTGAAAAATTCGCATTGATTTTAAGAAGATCAGCAAAAATTCTCCATGCGGTATCCCAATGGGTAAGAAGCCTGAGTGTGTCCCATAGTGGACAGAAGCTACAACCGAACCTCATCTAAGGTAGTTTAGTTAATCAAAATATAAACTAACATGCACATGACTGATTGATGAGATAAATGGGCATGAAATCTGTGGTAGAATATATTATTTTGCTCTTAAACATTTAGTGATAAACTTTAATTAAAAAAAAAGGATAGCAAAAGTTGTGTAAAAATTGTGTTATTTTAATTTTTAAATTTCTTCCCAGTTGTCTTTTAAAAAAATGTCTGTAGTATTACTTACTTAGGTGGCGCCACATGGCTCGGTTTTGGCCGAATCCTAAATAGTGCGCCAGATATTTCTGTCCTGCGCTCGCTGAAGGGAGTTAGGAATCCCGAGCGCTGATAGGTTCTGCAGCACTTGGTCCTTCAGAGTAAGATGTGGCCTCCTTCTTCCTGTTTGCCGTTCTGGGCCTCCTTCTGCCTCTGCACCAAATAGCAGGATGGGAATGATGACTGTTTTGTAAGATGGCAATTTGTTCCTTCGAGAGAGAGCTTTACTTCTCAATTGCCGACTGAGTCCAAAGTAACACATGTTAGTAAGAGCTGTTCTCCGCTTGGTCTTCAGGCGGACATCATGTTTACTATTGATGCTGGTCCCAAGGTAGACAAAGCCTTGTACTATAATGAAACTTAATTATATGAGCCCAAGTGTAGTGAAGTGGTTTACTTCCTCTCTCAGATGCTGAGTGGACACGACTGCTCTCAGTATTATCGGTATAGGTTTGATCCATCCGCTTCACCACATTGCCCTACCTGCCCATAGGAGTTTGAAGACGCGCGACACTTACTCTTCTACTGACCAAGATTCGTAGGAGAATGTGAGGAGTTAGCCACGACATTTGGAAGACCGTCAAGTGAGACAAATTTAGCTGGCAGAATGTGCAATTAAAAACCTTGTTAGGAGCTACATGCAAGTTCGCCAAGCAAGTGAGAGTTTTTTTTGTGATGGGTGAGGTAGGGTTCAAAATGCCTTCGCATTACTAAAACAATTCCTACTCCTCTTCTGGGGAGACTCCCTTCCCGGAACTACCTTGCATTACTTCGGAAAGGCCCAGAACGGTGACTATTAAATGGACCAATACTGCTCATGCTATAGGCTCATCTTCTAATGTCTCTGTGCCATCACACCTGTGGTATGTATGGCATGCTCTCAGGTTCCTCTCACATGGGCATATGGATGTTATACGCCCATGCGAAAGGAAGCAATTGGGTTGAAGACGCGGAAACCAATAGAAGGTGGTCTATGACTACTAATTGTAAGGTCTTCAATGCTCTCTGGCCTTAAAAGGATAAAGTGTCTGCTTGGATTCAACAGATCAACAACCAGCGTCGTCATAGGTGTTGTAACGGGCCACTGCACTATTGGCATCCTAGCCTGTAGAATGGGTGTACCTGACAATGGCTTCTGCAGGAGCTGTGGAGATAAAGAAATTGAGTCGGTAAATCATCTCTTCTGTGAATGCCCTGCACTTCAAAGAAGCCATGCCAAATATTTGGCGATTATCTCTTTGAAATTTACAAAATTCCTCACTGAAGAACTTAACCTTCTTAAAAAGATCTAAGTGGTTTAAGCAACTTAGTTAGGGGATGGCAATCAAATGTAGCTATGGCAATAGGCCTTATGGTCTTGTGTGTCTTGTCTTGGACAAGCAACCTGGGTAGCCTAACTTAATCTACAGCAGCGACGTATAACCTCCATACATCATAAGTGGAGAGCTTGGACGCAGATTTCTTTTGTGGTTGATAGACATAATAGCGGCCTCGGTAGTCTAGCGTAAGTTCACTAGCCTGCCATCCCAGCGGTTGAGGGTTCGAAACCCACGTAAAGCATGGTTCTCGCACTTTTCCAAATTTACCTGCTGGCCCTGTTTCTAACAAAAAAAAAAAAAGAAAAAAAATCTCATCTCTCAACCCCAAAAACATATCCTTTCCATTCTTACTCCCGTACAATAGTCAGCGCATTATTTGCATTGTTGCTGCTAATACAAGCAAAAACAAACAGTTACATATTGCATCAGTGGCGCCAGCAAGAGGAAGCGGGCAATCGCGGTAATAGCGCAGACACACCAAATTTAGCGAAGTCATCAACTATCTGTGCGATCCTTCTGCTAGAAAAATGTGAAACACAGATGGTGCTCTAAGCAGCAAAGAAGGCGTTGTTCCTAAGCAACGACAGGTGGGCATTCCCACTATTTAGGACTGGTAGCGGCAGGCTAATCACCTACCCTGTCAGAAATCAAATAGATTAACGAAACCAACGCAGGACTAAGTCTTGTCGAGGCCCTATGCTCCTGAGGGGAGTGTACAAAGAAAAAAAAGGAAGACATAATCACGACTCCACCCTCGTTGTAGTGCAAATGCGGTGCTGGGGTGGAGGTCTGTCGAAGAGGGGAGGTTGGTTTGTTTGGCTTAGTGGGAGCAGGCGCCGCATATCATTGGAGCGACGGATTCAATCAAAATGTTTCTGACATTTTTATTTTCCACTTCCCAAAAATAAAAAAAAAAAACGCATATGTATCTCGCACTACCAAATCTATGCATCTTTGAAGTTGAACTGTATTTTGCATAATCAATTCACCGTAAGCTGCATGTGTATGTGTGCATAAATGCCCGTATTTTGATTTTGTTTAAAAAATGAATGCAATTTTAACGTTTCATAAATTAATTTTATATTTATCTACAATAATTTATTAAGTTGCCCATTGTTGTTGTACAAATAAAGCAATCAGGCATAAACAAATTATGCACCCATACAGTTCTACTCGTTGGCTCACATATTTCCACATACACGCGCAAGCACACTCACACAAATTCAGTTGGTGAGCGCTCGGCATGAGTAAGCCCCATTGAAATTGCCACAGATGAAAATGATTTTCCTGAAGCAAATAAAAAGGAAATAAACGCCGCAACAAATAAAGCAACAAAATTAGTGTAATTGCCATAATGGCGGTATGTACGCATGTACACATTCGTTTTTTCCTTATGTGTGCAAAAGGCTGTGTGTGAGTGCGCGTAATCCGTTCGCCTTGTACGAATGAATATTGCGAAATTTCACTTGCTTGTTTTTAGTTTTTATTTTGCACTTTGTCGAGAGCTTCCATTAAGTAGTCCAGGGCATGAAAATTCATAGAAAACGGAGGCCTATTGAAAGATGTTTTCGAAATTTACATATGTACGTAAGAACTAAGAGTGAGTCCATTGTTTATTAAACAGTCAGGCGCACCTACTATATACATACATGCACAAGTGGCATTCGCAAGGGACGGCGGGCGCTTATTTTTTGAAAATATGGCAATTGCGTGCAATAATAAACTTTTTGTTTATTTTTCCTTGCAGATTAACATGGAGAAGCGTAGGAATACCTTAGATCGTTTTCAACGTTTGGGCTTCGGTCGTAAATCCACTCCAGCATCAAGTGGCGCATCATCGGAGAGTAGTGGCTCCTCACGTAATCGCAAGTCAAACGAAAAATCAGAGAGATTGAGAGAATTAACAGAGCTGCTGCGCGGCGGCAATAGATCGTCGCCCACCCCACCGCCAATACCACCGCCTCGCAAGCCACGACACGGCTCTCATTCGGCGACCAATAGCTTGGAGCGCTCCGACACGCAAATGCATGCGCCCGCTGTGGGCACCGCCTCTGCTGGCACCTCATCTCTGGACAATACGCCATTGTCATTTATGTCAACCCGCACTGATGACATCTTGTTGATGGACCAAGAGGAGCAAACGATGTCAAGTGCGAACGACTCCACTAAGCGTGATGCAAATGACGATGAAAAGGGCGATTGTGGTAGAAGCAACGCACTCTCGACATCAGCAAAAGCAGAAGCAGCCACTGCAGCGGCAACACTAGCGCCAACAACCAATTTGTACGATACACTCAAACCGAATACAAGTCTGTCGAATTTCGAATCGTTAATGTCGATGAGCAGAGCGAAATCAAAGTCGCCGCCGCCGCCGCGTTCCTCAGGCGTTAGCGTGAAAAGTTGCTCTGTGAATGCCAATAGCGCACAGCTGGCCAACAGTACGGATATAGGCACCAAGTTGACGAGACCAGAATCTCGCACGGTAATCGGTTCTTATGCCCAGAAGGGAATACCATTTCGTTCGGCGTCGTTTTCGCAAATCGACATATCGTCTGGAAAGTACAAAAAGTCTTCGTGGAGTGCATTGCGTGATCGCTTGTGGCGAGATAAAGTAGTTGGATCGGTTGATTCAGCAACTAGTAGAAAGAACCGAGGTAATGAGGAAGCGGTGACAGTGACAGTGGAAGAGAAAGTGCGATCCGAACCCGATTGGATTTACATACCGTTGAAGAAGAAAATTGAAATGAGTATTAACTTGAACTACGGTCAGGATATGAAGAATCTAGAAAATGTCAGCGAATCACCAGATACCATACTCGAGGAGGACATATTCAATACCGATGTGGAGCAAACGTCAAGTATTACAGAAGAATGCAAGGCCGCCGCGTTCAAACCTAATCTTGTAATAGCCCATGCCAAAATGGAATCCTTAACAGATACAATTCAATCTGAAAATGACTATGCGATTGAAGCAGGGGAAGTAGCTGTTGCCATTGAGCCAGTGCCTGCTGTTGTGGAGGCGGAAGCGGGTGCAGTTGAAAAGGCAAAAGTTATTGAGCAACCAACCATACTTGAGCCCATTAACGCCGAAGGTAGGGAAACGAATGTGGCAACTGTAATGGAGGAGAGAATTCCACTGGAATCACCGCCCGATAATTTTCTGCAGACGGCCACTACCTGCCTAATTCCGGTGCCCGTATATGAGTGCGCTGCGCAGGACTGGCGTTTGGAGAACCCGCCACAGGAATGGGTGGAGGTACAGCCCGAGGAGTTTGGCATAATACCGGAGACAATAGAGCCGCTGCTATCACTCAGTGATTGTGTAAATGTGAAGCCTGTACCGAAAACGGCGCAGGAATACCGTGTGGAAAATGTGCCGACAATTTCGGTAAGTCGTTCTTCAGAAGAGGCGGACGATAAATGCATTTTGCGCAGAAAAGATGCCTTAGACGATGAATTCTGTAATCCTGTGGAGAGACGGCAAGCTTCAATAGATACTGCTGAGTTGAGCAAGAGATATAGCCATGATGATATAGACGTTGGCACAGAGAAACGGGCATCGTTGGATGCCATCACCACACGACACAGTGCAGACGAACGTAAACGCATTGATAAGTCCAAGCGACGGAAGGGCATGTACATTGACAATGCTGCTTGGAGCGAGTCTCCCGATGGCGATGGCCACGGTAGGGGCTTGGCATTGGACATTTCGTTGGCTAATTTTAATGCGATCAAGCCGGACAAATCAGAGGAATGTGGCATTATGTATATTAACAGTCCACCCACTGATGAGAATCGCACGCCGGGCTCACTGTGCTCACCCGAAATAAACACACCGGAATCGGATAAACCACCAGTATGGACAAAGGCCGATCGCCTTGCCAGCTTTAGTCTACAAAGTTCGGAGGAGAAGGATGACATGCAGTGTGGAATTGGTAGTGGAAGTGGTGGTATTTTGCGCAACAATAAAAGTTTTCCTTTCTTACGCACAGACTCGGTGTCCGATAATGAGAATGAGCGCGGACCAATGCATGGTCGCGAGCACACCAGTCCCAGTCCTGTGCCTGGTGATTACGACTTCAAACGCTATTCCAAACGACCATTGCGTGGACCTTACGGCCAAATGCTGGAGAAAGAAATGAAGAAGCCCAACAAAATGCATTTCGAGGAAATCTTGGAGGACCTGCGCGAGTCCGAGAAGTAAGTAATGGACAATTATGCAATTCGTATGTCATAACTATTTTAACAAATTTCCGCTTTTACTCACCCCCAGCTCAACACAATCGCGTCGTTCACGCATCGCATACGACGACTCCAGCACCATTACGATGAGTACTACCCGTAATATTCCGCACCATTCGAATTCGATGCGTGTTCGCAAATCGAATACGTTTCTGCCAGTACCCGCCCATACAAGAGCCGCATCCACACCGTCACAAATAGAGAATACAAGTAAAGGTGCGGGCGTCGGCAGCTTGGAGAAGATATATGCGCACGAGAAACGCTACCAAAGTACGCTGGACAACTCAGTGACATCAGATGATAAGGATTATCTAGATGCCGGTCATCATTATCAACACCATCATCCTCATCATCATCATCAGCGCGAGGCAAAGCGAGCCGCCTCGGAGGCTCCAGCCCAGAAAAGCCATCACAATAAACGTAGCCAATCGATGAGCGGCGAGAAAACCGCCTCGGCTAGCGCCCATGTCGCACATCAGGCCAAACGCAGCCTCGATGCAACCACCAGCGGAGGTGCCAAGACCAAAACAGTAGTGCCATCACAGGAATTGCTGGCCGAACTGTTGAAAGGCTCTAGCGAGAAGCTGATATCCGAGCAACGCCAACAAATGGCTGCGGTAAGTCAAAAGTGCCTTCTACGTTGCGTTGTGTATGCACACAGACATATTTAGTTTAGTATTCGTATGTGCCGCAATTGAAAATTTTCCATCGATTTCCGGTTGCATAGACAGCAGCACACAAAAGTATGCAAAGCGAATAAAAGATTTCAATAGCTTTTATGGGCGTACATACATATATATGTATGTGTGTGTGTGTATACAAATAGTAAACATTGTTTTTGCTTAAATGTCTGTTTCAATTTTCACAATCGAACAATTGACTTGCGGCTGGCAGTTGCTGGTGGGCAGAACGGTACTGTTAGTTGCGACAGCGTGCAACAGGTTTTCTTCATTTCATAAGACACATTACGACTTTGCCAATCGAAAACTAGTCCATAGATAATTTGGAAAAAAATGCATAAATATGCCCTGCTGTAGGCACACACCCCCCTACTATTTATATGGGTATAGTAGGGCGGGTCGATTTAAAAATCGCTCATTTCTCTGTGAAAATCGTATTCTAGGGATCAAAATAAGGAACTTTGCCGAAGGAACCATACCTCTAAAACGAATTGTGATGTCCTCCAATTTGGGTCGAACGAAAAATCCCACTTTGACCCATTTAGATATATGACCGACCCCCACTAACTTTGGGCGGCCGATCCACCCATGCCAGTGGCACACCCCCTGGAACTCCCCTGGGGGGTTCCCCAAACAATCATTTCAAAATATCACCATTTTTGGCCTTTACATTTGGCCTAAAAAGTTCGACCCAAATTGGGGGACATCAGAATTCGTTTTAGAGGTATGGCTCCTTCGGCAAAGTTTCTTATTTTGATCCCTAGAATATGATTTTCACAGAGCAATTGGCAATTTTTTTGCCTCCCCACAAATCGACCCGGCCTAGTGTATATGCATGTATGTATGTATAATTGATATGAAAACTTAAAAGTTAATCGAAAAGTGCATTTATTTAACAACCATAAAAAAAACCGTAAAGAGACAAATAGGGTTTGTTCCATACAAAAATATCAACCACTTTTTGAATTATTTTTTTTTATAAACTTTTTTAAATATTGGGTTGCCCGGAAAGAAATTGCCAATCTTTTAAAAGAAAGTAAATACGTTTTTATTAAAACTTAGAATGAACTTTAATCAACTATATATTTTCCATTTTGTTCGATAACCTTTTGCCATCTTTCCGGCAAATTCATTATTCCGCGCACATAGAACTTCTGGCCTTTATTTGCAAAAAACTGAACCAACTGCGATTTTATAGCCTCGTCATTGCCGAAAGTTTTACCATTTAAGGAGTTCTGCAAAGACCGAAACAATGTTAGTCTGACAGTGCAAGGTCTAGGTCTAGGTCAAGGCTATATGGTGGATGCATCAAAAGTTCCCTGCCAAGCTCTCTCAGCTTTTGGCGAGTGACCAAAGTTGTATGCGGTCTAGCGTTGTCCTGATGAAATATGACACTTTTACAATTGATTAATTCTGGTCGCTTCTCGTTGATGGCTGTATTCAATTTTCCCAATTGCTGGCAGTAGACATCCGAATTAATCGTTTGGTTCCTCTGAAGCAGCTCAAAATATACCACAGCCTTCCAGTCCCACCAAACTGACAGCATAATCTTGTTTTGGCGAATATCAGCCTTTGAAGTGGTTTGTGGCGCTTCATCATGCTTGGATCATGGTCGCTTTCGATTGACGTTATTGTAGACAATCCATTTTTCATCACCAGTGATAATCCGCTTCAAATACGGATCGACTTCATTGCGTTTAAGATGCATATCACAAGCGTTGATTCGGTTTATTAAATGAATTACTTTCAATTCATGTGGTACCAAAATATCAAGCGTTTTTACCAGTCCAAGACTCTTTATTTGCTCAAGGACGGTTGATTTAGGTATATTTAACTTCTTTCGAATTTCACGAAAAGTTACATGACGATCCAATTCGATTAAAGCCTTGATAACGTCGTCAGCGACATCACTTGGCCGACCTTTACGTGATGTCGATGAAGACGTTATCAAGGCTTCAAACGTTTATCTTTAAGTGAAAAATCTTCAGAACGGAATTTGATAAACCAATTTCGTCACTGTCTTTATTTTAAAGCTTTATCCCCATACAAATCACGCAACTTTTTAGCAACCTTCGCTGTGCTTTTTCCTTTATGGAAATAATAAAGTAAAATATAACGAAAATGCCATTTTGCGGGCTCCATATTAAAATTGACGCCAAACAAACAAATATAAATAAAATTACGCGCACTTTTTTTTCTAAAGCAAGCCAAAAGTGACAGCTAATAACTGTCAAAAGAAAAAATTAAAATAAATAGTCACAAGCTGTTCAAAACAATTATCAACGCCGTCTATATGTAAAATCGACAATTACTTTCCGGGCAACCTAATAATAGTTCTGGATATAAAATAAAATTGCAAAGAGAAATTATTTCTCAAATATCAGTAAAAGTTGAGGAATAAGGTTAGAGAAAATTGTTAATAGCAAAGGCTAGGGAAAGTTGAAACGTAGCTTGAGATCAAAGGGTATATCGAATATTAGAAGCGGTTGAAGGACACTGCCGTGTGGTTCACCTGCTTCCATTATTGGTATATCAAAATACCCATCTTCTAATTTCACATAAAATTCTCTTGATTCGTTCCAATCAAGCTATCAACAAGTCTCCTGATAGGTGGTTTGCATTAAATTTTTTTCAATTTTGTTTGTAGTCTTCCATAGTGAATAATTTGTCGTTATACCGAGTTCAAGATTTTTATGCGTCTTTTAAGGTTTTTTATTTTTATGATCAAATAGCATTTGTTTGATTTCCTTTGTGGCTGCATTCAGCTTGCTTTTCTCCAGTGGCAGCCTTTGTGTTTGTCAGCGTTTACGTAAGCGGCTTTTGTTTTAGATTTTTCCTTGGATGTGTGCAGGTATGTTACAGCGCGAGGAACAGATAGTTTCTTGTGGAGTGGATTTCATAGTGGTGACATTTATTATTGTGTTATTAAAAGAGGCTATCCTGCAGGAGCCGAATGGGTTGGTGCGTGACTAGCATTGGGAATTCACAGAAAGAACGTAGGTTCAAATCTCGGTGAAACACCAAAATTAAAGAAACACATTTTTCTAATAGCGGTCGCCCCTCGGCAGGCAACGGCAAACCTCCGAGTGTATTTCTGCCATGAAAAAGATCCTCATAAAAATATCTGCCGTTCGGAGTTGGCTTGAAACTGTAGATCCCTCCATTTGTGGAATAACATCAAGACGCACATACACCCAAAAAGGGTGTACGCGCCAATTATATATATATGTATATATATATATATATATATCCTGTTTCAAAAATTAGCAATACAAGAATTGAATTATTGTTTATAAACAAAATACGGTATGAAAAAAATACATCAAAATTTCCAACTTTTTATTCAGAATTTTTAGCAGAATTCTTAGTATGCAGTTTTATAACCCATTAAAATTTGGTATAATAGAGTAGAAGTTTCCTATTATTTTGAGCGCAAGTGTACGTATCCCATCGAAATGCTCCTCTCAGCAGCTAAAAATTTTCACAAGATGCCGTCTAAGTCATACTAAAATTAGCCACGAACACCTCCTAACTGGGAAAGCAGCCCCCGAGTGTAGTACATGCAACCGCCCATTGTCTATAAATTACATTTTAGATCATTGCCCTAAGTTTTCCAATAGTAGGAAAAACATATTTAAAAACCAATCACCTTCCGTCGCATTAAGAAAATACTCACCCGATAATGTTAAAGATATTTACAAGTTTATATACCAAAACAATCTACTATATCTTGTATAATACAATGATGACAAAATCTTAATGTTCCCTATCTAACGTTGTTATACTCAGTAATGTTAAAATATATTGATAAACATCAGGCCGATAGTCCTAGTAGCTAGTGTCTCTTTTTTGTAATATAGTTTTTTATAATATAATTATATTTTATTATTAATAAATAAATAAATAAATATTCCCATGCGCATTTTCTCTCAGGCAAAGTGACCAAACTTTTTCATAACTTCCAATAGGATTATGCGATAATGAGCTATAAAATTTTCCACCACATAACGCGACGTAATGTTTGCGGTTTTCAATAATTTTGTTAATTTTCCTTAAATCGGGATGTTGGCTTCCCTGGCATATGTAAATGTGTGTATGTATGCACACTACAACGATTAAAGAGACGAAAGCATCAAGAAGAGAGCAGCAAGCAGCGGAAGCTCAAATCGGGTGGCGGAAGCTAATGAGAGTGCAGCTCATTGCGCATGCGGCCAAAGTGGAATATAAACAAACTTTTTTCAAATTATTTCTACCTACATACATACATACATACCCACATATGTATGTAGCTATGTCCGTGAGTGCAACCACAATTTTCCCACGTTTGCGAGCCGATAAAGAAATGATTATTATTTTACCCACATGTCGTAGATATGTTTGTGTTGTAAATATTGTGTTTGTTGTATGTGTAAGCATATATGTATGCATGTGCACAATTTTTCGTGTTCTTCTCGCGTGCGGTAGCAACGCGGAGTGTGGCGTAGTTTAATAATCGTCTGGTTTTTCTGTTTGGAACACTTGTTGTTGCCGCTACAGGTATCGGAGAGTACATACATATGTACATATTTACAAGTACATATGTAAGTACATCCCTCCGGGAGTTTTTGGTGGAGAGTACGAAAATTTGTATATCAGAATTTTAGAAACGATGGCGCTCGGAGAGACTGGAGCCAATCAATGTGCGCGCAAGAAGAAGAAAATATCCAGTGGAAGAAGAAGACCAAGAGGTCACTAAGAAGAAGAGTCGATAGTAGTTATAGTTGTAGAGAAGTAGCAAAAATTAAGCATTTTTACGTTGGTCGGATGTGGCGAAAAAAATTTTTCGTTTATTTTATTTTTCGCGTCGAATATTTAAACAACGCGAAAAACGCTTACTTTTTTTATTGATTACGTTTGAAAATAAAAAAATATATACATAAAAACAACAAAATACAATCATTTAAAAAAAAAAACGAAACGAAAGCGACCACCAAGAAAATTCAGACAACACACACACAAAAAGTAGGAAGACTGAAAAAAATTGTGGGCAAAAAAAATTATTAAATTCATATATATTTGAAAGAAAATTTTTATACTAAAATACGTTAAAATGAAGTTGGAAGTGCAAAAGTGGGAATGGTGTTTGAAAAAAAAAAAAACAAACAAATTATTGTAGCTGAGACGCAATTTTCTAATATTTTTCATTTGACTATATGTATACCGACATATGTACATACATATCTACTTGAATGCAGGCATGTGATTTGGTGTGTGGGTGTGTGTCAGCAGTGGAGCACTGTGAAAATTTGCATCTGTCCCAGCGCCATCGTAAAAAGTAACATTTCAGTTAGGATTCTGGGACATCGGATCTGGGACATACATACGCCGATTTATAAGTAGTGGGCTTTACAATTTATGGTCTGCCTTTAAATATTGCGTACACTAAAAGGCTATTTGCATACACAAAAAATCAGTTGAATCCTTTTGTTGCCTCTAAGAGATGGGGTATAAAAATTTTCACTTTGTGTACACAAAATAATCGCACCTGCGTATATGAAGCGTACATAAGTATGTATACACAAATTTTCTGACTGTTGGCGTTACGTACATGCATTCTCGTACATGTGTTTGTGTGTTTTGTATGGAACAAAGTGCGGATGATTACAACAATGGTAAAGTGGCCACTTGTTCGTGGCAGTAGACAGCGCAATGGAAAGTCCTTTTCACGGGCTAGCCACGAGATGTACGAAGTCCACGCAGTGATAAACAAAATGCATACCGACTTACATTATACATATAAAAGGGAAAGATAGAGTACTTTGCTAATTTTTGCAAAATATATATTTTTTAATTTACCTGTAACAATTTTTAATAATTAAAAAAAAAATTTTATATCAATTAATATACTTACAAAGGCAAGCATTTCGCTGCGTTCGTTCATTGCGCTAACTTTGCTCCCTTGCATCTCTTTGGCACGCGCTCTTCTACAATTACTGCTCTTCGATATGTGAAACATGTCGCCTCTCGCCGCTATGAGAAATGGGAGAAATATTTTTTGTTTGTTTTTTTTTTGGTTTTTTTTCGGTTTTTTTTCGTTTTTTTTTTTTTGTGTATAAATATGTTTTGCAATTTCATTACTTAAGGAGCAAATATTTAGTGTATGCGGATTTTGGACTTTTTGGTTTTTCTATCACTTTCGCAAGAAGCAAGAAGACTAGAATATGGAAATAAATTATGAAGATATAAAAATATTTATATATTTGAAAATTGAAAACACTGCTTAGCGTGTTTTTGCTTTTAATAATTGTAGCCGCTAAAACGTTTGGCATGTGGCGCTTGCTGGCTGGTGAGTGCTTGAGAATTCGTATTCCAAAAATAATCGCATTTATGTTGAATGTGGCTGCGCGCCTGCTGCAATATAATAATGATCAACATATAGAATTGAAAATGCGTCTTTCCCCCCACTGCTTCTATCCCCCCTCCTGCTCCTCACCCAAACAAATGAGTTGTTGTTCGGTCATTAGACGCCACTAGGCGTGAAAGGCGGTAAATTCATAAAAAAGTGCACACTTTATGGTTTACGCATTAGCCCGCAGCACCACCAACGTTCTGCGCTTATGTACTTGCCACATCGTAGATCAATGTAGGTGCAACACACATTGCCGTCCGCCTCTCCTGCCCTAAAACCACTTCGTTGCGAATAGCACCAGATGTCACAAGCACGCGACAGGTTTGTTAGCCCTGTAATTTATACAGTTGTGTGAAAAATAATAAGGATAGGGTGGCGTAAAAATGAAATATCAATGCAAACCAAGTAAACCGAGCAAATTGCTGCCAGTTAACGGTATATTATCATCATTTAACTTTTTTCTTTTTCTTGATTGGCGCGATGAGCGCTTAAGTTCGTGCTAATCGGCGCCAGTTAGATACACCGAGTGAAAGCAGGTCCTTCTCCACCTGATCTTTTCAACGTAGAGGAGATTTTCCTCTTCCTTTGCTACCAACTACTGGTACCGCATCGAATATTTTTAGTGGCGGAGCGTTTGTATCCATTCGGACGACATGACCCAGCCAACGAAGCCGCTGGATTTTTATCCGCTGCGCTATGTCTATGACGTCGTAAAGCTCATACAGCCCATTGTTCCATCGCTTGCTATACTCGCCATTGCTAAGGTGCAAAGGTCTAAAAATCTTCCGCAGAATCTTTCTCTCAGACACTCCAAGGAACGCCTCATCGGATGTTGTCATCGTCCATGCTTCTACGCCATACATTAGAACGAGCATAATGAGCGGCTTAAAAAGTGCTAGTTTTGTTCGTCGAGAGACGTGTTCACTACTCAATTGCCTACTGAATTCAAAGAAGCGCTTGTTGGCAAGAAAGATTCCCCGCTGGATTTGGCAGCGTTAATCAACTTTTCTGCACTATAAGGAAGCATGTGGCCATCGCCACGGTGTTTAGGCTTAAAAGTATGGCGCTATGGAAAGACCGGCGGTTTGGCCACAGCTCTATTTTGCATACTCTGAATCGTCAGAAACAAGAAATGGACTTGTCTATTCCTAGACTAACCTTTGACAGAATCTTCTAGATGAGAATATCGCCAAAAAGAGAGTGGCGCACATCAAGGTCATAGAAAAGTGGGAATTAAGTTCAGATGGATAGCCAGGCAGTCATTAGATCAATGAATGCGACTATATTAAGATCAAAGCTTGCACAGGAGTGCCGGGCAACCCTAAATACTATTAGTGTCGTATTCAAGGTTAGTCTTATTTTGGTTTGGGGGCACAGAGATATTGAGGGAAACTGTAAAGCTGATGAGCTAGCCAGGAAAGGTACTACTCTTCAACTGCTCAGTGATGAAGTACCATTGGGATACCTAATGGCCACGAGCAGAGTAATAATTAAAAACAACCTTATGCAAGAGGCCAATAGGGCATAGAGAGATGAAGGCACATGCGTAACGGCTAGGTTACTGTGGCCGCAAATAAAGAAGAAACAGACAAAGGAACTGTTTTGCCTTTCAAGAGAGGATATCTCGTAGTTCGTGGCTTGCATCACCAATCATTGGGTATTTTACAGGCATTCATTGAGAGTAGAAGTTTTCTCCCATGAATATTGTAGAATTTGTAGACAAGAGTAAGAAACAGTTGACCACTTCCTTTGCAATTGTCCAGTCTTAGCTAAAATCAGAGTAGGTTTTCTAGGCAAATATTTTTTCAATTCTCTTACGCAACTGTCCGGCGTGGGTACTGGACCAGTTCTACCCTTCATAAGAGCCACAAAATGGTTTCACGAAGAAAAATAAATGAGGATCCCATGTCGCACAGTGGTATCACAACGGCCCTGCGAGATCTAAGTGAGTTGGTCGTACAGACGGACTAACATCCTGTAATTCCATCACATTTCTGAAACCGCACCAAGTTTATTGACTTCGAGCCAGTGACTTTATTATTTGTCACATAACTGTATATGTAAGTTTGTATATGTGTATATACAAACATGTGCATATGCAATTGCCTTGAATGTTGCTCATATTCACTTTACAACATCACATTTAGCGGCGCAATGACAGTGGCTGCAATGAGGTACCAATGGGTGCCTTCGGTATGGGGCAAGAATTGAATAACTACGCTGTATGCAGCTATTTTTGCTTAAAGATATATGTATGTGTGTAATCTATGCATGTACATACATATGTGAGTAGGCATAAGTGTGTGTCTGCATGAAAACATTGTAAGGTAGGCAAAGGAAACGCATTGAGTTGACACAACCGCCATATCCCTTTGGCTTTTTAAAGGTGTTAGAATGCCCAGAGGGGTTTTGTTACATGTATGTACATGCATACATGCATACATATGTGAGCGTGTGGGCTACGCAACTGAAAGTGGGTCGCTGCGGCTGCCATAACCGATGTTACTGTCAAGCGATTGTTTTGCTCAATACAGGTTGTTTACATGGCACTTGCAAGTATGCGAGCACATACACACATGCATACATATGCACATATGTACGTGCATACAAGAATATCAATGTGTGTGTATAATAGTTTTTATAAGCATCATCATCCATCGCGAACGCCAACTTTAACGCCATGCTATCGTCATTGTTGCCTAGACATTGTGTTTTACCTTTGCATGAAGTGTTTAATTGCGCGTACGAGTATGTGCTTTGACTGTGGT
This sequence comes from Anastrepha obliqua, assembly GCF_027943255.1. NCBI lineage: Eukaryota > Metazoa > Arthropoda > Insecta > Diptera > Tephritidae > Anastrepha > Anastrepha obliqua. Next base: position 25,002,826 of record NC_072892.1, read on the forward strand.
GAACAATCATACGCCCCGTACACCTAATCGCAGGCACTTAGAAACGCCATCTCATGCCAACATTTGTGCAGGCAAGCACTTCTTTCGCACTTACGCATTCTTGCGTGTGACATCTACAGTGAAGTTTTACCATTTTAATCTTTGCACGACGCTTTTGTGAGTGACACTGAAAATTGTCGATGTTGTTGGTGAAAAAGTGTGCATCTGAGTTTCGAAAAACCCCAATAGCAATGGAAATTCAAACAGCAGTGGCAAATAATAAGTGAAAATTATTATTCCAAACTTATCACAAGCAGATATAATCTGCATAATGCAGGTGCACGAGCATGTTGTAATACGCATTCAGTGAAATTACTTGATTTGGGCAAGTTTAAATCAGCGCTCACTCTACGATTGATCTCCGCTTCTCACCTACATATATAGAACTGTGATTTAAAATTTGGGTACTTTGTTTTCGTTTCGTGTTTACTCTGCGATTGATCTCCTTATCTCACCTACATGAATACAACTGTGATTTAAAATCCGAGTCCTTTGATTTTGCTTCGTGTTTACTCTACGATTGATCTCGACCTCTCACTGTATATGTATACAACTGTGATTTAACATCCGTGTCCTTTGTTTTTGTTTCGTGTTTACTCTACGATTGATCTCGGCCTCTCACCTACTTGTATACAACTGTGATTTAAAATCTGCGTCCTTTGATTACTCTACGATTGATCTCGGCCTCTCCATCTACATTTTTACAACTGTGATTTAATATGCGGGTGCTTTGTTTTTGTTTCGTGTTTACTCTGCGATTGATCTCGGCCTCTCACCTACTTGTATGCAAATGTGATTTAATATTCGGGTGCTTTGTTTTTGTTTCGTGTTTACTCTACGATTGATCTCGACCTCTCACCGTGTATGTATACCACTGTGATTTAATATGCGGGTGCTTTGTTTTTGTTTCGTGTTTACTCTACGATTGAACTCCGCCTCTCACCTACTTGTATACAACTGTGATTTAATATTCGGGTGCTTTGTTTTTGTTTCGTGTTTACTCTACGATTGATCTCGACCTCTCACCGTGTATGTATACCACTGTGATTTAAAATCCGTGTCTTGTGATTCTGTTTCGTGTTTACTCTACCATTGATTTCGGCCTTTCATATGCATTTTTACAACTGTGTGTTTGAAATTTGGGTGCTTTGTTTTTATTTTGTGCTTATTTAGTGCCAGTTGTGTCTTTTTATAACCATATTATTTTTAAACTGCCATTCTAACTGCATATACATACATACATTAAAAAAGTGTACTCACTGGCCCATGCAGTTGACAATCGCGTAAAAACTACTTCAAAGAGGCGCAAAACCATAAAAAGCCTGAGTGGGGAAATTGCGAAAAAACAAGCATAGTTCGAACTAAAAGTGTGTACAGCCTTGACAAACGACAACGTAAACAGTACCAACACCAAAAGCAACAGCAACAGCAACAGTTAAACGGCATATTCTTCCTGAGACAACACGTTGTTGTTGATGTGAGTAGATAAATAAGGAGTAGCTGTTGACACTCTTGTTGTTACTGCTGCTGTACATATGTATGTGGGGCTCTCGTTGTTATTCATATTCACTTCACATCAATAAGCGCTTCCAGTTTGAACTAATCCAACTACAAAAACTCAAGGGTTTATGCATATCTATTAGGGTGATTCGTTGTTGCTGGGTGAATTTCTTTTCCATAGAAATTTCATATGCATGTAGTTTAGCGGGAAAAATGTATTTCAGAAAAAGTAAAGAAAAACAATTTGGGCATAACATTAAACCCTCAACTTTCATTAGTTTATCCCACAATACTCGAGAAACATATTTTAGCAATTTGAGCGAGAAAGGGTTCAAGAAAACATTTTTGAGTATGAGATTTGGCGCAAGATTTGAAAAACAAAACAAGAAATAAACATTTAAGGAAAATGAAATAATACCCAGGGATAGAAGGAAGATTTGCTGTTTAAAAATGGTACTTCTTAAGCTTATTAAGGGAACTGGGTCTGGATGAGGTACTGTGATGAGTAGAGGGCTCAAAATATTATGAGATCCAAGTGCAAACCTCCAATATGTGCAAGACATAACATATACAAGGTGGCACAAAATTAATTATCAATTTGGCTTTTCAATAACTTTTTTACTAAAGTGTTTTCCAATAAGAGGTGTTATTTTGATATCCAAAGAAAAATGCTATTTTTAATAAAATGATCGGATGTTTATTTCATTATAAAGTGGAAGGTATGCCGTTAATAGTAAAAAATAATATCAGGCAAATGACCACCACGACCACGCTTACAGGACAATACCCTTTTCATGAAATTTTCCATAACCGAATTGCAAAGTGGCTGCCCTATGTCCTCGATAGCCTCACGAATTCCCTCTTTAAGGTCTTGAATCGACCCTGGGCTGTTGGCGTAGACCTCCTCTTACACGTGGAAAGTCACAAGGTGTTAAATCACAAGATCTCGGTGGCCAATTGTGATGACCGCTTCGAGAGATAACAGAGTCCGGAAACTTTTCCCGTAAAAGATCAATGGTTTCGTTGCTTGTGTGGCACTTAGCGCCGTCTTGTTGAAAATAAGCACCTGTTATTGGAAAACTCTTTACGTAAATACAATGATGTTATTGAATTTTTTATGAAAACCTGCGGGAATGATGATATGAAATTTCAAGGATATTTAAGCACGCATTTTTCAAAAGACATTATTGCGCTGGTTTGTTCCGCTGAAAAGCGAAAAAATTTTTTTTTTTAAAACTGCATATATTCTCTTTCGTTTGATATCTTAACTGGTATCACAAAGTGAAATTAAGTATTTAAAAGAATTTCTCGAAAATTCCGTATTTTGAAAGTTTGATAAATGAAATTATGATATTAAGAAACTGAAAAACTGAGTATAAATGAAATAATGGCATTAAGAAACTGAAAAACTGAGTATAAATGAAATTATGATATTAAGAAACTGGAAAATTCATTACGAAAGTGCTTAGCAAACTACTAATTTTCCTTTTAGGCTCGGGAAAAAACTGAGTACTTTCCCCATTTTGCTCAAATAGCAATTACATCCAATTACTATATTCTTAAAAATATTTTTGTTGTAAGTTGTATTTGCAGTTAACTCTTCATAAATAATATATATAAAATATCTCCACTCTTCTAAAAAGGCAAATCAACTACTAGTCATTTTTATATCATACTTACAATGCATTCGTAACTGCAGACTAAAAAGCTCATTACAAATGCCTGTGTGTCTAAAATCCTCAGCTGTGTCTTGCAGGGTATGCTTTATTCCACTTCCCCAAAGGGCTATTTATGTGCCCATGTTGACATAACTGCCGTGTGCATACTTACATACTCGAGTTTGTAAATAGTTACATATATCGACAGGTGGCTCTAAGTATTTGCATATACACACACACATACATACATTACGTTTATTTATGTATGCACATGGGCAATATCCGATAAAGGCTCTAGCTCATATTTTGTTTTCTGATTTTTCCCTGGCCTATGTAATAACTTTACCTACGTAATAATTCACGCGGATCAACAAGTAGCTGGGCGACATTTGTGTGTATGTAAATGCTGCCAGTTGAGTGAATCGATTGCGCTGTAGTCAAGCGCGTCGCGCGACAGTCAATAGCAGGCTTCGGATGTGCAGTAATGTGGGCGTTTGGCGTTGAAGCTTGGAATGCATCCTATGCAAAAATAATTGTGCAGGCATTCCAGCGTGGATAACAAGCGCTGACAAGCGACCTTTGCGAGACGTGAACGCTGCTGTGTTGTCTACACAAAGTGTCCGCAAGGCATGTATGTTGGAGCATTGTTGCCTATTTTTGTTTATAAGAATGCGCAAATTCTCTTTGAGCCACCTTTGTGAGTGTTTCCTCTATTATATGCCTCGCCATAGTCAGCGCCATAAGTGGACTCGAAAATACTTATAAAATGTGAATAATAGGCGGTGTACAATCTCTTGAATTCAATGCATAAATACGACGTACAGTGTGTTTGTGGGAGTTGTTAGGATTCTATAATACCGTATTACGCATAAAAATGTCGATTATGATAAACAAAAAAATTTATTCTTATTTTCCATTTCTTTGAGTGGGGCTTTCTCAAATGCCCTGTATGCCTAGCAACTTCTATGCATTTATTTTAGCTTTCTAACAACGGAGTACTTTCTAAAAGTTTTTAGTGCTTGAGGGTTAGTTGTTATACATTCTGGCAAAAAAGTACCGGGAATTGTGCAATAAAACGCAAGATAATTGTTTAAACATCAAAATTTATTTTGTCATCTACAAAATAGGCTCCATTCGAAGCAATACACATATGCCAACGATTAATCTAGTCATCAATGCACATTTTAAATGCGTTTGAAGAGATTTTCTTCATCTCTTTCAGCGAATTCGCCTTAATGTCCTCTATCGACCCAAAGCGGCATCCGCAAAGTGGGAGTTTAAGTTTTGGGAAAAGGTAAAAGTCACAAGGGGCTAAATCCGGTGAATACGGTGGTTTAGGGTCAAAAAGAGTTTACAATATGAACCTTGTGAGACGGTGCGCTATCATGGCGCAAGATCCATGAGTTTTGTACCCACAAATTGGGCCGCTTTCTACGGACATTCTCTCTCAAACTCTGCATAACTTCGAAATAATATTCTTTATTTGCCATAGAACCATTTAGAATAAATTCTGAGTGCATAATACCATGATAATCAAAGAAAACGAGTAGCATGACTTTCACTTTTGACCGACTTTGATGTGGTCTTTTGTGTTTCGGCTCATGTGGATAGCGCCATTCAGTCGCCTGTTGATTGGTTTGCATGTCAAATTCATATACCCACGTCTCATCACCTGTTACGATGCGCTGGTTAAACGTTGGGTCCGAATTCACTTGCTCAAGCACGTCGTCAGCCATCTTATTCCTATGAATTTTTTTCAACAAATTCAACTCTCTTGGAACGAGTCGAGCAGCCACGCGTCTTGGCGTCTCATGCCCAATCGATGCTGTAAAATTTTGCGTATTGATTCGTGAGACACGCTAAGGTCACGAGCTACCTCCCTCAAACCTAAATGATGGTTTTCCAGCACAATTTCCTTGACTTCGTCGACGTTTTTATCCGTTGAAGACGTTGATGGGCGACCAGATCGGGGCAAATCTTTTACAACTTCTCGGCCCTCTGTAAAAGCCTTATATCACTCGTAGACCCGTGTTTTTGATAAAGCACACTCGCCATAGGCTTTCTGCAACATTTTCAGCGATTCGGCACACGAAACCTCGTTCAAAACACAAAATTTAAGACAAATTCTTTGTTCGATATTTTGACGTGATAACGTCTTATAATTCGATTTAGCCGGCTGCACGCACGAAAAAATGTATCGTTACCTTGCTCATTTGTCGTTACCTTGCTCATTGCCGTTACCTTGAATGAACTGCAAGCGAAAGTGCGGAACGAACGACAAAGCAAACGAACGGCAACGTTCCACATCTGGCTCTGTCCTACTTGAGTGAGCATATATATGTATGTATGTATATGCGCATATGTAGGTATATAAATTCACATACTTGTATTTGCATATGCCTTCTTCCTGTGTGCATGGTAATGAACCATTTCTCTGTTGAGAATAGGACGATGATAGAAAAAGCCGGAAATGAAAGGGAGTGTTTCGAGTGTAAAGTGTCTTGAAAAAGGCAAATCGATGATGGTGCCTCTTAGTGTTGTTGACTTATTAACGTCTGATGCACAATCGAAATTGAAGATATCTTTCATGAATTTGATAAATGTTTCGTCATTTTTCACGTTTGTGTAAATATAACTTGACCTATTCCATTGCAATTCCATTTACCTCCTCCTCTATATCCATACAAAATATCTATCAAACAAATAAAATTAAAATTTTGTTTTGAAAATTGCAACCATTCCATCAATATTTTCTTATGACGTTGTCACGTTAAACTATCGTCAGTAAACCGACTTTACAGACAACCTCTTTTTATCCATAGTTCAAAATTCCCAATATTTTTTTGACGGTTTATACTATATGCAGGGAAAGTCCTTCTAGACATTATTGTTCAGGTGATTTCTGATTAATTTGGTCCTATGATATGTTGTACAAAACTTAACCGCTTTCGAGATCTCGATTCGATTTTAAAGATTTTTTTTTGCTTGTACGTCTACTTTGTTTTAAATGTTATAATAGTTCAAGTGTCTGATATTTTTTTCTGTTTTTAGTTAAAGGGTAGTCAATCAAAAAAATCATCAATAAAATTTAAACCAAGGCTTCGCACTTAATGGTTAATGGTTGCTTGATAAAGTTTCCAGCTTACGATTTTTTACGTCATCACATCATCAAAAAAAAATTATTTTTTGTATGGAAACTATTCTGAGAATTAAAGTGTTTTAAAAACTTCTTCTAGATTAAGCGATAAACGCGTAAGCGATCGAATTTAACAAAGCGCGCCAATCGTGTAGCCAAGTCCTTCTCAGCCTTATACTCCCAACGCAGAGGAGGTCTTCCTTTTCCTCCAAGTGGTACCGCAACGAGGTCATAATGAACTGCTTCTATCCATCACAGGATGGGATAGGACAGGATAGGATAAATGACTGCCCATGCGAGGGTCTACTTGGACAAATAATCAAATTCGTCCATTGTGATGCCATGCAGAAAAAAAAACCAGGAGAAGAACCGAACAGGCGGTACTATACAAATACGCAGATGTAGCAAAACAGTTGGAACCCAGATATCTTAATGTTACCGGGACGAGAGCAGGACAGCTGAGGCGAAGATGCCACCTCATCTTCTAGAAAGCTTCTGCAAAACGCACTTGAAGCGATCCCAAGTCCCACCGCATGAATACTTAATGGACAATGCCCGGTAGTGATACCCGTGGTTAATCAACTTTGAGAGCTGTGACTTTGTTAGCCTTAGAAGCTCCTCGACCGCCCCCGATCTGCACGTGGTCAGAAGAATCTTGCGACTTTGCACGTTTGCGTACTAGCCGAGTGCTCCCTGAGTTGATGCTACCCTCCTGGAGTAGACAAAAGGTTCTCAAGGGAACTTTACTACTCTCATTTCGGACCAACTCGAGCGTCCCCTGTCTGGCCAGCTCATCAGCCCTGTAGTTTCCCGCTATGCCACTGTGACTGGGGACCCAAATGGACCTAATGACGAAGTATCAGGCTTTTTCCAACTAATTTCGAACGCACAAACAACGAGCACAGATTCCTAATTTTTGCTTGGCTGTTGGAGTAGATATTTATCTCCCTTACAGTAATTACAGAAGTAAGCAACCAATCCTGCTTCTTTAATTGCGGGTACCCCCAGCTTGGAAAACATTACAGTGGTTCGGTAGCCTAAATTTTAGCTTGATGGGGAGCTCCTCGTAGAATACTATTCCGCCTACCCTTTCAGGAGTTTAGGTGACACCAAAGTATGGGACTACGTCAGGGAAAATTCCTCCTAGTGGGTACAGCTAAAAGAGGTTCAAAAAACTCATCACTCATAACTCATAGATAAACTGAGACGGCATTTCCACATGCCGTTAGAGGCTACGCAGTTATCTGCAGGTGATGGGGATATGGCCCACTGGCTCCTGTCGTTTCTGTGACCAATTCCAGGAGACTCCGATGCACCTTCTCCTTGAATGCAGCGCTATAACGTGGAAAAGGTTGAGACATCTCGGCCATTTGCAGCCAGAAGAAGAAAGCCACATACGCTCAGTTCAACCCAGTTCTATCTTAAGTTTAATAAGGGAGCTGGGTCTTGATGTGGTACTGTAAGATGAGTAGAGGGCGCAAAAGACTATGAAGTCGAAGTGAAAACCTCAAATAAATCGAAACCTAAATATTACTCTTCCGTCCAGTTTCGAGCTATGCGTAAACATGTCATGCAATGCCTTGCCTTCAAATGTTGCACTCCACCCATTCCTCACTTGAGCGAATATGAATGGAAAAAGTGAGGGAAATATTAAGAAATTGGGCGAAGTTAAATTTTTTTCCAATTAAGGCACTTCAAATCTTATGAGATAAGACAAATAATGTTGATAAGACAAATAAATTCTTGAACTTCCAATACTACTGTTCGGCACAAAAACAAATTTAGAAGCAAAGCAAAAAAAAAAAAACACAAGGCGAAACTATTAAAGCAACATAGAGGGAAGTGAAATTTCTGATGAGCTTGCCAGGATGGGGACTGAATTAACCTCAGAAACTTCTTACCCGGGCATCGAAAACACTCCTGACAGTTGTTAAAGGAGAACTGCACAAATTATTTCTCAGGAAAGCGCAGAAAAGATGGAACTCCATTTCTTCGTGTACTATTTCGAAAACCCTTTGGCCCCAGTACAATATACGGAGGATTCAGAAAGTCCTTTGGACTCCTCGTCATTCAATTTCCAAACTCGTTGCTGTGTTTACCGGTCACTGGACGATCGGCACACACGCAGAAAAGCTAAGAATACCATTTAACCCTTTCAGACCTTTCAGAGAAAGAGACTGTTGATCAGCCAGACGATTAACATCACTGGGTGCTCCTTTTTTCGACATCCTAGGGCAGTGCGCCAACCTAAATCCCATCAATATTCTCCATTATATTATATAAACAGCTCTGGCTGGCTGTAGATATATGCCTGTTGGAGTGCCAAACAGAGAGGCACTTCAACTATTTCACCTACCTTCCTATTAAAGGTGGGGTTGGTAAATCAGCTGAGTTGGTTTTTTTCTTTCGCCGTGTCCATGTGGCTGTCAGTTTATAATGAAACACGGCGAATTCATTATTTGTTTTCTAGTTTTTCAATACTTTGCTTTGACAATCAAACGTACAGAACAGTGTTGTTGGTCTAGTGTCACCACCTGTAATGAATGCGCCTTGAAAAAAATTGATTGAAAACAATGAAATTATTAAAAAAATTGGCGATGCGTACTTAACTGCTGTAAGACAGTCTTAGACTAATTAGGGTTACATTTTATTCGCAAAACAACAGAGAAGTAATTACCAATGGATGCGTGAAAATCAATTTTAGAGCTCATCAAAGGAAAATGCTGTTAATAACTAACCTAAAGTAAATAGTAACTAATACAATACATAAAAGAAAAAGTTTAAACTAGTTGAAAATTATAATCCACAATAAGTAAGAACCAAAAATTTACTAACGCAAAAGAAAAAAAAAATCACAAATAATTAGCAAAAGATTAAAATAAAAATTAAAAAAATGACGCATAATCGTGAAAGTCTACGCCTCAGCTTGCTTGACTTGCAACAGAATGCGGCGGCAACGTCGAACGGCAACAGCAATCCCAGCGTTTCACAAACAATGTCAGTGATGGCCAACCAAGCCATCACAACCGCAGTGAACCGCATCAATAAAGTAATTGTCGCACATCAGAATGACAAGTGCGAGCGACTGAAGAAAATGCAATCGATCACCTGCTCCGACTCGGAGGACGACTCCGAGAGGCGGGCACAACTCGAAATAAACAATCGATGGAATTATGGCGGCTATGATGGTGTAAGTGAAAAATAATAAAACAGGGTTACTTTTTGATGCCTCTATGCAACTGGAAAGAGATTTTTATGAAGGCGATAATGACTTTATTACTAACTGTCTCGAATTTTTACCTAAATCTATTCATGTAATTTTTGTCATTTCTAAATCGAATTCCTCAGGATACGCGCACGCATGTGGTGCAGGAAATCTTACGTAATGAACAGTCCTATGTGGAATCGCTGCAGACAATCGTCACAAAATATCTGAAGGTACTCAAGTCTCCCGAGCATGCTGGCATGATCGATTCACGCACCGTGGATGAGATATTCTTCATGGTACCCGATATACTAGAGATTCACGAAAAATTCCATGCGGAGCTGAAATCGCGCTGGGATGGCTGGGATGCGAACCAGAAAGTTGGTGACGTCTTTCTTGAAACGGTACGACGAATCACATTCAAAAGTGTAGCTTTTTCTTATTCTCTTTTCAAAACCTAATAAGTACTCAACAAATATTCTTCTTACTTATCTGACGGCAATAGTTTTCAAAGTTGGAGGTGCTGGAAGTGTACACATCGTTTGTGAATAACTGCAATCGCGCGAAGAATGCCATCCGTAGTACGAAACATCAACGACCTTCGTTTGCGAAATTCCTCGAAATGACTGCACGTGAGCATAAAGGCAAATTGACGCTAGACAATTTACTCATAAAACCGGTACAAAAGTTCCCGAAGTAAGTTGTTCTTCTAGGCTCCTCACTGCCTGTGTATGACTCACACGAAATCCTTTTACCCCATTCAGCTACGAAATGCTCTTTCAAAGACTTATCAAACACACCGATTGCGATCATCCCGATCAGAAGCATTTACAGGATGTGCTTAAGCTGGTGCATGACATACTCGTTCATATCAATTGTAAGGAGCGTGAAATCCTTGAAAATGGCCAACGCGAAGCGACTTTGCGCGAGCTCGAGGGCGTTATTGAAGGTATCACCGATCTGATTACACCCGATCGGCAATTTCTGCTCTTCGACTTGGTTTCAATGCCGTCAGGGCAGGGTGCACGCAAAGAGCGCGGCTTCTTTCTTTTCAATGATTTGCTAGTGTTGACGAGTATTAAGAAGCGTAGCGGCACAATACGAAAGCCAAATCCGTAAGCACGATTTGAGTGTATGAAAAAAAAAATATGTTTTTCTATTTATGCTAACACTTTCTTACAGTTCTACCTGCCCCGGTACAGTAGCCTCTACATTGGATACCAACAAATACAAGTTCCTGACAAAGATCTCTTTGGATTGCTTAGAAATTGTGAAGAGTAAGTGCTCGGTAAGGTATTGGTTTCACTTTTTAATTTTGCTCCTTCTGCGCGCTCCTTTTAGCTAAAGATGAAAACGTAAAGCGTATTATGCTTGAAATCGAAAATTTAGCCGAGGACTGCAATAAGCTACAAAACATCGCCAGCATCACTACATCACTCAAGTACCCACACCAGTATCTGGAGGATGTCATACGTGAACTACTGCGAGATGTGCAGCGACAGCTATCAGAGCGTCAGACTAATGACACACAACTGAATATGCTCGAACTGCTGGTCAACTCACCGTAAGCTAATAAACAAATAACCACTCCTGCATCGACCGAATTCTATGTAATCGTCTAATTCTAGGAACGGAAGTCAGAAACTGTCGATCGTCTTCAGCAAAGCTGAGAAACGCACTCAGTGGGAGAAGACCTTTAACGAAGCTAAGCAAAAATTGGGTGGGAATAAATAGCATTCTTGTATTATTCTGTCATTTACATTGACGCGCTCCTACCCTAAAATACGTGTGCATTTCGATTTTCTCATTTGTAGCTGCCACTCTCGAACGACATCCTATTCCAGAGTTCTTGATGTCCATACCAATACGCAAAACGCGAGCCGGCTTGCAGTTTACTTGTGCCGCAGCCACGCTCAGCGAGAAACGTGACGTGTGGGTGTGCAACAGTGACGGCTACGTCGGACAAGTGTGCATTATGTCTCTGTACCCGGAACCAAATGTGACCAGCTGCAATGGCGTTTGCAATGCTCGCATCCTTTGTGTGGCCTCAGTTCCCGCCTACAACTCGAACAATAGAAACTCTGCAAACAGTGGCGCGCAGCTGCAACAGCAGGCACAAGCAACGCACCCGCGTAGCGCAAGCACTACGCCGCAACACAGCTACACACAGCAATTGCGTGAGTATCGCAAAAGCATCTCACCGAACTTTCAACCGCCGCTTGCAATTGGCACGCCGGAGAAGAAGAAGACGCCATCTTCAACTGTGGCAGGCGCGGCTAATTCAATTGGTGCGGGCGCCGCTACCACAACGGACAATGGAAATAGCGAAGGCACGGCGGACAACCAATTGGATTTGAATTTAAGCTCCAGCGATGATGAGACGGATACTGGCATAGTAAATATCAGCAGCGTTGGTGGCGCGGCGAGCAGTAATGGCAGTGGCGTTGTCGAGCGCGTGCCGAGTCCCGCTCCGTCAACGCAGACAGTTGCCTCGGCGACACTGCCCGGTAGCAGTAGCAGTGGCACACCGTCGCATCACTCGCACCAAGTACGTCATTTGAACTAATTTGGAAAGGAGAATTTTAAACATTAAATACAAATAAAAATATTTACTTTCTTGAATTAATTTCAGGACTCCAATCCAGATGAGGGAGATGGCAACTTATCAACTATGTGGATCGGCACGGAGGACGGTTGCATTCATGTCTACAACAGCACCGACAATATACGCATAAAGAAGAATAGAATAAAGATTGAACATCAGTCGGCTGTATATTCCATATTGTGAGTAGAAATAATACGAAAAATTGAAGAACTAATACGATGCAGGGGGTCCTATTACGACCGCATGTTTTTGAAATACAAAGAAAGACATACAGAACAAAAATCCGCGGTTATTAGAAAAATTTAGGTGTTCCGGCTAAATTGCCTGAATGACGCTTGGAATTTCATTGCTGTTGTTGAAGCAGCGAAAACATTTCCCATAGATGTACGGGGAGTGCTGCTGGAGTGATAGTCCTTGGCCGGATATATATAGGGTGGGCCATGTAAAATTTGCTTTTTGAATCGGCTATAAAAAAAAACTAATCAATATTTTTTCAAACTTTTTTTTTTGTTTTAAAGATTGAACATTGTCATTTATGAATGAAAAATAATATCGTTTAAATGACTGCCACGACTGGCTTTACAGTAGGCCAATCGATCAACCCAATTTTCAAGCACATTTTCGATTGTTTGGGCTCCAATTTCATGAATGGCAACTTCGATTTCGTGTTTTAAAGCATCAATCGTCTCTGGATGGTTCGCATAGCATTTGTCCTTAACGACTCCCCACAAAAAATAGTCCAACGGGTTTAAATCACAGCTCCGAGGCGGTCAATTGATATCGGGATTTCGGCTGATTATTCGGTTTTCAAAAACGGTAGCCAAAAGTTCGAGTGTAACTTTGGCAGTGTGACAAGTTGCACCGTGCTGTTGAAACCAAATGGCGTCTATGTTATCCTCTTCATCCTCGTTGAGCATGTCACGGTAACGCTCTCCGTTTACTATAACCACGGCTCCTCGCTCATTTTCGAAAAAAATGGCCCGATGATGCTGCCACACCAAAAACCGCACCAAACAGTGACTCGTTGGGGATGCATTTGCTTTTCTACAGTAATTGGATTTTCAGTGTGGATTTTCGGGGCCCCAAATCTGACAATTTTTTTTATTGATTTAGCCACCGATGTGAAAATCAGAAAAGAAGAAGAAGACTCACCACTTTGGAAATAGGTTTCCAATATTTCCCAATTTTGTTCAAGCGTATAGCGTCGTATTTCGTAAATGTCAAACCTTTAAGTAAATTATGAACACATTTGACATGTCATTTCTGTTACCATTCTCAAAAAAATAGGTGGTTCAAAAAGCAAACGCTATATGGCCCACCCTGTACATAGTAAACCCGGTAGCGTAGAACCGACTGTCGGGGAAATTTCTTTTAACTGCGTCTTTCGTGTTAGTAATAGTTCTTAAACTTATTGACTTTGACACAGGAAAAAGTCCGGCACCGGTAATGAAAATTAATGTTCCCATTTCTCTACAAAAATGTATCTGATATTTTACAGATCTTTCACTTTTAAAAGTAAGCTAGACAAAGTAACATCTGTTGTAAAATTTGTTTATTAAAAACTTCGCTTTAAAATCTTCTATTTTTTTTATAAAAAAGAGCATGAAGAAAGGAAGGTTTTGATTCTTATTAAAACGCTGAATGAATATTGGCCCCAGGCCTCTTCAACCACTTACACCCTTAATTAGCTGTTTAGCCGAGCTCCTGCTCTTATTTGTGCCGTGCGTCTTGATTGTTGTTCTACAAAAGAAGGGACCTACAATTTTAAGTCGGCTCCGAACGGCACATGGATTTTTATGAGAACCTTTTCATGACAGTAATAAACTCGAAGATTTGTCATTGCCTGACCAGGGCCGACCGCTATTAGAAAAAAGTTTTTCTATTATTTGGTGTTTCATGCTCGGAGAAGCGAATCTCTGCATTTCCCGAGTGGTAGTCACGCGCCAACCCATTCGTCTACGGCAGCCGCTGAACCTTACCAGGCGGAAATCCTACAAGAATAAATGTAATAGCGGGAAATTGCATAACTTTAGTGGTCAATTCACAACACCGGAACTCCACATACAACTTTCTTCCTCTAAATTTCGGCTTCGCCACTTGAGCCCGGAAGAAATTATTTTATATGTCGCGTTATCGGCCGTTAGGGGTGATCGAATTCCACTCTCATTCTCGAGGAAAGCCAATTGACTTCCTCTAACTGCAAGGAAATGAAATTGAAGATGAACTGGCCAATTGTGGATTAGCAGTTACCCCACAGGGACCAGAGCCAATAAACGGAATCAGTTCTGCAGGAATCATGAATTGGATCAGCAATTATGTATGAAATGTACATAAAGAGCGATGGTCCAGTCTAGAACGCTGCAGAGCTGTTAAGTGTTTTGTGACAAGCCCGAACAGAAAACTGTGGAACTTTCTTCTAAAACTTGGAAGAAAAGATGTTCGGTTGATGGTTAATATTATTACAGTACACAGCCCATGGGGTCAGCGTATGCCCACTATTGGAATTATTATTGCCTGTCTCGCTTACAGGACGCCGATAGCATTCAGCTTTTTTGTTGTGAGTGTCCCACCTTTGCTAAAGCAAGGCTATGAATTTTGAGTTTCGATGTCATGCGAATGATTAATATTTGTTCTCTCAGACTGCAGGATATTTTGAGATCTGCTAAAGAAATTGGAAAATTCTCACAGGACTCTCTGTCTCTGTTTTTTATTTTTGTGTAGGAGGGGAAGCAGCAAAAGCCTATGGTCGAAGCCGTGGTGTGGGACCTACTAAATCCCCCCTCATGTGGTATGTCCTCCTGGAACTTCACCGTTAAGTAGTACGTCAGGAGGCCGTTGTGAGTATATTGTTACTCAATCGTCTGTTATTGTCATTCTGTTCTGTACATTGTGTTAAGCAGCTGTTTCTGGGGACCTGCGTGCATATTCCGCGTATTGAAGGTTCTTCATGATATTTGCGGTCACTACAAATGTAATTTTCCAGTTTTCTTCGTTTTCGCACGTATGCGGGATACAATTTGTCTCACTTATGTTTTCACCAAACGCTCTCTCAAGCATATTTCGCTCATTAATGAACCGCGGCCATTGGAACAAGATATGCCTTGCCGTTTCTTGCTCTTCGGGGCACTGCGGGCAGTATGGGTCGTTCTCAAGATGCAAGCTGTGTAGGTATGCTTTGAAGCAACCGTGCCCAGTAAGCAACTGTGTGATACAAAAATAAATTTTGCGCAATCCACCTCGCAATGTTTGCTCCCGTCGTATCTGCCACTTTTCCATTTTTCCATTTTTCCATTGTTCTCTGTTTCTGTTTCTGTTTCTGTCTCTTTCTCTGTCTTTGTCTCTGTCTCTGTCTCTGTCTCTGTCTCTGTCTCTGTCTCTGTCTCTGTCTCTGTCTCTGTCTCTGTCTCTGTCTCTGTCTCTGTCTCTGTCTCTGTCTCTGTCTCTGTCTCTGCTTCTTTCTCTGTCTTTGTCTTTGTCTTTGTCTTTGTCTTTGTCTTTGCCTTTGTCTTTGTCTTTGTCTTTGTCTTTGTCTTTGTCTTTGTCTTTGTCTTTGTCTTTGTCTTTGTCTTTGTCTTTGTCTTTGTCTTTGTCTTTGTCTTTGTCTTTGTCTTTGTCTTTGTCTTTGTCTTTGTCTTTGTCTTTGTCTTTGTCTTTGTCTTTGTCTTTGTCTTTGTCTTTGTCTTTGTCTTTGTCTTTGTCTTTGTCTTTGTCTTTGTCTTTGTCTTTGTCTTTGTCTTTGTCTTTGTCTTTGTCTTTGTCTTTGTCTTTGTCTTTGTCTTTGTCTTTGTCTTTGTCTTTGTCTTTGTCTTTGTCTTTGTCTTTGTCTTTGTCTTTGTCTTTGTCTTTGTCTTTGTCTTTGTCTTTGTCTTTGTCTTTGTCTTTGTCTTTGTCTTTGTCTTTGTCTTTGTCTTTGTCTTTGTCTTTGTCTTTGTCTTTGTCTTTGTCTTTGTCTTTGTCTTTGTCTTTGTCTTTGTCTTTGTCTTTGTCTTTGTCTTTGTCTTTGTCTTTGTCTTTGTCTTTGTCTTTGTTTTTGTCTTTGTCTTTGTCTTTGTCTTTTTTAGAGACATTAGTCTCTGTCTCTGTCTCTGTCTCTGTCTCTGTCTCTGTCTCTGTCTCTGTCTCTGTCTCTGCTTCTTTCTCTGTCTTTGTCTTTGCCTTTGTCTTTGTCTTTGTCTTTGTCTTTGTCTTTGTCTTTGTCTTTGTCTTTGTCTTTGTCTTTGTCTTTTTTAGAGACATTAGTCTCTGTCTCTGTCTCTGTCTCTGTCTCTGTCTCTGTCTCTGTCTCTGTCTCTGTCTCTGTCTCTGTCTCTGTCTCTGTCTCTGTCTCTGTCTCTGTCTCTGTCTCTGTCTCTGTCTCTGTCTCTGTCTCTGTCTCTGTCTCTGTCTCTGTCTCTGTCTCTGTCTCTGTCTCTGTCTCTGTCTCTGTCTCTGTCTCTGTCTCTGTCTCTGTCTCTGTCTCTGCCTCTGTCTCTGTCTCTGTCTCTGTCTCTGCTTCTTTCTCTGTCTTTGTCTTTGTCTTTGTCTTTGTCTTTGTCTTTGCCTTTGTCTTTGTCTTTGTCTTTGTCTTTGTCTTTGTCTTTGTCTTTGTCTTTGTCTTTGTCTTTGTCTTTGTCTTTGTCTCTGTCTCTGTCTCTGTCTCTGTCTCTGTCTCTGTCTCTGTCTCTGTCTCTGTCTCTGTCTCTGTCTCTGTCTCTGTCTCTGTCTCTGTCTCTGTCCCTGTCTCTGTCTCTGTCTCTGTCTCTGTCTCTGTCTCTGTCTCTGTCTCTGTCTCTGTCTCTGTCTCTGTCTCTGTCTCTGTCTCTGTCTCTGTCTCTGTCTCTGTCTCTGTCTCTGTCTCTGTCTCTGTCTCTGTCTCTGTCTCTGTCTCTGTCTCTGTCTCTGTCTCTGTCTCTGTCTCTGTCTCTGTCTCTTTCTCTGTCTCTGTCTCTGTCTCTGTCTCTGTCTCTGTCCCTGTCTCTGTCTCTGTCTCTGTCTCTGTCTCTGTCTCTGTCTCTGTCTCTGTCTCTGTCTCTGTCTCTGTCTCTGTCTCTGTCTCTGTCTCTGTCTCTGTCTCTGTCTCTGTCTCTGTCTTTGTCTTTGTCTCTGTCTCTGTCTTTGTCTTTGTCTTTGTCTCTGTCTTTGTCTTTGTCTCTGTCTCTGTCTCTGTCTCTGTCTCTATCTCTATTATATCTTATCTCTTTCTTTCTATTACTTCTCTTCTTTCCTCCTTAACTATCTACCCTTTTACTTTTCATAGCTTTGAATACAAAGGGCTTTTTAGCCTGAGTGTCTTAGGAGTTACCAATCTCTCGGTGCTTCTTGGCTCGCCCTTTTTAAATATCAATTTTTTTCCCTCTGACTACTGTATGAGTATTCTTGTGGTGGATGTCTCTGACTTTGATGGATCGCTTTAAGTTCTTAGTTCCCAAAATTCGACAATTACATATTTTTTTGACGTGCCTATAGTGTTCGAAATGCGATTATGACTCTGAGAGTCTGAAGAGATTATCTTATAAAAAAAATTATCAATTATTTCTTAACATTTTAACACGTTAAATTTCTCGGTTAATCGGACCACTATGGGGTGCGCAATATACTGGCGGGTTTTCGATCAAAAAAATATAAAAAATAAAAAAATAAAAAATAAAATTTCGTCAAAAAAATATAAATTAAAACAACAGCGGTCTTAATAGGACACCATAAATTTTAAATAAAATTCATTGTGTTTTGTCATCATAAATTGCAACTACTTTCATTGGACAGGTACCTGGATAATCGCGTGTTTGTGTCTTTAGCTAATGGTGATATTTGTGTCTATCTTCGCGATGGCGGTAAGTTTTGGCCTCCTTATACTCATTTATGTAAAATCGAGATATTTTAGTTTTTAATTTTGCTATTTTTTTTAATTTGTGTAGCTGCTTGGAATACCAGTTCGTCGCACTGTCTTCCAATTGGCACCGTGTCGAGTCCTGTAACTAAACTGCTAAACGTGCACGGCAGGCTGTGGTGCTCCATACAAGGCATTGTCAAGGTTTTGGATATGGACACATTTCTGGTTCGTTGTGTTCTCTAACTAAATTTGCAGCTTTTAAAAAAATTTTAATTAACTGTAACGTCTCAAATGCTTTAGGTGGTCAACCAAATACAAGTCTCATCCGATTCGAAGCCAGTTACTAATATGACGGTATCGAACAATTACGTGTGGATTTCAATACAAAATTCGGCGAATATAAAGTGTTTTCATTCCATGAGGTAAATTTGTTAGCGCTTTTTATTATCGCTTGTGCTTTGTATCTCTTTAAAACGAATGAATTTAGAATGCCTGCTTCGTTTTTAAAAGAAAGAGATTTATGCTCGATTTATGGAAATTGCATGCGAGATTGTGGAGTGCACGATGCGAATTTTTACAGAAGAAAATATTAAATATTAAATGCAATCCGCTGTCTTTGACTGCTCTCAGGTTACTATGCCAGTGCTAGTGCGTCCACTCCAATCTACCAATTGGTACTGTAAATGCTTTTAGCGGTTTGGGGCTCATGTCGGTTACGGCCACTGACGGCTGGTGGCCGCGTAAAACATACCAGACGCTGTCATATGTGCGAGTCGCTTTGTGCAGAAGTTCGGACATTGAGACCAAGTTAGCACAGTCTCAGTCCGCTCCGGAAAATTGCTCGTGGTTCTGCGACTCAATTCTTATTTCGATATGAAAATTATGGTGGAGAAATCGTCTCGCCGTACATACGTTAGGAGCAGTGTGTGATCCAGCAACTAATAAATTAACCATTGGGCACCCGGCACTTTTTCGTCTTTGGACGTGTAACAAATTTCTATTATAGCCACGTAGCTCCCTAAAATTTAATTTTCCATCGATTTATAGATATAACCTTTTAAAAAAGATCCTCGAACAGGACGAAAAACCAGACCCGGGTGCCCAACTGAAGGTTTTAAAAAGGGTGTCCAACGGAGGTTTACATCTCGTACCTTTTCCTCGTAAATCTCTCTTTTCATAGGGGTATTCAGAGAGCAGTAGGCTGAAAATTTAGTGAAAAAGTGCTTCTACTTGCCCCTACCAGCATGAATCGTATTTCTTCTCATTTACACACCGATTCAACCTAAAACAAACACCACTATTTTTCTTTATAAAAATATGATTCATACTACGATTAAAATTAGTTTCAAAGGTTGCACATATATTTAAAAAAATTTTTAAAATTTAATCAATACCTTAAACATTTTATCCAGAATTTTCCTCTTTACTTAGTTTTACATTCGTCTGAATTTTACCCCAAAAAATATATAACTTTCAAGCGATTACATCATACCGTTGATTTTTGACAATTTTTTTTTGCTGAGATGCCACACTTTTTCTTTCATACAAAGTCCAGGCTCGAAATGTTTATATTGAAGAAAAACCCACCACCGTCAGCCAAAAAAAAAAATTCCAAAAAACTAATGGCATTTTGTAGTCACTTTGTTGGACTAAAATTCAATGGACTATAAAACTGTTTACCCAGAAAAATTTTATAAATTTTAAAAAGTTGCAAATTTTGGTGAAATTTTGAAAAAATTTGTACAGAGTCTGAATACTTGCGTTATATGGTTTTTGTTGTATTATGAACGGAATTTTCATAAAAAAATAGAGATTTTGTTTATAATTTTTAATTTAAAAAATCGTGGCGATACAAATTACGAGGTTTGTTTGAAAAGTCTGTGCAAAAATCAAAACTCTTTAATTGTTTACCCCAAACCCCACCACTTTTATTTTTCGACATAATCTCCTTTGATTCTTATACACTTTGTTCAACGCTGTTCCAGTTTGTTGGTCTCTTTCCAATAATAGGATTTGTGCAAGTCTGAAAAATAGCCATTCGTTGCTGCAATTACCTCTTCGTTTGGATATAAAAACTTTTTCTCCGCCTCCCATTTCTTCAAATTGGGGAACAAATAGTAGTCCGAGGCAATCGAGGAAGTCTGGAAATTAGGGGGGATGTGAAACGAGTTGGAACTCTATTTCGATTAGTTTTGCGACCACAGCTGCAAAGGCGTGAGTTGATGCGTTGTCGTGATGGAAAGGGAAAATAATTCGACTTCCTCGATGCCAAACGAAGGACTTTTTTGAAAATCACTCGACTTCCTCGATGCAAACGAATGCCAAACGAAGGACTCTTTTGAAAATCACTCCACTTCCTCGATTCAAACGAATGCCAAACACAAATAAATAGGCCGATATGACTGAAACTTGGTTTGTGTCCTTCCAAGAGATGCCACTAACAAAACATAACCTCGATACCCGCCAGAAATGCCGTCTCGCTGACTTTCCATAGACTTTTTAAACGGCCCTCGTAATAGTGCTTACGCAAGTAGGGAGTAGGAAGTTTTTTATTAGCTTGCAGTTAGAAAAGGTTGCTACAGGTGGCGCAAAATTAATCATCCAATTTTGTCTTTGAATAACTTTACATTTTTTTGTTCCTTATTTAATCATTCAATTTGTTTTTGAATAGTTTTTTCACTAAATAAAAAAAATAAATATTTTGAGCAATGAAAATGGCTATTTTGAGCTTTACACGAATTATGTACATATTTAAAATTAAACAGTGATTAGTTTGCAGAAAACATGGCTTTAATGTTCAACGTCAACTTAAGACTAATCTGTACATTCTAAAATAAATTGCTTATTACCTAAAACAAAGCTGCATTTTATGAACAGTTAAACAAAAAGCATCACGCCACCTAAAAGCTCAGTTGCAATGGTGTTTTTCCATGCAATATTCCTTTTCACTATTTGTTTATTTGTTGCTACTAGAAGTGTTTAATTAAGGTTCCCCAACATTGTTTTTCCATTAAGAGTTCTTAACATTTAACTTCTTAACATTTACCATCGTTTATATTGTTTAACATTTCTTTAACATCACTATTGTGTTATGGTAATGTTAATAACATTAGCTCTGTTATTAACAGAGGCTTATACATAACTCGCGGTTCATTGCTTGTCTGTTTGCATACTGCAGCTGTCTAGTTCGCTAGTGTTAAAAATGATTGATGTACGACCACATTTGCAAAAATTTGGTGATCTTTCGTTGGGGTGATTAATTTTGCGCCAGCTTTTATATAAATAATGGCTGGAATTTAGAATAATGTATATTGGGCAATTTTTGGCAAATTATTATGTCTTTATTAATGAAACTTGGTGGAGATGCTAGTGAGGTGTTAAGGAACACTCTTTATAACTCCAAATTATTCGGGAACTAATAATTTCATAATTATTTGCTTTCAAAATGCCCTTTGGAACTTCACTATAATTTGCCACATTACACTATATATTTTTTAACACTTCACTAAAATTCACCAAACATACACTCACACGTGTGTTTTTACTGATTTTTATCCTTATAATCGAATTATTTTTATTAAAATTAAATGCAAATTCATTTGTCCCTGCAATCTCTTTCCAATTTTAAACGCGAATAAGAAGAAGATTGGAATGACAACAGTATGGTGTTGCCGGATGCCTGCAAATGAAACAAAAATATGAACGAAAATTAAGTATTTGAGTTTAGTGTTAATGATGGGGATGGGGGTTATTGTGCCTCCTTTCTACATACACGCATATGATGTTTTAATTTTGGGTTCAATGGTTTTAACACGGAAAGGAGTTCTACGCAAAAATACTGTGTTAATTAATTTAATTTAATTTTAACTACTTTATTATTTTTTGTGATATGCTTAATATCATTGTTTTTAAGTTTAAATGAGTTGTATTGTATGTTTTTATTTTCAAAAATATTTCTCAATTTTAAATTACAGCGAAAAATACTGCAGTTTTACCTCTAACCCCCCCCCCCCCCCCCCCCCCCCCCCCCCAACCCCCCCTTTTAACATTTGTTTTTCAAAGCGATATACATTATACTAAAGTTTTCTCTAAATAATCCACATCAAAATAATATCAGTAAAGCTCTTTAGCTTCCAAAGCACTCGCCGCGGCTCATGCAGTTTCCCATTTTCCGTGCCTGTTAATTATTTTACTTATCCATAAATTCTTCTCTTTTAGTAATGCGTTAATAGCCGAAATAAATCTGGCACCGGCTGTGAATAAAATGCTCTCGAATTGCGATGAGATTATACGCCAGCACAAGGCCGCATGCTTACGCGTCACATCGCTGCTTTCGTGTCGAGACCTCATTTGGATTGGCACCAGTGCGGGTGTACTGCTCACCATACCAGGGCAGGGATCCGAAAAGGATGTCCAAAATGTGGTGCCCACTGGCATTCCCCATGGGCATACGGGACATGTGCGTTTCTTGACCTTTGTCGAGACGAGCGGTCTAACATCGGAAGGCAGTGGCAGTAGCACCGGCTCAACGGGACGCGATGCCGAAACAGCGGTGAGCAGTACGGATTACAGGAGTCAAAGGTATGGGATTTATGCAATTTATTTATTTTACGCAAATTAATTGCGGGCCTCTTTACACTTTCACATGCGCAGCACTGCTAAACATGCGAAGCCAAAAGCGGAATCCAGCACAATTTTGGTAATATCCGGCGGTGATGGCTACGAAGATTTCCGAAATTCGGGTGCGAATTCGCTAAGCGAAATTGCCGGCCGTGAGGATAGCACCAATCACTTGCTGATATGGCAAATTTGAAGTAGGCGCCGCAAGAACCGTTGGAAGGAATTGCTTTCACGGTGGAAAAACAACAACTAGTGGTGGCAGCGTAGTCCGGGCGGATACCGGCGCAAGCGTGGAATTAATCGGCACACGAGCACGAGCATCTAAACGCAAATGCAACGCGAGAATGTGACGAGATATTTCCTGCTTCGCAGCTACCGAACGGCTACCATATAAGCTAAACCAAAACACATACACACATACAAAAAAAAAAAAAAGAAAACTCAAAAACTACAGAGTAGCGCCGGAAAGTGAAAGCGTTCAGAGAAAATCTCGAAATTCTTTGAATGCTGCGTTGTGAAAGTGAGTTGGGCTGAAATACAGTTTACTGAGATTATTATTATTGGCGCAAGAGCTCGCATGCATGCATGCAAACACACCTACATACACACAAACATGCACAGCATTAGAGGGGGGCGGCACTTTCGCTGTGTTGCCACCAAACGATAATAAATTCGAAAAGCGATTACGCAAAAAACTCTTTTAATTGTTAAGTGAAACAAAAACAATACAAAATTGAAATTGTGTGTACGCCTGTGTATACGATGTAAATGTTAGTTTACAATTGTAATATTTCTTTTGACCCTTTTAAACTTATATTTACATACATACATACATATATATGCAACAACAATACATGCATAGAAACATACTTACAAATATTGTTAAGTGCAAAATTCCTATACATATTAAATTATACATAATTATCTTCTATACATGCATGTATACATACATACATACATAGATATTACACACACACACCTACATACATATGTATGTAGTATGCGGTGTATAAGTACACACATACACGCACACACATATTTAATTAAAATTTATATAGCGAATTTCAGCACATAATTTTTTATCAAACTACTTAGAAAGTACGCATAGACTTATGTACACACATACATACATACATGCATACATATGTACAATGTGTGCCCACGCAGTATGTGTGCATACACACACACACACAATATTCGGCAAATGAAACATGCAAACAAGCAGTAACAAAACAACAACAAAAACAAAAACAAATGTATGAAACTGAAACTGAATAATGTGCCAAAATGTGTTTCCTTTGCTATACTAATACATACATACAAACAAAATGAATATATGTAATATCGCAGTACATTGCGAAACTAAAGTAGATAATATAAATAAATGCATAGAAATCCTAAATAAAAGTATGCATATGTATGTACACACATACATACATACATATTTAGACAAATCAACATTAACAAGTAGCTTCTGACAGTTGTTTGACATAACTATTTTCTTTATTTAAGAAAAAAAAAAACCACAAAAAAAAAAAATTAAGAAACAAACAAACAAAAAATAGAACAAAAAGAAAAATCCTTTTGTATTTTAAGCGTCGTAAGAATTATAGCAGAATGTGTAAACTAAATACCTACATATATAATTATATAAATACATACATATGTATACATAATTGAAAACAAAAAACAACAAAAACAAAAAAATACATGGAAGCATACAAACTTACCTAAAATCATATTGACGGGGTACAACTGATAAATCCCGCAAATATTTTTGAACCGATTGAACAATAATTAAATAAATCTACTATTTAAGCACTATTTACAATAAACTAAAAGGAACTAATCATAAATAAATTGTATTTGTAATTGTTTAAAATATGTAAATTAAATAAAATTAAAGCAAGTCAAAGAAAATTCAAGTGAAATTAAAATTTTCAAAATAAAATAAAATTAAATAAAATACGAAAAAAACACAAAATCTTCTATATTTAAGTATGTAAATTTGGAAAAGCGTTATGTTCAACCTGCATACATACACACATATATACATACACACATATGTATATGTATAGCCAAAGCAGAGAATTTTAATCCATTAATGTTAATGCATTAACATTCTCTGTTAATCCATTAATGTTAATCCATTAACATTCTCTGGCCAAAGTGAGTTGAGATTGAGCGCAGCCTGCATAAAAAAAGCAAAAACGAAAACTAAAAACACGCAAAGCAAAACAACGCAAGGCGAAGTGAGTTAATAGGTTTGTTCATGTAAAAATTATCCAGTTACTTAATTTCCGAGATTTCACACTCAAAGCGAAAATTATCAAAAAAAAAAGTACACGAACGCAAGGCGCATTCATTAAAAGTGGTGGCGCTTGACCAACAACAATATTTTTTGTGGGTTTGATTGTCACGGCTAAGCATTGGCGAAAAAAAAAAACAAAAAAAAAACAAAGAATGAATTCGCCTTGAGAGCCACTTGGACATGGCGAAAGAGAAAACAAACAAACAAAAAACAAATCAGCTGATTTACTGATACCAAATTTAAGAAATGAAAGTAAAAATAGTAAAATTTGCAAGATTTACCAAGAGCTCATTAATTTTTTTCTCGGGAAAAAATCACAAAAATACATTTTTGTTTCAGTTGGGCTACCTCGTTGTTGTTGTGGCATGTTTATTTATTTCAACATTACTTATTCAAAACCTAATCCTAAAATGAAAATATAAATTAAGGGATTACATACAGTTAAAAGGCCGAAAAAGCGCTTTTTCCAGAATTTTTTGCTGAGAAAACTTGAATTTATTGATCTAAAAATTTTTACCCACATTAAGTTAAATTTTAACTATATTTTGAGGCTTTGTATTAGTAAAAATATTTATTTGGAAAGGAGCTACAGCTGATCTCCGGGAGCTCCTCTCAAAACAGACATTTTCGGTGACACATATATATTGCTGAACTGGATCCTCTGAAATTGAATTAACGAATGAACAAATTTCGTTAAAGTAATGTTAAATCGAGTAATTAATCGAAGGAATAAGCAAAATAAATATTTTTGACAAAATGGCGGTTTCTAAAAAAATTCTATTTTTGACCAGAATTTCGACCTTAAATTGTTTATAAAAAAAATGGATCGCTGAGAAAAAATCTTCGATTAACTACTAAAAAATATATTTAAGAAGCTCGTGTTAAAATTTGAAACTAATCGGTTTAGCCGTTTTCAAATAATGTTGGTCACCGACTTTGAAAACACCATTTTAAGAATTCATTTACATGGGGCTCTCATTAGTTTCATCGTGTCAGCTGATACGGGCGTACGTTTACGTTGGTGAGTATGGGCACCATAAGAAGTGCAAGCTTAAAACACAAAAGATACCTTCATAGCTTTCGATTTGTATTTCGGAAACTGCAGCAACGGTGGCTGGAGACTGTGGTTCAGAAGTACCCAACTCTATATCATTGGCTGATTCCTATTTAATTTGACTTCAAATAAACTTTATAAATTTAATCTAAAATATATTTACTTGAATTCACCATTTTAATCACCAATTTTATTTAAATTTAGAACTTTGACTCGATTCGCAAATTTAAATTCGTGTTTATTTTCAACTTGCGATCAGCTGTTCTTCTCACTTGCAAATTATTTCAAGTAAAAATGTATGCAGAAGAAACTGGCAACTTCCCCTCAAAATTAAATGCCATTTTGCTCTCTCCCGTTTCCACTACCTTGCAAATTTTCTAGATACATGAACACCAAAAAGCACTTCATGAACAGACCTAATGCAATAGACGACGCGCCTGAACAATTTCAAAACTCACTAAAGGAGTCAAATTTATGTATAGTAAAATAAAAATGGGCAGTAGTTGGCAATACTGGCAGCCAATCAACAAATAAATACATATACCGGCGAAAGTGATTTAGCTCACCATCGGGTATGGCGAACATTACTTAAATTTTTATATACATATGCATACCTACGCACATACTTACATACATACATTTATGCAACCGATTTGTTCAAAAGCAATGCAAAAATATATATTTACAAACATATGTGACATTCAATATTAAACCAAATGAAATGTACTGTAATTTTAACTGTTACATACATACATACATACATATATAAACTTACAATAATAATGCTTGAAAAAGGCGGCTAAAGGCTTATAAAGTCCCGAAAGTCCTAATATCAAAACAGGAGTTGAGACAATTTAGTGCCAACGGGATACTTTTGTTGTATATGCACACAAACACATGCATGCACGCAATGCTAGTTTTATACATTTTTTAACGGCGAAAAGTTATGCATACTCAGCAAGGACCAGCAGAGCTTTGACGAGAAATCAAAATTCAACAGACTTCTTCTATACTTCGCACTGCGTCGGCTAAACGATTGCTTGCATAAGTCGTTAAAGAGATTTTTTATGTGGCGGGTCATCTCATGCGCTGCAAAGTATGCACAGTTAGGCCTTAACTTCAGGAGTATACAGGTGGCAATGGTTGACAAACGCACTTGTACTCGTGTGTGAGCAGGAGAAAGTCCCAAATATTTCATACACAAAAGGTCGCAAAGTGTGAATAGGTTTAATATGGCACTGATATACTTCCCCTACTTTTCTCTATACACTCCGTTGTAAAATTATAAAAGGGGGCGTCCATAAATTACGTGAGATGTTTAAGGGGGGAGGGGGTCGAGTCAAATCTCATCTAATCTTACGTTGGAGAGAGGGGGGTTCTCGGCAAATATCACGCAATTTTTTTCTGATTGAAACAAAAAAAAATTATACTATTTTGGTCCATTATCCAGATTGTACATGCTTAAGATCTAATCTTAAGCGTAATCGTAATATGATTAAGATCATTCATTAATTCGTTCGAAAGAAAATAATTTCATTCATACTTCGACGTTATACATTACTACTGTCAAACCACCATATTTGTTTTATACCAAATAGCTCAATTTAATCTGAATTTACTGTACAGTGTAGCCCGTCGTTTGTTTTCGCGCCACTATCAGCCGAACGCGAGACTCGATGAACAAGAGCGTACGAGCTGAGTGGCAGCGACACACGGACACACGGATCTGCATATGATTCTTCACGACCGTTTTCTGCCACCTCCATACCCTATCACTCAGGTAGATGGACGTTTGACAAATCCGGACTTTAAAGAGCATGACGCAAAGTCATTTGATCCATTTCTAATACGCCTACCGATTCAACCGCCTTCATCAGCACGCCTTATGATCTCTATTGCCCAAGTACACGTGATGATTTAGAGAAAAGATGCTGCAGTACACGCGGTATTTACTTCGCATCTATCACAAGAGCTGCAGAGCACAGGCGAGCAGCTCACATTGCACCAGCTAAACAAGCGCGAATGTTCCGCAAAGTGCGACCCTCATGGATTGTCACAAGACGAGCTAATGAGTTACTGTGCGCAAGCGTCAACGGCTTAGACTGGCTAGATCAGAACGAAGTTGAAGGAGCAGATGATTTTACTGAAAATCTTATGGACATGTTGGTCCCAATAGTCTCTCTTGAAACCGCACATGATTCTCCATGGACTGAATTAGAGTAGATATTCTTTTTTTAATCGCAGTAGTTACGATTGTTAAATTTTTATTACATTTATAACTCTCAGCAATATTGATTACTAGTCTTAAATAGTCGTAAATAAAAGCACGGAGCAAATTTTTTTTTTCTTTTTACAATAACAATCCAACGCGTTTACATAAGAAACCCACATTTTGAAAAATCTCACGTGAGATTGGGGGATGGGGGAAGGGGTTGAATAAAATCTCACGACATCTCACCAGGGGGGAGGGAGGGTCAGAAAATTAAAAAAAAACACCTCACGTAATTTATGGACGCCCCCAAAGCGCCTCAGTTTCTTATGAAAATATAGTTCCTACTACAACAAAAAACATATAACGCAAAGTTTCAGACTTTGTGCAAAATTTTTCAAAATTCCATCAAAACGTGGAACTTTTTAACAAACACTTTAGAATTTCTGGGTATGCAGTTTTATAGCCCATTGAATTTTAGTCTAGCAAACAATTTTTTTTAGCAGTAAAGAACTCCCGCCGTAAATTGGAACAAAGGTAAAACATTTGAAAAAAACAGGCACATTTTCAGAATTTTCTGTTTTCTAAAATTATGCCGGATGTTTGAAAAAATTTGGTTGTTGTACCAGCACAAGTATACCCCGAACATGTACGGGAAACGCTGCTGAAGTGGTAGTCCTTATTTACATATATATGTACCCTATGATCTGAAAGCCCCGGGAGTGTTTCAATAAAATTTCAGGCAAATTTATTTTATCTCCTTCAAAATATATCCACGAAGTGGAAGAAAAAACTTGCGCTATTAGAAAAAACGTTTTCTTCATTTTGGACTTTCACCGAGATTCGAACCAATGTTCTCTCTGAATTCCGAATGGTAGTCACGCACCAATTCATTCGGCTACGGCGGCCGACAAACCTTGGTAGAACATAAATCCGGGTCGAACCGACTGTAGCTTGAAGCGGTTAACGCAAATGTTAGACGCCGTTTGGCCGTCATTCTAGAATCCAAAGCTCCTTCTTTCTTTTGCCTCTTGTTTCCCGCTCTCTGTTTTTCTTGTGAATTTGATTCTTCGTCCAAGAGGGCCCCTCGCCTGGGCAGCCATTTGTCCTTATCTAACCTAAAAGACATGGCCAGATGATTTAGATTTTGTGTGTGAGTGTGGCCCTATGTCCGACCAGGGATGACTGGAATTGAAAAGACGATGAAGAAATAATAACGATTTATTTTTGTTTCAATATCTTGTTGAAATGTCAGGTACGGGAGGCCAAAACAAGTATACATAGTGGGGCCATGTATAATAACCGATACACGAACTACTTATAAAGCAACAACACAAACTCGGATATCATCTGGTGGCGTGTAATAGGTACGGAGTCCTGAAAAAATGTTCTTGGGGAAAAATTCAAATTCATTCTCATTTTAAAGATAAACACAACATTTATTTATGTTTCTATTTCATATTTTTTAATTAATGACATTAATAGTTGGCGGATATTGTGCAGATACACACACTGTACTAATACTACTCGTAAATGTATTAAAAAGCAAAAATTCCGTTACAATAATTTCATAAGAAGAAACCGGTCACTCTATTTGAAGTCAAAAGGTTAATTGTAATGAAAAAATACCGTTATGCCACTATAAACGAGGTGAGTGTTCGACAAGTCATCTTGGTTTTTTTTTTGTTGGGACAGACTAGCAAGTACAGCACTCAAACACAATTAAGTTTCTTGTACAGCTCTCGGGTTCCCCTTTCAATTTTCTTTAAATCTATTCTACTCGATCTGAGTAGATCTTGTGGTGCCCAGGAGCCAAGGTGGTCGCTTTTTAACACATCAGTGCCAAAGGCTTCAAGCTTGATTCGAGCGAAAGCGGGGCAGACGCACAGGAAGAGGTCCGCCGTCTCATCCTCCTCTCCACATGCTGGGCAGAGTGCAGAGTGAAGAGTTTTCCATGTGCTTTGCCCATAGAAAGGGCAACTTCATCAGTCCAACCAGCTGCCTACAGTCCAGCCTGCTTAGTGACAGGAGGAACTGCGACAGTCGGTCGGACATGATAGGTAACATCAGTTTTGTCCATATGCAGCCTCTCTCAGCCTGCCGAGCTTGGGTTAGAGTAACCCGTTTATTAACCGTGGCTTTGGGAAGGGAGGTGCAGAACGGGCTCCGAGCGAAAGAAGTTGACCTCAGAGCCCATTCTGGCTAAAGAGTCAGAGATCTCGTTACCCACGATACCCACGTGTACCTGGGCCCATGTTAGCATCAGGCTATTATGTCTACCGACATAGTTCAGCCCGGATTTACAGGACTCGCCTACTCTTGAAGTGGTTGCGGGCTGTCTATGGCCATGAGCTGTCGCTGCAGACACATCTCCATCGGTTTTCCGCAACAAAGTTCATCGCTTCTTGAGCAACTTACACCTCCGCTTGAAACACAGATGCATGCATTTCAAGACAAGACATCACTTATAAATGTTTCTTAAGTATCTCTCAATTATCGCATCTTTAAACGGTTACACAAGAGGCGCGACTTCGAGGAAGCAAGGAAACTTCGGTGTGGCCGCCGACTCGGAAATGAAGTTATCAAAATCGATAGCAGAATTCTATATAGCAAACAAAAAAAGAAACAAAGCAAGATATCTTTAAAAAGGGAATAGTGTAGGTACAAAGTGGCGCAAAATAATCACCCTATCGAAAGATTTAAAAGTTTTGCAAATGGCGTTATAAGTCTATCACAGCTGACACCTGTGAACTAGACAGCAAGCAATGGAGCGCGTAAAGCGCAAAATAAAGAGTTCCATTACACCAAATTTTTTCTTTTATTTAGTACAAAAGTTATTCAAAAACCAACTAGGATGATTAATTTTGCGCCACCTTGCATATGTGCTAATTCTAAGTGAATTGGCTCAGAGATCGACTGCCATTTCCATCGACCTACCCACCTATGTATCATACCTTTGTGTGTTAATTGATCTTCCAGGATTCAACAAACTTCTGTAGCCACTTTTTACAAGTCTCTGCCACTATATAAAGTACATATGCATGTACGTATGTATGCGCATTAGACCGTTATTTGGCTGTCATCGATTTGCGCTTTAATAAATATTTTTCTTAAAATGCGGCACATTTGTTCTGCTTCACTAAACAAAGTATCTGAATTTTTTGCAGCCGTGTGTTTGTGTGTGTTTGTGTGCGTATCAGCATATCCCAAACTACATACAAATAAGATACAGAGCAAAGATTCAAAAGCAAAACGAGCAAAAAAAAAAATTCGCGTTTTAAAGTTGGTTAACATATAAAATTTGCTAAATGAGAAAATCTAAACAAAATACCGACAGATTTTTAAATAAATGTTAAAAAAAATAAAACAAAAAACGATTGCAGCTAAAAATTTAAATAGGCAACTTAAAAATCAACAATTAATAAATTATAAATAAATAAACCTGTTAAATTTTTAAAGACAAATTTTTGAATGAATCTTTTACCAATGAATTTTGTTCAATAAAAATATACAAATAAAATGAAAAACAAAGCCGCAGAAAAAAGTAAAAAAAAAAAAATGTTGGAAAAGTTCAAAATTTACTAAACATATATGTAAATACATAAATAAATAGGTACATATCGCGCGTTTAATTATGTAGGGAAGTGGCTCAGAATTTTATTAAACATTTTTTTAAATTAAAATTTTATTTTTTAATATTTACATTTTTTTTATTTTATCTTATTTTTTTTTAGAACTTTAACATACATTAAAATAAGCGGCTGTTGAGGTTATGCACAATATTATGGAGTTTTAATAACTTTTTTTAATAATTTTTTTTATTTTTCACGATTTTACCATAAATTAAAATAAGTGGCTGCTGAGATTATGCACAATCTTATGGAATATTCAATATGGCGAATTTTAATACATTTTTTTTTAATTTTGAAATTTTTTTTTTTTTATATTTTTATTTTTATAATTTTTTATTTTATATTTTTCAAGATTTTACCAAAAATGAGAATAAGCGGCTGCTGAGATTATGCTGAAACTTATAGAATATGCAATGTGGGGAGTTTTAATGTTTTTTTTATTAGATTAAATGTTTTGTTTTTAATATTTACATTTTTTTTTTGAATTTTTGTAAATATTTTCCATTATTTTTATATTTTTAAGATTTATTTTTTTTTAATTAAAATTTTTTTGTTTAATATAATATATAAAATTATAAAAAAAATGTTTTTTAATATTTATATTTTTTTATGTCTTAAGATTTTACCATAAATCAAACTAAGAGATTATGCTCAATCTTATAGAATATTCGATATGGCGAATTTTAATAAAATGTTATTTTAGTATTTAAATTTTTTTTCTAATATTTAAAATGTAAAAAAAAATTTTAATATTTTAATAATTTTTATTTTTTTTTACAATAATACAATTTTTTTTTTAATTAAAAAAATTTTGTTTTTAATTTCTTTAAAATATTTTTTTATTTTAAGATTTTATCATAAATTAAAATAAGCGGCTGCTGAGATTATGCTCAATATTATGGAATATTCAATGTGGGGAGTTTTAATATTTTTTTTTTTAATTAAAATATTTGTTTTTAATATTTAAAATTAAAGAAAAACAATTTTTTTAATATTTTTATTTTTTTTATGTCTTAAGATTTCACCACAGATTAAAATAAGCGGCTGCTGAGATTATGCTCAATCTTATGGAATATTCAATGTGGGGAATTTTAATAATTTTTTTTTTATTAAAATATTTGTTTTTAATATTTAAAAATTTTTTTTTAATATTTTTATTTTTTTTACTATGTCTTAAGATTTTACCATAAATTAAACTAAGAGATTATGCTCAAACTTATGAAATATTCAGTGTGGGGAATTTTAATAATTTTTTTTTATTAAAATATTTGTTTTTAATATTTAAAAATTTTTTTTTAATATTTTTATTTTTTTTTTATGTCTTACGATTTTACCACAGATTAAAATAAGCGGCTGCTGAGATTATGCTCAATCTTATGGAATATTCAATGTGGGGAATTTTAATATTTTTTTTTTAATTAAAATATTTGTTTTTAATGTTTAAAAATTTTTTTTTAATATTTTTATTTTTTTACTATGTCTTAAGATTTTACCATAAATTAAAGTAAGAGATTATGCTCAAACTTATGGAATATTCAATGTGGGGAATTTTAATAATTTTGTTTTATTAAAATATTTGTTTTTAATACTTAAAAATTTTTTTTTAATATTTTTATTTTTTTTACTATGTCTTAAGATTTTACCATAAATTAAGCTAAGAGATTATGCTCAATCTTACATAATATTCAATATGACGAAAATGCTGGAAATAGTTTTAGTTTTTTAGTTAGTCTTTGCTACCTTTTTTTTTATAAACACACGACGCCAAACTGATGCTTACAAAGTGATCGAATTCACGTGTTCCACCAGCACAGTTCCTTTTTTTTCAGAGGTTTCAGTGAATTCAGAAACACGCCGTTTGAAAGTATTATGCGAAGCTCTTTGCATTTTTTGTAATAAAGAAATTTAACTCGGAATAAATTATATTAAAAAATATATGAAAAAATTTAAGCTAAAAAGTATCCGCTGTCGCCAATCGATGGTCGTGATTGGCCGCTACCAAAATATTGCCTCAATCGCATCTGCATTGCGCGCGTTGACGCCAGTTAGAAACACCAAGGGCGGTCAGGTCGTCGTCGACTTGGTCTTTCCAACGTTCTTTTCTGCGAGTTCCACCAGTACATTTCGAAAAGAACACCTTTTTTGCTAGAGTGTTGTTGTCTATTCGCTTAACGCAGCCACTGAATTTTGATGCGCTTCACCACGTTGATGTCGGCGTACAGCTCATACAACTCGGGGTCTCATCTTTTATCGGAATGCATCATTCACACAAATGAAACCCTGACCCTTGATCTTGCTAAGAATTTTTCTCTCGAAAGCTGCAAATGACCGCCCATCGGTGTTCGCCAATGTCTACGACTCAGCGCTATACAGTGGGACCGGGTGGTTGAGTGATTGATAGAGCGTTTTGCTCGTGCGCCGAGCGAGAGCTCTACTTTTCAATTGTCTACCGAGCTCCAAATAGCACCTGCTGGCAAAAGTTATTCTTCGCTGTATCGCTTGGCTGACGCTGTTGTTGGTGTTCCGCTCTTAACCAATATAAAAATTCTTATCGAGCAGCCTGCTAGCAAATGATAATTATATTTTGTTTATCTGTCTGCCAGATTTTTAGGAATATTTCGATTTTTTTCATAATTAGCAGTTAAATTAAATTTTTAAAAATTTATTTATAAAATTTTGTTTGCTTTTTTTGAAAAAAAAAATTAATTGAAATACCTCTGTGTATCATTAAACAAGCGCTATGTACCATAAAAGTTCGTTTTTTAATAATTCTTGAAAATTTTTTAATCGCTGCCGCTATAGGTACGCCAACCTAAAAAAAAAGATACGACTTTGTCTTTTATTACAAACAAAAAAGGTGTTAACATCATGATTTGAATGAGACTTTCAAGACTTTTTCTAATCAAAAAACCAAAAGCAAATTTGTACATGAAAATGCCAAAACGCGCAATGACTTTGAAAGAAAAAAAAAGTTACAAAAAAATATTATTAAAAAAAAAAGAAATATATCGCATAATTGCAACTTTTAACAATAAAATCGTAATGCATACAAATTATAATGTGAAATAAATGTTTAAAAGCGCTCTTGAAGCTACTCGTGCATACTCGTATTTGTATGAATTTTATACTAAATTTTCTTGAATTCTGTTCTTACACTAAAAGCTGCGAAACCACATGGCAACGTATCTTCTGTGCTATATTTTCTACTTTGCCTGTTATAAAACTACCTCAGTATGACACATGGGCTGAAAAGTCCCGGGCCTAACAACCTGAACAGTTTTGACAGTTCATTTGCTTCTCGTTTAAATCTAATACTTTTTTTTGAAATTTTTTTTTATTTTATTTTCCTATAAAAACTGTATAAAACCAAGTTTCAACTCTGTGCAAATTAAAAAAAAAATAACAAATTGTAATCAAAAGTTCACATTTATTAAATAAGAGTTTTAATAAAAATTCTGAGTATGCAGTTTTATAACGCACTAAATTTTGGTCCAACAAAGTGCAAGTTTCAAGTAGCTGAAAAATCGCATTGATTTTGAATAATTTTTTTTCTGGTGATGCTGTGCTTTTTCTCCACTCGAATTTTTTTTATGTGGAAGAAAATACCCAACACCGTGAGCAGAAAATATTCTCAAAAATCAACAAGATTTTTGACCTATTTAAAATTTGCACTCTTTTAGACTGAAATTTGGTGGGTTATAAAACTGCATACTGAAATTTTTTCTTGAAACTCTTATGTAAAAAATGTGCAAATGTGAATTTTTGTTAAATTTTTTTTTAATTTGCAAAAAGTGTGAAGTGTAGTTTATATGGCTTTTGTAGGAGATTAACTATATTTTCATAAAAAACTATTAAAATTAAATAAGGAATAAATGAATTGTCAAAATTTATCATAAGCCCTTGTGTTGTAGTTATTTAAGGCAGCATACAGGGGGTTAGGGGTAGTCAGAGACCCGTAAAAATGATGATTTTCAATAATTTTTGTTAGTCAATTGCTTTATTTGGGAGCGTGTCATTATTCTGTATTACAAAATTCTGGGTGACAAAATTCTGTAAATGGCAAAAAAATTCTGCTTTTTAAAATTCTGTTTTTTTTAAATTCTGCTTTTTAAAATTCTGCTTTCTAAAATTCTGCTTTTTCAAAATTCTGCATGTTTAATGCGAAAAATTCTGCTTTATTCAAGTTTTGTGATTTTCGTCATACAAGAAGAGAGTCAAAGTTCTCATCTCCAGGTGATATTTGATAGCAAACATATGTACATACCAATGTATAACTGTTATCAACTATAATTAATGTAGGTATGTACATATGTACGAGGGGATTCTGCTGTTTCCGTGGCGCCGCAATCTTATGGCGGATTCTTATAGAACTCGACAAAAGAAAACGAAATGAAGGAGTAACATTTTTTGATATCTCGCTTAGTTTTCGAGATATTGAATAAAAAAAAAGGCTGGAAGGCCTCAATGGTTTTAACACGGAAAGAAGTTCTACGCAAAAATACTGTGGATTCTATCGAAACTGAAGAAAAAATTATTATTATTATTATTGTTTTTTTTAATTTAATATCTCGAATAATAATAAAAAATAATAATAATAATAAATTAAATAATTACATTACCTCTTAAACATCGTTAACATTATATTTTAATACAGAATTTTGTAATACAGAATTTTGAAAGCAGAATTTTAGAAAGCAGAATTTTAAAAAAGCAGAATTTTAAAAAGGAGACTTTTAAAAAGCAGAATTTTGTTTTTAGAATTTTGTACATACAGAATTTGGACACCAACCCCTTTATTTTACATAAATAAAAAGATAGCATTAAAACAACATGTTTCGACTTGACTTTAGCAAAATTAAAAAAAAAAAAATTAGTAATTGTAAAAGTTATCGCTGTTTGTGTGGAGCTCGTTTCTCCAGAAGTTCCGTGCAGCGATCATCACAAGTCCTTGGAGATTCATCTAAAATCAATCGTACAAGAGAAATTAGTTTTATTAATAGATAATCTTGTGCCTGGAGGAAGCTTTTTTTTCAAAATTAACAAGGAAATATTTTCCAGATTTTCGAGAAAAAAACCGAGAATTAAATGTTTAGAAAAAAATCGAAACTAAAAAAAAAAATACTTCCATCAGGCACGAGTTTTTTATGGTTTTCAAAAGCAGCATAAATTCGATTGAAACCTACCAAGCGGTTTTTAAGTTACAGTGATCACCAGTTCAGAAAACATAGTTTTGAGAAAAACGCATTTAAAGTTTTGCTATCGGCTCCGGAACGCCCGAGCACTCTTTGTTAATTGTTGAATAACTCGAAAAGTATTTGTCGAATTCACTTCAAATTTTCACACAATATTTTTAAGATATTGTATTTTAACAGAATACAAAAAAAAAAAGAAATCAATTTTTTGAAAATTCTGACTACCCCTAACCCCATAAGTAATCATCTAAATATCTGCTGAGGCTAGCTTCAAGCTGGAATTACTTCTTCTAAAATTTATTTACCATTCTCAATTTTCTCTTTTCTTTTTTTATATGAAACTGGCATCCTATTTTTGAGCTTTTCGGTTTCCGTACAGTACTTACTAGAAGTACATACCTACACACATCCTCAGATTCATAATCCTTGAAAACTGCTGTCTGTGCTTCCAAATTTTCAATACAAATATTTACTATTATATATAGAAATGTGAAAATGTCAAATCATAATTCAATCACTGATGCTCCACTAAGTAATTCATAGTACATGCAAACATACATACATAGAAAAATGTGTGCATATGTATAATATGCATAAATATAGGTTTTCATATGCTTAGCTGCAAAACGACGATTGAACCGATGCACTCGTACTTACATAGAACATACATATTTACATACGTGTACATACATACATATACAAGTATATATGTACGAGAATGTTGTTTGATATTTTAGATGTGTATCTATTTCGTGATTGATTTCGTGTACCGTAACGTGAATTAATTGATTAAAATTTATGTAATCTTATCTTTTTTGAAGAAATTGAATGAATTTGGTAAAATATATCAAAGTATATAAATCAATAATTATGTTATTATTGTTGTATTGTATAAAAATAAATTAAATTAAGTGTTGTTACATTCTACATACATACAAACATACTTAATAAACCAATTAATATGTAATAATTGTAAGTCTAGAATGGTTTGATTTAATGACGGATTACTGTGTCAGACTCAGCAAAGGCGGATTTTGTAAAATAAGTGGCCAATTAAGAGTGTGGAATCAAGTTAATAAACGTAATAAGATAAGATCTGAAAACAAAATTTAAAACAAATAAAAGCACAAGTGAATTGGGTATATGGATTTGTTGGATGCTTATTGTATGATCTGAATTAAGAGTTATGTAATAAAAACCAAACTGAGTTGATTATTTATGATTGGATGAGTGTTTCATTTAGCAATAATTTGTCTATTAAGCAAGTCGGCTTTTTAGTTCTTTCTGCTTTAGCCGACAACGATCCTTGGGAATTAGCTTACAAGATAGCTATGAGCAAAATTAAAGGACCAAGAGCGCCACAGCCGACCTGTCCGGTGCTAATGGAAAAAAAGTTTCAGTACTCTTTCCCCTACAGGAAGCAGGGGACTCACAAAATGGCGTAATAACAGAAATTGTAATGGTTCCACAAGTTACAGAAGAAGTAGTTCTTAGGACCTTAACGAGGATAAAGGATAGCAATGCCCCCGGGCCTGACGGGATTCCCAATATAGCGTTAAAAGAAGCAATACGGTCAACTCCAGAAATTTTTTCAGACATATACACGGCATGCCTCACCGAAGGAAAGTTCCCAGCGAGATGGAAAATACAACGTCTGATTCTCCTGCTTAAACCGGGTAAACAACACGATCTACTTCTGTCATACAGACTCCTATGTCTGCTGGACACAGTGGGGAAGGTACTGGAACGCATTATTTGCGAACGACTTCAGGAGCATCTGGAAGGCTCGACAGGTCTCTCAGACAACCAATTCGGCTTCCGGAAAGCTAGATCTACGGTGGATGCAATAAGAACGATGGAGGAAATAGCACACAGGGCTATAAATGCGGGAAGATCGGCAAGAAAGTTCTGCGCTTATAACTCGGCAAACTGGCTCAGCATCATCACGGCTTTCAAAGGTTTCAATGTACCAGCCTACCTTGCCAGCATAATCAGCAGTTATCTAAGTGACCGCATTCTGCGATAAGAAACTGAAAATGGCCAAAAAGCGTACAAGGTCTCCAGTGGTGTATCACAAGGATCAGTGCTGGGACCAACGATGCAGTCCTGAAGGTGAAGCTTCCGGCAAGCGCCGAAATTGTGGGATACGCGGATGATATTGCCCTGGTGGTAGTTGATTGGAAACTTGACCACTTAAAGGAAAAGTGCAACGATGCTGCAGCGAGAGTGCAACGATGGCCTAGCGAGGCTAAGTTAGATTTAGCCGGTCACAAACCCGAAGCAGTTCTAATAAATGCTCGAGGGCGAAAGTCGTTTGAGCTGAACATACTAGGTACACACCGTATAATTTCGAAAAAGGCGATCAAATGTCTTGGGATCTGAATCGACACAAGAATTTGTTTCAGGGAGCATTTAATAAATGTTAGTTCCAAGGCCGCTTCTGTCAATGGTGCCCTGACGCGACTTCTCCCTAATATAGGAGGGCGCCAGGGAAAACGCAGACGACTACTGTCATTGGTTGCTGACTCTATAATTCTTTATGCAGCACCTATCTGGGCGGGGACCAAAAAGTTTAATCTACGGGAAGTCCCCCAGACCTACAGGCAAGGCGCGCTGTGTGTAGCTTGCGCGTATAGAACAGTGTCTGATGATGCAATCTGCGTAATAGCGAGAAAGATACCTCTAAACCTCTTGGAAGATGAAATGTTTCGGCTCTATAACGGACAAGGAGCGCGGCTCACACCAGGAGAAAAAGCAGCGGAGCGACTGCTGACAATAGGCCTGTGGCAGCAGCGGTGGAATGGGTCACAAAGCGGACGTTGGACCTACAAACTCGTACCACATATTGATGAGTGGTTAATGAGAAAACATGGAGATACCGACTATCACCTTTCGCAGTTGCTCAGCGGGCATTGCTGTTTTCTGAAATACCTGTACCGTTTTAAGCTGGCAGACAACCCTTTCTGTCCAAACTGCCCGAATACTGGCGAAAACGCAGAACACGTCATGTTTTATTGCGACTGCTTTAGAGAGGAACAAGCTATGCTGGAGCAAGCCCTGGGCCATCAACCGTCCTCCAGCACCCTCATACGAGATATGTGCGCAACTAGCGGTAAGTGGGAGGCAGCGCAAACGTTCGCAAGTAAGATTATGACGCGACTTCGCCATATTGATTGGGAACGCAAAGCGTTTCAGCAACAGAGAAGGCGGACAGTTTCTGACGAACCGACAACAAGCACAGACGTTTGAGTGAAACACTCAATATAGTATCGTACAGAAGACAAGATGGTAGTGAGTTAAGATAACACTACTGCAAGTTTTCGGATGTCTCCTTTACTTTGGAATCACCTATAAACACAGTGGGAGTAATTGGGACTATCGACAGTGTATAGCCTTTATATG
Organism: Anastrepha obliqua; assembly: GCF_027943255.1. Classification (NCBI taxonomy): domain Eukaryota; kingdom Metazoa; phylum Arthropoda; class Insecta; order Diptera; family Tephritidae; genus Anastrepha; species Anastrepha obliqua. The sequence goes on from NC_072892.1 coordinate 25,043,198, forward strand.
CCTACAGGAGAGGAATCTGGATGCAGGTACCTGTTGTGTCTTCTGACATAAACGCAGCTCTGCCCACAAGTTATACTTTTGTGGTCCCAGGGTAGAATGAGCCGAGGTGGAGGATTGTTATAGTATTAGTGGGAGCGTGCCCCACATACCATGGGTGTGACGGCCCCTTTGAGATGTTTCTGACATTTTGATTTCAACCTCCTTTAAAAAAAAAGGTCTTTCTGCTTTTTCTTAGCCGTTTATTATAGTTATGACACATGGGCTGAAAAGTCCCGGGAGAAAACACGTTTTTTTTGTTCAAAATTAATTTTATTCATTAAAGTAAATACCATCAAGAACCACACAATCATTCCAACGCCTCTCTAACATTTCAATACCTCTTTTGTAGAAGGACTTACCTTTTGCCTCAAAATAGGGCTTCAGTTTCAGCGATAACCTCTTCTTTACCGGCGAGTATTTTTAAGGCCTGCAAGCATTCAGAAGCTGGGTAAAATTAAAACACGAACTTCTTTTTGATCCATTGTTTTGAAAATAACAAAAGTAGCGCCACTCTTATCACCACAACTCACGAACTAATGAAATTTTAATAGCTGTTGTTGTTGTAACATTGGCAGCGTAACATTGGCCATACATATACGGGGAATGCTGCTGAAGTGACAGTCCTTGGCCGGATATAAATACGGGTCGTTCCGTGTATGTAGAACCGACTGTCGTGGGAACGGCAGCTGTCTTTTTAATGTGTGATTAGAGATATAAATCGAATACGAGCATATCGATGAGAATGCGGCTGCCGTGGTCGAGAGTATGCAACTGAATCCATGAACTTCGTCTCGCCATCAATCGAAACTATTCGACATTTCATACAACACTTTGTTGAGAATTTTGCACAAACACCTTGAACTGAAAAGCCTAATTTACTCAGCACTTGCAGACTAACCACCTTATGCGCTTTTCAGGCTAGAATTGGAAGTTGAGTTTGGCTGAAATTGGAGCACATATGTCAACAAAAAAAAATGCTCCATCCGGGAATTGGAAACTTTGCGTTTGATTTTCAGGATGCATGCCATTGCTCCACATCACACAGTCACAGTATCGAAAGAATTTCGAAAAAGTTGCCAAATCGCAGTTCGATCTACCTTGAGCGTCACTTAGCCGTGCAATTTATAGAACAGTTGTTATTAGGCAGGTTCGTAATTTCGACGTTGGGCCTCTCGACGATACGCAGATCTATCAGGAGGGGTACCCCTTAGGACGGTATACTTTCTCCTCTGCTGTGGATACTGGCAATGAATCAATTGTTAAAGAATCTAGAGGAAAGGAGGATATACCTAGTGGCCTACGCAGAGGATGTCGCAATATTAATAAGAGGAAAATTGCCTGTTACCATCTGCAATATAATGCAAAATGCTTTGAACGATGTAAGCCAGTGGACTATATCGAGTGGTCTTACGGTAAATCCCAACAAAACAGAAGTAATCATGTTCACCAGAAAGCACAGGGAGGGACTCACTCTGCCAATTGTGGAGGAAGCGAGCTCCTAGAACTAGTATTAGATAGAAATTATCGTGGAAACAAGCGATTGATGATACACTAAAAAAAAAGAGGTTGTCTATAAAGTCGGTTTACTGACGATAGCTTAACGTGACAACGTCATAAGAAAATATTGATGAAATGGTTGCAATTTTCAAAACAAAATTTTAATTTTATTTGTTTGATAGATATTTTGTATGGATATAGAGGAGGAGGTAAATGGAATTGCAATGGAATAGGTCAAGTTACACTTACACAAACGTGAAAACTGACGAAACATTTATCAAATTCATGAAAGATATCTTCAATTTCGATTGTGCATCAGACGTTAATAAGTCAACAACACTAAGAGGCACCATCATCGATTTGCCTTTTTCAAGACACTTTACACTCGAAACACTCCCTTTCATTTCCTACTTTTTCTATCATCGACCTATACTCAACAGAGAAATGGTTCATTACCATGCACACAGGAAGAAGACATATGCGAATACAAGTATGTGAATTTATATACAAATGCGCATATACATACATATACATACATATATATGCTCACTCAAGTAGGACAGATCCAGATGTCGATGTGCTCTTTGTCGTTCGTTCCGCGCTCTCGCTTGCAGTTCAAGCACATTAGCTTGCATTTGCTTGCGTACGGAATAGATTCGTATATTTGATATGTCCATATGACTTGTATGCATCTTTACATATAGATTTGTTCTTTTTGGAAATTGCGCGAAATTGTATATGTATATGCATGTTTATATACAATACATATATTAGTATAAAACATATCTTATAAGGTATATGGTAAATATTACCATACATTTTTTCTTTCATATATAATATAATAAAAAAATTAATAATAATAACATTAAAACAACAGGTATTATTAACAAACTTGGTTTTATTTTAAATTCTTCAAGTAAATCAAATTAATAATAATCAATAAGAAGGCATATGCAAATATATACAAATACGTGAATTTATATATGTACATATGCGCATATACATACATATATACGCTCACTTAAATAGGAGAGAGCAAGATGTTGATGTTGCCTTTCGTTTGCTTTGTTTGCTTTGTCGTTCGTTCCGTGCTTTCGCTTGCAGTTCATTCAAGGTAACGACAAATGAGCAAGGTAACGGCAAATGAGCAAGGAAGGGTCTCGCAAGAATACTAGATAAGAATAGGTATCTTACATCAAACGACAGAATTTTGTAAATGAGTAGAGCTGCATGTAAATACATCCTTTACCACAAATTTTCCAAGGGGAGAAGATTGGGATAATAATGGGGTAATGGACAATAGAGATGGAATCAGTATCTATACTGGTGATGCCAAGGTAAATGAACAAGTAGGTGAAGGCCTTCACTCGGAGGAAATAAGAGCCAAAATATCATTCCGGCTACCGGATCACTGCAATGTATTTCAAGCTGAAATTCTGGCTATCAGGGAAGGCCTGTTAGCCCTAAATAAAAGTGTTCTCACCACAAGAGCAATAAATATATATTCAGATAGCCAATCGACCCTGAAAGCATTACAATCATCTATCACCGCAGAACTATCACAGTACTTTACAATAAACCTGCTCTGGGTGCTGGGTCACAGCGACATAGCAGGCAACTGCAAAGCAGATGAACTAGCGAGATTGGGTGCCACATTACTGATCCAACCAGGCAAAGCGAATATACCTATACCTTTAGCAACTTGTAAGATACTTATAGACAAACACATTATCAGTGCTGTCAATGGGCTATGGACTCAGTCCCTGACCTGTTCAACGAGTAGAATGACGTGACCAGAATGGAACATGGGCCGCACAAACCGACTGTTGAAACCGAACAGGAAGGGCATGAGACATCTTCTTGGGATTCTAACAGGGCATTGTCTGATTGGCTGATATGCCAGTAGATTGGAAGCACCCTATAATGACTATTGCAGAAGCTGTAACGACATTGAAGAAGAAGAAGAGACTATAGAACGGGTGCCTGGCTCTGGATGGAAGAAGGTTCAATATTTTAGGAAAAAGTTCCTTGAATAACTTGGCAGAAGTAGCCAATTTAAAAATAACAAGTCTTGCTAGATATATTAAAGCAACAGGTTGGTTCAATGAGGACATGGTAGAGTGAGGAGAGGGGACAGCTCTGGTGGTATCACAATGGGCCTACAGCAGGCCTAGGTGTGTCAATTGACAACCACTACCTATATAGCAGTAGTTTGTTGTGAGTTGACAGAATAGAGTGTCTGCCAATAAAGTAAAACGGTTTTTTAGTTTTAATTTCAGCTGTTCACGCTTTCTCTTCTCATGCGAATAACTAATTTTGGAGAACTTTTTTACTTTTGAGAATTTTTTCCTTACTACTTTTCTAGATGTTGTAGGCTCAGGAAATAAGTAAAAAAAAAATCAAAAATCGTATAATTTGTACTAGCTAGATGTTTGGCCGAAGAAGAGACTAATTTGTGATGTCCAAGAGATCAGAAATTTTACGTCATCTTCCATCGGCTGACGATTTTTATAAGCTGCATGTACCATCTTTTGACTGATACCTATATTAAAATCATGGAGGGCGTGTAAGTATCAAAGAGAGTTTTCGAAAATTTAGTTCTTTGAAAAATTCAAATCCATAAAAAATAAATTGAAGTGAAAATTTAAAAGATCGGCATGCGAATCAAGTAAATCGAATTAACGAATCGACATCAATGGCAACGATTACACTGTGCATTAAAAATTAATTTTTTTTTTTATCTACAAAAACTTTCAAATGCCCACGAAACTATAGATTTTATACATAAGGGTGGCGCAAAATTAATCACCCTGTATTTGACACTTTTGAATGAGGCAGCTTCAGTATGCAAGCAGACAAGCAATGAATCCCAAAAAAAGGTTCCATCACACGAAATATATTTTTTTCATTTATGCAAAAGTTAACAAAACGTGCCAGTCGTTTCTTTCTCCTGCCAGCCGGCGTCAGTTGGACACAGCAAATAAAGCCAAGTCCTTCTCCATGCAATCCAAGTCCTTTTCAACGCACAGCAGGCCTTTCTCTTCCTCTGCTATCACCAGTTGGTACCCCATCGAATACTCTCAGATCCGGAGCATTTATCCGAATGGATACAGGACGACATGACCCAGTCAACGAAGTTGCTGGATCTTTATTCGCTGCGCTCTGTCTATGATGTCGTGAAGCTCATGCAGATCAGCGTTCGCCTACGGTACTCGCCGTCGCTAAAGTGCAAAGGTGCAAAAATCTTGCGCAGAATCTTTCTCTCAAACACTTCAAGTGTTGCTTCGTCGAATGTTGTCATCGTTGTCTTACGATAGGACGAGCATGATAAGAGCCATATACAGTGTTAGTTTTGTTCGTCGAGAGAGGACTTTACTTAACTTTAGTAAGCAGCTCAGTTTGCACTAAGTGAAGCAAGTGCACTTGTGAAGTGAAGAAGAAGCACTTGTTGGCAAGAAAGATTCAATGTTGGATTTCAAGGCTGCCATTGTTATCGGTGTTAATGCTGGTTCCTAAATAAACAAAGTCTTTTACAACCTTAAAATTATAACTGTCAACAGTGACGTGGGTGCCAAGACGAGAGTGCGCTGACTGTTTGTTTGAAGACAGGAGGTACTTCGTTTTGTCCTTGTTCAGCACCAGACCCATCCGCTTTGTTCCTAAGTTATCAAAAAAAAAAAAATATATATATATATAGATGACTAGTTTTGCTTTGCCTTCTTGGTTATTAAAAAATTATGGGTTCGTGTGCATTTGAAAGTTTTCCTAGGTAACAAATGAAAATTTAATTCCAGCGAAATAAGAACATCCCTAATATTCTTATCAACTACACATATACACACACATGTATGCAGGCATGAGTAAATCGTTAAAGTTTTGCGCAAATATTTCACTCATTCGAAGGAAAAATCTCAAAATATTCAAAAAACTTTAGTACCTAATTTTTTGAATTTTCCCTCACTTGTGACGTTATAGTAATGAAGTGGTCACTGGAACCGGCCCAACTGCTGCGAATAATTGAAACAAATTCATTAGCAATTTCCTTCGTGTGGGACGAATTTGGTGGTGCGTGTGGTTAAAAAGTGGGTGGGCATAAAATTTACATAGGCATGTAAATATGTGCGGCCTACGAAAATCACACAACAACATAAAGAGAGCAAAGTAGCAAAATGACAATGAGCTCATTATAACGCAACAACCGCTACGAGCAGAGCAGCGGTATGTATTGTGGAATAGCGCGTAAAGAGGCGCAGTGGCAACCATGGCTGCCGCAACTTTGGAAACAAAAGAAAGCAACAGGGTCAATTGTCAGACAGCCGGCACTGAAGGATTCGCATCCACAACAGTCCGTTGGAGACGTTCAACGAAAACAGTCGATTATGGCGGAGAATAAAATGCTCAGCGAAAATAAAAAATAAACAAACAAAAATTGTGGAAACGAGCGCAATAAACAGCACACACCAGAATTAGTGGTCCAGCAAGTCAAAGAAGTGATAAGTTAAAATACATTAGGAAATTAATTTAATTGCCGTGTCCGTGATTGAAATCCGTAATAGCTATTAATTAAGTTGGCTCGGCGTGGCGGAATAAAAATTCTTGTCAAGGTGGGGATTTGTGTGAATCCATTAGATTTATTCCTTTAGTTTATGGCGAAGATAATTAAATATTAAGTGATTGAAGCGAGTTACAACTACAAATATTCATTTGCATATGCGCGTGAAGTAGATATACATACATAGATATGTGTATGTGTGTGTTTTAATATACACCTGGAGTGAAATATTGAACTCTACTTAATTAGTGGTGACAATTTTAATGGTTTATTTAAATAAAAAATAAAAAAATAAAACAATCTTCGTACTTAGTGAAGTAAATCCGAATTAAATGCCTACTTTCATGCATTTGAAAAGATATTTGGTATGCAAATCTTCGAGTATTTGTTGCTCCATACTGGGACTAGTAGATGCATTTGAATAGGAACTGTAAGTATATTTATTAAATTTGTTAATTTCTTATTATATATTATTTTTATAAATATAGAAATTAGCATCATCGTAAGCTTTCACTTTTATGCAAATGTCAAAACAGTTGTTGATATTGCCTAGGGTGGTCCATGTACAGTACCACATATTCGTATCAACCCACTCTTGATTTTAGCTTTGCTACCTTCTCTCCCTTTTCTCAATGCATTGCTCACACAACTTCTAACTCATATTGTTTGTCAAACTAACGGAAATTTAGATTGCATGCAAAATCCAAGTTTCCTTGTTGTTGTTATACCTACAAGGTGAAGTCCAAAATAAAAAAAGACTGAGCTAAAATAGAAACGGCAGGAACTTTGTTCTGATCACTTCGAGTTTATTTATTCAAAATGGCCACCTCTGGTCCCGATACACTGTTTTGCGCGATCTAAAAGCTTTTCGAAAGAGTGTTTCAGGTCATTGACCGGTATGTCCTTCAGGATGTCAGTACAAGCCTATTGGATGGCCTCTACCGACGCAAAACGTTTGCATTTCATGGCCAAATGCAATTTTTCGAACAGGTAGAAGTCACAGGGAGTCATATCAGGCGAATACGGTGAACGATTGAAAAAATGCGATTTCTGTTCAATAAATCAGTCAGAGTGGATCGATGGGATGAGCAATTTTTGGCCCTAATTAAAAAGATGGCGCCATTAACCGGTTTAGGAGGCCAAAATGTTGTTGTTTTTCGAGAATTTTTTGAACAAAGAAGGAATAATCAGAAATTGTTTAAGTTTAGAGGATATTTTATTTATATTTTTAGGTACACTTTTAAATTTTTTTGAAGCTATTTCCGCGGGAGATAGTGGCGTTAGAGCGTGCTGTCCATGGACGATCGCCATCCGAGTGTCTTGCTGCTGGGAGTTCTTGAAGTTGCAATTTTTCTCTGAAATCAACAGCATTTTTTTTTTATTAACAACATATAATATTTCCTAAGAATATGAACCTAATTGTGGTAAAAAAATATTGAAAAAATATATATTTTTAATGATGGCCCGAAGAGAATAATCCATCGGATTCGCGTCTTGTGAATTTGAGAGCCATTGGGTGGATGTTACGAAGTTCGAAACGTTGCTCACTCGAGCTTGGTGAGACGGTGCCAAGTCCTGTTGAAACGTCCATGGTCTGCCACCGACATGTTTGTTTGCCCACGGCTTCAAAGCAACCTCCAGAATACTTCCCCGATAATATTTCGCATTTACCTTGACACCAGGCTCGAGGAAAACGAGTTATGGTGCGACAAACAATCGAGCTCACGAACATCGCTGGTTGTGATTTCCCAGCCAAATATAATGGAATTACACTATTACGTTTGAAATCCATCACAAAATCCAAATCCGCAAAATGCTTGCGCTAGCTTGTAAACAATACTCTGGACTGTCAACTGCCAACTAACAGACAGCTGATGCCCGTGCAGCAGCGCGAGCGGTCTGAAGGTCAATAATATTCCTTCGAGGGGCTTAAATTGTTGATGGATTGTTCAATTGACAGCCACAAAAGATCATTTGCCATGTCTCTGCAGTGCTCACCGTTGACCGAAGTGGCGTTTCCAGTAGCAAGAAAAATTGGCCGATATTGCCACCGCTTAAATATCCGCCCCGAATTGCCTCTTGACGATCTCGTGCTGGTTTTCCGATCTCCAAATGCGGAGTTTTGATTGTTAACATAGTCGCAGAGATGAAAGAAAATGCGCTCCGCTAGAAAGGACGACTTCAAATTATTTTCAATAAATGCATTGTTTGGGTATTGCAGTATTTCGCAACGCCATCCAAGCTAAAGCGATGCACTTCATTCTTCTAGGTATTATTGCACTGAGTTTCTGCCAGGGAAGGAGCTCTTCCTGTCAAAATAGCATATGATTAAAAAAAAAACCCACACACACAGGGGTGGCCCAACCCTTTATTGAGTTTTATTGCCACTGGCGTTGCTTAGTATCGATATTAGCCGATATTTTATATATCAAGTACTCAGAAAGAAAAGTCGCCGCAATTCTTGTCAATTGCTTTTGCAAATATCCATATACATGCGAGTGAAAAAATAAGGCTGAAGATGAAGGGTTGGATGGATGATAAAGAGACGGAACAGTATGAAAATATTTTATGTGACGAGTTTTACTGCAATAAGTGACGAATTATTTGAACAATCAAATAGTACATGAGGTATGTGCCATTGGAAGCTACAGCTTTACTTTATCTTTCAAACAGCATACAGATTCCTCTGACGAAAAATTCAAATCCTTTTGACTTAATCCATTCATTGAGCCAGTTCGCGATGCTTTCGTAAGAAGTGAACCACTCTCCAATAAGGGCTGATTGCATTGATCGGAACAGATGATAATCCGAATGTGCAATATCTGGGGAATACGGCGTGTGGGGCAAGATTTCCCAATTTAGTCACTCTAAATACACTCTGGACCGATTGGCCTGGCGTTGTCATGCAGCAAACCCAGTTTGTCATGTCTACCGTCCCATTCCGGCCGCTTTTCTTTGAGAGCTCGATTCAAACGCATTGGCTGCAGTCGGTAACGATCGCCAATGATGGTGTCAGATAGTTTAAGGAGTTCATAATAGATGACATCCTTCTGATCCCAACAGGTGCACAACATAACCTTTGAAGCATGAATATTTTTTTTCGCTGTTGATGGACATGGGTCACCTGGCAGGCTCCAACTTTTTCGACGCTTAGGGTTATCATAATAGATCCATTTTTCATCGCTAGTGACGATGCGATGCAGAGAACCTTTTCTGCCGTTCAAAAAGCCTCTCACACGTCACCAGACGTCTCTCGATATCCCTCAACTTCAATTGATGTGGCACCTGCCACCAGTTACCTACTTTCTGGACTATTCCCATCGCGTGCAAACGTTTACTGACGGTTGATCTGTCAACATCGAACTCTTTATACATATTATCAAGTGTTCGACGTGCGTCTTCTTCCGATAATTGTTGTAGTTGAGTATCTTCGACTTTTTTCGGTGCCTCTTCGCGATTTTTATCACTCACGTCGAAATTGCCATCTTGGAAGCGTCGAAACCACTCTTTTCAAGTTGTATTTGACGAAGCGTGATTACGGTAAATATTGATCAAAATACGACACGTTTCAGCTGCACTTTTCTTTAAAAGGTAATAATGAAGCATGACTTCCCGCAAATGTTTTTTTTTCGGGACGAACGTAGACATTTTTGACGTCAGATCAAAAAGGATCTTTACGCTTCAAACGAATGCCAACTACTGCGATCGAGACCTCACATATACACCTTCAAATCACCAGTATATTATTAGAGCGTACACAAAAATAGTATCGGCAGAAAGACCTCTTTTACGAGGGCGGAAACTTATTGCCATACCCAATATATTTTTTTCAGATTTGATATAATTTTTTACTAAAAAAAATTGATTTTGAGTGATCGAAATCTTTATTTGTACCTTCATAATTTTTGCTATTAAGTGGAAAAGTATATATCCGTCAAGTGGTCAATTAAGGAAAAAACCAAAATTTGTGTCCTTTGATACATTTGACCTCAAAAGGATTTTCATATATCTACGTATACCTATCTCTACATCAGCGCTACCTAGTGAATCCAAATAGACTCTTAATAAACTGGTAAAAATACATCACAATCGATTTAACGGTTTATAACAAACATTCTCACTATTTTAGTAGTAAGTTTCGATTTTTATTTTCAATACTCATCATACGTACATTCACATTTACATCCATACTTGTACATGAGTATCCGTGCATGTCTGTGTTTGTTTGTGATGGAGGCAGGTAGCTGTTGCCCACGGCTTTCATGAGCAGCATTAAATTGCAGCCAAATTTTATACTTAAATTGTTTTATATACACACATACATATATACATCTGTATATACATAGCTTGATGTTTATCATCTGGAAGCCACTAGCATGGAAATATAATATATTGTATATGTGTACGTACATTAGGCTGGGGCAATTGGTATGTAATAATTTTTCTCGCCTTTGTTTTTAGCACGTTCGGGTTCTACATGAAATTTTAAGAAAAAGTGTTCAGTGGAGTAGAGAGATAAATCAAATTTCAAACACCCTAAGTTATAAAAAGAAGTTGTCTTTAATTAATACGAAAATTAAGAGGGAGTTATGCAATGAACATAGAAAGTGGAAAAAATACACCACCTGTTTTTTAAATTCAAAATGAATTGTAAATAAGTTGTTAATTGTAAGCAAAAACAAAAACAAAAACAGCCATGGTTAGAAAAACATGTTAAAAATTAATTTTCAATTTACATATACAAGGCCTATGCCAAAGATCAACTTTTTGAGCTACAAAAATTATTTGGTGCTGTTTGCGAAAACGGAATTCGGAGAAAACGATTCAATCAGGGGTTTCAAGGGCTGTATAACCACTCGGATATTATCACGACAATAAAGTTTACCAGTCTACGATGAGTTGGCCGCCTTATAAGAGCAAACGAAGCGTACGCACCGAAGAAAATTTTACTGGATTCGGACTGAATAAATGGAGGCAAAGTCAGACCAAAACTTCGATGGTTGGATGGCCTAGATCAGGATACCGAGCTATTTTGGTATACGTTGTTGGTGAACTAAAGCGGGAGACCAATTGAATTGGAGGCAAATGTTACAGCAGACTCGGACTGGGTTGTTGAGCTCACAATGATGACGATGACCCAAAAAATTGCATACATTTCATTAACTTTTCCTATTACAACATTAAAAAAATACACAGAAAAATGTCTTCACAACGCCATCCTGGGGTTCTCTAAATAAGAAATAGATATCAAAAATAACTGCAACGTTCTGAAAATTTCCAAGCACAAGTTTGTATTATGAACAAATTAACATTCGTAATACTTTAGGTTAGGCAGCCGCCGTGGCCAAATGGATTGGAGCGTGACTAACATTCGGAGTATGTAGGTTCGGGTCTCCGTGCGAGAAACACGAAAATGAAGAGAAAGTTTTTTCTAAAACCTCCGAGCATAGTTCTGCCATTAAAAAGCTCCTCTTTAAAAATAACTGCAGTTCGGAGTCGGCTTAAAACTGTATTTTCTTCCATTTGTGGAACAACATCAAGACATACGCCACAAATAGGAGCAGAAACTCGACCAAATACCTAATAGAAATGTATGCGCCAATTATTTATTTATTTTAGGCTAAGGTGGTTACCACGCTCCATAAGATTGTAGAGGGAGCCAACTTAGGCTTATAGGCATATTGTGATACCAATAGTTTAGACTCAAGTTACCCCTCTACTTCCCAACATGGTGAAACTACTTCATCTGTACCTAAAATGCTTTGGATGCTAGACATCCAAAGTAGTAAGACCCTAGCGATATCGCATTCTTGAAAGAGCGGCGCAGTTACAGAAGAAGTGTTCAAAGATCTTCATCTTTTACTCGCTTATGCAGCTACGACAGAAACCCTATATGTTCCCGTTTGGCCCAGTACTAATGATGAGGGATCCAGTTCTGTGCTTATTCCTTCTAAGCCAGATGTCTTTAGTTACCATACAAGTGGGCTCCGTGTTCCATCTACAGTTGGCTTGTGCGAAGTAGAACGATCTGCTTCGGAGCTTGCTTGAATATAAAGATATGCCAACATATTGAGCAGCGTTGACCGATTTAAGATCAGTTTCTCTCCTAGCCACCTCGTACGCAATGGAATTTTCGGAGATGCTTGTGTGTTCAGGAGCCCAGACAACGTTCGTGGTGTACCGCTTAGTCAGCTCATTTAGAATATCAGCTCGCCCCTGAAAGAACCGCCAGGTGACGCTTTAAGTCAACTTATTTGAGTTCTGTTCCTTTGTTAGGTTGCTACGTCTGTGATTAAGATTTCTACCAAAATTTAATCGCTATTGCTTAACAATTGTAAAAGTTACGTCGTCTTGAGTAAATCGACCTCTGCACGTGTTTTCGATTTTTTATACTTTTAGAAATGGATTTGGATTTGCCAAAACGAGTTTGTATTAAATGTTGCTTTAAAAATGGATTCAATGGTGCGAACATCTTAGAAATGTCTAGAAACTGTCGTCATTATCCGTGAATTTTTGACCAAGAACGAAACAAATTCCATTCAACAGCCATCGAGTTCGCCTGATTTGGCTCCATGCGATTTTTTCTGTTAGTTAAAAAACCACCATGCGGAACGCATTTTAGCAGCCGTAAGGAAGTAATGGACAATCGAGGACGGCTCTGATCGCTATACTGAAATCAGAGTTTTATGTTTTGAGAGCTGCACCAAACGTTGGCATAATAACGCTGCAGTTGATGGGGAGTATTTCGAAGGCGATAATATCACTTTTGTGGAATGAACTCATATTTTGAATTTTCTGAATATATTCCAGGAACTTTTGGATCAAGCTGGTAGATGCTTGCTATATATGATTGCTACTTCGGAATAAGTATTAATGCGCTGTAAAAATTTTACAACAGCTTGACTATTCCAGTTGGTAGTGATCAGTTTTGATGCAACATACGAGTTCCGCACCCACAACGCAGCCCTTTGTAAAGGGTTTTTCAATTGGCGCGGGTCGATTTTGGCGCCCTGTGGCAGCCATTTTGTTTTGGTGACATCTGTCAAATCTTTTGTTTATTATTCAGTTGTTTATGCCAAATCATCATGGCAAGTTACTCGATTGAACAGCACGTTCAAATGATAAAACTTTATTATCAAAATGAGTGTTCATTAACGCAAACGTTGGGCGCATTGCGACCATTTTTCGGTAGACGTGGTGGCCCTTCAAAGTCGACTCTTCAACGTTTGGTGGCCAAATTTGAGACGACCGGGTCAGTAAACAATTAGCCAACACCTGTACGTCCAAGGAACGCAAGATCAGCCGAGAACATTGCCGCGGTCCGTGAAAGTGTACAGCAGAACCCGAGGCAGTCTATTCCTCGCCGTGCACAAGAGCTTGGCCTTTCGCAGACTTAAACTTGGCGAATTTTGCGACGGGACTTGGGCCTACACCCGTACAAGATCCAACTGACCCAGGAGCTCAAAGTTGATGACCATAGACAACGCCGTTTGTTCATTGACTGGGCCTCGAATCGTTTGGAAGAGAACCCCAGTTTTGGACGAAAATTCATCTTTAGTGACGAGGCTCATGTTTGGATGAATGGCTCTGTTAACAAACTAAATTGCCGTATATAGGACGACACCAATCCACACCCGGTTCACCAGGTGATAATGCATCCTCAAAAAGTTGCCGTTTGGTGTGGATTTTGGGCCGGCGGCGTCATTGGTCCGTACTTTTTTGAAAACGACGTTGGTGAGGCGGTCACTGTCAACAGCGAGCGCTACAAAACGATGATAAGCAATATCTTATGGCCCATATTGAACCATATGGACCTAGACGACATGTGGTTCCAGCAGGACGGCGCTACGTGTCACACAGCAAACGCCACGATTGACGATTTCAGCATCTACCCGCCCTTATTGAAAAACCCTTTAACTATAAACTCAACTTGCCGTAGACTTAAGGGTAGCCATTGGCCACCACGGATAAGAACGGCTCGGTTAGAATCTGGATCTGCAAGGAACGATGTCAAAAAAAAATGTATCCGCCCTAATGCACATACAAACGTATTTATGCACATCTGTTTGGCGAATTCATGCGTGATATGTATCTAGGCTATATGGCCTATTGGCGCTAAAATAATGCTAAAATGCTCGTCATTAGTCGTCATAAGCAACAGAGATTTTTTCTTCATACATTTTTAGAAAATAAATTCGTGTTGTGAATAGGTGAAGATATAATGAATGTGTAATAATAAAAAATATTTGTACTATTTATGCATTGAGTCGATGTGTTCAGCGCTGAACGCATCAGTGTTCTTTGTTTGTTAAGAGCAGCAATGCACCTGCGCCTATGTTCTTATGTTTGTATGTATGTATGTATGTACGCATCTAAAATGTGCTCGTAATTTGCTTTAATGAAGCATTACATTTCTTTGCAATTTGGGATGAAAAAAATTTTTCATGCGAAATATCATTTTCAACTTTTTATACTCTAAGCAATTAAAATTACCTGCATTAATTAGTCTGCTCATTTTTTCTCGGAAAAAAACTGCATAAAAATATTTACGTCTATATTTAAACAATCTTTTATTTTTCCACATAGTCTTCTTCTAGGCTTATGAGTCAAACCACGTCAAGTGGGCCCCGAATTTTCCATCAAATTCTCGATTTTAAAATCAAATGCATTTTTGGATAGAGAATTTGTCACATAATAATTGCTGTGAATAGTTTTTTTTATTTCGCTTCTTGTTTAAGTTATTAACAATTGAATTTTTTTGCATGATATTCTTGTAAAATCAATATCTCAGAAACTGCAATTGATAATTTGATGAAATTTATTTCGGTTACCGAAAAATGTTTACTCTACCGATTTAACGTTCAAAGACTGTGTATTTGTTGAAGCAATAAGTTTTAACAATAATTTTTATCAAAAATTGCAATTATTTTTGCGTTCTTCACGCTCTAAATGGACAATATTACAGTCAGATTAAGCGCACAATGCTCACCTTTAATAATCTGTAAAAAAAACTTTGTTCATCCAATCCGTTCTGAAGATATCGAATTTTTTGTGAGTCGAGGCACTACGCACGAAAACGAACTTGCATGAACATGGCTGTGCAGAGTCGTATCCGTTCTGAAGATATCGATTTTTTTGTGCAACGCGACGCGCTTCACAGTTGGCCTTGCATTGTCCCATGGGATCATACGCTAAAACGTATAGCACTTAAAAAAGACATACAAAAGGATTAAGGATTCAAAAATGAGGTGTTTCATTACTAGAATTTTTATTACATACATCAATATCTACATGAAAACATACAAAATTTAATTAGTAATAATAGTCTCGAAACAAGATGTGTCCTCGGAGAAGATTTTACTTCGAATCTTTTTGTTACTTGCAGGTTCGAAGTGATGAAATTGCCGCGTTTTTTTGATAGCTATTGCCTCATTGAAGCGTTTGGAAATTTTTTTTTCATGTGCATCATGATATTTTTGCGAACAAAAAACAAAATCTATCGATTTAAACGCACCTTTGGCCCACTCGAAAAGAGCTTTAGCATCGCGAATATGATTTCCAGCAACACACTGCATACTTGCTTTTCGAGCTAGTCTTTTAACTGCTCCGCCGACCCCATCCCAAGCTCCCTTGCCATGGGAAGTCGCGAAGAAATTCCATTCAGCTTCGATTCCGAAATCTTTTTTGTGGTAATATAGGTTCAAAAAGTTAGATTTATTCTTGTACTGCGATGCAGCTCCATCAGATAAATAAGAGAACTTTTTTATATTTCTGGATCCAAATTTGCTTTTAAGATATTTAACAAGTCTTGTGTTGAATAAGTGAACCGAACTTGTATCGTGGGTTAGTTTTTCAGAAATGATGACAAGGCTTAAATGATGCTGTTTACCATCGATACAATAGTAAATTACATATGGATGAATGGTAACTTGAGTATTTGACCAGTGATGAGCTTGGATCGCATCTTACACTTGAATTGTGTAGTTTTCTGCAAAATCTAACGTGACAACGAATTCCCCCATCACTTGCAGTATTTTTCTTTTCAACAAAGTAAGCTGCTTGGGCTTTTGATAAAAAGTCATGCTTTAACACGGATGCTAGATCTTCGCTTAACTTTTTCAAAAACTCAGCTATCTTATCCGTCGTTTGTAATATACTATATCACAACTGCAAAAAAAGTGTACAAGAAATTGCACTGCTAATTCATTTAAAATTTTTTAGTTACCGATCAGTGTTGATCCATTGAGTAAACGTGACTTCTTCAACGTTATTTTTAGTCAATATTTCTTGCAGTTCATCAATGATCGGGGCCACTCCAGAACATTTTTTACATTCCCCAAAATAACAAACTGACGTTGATATTTTGCACACAGCACGCTTTATGTAATCGCCCATAGATTCTTTAAAGGCGATCTTACGTGTGCAAAGTTCTTGCTTGATTCCATATATTTTTAGAGCCACATTTTGATGTATTTTGCAAACACATATGTACATTGTGCGTGCCGTTTTGGTCTGCAAGAATACATTGATGGGGTCTGAGGTATCGAAATCTTGATAAACCAATCTGAATGTCAGGATACTCTATTTTAAAGTGTTCATATAAATCCACCAAATTGTAAAGTAACAGTCTCTTCTGCGGTTTCAATTTCTTTCCATTTTCATAAACAGTTACACAATCTTTCATTCCAGGTAACAACCTGCTGCAATAGTCTGATAAATAGAAAGCTTTAACTTTTTCAATAGTCGAGCTCGGAATACGTTTTCCACGCTTCTTATCAGGCACAGATCCAACCCCCCTTTTCTTTTTCAATTGTTTGGCTTTTGATGCCATCCTTTTCGAAATACTAAATGTTTCACGCATTTGTTTCGATGTTACCTCATCTGGTACCGTTGTTAAAATTTGAATTTTATCATTTGTATTTTTTTTCTGACGTAAAGCAGACTTTATATTCTCCACAAATGCTGAATTCAATTTTTTTTTCCTTGTTGAATATTAACTCTCGCGGTATTTATTTTTTTCGTTGATGATTTCTACTATTATCTCTGTGACATTCATATCACTTAATTTTGAAAAACGTCGTTTTTTTATTGGCGGTTCACCAAGTTCCTGTAAAATATTGTTCACCTTTTCTAATTTTAGGTTATTCTGAATTTCCTGGTTTTCAAAATTAGCTTCACTATCCGAACATTCTTCTGCATCACAGGAATCTTCAGACTCATCGTTTTCTGCTCCTTGGCCAGCACTAGAAAAAATTAATCAAAATTTTCTGTCACAAATTTTGAGAACTAATTGACTTTATTTGCCTAAATAATAACTATTCAATGCACAATATATGTATATAAATATCAAGATTATACCCACTGTGGACTTGGACGTATATACGCTGCACTTTCAGTAACACTTCCATCTCTATATATCTTCATACGACATGATTTGTAAATGTATTTACCGATATATTGCTTGAATTTTACATCCCAGTGAGCGGTTATTTGGAATAAATTATGACGTACGTAATTATGACCTTTTTTCCCCAACGGATTGCAACACTCATCAGGTCGAACCATTTTCATAACAATACATAATAATTTTTTTCTAACCTCAAAGCACAGACAGCATACTACTAATCACAGCACACTGACACTAGAAGTTGCGGCGACTGTACGACTCTGCAAAGCCATGTTCATGCAAGTTCGTTTTCGTGCGTAGTGCCTCGACTCACAAAAAATTCGATATCTTCAGAACGGATTGGATGAACAAAGTTTTTTTTACAGATTATTAAAGGTGAGCATTGTGCGCTTAATCTGACTGTAATATTGTCCATTTAGAGCGTGAAGAACGCAAAAATAATTGCGATTTTTGATAAAAATTATTGTTAAAACTTATTGCTTCAACAAATACACAGTCTTTGAACGTTAAATCGGTAGAGTAAACATTTTTCGGTAACCGAAATAAATTTCATCAAATTATCAATTGTAGTTTCTGAGATATTGATTTTACAAGAATATCATGCAAAAAAATTCAATTGTTAATAACTTAAACAAGAAGCGAAATAAAAAAAAACTATTCACAGCAATTATTATGTGACAAATTCTCTATCCAAAAATGCATTTGATTTTAAAATCGAGAATTTGATGGAAAATTCGGGGCCCACTTTACGTCGTTTGACTCTTATACATTTCATTCAACGCTGTTTTTTACCATAGTTTGTTGACCGCCTCTGAATTATAGGATTTGTTCAAATCTTAAAAATAGCCATTCGTTTCTGCCAACACCTTTACGTTTGAATAAAATCTTTTTCCCGCCAGTTATTTTTTCAATGGGGAACAAATTGTAGTCCGAGGAACTCAATGGAGTTCTGGAGCTTGGATTATAAGAGGGATGTGAAACGAGTTGGAACTCTATTTCCATTAATTTTGCGATCACAACTGCTGAGGCGTGAGTTGATGCGTTGTCGTGATGGAAAGGGAAAATCACTCGACTTTCTCGTTTCAAAGGAAAGGGCAAACACAAAGAAATAAACCGATCTGTATGAAACTTGGTGTGTGTTCTTCCAAGAGAGGCTACTAACTAAACATAACCTTGATACGCGCCAGTAATGCCATCTCGCTGACTTTGCACATACTTTTCAAATACCCCTCCTAATTGATCAGTTAATTGTTTTTTTGTTTTGTCTTATTCAAAATAAACTTTTTTCATATAAAACCAGCAGTCTAGTAGAAATTATTTATTTCTTGGAAGTTAATTTGAATAATAGCGATTTTAAGAGAAAGGTTACAATTTTTTAGGGTTTCAAATAAACATTCATCGATTACTTTGCACAGCCATTAATACTTCACTAAAAGTGCCCCTTTTTGTCTTATTCTTAGTGAAACATTAAAACTGTGGGGTAAGCGGCTGAGAACATAATTTTGGGGGATAAACACTTCCAACTCGAAGGCAACAAAACACTGCCTTGGTTTTATTAGGGTGGTGTCCTACGGTCCATCTAACAATCGATATTTTGCACATTTAAATCGGTAGTCATGTTACGAACCATTTTGGCGCTGGAAATTGTCCACCTTAGTGCAGCAATTTGATCTCATCTTGCTAATAAATAAATATACAAATTTTAGTTCACCACAAAAAATTGAGTTTTATTTCTTACTAGCTTATACCCGTGAGTTTCATGTTTGGATTCTATCAAGAAGTATGCAATGTAAATAAATAAAACAACTTTAACTATTTTAAGTCAGTTAAGGTATTATTTAAAACGATCGGATATACGACATTTTTTGTTATATTATTTTGAGTATAAATAAAAAGGTTTTTCGGTGCGCCAACTCTGGAGCAGACTACATATAATTGGCCATGGGTAAAACACGAGTTGGTTAGATTGCTGGACTGTTTACTTACCGATAAAGCTTTACCAATAAGAGAATGCATTCAATTCAGCAATACCTCTACCGTTGATATTATAAATTCGTTTCTATATCAAATGGTCTAACCCCCATTTTTCTCTAAGCTCATATTTTTTCTAGGAGTACTAAATATTATACTAACTTCATTAAACTTTTTACCAATTTTTGCTATTTTCCGATAAATGCGTCCAGTGATATGCAGTATGAAAAATCCCATTTGTATAGGAGGTGTCACGCCCCATTTCTAGTTATCACCAGTTTTCATGCAGGTGTTAGGTATTAACCTCATATAATCTCTTACCAAATTTCAGTTGTCTAGCCCAAATACTTCCGGAGATATGGACAATGAAAAATTGCATTTATATGGGAGGTGCCAAGCCCCCTTTTTCGTTTTTCTCAGTTTTCTTGGAGGTGTTAGGGATTAATCTCATATAACCCCTTCCCAAATTTCATTGGTCTAGCCTAAATACTTCCAGAAATACGGACTGTTAAAAATTCCATTTGTATGGGAGGTGCCACGCGCGCTATATATATCAAAATATTTTTTAGTCCATGACCATCCCGGTAAGGTATCCAGTTCGTGTTTCAAATTTGGTTACGATCGGTTTATGCGTTTAGGACGCAAGTCGATCTATAGATACATACATAATTTGAATTTTATATATATAGATTATTATTATTGATTGACTGTTTGTGCACTGTGACCTCAATAGATTTATTGTGCAGCTATGTAGCCTACTCGAACAGTTTTAAGCTATTAATAAATCCTAAAACTGCTGTAGGCTTAATTTCTACGAGGAGGTTCGGATTTATAGCCCCATTTCACAGGTAATTTAATCTGCGTCGTGCCACTGCTGGGCAGTCGCATAGAACGTGTTCTGCCGTTGTGCCTCTTTGCAGAGTCTACAGGAATCGTTTTCTATCACATCTATCTTTTTCATGTGATAATTAAGTTTACTGTGTCGTGTTAGTAGTTCAGTCTAAAGTTTTATGTCATTTCTGCTTAGATTGAGGATTGCTTCTGCCTTTATCCATTCTGAAGCTATAAGTCTTTTCGATTGCCGCATGCCCGATTGAGCTCTCCAGTGATCGATTAGGCCTCGTTGTTCCTGCTCACGTAGAAAGGGACTTTTGAAGCTTTTAGAAAGGTTCAGGACCTATGAAAGGAGTGTTTGCCCCCTTTTTTGCCAAACTGTCCGCAATTTCATTCCCTTCCTGTCCCTCATGTCTCGGAACCCACATCAAGGTAACAAAGTTTCTTGATGCTAGGGTGTTGAGGATTTTAAAATATTCCCAGACCAACCTTGATTGGAATGAGAAGCGATTTTAGAGCTGCTTGACTGTCAGAGAGAATGTTTATATTGGCACCGCGCGTGTCACTCCGTATATATTTGAGTTTTATTCATTCTGTATCTTATTCAAAGATAGGCTTGCATTTGAACCAGCCTAGACACAATGTGAACTAAGCTTTTTTCATGAAGAGTTACTCCATTTTAGCAACATCATAAGCGACGAAATATGATAACCAATCGCATGCCAAAGAGTAAATTACTAGATGTTTTTAGCCTAAAAGTCTAGGCGAAAACTAAAGGCTTAGTAATAAGATATCCTAAGCCTTGGTTATGCTTAGGCGATAGTGCATCTTAGTTGAAAGTTTCTGCAAGCCAAAAAAATAAAATATGTAAAATAGCAAACTTATAGCTAAAGGAACATACGGGGTAATGAGATAGCGGATGAGCTAGCAAGAGAAGGTTCCACACTAGAAATAGCAGAGGCGGTGGCGGTGGCAGTCTCCACCCCACTCAACACATTAAAAGCATCCATTGCTTCACACTATCATGCTTTAGCCGAAAGAAGATGGAAACAACTAACTACATGCATTACAACAAAAAACACATGACCGTCATATTTACAAAATCCAGAGGACGAATGATCTGTTAGGATGCTCTCGGCCAAACATCTCACACATCACTGCTACCCTTACAGGCCATTGAAAAGTAGGGGTTCATGCAGACAGACTCAACCTCCCCTTCAATCCCATCTGTAGAAGCTGTCAAGCGGAAGGGGCGAAGAAAAGTCTTTTCCACTACTTATGTGAATGTTCAGGGCTAGCTAAGGTGCGACTTTGCTCCTTCGGCAAGCCTTTCTTGCAGCAAATTTGCTGCTTTACTTGGACCTCACGAAATGGATCTGACTTAAAAAAAAAAACAAAAAAAAAAAAACAAACAACATCATACGAGGACGGTGGTAGTAAAACGGTGCTGGCCACTAATTAGTACTCAGCCACTTCAACAACAGTAACATAGGTATTAATTGTTTTTGTTTTTAATAGTACGAGTATAATTTTTTGTACCATTTTGATACTATCAGATGGATACCTGGTTAGGATTATTACAACCAATGGCGGATCTGGAGATGATGCTAGTCGAAGACTTCAGATAGCAACACAGATTTTTGGGCGACTAAAACCAGTTGAGAGAATCTCCTTTTTTCCAGAGATGTAATAAAAAGTGCGGGTTTTTATCATAAAGTATTTGGGACGCATTTACTGTCCAGCAGTCGTTAGGAATAACAGACTATGGGAGATAACTCAACAAGATGCTATTAACGTTGCAGTTAGGAGAAGGAAGGCGATGGATTGGTCACGTCCTGCGTAGACCGTAACGCAAATAGCCATCGAATGGAAATCACAGGGCAGCCGTAGGCCAGTACGCCAAGCACATACCTGAACAAGGCAAATCGAGCTCACAATTGCAGCCCGAAACAAGACCTGAAGAGAGATATAATGCCTAACTTTAGATAGAGAAAAGTTAAATACTTTTATAACGGCTCTATATTCCTTGTAGGCATAATGGGAAAATATATACATATCAGATGGATATTAACTGCTAACTACAGAATTCATTTTCTAGTTGGGATATTCTGCTTATGATTTTGATATAAATTTATACATAGGAGCTGATTTAAAATGTTGAGTTAATTTTCTTAATTTTTTTTTTCTCTTTGCCTACTAGACGCTAAAACTTTACTTGTACGAGATATTAATAAAAGAATAATAAAAGGGTCATTGACTTGCCACACACTTGTTTAACGCCACTTGCCACACAATATTAGTTTAACGCTCACGATACCCTTAGGCGATTGAGGCACATAAAATAAAGAAAGGCGAACACGAATGAGCTATTTGTGGAACAACATCAAGACGCTCGCCACAAATAGGAGGAGGAGCTCAGCCAAACACCCAAAAAAGGGGTGTAGGCGCCAATTATCTATACTATAAAGGTGAATGTCTGTACGTTGTCCGCGCATCACTACGAAACGACGACACCAAATGACGTATACATTTTTATACATTCATATTTTCACCCAATTAAGGTTATAGGCATGTTTTTATGATGGAACTCCCTTCCTACAACCCCCAGGCCGCGCCAACACTCTCATTCGTCACTAATAGTCGAATATTTGCTCAAATATATTCTGAACAACCTTAGTTTTTCCACCACCAGTTTTTCCTATTTCCCACTATTTATAGCACACTCTAGACTTCATAATCCGCAGAAGCTGTTCAACTATGACCCAAATGCAAAGTTCAAAAACGGTTTGAGATAGAAAATTAATAAAAATAATTTTGCTTGATATTTTTCTGATTGGTTGTTTTGATTTTATTCAACGAGGCATAGGAACGGATGCCGGGTATTGTAATATTGTATTATGGTTATTAATAAAAAATTATTTTCTATGAAATTATTGTTTGTAATTCTTTTATATTCATATCCTAAATCCCTGAAAACTACTCCTATGCGAGCGGGGCCGCGGGTTAAAGCTAGTATATACGAGTATATAAACACGAATGAGATACAATTGTGCTTGGCTTATAGAGTGCCTTAAGATTGAAATTAGAATCGAGTTGGGAATATGAAAGTTGCCTTTTATATTTTACGCCCAATAATAAAAACACAGTAAAATAATGATGAAAATGGCTTTATTGTTTTTCAAAATATTTTCTTTGGGAGTCAATACATTTAGACGTTATCTGAGACCAATTTCGAAAGCAAGTTTCCCACTCAAAAGTAGATATCTCCGAAACGAGCTGTTTTAAGGCTCCAAAGGCTTGTTAAGGCGTTGAAAGACATTGAAAAATGTTGATCTCGCATTTTATGTTCGAAATTCGGTAACAAAAAGAAGTCACTAGGTGCCAAGTCAGTGCTGTAAGGTGGATGACCCATTATTTCGACCTTTTTAATGGTCGCATACCCTTGGTGAAAGATGATTCGTCTTTGACGAATTCTCTTAAATGTTCACTTCTGATTTTATTCGGTGTTCGGGGACAGAAAGAAATCACGAGATGCCAAATCAGAGCTATTCAGCTGACAACTCATAAACTCGATCTTTTGAGAACTCAAAAACTCTGATACGTGAGAGCTCATATTAGTCCGGGAGCCAGAGGTAATTTTGACCTCATCATTTCATGCCGACTGATTTTAATACTGAAGGCAGACGCCATCGAATGGATGACGAAACCAACCGTCAGCTGGTTCAGTAGCCGTTGGTTACGTGCGTGGGATGCTGCTACTAAATGTCAACAATACATGGAAAAAATTTCAGCCGGTATAAAATGAGTTGGTAGAAATTTTTTTTCGACACGTTTCGCAGCATCCCACAATCACACCCACCGCGGGTGCGCCAGCTGACGTTCACTTTCGTTATTCATGAAAGCTAAATCACAAGTATAGTTAAGAATTTAACGGTATAAAAACGCAGTTCAAAATCGACCCCTGGCTCCCGGACTATATTGTCTTGGCGAAGGATTACTCGGATTCAGCTGTTGGTTTTCCCTAATTCTCTGAAAACTTCAGGCAAACAAATGGTTGTGTCCCGCTCAAAATTGATTGTGTTAAGTTTCTCTAGTGGTATAGTTGCAATATGAACGGATTTTGCGAACACTTCCAGAAGAGACGACCATTCGCTTTGAGTTGCTTCTTCCGTGTAACAACTTTTTTGGTGTTAACCTCGTCTTGAAACATCTATGCCCTCGATTGCTGGTTTGTTTAGCTCATATGCATATATTTGAGAAATGTTACCTTTTACGATTTCATAAACTTATATCCATATTAAGCTACATACTTAAATTGTTTAATACATTTGAATCGAATTAAATGGAATCTTAGTTTTAAGAGAAAAATATGAGTTACAATAAAGTCTTCCTGCTTCTGTGCAAGTCATAAAACATGTTCATAAAAATATTAAAATGCTTCTGCTTAATTTCAAGCACTATAAACTAGAAGTCTTGCTGAGGTTAAACACACTTTAAAATACAGTACTTTTCTTATTTATTTATATAATATTTTATTTTTTCGAATCTTTTGACTTTGTTTTGATCACTTCAATCAATATTTTCTATCATTATTACTCACGTTGCTCACCTCACTCCTTGTAAAAATGTAGTCTAATAAATGGGAGAAAAAGTTTTTTCTCATAGCAGTCACCCCCTGGTAGACAGTGGCAAACCTCCGATTGCCTTCTGCCCTCAAAAATCTCCTCATAAAAAATCATCTGCCGTTTGGAGGCGGCATAAAATAGCTGGCATGCGTATTGATTATTTACTAATTTTGTTATGAAGGCGATTTATTATTTAACTTCACAATTTAAATTCTAAATACAGCACAGACTTTTGCCCGAGGCGCGCGAGTTGATACCTACGATTGCCTCATAAATGCGAAAGTAGAAAGTAGATGAGAAGGAGTACCGCTGAGTAAGTATATTTAGCTTGGCTACAATTGCGCCCACCTATATACGTACACACACAACTGTTTACGGTTATAGATTTGTCTATGTAAGCATACCCACTTCGTTAGCTGTAAATGGCTTTCGTTGTTCTTACAAATGTTAAGTATACGCCGTGTTATCCATTGCCGAAAAGTAAATAAAACAAAGCACAAGTTTACCCTTTGCTTCGCAGTTGACGAAAGTTGGAAAAGTTTTACGAAACGCGATTATGCCAAGATATTTCAGAACTAAAATTCAAACTAACTGTGAAAATACCTTAATTTGGGCTCTGTAGGTGAAAGTTTTGCCCAACATTTGAAAATCAGCATGCAGCTAATTCTTATGCGAGTATTTGTAGGAATCTCTTTAATGTTCTTTTATTTTCATTTTTTTTTTTTTTTATTGAGGTATTTTATGAATACAGATTTAAATTTCATGTTATTATACCTAACGTAATGCTAGCAATTAATATTTTGCTGCTTCATTCTCAAGTAAAGAAGCTTCAGGATTTATGTGTTTCTTTAGACAGTGAGATTACATGATTTATTACACAAATTTTATTTGTTTCGGTTTGAATGCATAGCCTAGGCTTTGTTACAGTAATCTAATTGAAGCTCTCGTACTTGATTTTTAGTTCATTTTTGCGCGTTTCTTTTGTGACTTGGGTTACATTTTGGCCACATGCTATGATATGCAAGTGTGAATTGCCATAGCAGCAATTTTATCGCTCATTGGGAGTTGGCAAACGGGTGTATACAATATGTAGATATTGTGTCGGACAGCTCAAAATTTTGTTTACCGTACGAGTACTTTACTTTTTAGTACCTATTACACTGTACGACAAAATCGAACTCTTTCCAAAATGACAAGGCTCCAATGGCTAATAACGTAGACTACCTTGGCCGTATAGACGAAAATCTGTTGTCGGCAAAAGCTAAGTCAAAATCTGACATCGGAAATTAATAGATTTATTTGTACTGGCGTTATGCGCCCACTGATCAGCTCGATAGCAATTAATTATCATCGCCATTGTCAATGGCCAACAATGGATTATTGTAGAAGGACAAACAAGTTTTTTTTAGGACGGTCAAAATTTTTCATTTTTTTGCACATAAAAAATAAGTAAATAAATAATCAACATAAAAAAATAAGTAAATAAATAATCAATATTTGAATATTCGTATGGTAAATTGGCATAAAAAAAAATAAATAATTGGCGCTTACACTTCTGTTAGGTGCTTGGCCGAGCTCCTCCTCCTATTTGTGGCGTGCGTCTTGATGTTGTTCCACAAATGGAGGGACCTACAGTTTCAAGCCGACTCCGAACGGCTTTTTCATAGCAGAAATACACTCGGAGGTTTGCCATTGCCTGCCGAGGGGCGACCGCTATTAGAAAAATGTTTTTTATTAATTTTGCTTTCACCGAGATTCGAACCAACGATCTCTCTGTGAGTTCCGAATGGTAATCACGCACCAACCCATTCGGCTACGGCGTAGCACATCGGCATAACACACATAATTTGAAAACAATTTTTTCAATACACACCAGCCATATTAACCCTTACACATTGCATTTCGACTTATTTCTGGCGATTTAAGGTGAATTTTTAACTTGTATGTAATATGAAACTTATATTCGAATTTTCTGACAAATATTTTTGTAGTACATTTTAACCCGCTATATCCCTCAGTTGTGCGCATTTTTGACAATTTCCCATAAAAGAGACAAAAAATACCCATCTATTGTGTAGTTAGAGGGTTAAAATGTTCTACAAAAATATTCGCTGTGGTTTTTTCTATGAAACTGCTGAACATATCATATATCTTAAATGTAAGAATCACACAGTTTCCTATGTCGATTTACCATAAGAAAGAGCAAAAAGATGAAAACTTTGACTTTTGCACTTTTGACTTTGAAAATTCAGACGTAGACCTTCCAATTCGCCGCTACACGTATATTGTTTTGTTTGTTCATCTCTATCGGAATCCAATTTCAGAACCTTCTTATTAATTTTTTTTGTGTTGCACTGTCTTATCAAAGTAAGATACGAACATGTCTGAACTGTATATTATCTACCTATAATATAAAAATGAATCGCAAAATGTGTTGGTAAGCGCATAGCTCAACAACGCACGGACCAATATTAACAATTCTGTTTTTAAAATGTTCCTTGAAGACCAAGGATGGTTTGTACGGTGAGAAAAATTTGAATAATTTCCAAGAAACCCCTAAAACAGCCCTTTTCTTTTTTCCCATACAAATATTGCGCGTTCGTGTGTGTGCGTGTTCGCGTTGGAGGATCTAATGCGTTCACACAAAAGTGATAATATCGTGAGCCCGACCAAATTGAAAAGTCAAAAAATGTAAGAGCTATAGATTTTATTGGCCTCGCAATATTCTTTCTTTTGTTTTAGTTTGAGAACGCGACATAAATCACATTTTCACGTCGTTGCATCTGTCAAACAAACCGCGTTAAAAAGCGTTTATTATCTTTAATAAGTAATTTTGATTGTTTTATATAGGGGTTTGCGCACAGTGTTTTAATACCTGTGATTAATAATTATGGCATGTGACATAATTTAGGTAATTATATTCGATATGCCTCCTATAAGACGAAGTAATTTAGGTAGAAGAGCCCGAAATGCTACAAACCAAACTAATTACCGATATAATCATACTGCACAAGAACGTGACGACCGAAATGAACGTGAAAGAATTCATATATCACGAACGCGGGAAGCGAGAGCGAGAGATTCAACTAATAATCGCGCAAGTTTGAATCGAGCTGCTTTCAATTACGATTTGTCAATTGACTACAGCAGTGGTCGCCAACCTTTTCAATGTGTTGAGCTACTTTCAAGATTTTGAAATAAACAGCGAGCTACTTGCACAAGCCAACATAAATTAAATAATACACAGTTATATTCGACATAACGGGTGATCAATTAAGAGGAGTTTTTTTCATTTGCGTTTTTTTTACAGATCGCGCGCGAGTTGTGGCAAACTGTCATCGTGGATTTGTTGAACAGCGTTTGGCATTTCATCATGGAAAGACTCACACCGCAACAACGTCTACAAATTGTTCAACTGTATTATGAAAATCAGCGTTCTGTGACAAATGTTTTTCGTGCGCTTAGACCGCATTATGGTCAACATAATCGGCCTGCCTTAAACACTATTCGACATACCATCAACAAATTTGAATCCGAATATTCATTGGTGGATAATTCTCGACCGAATAGACCACGTCCAGCAAGAAGCATTGAGAATATAGCGGCAGTAGCAGAGAGTGTACGTGAAAACCGCGATGAATCGATTCGGCACCGTTCTCAGCAACTTGGACTGTCGTATGGAACAACTTGGTCAATTTTACGGAAGGATCTTCATTTAAAAGCATACAAAATACAGCTCGTACAAGAACTAAAGCCAAATGACCTTCCTGCACGTCACCGTTTTGCTGATTGGGCTCTTGAAAAGATTGAAGAAGATCCGCTGTTTTCGAGCAAAATTTTGTTCAGCGATGAGGCGCATTTCTGGCTCAATGGTTACGTCAATAAGCAAAATTGCCGTATTTGGGATGAAGAGCAACCAGAACAGGTTCAAGAGCTACCTTTACACCCAGAGAAAACAACGGTCTGGTGTGGTTTATGGGCTGGTGGAATCATCGGTCCATATTTTTTCAAAAATGATGATGGCCGCAACGTAACTGTGAATGGTGCTCGCTACCGTACCATGATATCGGACTTTTTGCTACCTGAAATTGAATCTAATGATCTCTACGACATTTGGTTTCAACAAGACGGAGCCACTTGCCATACAGCTCGAGAAACAATGACTTTATTGAGAAGTCATTTCGGAGAGCAGCTGATTTCACGTTTAGGACCTGTGAGTTGGCCACCAAGATCTTGTGATATCACACCTTCGGACTTTTTTCTTTGGGGATTCGTGAAGTCCAAGGTCTATGCTGATAAACCAGCTACGATTGAAGCTCTGGAAGCCAACATTACGCGTGTTATTCACGACATACCAGTCGAAATGCTCGAACGAGTGATTGAAAATTGGACCTTCAGAATGGACCACCTTAAGCGTAGTTGCGGTCAACATTTGAATGAAGTCATATTCAAAAAGTAAATGTCAAAGAATGTCCTTTCAAATGATAAATAAAGGTTTTGAACATAATTTACATTTTGGTTTTTTTTTAACTATTGAAAAAAGCACCTCATGATTGATCACCCGTTACAATACATGTATTTATTTTACTAATATACGTTCTATATATAATCAACTTATGACTTATAGTGCTTATACTTATGCATAACTACATCCATGTTCACACCTATCAATAGTAACAAAATTTTTTGCAGTCATAATGGCAAATCACAAGCGACTTAAAAAAACAACAAAACAGTAATAGTAATAGGACTATGGTTAAGTTCGTGCGGTTTTTTTTCGAAATTTGAAACTTTATTGACGTAAAATGGTTACAAATTTAATATTCAAAGTATTGTCCATCGCTTGCTACTACTTTTTTCCATCTTTCTGGCAATTCACGGATTCCCTTTGTGAAAAATTCGGTCGGTTTTGCCGCAATCCACGAATCGATCCATTTTTTGACTTCATCGTAATTACGGAAGTGCTGGTCAGCCAGGCCATGTTGCATCGATCGGAAGAGATAGTAATCGGATGGCGCAAGGTCTGGACTATACGGCGGGTGGGGTAGGACATCCCATTTGAGCGTTTCTAAGTATGTTTTGACCACTTGTGCAACATGTGGCCGAGCATTGTCATGTTGCAAAATAACTTTGTCGTGTCTATCGGCGTATTGCGGCCGTTTTTCTCGCAGTGCTCGGCTCAAACGCATCAATTGTCGTCGGTAGACATCCCCCGTAATCGTTTCATTCGGTTTCAGTAGCTCATAATACACAACACCCAGCTGGTCCCACCAGATACACAGCATAACCTTCAGGCCATGAATATTCTGCGCCGACGTCGATGTTGAAGCATGGCCAGGGTATCCATACGTTGCCCGACGTTTTGGATTGTCGTAATGGACCCACTTTTCATCGCCAGTCACAATTCGATGCAAAAAACCCTTTCTTTTGTGCCGTTGAAGCAGTTGTTCGCATGCCATAAAACGGCGTTCAACGTCTCTTGGCTTCAATTCATACGGCACCCAATGGCCTACCTTTCGGATCACTCCCATGGCTTTTAAACGTTTGGAAATGGTTGATTGATCAACTCCCAAAGTTTTTGCAACCTCTTCTTGCGTTTGAGCCGGATCTTGATCGAGCAATTCCTCCAATTCGGTATCCATGAACTTTGGCGGCGCACCCTCGCGTTCTTCGTCTTCCAAGCCAAAATCACCACTTTTAAAGCGTGCAAACCACTTCTGGCACGTTCGCTCAGCTAGAGCATGCTCACCATAAACTTCCACCAAGATACGATGACTTTCGGCTGCTTTTTTCTTCATATTAAAATAATGAAGAAGAATTCCCCGCAAAAACACATTATTTGGCACGAAATTCGACATTTTCAAGTGTGGTAAAAATATTGTTGTTTACGCTTCAAATAAAAAACTTATACTGACGTTTGTGCCTTACGACAGTAGCTCTCCAATGAATGTTTGGAAATGTGGATCGATGGAATAATAATCAAGTTACGCCATCTGTTGTAAAACCGCAAGGAACTTATTCATAGTCCTATTACATTATTATATAAATAAAATATGGGCAGGTAAAAAGAGCATATTTAATGAGAAGGTTGACATTCTGACTCATCGATAATTTTTTTAATATTTGCAGTGTAATTTGATGCAGTCATTCGAATACAGTTATCCAAATGTATATATGTAAGCCGATTGCGGTATTTATTTTTAATAAATTTCATATTGGAAAAAGAAGATTCACACAAATAAGTTGAACTGAATAACGCTTTCACTTTCCACGCAACACGACATAAAACTGAATACTTATCTTTACTTACTAAAGTCCATATACATTTTGTATTTGAACCTAAAGATTTTAAAGTCAAGTCACTTTGAAAAGCAATCAGTTCCATTTCTGTCACAGCAATGTCTTCGCCAAAGTTGTTCATAACACAAGTTGCAAACTGTTGTATATCAATGTCCATGAAGGGTGAAACAACAAATTGCGTCACTAAAGCAATTTTGTTGAAATCCTTGAAACAATTTTTGAAGTTTTCCTTCAAGGTAGAAACTATTTCCATATGATATTTACTGTCAGATTTTTGGATATATTTTCGGAAAGAATAGGAAAATGCTTAGTATCGCGGTTTTTTGGGTTTTGTTCCCAAAATTCAAGTTTTGTAATAAATGCATTTATATCAGAAATCATTTCCGCGAATTCTTTATCCCAGCCTTGAAGCTGCAAGTTAAGCTCATTTAATTTCTCTGTAATGTCCACAAGAAAACCAAAATCTCTGAGCCAAGTCGAATTTTCCAGTTCAGGAATCGATTCATCGCCTTCTTTGAAAAATTGGAGTATAGCAGGCAGGACATCATTGAAACGTTTGAGCACTCGTCCTCTGCTTAACCATCGCACTTCAGAGTGAAGAAGTAGCTCTCCGTATTGACAGTCAATTTCATCAGCCAAGGTTTTAAATAATCTTCGTTGTAACGCTTGAGCTCTAATCTTGTTCACAATTTTCACCACCAGTTTCATAACGTTGTTCAAGTTTAGAAAATTTCCACATAATGCTTGCTGATGTATAATACAGTGGTAACTAAGAAATTGTGGAAAACTTTCATCCTTATGACATAGCGCCACGAGCCCCTTATCACAACCCACCATAGCTGGAGCACCGTCAGTTGTCAGGCCTACCATTTTTGATATTGGAATTTTCTCAGAAGAGATGAGATTTTTTAAATGAGAAAACAGCTCTAGCCCAGTAGTATGTCCTTTGAGTGGAATAAACTTCAAAAGATCTTCTTTAATTGTAAAATCACTAAAATCCATCCTGACAAATATGACCATCTGTGAGGTGTCAACTACATCTGTTGATTCATCCAGTTGCAGTGAAAAATAAATACAGTTATCTAAGTCACTTCTTAACTGTAAAAAAATATCATTGCTCATTACTTCTACTCGCCTCATCACTGTATTAGCTGAAAGTTGCATAGATTTTATAGCAGACACTATTTCGTCTTTATTTCTAAAGTTGGCGAATAAAGAATCTGCAGCTTCCAAAAATGCTTGTTTTATGATTTCCCCGTCTTCATAAGGTTTTTTCTTTTGTGAAATTATCTGGGAAACACGATAAGATGCTTCAGTTGCAGCCTTATTTTTGTCGATTGTTTTCAAAAATATTGACTGTTGTCCAATTAACTGGATTTTTAAATGTTTCAGTTTTTCTTTTCTGGTGGCAGAATTTAACGGGAATGCCTTCTCAAAATTCGAATGTACGGTTTTATGTTGCCTCTCAATATTTCCTTTTTTAGGAACTGACACAGATGTATACATAACAAACAAACACTTTTGCCTTTAACTTCTGTGAAGAAGTATTGTTCTTCCCATTCCGAATGGAAACGGTATGTCTTCGCCTCCTTACTAGTGCTTGCCATAATGTTTCGAACTCTAACCCAACCCATGAAAATTTCTGAAATTTGCTAATACTGGTATGATATTCAGACTTTTGGATTTTTTGCAACGTGGGCAGCGCGAGCTACCAGAATTGCCTTTGCGAGCTACCGGTAGCTCGCGATCGACGGGTTGGCGACCACTGGACTACAGTAACTATCAATGTCTTACTATTGGAGCTATGAACTTGGTTTGCTCTCATTGTAAGGCATCGAAATACATATAAAAATGAAGCCAATGGATTGTGTTGTGCAAATGGGAAAGTGAAATTGATACCATTGGATCCACCACCAGAGCCATTGTACTTATTGGTTTCAGGAATAGGACCTGATTCCATACACTTTTTGTCAAATATCCAACAATATAGCAATTGCTTTCAAATGACGTCATTTGGGGCAACAAACGTAGTTTCTTTGGGAAAATTTCATGCCAACTTTTAAGGTATGAATTATAGCAGTTAATCATAATTATTTTAGTGAACAAAATTTTCTGTTAACTAAGTAAAGATGTATCATTAACCTTCAGTTCCCTAATCCCCAAGAAATATATTACTTAGTCATAATATTATTTGGTGATTCAGTATTAGCAACACTTTTTTTATTTTGAAACACAATATAATTATTTGATGATGGATATTAGTTACAAATAAATATTACATATTGACATATCTAAGCATATCAATTATTATTTGGTGATTCAAATTAGGAGACAGATATACTTTTTAGGAACAAATATTATTTATATTTGTCCAAATCATTTTTTTTTAAGTTACAGATACAAGGCCATATATATCATAGAGCAGGTTCACTATTACCAGTGTCAGATAGCAATTATAAATTCCTGCAAATTTATTTCATGGGCAATTCACCACAAGAAATTTATATGCCTTGTTCACATAACAATTCAATAAAGAGGTCTATTGTAGAACAATTACAAATTTTATTTCATTAGCATCAATTTATTATGTTGTTTAAAACTGCACTGGATCTGATGCCATCTGATAACCACACTATTGTAATCAGAGCTGATAAAACACCTGTTGGCCAACATGCAAGACGTTTTAATGCCCCAACTATTGATGAAGTTGCAATCGTTGTAGTTGGAGAAAACTGGAGTCCCGTGATATTGTTTTACATCGTCGGAATGATCAATCGGTTATTAACCCTAAGTTAATAATAATAATAACTAGTATATAACCCCCGAAAATCGGGTGGCCTTTTTCCCACGGAAAGTAAACAGCATATGTGACACTTTTATATATTAAAAGTTATGATGATTAGAAAAGTGTATATTTTTATTCATATGTAATATGTAAGAACTTATGCATATAAGATTTTTAAAATTTTTTCAGTATTTCATTCAGTATTTTTTTTTTAAATTACTTCATTATAAACTACATTCAACGTCAAGTTTTCGTTATTGCCCATTTGAACTCGTATATTTTCCCAGGATCTAACCCGGCTTAACGCAACATAAAGTAGTCCGTGAGCAAAGCAAACCTCCTTTAAATGAAACCCCACCCTTGATAATGTTTGCCCCTGGGTCTTATTTATTGTTATGGCGAAGGCTATTGTAATGAGAAATTGGAGGCGCTTGAACGTAAAAGGAAGTGTGGTTTCGCTCGGCTGCAAATTTATACGAGGCAATAGAAATCGCCTTCCCTGAGCCTCTCCGCATAACACTTCCGCGTGCAAACAATTCGGATGCATTTGTTTTATGATAAGTCGTGTGCCATTCACCAACACAATTATACAATTTTTTTTTGCCATTCGTAAAATTTCTTGGATTTGCAAAATTTTTTTTTCACAGATCTTTACGTTTTAAACAATTTTAAGAAGAATGGTAAAAAAAATTTTCAAAGTTCATATTTATATATTATATGATTTGATAATGGCAGCATACATAAAAATATAAATGTACACACATAGAATACAATACAAAGAAAAAAAAAAACACTTAAAAATGAATATCTGTGTCAAAAAGTTCGTTGATTTGATGGGTATTAGTGTTCTTTTAAATGGCGTTGGGCATCGTCTATTACTATAAAATTTGTCTGAGAATAGCCCAAATACAGTTTACCTTTGAAAGAGTATCAAATAAATAACTAATTTGTCTCTCTCTCCTCATTTTTTAAAACTATTTAAAATTTTGAGTTTTGCAAAAATGATCAAACGCACACAAAATTTTTAAATACATACATACGTTTATATATTGTAGTTC
The DNA here is from genome assembly GCF_027943255.1 of Anastrepha obliqua. Classification (NCBI taxonomy): domain Eukaryota; kingdom Metazoa; phylum Arthropoda; class Insecta; order Diptera; family Tephritidae; genus Anastrepha; species Anastrepha obliqua. The sequence continues at coordinate 25,078,266 of NC_072892.1, forward strand.
AATTGTACCATATATGAACGAAAACAAAAGTGGATGCTTCTACCAATCATATCCAATACGTGACGTTTCAAACATTTATCACTTACTTACCTGCTCTTAACTGCTCCACTTCAAGTAGGAACTCTTCTTGGTCGTCCTCTAGGCATATTTTAAAATTAAATATGAATGTACTTTTTTCTTAAAATAAATTCTATTTTGCGTCTGTCCAAAACTCTTTCTAATTTGCACTGTTACCGTTGTTATGCCTTTTATTGAGAAATATCTGAATTTTTAGTAATTTTTTAGATTTCCGATACGATTTTCTGTGAAATTTAATCTTTTATATGTAACCCATCTTACATAAAAGAGCGTTTTGGAATCAGGTGATCTCAGCTGTGGGCTGTTTTTGACAATCAGCGGAGATTGTTTTTACTTATGTATCTGTACAATGAATATGGCTAAGCAGACTTTCGCTTATTCTAACTCCTTTCGGTACAGAGTGCAATAAGAGTCGAAAGTTTTTAACGAAATTCCGATTGCTCAATTTCAGTCACATTCTGAACATGGAAATTTACATGATTTTGGTCCCATTGTTCGATAGGTAAGAATGTGGTCAAAATTAAAGCATTGAGAGTCAAGTTTGAAAGTTGATTGTTCTATGAAAATTGGAAGACTTGGTCTCTGATATATAAAATTATTTATGATTTCCTTGTGCGCACAGTATTCCGGGGTTTGGTATAATATAGAGCATTCAAAAGTTAATGAAGTCAATCCACTAACTCAGCATTGGAAAAATTGCACATGCATATTTCTGGCAGGCTTAAGCGTACACGTTAAGGCATTCAACATGTCCGCATTAATTTCTGAATCGTCAAGTTGTTCGACCTATTAGCAACTCCCCGCCGAACAGGAAAGCATCTACAGGAACAACTAGAACTATCTCTCCCTCCACGCTCGCTGCTCATCTTTGGTGGCCGGTTACCCGAACACTGCTCAGTGTTCACAGCCGAAGTGGATATATGCAAAGGAGCGGAATTCGCGTAGCTTAAAAAAGGAAAATTCCTCATTTCTACTGATAGCATAAGGAATTACAAACAAATGATAGCTGCAGATTTTGCTATGAGCTAGAAGAGAGGGAAACTCTTCAACACCTTCTACTTTCTTGCCATGCATTACCTAGAATCCGAATGAAATGTTTAAGAGCTCTGCAATATGAGAGGTTAGAATGTCTCTCGGGGTTAGCGCTTCAGAGCTTACTTAGATTCGCAAAAGACGCAGACTCAAGCTCCATCTGGTCCCACTAAGCACCAATAGGTCTATGTGATGGCTTCAGCCAGCTAAGTCAACCTAACCTAACCTAAGTAACATATATCGTCCACTAAAGCCGTTTAAAACATTTGTAGTAATAACCAATGGGTTGATTTTGATTTACGATTGTGATGATAAAACTTTTGGTTGAAAGAATTCGATTTAATAGGAACCAAAAAAGTATGTTAAAGAATATCCCTGTAAAATTTTAAGTTGATATCTCGATTACTTCTTGAGTTACATTCGACAGCGCGGTAAATAACGTATTTCGAAAAAAAACGCGATTAAAGTTTTCGCTCTTAGTCATCTTTCCTTCTACGCTCATCACTTCGCTGACTTTATAGGAACTTTTTAGACTTTCTATTAAGCTTAAGGATAGTCCGAAGATTGTTTTGATAAAGGCAGAAGTCATATAATTTTCAGACCTCGGTCGCACAATTATTTCAGATTCTTTGCGTTGCATGCGAGAATATTTTAAATCTAAACAAACGCCTTATGTAATAGTACAAACGGAAAGCGCATTAGTCAGCTAATTAACCCATTTGTTCTGAATATTTTGCTCTCTTTTTTATGTTTCTTTCATATATGCGGATGTAGTGACAATGTTTTTTGGTAAACTTTTTAATAGCTAATAAAATAGATGTTCAAATGCTTTAAGTGATTGCTGTAAAGTGCAAATGGTCGTAAAAACACATACATACACACATACATACACACATACACATGCAGCTGTCGGCAAAATAGAAAAAAAAAGAAAATGGAATGCGAAAATCAATTTTTCGCCAGAAGCACTTGAATATTTCTAGCAATATTTTTGAACTTAAAAACAACTACAAAACTCGTGTTATGTTGTTTTATTACGTGTCTGGGCACTTAAATTGCAATTTGATCAAATTTAGGTTATGACCTTTCAAGTGTGTTGATATGCCAATGGCACGCCAAAGAGCAATAAAATCCACAATGAAAACAAAGATAAAAACAATAATCAGTATCGAAAAACAATTTGAAAACAAGTTTGCAAACTAAACTTTTAAAGTTTGAAAGAGATCAACATTTTATAGCTATAAGCGGCAAACGGCCTCACGCGCGTTGGCAAATACTCTGGCGGGCTGTACCATTGGATGGGAATTAAGCAATAATGGGAGGCGTCCCGCTATTACATGGCAATTGAAATCGAATTTTTGGCATCTGCATATTTATTGCGTGTTTATTTTCACACAATTGTTGTTAATTTCGTTTTGATCCAATTGTTTCTAATGTAGCGATGAAATTCTGCGTTAATCACAGGCCTTCTCGATGAACTTACTTGTGCCCTGTGCCGCTTAATTTAGAAATATCGGGATAATGAACTTTGGCAACCGTGAACTTTGCAACGTTACCCCTAAGATGCGTCCTCGTTTTTGGCAAATGCTAACGTCGTATGATGACCTCCGGCCTTCATTCAACTTCAACTAAGTGTAGCTAATAGATGGAATGCAATGCGTTCTAAAATGAGGAGGCAGCATTTGTTTAGAGAAATTTGATTTGGAGCAAAGGAATTCGTAAATAAGTTTTTGGTTGAAGGTTAGCACAAGCACCTCAAATACGCAGTACTTTGGCTCCTTATCCTACAAGTGTTTCGGAAAATATTTTTTGTTACTTATTTATTTATTAATTTATTAGATGTAATATATCGATACCGATGGTTCTAAGATGAACTGTGGTGTAGGAGCTGGCTTCCATTCGGAGCCGCTCAACCTATCTCAGTCAATTCGTCTTTCTGACTATGCCAGCGTGTTCCAGGCAGAACTGTTAGCGATCAGAAAAGCTGCGATGGAAGCAACTAACTACATGTATTACAACAAAAAACACATGGCCGTCATATTGACAAAATCCAGAGGACGAATGATCTATTGATGCTCTCGGCCAAACATCTCACGCATCACTGCAACCCTTACAGGCCATTGAAAAGTAGGGGATCATGCAGCCAGACTCAACCTCCCCTTCAATCCCATCTGCAGAAGCTGTCAAGCGGAAGGGGCGAAGGAAAGTCTTTTCCACTACTTGTGTGAATGTCTAGGTCTAGCTAGGGCACGATTCTGCTCCTTTGGTAAGCCTTTCTTACAGCAAATTAATGAGATCTCAGACATCGAGGTAAAGAAATTGCGGCTTTGACTTAGAGCAAAAAAACAAAACATCATCACACGAGATAGTGGTAGTAAAACGGTGCTGGTCACTAATTAAGATTATTTCAGTGAAAATACTCAGCCACTTCAACAGCAACAACAACAACAATATAAATATCTAAACCAAAACTCGACGGTATGTTAAAAGAGTTTGTGTTATTATTAGCAAATCACACACACCAATGCAACGACATCTAGAATCGGATGCCCTAACCTATGCTTTAAAAATTAAGCTCTACGGAGGGATAAAGTAGTTATATTGGCGACATAAACAATAGTCTGTAGATGAGAAGAGTTGTTGGATCCGAAGTGTTTGTGATACTTTCTAAAGTGCATCAGTCGTTTTAAGGAGGGCCAGCGACCGCAAAATGGGCATTGTTGTTGGTTGAGTGCGAGTAATCGATGCTTAAATGCATTCCCATCTGTCAGTTTAACGGATTCTTTATGTTTTTTTGTTTTATATATCTGTCTAAATCATTTTCTGAATAAACTTGAAATAGATGGACTTATTGATGTCATATAAAGGGTTTTCCAATCAGAAGTGTTATTTTGATATTTAAAGAAAATTGCTATTTTTTAATATATTATAAGTGATCGGATGTTTATTTCATTCTAAAGAGGAAGGTATGTCGTTAATAGTGGAAAATAACAGCAGGCAAATGACCACCACGACCACGCTTACAGGACAATATCCTTTCCATGCAATTTTCCATAACCGAATTGCAAAGTGGCTGACCTATGTCCTCGATAGCCTCACGAACTCCATCTTTGAGTCTTTGAATCGACGCTGCGCTGTTGGCATAGACCTTCTCTTTCACGTGGCTCCAAAGAAAAAAGTCACAAGGTGTTAAATCACAAGATCTCTGTCGCCAATTGTGATGACCGCTTCGAGAGATAACGCGGTTTGGAAACTTTTCCCGTAAAAGATCAATGGTTTCGTTGCTTGTGTGGCACGTAGCGCCGTCTTGTTGAAAAAAATAAACGTTGTCCAGATCAATACCATCCAATTCCGGCCATAAAAAATCGTTAATCATCTCTCGATAGCGCAATCCAATTCAAAATAACACCTGTTATTGGAAAACCCTTTATATACATATTTTCCCATAGTTCCTAGATAAAATATAGGGCCTGAATAAACAAGTTAATATATAATTTCGTTTGTTTAGAGCTAGATGTTTAATTTGACTCCAGGAATGGCCTGCTCTAACCGCCTCTGCTGCTAGTTGTCGCCTCCATGTGTTAGCTGGTCTCCCGTACGTACGGCTTCCTTAGGGATTCCAGTCTAGCGATGTGACCTCGGTAGCCTAGCGTAAGTGCACTAGCCTGCCATCCCAGAGGTTGTGGGTTCGAATTCCACGTAAAGCACGGTCCTCGCACTTTTCCAAATTTACCTATTTTCTCTGTTTCTAATAAAGGGTGTTTTTTTAGAGGTTAGGTTTTCAAGTTGGCACTACTTTTTTCGTAGATGGTCTTTTTGACAGCTGTCACTTGATTTATGCTCAGTTTGGTTTGCCATTTCATAATGAATAGACTTACACCTGAACAACGTTTGCAAATCGTGCAAATTTTTTACGAAAATAATGGTTCGGTTCGCGCGACGCATCACAAGAAAATTTTGTTCAGCGATGAAGCTCACTTTTGGTTGAATGGGTATGTCAATAAGCAAAATTGTCGCATTTGGAGTGAACATAATCCACAAGCCATTGCCGAGACGCCGTTACATCCTCAAAAAGTCACTGTTTGGTGTGCTCTATGGGCAGAGGGAATCATTGGTCCATATTTCTTTAAAAATGAAGCCGGCCATATTAATGACTTTTTCGTGCCTGAATTGGACGATGTTGATATGGACGACCTTTGGTTCCAACAAGACGGCGCTACATGCCATACATCCAACGCAACAATCGATTTATTGAAGGAAACTTTTGGTGAGCGCATTATCTCGCGCCGTGGACCTGTGGCGTGGCTTCCAAGATCGTGCGATATAACACCGCTGGACTATTTCTTGTGGGGCTATGTGAAGTCGCTTGTCTACGGAGATAAGCGATTGACGTCGGCGTGTTATTGCTGACATACGGCCCCAATTGCTGCAAAAAGTGGTCGAAAATTGGGCCTCTCGGCTGGAATTTATTCGAGCCAGCCGCGGCGGCCACTTGCCCGAAATCATTTTTAAAACATAATGGCAAACCCTTATCTTTATAATAAAGCTAAATTCTTGGCCATAACATTAAATTATATACGTTTTATTTCATCTTGAAAACCTAACCTCTAAAAAAACACCCTTTAAAAAAAATAAAAGAAAAAAAATCTCATTCCTCAAACCCAAAAACTTATCCTTTCCATCCTTACTTACGCAAATAGTCTGCGCATTACTTGCATTGTGTCTGCTAAAACAAGCAAAAAAAAAACAAAGAAAAAGACATAGTTACACATTGCACCAAGTGGTGCCAGCAAGAGGAAGCGGGCGACCGCGATAATAGCGCAGACACACGAAATTTAGCGAAGTCCTCAACCATCTGTGCGATCCTTCTGCCAGAAAAATGTGACACACAGATGGCACTCTAAGCAGTAAGAAGGCGTTGTTCCAACGACAGGTGGACATTCCCACTACTTAGGCCTGATAGCGGCAGGCTAATCACTTACCTTGGCAGTAGTATACCTGATTTTAGTGCGAAATGTCACCTTGACAACAAACATAAACTTGACTCGATCGATATTTTACGAGGTATCGATCAGTAGGTACAGCCACCTACCCAAAAAAAATGATGCATTTCTTGTACCCAACCTAATATAAAGATCTATGCTTCGCTTAGGAGCAATAATACGTGCAGATAGATGTTTTTTATAGTAGTTCTTTAGTTCTACTTAAAAATCTGATCTAAAAGTATTATCAAGGAATAAAAAGCAGAACAAAAAAGAAAAAAATAAAAAAAAATACCTAAGGCTCACTCATCTGTTTGCAGCGCAATAACCGGTGAATTATACTTATAACAGTAGCGATGGACCCCGCTTATGTACTGTCCTGGCTTCAAATCTATGCGCAAGCAAACACAATTGTATTTATTATGTTTTCCGTTCTAACGCAACTTTTACAAGTAACTTTATATTTGGATTTAAATTCCCGTGCCTTAGAACAGACTCGAAGCAGAGCCTTGAGAATCTTAAGTTGTAATCCTCACCTTTTGCCATTTGTGGTTATTTAAGTTTTCTTCTCAGCCTTTTTACTTTGAAACTTCAAAGAATGTTTAAAAATTGTTGAATTAATAACCAGATGCACTCCATGGAGGCTAATCCCGAGGCTATTATGAGGGTAGCTGTTCATGTTTCATGCCAAGTAACGAAAACACAGTCAAATAATAATGCAAAAGGCCTTATTGTTTTTCCAAATACTTTTGGTGGAAGGCAATACACTCCTGCATGCGCTTGAACCTATTTCCAAAGTACTCTTGGTAGAGATTAGCATCACAATTTTTTGAAGCTTAATTTCATGCATGTAACGATATGTGCTTGTATGTCTTAGAGTGGCTGTTTGTGATTTAATATTATGTCATTTGTCCCCATTTTGTCTGTTCTTAATACACGTGGCAATATACTAGGTATATATTTTCTGTCTTGTTAAGATATCTCAGTTTGTGCTTGAGTTTGAGTGTGCATACGGACGGACATACAGACATGGCTGAATCGAATTTTTTGGTATACAAGTGTCTAAATATACATATATTCATTCGGTTAAGCTATTGTAAACAACCGTTACGTGAATAATGTCATAATACAGGGTATTATTAGCCCGCAGTGTATCAAAAAGAAAATAGGCTGAACCTCAACTGCCATACGTACATACATACGCACATATACATATGCACACATAGTTTTCCTAATCTGCGCGTGTATTCGTATCGAAATCATTTCTGGCTTTTGTAATCAACTAGCGGAACAGGCAGTCATAAAGGGTAATAAGTGAATGCAACATCACGTGCGATGAAGGGGAGGGTATGTCGTCGTCAGAACTGTGAAATCATTTTATCAATGAGCATTCTGAGCTAATTTTTGTGTCACTAGCGATGAAATGCTTTTGTAAAGGTGCGATAAAACGAACTACTAGGGCAATTAATTGCCACTCACTGGCAATACAAGGTAGGAATAGCGAAGCATGGGTAGTTGGCAAATGCTATTTGATTTTGATTATTGCATTATATATACAGGTATATACATACAAGGTGGCGCAAAATTAATCATCCAAGTTTTTTACTAAATAGAAAAGAAAACTGATTTTCGTAGGCCGCACATATTTACATGCCTATGTAAATTTCATGTCCATACGCAACACCAAATTCATCCCACACGAAGAAAATTGTTAATACATTTTTTTTAATTCTTCGCAACAGTTGGACCAGTTCTAGTGACCACTTCATTATAACGTCAAAAAATTATGTTCTAAAGTGGTGGTTTTTTTAGTTGGTTTGGATATTTTGAGATTTTTACTTCGAATGGGTGGAAATGTGAGTAAAATTTAGAATGTTGAAATATTTGCGAAAAACTTTAACGATTTACATATGTAAGTGTATGTGTACTTGTATAGATAATTTATAAGAGTATTAGGGATATTCTTATTTCATTTTTTTGAAATGTTAAATTTATATTATATTAACTTAGCTTACTCATATTTTTTACTACAGCCCAATATCAGTGTTTGAAGGCGAAACGACATTACGACGTGCAACAAAAATCAAGTTTTTTTGTTATTTAACTTTCACACTGTCAGATGCACTCGAAACTATAGATTTTATGTAGAAGGTAGCGCAAAATTAATCATCTTTAGCTGTCTAGTTCACAAATGTCAAATAAAGGCTTTTCCAATAACAGGTGTTACAGGTGAATGGATTGCGCTATCGAGCGATGATTAACGATTTTTTATGGCCGGAATTGGATGGTATTGATCTGGACAACGTTTTTTTTTCAACAAGACGGCGCTACGTGCCACACAAGCAACGAAGCCATTAATATTTTACGGGAAAAGTTTCCAGACCGCGTTATCTCTCGAAGAGGTGATCACAATTGGCGACAGAGATCTTGTGATTTAACACCTTGTGACTTTTTTCTTTGGAGCCACGTGTAAGAGAAGGTCTACGCCAACAGTCCAGGGTCGATTCAAGATGGAATTCGTGAGGCTATCGAGGATATAGGGCAGCCACTTCGCAATTCGGCTATGGAAAATTGCATCGAAAGGATATTGTCCTGTAAGCGTGGTCGTGGTGGTCATTTGCTTGCTGTTATTTTCCACTATTAACGGCATACCTTCCTCTTTATAATTAAATAAACATCCGTTCATTTATTTATATTAAAAAATAGCATTTTTCTTTGAATATCAAAATAACCCCTCTTATTGCAAAACACTATATGATTGAGGGGCGACGCTATTTGTAAAAATTATAAATCTTCAGAAAGGGTAATTAATTTTGCGCCCCCTTGTATAATTGGTATTTGACCGAGCTCTTCCTCTTATTTATGGCGTGCATCTTGACATTATTTACTTGTACAGTTGTATATCCACTCTGAACCGCAGATGAAAATTTGTGAAAAACATTTCCATGACAGAAATAGACTCGGAGGTTTGGCATTGCCTGCCGAGAGTCGACCGCTATTAGAAAAAAGTTATTTTTATTATTTTTTCTTATCATTCGGTATTTCGTGCCAGACGTTTCGAACCTGTGCACTTCCAAATGGTAAACACGCATCAACCCTTTCAGCTTCAGTAACCGAATTTTGCTTTTGGAAAATATGAAAATAATAATCGTTGCTAAATATTTTATAGACCCGGTTAGAAAATGGTAGTACAGCAATATATTGACCAATTTTGGCTATGCTTTTTTTGTTTGTTTTTTGAATGCTCTAATTTTTGTATTACAGTATAGCTCGCTGTCTAAAAAAAACTCATAAATACCCTCTATAATCTTATTTAAAAATTAGAAAAATATCACAAACTTTTCATCCAAACTCCAGGATTTTTAATAAAAATTGTTAGCAATAATTTTGGTATGTAGTTGTATAGCTCATTAAATTTTATTAAAACAAAGTGCACATTTAAAGCTGCTAAAAAATTCGGTTGACTTTTTATGATTATTTTTCCTCTAATTATCTCCAACGAATGCACGGCATTTTTTGAATATGAACCGCCAGCAAAAAAAAGAATTCTCAAATATCAACGAGATTTTAAAGCCATTCAAATTTGTACTTTGTTATACCAAAATTCAATCGGCTACAAAATTGCATATTCGAAATTATGCTGAAAATTCCGATTAAAAGGTTGGAATATTTGATGAAAATCTGTTAAAGTTTTTAAATTTTTTACAAAGTGTGAAACTTCAAGTTGTACGCTTTTTGTTGTAGTATAATTTAAATTTTTATAAAAAAATATGAAAAATTAAATAAATAGTGAAAACTTTCTAGAACGTCGCGCTAGTATTATTGTGCACACAGATGTACACATCAGGTCATTCCATAAGTTCGTGCGTATTTTACCCATAATTTCACTTTTGTACGATTTTTCCATACAAAAAATTATTCGGGGAATAAAACGGAACTATTTTTATTTTCTTTGATATATTGTGCATTCAACAAGTGACTTTAATCGCGGAAAGAAGCACGTGTTGTTAAACAATAAAATGGAATCTTCGAGCGCGTATAAGAGGCATATTTTGTATTTTTTTATAAAAGTGGTAAAAATGCAGCAATATATATATATATACCAAATATATATATATATATATATATATATATATATAATTGGCGCGTACACCCTTTTTGGGTGTTTGGCCGAGCTCCTCCTCCTATTTGCGGTGTGCGTCTTGATGTTGTTCCGCAGATGGAGGGACCTACAGTAGGAGAGGAGCTTTTTCATGGCAGAAATACACTCGGAGGTTTGCCATTGAAATTAGAAAAATCCTTTCTTAATTTTGGTGTTTTGACCGAGGTTCGAACCGACGTTTTCTCTGTGAATTCCGAATGGTAGTCACGCACTAACCCATTCGGCTACGGTGGCCAACCCATGCAGCAACTTCTGCTGCAGAAATAAACACTGTTTACGGAGAGGATACCGTGAGTGTAAGGACTGTGCAAAAGTGGTTTTCAAAATTCCGAAGGGCAGAGAGTGAATGTGTGTTCTCAGCTGCGGCAAAGGCTTGAAAATGAAAGTTTTTTGAACCGTATTGTTACTGGTGATGAAAAATGGGTCCTTTACAATAATCCTGTTCGCAAACGCCAATGGTTAGATAAAGATGAAACACCAGAACCGACCACTAGAGATGGCTTTCACACCAAGAAGATTCTCCTGTCTATTTGGTGGTATATGGCCGGTATTGTTTATTATGAACTTCCGGAACCAAACCAAACGATAACTGCTGATTATTATTCCCACCAGCTATCAAACCTGAATGAGGCACTTAACAAAAATCGACCGTCTTTAGTGAATAGACGCAAAGTTTTGTTTCACCACGACAACGCAAGACCTCATACCGCAAGGCAAACATTAGGCAAGCGGAACGAGCTCGGATGGGAGCTAATGCCGCATTCACCATACTCTCTGGATATTGCACCTTGTGATTATCACCCTTTCCGTGGACTTCAATCCCATATGAGTAACAAGAACTACTCCTCAAAAGAAGCTATAAAAAGGGATATCGAACGTATTTTGGCTCCAAGGACAAACAATTTTTTGAGCAGGGATTTACAAATTTGCCTAAACGTTGGAAAGTCATTGTAAATAATGAAGAAAAATATATTATTGATTAATAAATAATTTAAACATCTTTTTTATTAATTTGAAAATCACCTTTAAAAAACGCACGAACTTATGGACTGACCTGATATGTATGCCGTGAGTCTCTATTTATCTAAACAGTTCCAGAAAAGTTAATTGAAATCGCCCACACGTCTGAAAATCCACTATTTCTTGAAACAGGCTGATTTACTGTAGGGTTCACATTATGGGTTCACATTTTGGGTGGTGAGTGTTTGTCCTGTTATCGATGTTATGTTGCTGTTACCGCGCATGGTCGTTGTACTTGCACGGCCGCAAGCACCACTCCGTCAGCTTATCTATCATAAACATTTTTAATTTCATTATCGCAATATCAATGGAATATTTGTTGTTGGGCAAGACGATCATAAAATATAATCTAAAATTGTATGTGTATTCAAAGTTTTAAGTGACGCTGCGACACCTTATCACCTTTACTTCGCACGAATGTGAATTTTTTTTGGTAAACAGTTCACAGGTGCGACCCGTGCGAATGAGTTCAATTAAAATTGTTTATGCGCGAAACTCAAGTTATGATAAAAAAAAGTTCCTATAGAGAAACGCGACAAAAAATTCTACAATTTTCAGTGAAAACGAGATTTGCAGTGGATTACTCTCGTTTACAGTGCTGTTTGTGTTCTGAGAATTAATTACGGCACTTTTAGAAAGATAATGAAGGAATTAACATCCAAAATTTAGACAACCAAAGATAAAAAAAAACATAAAATCGTTATGTGTCAGATATATTCATTGTAATTGCTGTACAAGGCTTCAATTGTATTGACGCATTGCGCGCAGTAATTAAAAAAATCACTACACCAACAAAAAAGTGGTACATCTGCTAAAAACTGTTAAGGGAATCGATCACGCGCCAGCTGCTGCCGGTCAAAGTGGAACGCCAATAATTCGCTGGCTTCAAATTTAAACGCATAAAATCTGAGAGTACATAAAATTGATATTAATTCGTATCGGTAGTGATTTGAGTCTTGTATTGGTGTGAAGGTGTGAGAACTTGGAGAGGGTGTACTAATTAAATTTGAATGCTAAAGTCTGAGAGTACATAAAGTTGATATTGATTCGTATTGGTGGTGAGGTGAGTCTTAAATTGGTATGAAGGTGTGAGAAGTTGGAGACGGTGTACTCATCGTATGCCGACCAGACATACTGGCCACTCTGAAAGGTATACGCATACTTGTATATATGTACATGTATGAACATACATATGTGTGTGCCTATGCTTAGCAATGTATTTGCTTGGTAAACATTGATTTGTATGTAGTTTTGCAAGTACACAAAGGCAATAAAGTGACAACTGAAGCAATCAGTATTTTATTGCAGCGTAGCGTACTAATTGCCCTGATAACTGAAACAAGCAAGCACCGGATGGTAGTTCTAAAATCGTTGAGGGCTAGTGAATGAACGTTAAGTGGCTTTAAAATACACAAGGTAGGTGAAATGCAATAAATTTAAAAGGCATAAAAAGGAGTAGGCGGCCGCCGTAGACGAGTGGATTTGTGCGTGGCTAACATTCGTTTACTACTGGTTCGAAAATCTGTGTAAAACAGCAACTACCTCAGCAGGCAGTGGAAATACTCCAAATGCATTAGTGTGTATGAAAATCTTTAAAAAAAAACTATACATATACAGGTCGTAGGCAGCATACAATTTTTGGTTCCTTCATTTGTGGAACAACGTCCAGGCGCACACCACAAATTGCAGTAGAAGCTCGGCCAAACCACGTATGTAGTTTTGTATAATAAAGAGTTGAACTAATTCATCAAGATAAACGTAGTGCCTGTATAAAGATTTACCGTTCTGAGTTGGTCATTCGAGCTAGAAACATACATACATACATATGTAATACCGTTAAAAGTGTACCGGGTGTTGGTAAATAGAAGACAGCACTTTTATTATGCATTCAAATTTATTGTACCTACTTCAAAGTAGACTCCTTGGAAAATAATAAACCTTTACTCTGCCTCAAGAAACCCCGCGTAATGCGTATCAATCGAGTCAATCTCGGCGCGTCGAGAAATTAATAACACGGTGCGACACTCAGGAATACGTGGGAGGTGACTTAATTTTTCTTGAAAAATATTACTAAAGGGGGATTTTTTAAGAGCTATAGGAAAGTTTTTCAAAAAAACACATGTACAATTCAGAAAAATGCATACAATTTTTATTTAAATGTCCATATAATTTAATGTTTGAATATTATTTCATGCAAATGTTGACCGCGACTGCGTTTCAAATGGTCCATCCCCTTAGTCCAGTTTTGGCAAACTCTTTTCAATGCTTCGGCCGGTATCTCACATACAAATGATTTTCTTCCAATGCGTTAATTGAAGCAGGCTTGTCTGAATGGGCATGTACTTTAACATAGCCCCACAAAAAATAATCTAAAGGCGTTATATTGCACGAGCTGGGTGGCCAATTGACAGGTCCCGAACGTGAAATAAAATGTTCACCGAACTCGCCTCTCAACAAGTCCATTGTTACGCGTGCTGTGTGGCATGTGGCACCGTTTTGCTGAAACCACATGTCATGCAAGTCAAGCTCTTGCATTTTGGGTAAAAAAAGTTGGATATCATTTCACGGTAGCGCTCAACATTCACAGTTACGTTACGATTCGCAGCATCTTTGAAGAAGTACAGTCCAATCATACCTCCAGCCCATAAACCGCACCAGACTGTTACTTTTCTGGTAGCTCTTGCAATTCTTCTGGCTGATCTTCACTCCAAAATCGACAATTCTGCTTATTTACGTACCCATTGATCCAAAAATGCGCTTCGTCGCTGAACACAATTTTTCGATAAAAAAGTGGATCTTAAACTTTCTTAACAGAACACGCATTTTTATAATAAAATTCAATGATTTGCAAGCGTTGTTTGTTTGTAAAACGATTCATGGTTAAATTATAGACCAAACTGAAGACGTTTGACAGTGAAACAAAACACGAAACGTGCGTCAGCTGTTTAAACCGACTGTTTAAAAAGATAATAGCTAAAAAATCACCCTTTATTTTGTGGCGAAACTAAATTCTAAATTTGAGAGGCGCGAAATTCTCGAATATTGCCTGTATTGTGAACTCAAAAACTTACTTATACTTATATACCTATGAAATGAGACTTTCAGCTATTAGTCCATAGATGTCGCTAGGATTATTTTAAGACCTTACCAAATGTCTTGTTTTTTTCGTCTGTCATCTGCCAACAATATTGAGTTCATTGTTTGTTACGTTTCATACAACAATGCATTTCTGTCGCTCTTAAAAATGTCGAATTTCGCGCCTTCACGCTACGATTTGCGGACATCGTGAAACCACTTGTGAAAGGCTGCTCTCGCAGATCAAAAGGAAGTTTTTTTTGCATCGAATCATTACGGGTGATGAAAAATGGGTGTATTTCTCCAATCCCAAGCGATCGTATGGTCCCAACGATTGTATGGTCCACCCGGCCACAAGCCAAAAACAACGGCCAAACCAAATCGCTTCGTCCGCAAGGCAATGTTGTTTGTTTTCTGGGATCAGCGTGGTACAATTTGGTACGAGCTGTTAAAACCAGGTGAAACAGTTGACGGTGCACGCTACCAACAACCGATTTGAACAGCGCTATACACCGAAAACGCCCAGAATATGCCAATCGGCGTCACAAAGTAATTTTTCTTGATGACAATGCACCGCCACATCGAAAAAGAGCAACCCGGGAATTGGTGGAGACGTTCGTACCAGCGGTTTCCAGGTGCATGCGGCTTACTCACCAGACTTGGCGCCCTCCGACTATCGTTTGTTTACATTGAAAAAAGTCTCATTTCATAGGTATATCCCGCAAACATCCACTGTAACAATTCCAGTTCTTTGGCGCTTTAGTGACATTAAGTCCATCATCTCCTTATTTGCGGAGAGACCTAAAGCAATCGAGTTTGGCTCCCTCGTTCATTGAAATTACAATTATAATTCGAGTTCGCTGCTTTAGCCTATTGCTTTCGTTCGATGAAAACAGATCTGGCAGTTTGTCAGCAAACGAATTCAAAAAAATCTTAAAATATAGGGTACCTCAGCTGGGCTTTCACAATAGATCTCTTTTGGTCGCAGTGCGCAGTGGTCCAATAATAATAATAATCATCAGCAAATACAGGGTGGGCCAAATAAGACCTACTAATATTAAACACAAATAACTTTTGCAATAATCATTTAATTTGGTTAATGTTTTTATACATTGAATATATTTTATGGAAATTATGTATGAAGTATTACATCACTCAAATGTCTACTATTTTTCTCGATACAAAGACGGTCTCTTTTTAACGCGTTTTCTATTACATCTCATAATGTTTCTGGTTGAAGTCTCAGTATTTCGTCTCGAATATTTTGCTTCAGCTGTCTCATAGTCTCTGGTTTATTAAGATACTCTTTGTCGTATAAATATCCCCATAAAAAGAAGTCGGGCGAAGTCAAATCTGGCGAACGAGGTGGCCAAGGGAAATCTGAATTTTTGGAAATCAGACGTTCGCCAAAAATTTCACGCAGCAGGTCCATAGTTTGTCTAGCAGTATGCGCAGTTGCTCCATCTTGTTGAAACCACAAATTAGGATACTGCTCCGCCATTGGCCGCAAAAAGTTTTCAATCAATGTTCTGTAAGAAGCTCCTGAAATCGATTCCGGCGTTTCATCCTCATTTTCGAAGAAATATGGACCGATAACTCTAGTGGCCATAACACCGCACCAAACAGTACATTTAGATGGGTGCAAGTGATGTTGGTGTGTTGCCCTTGGATTTTCAGAGCCCCACAATCTACAGTTTTGTTTGTTGACATAACCATTTAAATGGAAATGCGCTTCATCCGACATATGCCGATATTTACGCTGCGTTAAAACAATTGATCGTTGACTAGAATAGAAAAACTCGATAATTTTAAGCGTTGTGCTGTACTGTAGAGTTCCATAATAAATTTCCAACAATTCAATTATAACCTACAAAAAGAGAAAAATATGAACGAGACTGATTTAATAAAACACAAACGGTTAATTATTGTTCAATTTTTATTTTATCTCCTTCAAAGTAATCACCATTGGAGGCGATACACATATGCCAACGTTTTTTCCAATCATCATAGCATTTCTGGAAGGCCGATTTCGGTATGGATTTCAGTTCCTTCCTCGAATTCTCTTTTATGACTTCAATTGTCTCAAAATGTTTTCCACGGAGCGGCAACTTGAGCTTGGGAAACAGGAAAAAGTCACATGGAGCCATATCAGGCGAATACTGTGCTTGCGGAACGATATTAACATTATTTTTGTTCAAATAATCGCGAACAAGACGTGATGTGTGAGCTGGTGCATTATCGTGATGCAAGAACCATGACGTGTTGTCCCACAATTCCTTCCTTTTAAGACGAATGTTAACCGCGTTAACCGATTTTGCAATTTGTGCGACTTTCAAGCACAATTTCCTTTACTTTTCCGATGTTTTCGTCGTTTACTGATGTTGCTGAACGGCGTTCATGAGGCAAGTTTTCAACCGATGTACGGCCCTCTTTGAACGATTTGTACCACTGGAAAACACGTGCACGCGATAGAGCAGAGTCCCCATAGGTTGTCTGCAACATTTTTAAGGCGTCTGAAGCCGAAATTTTGTTGGAATAACAAAATTTCAAACAAATTCTTTGTTCAACTCGAATTTCCATCGTTAAATTCGAAAAACACACTCGAGCTTGACTTGTTTACAGTAGCACAGAAAACAAACTATGTGACATATCACGCTGAAATTTGGCATGTAAGCTTATAACAGTCCTACCAAAAAACAAAAAATTTATTTTTGCCATATGTCATCCGCGGACCGCTTTATTGATAAAGCCTCGTTCATATTTGAGCAGAAGGTATGTCAAAAAGTTATTTTTGCATTACATTAGTAGGCCTTATATGGCCCACCCTATATAAGCTATAAAAATTAACTGAAACTTGACCAGAAGCAACGAAAACGGGGACGAAAGTAAGCAGCAAACAAACCGAATTTTTACCGTCGGCAAATTGCCGAAAATTTTGCGAAAAATATATATCTAAAATGTGAACGCTGAACTAACGTAATCGCAAATCTTGTTTGATTTTTCTATAAAAGTCGCGAAAAAATCAAAAATGTGCGAGTACTATTTGATAAGATTTGATAACAAAGGCGAGGTGTTTGGTTTAATTTGGTTATTACAGGATTTTTTTTTTTTTTGTGGGTAAGGTAGAGTTCAATGTGCCTTCGCACTTGCAGCGACCGTCGTCTACTGTAACGAGTGGTGTGGCCACTAAAAAAAATATCTTCTTCTCTTCTGGGAAGACTCCCTTCCCAGTACTATTTTCTGCTCTCCTGTTCATCCTTGATTGACGTTACCCATGTCCCACAGCCATGCATTTATAGCTCAGTAAGAGTAGTCTGGGTTCTGATAGTTTCAGGTTGGCATAGAAAGCTCTGTTGGCTGCAACAAGTCGATCTTGGATGCAACTCCGACCACTGTAGTAATTTTTTAGTTGTACTCCCAGGTACTTGAGGCTCTCTACTCCTTCAAAAACGTACTAATAGTTATCGTTTTAGGCTTTCGCAATCTAATGATATGCAGCAAAAAAGTGCCGGAGGTGACTCGGCAAGTTAAGGTCCTATAAAATGCATGACTCAGTAGTATGCAATTTAATCAAGAAGTACTTAAGTACTTAAGTATTATGATGGTCTTGTTTGTATTGTTGACCGATTTATTACATAAAATAAGATTTGGGGTTCTATTTTAATTGCATTGCTATTAGTAAGAGGCGATTTGTTGCTGCGACGTAAAATATCAATTATACCCCCTTCATGGATTCATAGTGGTTCTCTGAGCCCAACGTCCTCAATAAATGTTAGTATTAATCCTATTTTATAGAGTTTTATTTCCTGCTCTGCTAAAATATGTTTACACAGGTGTTTGTGCCGCTTACGCATCAGTGTAGGCCAAGATCCCAGCACATTTTTGCCGGTTTCATTTTTCTCTCTATAGAACCTGAAAGCCTCACTGGAACATATTCCCAGGTTAGTAAGATGAAGATTCAATCTACAATGACAAATCGCTTTTGGTCAAAGCTACCAATCATTGATTTTGCTTGCGATGAATCCGGTACATTGCCCCAGTATGAACTTCTTTGTGTTTCCCCTACTTCCTGTATAAGAGCGGAGAAGTTACCCTTTTCTAGGCCACAAAATAGCTCTGAGCGTATGATGGGGAGGTTACCTATTATATACACAAAGTTCATAAAACTGCTTTCGGAAATGTCACCGTGATTTCTATCAGCAATAAATTATAATTTACCGACCAATGTAACAAAAGACATGCAGAGATAACAATCGCCAGAGAAGCAATCAATTGCTGGCCAAGAGTTCAGTAAAGTACCCATTAGGAAGTGAATATCCACCGATAGGCAAACGGCCAATATAATACGCGTTTTGGGGTTGCTCGAAATCACTGGGGAAGTGCTAATACTGATTTTTATACTGTGGGATGATGGAGCTGATGAACGATGGGTCAAATGTAAGCGGGTTCTGCACATATTAGTCTAGAGGTTACAATTTTCTTTAGTTTCTGATGATTTTTTTTTAAGTAAAACTTACAAGCACAGAAGTAAGCTCTTTTTGATTCGTAAATATATTTCAGAAACTGGTGTGCCACTGTCAGGGTTGGGCATAGTGCACTGAATAATTAATGCAATAAGCAGATAAACCGAAGATTTAGTGACAATAAAGCTCTAATTTTAACTTCTTTTCTTCTTCTTGATTGGCGCGATAACTTAAGCAATTTTGGCAGAGTTTAACAAAGACGTTAACCGTCGTTAGTTGGAAACACCCAGTGAAGCCAGGTCTTTATCCACTTGATTTTCCAACACAGAGAAGGCCTTTCTCTTCCTTTGTTACCACCAACTGGTATCGCATCGAATACTTTCAGAGCCGGAACGTTTGTATCCATCGGACGACATGACCCAGTTGTTGTTGTTGTTTTAACAGCAATAGAAATCCCCTAGAGGGAGAGCGGTGTTGGATGAGTAGGTTTTAAAGGGCATGTGAAAAGGTGGTTAGTGTCGCGCGGGGTATCTTCACATGCCGGACATATGTTTGGTATGTCGGGGTCAATTCTGGATAAGTAAGATTTTAACCTGCTACAGTATCCAGAACGTAATTGTGCCAGTTTTACGCGTGTCTCACGGGGAAGCTGGAGCTCTTCATCTGCAATAGATGGTGGTTGGACTCCGATTACGGCATTCTGTGAACGGGAGCTTAAGAAGGTGGTGACGGTCTCCCGGTGAATGTCGTTTATTTACTGTCTAAGCCCTGTCTGGTCCAATAGGTTTCTATCAGTTTTGTCCTGGATCTCGTCGGCATATTTTAAAAGTGTCTCCTGACGTGCCTAGGAGGTGGCTCTGGTTCAAGCAGGTGTCTGCAAGGGTGAAACCTACGACATGGCCCAGTCGACGTAGCCGCTGGATCTTTATTCCCTGCGCTATGTCTATATCGTCGTAAAGTTCATACAGCTCATTGTTCCATCGTCTGCGATACTCGCCGTCGCCTAAGTGCAAAGGTCTAAAAATCTTCCGAATCAAAATCTTTCTCTCAAACACTCCAAGGGACCCCTCAACGGATATTGTCAACGTCCAATACAATAGGAGCGGCATTACGAAAGCCTTGCAGAGTGTTCGTCGAGAGAGGACTTTACTATTCAATTGTCTGCTTAGTCTAAAGTAGCACTTGTTGGCAAGAGAGATTCTGCGTTGGATTTCAAGGCTGACATTGTTATCGGTGTTGATTCTGGTTCCTAAATAAACAAAGTCTTTTACAACCTCAAAATTATAACTGTCAACAGTGACGTGGGTGCCGATACGCGAGTGCGCCGACTGTTTGTTTGAAGACAGGAGGTACTTCGTTTTGTCCTCGTGCACCAACGGACCCATTCGGTTTGCTTCTTTATCCTGTTACGAAAAGGCAGAACTAATAGCGCGGTTGCTAAGGCCGATGATGTCAATATTATTGGCCTACGCCAGCAATTGTACGTTATTATAGAAATTTGTGCCTGAGCGCACGGTCTTTTCCAGCATCTGGTTAAAGAAGTCACGCGACTAGGAGTCACCTGGTCTGAAGACTCGTTTAGCGCTGCTGGTATGAACATGATTTTAGATTTCATTTTGCATAGCCATATTAGTTTTGCGGGGATACCATATTCAGACAGCGCGGCATATACGTAACTCCTTTGCAGCGTAAAATCGAGAAAATGAAGGTGTGTGTCGATTCTCCATTCATGGGTCTTTTCCGAGATTTGGCGTATTGTGAATATTTTGCGATTGTTGATTTTTCTTTTCTTATTCTTCTGCACCTTATCATAACTGCCATTAAATTAGTCTTGGTGCAATTTAGTGGTAGTGCAAAATGCCCATCCCTGGCCACCGTTCAGCAGTCACAAAACGCCAAGCCCATTTATAGCGGAAACTCGTTCTGCGTACGTTTGAATTATAAAATTTCGTATCAGTCTACGAAAATGAAATATTATTAATTCTCTAACTGATATACATATCACACAAGATTTAGTCATAATTAAAAAAAATTGGATTTGGTACATAGTTTGATAGCTCATTAAATTTAAGTGTAATGAAGTGCTTAGGTATTCGCGTTGAAGTTTGATGATTCTTTTCTTTCACGGCACTGCGTATTTTTTGCATAAAAAAACTGTAGATTTGCAAAGATAATGCGCTGCACCGTCCGGAAAATAATTATAAAAATTAACGGGACTGTCTAGCAACTTCAGACCTGCTTTTTAGTATATAATACTAAAATTTAATGGGCTCCAAAACTATCGCCCCGATTTTTTTTTTCAACTTTGATTAAACATTTTAAAATTGTGATGACAATTTGTCAAATTTTTCTAATTTTTGTATAAAATTAAAAATTTGGACTTACATATATGGACTACCAGAAAAAGTCAATTAATTTAATTATAAATTATAAATAAACCGTAAAAAGTGGTGCAAATGTTAAGAAGGTGCTAAATTTTTTCGAGGGCTGTAGGTGCGGCCAGCAAACCATTAAATACGCCACCAATCATAAATGTCTTATTAATAGGAATGAATAATGCAGCCATAACAAAATTAAAAGTTAAATATTCAATTACAAATACATATGCAGGCAAGTGCTGGCACCTGCGTGGAGTAGGGAGGTATTATCGCTTCTCAATGGCTTGGCCCCGCCTAATGGCAAAATGCATTAAACTTAATCCCCATAATTTGTATATAAATCAGTATCATAAATTTCGAATGAATCACAGAGCAATGTAACGTATGCGAACCGATAAAAATGCTGATGAAAGAGGAACGATAAGAGGTTTTTGTTGAAAAAAAAGAAAACAAAAATAGTTGACCTGATTGAGGGCAAATGAAATGAGTGAAATTATTTAGTAACTGTGTAGCTGCTTCCTCATATCAGAAAGTAAACATTTGAACAGGCATTAAAAAACCTAAAAAGGATAGAAAACTTTAACAGTGAGTAAAACCTTAAGTTATACATACACAATACATAGGCGTCTTCGATTCACCACTTCTCTACTCGCTATTTTAGGGCTCTGCTGGCTTGTGAAAAAATTTGTATGTGAAAGCAATAATAAATTTATCGAGCAAGATTCGTCACTGGCGAGTATGGTCATATCTGATACTCTCTTTTCTGATATTATGCAAGCCTTATTACACTGGGTTCCTGGCCATCGCGACATTGAGGGTAACTGTAGAGCCGTTGAACTAGCGAGACTCGGCACCAAATTGACCGATGAGTATATAGACAACGACATAGGAATACCCTTACAAACACGTAAGCTACTCATCCTTGAAGAAATCGTAAGGAAAGCAAACGAAAGATGGCGTGATGAAGCCAGCTGCAAAATCGCCTGTCAACTGTGGCCGACTCTAAATGCTAAACGCACAGAGTCTCTGCTAATCCAAAATTAACAAAGTCTTATCACACTGATTTCAGTCATAACGGGGCACTGCCTTATAGGTAGACACGCCCAAAGGATGGGTGTGCAAACACATGACTTCTGTAGAAGTTGTTTAGATAAGCCCGAGGAAAAGACAATCTCGCAACTACAGGGTTGCCAATATTCGACGGACCCATCTGGCAACCCTGTATCTTTTGACAGAGATGTCAGATCGCTTCATGATATACCGCGTTGGAAGCATCAGTCCAAGCAAATTTTTACCATGGAATAGTACACGCCACGCAAGCGCTCCCAAATTGCTGAAATTTACATTCAACAGAAGAAGTCAATTGTGAAAACTCAACGTGCGTATAAAAAATTAAATAATGTGAAAAGTGCGCCTTCTAAGAACACCATTAAACGTTTGTACGAAAGGTTTTCGACTGGTGATGCTCTTTCTAATCCACAGAGGCCAAATCAAAACCGACCAAGGCGATCGGATGAGAATATTGCTCTTACACGGGTCAGTGTTGAGACGTCGCCAAGGACATCCCAAAATCGCCGTTCTCAGCAGTTGGGCATTGCTCGGACCACTTTACAACGAATTATCCGCATTGATTTGCATTTATTCCCGTATACGATTCAATTGACGCAAAGATTGGAATGGGCCCAAAGAGTCATCGAAATCCGTCGGGCCCGTCGAATATGGGCAACCCTGTACTGTGCCACTGATCTGCTCTACGCATTTTTACTATTCTAGGTAAACTAAAATGCTTGAAAAGCACATACTAGTTTTAGAAGAGATAGGAACAAGTTCCCCACGCGGCATCAGAAAGGGCTATGAGTCTGAGTGTGTCCCACAGAACAACCGCTTCAACCTAATCTAACCTATTACACTGTGTTCAGACAGGGAAACCTTTGTTAGGCAACTCGTAAACTCTTGGTAGAGAGGTCTAGTTTGGTAAGGAGAGGGACAGCGAGTTGCTCGTGCTCGGTCAACATGCTTTGTGTTTTCGTTTTCTCTCAATGCTATTGTTGACTATAGGCCAAATACACAAACAAGTACAAGACGCTCTTTTAGCCGTGTCTTAACGTAGGCTATAATACTCATTAAGTATTTCCAAACAAATGCCATTTTGGGTAGCACTTTTCCAGTTATTTATACCAGTTACTTCAGCTATTCGCTACTCACTAACAGATAGCGAATCGAAGAGGCTATACTAATTTCGGTTAGATTGCACAAAATTTTATAAGCGAATCAATACATTTTCACTTGGATTGAAATCGAAATAGAAGTGCATAATTACATTACACGCTAAAATCAATTATTCCCCAAAATAAAACGGTTCCGGCAATTAACTCCGGTGTCAAAAAATATTACACATATCTCCGTGTTTTGAAAGTGTGCGTCGGAGTTTCACTTTCGAGAAGGTCAAAATTCCACTTCTTGCCAATCGGCAAAGGAAACCACGACATCAGATAGAGAGTTCCCGAGGAGAGAGAAAATATTTACGTGTAGCGGCAATTTGAAAGTTTACTTCTGAATTTTACGGGTGGTCAAAGTTTTCAATTTTTTGAACATTCTTTTGGTAAATCGGTTTAAGAAACTATGCGGTCCTTACATTTTATTTGTATTTGATGTGTTCAGCAGTTCTATAGAAAACACAATGTGGCACATCTTTGCAAAACATTTTAACTCTATTCTAACCCGTTTGCGGAAAAGTGTCATAAAAAAACATACAACTGAGGGTTATAGCGAATTAAAATGTACTATAAAAATATTTTTCAGAAAATTCTATACCTCTTAATAAACTAAAGTCCAACATTTAACTTACAGGGCTTGGCAGTCGAAGTATAACCAATTAAAAAGGCTATAAATTTAGTTTGGAAAATTACTTTTATTCAATTCAAAAATTCAATTAAAATTTTCAATTAAAAAACGTGTGAAAATAATACGAAATTAAGAATCAATTTACTTTTGCTCGATATGAGCACTTTTTGCCTTGACTATGGCCTTGAAACAGTCCAGAAATGAATCGCAAGCTGCCCGAACGTGACTTGCAGGTATTTTGACCCATTTGGGGACAATGGCCTTTTTCAGCGCCTCGAGACTGGTGAACCTTTTAGCTCGAACCTTGTTCTCCAAAATTATCCAAAGAGAATAATGCATCGGATTCGCGTCTGGTGAGTTTGAGAGCCATTGTGTGGATGATATGAAGAAGCCATTCTTGGTTCACTCGAGCTTTGCGAGACGCTGCCAAGTCCTGTTGAAACTTCCATGGTCTGCCACCGAAATGTTTCAAAGCAACCTGCAGAATACTTTCCCGTTAATATTTCGGGGGAAATCCCCATTTGTTCTCCCGCCCCTTTTAAAAAAAGGGGTATAAGGGGGGGGGGGGGGTAGAAGGGTGTATCCCCATCTTAAAACTGAAAACAAAACCTACCGGAGGCTTATAGTTTTTAAGTTATTTGAGTTTAAAAATTGTAAAATTGACCAAGAATCCTCCTATTTTGGTTACTACAACCAGCCGAAGTGCTGCCAGACATCGTATAAATAAACAATTTTAGAAGATAATAAATGACTAGAAATACAAAATTTTACAAATTATTTCTATATTATATACGTCTATTCATATATATATATATATATATATATATAGGTATATTTATGGATATATGTATATATTTATATACATATATATATTAATGCTTGATTTTCAGTAAAGTATGTTTGATTGTATGCATTTTGAATATAATATATGAAATATATATTTTTAATTCCAAATTTTCCCTATATTATGAATATATGATATATGTATATATATACATATATATATTTAAAAAAAAAACGAAAAAAAAGCGCCGCAGGCGAAAATTTGGAATAAAAAATCGCGCGATTAAATATATATAATAAATAATAAAATCGCGCGATTTTTAATTCCAAATTTTCACTATATTATACATATATATATTTAAAAAAAAAAGAAAAAAAAAGCGCCGCAGGCGAAAATTTGGAATAAAAAATCGCGCGATTTTTAATTGCAAATTTTCACTATATTATACATATATATTTAAAAAAAAAGAAAAAAAAAGCGCCGCAGGCGAAAATTTGGAATAAAAAATCGCGCGATTTTTAATTCCAAATTTTCCCTATATTATGAATATATTATATATATTCTTTTTTATATATTAAATATCTATATATAAAAAAGAATAATTAAAACATTTTGCGTAAAACTTTTTTCTGCGTAGGCGGCCTACGGCCGCACTTCAAAAAAATAACCCTTAATAGTGCAACACCGTCTCCGCTGCACATAGGAGTTTTACGTGAAGCGGAACTGTATTTCGAAAATCATATCGATATTGTATTTATATATATTTATGAACTCAATATATACACCTTAGAGGTTGTAAACCCCCATTCCTTCATTATTCTAACAGAAAAGAGTGTGTGGAAATTATGTTCCTATGTTGCTTCGTTTTCAATCGCATTCTATTATTTTTTTTTATTTTTTGCTTCTGGCAGCACTCCATTCAGCCATGCTTTTCAGTTATTGTAAATTTAGCTGGCATATTTGGAGTTAGCAACTTAAAAATGCAATATAAATGGTTAATTTGTGGTATAAATAAATAAAAAGAGTTAAAAACGTATGTGTATGTTAATATAGTTTCAATATTTATTAAAATAAATGTGATAAATGCACTTATTCTATCAAAATTTGGTGAAGATAAAAGACAAACTTTATCAACAAATAACTTAAAAACTATTATTAACAGAATAGTGTTGGTGCTAGTTTTAGCAAAATAAGCACGAAGTGAACATCTCCTGTGAATTTCATTGAAAAATTCGTAATATTTCTCTCAAAACAAGTGATGGGAGAACACATGGGGTCGGAGCCATATTTCGCATTTACCTTCACACTAGGCTCGATGAAAACGATTGGAGAGCGCCTATCTGCGGTTATAGCGGCCCAAACCATTACCTGTGGCGGGTGCTGCCTCCTGGTGTCCGATCGATGACTCAAATTTCTCGTCAGAAAACACAATGTTCGCTCCTTCTCTCTCTCAAGTCTAACTTGTTATTGCTTTGGTGTGAGATCATGCGCCTTTTGGATCTGGTAAGGCTTGACTTTCGGATAATTTTCCAGTATGCAGCGGATGTTACGGTGAGATATTTTCAGTTCTTACGCCATTTGATTGACACTTCGTCGGGGATTTCGCTCAAGTCGCTTCTTCACTTTTTAAACCATTTCACGTGATCTGCTGTCTTTTGATGACCACCTCCATGAGGTTTCCTGATGCATCCTTTTTGTTTGTATTTGGCCTAATCCTTCCTCCGATTTTCGGTGCGCTCGGTGTTTAATTTTGCTGTTTTCCCACAAATGGAGGGACATACAGTTTTAGGCAGACTCCGAGCGGCAGATGGTTGTTTTATGCCGAGCTTTTTTCATAGCAGAAATATACCCGGAGGCTGCCGAGAGACGACCGCCATTTAGAAATAACTTTTTCTATCACTTTGACGTTTCATGGACGGAAATTCGAACCTATGCCCCTCCGAATGGTAGTCGTGCACCAACTCATTCAGCTACGGTGACTACATGCGGCTACGCGATGGATAATTTTAGCAAAAAGTAGCGCAACGGACGACGAGATAAGGGCGACATTGATTGCCCTTTTCTGCTCCAAAGTATTAAGTTTCATACACCTTCAAGAATTCTCGTCATGCTTTTCTTTTTTATCTAAATAAGCTTAGTACGAATTGTGCTTGTACTGATGCTATTCAAGGAGCGCTTCATGGTATGAAGAGATCACCAATTCTAACTTTCTAGATTTCTCAGTTTCAAAAGAACGAATTATTTGTGCTATTGAAGGGGGGTGCCTGGTTTATAAGGCCAAAAAAATCATTTTTTTTCGTTTTAAGCGATTCCTAATATATTTCAGAATATTCACACAAAGTTACAGAGCCTAATTCTCAATATTTCCGTAGATACAAAGCCAAAGGTAGGCGAGCGTTAGGTAGTTACGCTGTGACCGGACAGCTATAGTACAAACTTTATCTTCTTTTCTCAACTTTTCATTTTTATGATTTCTTTGAATTGGCGTACATGAATGAAAAAAAATTATTGAACCTTTTAAAAAGATTCATAGTTTGTTCCCTTCAGTATTAAATTCTCTTTTATTTGAACTAACTAAATAGATAAAAAAAAATTTCAAGATTTTTATACCAATTTTATTCCATTTTGGAATTTCTCTCAGTTCTCATAGTTCATCTAGAATAAAAAATCATGATAATTAGAAATCCATTTGAATTTTTTGCTTTAGATAATAATTACGAGCTGTATCTTGTACGCCAGTTGGAAACTCCAGCGTTGCAGCGCTCTACTAATTTCTATGTTAAACACTTTTTTCAACTTATTTTAACCAGTACAAAAATTGTTTATACTTTTTAAATGTTCATTAAAAGATAGAAAAAACTTTGCAGTGCTAAATTAATTTTTTCCTTAAAAAAAAAATCGCAAAGAGATGCAATTTTTAGACCTCATAAACCAGGCTCCCCCCTGAACTCCCTTTGTTTAGTTGGTATTTTAGTTTAGTTGGACATAAGTTTGTAATTTAATTATATAATTTCAACATTCTTTAATTTTTACTAATCGATATGAAATCATGGTTTCTTGACTTTTTGAATAAAAAACAAACAAAAAAAACCTTCGTACAAACCAAGCGGCACAGAAGGGCGTTTGAAAACTGCAAAAGCTGCTCTTTTCGGCACGATTTTCTCTGCTGCGGAAGCCCAATGTTGGTGCAAGAAAAAAATGTCAGTTTGTTTTGACTAGATACACACACACATTTATTTATATGCACATGCACATGCACTATACATACATATGATACTTATCGGGAGGCAGCAACAGTAGTTGTGTGTATGAGTACATCGCCGTGGGAGCAGTTTGATAATGTTGCCTTTATTCGTTGCTTTGATATTTGTAAACCGCACATGCGTTTTGTTCTTTTTTTTTTGTTTTTTTTTTGGTTTTTTGTTTTTTGGAAATGTGACAAGCTTTTTACTACATTTTGCTCTTAACTATTGTCGTTACGCAATGCATGCCGCCTTCTATGTAATGTGGCAACCGTCCGTCGTTTGCCTGCGAAAATTCACATTTTATTTTAATATTCACAATTTCCTTCATCTCCCTTTACGGCATTATCGCAACTTCGCTTTACGTGGTGACATTTATTTTGTTGCTGTGTGGTTTTGCTCCCAGTGGTTTGTGGTGTCTAAAATGCCACAACAGTCAGTTTAAATGTAAAACTGGATAAGGAAAGCGTAAAAACGTTTTATTTATTTATTTTATTTATTTACATTTTTCGCAAAAATGCGGTCAGGCATTAAGTGTTTTCAATAACATATTTGCCAATTGAATTAGAGAAAAAAACTTAAATTAGCGCTTACAGAATGTAAGCTAAAATTAACAACCGCAGTGAAGTAACATTCGTGTACTAGAGAAGGGACAAAGAGGGAGCGGGGTAGAAAGATGTTTCTATAAATACATTAAGAGGCTCATTACTGCAGTTTTGAAGCATCATTCTATGTCGAGTGTTTTTTAAGAGCTCGATAGCTTAAAATGATAATACAAAACAGAAATATTGTCGGAATGATTTTTTTGTATTATAACCTGGTAGATAATTTCTTGATATTTATTTTTTGAATATGGTATCCGATTTATATCTGCCGCGCCTAAGAGTTGCATGGTCCATTCGATCGGCCCAAAAAATCGATTGTTAAGCGCGCTGAATGGCAAGTTGCGCCGTCTGTTGGAATCAAATGTCGATGATGTTTAGTTGACAAATTTTTTGGAAAATAACGTAGAAGATAGCTACTTATGTTCGTTAGAACTACACATGAAATACATTTGGAAAACTCTCTATGCATACAGCAGCAGTAGACTCCCGCACAAACTTACACAGTGCATATTACGAAAAAACGTGTTTTGGCTCAAACAACTCAATGACGCAGGTATGGAGTTCGGCATAAAGCTTAAAGAAAATATAGGTCAGTCCATAAGTTCGTGCGTTTAAATTATTTATTAATCAATAATATATTTTCCTTCATTATTTACAATGACTTTCCAACGTTTAGGCAAGTTTTAAATTCCCTGCTCAAAAAATTGTTTGTCCTTGGAGCCAAAATTCGTTTCGATATCCCTTTTTATAGCTTCTTTTGAGGAGTAGTTCTTGTTACTCATAGGTGATTGAAGTCCACGGAAAAGGTGATGATCACAAGGTGCAATATCCGGAGAGTATGGTGGATGCGGCATTAGCTCCCATCCGAGCTCGCTCAGCTTGTCTAATGTTTGCCTTGCGGTAAGAGGTCTTGCGTTGTCGTGGTGAAACAAAACTTTGCGTCTATTCACTAAAGACGGTCGATTTTTGTTAAGTACCTCATTCAGGTTTGATAGCTGATGGGAATAGTAACCAGCAGTTATCGTCTGGTTTGGTTCCAGAAGTTCATAATAAACAATACCGCCCATATCCCTCCAAATAGACAGGAGAGGAGAATCTTCTTGGTGTGAAAGCCATCTCTAGGGGTCGGTTCTGGTGTTTCATCTTTATCTAACCAATGGCGTTTGCGAACAGGATTATTGTAAAGGACCCATTTTAATCACCAGTAACGATACGGTGCAAAAAACTTTCATTTTTAAGCCATTGCAGCAGCTGAGATAACACATTCGCTCTCTGCTGAAGGTTGGCGACGGAAAGTCTATGCGGAACCCATTTTCCCAGCTTTGAAACCTTTCCCAACTGAACCAGGTGCCTGTGAACTGTCCCATGCGATGAATTTAACCTCTGAGCTATCATATCCACTGCCAAATTTGGCTCAGCTTCCACGAGTTCGAGCAAGGCGTCGGGGTTAAAGACTTCAGGACGACCAGTGCGCGGGACATCCTCCACGTCGCAGTTACCACTTCGGAATTTTGAAAACCACTTTTGCGCAGTCCTTACACTCACAGTATCCTCTCCGTAAACTGTGTTTATTTCTGCAACAGCAGTTGTTGCATTTTTACCACTTCTATAAAAAAAAAGAGGTTGTCTGTAAAGTCGGTTTACTGACGATAGTTTAACGTGACAACGTCATAAGAAAATACTGATGTAATGGTTGCATTTTTCAAAAGAAAATTTTAATTTTATTTCTTTGATAGATATTTTGTATGGATATAGAGAAGGAGGTAAATGGAATCGCAATGCATCAGACGTTAATAAGTCAACAACACTAAGAGACAACATCATCGATTTGACTTTTTCAAGACACATTACACTCGAAACACTCCCTTTCATTTACTACTTTTGTTATCAAATCATATCGTAGAGAATAGATTCGTACATTTGATATGTCCATATGATTTGTATGCATCTTTACATATAGATTTGTTCTTTTTGTTTGAAAATTGCGCGAAATTGTATATATGCATGTTTATGTATATGTATTGGCATAGGACATATGTATATTAGACTATGAAAATTGCACCAAAGTATATGTATGTATGCATGTTTATATACATACATATATTAGTATACAACATATCTTATAAGGTATGTGGTAAATATTACCAAACATTTTTTCCTTCATATATAATAATAAATTAATAATAAAAGCATTAAAACAACAGGTATTATTAACAACACGTGCTTCGGGCCATAGGCTAGATTTAAGTTACGGATACTTTAGCATTCTTAAAAACTTTGAGCTCATCCCCATGGTGCTGGATCGCTGTACACCCACGCTAGGTCCGAGTGGACCTTTTTCTACTCACATTCCCTCAAGGGATGAGTGGGCGGGGTGCAACATTTGGCGGCAAGGCATGGGAAACATGTTCACGGATGGCTCGAAATTGGACGGAAGGGTTGGTGGGGGAGTATTCTGTAAGGAGCCTCCCATCAAACTTAAATTTAGGCTCCCGGACCACTGTAGTGTTTCCCAAGCGGAGGTATCCGCAATTAAGGAAGCGGTGGACTGGTTGCTTACTGCGGTAATTACCGTTAAGGAAGTAAATATTTACTCCGATAGTCAATCGGCAATTAGGGCCTTGGGCTCGCTGTTTGTGCGTTCGAGATTGGTCGGGGAATGTCTGGCTTCTCTCACGATTGCATCCGAATACTTCGTCATCAGAATACTTCGTCATACTTCGTCGCGAAATGGGAGAATTGGGGTTCCCCTGAGAACCTGTGGTCTGCTCCTGGAAAGATGGGTCTCGAGTCAACTCAGCGAGCGCTGGGCTAATGCGCAAACGTGCAAGGTCGCGAGATCCTTCTGGCCTTGGGTAGATCGGGGACGCTCAAGGGAACTCCTAAGGCTAACAAAGCCCCAGCTCTCGAATTTGGTGGGCATCCTTACCGGACATTGTCCGTTAAGTGTTCATGTCGTGAGACTTGGGATTGCCTCAAGTCCGTTCTGCAGAAACTGTCTGGAGGACGAGGGGGAATCTCTCAACACCTTCTTCTCAGCTGCCCTGCTCTCGTCTGGCAAAGACTTAGACATCTGAGCTCTCACTTTTTCGCTACGCCAGCGGATATAGCCGGTGTAAATACCATAAATTTGGTGAAGTTCATCAGTAGCTTGTTGCGGCTAACTACGAACGCAAATGAGCCACCGTCGGCGTCGTCGTAAAATATATGGTCATCATCGTCTCTAATCCCAAGGCTCCTTCTTCCTTCCCTTCTCCTTTCTCCTCTCCCATGTATAGCACCACAACGGACGAATTTTTAATATTTGTCCAAGTGAGCCCTTAGCTAGGGTAGCCATTTAACCTAACCTAACCTAGCCTATCCGCGATTAAAATCACTTGTTGAATCAAAGAAAATATAAATAGTTCCGTTATATTCCACGAATAATTTTTTGTATGCAAAAATCGTTCAAAAATGAAATTATGGGTAAAATACGCACGAACTTATGGACTGACATCAAGACGCACACCACAAATAGGAGGAGCTCGGCCAAACACCCAAAAAGGGTGTACGCGCCAATTATATATATATGTATATAAGCTAATTAGCAGACCTTTACTCGGCTCTGAGCGAATTCGACAGAATCAGCTGATGGGCTGACGTGACTTGTGGTAACGAAGCGGTTTATGAAAAAACTAACTTAGTGTTAGTGATATACGAAAACAATAAACCAATGCAGCTTCATTGGCGTCTGAACAACGACTGATTGGACGAGTCTGTGAATACGTGTTTGAGCAGGGTGCTGATTTCTCCTGGCAATAAGATTGTGTTAGTGATATACGAAAACA
This sequence comes from Anastrepha obliqua, assembly GCF_027943255.1. NCBI lineage: Eukaryota > Metazoa > Arthropoda > Insecta > Diptera > Tephritidae > Anastrepha > Anastrepha obliqua. Next base: position 25,110,758 of record NC_072892.1, read on the forward strand.
AATCAACACACAAATTACTCATGCTGCTTCGTTGATATCTCAGTGTGTGAATACATCTGAAATGATCGTGCAGAATTTGACTGCCGACTGCACAAGTGATATGGCAGCCAAAGTTCCCCTCACAATTTTCTTTTTCACCATAGCTAAGTAGCCAAGGATGATAGATACCAGGTTTGCTCGTTAGGTATGGTAAAAAAAAGAATTTGAAGGGAACTTTGGATTCTACGTCATTCGTTTGTGTTTCACTAAGCTAAAGCTAAATTTTGTGGACGAATGACGTCGGCATATCTGTCAAGTTCGCTCAGATTCAAATAACGGTCTGCTAGGTAGTACACCTCTAAAAATCTTTGCACCATGCTAAATAGCAAACCTGGTAATCTACAATCCTTGTATTGAATATCATAAAAAATATTTGCGTGTCTCTTTAAACGAAGAAAATGAAGGCTTACTCAAAAAAAAAAAAAGAGTAGGTGGTAAGAGTTATGACCCGCCCTGTATTTGATATATGCGTTAGAACTCGTATTAATTAACGACTTTAAACAGTTTTAATTATAATTTTTCATCTTCTTAAATCAAAAACTATTATAGTTCATCAAAACTCTTAGTTAATGCATAGCAAATGAAAAGTCATAAATCAAAAACATAATTTCTAAAATATCTTAAATTTATTGCAGTTGCTCGCACCTAAAAATATCGCAAATCAGATGTAAAATCCCTATGAATATATGTAGCATGCGCATATATTGCAACATTGGAATAATCTGCCTTATAAAATATCAACGAACAGTAGTGCACACAACAAACAAAAAGTATGGATGCGAGTATAACTAAGGAAGCAAGTTTCAACCTGAGTCCCCCGTCCTTCATTTACTACACGGCGCCCACTCCGAACTCCATGAATGTGTCTCAATCGGTTTTGGAGCAACGAGCGCTTGGTAAACCAAACTTTTCGGCGTTACTAGCCACAGTCACAGATGCATCTACTCAAACGGAGCAAATGACCAACTCATCGGTTAATGAATTCGCACATTTTTATGATCTGATGCTATCCTGGCAAGGCATTTGTTTGGTCACGATCTTCTGTGGGCTGATCGTGATCACGGTGTTGGGCAACACGTTGGTCATCATGGCCATAATAACTACGCGTCGCCTGCGCACTGTGACGAACTGCTTCGTGATGAGCTTAGCAGTGGCTGATTTCCTGGTGGGAATATTTGTGATGCCGCCAGCGGTAGCCGTATATTTAGTGGGTAAGTGAAAGAAGTAAATGAAGCTTCTACCTACAAACATATTTTGAAATTTGGATGTCTTGTGAATATCTGGTTATTACTCGAAATATGTAGTTTTAGAAAATATTTTTAGAAAATTTTGATACTTTATTTTATCTATATTGAAATCAATATCTGTATTTAATTTACAATAAGCGACAAACCCATTGAATATCAACATTTTTACCAATTTCAAATATTTTCCGTCCCTTTTTGTTTTTTAAATGTTCATTATTTTTGTATAAAAGTATAGCTTATTTCCCAACAATAGCCATAAAAATCAAATTTTCAAATTCTATGCAAAAATTAGAAAAATGCCACACATTTTTCAACCCAATTGAACTGTTTGTAGTTAGCATTTCTACTTATACTGTGGGCAAAAAGTAAGGTGAATTTATTTGTCAAACTTCGCGGGATTAAAATTTTGCTCTAGTTATTTTTTTTCATGAGTTGGCAGCACTGTTAATAACATCTGGACCAACTTTCATGTGAATGTCATTATCAGTAATATATTTACGCTTGTGTTTACCAAACGACCAAGAGTGCATTTTTCGATTTTTACAATGTCTGATTTGATTGAGCAGAGAAGTGCCATCAAATTTTGTTTGCGGAATGAAATTTCGGCTGCGGAAACGTTTAGCATGTTGCAGAAGGCATTTGGTGATTCGACCATGTCCCAGAAAAATGTTTATAAGTGGTACAAAGACTTCAAAGAGGGTCGAGAACGTGTTGATGACTTGGAGCTCTCCGGACCACCATCGACGTCAACAGATGACCAACACTCCAATAAAGTGAAGGAGTTAGTGCTCAAAAATCGTCGGTTGACTGTTAAAGACCTTACTGATATGATCGGAATATCAGAAGGATCTGTGAAAACCATTTTGAAAGACCATTTGGGCCTACGAAAAGTCAAATCTCGTTTGGTACCGAAAACTCTCAATTTCTTGGAAAAAAGTCGTCCCGTTGATGTGTGTGAAACAATGCTTTCAGACTAGCAGGACAAGCTCAAATGCATCATTACGGGAGATGAGACTTGGATTTGTGCTTACGACCCTGAAACAACCGACCAATCAAGCGAATATCGTGCTAAAGGCGAGGCCAGACCGAAAAGAGCACGTCAAAGTCGTTCAAAAATAAAGGTCATGATGACAGTTTTTTTCGATTTTCGTGGTGTGGTGCACTATGAATTCCTTCCACCTGGCCAAGCTGTTAATAAGGAATATTATTTAAGCGTTATGCGTCGTTTACGTGAAGCAATTCGTCTAAAAAGATCAGAATTATGGGCCAACAACTTTTGGTTTTTGCATCACGATAATGCACCGTCTCACACTGCACTCGTCCTTCGTAACCATTTCGCCAAAAATTCCACGCATATCGTTCCGCAACCACCGTATTCGCCTGATTTGGCTCCGTGTGACTACTGGCTATTCCCAAAACTCAAGAGACCACTACCGGAAATGGACTATTTGGCATGTTTCGGGGATTGGAAAACTCGTTGGCATAAGTGTATTTCATCGAGAGGGGATTATTTTGAAGGGGATGAAATTGATTTATAAGAATAAATAAAGATTTTTCATTTTACAACCAAATTCACCTTACTTTTTGCCCACATAGTACAAGTAGATAGATTTTTAGTATGCCGTGTGAAGTTCCTAAAAATTTCCATTTCGCATTTCTATAATTTTTCTTCCAAATAATTTTCTCCTAGAACGAATATACGAAATTTTGTTTTATATGCAGAAAATGCGCAACACCGTCAGCATGTTTTTTTCAGAAAGCAAATCAAAGTAGTCGAAATTCCATTGTATCGTTTTTCCCGGACTGTATGTATAAGTACTCTTTGATCAGAAAGTACCGAGAATGTTTAAATAAAACAAAACAGAGTTTCAGGCAAATTTATTTTATCTCCTTAAAAATATGACCCGTCTGAAGCAGCACACATGTGCCAACGTTTAACCCAGTCCTCCATGCACCCCTGGTAGGCCGACGAAGGGATGGCCTTCAGCTCCTTCGTCGCATTCTCTTTGATCTCCTCTATCGACTGAAATCTCCCTGCATGAAGTGGTAACTTCAATTTGGGAAACAAAAAGAAGTCGCACGGGGCCATATCAGGTGAACACGGTGTTTGCACGGTATTTACTCGGTGTTTGGTCAAATAATCCAGCACAATCTGGAATCGGTGTGATGGCGCGTTATCATCATGCAAAATCCTAGAATTGTTTGCCCACATTTCCGGCCGTTTACGACGTATAGCATCTCTCAAACGCTTCAAAACGGATAAATAATATTCTTTATTGACTGTCTGGCCCGATGGAAGGTACTCATGGTACTATGCCTTGGCAGTCGAAGAAACCAATCAACATCACATTCCCAGTACTTTTTGATCGTAGGGCATGTACGGTATTTGAGTACAGCTTGAGAGTAAAACTAATTAGCTTTTGTTTTGAACAAAATTTAACTTATCTATAAAATCATTCTACAAAATTTTCATTAGCTGCAATAATCTCCTCGATCCGAGTGCGGAAACGATTGCATGCCCGAATCAAATGATCCTTATTCATATTGACTATAACGGCATTAATTGTAGCCTTCAGAGAAGAAATGGTGCTATAAGGATGCTTATTGGTTTCACGCACAATCGTTTTCATTCTTCTTACATAGTAATCCAGGTGATTAAAGTCTGGGGCGTTAGGCGGCCATGAGCTCGGTGTTTTATGTCGTCATCGCTTTGTGTGAAGGAGCGGTGTCCTGCTGAAAGATGTATGTGCTGTCCATGGGTACACTATCAATCCAGGGTTTTACTACTACTGTTCCTAGAACCTCGATATACTAATGAAGCAGAATTCACTCGAAATCCTTGAGTAAAAAAGTGTGGTGGCATGACATGTCCTTTGCTGCTCACAACACCTAAAATCATAAAATGGGCTGGAAACTTCGTGACAATAGGAACCTCTGTAGGATTCGAACTTAGCCATATGTCTTTCTGGTCATTTCTGCAGTTGGTATTTTAATCTTGGTCAAAGTTTTTTTTTAAGAAAAAACCATAACATATCAGGCGCTTCAGGGTATTTAATTCTGTTTGGAAGATGTTTTGATTAGATAACTCGCAGTTCACGTGTTTGCTCTGACAGAATTCAGATCTTCAAGGACAACTCGACGGATAAGACCCTCAGAAACATTAAGTTCCCTCGCGAGGCCCTCATTGATTTCGAAGGGTCCTCGGCAATGATCGCTTGTTCTTACGGAATAAATTCTACAGATCGGAAAGTGTCAGTGGACATTGCCCGTGTTTTTTATGTTTTGCAACAGATTCCGCACTATCGTCTGATGATTCCAATTCACGGCGAATTTTATGAACGAATAAATGGTCACACTTAAGAAAATTAGAGATCTGTAAATCGGTGTGATTTGCACATCTTGCGACGATAACTGCATTTCTCTTCGTGTCTTGAGTTCAGCAGTAGTTCTCCATGGCTTACCTGATGCTTTTCGGAAGTTATAGCCACAAATATGAATGTCCTCAACTACCGTATGCACCCTGCACCTTATTTCTACCAGCATACTAAATTCTCTCTGGTTGAATATCAATCGATTAAGTAGCCTTAGAGCTGTATAATTTAGTTTCTATATCCTAATGTTGAAGTGAGTGTAAGCAATAAAAAATAATAATCACTTTTGCCAATTTATCACATTAATTATCGCATCCTGACAAAGCAAGAAATCATTGATAAATGTGTGCATGCATGTATGTACATCTGTGCTCATAATAATAGCAGAACGACATGTTGCGAAGATTTGACAACTTTTATTATTTATTTTTTATATTAGAACAAAAACCATATAATTGAAGTTTAACATATTTTAAAAAGTACAAAAAAAAAATCAATAAATTTTGATCAAAATTTTTAAGCTTTTAATCAGGAATTTTAGAAAAATTTCGAGTTGGAATTTGGTGCAAATTTAACCATATTTTTAATTTTTTTAATATGATTTATAGACAGCAAAAAACATCAACTCAAACCGTCGAATATTCTATAAAAATTACAAAAAAAATTGCAATTTAAAAAGTTTTCATCAAAATTTCAAAGCTTTTAATCAGAAATTTCAGAAAATTTTGAGTGCGTCATTTTATACCCCATTGGAATTTGCCAAATTTTTGCCATTTTTTTAATTTGGTATTTTTATTTAATGTATGTAGTTTATATTACAACAAACTTAAACGGTCAAATATTCTAAATAAATTAAACACAACAACAAATTTTCTTCAAAACTCCAAACTTTTTAATAAGAATTTTTAGAAAAATTTCGATTATGGAATTTTATAGTCCATTGATTTTCAGTATAAAACTGTGTAGGTTTAAATTTTTGCATACAAAAAAATGTCGAGTAATCGTTGTACGGAGAAAATGCGCAGAACCGCCAGAAAAAAAACGTATCAAAAACCAACGCGAATTTTGAGCCACTTGCACTGGCACAGTAAAGTTTAAAAATTAAATAGGATACACAACAACGGCCTCTGTAGTCTAGCGTAAATGCACTAGCCTGCCATCCCAGAGGTTGTGGGTTCGAATCCCAGGTACAGTACGGTCCTCACACTTTTACAAACTTACCTACTTTCTAGTTTCTATAAAAAAAGTGCGTGTAGCGTAGTACACTTAACAGAAGTGAAACTTTCAAGGCAGACAAAGAAAGAGGGAGAGACCCAAGAGAGAATGAGAGAGAGAGAGAGAGAGAGAGACAGAAAGAATATATATCTAAATAAATTCCCAACATTTGCAGAGAATACAAATAGCCAAATTTACAAAGAACGGAGAAGGGTTGAGCGGTGTAGGTAACGCCGGACACAAACCGTGGCAACAACGCGCACTACTCCGAGCGTTTATCACCCGCACAAACGCAGCGATTCCAGGACCGCAGCAACGGCACAAATTACCGCAAGGCAATACCAATAAATCCGACGCCGGAATGGATAGCACTTTATAGTAAGCACAAGCACTAGCCAGGAAACGGAAATAAGCGCCAAAAAGTAGGCACCACAAAAAACAAAAACGCCAAAAATATTAGAGCCAAAAAACAACCCAAATGGTAGGCACCAAGGAAATATAACGCCAAAAAGTAGGCATCAAACATACATATATTTCCTACAAGTTTGCACCAACAAACAAGCGCCAAAAAGTAGGCAGTGTTATTTCTCACTAGAAATTAGCTCAAGGAAAAACTCAGGAAAAAAGCATAAAGTGTGTCTAAGATATAGTTATATTATATAAGGTATAGCTCTCACTCTCTTCTTTTCCTCTATATTATAACTTTTTTCTCTCTTGCGGAACGAAAATGCCCAAAACGTTGCATGACCTTGAAATTTTACTCTCCATTCTCGCTCGTCCATCGACGCCTAAGAAGTTTCACTTTAAAATAAAACAAAAATTAACTGCTCAACCCCAACAACCTTATCCTTCCAATCCTTACTCCCACACAAAAAGTCAGCGCATTGCTTGCATTGTGGCTGCTAAAACAAGCAAAAAAATATAGAAAAAACACAGTTACACATTGCCTCAGTGGCGCCAGCAATAGGAAGCGGGCAATCGCGGTAATAGCGCAGACACACCAAATTTAGCGAAGTCCTCAACCATCTGTGCGATCCTTCTGGCAGAAAAATCTGACACACAGATGGCGCTTCCAGAAGTAAGAAGGCGTTGTTCCTAAGCAACGACAGGTGGACATTCCCACTACTTAGAACTGGTAGCGGCAGGCTAATCACCTACCCTGTCAGAAATCAAATAGATGAACGAAACCAACGCAATACTGAGTCTTGTCGAGGCCCTACGCTGCCGAGTGGAGTGAACAAGGAAAAAAACACACAACTGCATACCTATGATTCTTGGAAAGCTATGACTAAAAATTTACAAACTTTGCTGGATATTTGTTGAATATTTGTAAATATTGTATAAAGTTTGATACTTGAGTTATTTTATATAAAAATATAAAAAAAAAATTATCAGAATTTTGCAATATGCCTCGCTGCTATTATTTTGAGCACATGTGTCCACGCAAAGAAATCAAAATTTTTACTTTTGTGAATACCAAAATGCGGTACTATTAATATTTTCTTGCGGAAACATTTAAATAGCCACATACTAGGTTCTCACACACGCATGCATACATACATACACACATACTATATTATGCATAAATATTGTAGAGAGTATTTTGACACCATCAAAAAGTATTAAACAGCTTGGCGACGCTATTCAAAGACGCACGAGTATTTCACAAGCTTTTGTGCGGTGGTCAAGCAAGCGTCTCTTTGGCATTAAATACCATATGGACCGAATACATAAAAACGGAATGACTGGAGAAATTTAGCCACAAATAAAATGTGGCTTAAGTAAATTATTGCGATTATTCTTTCATTTGTCATATTTTCTTATCATATATATACTGACCTACATACACATGTGCACACACGCGCTCATGCATGGAAAGTTTCTAGGGCAAATAAAATATTACGATATTTTTATAACCAACTCATAACAGTATGAGGTGCAATTTATTGATTTTCATTTACTTGACTAGTATTCGGTTCGTCCTGCATTCGAAATCTATAAAACATCAAATGATGCAGGAATGTCAAGGTAGAGGTAGGTAAGTAGGTGGGGTAGCTGTCGCAATGACACACTAAGACCTTTCGTGGGTCCATTGTGATGCCACTGGAACCTATCCTTCCCCTATGGGTTCCTTTTCAAACCATCCGGTAGCTTTAATAAACGAGCAAAGCTTCGTTAGTTTTAGATGCGCTATGTCCGCTACATCAATTAAAAATGCCATGTCCAGAGTGCGGAGCCTCCTTGTCGCTAAGCTTTCAGACTCACATAAAAGGTGTCTGACTGTTTCCTCTTCTTCTGTATTAAGACAGCTTCTACCGAAATCGACCTATGGGAGTCCTTACCTTATAGCGTGGCTGCCTATCAGACAATGACCAGTTAATACCCCTATCATTTTTCTTATATGTATGTACTTTCTCTCCTCAAACTTAACAAGCTGTTCCATTTCGGCCATGACTGTCTGCTTAGTTCGCATTATGAGAGGTTTTGCCAACTTGCATTTACCTTATTGATGGATTCCCTAACTATCAGTAGTTTACAAGTGGCTATAGGCATGTGTAGCAGCGTTTTATCCACTTGGAGGTCGAGCGTTGTACCGGTTCGAGCAAGTTCATCTGCTTCTTCCCTGCTATATTCCTGTGGCCTGGCACCCAAATATGGTGTACTTTCTAGTGTTTTGATACGTCATTTAGAAGTTCATAACATTCTATGACTGTTTTCTACGAGTGTGTTTTAGATTCTGGCTCTTTTATTGCTGCTTGACTGTCCGAGTATAGGAAGACTTCATTTGTGCATAATACTCTGGCTTTTATTACCGTAAGTCCCTCTTTTATGGCAATGACTTCCGCCTGAAATACACTGCAATGATCAGGTAGGCGAAATGATTGGCTAACTCTGAGTTTATCGGAGTAAACCCCTCCACCTACTCCGTTGTCTAGTTTTGGTCCATCTGTATAGATGTTTATATCATTTTCCTTAACAATAAGCCCATTATCCCATTCCTCTTTGGAAGGAAATACTGTGACGAAGGTTTTATTTAAGTTGATATCCTTGGTCCTTGGGAATGTCAAACTTCCGCCTGTATTTACATCTATCTTTGCAATACTAGAAATAACAGGCTGGACAATTAGCAAAAGCTGGCGAGTAATTAAAATCAAAGGCTTCAGTGACAGTCAAGCTGCTCTAAAAACCTTAAAAACCGCCGGCACCGTTTCAAAAATTTTTCAGGAATGAAAGTTGAAGCTAAGCTCTGCTGCAAGGTAGAATGAGCTTGAACATATACTCGTATAAGTGGTGCGACACTGTGCTGTTCAAGGCAACGAACTGGCTGATGAATTAGCAAACACCGGTTCCTTGGAGTGTCCAACTGAACAGGACTCAATTTCAGCACCAAGCACAACGGGAGAAAAGTTGGGTACATCAAGGCTCTTAGTAGTAAAATTCATGATAAACCTTAGTGCAGTATTACAAAGCCACCAAGTCTTTTCTTCTCAGACAGAGGGTTAGTGAATTACGAGCTCTTACCTATATGTAGTACCTATTACATGCACACTTCATAGGTTCGACATATGGTCACCATGGGCATCATCAACGATCTATTGTGTACCTCTTGTTTGGCGGATTTTCTCTGCCACTGCCCGAGTTTTTCCTGGCTTAAATGCTAAATTTTTGGATCAACTATATCTCTTTTCCTCGACAAACTGCTAAGATTTATAAAAAATCTGGGATTTTTGCTGAGTAGTAATGAATACTGCCGTATCCGAATGGTTTGGTGCGTGACTACCATTCGGAAGTGCTCAGGTCGAATCTCCATACAAGAATCACCAAAATGATAGAAAAAGTGTGCACCACAAATTGAAGGAGGAGCTCGGCCAAAAACCTAATACAGGATGTAAGTAAGAGTCAATTATATACTTAACGGGCGATCAATTTAGAGGCATCAGATTTTCAATTGAAACAAAACAACCAAAATTCAAATTGCTTGGGAAATTTTTATTATTTTTGTGTAGAACTATTCATGCCATTTATTTTTTAAAGATAAACCCCTTTAAATATTGGCCGCAACTGCTCCGTACTTCGACCAAACACAAATTTTAAAGACACGCTGGAGGACGCCAGTCGGTATCTCGTAAATATCTTTAGTAATGTTGGCTTTCAATGCCTCAATTCAAGCTGGTTTTTCCACAAAGCAGTGAGACTTTACATAGCCCCATAAATAAAAGTCCAAGGGTGTGATATCACACGATCTTGGTGGCCAATTACTGGTCCGAGACGAGAGATAAATTGCTCACCGAAACGACGAGGCAGTAAATCCATTGTTTCACGGGGTGTGTTACAAGTAGCACCGTCTGGTTGGAACCTTGTTGGGATGTTGTGGAGAACACGGCCTTCAATTTCTGGCATCAAATTGTCGTTTATCATGGCGCGAAAGCGTTCGCCATTCAGTGCTACAATGGTGCCAGTCACGTCTTTGAAGAAACATGGGCCGATGATTCCTCCAGCCCATCGACCCCATCAAACGGTTGTTTTCAGTGGAGTAATGGCTGTTGGTTGGTTTTTGAATGTCTTCGGGTTGCTCTTCAGCCCAAATATTAATATTTTTCGTATTGACATAGCCGTTAAACCAAAAAAGGGCTTCATCGAGCGCGCGATGAACACTTTTCACAGGACGTCGATTTTCGTAATACACTGCTGGTCTTAGGTTAGACGCACCATCGTTATTTTTAAACAAAATCAATTATTTATTATCATGCTTGTTCTAATTGTCCAAAATGCTTTTCTTATCAAAGTGCGAATCTTGTTCGAAAAAAAAAATGCTGACAGCTGGTTGATTTGCGAAAAAATAACTGTACATTCGGAGATTATAGAAATTTCTATGGCAATCACACGTGTTTTCGGTTGGTCATTGAATTAGACGCAGCTTAAATTTCTTCGTATTGCGTGGACAAGCGTAAACTTTCGTATTGAAAAAATATCAAAAATAAACAAATAAAGTGTTTTCGAGCTACATTTGAAGAAAAAAATGGGAAAAGCTGCTATTATGAGCTTATTGGAACGTCAAAAAGTAGACTTTCTTCACTCGCAAGGACTGTCCAATCGGAACATTGACAAACAAATAAATCGCAGCTCCAGAACTGTTGACAGATATTTGAAGGATCCAGAGGCATATGGAAATAACTTCAAAGGGAAAAAAAGGCACTATCAAAACAAGCAGTACGCCAAATTGTTAGAATCGCTTCGAACTCGTCTAAATCTGCTGCTAAGATCAAGGAATTGGCCGGAGTAAAAGCAAGCCTATCAACTGTTCAGCGTACGATCAGAAATGCAGAACACCTGAAGCGTCTAAAAATCAAGAAAAAAACCCCTTTGAATGCAATACGCAAAGAAAACCGGCTTCAATTCGCGAAAGAATACCTGACGTGGACTGTCCAATCTGACACTCGACTAAATGATTGGCGTTCAGTTGTATTTACTGATGAAAAACGTTTTAGATGGCCCTGATGGATTTCAATATTATTATCACGATTTGCGGAAAGATGAGCTATATTTAAGTCGCCACCATAGCCGAGAAGGGGGAATAATGGTGTGGGGTGCTATCACGTTTTATGGAACAATTGACTTGATTTTTATCGAACAAAAGATGAACGGCGATCGCTTCAAAACATTGTTGGAGTCCGTATTTCCAAAATTAAAAGATCTCTTTGTACCAATTCCGTGGATTTTTCAACAAGACAATGCTCCTATTCATTACTCTCGAGTAGTAAAATCTTTTATTTCGAGTCAAAACGTTAATATCATGGCCCCCATATTGTCCAGATCTTAACGTAATTGAAAATGTTTGGGGCTGGCTAACACGGAAGGTATACGAAGGAGGAAAGCAATACGAAGATAAGGAAACATTAACTGCAGATATTAAACGTGCTTGGAGCGAGATTTCCTTGAACTACATAGATTCCTTGTATCATTCTATAAAGGACCGGATTTATGAAGTTATTACTAACAAAGGAGGCAGTACTCACTACTGAAATTATTATTATTTTTTTATTTCAAATAAATCAAATAGTAATTTAAGCTAAAATCCAAATACTTTTCTTATAAAAATTAAAAAGCCAAAGTGCGTCTATTCTAATGGCCAAGAAAAATTCGTTTTATTTTGAGTAGCTTTAAGAAAATGTTTGAAAAACACAATTTTGTTAAATATGTATAATCATTTGAATATTATATTTAAAGTACCATTAAATAAGAAATGTTTCTGCATATCAACTTCTTTTCTATCGTCCTTTAATAAATAAATATGAAGCAAAGTTGTATGCAACTAAACGTGCGTCTAACCTAAGACCAGCAGTGTACAGTTGTACGATTTGTAAACGTTGTTGTTGGACGTAAGTCTTTACATGATGAAATGCCAGTGAATACTGAAAAAATTAATGTATTTTGTTTGACAGTAGTAACGCGTGATATCTCAAAACAACCCTATTTGAAAAGGTACCGCCAATCTGATCACCTTTTATATATAATGAATACCCACCCTATCTGTACCTGCCCATAATTTTAAGTCCTATCACTTTGGCTTAAGAGCAATGTGCAGTGCCTGAATGCTTGCATATATTTCCGGCCATCCACAATTTCAATCCATTCCATTTCATTTCTCAGCGGAGAGAGATGAATATAATTAGTCATTAGATGGTTGATGGTCGGTATTATTACAGGACACAGCCCATCGGGACAGCATATGACCACCATTGGAATCATTGAGGACCCAATGTGCCTGTCGTGCTTGGAGGAGGCGGATAGTATAAAGCATTGTGGGTGTGCCGCCTTTGCTAGAGCAATTCTACGAGTTTTGGGTTCCGATGCCTTGAGAATGAGGAATATTCGTTCTCTAAAACTGGAGGATACTTACAGATTTACCAAAGAATCTGGAAAGTTCTCACAGGACTAACTACCTCTGTCTCTGTCTCTATTCTTTCCTATCTCTTTCTCTGATACTTTTCTCCTTTTCTCCTTTACTATCTACCCTCTTTCCAGAGCTCTAACTACAATAGGCTTTTTAGCCAGAGTGTTTTAGGTGCCACCAAATCTCTTGGTGCTTCTTGGCTCGACCAATTCAAATTTCAGACAGTTTTCCAAGTTGTCCGTAAGTTTACTTCGATTCTCTATGCTTTCGGCCCTTATCGCTTCGGTTTATTATCACTTTTTAAATACATCCTAGCACCATTCGGTATTCATCGCTTTTAACCGCTTCTTTCTTGTTGAATACGTCATAAAATACACTTTTATACTTTTCAGGCTCTTGGCGCCTTGGCTGGATCCTTTGTGACATTTGGATATCCCTCGACATATTGCTTTGTACCGCGTCCATACTCAGCCTGTGCGCCATCAGCATAGACAGGTGAGTCGGCCCATTTCCACATTTGATCAACAATTCAATTCACTCGCTGAATGCAATAATTCGTAACATTTGTTTGCTGAGTGCACCCACAGTGGCTCTAATTAATTTGTGCTTTCTTCGCAGGTACCTGGCTGTAACAAAACCACTAAAGTACTCACACCAGCGTCGTTCAAAACGCCTGGCCCTGCTGATGATTCTTATTGTCTGGCTTTTGGCATTGGCTATCACCTGCCCGCCAATGCTCGGCTGGTAAGTTATTGGCAGTTGGTGCGCTCGAATATATTGTAAAAATTCATTAGGTAGACGAGTGCACGCGTAGCATAGCACACACATACGATATGTATGTGTAGTAGTAGTACCTGTGTTTGGTGGCGGTGGGAAATGATTGGGAACGCATCAATGAAATTGCCAATTACGCTTGCCTTTCAGCCAAATTGAAAACTAATTTCTGATATTCGTATAATTTTTTCATTTCGCCACAGGTATGAGCCAGGGCGACGTGACCGAGACGAATGCCGTTACAATCAAAATAAAGGATACGTTATCTACTCCGCCAGTGGCTCTTTCTTCCTGCCAATGATCGTGATGATTTATGTGTATGTGCGTATCTCCTGCGTCATCGCGTCGAGGCATGACAAGATGACCCACACCAGCGTGCACAGTAAGGTAAACCAATAAACAAATTGTCTGCATAAAAAACCACTCATAGTTAGTTTCAATGTTGTAATATTGTAATTGAAGACAAATGAATGCAGTAGAACTTGGCTTATGGAATGTATAGCGAAAACTTTGCATTTTCGTGCCTGTCCAGCAAGGCATATTGAGCTGGTAGTAGCGGTAGAGCATAAACAACAAAAGCAATATATTTTGTTGTTGTTGTAGCAGCATAAACGTCCCCATACATATACGGGGAGATCTGCTGATGTGGCAGTCCTTGGTCGGATATAAATCCGGGTCGCTCCGGTTACGTAGAACCGACTCTCGTGGGGACGCAATGCATTTTCTGCTTACTTTTGTTCCCTAGGACTAGGATATAATAAAATTTGAAAATTTAGAGACCAAATCAAATTCAGAGAAAAAATAAAATCAGCTGCTCTGCTGATCTGCTGGTATTACCTGGTCAATGTGCTTTCCCGTCTACTTTTTTATTTAACTCCATATGAAATTAATTTTGTTCGGACTTTGAATATACAGGGTGTCCGGCAGCAGAATTAGGAATTAAAAGCTAAATTAAAAAATAATCACCAAAGACAAAAGTTTATTTCAAAAACTATTACAAAGAAGACAATCCCGGATGCAAAATTATTTTTTGATTATTTTCGCTAAAGAGAAAGATGTGATTGCATCGCGTTCAAGTCCGTAAAAAGAAGTAGGCCTGGACCGGACATAGGCTTAGAAAATCAGCGCAGGAAATACCAACGATGGCCTTAGAGTATACCACTCATGCTTACAGTCGCAGAGAACGACGCTAAGGATCCTGGTGACGCAGCCTTCACGAGGAATTATTCAGCAAAATGTCGCCTGGAGGCAAGCTAAACAAACAAGCAACGATAGAAGAAAGTGGAAATCCCTGACTTTGTCACTGTGCGCCTCATAATCGGCGCTTAAGCAAGCAATAATTTCTTCTAAATGTGCATCATTACGTCGGATACACTACACTCTTGGAATCTGGGCTCCATGCTCCATGCCACTTGCTGAAGAAGTGATGTCGGAATACCCTTAGCCTCGTGAACTATATTTCGTTTTGGTATTGAGATGATTGGTGGGTTTGTTTCATAGACTTTACTTTGAGGTACCCCACAGAAAAAAGTCCATAGGGGTAAGATCGGACGACCTGGGTGGCCAGGATATGTCAACGGAACGGCTATCAGTTTGTTAGGGAAGAAATAAAGCAGTATTGCCATGGTATCTCTAGTCCTGGGCGGCGTGGTGTCATCTTGCTGAAACCATGTATGTGCACTGACGGAAGGATGTTCTCTTATTATTAGCGGAAAATAATAGTTCAGCAAGCGCTGATAGTAGACACCGAGTCCACAGAAATTGCTTGTTCTAGATGATTTTCAAAAATATGATTCAATTATTCCACTGCTTGACGATGCACACTAAATCACCACTCCGTCACTTTGGGATTGGAAAGTGGCTGTTGAGTTTTGATGGTTTATTGTGGGTTTTGTCCTTTATAGAACTTTCTACACCTTTGATTGGCGCGATAACCGCTTACGCGATGTTGGTCGAGTTTAACAAAGCGCGCCAGTCGTTTCTTTCTCCACCCGATCTTTTCAACGCAGATGAGATCTTCCTCTTCTTCTGCTACCACCAGATCATCTTTCTTCCGCAAATTTTTTCTCTCAAGCAGTCCAATTCACATCTCATCGGATATTATTATCGTCCAAGCTTCTGCACCACACGTTAGGACGGGCATGTCGAGCAATAACGTGACTTATAACGGAATTTTTGCTTATTTACACTTCCATTTACATGAAAACCCTACAAAACCTTTCCAACATTATCTCGCTACAACAAAATGTCACAAATTTTAAGGGTTAGACCTAAGTGCTTCAATTTTGAAGGAGTGAAGTCTAAAATCTTTTCTCGATATTTCAAGTTTCACTTGTAGCGACGAGTTCAATATTTTCATTTGCTCACGACGTCCGACTGAGCCCCGACCTTGGGCTGTTTGCTCGGAGCCTTCGCACCCATGAACTAATCAAAGCTCCACTTGGGTCATCAATTAACACGTTCCCGCCGGCGCTGTTATTCATGGTCTTCGCCCACAGACGGCAATGTTTTTAAACATTAAAAGTCTTTTCGCTCTATCGGAAGCGATTGCAGGTCATAAAACGAAATTTTTTCATAAGGGTAGACGTTTATGGCATCTCATCTCATAGGTACCGTTTAATAAAGTACCATTGGTGGTACACGCTGCCTCATGAAGCAATCTTGTGCGAGCCACCGGTGGTACGCGCCGGCGTGAACGTGTTAAAGTCTAACACACGCAACATTGGTCTTGAAATTGGCTTCGATTGCGAAAGCAGGTTGATCAACTGTCCACTGCGACCTCGTATCTAAATAATCCGCACGCATATCTAAGCTAACGCGGTCCCTTCACAGCTCGTATGCACAGCGGTTAGGGAGAAGCTTTACATTTAAAACCTAATTCTGCCACCGGACACCCTGTATATATGTACATATTTTTTTATTACAATATATATTAATGTTTTTTCTTACCTTTACTCTGACAGCGCTATCGACGCTACACAACCACCGATTCCAACAATTATGCGGAACATCATTTCTTGGAGCTGGCGTGCGAGAACAACGCCAGCGCGCGTAGATTCTCTAATCAAACTATCGTCAATGATCTGAACGAAGTCGTAATGCCTGATGTAGAGAACGGTCGTCCGCTTCTCAGTGTAGCGGCAGCGAATGGTGGTGGCAAAGGCAATATTTGCAATTTGACACGACCAGTGTCATGGAAATCGCCACCAGCTGCTATGTATAAATTTTCTTCCAATGCCAAGCGTCACCAATACGCCCGTTCATGTCCGCCTGGCTCGATAGCACAACTCCAGGCGCGCGGTTCGCAACCACAACAGCAACAACTAAAATCATTGGCCAACTGTATAATTTCGCTGCGAAAGGAGCACAAAACTACACAAACATTGAGCATTGTGGTGGGCGGCTTCATCGCTTGTTGGCTGCCATTCTTCATTTACTACCTGAGTACGCCGTTTCTGGAGCAACATCAGGTCAGCCGGACCCTAACAAATGTGCTCACCTGGCTGGGTTGGCTCAACAGCGCTATAAATCCTTTCATTTATGCATTTTACAGCATCGATTTCCGTGTGGCTTTCTGGCGACTCATCTGCCGACGTTTCTGTAGCAATACCCTGCGACCGCGAACGCCTACAACCACAACATCAACGCGGCTGTAGTCATCGTGTACCTTGAAAATGTAGCACACGAGCGCAAATGGAAAAAGAGATGCATCGGTAGCTGGCTCAGATGTGCACTCGTACACACACCCATGCATACGTGAAGCTTTGCGCGGTCATTAGCGTAGAAATGAATCGAACATAACTTAATCTCCACCTGCAAATGCAGGATGTATGTATGTATGTGTTTACATAGGTGTAGATGTTTGAATATGCTCTTATATTAGTGTCTGTGAGTTGGAAACTTTGCGCCTACAAGAGAGACTTTGCACTCACTAATAAATCTGGCGTAACAACTTTCTATTTTTGTTGCTTTGCATTTAAATATCGAATTTTAATATTAGCTCAATTTTTAAGTATTGCCCTATGAATTTACTTACACGCATACATACATAGGCATTCATAAGTATATAGAAAGCATTTTCATTAATGAACTTGCATTGCTCGTGCATCCATAATATTTAACACTCTATAATAAGGAAATATGTGTGAATTGTTCTTAAAAGTAATTAAACTTAATAAATACTGTGTATTTACATCGATCAAAGGCAGAAATTTGTATAAACAACCTAAAGTATAAGTATATATGTATTTTTTGTCGAGGCGTGAGGTCAATGTATATTAAAATAATTAATATATTTAACTTTAGTATTTATGTATTTATAACCAAGGCCCAAAGCAAAATAAAAGTATATTTAATCCCACAAGCAAGAAATGATTGAATTTATTTGAAAAACGAAAAGCGGTTATTTAAAGACATATACAGGGTGTCTGGTGGAAGAATTATAATTTAAGTTTTAAATTAAATTATCCCATCAAACAAGAAATAATTGAATTCATTTGAAGACGGAAAGCAGGCTGGTTGGTTGGTTGGTTAGAGTAGTGATTCATCCAGAATCCAACTAGCGCTTCCGCACCATTTTGTTGCCACACCCTCGTTACCAAATTGTTTAACAGTTATTTACAGCAAAACTATATCCAGTCTGTGCGGTTTAGGAACCTTATTAGGTTGTTGACGTCTAAGCCAGACAGCTTGTAGAGACTCTCGAACAGCGGTTTGCCCAGGATTAACATTCTGTCCTTCCATAGGGCAGGGCATTCACAGAGAAAATGAAAGATTGTTTCTTTTTCCTCTGGTTGTTTACAACTATGACAGTGTGTGTTGTGAGGGATGCCCATTTTAGCGGCTTGTTCTCCGATAGACCAGAAGCCAGTTATGACTGCCGTAAGTCTACAGGTGTCCCGTCGTTTCATGTTTATTAGTGTCGACGATTGCTTGAGGTTGTAGGTGGGCCATAACGTTCTGCTGATTTTGCATTTCGTCTGGTCTCTCCATCTACAATCTGCAATTCGAAGGTGTTTTAGGGAAATTGCATTCTTGACCGCACCTAGTGGAGTGAATACTGGTACTGCAAGAGCGCTATTCATGGCAGATCGCCCTCTTGCCAGTTCATCAGCTTTTTCGTTACCTTCTATGTTCCGGTGTCCCGGGACCCAAATTAAGGTTACTCTATGGTTTTCACTCAAGTTGGTGAGGCTATTCCTACCTATCTCCACCACTTTAGAGGTTGGTATAGTCGCGTCCAGCGCCTGGATTGCAGCTTGGCTATCCGAAAGAATAGCGATATTGCCCTTAAAAGAGAAATCTGCGATTAGTAACCTACAGGCTTCCCCAATTGCTAGTACTTCCGCTTGGAAGACGCTACTGGTATTAGGGAGACGCACAGATTTTTCAATTCCAAGTCTCTGAGAATGTATACCAGCTCCGACACCACAATCCATTTTACTGCCATCTGAATAGACTGTCGTATCGAAGTTGTTTAGAGAGAATCCCTTATTCCATTCTTTTTTAGATGGAAAGAGAGTGGCAAAATTCCTATTGAACGTTACCATCGGGACGATGTAGTCAGTCCTCACCGAGGTTAACTGAGTTCGTCGCAATAATAGACTAGCGTGACCATAAGTTTTTTCTTTCCAAATGCACGCATGGTTGCCGTCTTCTTTATATGTAGGTCTATTGGAATAACGTGTGTCAGTGCATTGAGAGCCTCTCTAGGACATGATCTGATTGCACCGACCGTTATTGCACGGAAAGCAGTCACTAAATTAAACTACCTTAATTCGTGTGCAACGGCTTTTCGTATATTTTGTTCACATTACAATATTCGACGTTTAGGTGATGCCCTAAGTTAAGATTTGACTCGTTCATGGGTGCGAAGGCTCTGAGTAACAAGTTCCGTAACAAACAGCTCACGGCCGGGTCCAACCGGACATCGAGAACAAAAGAAAATATTGAGCTCGTGATTACAGGTTTGCATGATAATCCGGGTCAGTCCATGCGCAAGAGAGCGGCTGCACTGAAACGTCTAATAACTATTGTGTATGAATTATTAAGGAAGGATCTTAGATTTCACTGCTAAAAAAAATCTAAAATTCAAATCGATCCTAACCCTTACAAATTATGAGATTTTATTGGAGCGACTTCGTACGGTAAACATTTGATTTTGGACCGATGAAGCCTATTTGAATTTAATTGGAAGTGTAAATAAGCAAAGTTGTTGTTATAGATCAGGGTTAAAGACAGAGCCTACTATTACAGCACCAACTGCCACTTCAATGTCGCAAAGTAACGCAGTGACGGTTTGGGGTGCATTGTGAAGCAGATTAAATTCTTGTAAAAATCGTCGAGGGCAAGCAGTTTCTATGAACGGTGTCTATTATCGGCGCATGCTGAACGATTATTATCCGCCAATAATAAGAGAACATTCTGCCGTCAGTGCACATACATGGTTTCAGCAAGATGACGCCACGCCGCCCAGGACTAGAGATACCATGGCGATACTGCGTGGTATCTTCCCTAACAAACTGATAAGCCATTCTGTTGACATATCCTGGCCACCCAGGTCGTCCGATCTTACCCCTATGGACTTTTTTCTGCGGGGGTACCTCAAAGTAAGTCTACGAAACAAACCAACCAACCATCTCAATGCTAAAAGGAAATATAGTTCACGAGGAAATTTCAAGGGCATTCCGACATCACTTCTTCAGCAAGTGGCATGGAGCACGGAGGCCAGATTCCAAGAGTGTATCCGACGTAATGGTCTACATTCAGATGAAATCATTGTTTGCTTAAGCACCAATTATGGGGGCATAGTGCCAAAGACAATGATTTCCACTTTCTTCTATCGTTGGCTATTTGCTTAGCTTGCCCCCTCGTGAGGGCTGCGTCGCTGGAATTATTTGGGTCATCCTCTGTGCCTGTAACTTTTACGGTTTCACTCTAAGGCTATCGCTGATATTTCTTGCGCTGCTTTCCGAAGCGTATTTCCGATCCAGGGACACTTCACCTTATGGATTTATGAATAATGATCCCGATCTGAATGCATCGTCTCTTTAGAGCAAATAAATACAAAAAAATTAAATCGCTTTCTTAATTTTGCTTGTAATTCCTAATTCAGCTACCGCACACGCTGTATGTACTAATAGAATTTATTCGATAACAATGGGTGACTATCGAACTAGATCGATATTATAGAAATTTGCGGCAGATAGTGCCTACGACGAGGTATTCAGCCCTATCATAGAATTCGACGTAGACTGTTTTTGGTAGAAACTAAGAAATTGTAATCATACAATTCGAATAGCTCCGAACGTGATACTGTAGTAGCCCTTCCGGTTGTAGTAATGGAATTTTTGTTTAGTGGGTGAAATAATTTTTATATGCGTCCCATCCACACACAAAATGATGTCGGGAAATCTATATTTTTGATACAATTCCATCTTGTTTTACCATTTTTCATTGGCACTCATGTCAAGATTTATGGTACCTGCTGAGGGCACAATCGTGTTTGTAGTGGCGCCAATACGACCTTATATCTAAATGTAGGCTGCCCTATTGGCACGTCGAAATCTTTGCCAACTCCATGCTGATAGCCTCCCTCCACAAGAAACCGTAAAACAGAGGATAGTCGGAGAACTGGAGTTTTGGACGACGACCTTGCTGAGCTCGCGCTGTCTTCAATAAATCTCAAAACGTATGTAAATGCAGCTTAATTTAACCGGTAATTTTTGATAAACCTGTTTTAAAGCGTATTTAAGTAAACTTTTTGTTTAACAAAAAGGCAAGCACTTACATTGGTTTGCCCATATCGAGATGGTTGCTTACATTTCTCAATATTTTTCGCTCAATTCTGAGACTCCGTTTGCTTCTCTCACTTTCCTCCTCCATTAACACAATCGCACATATTAATGAATACATTTTAATTTAAAAATTCAGCCCAAAAACTTAAAGATTTTTTGCTAAATGTTTTGTTTACATTGAGGAGAGCTGTTGTCGAAATATCAGAATCTGACATTTGAGTTTGACAGCACTTTTTCGTGTTCACATGGAGTCCACGACTACAATTTTTTCCTATTCGTAGTAGACATTCGCATTCGAGGGTTTTCTACGACGGATTCTATGTTCGGGCTGATTACTTCGAAGAATATCTTTCTTTTAGCATACAGCCAGTCTTCTCTATGCGCGGTGCAGTCTCGCACAATAAAAACAAGAAATAAATTTGGGCTAAAAGGGATTGCCTACCTGTCGTGGTGTGGGTATGCCATTTGACCAAAAATAAAAATTCTGGAATGTGGCTTATATGCCCAATAATGTGCAAATCTATCCAGAATCATCGATATTTGCAGCTTAGCAACAACAGTTTCACTGCGTCTAAGTTCATAAGCTAATTTTACGCATCGGCTGATAAGCCAGTGAGTGACAACTTAGGGGTAAATTTGAGAGTGGAGTGATAGATTTACAAAGTTTGCTCTTTAACTATAGTTAAGAAAGGAAACTTGAGGGGAACTTTGTCAAACACTTCGCTTGGGAGATTCGGCAGCCGAGTTCTGCACGATCATTTCGCATGATTCACACACTCAGTCGACACCAAATCAGTAATTCTTCAGACGGCAACGAAGTGTCATTGGTTGATTTTTTTCACATATCACCAACACAGTCTTAGTTTGCTTGTACATACATTCCAAGTGACGTCAGTCTATCAGTTGATTATGTCAATTTCGCTCAGAGCCGAAAATGCCCTTTGGATAACAGTCGTGTGATTACTGGCATTTTGGGCTGCGAACGAAGATACGGGGCTAAATAAGACCAACCAATGTGAAATACAAAAAGCTTCTTTTTTCTAATATAGTTAAATCACTTAAAAATTAAATTAAATAATTACTAGTATGTAACCCCCGAAAATCGGGTGGGCTTTTTTCCCACGGAAAGTAAACAGCATATGTGACACTTTTATATATTAAAAGTTATGATGATTAGAAAAGTGTATATTTTTATTCATATGTAATCACCTATTTTTTTGAGAATGGTAACACAAATGACATGTCAAATGTGTTCATAATTTACTTAAAGGTTTGACATTTACGAAATGGGACGCTATACGCTTGAACAAAATTGGGAAATATTGAAAATCTATTTCCAAAGTGGTGAGTCTTCTTCTTCTTTTCTGATGAAACTCATTTTCACATCGGTGGCTACGTCAATAAGCAAAATTGTCAAATTTGGGGGTCAGAAAATCCACACTGAAAATCCAATTACTGTAGAGAAGGAAATGCATCCACAACGAGTCACTGTTTGGTGCGGTTTTTGGTCTTTTTTTTCGAAAATGAGCGAGGAGCCGCGGTTACAGTAAATGGCGAGCGTTACCGTGACATGCTCAACGAGGATGAAGAGGATGACATGGACGACATTTAATTTCAACAGGATGGTGCAACTTGTCACACTGCCAAAGTTACACTCGAACTTTTGGCTACCGTTTTTGAAAACCGAATAATCAGCCGAAATTCTGATATCAATTGGGCGCCTCGGATTAAGCCCGTTGGACTATTTTTTGTGGGGAGCCGTTAAGGGCAAATGCTATGCGAACCATCCAGAGACGATTGATGCTTTAAAACACGAAATCGAAGTTGCCGTTCATGAAATTGGAGCCCAAACAATCGAAAATGTGCTTAAAAATTGGGTTGATCGAATGGCCTACTGTAAAGCCAGTCGTGGCAGTCATTTGAACGATTTTATTTTTCATTCATAAATGACAATGTTCAATCTTCAAAATAAAAAAAGTTTGAAAAAATGTTGATTAGTGTTTTTTTTATAACCGATTCAAAAAGCAAATTTTACATGGCCCACCCTATATATACATATACATATATGTATAATATCATTTAACTAAACAAATTTCAGGCTATAGTGGACTTTGTGTAAAAGTAATTCTGATTCGTATTATCTACACGAATACTGGATGTCTTTCCCTTTTGCAACTCTTGTGGATCACACCGACACCAAAGGGTTTCTTTTGCGCAAGATGGAAGAGATAGATGATTTCATGAGCCGTCATGGAATTAAGATAGCTGCGATCAAAGAGACAAAACTGCACGCTAACTCCTCCCTGATCACCAGGGATGGCTACAACGTGCACAGAAAGGATCGCGAGCGAGTCAACGGTGGAGGCCTAGCGTTCATAGTCCACCTTACAGTGAAATATCGTCTCATCGATGAAGGCATCGTCCGCAGGATAGACCTATTGGTAGTAGCTGACTTCAATGCGCATTACGATTTTTGGCAATCAAGCCTACCAAATGATCGTAGGGGACATCAATTGGCAGAGCAGATAGATGACTCGACATTCAGCACAGTAAACGACGACTACCCCACCAGGGTAGTGGGCAATCGCAGCAGCTCGCCTGACATTACAATTGCTAGCGCTAGTCTGATAAATAGCATAACCTCGCGACCTATGCTATTGCTTGCTTCAGACCACTTGCCCATTATCATTTCGATCGAGAGACCTGCCGACTTGGTTTGCGCGGATCTCCGGTCATACATTAGGTTAGGTTAGGTTGCGGTGGCAGTCGGTCCGTATGACCAACTCACTTAGACCTCACAAGTCCGTTGTGATACCACTGTGCGACACGGGAACCTTGTTTATTTACTTTCGTGAAACCATTTTGAGGCTCTTATGAAGCGCAGGATTGGTCTAATCCCCGCGCCAGATAGTTCTGTAAGAGAATTGAAAAAGTGTTTACCTAGACAACCTGCTCTGATTTTAGCTAAGGCTGGACAATTGCAAAGGAAGTGCTCTACTGTTTCTTCCTCCTCCTCATCTCTGCAGCTTCTACAATATTCATGGGAGAATAGTCTCAAGGAATGCCTTCCAAATAGCCAGTGGCCGGTGACACAAGCCACGACCTTCGAGATATCTTATCTTCAGAGGCTAAGCAATTCTTTTGTTCTTTTCTTGTTTATTTGCGGCCATAGTAGCCTGGCTGTTACGCATGTCTCTTCATCTTCCCATGACCTATTGGCCTCTTGGATAATGTTGTTTTTTACTATTAATTTATTCGTGGCGAAAGGTATTCCAATGGTACTTTTATCACTGAGCAGTTGAAGAGCAGTACCTTTTCTGGCTAGCTCATCAGCTTTACAGTTTCCCTCAATATCTCTGTGCCCCGGAACCCAAATAAGGCTGACCTTGAATACGACGCTAATATCATTTAGGGCTGCTCGGCATTCCTGTGCAACCTTTGATCTTAGTATAGCCGCTTTCATTGATTTAATAGCCGCTTGGCTGATGATGCAATCTGTGTAATAGCGAGAAAGATACCCCTAAACGTCTTGGCAGATGAAATGTTTCGGCTCTATAACAGACAGGGAACGCGGCCCACACCTGGGGAAAAAGCAACGTAGCGACTGCTGACAATAGGCCGGTGGCAGCAGCGGTGGGATGAGTCACAAAGCGGACGTTGGACCTACAAACTCATACCACATGTTGATGAGTGGTTAATGAGAAAACATGGAGATACCGACTATCACCTTTCGCAGCTGCTCGTCGGACAAGGCTGTTTTCAGGAATACCTGCACCATTTTAAGCTCGCAGACAGCCCTTTCTGTCCAAACTGCCCGAATACAGACGAAAACGCGACACGTTTTATTGCGACCGCTTTAGAGAGAAACGAGCTATCCTGGAGCAAGCCCTGGGCCATCAGCCGTCCTCCAGCACCCTATGTGCGCAACCAGCGGTAAATGGGAGGTAGCGCAAACGTTCGCAGGTAAGATTATGACGCGACTTCGCCATATTGACTGGGAACGGAAAGCGTTTCAGCAACAGAAAAGGCGGACAGTCTCTGACGAACCGACAATAAGCACAGACGTTTGAGTGAAACACTCAATACAGTATCGCACAGAAGACAAGACGGTAGTGAGTTAAGATAACACTACTGCAAGCTTTCCGATGGCTCCTTTACTTTGGACCACCTATAAACATAGTGGGAGTAATTGAGACTATCGACGGTGTATAGCCTTCATACGCCTACAGGCGAGGAACCTGGACGCGGGTACCTGTTGTGTCTTCGGAGATAAGCGCGGCTCTACCCAGAAGTTTTACTTTTGTGGTCCCAGAGCGTAGAACTAGCCGTGGTGGAGGATTGTTATAGTATTAGTGGGAGCGTGCCCCACATAGCATTGGTGTGACGGCACGTTTGAGATGCTTCTGACATTTTGATTTCAACCTCCTTAAAAACAAAAAAAAAAAAAAACAAAAAAAAAAAAAAAAAAAAAATAGCCGCTTGGCTATTCGAGAATATGTTTATAGTCGTTTTTGTTACGACATGCAAATTTAGGTAGGTAGCCACATCTCTTACAGCTAGAACCTCTGCCTGATAGATGCTGCAGTAGTCTGGTAGTCGAACGGATAGTTCCCGTCCTAATTCTTTCGAAAATACTCCATAGCCAACTTTATCGTCTAGCTTGGAGCCATCTGTATAAAAATTTAATTCCCCCCTTCTCCATCGCCTTGGTGTTTGCCACTCCCTTCTTGACGGTATACTTGTCTTGAAGAGCTTGTCGAAGGTAAGTCTAGGAGTAGAATAGTCTATTTCTTGTTTGTGACTGTTCAGAGTGTGCAAAATACAGGCGTGGCCAAACTGCCCTTCTTTCCATAGCGCCATACTTTTGAGTCTAAGCGCCGAGACGCGGCCACGTTTTTCCCTACGAGATTTAGTGCAGGCAAATTGATTAGCACTTCTAGCGCTTTATTTGGGGTAGTCCTTAAAGCACCAGAGATGCATAAAAGAGCTGTTCTGTGGACCTTACTCATGATTTTAGCGTAACTCGCCTTTAGAGTAGATGGCCACCATACAAGTATTCCATATATAATATTAAGATTGGTCTAACTACCGAAGTATATAGCCAATGAGCCGGTCATACATTAACTTTAACAAAGCTAATTGGGCCAGATTCGCGGAATTTACCGAGGACACCTTCGCCGCTCTCCCCATCTCCACCGATGTGCGTGTAATCTTAGCACAATTACGTTCTGGATACTGTAGCAGGTTAAACTCCCATCTATCCAGAATTGACGTCGACATACTAAACATACATATGTCCGGCATGTGAAGGCACCCCGAACGACACTAACGACATTTTCACATGCCCTTTAAAACCCACTCATTAACACCCCTCTCCCTCTGAACCCAACGTGTCGAAACAGCAATTTTTCTGTACCTACCGTTAGACGAAGACGACCGGTGATTACACTACACTGACACTACAACAACAAGCACTTTCTTTTGTGACAATATTTTGCCCTCGCCGTTTTAGTTTTTAAAAAACATGGCAACGGTTTTATTTTGAAAGAAATACTTTATGTGCACAACGATAAATGTTCTTTTGCATGAATGCTATTTTCTGCGTTGTTTTTCAGCATTAATGCCATGCGACATCTGCCGATTAATAATTTTTATCCCTGAGATTATTTTTGCATTGCATTTCTTATCATTCTGCACCTCTTTAAACATGACATTTATGTGTGAATATACTAGGAATATATTCATTGGAAAAATTTACAATGTACGGCATGACGACAATAGCCATGCACACTCACACATACATACACGCATACGTGCATTAAAAGTGTCCATAGTGGCACACCTTCGACGTTTCAGGCCATGCCAGCAAATAGCATTTCACTGCTGGCAGCTGCTCTTGCTAGACCCAAGCATCTATGTATGTATGAATGTATGTATGCGCATTCTTATTTGTGCAAATGTGCGTATGTGTGCATGTATGTGTGCATGCATAGCATACGCCATTTTTCACAGGTCAAATAAACATTACGCTGTCCTTAAACATCATTTTTCTTTCAACTCAAATCATTTTTACATTATGGCGTACACGTCTACGAATGCCGTTGTGGCACATGCAACATGTCGCTAAGTATCATACATACAGCTACACACACACATACACATTTCATCGTCGGAATGTTTTCAGCACATCGGCACTGAATTTCTTTTTGACTACGAACAGCACAAATATTTGCATAGAAAGGCGGTTGCGCTGAAGAATTTAAGTGAGCTAAAGTTTGTATAAAATCTCAAATATTCCTTTTAAGAGTGAAAAGTGTGGAAAAGTACTATTTAAATTTGACTTTGTTTATTTTGGTGGGATAGCATTTCCACCCTTTACATACATTCATTTATTATGCAAATTTCCAATTCATAGCTTTGTGAAATGGAAATTTTATCAAAACTAAGACCAAGCAAAATGTTAAAGTCCAAGTAGAATCCATGTCATTTACCTGAGCAGCAGACAGTCACACACACATACGCATCACTATGAGGTTTGTTTGTTTTTGAACTCCATTGAGTTGACGGCAATGTGATGTCAACAACGTCAACTCAATTTATTAAAGTAATTAATTCTATTAAGTTGCTAAATGCCAAGTACAACCAGCCAGTCTGCCAACCAGCCAGCCAACGCAGAGGTGGCACAGAAAATTGCACATAAATCATATGCACGTTGGTATTGGAGGACCGAAACTATTGGTAGTAGAAACCACCGATTGTGACCGATAACTTTTGGCACACTATCGATAGTTTAAATCTGGAATAAATAGTAAGCGGAAATAGTAGATATTACACATGCAGCCACCCATTTCTACTTTATACCCATATTCTTATGTTTCGGCCGCAACTAAGGCCAGAAATTCCTTGAGAATTCCATTGACGTTGGTGAGGTACAAAATTATTTCATCATACAGGGTCCGGTACTCAAAGTGTAACCAACTTCAGACTGCTCGCGCAGCTGATGCACGGCCATCAACTGTCTGTTACTTGGCTAAATGACAGTCCAGAGTATTGTTTACAAGCGCGCGGAAGCATTTTGCCGAAAGTAAACGCGAAAAAAGAAAATCAGTAATGGATTGCAAAGTATATATCTTTAAAACTGCTGAATACTGTTAGTGTTTTTCAGGCGGAAGTGTTTGCGACCCGGCAGGCATGTTGAATGCTTAGGGAATGTGGAAGCGAGGGAGATATCAACTTTTCTTCCCATAGTCAAGCTGTGATCAAGGCTTTGACGACGCCATGGTGCACATCCAAACTGGTCAATTCCTGTAAGGGGAGATCAAATCTCTTGGGTGTACAGGTAACATTTCTCTGATCTGGATTTTAGAACATAGGAACATAGAGGGAAATGAAATTTCTGATGAGTCTGGCAGAAAGAGGTCGACTGAATAGAACTAATCGCAGAGGTCTTCTACCCAGACATCGCCTCCCCTTGACCGTTATTAAAGGGCAATTGCACAACTTATTTCTCAGGAAAGCACAGATCAGATGGAGCTCCATTTCTTCATGTGCTATTTCGAAAACCCTTTGTCATTAGTACAAAAGACGCAGGACGCAGATAGTCTTGGGCACTCCACGCCATTAAATTTCCAAACTCGTCGCTGTTTTTACCGGTCACTGGACGTTCACGCGGGAAAGGTGGGCCTACCATTTAAGCCCCATTGCAGAAGCTGTGGGGACCTTTCAGAGAAGGAGACTGTTGAGCAGTGCCTCTGAAAATGTTCCGGCTTGTCAGTCAGAAGATTAGGTCATTCGGTGCTCCTTTCTTCGACGGCCTGGTGCAGAGCGCCAACCTAAATTCCATCAATCTTCTCCACTACATCAACAGCTCTCGCTGGCTGTAGAAATTTGCCGCTTGGAGGTCTCATAAGGGTATTAAAACGGCACTTTAGTAGTACTTGGAGAGTGCCAGTCTTATACTTCAACCATTTCACCTACCTACCTGACTTATCTGCATGTTTTTAAAAGTTTTAAATCGTTTGCTGAGTACTGCGAAGTTATTTTTTAATTTTATCTTGAACTTAAATCTCTGCATGAAAAGTTAGCAACACTACATCTGCTCGATTCGCCATTTTCTTTCCGTCTTGTCCTTTCAAGACAAAATTAAAAAATTTAGAGTTTAGTATTAAAAGTACATTTTGACTAAATCGGATAGATACATAGATAGATGCGGGTACTATATGCCAGCAAAAAATTACAAAATTATCCACGGCTTCGCAGTTATCAAAGGTTATCGATAGTCCTAATGGTGTAATCGATAATTTCAAACCTCTTATGATTGTTCAGCGTTCTAATGATCGCATATTCGCATACATACATTTACGTACGTATGGCCAGACAGCGAACCATCTGCTGTGCCCAAGCCTCAGCTTTTCCGTAAACGATGCTGCGGTGACAGCAAACAAGCATGAACGCTTACTGCAAGCACTTTCACACACACAAACGCACATAGAGCACTGTTGCTCCGTAATACTTCATACTGTCGTCTCCTAAAGTAAATTCACAATCTCTGCGCAGAGCCCTAAGATTTGAGAAATTGTATGCCAAAAAAAATTTATGTACCCGGAATTTCAGACCTCTTTGAATGCATTCCATGTCATTTGAATAAAGTAACCTAGAAAATTTTAATTTTAGGTGACTCATCTTAGTGACAGTTATTAAAAACCCCTAAAAGCCCATCAAAAAATACTCTCTAGGGATATAAAAATTGCGGTTTGTGGTGGTTGTTGGTACTGTTAGTTCTTAAGTTTTGAAACGCTGCGTTTATATCAGCTTTGTTAAGGTTTGATAAAGTGGCTCTAGAATTCCAGGCATTTACTTTAATATGGGCAATGCCAATCCCATTTCCCAACATTTTTAATTGATCGCATTTGCCTTGTAAAAGTTTTTTATCTTCATTAATAAGAAATGTGGTAGTAAAGTCCTCTCTCGGCAAACAACACTTTAACAGGATCTCATCATGCCCGTCCTATAGTATGGCGCAGAAGTTAGGACGACGACAATATCCGATGAGGCGTCCCTTGTGGAATTTGAGAGAAAGATTCTGCGGAAGATTTTTGCACCTTTGCACTTTGGCAACGGCAAGTATCGTAGGCGATAGAAAAATGAGCTTTACGACGTCATAGACATAGTCCGGCGAATAAAGATCCAGTGGTTTCGTTGGCTGGGATATATCGTCCGAATGGATGCAAATGCTTCGGCTCTGAAAGTAGAAGGAAAAGAAGACCTCCTCTGCGTTGAACAGATCAGGTGGAGAAGTACTTGGTTTTACATGGTGTGTCCAACTGGCGCTGGTTAGCACGAAAAAGAAACGGCGAGAGCGCTTTTTTAAACTCGGGCAAAATCGCGTAAGCGGTTATCGCGCCAATCAAGAAGAAGAAACACTTTCTTCCGGATGTTCTTATTGTTAGTCCCGCGTCTATATCGAAGTCCCAACCTATATTGAAGTGTCCGACTAGTAAATTTAGCTCAGTTTGATTACAAAAAGGTTTAATTTTGCTACAACGTACGAGCTGTTTGTTTTTGCTTCCTAGAATTTTACGCGGCCTGCCTTGAGTTTCAGCATTTGGTACGTAATGAATACCATTTTTCTTTTGAACATTTCATTAATTCTGTTATTGCTATTGCTGGCTGAATCCATTGCCTGTAGTGCTGGTGGAAACACCCAAATTATATTCTGAACAAGGTTGCGGAAACTTTAAGTAAGATGCCAAGGATTACCATCGCTGCGAACCACATTACAAGAGATAAGCAGCAAGCGGCTTCAAATAGATATTTAATAAACCCGCAAGAATAAGCGCATAACGCAGTTTATTTGAGGAACCTTAAAGTTTCCTGAACTTTGCCCATATAAGAATCCAAATGGATGTCATCTTTTATTTATTATTTCGTGCCCTCTTTAAATTAATAACGTCTACGGTATTCATCATATTTTCAGAATACTGGACATACTCACAGGGGGCAAGTTGCTTTAATGAGTGACTGTAAATAACACAAAATAGCCACGACGCGCACAAGAATGGATAAAAAACTAAGAATATATATGCACACACACATATACATGTATATAAATGTATGTGTGTATATGTATATGAAGGTAGTCGTTGACGCAGACGAGGGCAGGCACTTCGACCGCACAATAGCAAAGAGCATGGCCCCATAAAACAGCATTGGATGTCGTAGCAGCTGCTTGTAGCTGACTATGCACACATGTGTGTGTGTGAGTGTGTGTTTTTGTAAGTGCGCTTGCAGTATTTCGCTTTAAAAAGGATGTACAAGCAGTAATTAGTTTATTCTGTTAAGACTGGGATATTGGATTAAACGCTCGTATAGTATAAAAAATAAAAATAACTACTTCCAAAGAACTCATTTTATGCACACTCGCATATTTATGTACAAATATGAATTTATTTGTGTTTCTACAGTGACTCACAGCTTATTTGATGCAGGTAATACTGTTTTGGAAAAAAGAAAATGACTCGATGTTTATTAAATTGAATAAAAAACAAATGTATACGACTTGTAATGAGATATGTATGTACTGTTTAGCACTGCAGAAAAAACAATAACAAAAACAAAGCTTGCTGAAAAAATATAGAAACAATTCGTTTTCTCATCAAAATACATATGCTCACAGCTTAATATAGGGTGGGCCATGTAAAATTTGCTTTTTGAATCGGCAATAAAAAAAAACGAATCTATATTTTTTTAAACTTTTTTTTATTTTGAAGATTGAACATTGTCATTTATGAATGAAAAATAAAATCGTTCAAATGACTGCCACGACTGGCTTTACAGTAGGCCATACGATCAACCCAATTTTAAGCATATTTTCGATTGTTTGGGCTCCAATTTCATGAATGGCAACTTCGATTTCGTGTTTTAAAGCATCAATCGTCTCTGGATGGTTCGCATAGCATTTGTCCTTAACGGCTCCCACAAAAAATAGTCCAACGGGCTTAAATCACAGCTCCGAGGCGGCCAATGGATATCGGAATTTTGGCTGATTATTCGGTTTTCAAAAACGGTAGCCAAAAGTTCGAGTGTAACTTTGGCAGTGTGACAAGTTGCACCGTCCTGTTGAAACCAAATGTCGTCCATGTCATCCGCGGCTCCTCGCTCATTTTCGAAAAAAAATGGCCCGATGATGCCACCTCGTTGTGGATGCATTTGCTTCTCTACAGTAATTGGATTTTCAGTGCGGATTTTCTGAGCCCCAAATCCGACAATTTTGCTTATTAACGTAGCCACCGATGTGAAAATCAGAAAAGAAGAAGAAGACTCACCTCTTTGGAAATAGGTTTTCAATATTTCCCAATTTTGTTCAAGCGTATAGCGTCCCATTTCGTAAATGCCAAACCTTTAAGTAAATTAACAACACATTTGACATGCCATTTGTGTTACCATTTTGAAAAAAATAGGTGGTTCAAAAAGCAAACGCTATATGGCCCACTTTGACATTATAAAGAGGGTAAAAGCCAACGAAAAAATTTCAGAAATGGTTGCTATTAGTTCCTCAGCTATCCAGCACATTATAGAAAGGATTCGCCACGAAAACAGGATAAAAGATAAGGGCAGTTCTGCGCCAAATAAGATATTTAATGATGCAGATAAGACGTGGATTGTTCGCAAAGTTAAAGAAAACCCCGATTTAAGTGCTCCATTATTGCGGGTCACGTAGTTATACGTTTTTATAGATGGGTGGTAGAATAAGGGAAATAAGGATATACGGGTTATTAATGTTTGTTGTTACCCTTTCTCATACCTAGTATTACGATGTATAAACATATACAAATCAAAATAATAACGGTAAATTGTGTTTAACAGTAAACATCATACGAGCAAATTTAAAAGCAATTCATTTCAAAACAACTCTTATTTCAGTTTTAGTTAAGTGGCGTAATTCACAGTATACAGAAAGTAGCTTTATTTATTATAATAACGATAGAGAATACATTCTAAGATAAGAAAATAAAAGTTAAAAAAAGAAATCAGAGCCTTTTTAAATTTATACTGATTTTTAATAACAATAAAATTCGCGCACATTTTTCAATAAATTACACGGTCCAGCCGTAATGCACTGGCACAAAACGCCCGACCACAATGTGTTAACGAACGAAGTCGAAAAATACTTAGGCAAGATCTTTAACCCTGAAACTGTGCATAGAGTTCTGCGCGAAGAAAATTTTCATGGAAGGCCGCCCGAAATAAGCCGCTGATTAATGCTCGTAATAGAAAATAAAGAATAGAGTTTTGCAGACAACATTTGAACAAAGACATTTCGTTCTGAGAGTCCGTTGTTTTTGCAGATGAAAGCAAATTTAACATTTTCAGATCTGACGGGAAGTCCTGCGTTTGAAGAAAACCAAGCACCGCGCTTCACCCATGTAATTTGCGCTCTGCAGTTAAACACGGCGGGGGCAGTGTGATGGTATGCGATTGCATGTCCTATTCAGGCGGCGGAAATTTAACATACATCGAAGGAAGTATGAATTAAGAGATGTATCTGGATCTGCTAAAAGATAATTTAGTACAAAGTGCAGATAAAATGGGCATTAGGGATTCCTTTAGGTTCTACCAAGAAAACGATCCCAGGTATTGTAAAAATTTGGCTTATCTGGAACTGCCTACTTGTAGTACAGACACCTACACAGAGCCAGATCTCAACGTTATTGAGAATTTGTGATCAGTGCTGGAAAATAAAATAGGAAACCACAATATTTCTAATGCTTCTGATCTGAAAGGGACACTACAGGAAGAATGGAATAAAATTAGTTCCGATTATACAGCAAAACCTGTGAAATCTATGAATTAAGATTAAAGCTGTTCTGCATCAAAAGGAATACCCCACTAAGTATTAGCCGTGATCATGAAATCGAAATATTAATGTGTTTATGTTTTTTGAATACTTTTAATTTAGTGCATCATTTAAGCTGTGACCTCAAAACTGTAACTGAATTATTTTAATTTGCCATATCTTTTTTATGAAGAAACATTTTTTGTTATTAAATAAAATATGTTATTTAACAAAAAAAAAAATATAAGATTTTTTTCTGAAATGGAAATACCATAAAATATATTTGATATTTCAATAATTTTTTTTTGGCTGCATCAAATAAGCTGTGAGTCACTGTAGCTAAATTGAATTTCGCTTTGTTAGTTACTACGAGTATTAATTATTAGATTGGGAAGAAAGTAGTTTTTGAATTTTAATAACAGATATATTTATTAAGTTTTTTGCGCAGGAAATCTGTAAGTGCATGTTTTTTCTTTTGAGATTTTTTGCCTGCGCAAATATGGGCGCATAATCATACCCAAGTTAAAGCCGGCTCTAATTAAGTTCAGTGAAAGCGTTCATCTTAGTTTGAATCAGCTTTGTTGCTTGAAGACCTCTCTAAGATTAGAGTGAAGAGAAACTGTCACTACAGCTGCCGTTAATGAAACAAAATTTCCCAAATTAATGAAAATCAATTTCTGCGTGAACAGCGTTTAAGTTGTGGCTTTGATTAAATAAAGATAAAAGTGTGCATAGGTACAAATTCCAAGGAATTGAAAGAGACTTCGACCTTATAAATGGCACACGATTATTAAAATGCCAAAAATATATTAGGAACAATTTTATCCATTCCATTTACTGAAACGAAAGAGGCTAGACAATAGCCACTAGGGCGGGTCGATTTAAAAATCGCTCATTGCTCTGCGAAAATCGTATTCTAGGGATCAAAATAAGAAACTTTGCCGAAGGAACCATACCTCTAAAACGAATTCTGATGCCCCCCAATTTGGGTCGAACTTTTAATGCCTTTTGTGGGGAGGCAAAAAAATCGCCCATTGCTCTGTGAAAATCATATTCTAGGGATCAAAATAAGAAACTTTGCCGAAGGAACCATACCTCTAAAACGAATTCTGATGTCCCCCAATTTGGGTCGAACTTTTAATGCCTTTTGTGGGGAGGCAAAAAAATCGCCCATTGCTCTGTGAAAATCATATTCTAGGGATCAAAATAAGAAACTTTGCCGAAGGAACCATACCTCTAAAACGAATTCTGATGTCCCCCAATTTGGGTCGAACTTTTGGGTAGGGGCACTTTGACCCATTTAGAGTGCTCCAATCGAGTCCAAATGTATGACCGACCCCCACTAACTTTGAACGGCCGATCCACCCATGCTAGTGGCACACCCCCTGGAACTCCCCTGGGGGGTTCCCCATACAATCATTTCAAAATATCACAATTTTTGGCCTTTACATGAGGAAAGAAACTAAAAAGTTCGACCCAAATGGGGGGACATCAGAATTCGTTTTAGAGGTATGGTTCCTTCGGCAAAGTTTCTTATTTTGATCCCTAGAATATGATTTTCACAGAGCAATGAGCGATTTTTTTGCCTCCCCACAAATCGACCCGGCCTAATAGCCACTGAACCAAAGTATTTTAGAAATAATTATTTTAAAAATTATATACACATAAACACCGTGAATTCTATAAAAAAATATTTTAATTTTTAAATGCTTTTCTCATTCCGCATTTCTCGACATGTCCCAAGCCTTTGAACCCGTTCGGCATGACGGATTGCTATGCAAAATAAAGGACACTCTACTCATAAATTATTACACTTTTATCAAATCCTACCTCAAAGACCGACATTTCTTTGTTAAACTAAACGAAGAACATTCTGAACTCTGTGAAAGTTTAGCTGCTGTACCCCAGAGCAGTATAATGGGCATAATCCTGTACTTGCTCTACACCCACGATTTACCAATCACTGAGGAGACTATCGTCGGTACTTTCGCAGATGACACCGACTGATGCTGCTATCGACATTTAAGGCAATACGTGGCCGGTTTTAAACTATGCTGCGCCTATCTGGTCCATTTTTTCGCAGTGGACGAAGCTGCAAACTTGTCAAAACACTGGACTGAAGGACTGCTACAGTATGCCTTTTGATATCCCCACTTCAACATCTACACGACGAGGCCCATATGTTCCCTGTAAAGGAGCATAATAAACTGCTCAGCAAGCAGTTCCTGTTAGGGTGTTACCGCAACTCTCATCCATGCAGACAGCTGCTTGAGCCCAAGCCGCTTCCCAGGCACGACAGGAGGCACCTTCGACACCACCAGACCGACAATTACTGGATCGGACAGTGTACAGACAGAAAATTAACGACATTCATTGGGAGACTCTTACCACTTTCTTAAGCTCCTGACCCCCCAATGCCGTCATCGGAGTCCAACCACCACCCATTGCAGGCGAAGAGCTCTAACTTCCCCGAGAGTCCCGCCAACCTTGGCACAATTACGTTCTGTAGCAGGTTGAACTCTTACTTATCCAGATTTGACCCCGACATACTAAACATATATCCGGCATGTGAAGGCACCCCGCACGACACTAACCACCTGTTCACATGCCACATTAAACCCACTCATCTAACACCCCTCTCCCTCTGGACCCAACCTATCGAAACAGCAAGTTTCCTGGGCCTACCGTTAGATGACCGGTGATTCACACTACACTGGCAGGGCAAAATTAACTGTTACAACAACAACATGAAACCGCTGTTCTCGCAATTGTTTCCAACCCTCAAAAGGCTTCAGTTAAACTCCAAAGAGGACTTGATACGAGGGGTGCCTTTTATATGTCGGGATTTGGCAACCCTGGTGTTGCAATCTGGCAACTGACAGCTGTATCTCAAAGTTTGACATTTTTTGGCTTTTACTTACTCAGAACGTTTTGAAATACCAGCGCTATTTGTGTTGTTTACAGTAACTTAAAAGATTCATCTCAGTCCAAAAATGGAATTAAATCGTGAACATTTTCGTGCGATTATTTTTTACAACTTTCGACGTGGATTAACTCAGCAACATTGTATGGATGAACTTAATTCATTTTTTGGCGATGAAGCTCCATCAAGGACCAGTGTTTATCGATGGTATGGTGAACTCAATCGTGGTCGTAGTTCACTCCAAGACGAATTTCGTGAAGGTCGTCCAAAATCAGTTGTTGTTCCAAAAGCCATTGATGCTGCGCGCGAAGTGATATTGCAAGATCGTCATGTGACCTATCGTGAGATTGAGACAATCTTAGGCATTAGTGGGACCAGAATACATTCAATATCGCATAAACATTTGACTGTCAAAAAAATTTGTTCGCGTTGGATCCCACACAATTTGTTAATCGCTCAAAAAAAGGCTCGTGTCGATTGGTCGAAGGAAATGCTCAAAAATACAATCGCAGGGCTTCGAAACACGTCTATGACATCGTGACAGATGATGAATCATGGATTTACGTGTATGAGCCCGAAAGTAAACAGCAGTCGACTGTATGGGTGTTTCAAGATGAGCCAAATCCAACAAAAGTGTTAGCGCATGAAGCACTTCCAAGGAAATGGTCGCCTGTTTTTTCGGAAAAACTGGACACGTCGCGACCGTACCACTAGAACAACGCAGAACAGTAAATTCTGAGTGGTACACAACCATTTGTTTGCCAGTTGTCTTTCAAGAAATTAGGAAAACCAATCGCCAAAGACGGATCACTCTTCACCAGGACAATGCGAGCTCTCACACATCGGCTCAAACAACTGCATTTTTGAGCGCCCAAAACATCGAATTAATGGGTCATCCGCCGTATAGTCCTGACTTGGCACCTTGGCACCGAATGACTTTTTTTTATTCCCGTACGTAAAAAACAAACTGAAAGGTCAACGTTTTTCGACACCTGAAGAAGCGGTTGCGGCATTCAGAATGCATGTTTTGGAGGTACCTCATTCAGAGTGGCAATAGCGCTTCGACAATTGGTTCAAACGCATGCAAAAGTGTATAGATCTTTGTGGAGAATATTTTGAAAAACAATAAAGTGATTTTCGATGGTTAAAATTTGTTTTTGTTCTCCAATCCCGACATATAAAAGGCACCCCTCGTATTTTAACTCAATGGATAAAAAATTGGAGAATAAAATCCAATGAGGCAAAGTCAGTTCAAGTAAAATTTAGACTCAATCGAAGCATTTGCCCCCCGTGAAACTCTATAATGCAATCGTACCCAAAATAATGTTGCGAAATATCTCGGTATGCACCGCGACAACAAGCTAACATGGAAAATGAATATTTTCACTAAACGTAAGGCACTTGGAATCAAACTCCGGTATCTATACTGGTTATATATATATATTATATATAATTGGCGCGTACACCCTTTTTGGGT
Organism: Anastrepha obliqua; assembly: GCF_027943255.1. Classification (NCBI taxonomy): domain Eukaryota; kingdom Metazoa; phylum Arthropoda; class Insecta; order Diptera; family Tephritidae; genus Anastrepha; species Anastrepha obliqua. The sequence continues at coordinate 25,149,330 of NC_072892.1, forward strand.
GTTTGGCCGAGCTCCTCCTCCTATTTGTGGTGTGCGTATTGATGTTGTTCCACAAATGGAGGGATCTACAGTTTCAAGCCGACTCCGAACGGCAAATATTTTTATGAGGAGCCTTTTCATGGCAGAAATGCACTCGGAGGCTTGCCATTGCCTGCCGAGGGGCGACCGCTATTAGAAAAATGGTTTTTTCATAATTTGGTGTTTCACCGAGATTCGAATCGACGTTCTCTCTGTGAATTGCGAATGGTAGTCACGCACCAACCCATTCGGCTACGGCGGCCGTCTATACTGGTTACTTAATCGAAATTCGCATGTTTCTCTCAAAAACCAGCTCTGCAGCTAACTCCGACATCGAAATACTTCAAAGATTCTTTTCAAAAACCCTCAGAATGAGGCAGTCCTAATTCCATGAAAATTGTCCTAACAGCCTAAATTTATGATATGAATTCGCTTTAAATGGAAATATCTACGCGCTTTTCCGCAAATAGAAGTCATTTTAGATAAATTATTTACTTGGCATTTCGCAAAATTATTCAAATAGAAATTAGCATATTTAAAGAGCACACGCACACATACGCATAAATACAATTCAATGTTGTTTATCTGCATTTTAATGGAGAAATGAAAACAATTTAGCAATTCCTCTAATTTTATTCACAATGTGGCCATATTAAACAAATACTAATATCTATCCTCATTTGCATGTGTGTGTATGTGTGTGAGTGCATGACCGTCAGGGAAATTCATCATTCCAAATCAAGACACTTTCGCTGAATTCAATTCCAATAAAAAAATTTTTTTCATGTAAAGGATTTGTACGAAAAAAAGTTGTCAGAAGTCAGCTTTGCCAAAATTACTAAAAGAAAGAAGTCTATGCCATCTTGAATGTGGCGTACTGGCTAATTGAGAAAAAGTGGCGGGGTAGCAGTATTGGAATTTGTAGTGACAGTCAAACTGCACTGAAAGCCCTTGCTAACCCACGCTGCTCTTCGAAATTAGTCGGTGAATGTAAGACAAAACTGAACAGTGTTGCAAAACACAACAAGGTTCGGCTTATTTGGGTGCCTGGACATTGTGGTATTACAGGAACGAGCTAGCTGATAAACTGGCTAATGAAGGCTCTGAAAGTAGGCCACTAGGCCCTGAACCCTTTCTGGGTGTGAATTCTGCATCGATTTAACTATGGATTGACGACTTCATGAGGTCTACCCATAGAGGACGTTGGTCTGGATTGAATTCGTGCAGAGTAGCCAAGTGCTTTGTGAAAGAACCAAACAGGAAAGTAGCGACTTTTCTTCTAAAACTCGGCTGAAAGGACCTGAGAGTAATGATGAGTGTAATCACAGGGTACAACGCCTGTGGTTAGCATATGGCTGCCATGGGGGTCGTCGACGGTCCGATGTGCCTATCCTGTCTTGAGGATAACGATACTGCAGAGCATTTTCTCTGTAGCCGTCCGGCGTTTTCCAGAATAACATTTAGAATATTGGGTGGCGATATACTGAGTATGAATAAAGTTCATACTATTCCTCTTCCGGATCTCTTAAGATTCATCAAAGAATCCAAGAGATTTGTAGAAGAGTGACCTCAAAATAAGTTTTCCGTCTTAGCACCCACATTTTATCTTTCCAATCTCTATTATTTCTACTGAAATCTATCCGGGTGTAGTAGAATGGTTCCTGTCTGAGTGCTTGGACTTGTCCAACCCTTAACAAATCTAAGCTACCAAAACTTATGCAAAATTTTAAAACCTTTGAAACACTTTATGCTCCTGTATGTCCATACAAAAGGTAGGGCAAAATTAATCATCCAATTTTGTTTTTGAACGACTTTTTTACTGAATAAAATAAGGAAAACTATTTTTGATTGATCAAAATCTTTATTTTGATCTCTACGCGCTCCATTACTTGTCTGTTTGTATGCAGCAGCTGCCGACGTACGACGCCATTTGAAAATTACCGAATTTGAATACCGAAAAAAGTGGCTTCGCTAGTAAGTATAACCCCCGTGGAGACCTATTCCAAGGTAAAGTGGCTCTTACAAGGTAAAGTGTCTAATTCGTTCAGAACTGAAACAGGGAGACCGATTCTAGATTATGTAATTAAGTATGTTAAGCCATCTGAAACTATTATATATTCACCAAAACTTCCCAAATAAAGGGTGGTTATAGTCAAGTTCTTTTCTGCATTTCATTTAATATTTTTCAATTTCATACTAACTTAATTTGAATCATGGAAAGATTCACAATCGAGCAACGCGTTAAAGTTATTCAGGCTTGTTATGAAAACGGGCGTTCAAATTAAAAATGCATATCGCGCACTTCATCTTCAGTGATGAGGCACATTTTCACCTCAGTGGATTCGTCAATAAGCAGAATTGCCGCATTTGGGCGAATGATAATTTGGCGGATTGCCGAAAAATTAATGCACCCACAAAGAGTGACTGTTTGGTGCGGTTTATGGGCCGGCGGCATCATTGGGCCGGCCAGGCAGTTACTGTGAATAGTGTTCGCTATCGTGAGATGATAATGAACTTTTTATGACCCGAATTGAAAGATATGGATGTGGATGATATGTGGTTTCAACAGGACGGTGCCACTTGTCACACAGCTAACGAAACAATGGCTCTTTTGCGTGAAAAATTTGATGGCCGAATATTTTCACGTCGCGGCGATGTCAATTAGCCGACAAGATCATGTGATTTGACACCGTCGGACTTCTTTCTTTAGGGTTATTTGAAAGAAGAGGTCTACGTCGATAAGCCAGCAAGAATTCAAAAGCTAAAGGATGAGATAATTCGGTACATTAACGGCATAGAGCCTCAGTTATGCCTCAGCGGCATCGAAAATTTAGACCATCGGATGGAGGTGTGCCGTCGAGGCCGCGGCGGCCATTTGACCGATATTTTGTTCCATACGTAATTGTGCCATACCAATATTATCATAATAAAGAGAAATGACAATAATTTCTTAAAACAATTGTATTTTATTCAAAATCAACACCGGCCTTTGAAACTTAACCACCCTTTATATTTCTTTGCTAATGACCTGGTCGTTCTCTCGAGTAATATGAATGTTCTAAATGAAGTATTCCAAGCACTCCAAATAAAAGCAAACTTCTTTGAATTAAAGGAAATACCTCCCAAGACTTAACACGTTGAGAAAAGCGCCAGATCTTAGATTTGGCGATCATGAATTTAAAAGCGTGAATGAAATTAAATAGCTGGGACTGCTGCTCAGTAAAACAGATGATAGAACGATTACTATCCAAGGCCGGGCAGGATGCAAACAGGGCATATTTTGTCTACGTTAAACTCTTTAAACTGAACGCTTGAAACTGTAGGCCCCACCATTTATGGCACAACATCAAAACGCACACCACAAAGAGGAGGAGGAGCTCGGCCAAATACCCAAAAAGGGTGTACGCGCCAATTATATATATATATATATATAAACTCTTAAAAAACAAGCTCTTCAGTAGAAGAACGAAAATCAAAATATATAAAACACTGATTCGACCAATGGCAAGATGTGGACATGTGGACACTGAAAGCAGATGTAATTACTCAATTAAGCGTATTGGAAAAAAGAATACTGAGTCCAGTGCGAGAAAAAATGGTCTCAGATATAATAACGAGCCACAGGAATTCTTAAAAGGCGAAAACGTCGTGCGGTTTGTTGAATCGCAGCGCATCCGATGATTAGGATACTGAATGCCAAATGAAATAAAGCCTCGCAAAGTTTTGAATCCACGCACGTATGGTGAAAAAAGGGCGCCCACGGAAAAGATGTTTAGACGACTTTAAGGACGATATCTAAGAAGCATAAGAGTGACGTAACTACCGTAGTACGACTACAAGGATAATATAGTATATCAGATTTGTTCGTTAGGTATGGTGAAAAGACAATTTTGAGGGGAACTTTGGATCCTACGTCATTCGTTTTGTGTCTCACTAAGCTCAAGCTAAATTTTGTGAGCACTTAAAATTTATGTAAGATAATCTTATCTGGTAAAGCGAATGTTTAGAGGCCTTAAAGTCGAAACGATTTTAACCTATTCTCAAACTTCAAATGGGTAAGAACCTCACCTTTCTGGATATGAAGGTTGAGGCTATGAAATAATGTGCCCAGTGGGCCACTTTTGGCAAGTAGAACAGTCGTTGTGGGATGAATCGAACGTAATGTTACGGTGCCTAAATTTCACTAAGCTAAAACTGAATTTTGTGAAACGTATGACGTAGGCATATCTCTCAAATTCGCTCAGAGCCGAATAATGGTCTGCTAGGTAATACACCTCTAAAAATAGTTTCACCATAGTGAACTATGGACTGAGATGCATGGAAAAAACTTGTGGAGAAAGCTAAGGCTCACACCAAGCTGTAGTGCTATGCGTGATGAAGATTACTCAGTTGAGTGACTCTGATTTATCAAGTGAAACACATAACTTTGCGTGATTTCGAAAATTTGCTAAAATGCTAATGATACTTCACCTCAGTTCAGAGTTTCTCTCAGGGTACTCAACATAAATTCGCACTGTACCGAACTGTTATGTTTTTCAGCGATACAAAATAATTTGGTAATTCATGCTGAACGCTGTTAAGCAAAATAAAAACAATTTAATTGCTCATTTATTAAAAGAGCTAACAAAGGATGACAAATATTTATGCGACAACATTGGCAATCGCAATTATGGTAATATTAAATAACTTCAATGTGAGCAATTAAAAATAAATTATTGAATAATCAAAACAATACGAATTTTGGCTTTTTGTAAATTTCTTTTTAATTTTGCATATTCAATACAAATTTTACTTCGGCTACTACAAGTTGAAGTCCAAAATAAATAAGACTGCGTTAAAATAGAAACGGCAGGAGTTTTGTTCTAATAACTTCGAGTTTATTTATTCAAAATGGTCCCCTATGGCCTCGATACACTGTTTCGCGAGACCTAAAAGCTTTTCGAAAGAGTGTTTCAGGTCCTTCGGGATGTCGGTACAAGCCTTTTGGATGGCCTCTACGGACACAAAACGTTTTCCTTTCATGGCCAAATGTAATTTTCCGAATAGGTAGAAGTCACAGGGAGCCATATCAGGCGAATACGGTAAGTGATTGATGGTTAAAATGCGATTTCTAGTCAAAAAATCAGTCACCAGAGTGGATCGATGAGTTGGTGCATTATCTTACAATAAGCGCCAGCTTCCTCCTTCGCGGTATTCAGGGCGAATACGACAAATGCGAAGCAGCAAACGCTTCAAAACGTCAAGATGGAAAATTGAATTGACGGTTTGGCTCGTTGGCACGAACTCCTTGTGGGCAATTTACTTGGAATCGTAAAACCAAATGAGCATCGATTTGATTTTTAACTGCTCCAAACGCGATTTTTTAGGTGGTGGCTCGTCTTGGGTCTTCCATTCGGCTCTCTGACGCTCAGTTTAAGGTTCATGTTGAAAGCACCACGTTTTATCACCAGTTACAAGGTTGTAAAGCAAGTTCTCGTCTTTTCTCGCCTCTTTAATGAGGCCTTTCGAATGTTGAATTCTGAGCAATTTTTGATCCTCAGTTAACTTGTGTGGAATGAAACGTGCACAGACCTTTCGTAAACCCAAACGATCAGTTAAAATGCGATAAATCGATGTTTTGGAGATATTCAACTCCGGTTTTATGAATTTCAACGATGATTTCGGTTCATTTCTGATAAATTTACGAACAATTTCGATGAAGTTGTTGGTGATTACTGATGTTGGGCGGCCCGTATGTTCATTGTCATTTATGCCCTCACAACTATCTCTGACACATGAAACCAATCATGAACTCTGGCACGAGATGGATTCCCGATTCCATCGTCATAAACACTTTTCATCTATTCAAATGTTTCTGTAAACGTTCTACCGATTTAAAAAAAAAACTTGATATTAACTCTTTTTTCGAAACTCGTTTTTGTACCGATGACACAAACATACTGACACTTTAGTCGCAATAACTTCGCTTCCACTGAACCGAATGTCACCAAGACTTCACTGGAAGTCAGCTAGGGATGTTACTTCCATCACGCTAACTCATTAAAAGGATGGCGCCATCAAAAACATTTTTATGACGCCAGTCTTGTTTGTTTTGGACTTCACCTTGTATGTTTTTATAAAATATAAATAATTCAAATGAATAGAAAAAAACAATCAAAATATCTAGGTGGTATAATTTTTTCGCGGGCCTTATATGTATGTAAGTTAATTTCGAGCAGAAATGCCATTTAATTTCCTCTTCGTAATTGCGTTTGGCACATACATTTTATAAATAGTTAAAATTTTTCTCCATTTGCTTTTAAATGCATACTGTCTGAACGTTTTATTGTATGACGAAAACCCAAAAGAAAACATGAAGATTTTTCAACACACATTCCCCTAAATATGTCATTCGTCGTACACCTTCAGCGTGCAATATGCCATGTGGCATGCAACAAGCACTAATAGGACACCTTCATTTATCTTTCGGAGCGCAAACATTTGTTGTCGTAGTTGTTAGACTGTTCTAGTAAAAGCATTCATCTATTTTTTCATATTTACTACGGAATTTAGCCCATCAGCAGCATTTGTGTCCATGTGTACTTACATATACAAAAGTAAATATCCGTTTCTAGCGGAGCAGTAATAAATTTTTGTGGACAAGTCCAATTATTTGCAAACAGCGATTCATCAAATTTCCAACACACGTCGAGCGTGTAATATTGCAATCTGCTGAATGAATTTCATGCCCTAACTAGCAATTGATTACTTCACGATTATTGCAGAGAATCACATAGGCCTACCCCAGCAGAAGAGTGCCATCTGGCAGACGTTGCCTCGGTTATTATAATGGAAAACCATACTTTTGTTGAGTTTGTCAATTCTTTAGTTTTGCTCGCAAATTACAATAAAGAGAAATATATATACATATGTACTACTGTGGGCAAAAAGTAAGGTGAATTTATTTGTCAAACTTCGCGGGATTAAAATTTCGCTCTAGCTATTTTTTTCATGAGTTGGCAGCACTGTTAATAACATCTGGGCCAACTTTCATGTGAATGTCATTATCAGTAATAAATTTACGCTTGTGTTTACCAAACGACCAAGAGTGCATTTTTCGATTTTTACAATGTCTGATTTGATTGAGCAGAGAAGTGTCATCATATTTTGTTTGCGGAATGAAATTTCGGCTGCGGAAACGTTTAGCATGTTGCAAAAGGCATTTGGTGATTTGACCATCAAAGAGGGTCGACAATGTGTTGATGACTTGGAGCGCTCCGGACGACCATCGACGTCAACAACCAACACGCCAATAAAGTGAAGGAGTTAGTGCTCAAAAATCGTCGGTTGACTGTTAAAGACCTTACTGATATGATCGGAATATCAGAAGGATCTGTGAAAACCATTTTGAAAGACCATTTGGGCCTACGAAAAGTCAAATCTCGTTTGGTACCAAAAACTCTCAATTTCTTGGAAAAAAGTCGTCGTGTTGATGTGTGTGAAACAATGCTTTCAGACTATCAGGACAAGCTCAAATGCATCATTACGGGAGATAAGACTTGGATTTATGCTTGCGACCCTGAAACAACCGACCAATCAAGCGAATATCGTGCTAAAGGCGAGGCCAGACCGAAAAGAGCACGTCAAAGTCGTTCAAAAATAAAGGTCATGATGACAGTTTTTTTCGATTTTCGTGGTGTGGTGCACTATGAATTCCTTCCACCTGGCCAAGCTGTTAATAAGGAATATTATTTGAGCGTTATGCGTCGTTTACGTGAAGCAATTCGTCTAAAAAGATCAGAATTATGGGCCAACAACTCTTGGTTTTTGCATCACGATAATGCACCGTCTCACACTGCACTCGTTCTTCGTGACCATTTCGCCAAAAATTCCACGCATATCGATCCGCAACCACCGTATTCGCCTGATTTGGCTCCGTGTGACTTCTGGCTATTCCCAAAACTCAAGAGACCACTCCGGGGAACGCGTTTCGAGTCGATTGAGGAGATAAAAGCTGAATCGAAGAAGGTGCTGATGGCTATACCGGAAATGGACTATTTGACATGTTTCGGGGATTGGAAAAGTGTATTTCATCGAGGATTATTTTGAAGGGGATGAAATTGATTTACAAGAATAAATAAAGATTTTTCATTTTACAACCAAATTCACTTTACTTTTTGCCCACAGTATGTAAAAAAATACACTTATGCCAACGATTTTTGCAATCCCCGAAATACTTATTACTTGACTTGTTAAGAGGTGTGGGATTATGAATTGAAACAAAAGATATGCCTGTTAGGCAAATGAGCGATTTTTAATCGGTAGATAGTTTTACGCATTGATAATAGTGAGTCGGAGTGATTGTAACTCGTGTGCATTTAGATAGAATGAAATTTGGCACTTCCAATTTGTATATAATAATAATCCATTCTTTTCGAAGGTAGCTTTAGTAAATATTGCCAAGTTAAACTATTCTTACAACTAAATTTACAAATATGGGCTTAAAAGCTAATAGTGAGAACCTAAATGTAAATTGTTGTTGTTATGTAACGAAGAGAAAGAGATTAGTTTAGATAATGTTATTAAAGAAAAGATAAGAAGAGAGATATGAGAATATAAATAGGAGAGGTAAGGAGAGAAAGAGTAAGGAAATGTGTGTTGTTGGAAGTGGGAGCATGGGCATTGGACTATATGGAACCAATGCAGAAGTAAAATATTGAGCGGACTTCGCTGCTAAAGGTACGATTCAAGAGTACAAGAAAACACAAAGTAATTGGTTTTTTATTTTTATATTTATTGCTAAAGTTACTAAAGCTTACCTCACTCCTTCAAATACAAATTCAAACTACTATAAAACTAAGGTAAAGCCTGAGAAACTTGTAACATAAAAAGCGAAAAGTATGTAAATTATAAAAACGGATCATTGTGTGCACAATTATATAGTGAGAGAACCGATCAAAGAGAGAAATATATTAGAGCGAAAAGAGGATTACATGACTCAAGGCGAATCTCTTCAAGGTGATAGCAGTAGTATTTCGAAGGCGAATCGGTTGAATAAAGAAAACCACTAACGGACATAAACGAAAACGCAAAAAAAAGGCATCGAGTAACTCGTTTAAATTGTTCGTAGTATTATTATTAATGAAACTTTGCTCTGATTTATTATTTACTAGTTTTAACTCGCGGCCCCGCTCGCGTAGGAGTAGTTTTGAGGGATTTAGGATATGTATATAAAAGAATTACAAATAAATAATTTTATAGAAAATAATTTTTTATTAATAACCATAATATTACAATACCCGGCATCCGTTGCTATGCCTCGTTGAATAAAATTAAAACAACCAATCAGAAAAATATCAAGCAAAATTATTTTTATTAGTTTTCTATCTAAAACCGTTTTTGAACTCTGCATTTGGGTCATAGTTGAACAGCTTATGCGGATTATGAAGTCTAGAGTGTGCTATAAATAGTGGGAAATAGAAAAAACTAAGATTTTTTAGATCAAATTTAGGCAAATATTCGATTATTAGTGACGAATGAGAGTGGTGGCGCGGCCTGGGGGCTGTGAGAAGGAAGTTCCATCATAAAAACATGCCTATAACCTTCATTGAGTGAAAATATGAATGTATAAAAATTTTTACGTCATTTGGTGTTGTCGTTTCGTAGTGATGCGCGGACAACGTACAAACATTCACCTTTATAGTATAGGTTCGTGTGCTATGAGAGAGGAGTAAAGTTGGAGCTTGTGATTGGCAACGATGGAGGATATGGAACAGCGTCCGGCAACCAATGCTTCCTTTACACCACAGGTAATAATATCTGAAAGTCTACGGTAATCCCACCATAACTTCCCGTTTTCCGTCCAACAAGTTTTGCTCTGCATCAAACATGAGAGTACTTGAAAAATATTATCCATTCTTCCTTTCATTCTTTTCGCGCATATTAAGTATTTATCCAAAATAATATTTCCACTTATTTTTGTTTGTTTAGATTTAATTTAAATGTCCGGAACACCTTTATGCCACCTTGCATATAACAACGTAAACAGTGAAATATGTGAACAAAGTACAGATTTTTGACGTAAGTGCTCAAAGTGAATTTATCAGCGGTTCTACTGATATCACCTTATAAAGAAAAACTTTTTTAGCTTTTATTTTACTAAATTCTGTATATAACAGTTTTAAATTTTGCCATATTTATTTGTGAACTCAGCTATTATGTTTATATCGATGGTTTTCGAGAAAAGCGACACAACTCAAAATTAAGTCAAATTCGGAGTTTTGCCGTTAAAAGCAAAAATCAACTCCAGAGTTTATATATTTTTATCTGGAAAAGCGTCATAAGCGAATCTTGAAGCAATTCTGAGAAATGGCGTTAGTATCGTTTTTGTCAGGTGATCGAATTGGCGCGTCAATTATCTAGAAAACTGACCCACCTCAGTATTTTGTATTTTTGAATTATGTCACTTTTCTCGAAAACCATCGATATTTACTTATGTAAAGAAATTAAAATTGTCAGAGGGGACTAACCGCTCGCGCATATTATAAAGCTTTAACACATTGACTGCCAAGGCACTTTCAGCAAATAAGATGCTCTGGGGCCACAGCATTTTTTTTTTTTAATCTCATCAGAGACGTCAAAATTGGAATTTAGGGTAGTGCTGGTAATATTTTCTGCTTAGAAACAGGCAGTTTTTAACTAATTAGTATGTCACACACATATGTTCGACGTGGCGCCTACCGACTTTTTTTAACTCAGGGCCATGGCGGACATATATGCACGACAAAAACATTGGCTAAACATCAAAATACATCGTCGTCATACAAGCTCTACTTCGTTTTGCAAAAACAAAACAATTGGGAGTATGTTGTTTTTGCAAACAAACACCAAACAACGTTATATGACGACAATGTATTTTGATGTTTGAATCCGTTATTTTTGCAAACAGAAACAAATCAAAGCTTATTACATGCTCAGTAAACAAGAAGACTTGATTGCGTTATATTGGTTGATAATATTTGTGTTACGGAATGTCGAAAAGAAAATTTTTATCAGATACTGAGTTAGAAAAAATACTCGCAATTCCAGAAAGTGAAGAAGATGAAGATTATAGCTCTGATGACTCTGTAAAGGATCCTATGTATAATCCTACTGCATACTCTTCGGAAAGTGAAGAAGATGAGGAAGTCATAAATAATATAGAAGAAGTTCTTGAAAGCCTAGCACTAGAAGAGAATAGGGAAGAAAGCGGTGAAGAACAAGAAAATCGGGTCGCAGGTGAACCCCAAATTATAAATGCTGTCTGGTCTGAATACGAAGGTCGTCATAAAACATTTACTTTTTCGGGAAAATCAGGCCTACAAGTAGATGTCCCACAAAGTGTCACCCCATTTGATGTTTTTCGTTTGTTTATTGACAATGAAATAATCAACCTCATCGTATTAGAAACAAATAGATACGCTGAGCAACAACTGATTGCAAAAGAATTGAAACGCGAAAGACGAATGAAAAAATGAACTCCAACTAATAGCGATGAAATGAAAAAGTTCGTGGGACTTGTATTATGGATGGGTCTTGTTCAATGTGGTAGTATTCCATCATACTGGTCTACAAGTGAAATTTATAAGAACAATGTAGCGCCCAAGGTAATGCCACGGAACCGTTTTGAGTTAATACTAGCAAATATACACTTCGCCAACAATGAAACCATTCCAAACGGGGATAGGACTGGAAAAGTTCAACCACTTATAGATATGTTGCAAAAAAAATACCAAGAAACTTTATACCCAGCTGAGGATTTTGTAATTGATGAGACTCTTGTGCCTCGGAGGGGTCGCTTAGTATTTCGACAGTATATTCCAAACCAAGCCCATAAGTATGGCGTAAAATTATTCAAGGTATATTCTACAGAAGGATATACATGGGCAAGTAAGATTTACTCAGGAAAGTCAGAGGTTTACGCAAGAAATCTTGGCCTGGGACGATCAGTTTGCGAAGAACTTTCGTAGGACTTACTAAATCAAGGTAGAACACTGTTGACAATTTCTATACAAGCTATGAGTTGGCACTTTCCTTTTTACGAAAAAATACACACGTTCGTTGTGGGTACACTAAGAGCAAACAAAAAATATATGCCCAAAGAAGTGTTTGATGGCAAATTGGAAAAAGGTCAGGTAATTCATAGAGAAGAGCAAAATGGAATTGTGGTACTGAAATGGCGCGATGCTCGTGATGTACCGATTCTGTCAACAAAACACAGTCCAATAATGGTAAAAGAAGCTCAAGATAATGGCGAACAAGCATTAGCTTCTGACCTTGACCAACCATCAACCAGTAACACCTCTGGCTCAAAGCGTCGCTTGGCGAAGAAGAATACGAAAAAGCCAATAGCCATACTTGCTTACAACAAAGGAAAAGCAGGGATTGATTTATCAGACCAGAACTGTTCTTATGCTACTACTTTGAGGAAGGGCGTGAAGTGGTATCGCAAACTGGGTATAGAATATCTGCTTGAACTATCAGTAGTAAATGCTTTTGTAGTGTACGAGAAAGCTACGAAAAAAAATAATGCACAAATACGATGGTTTAGAGAACAAATTACTTCATCACTTTTAAATTTGCAGAAGCCAGAATAACATATGAAGCCAAAATCAGGCAATATTCATATTTTAAAAATAAAACTAAGTGCAAGTAATACAAAATTACGTCGAACATGTACTTTATGTTATTCCAGAATAAAACAAATGGAAGGAAGGGAGATCGCCAGAAAGAAGGCTAAAAGAGTATACACGTATTGCCCGAATTGTCCCCAAGAGCCATTCATGTGCTTAGAATGTTTTGGGAATCACCACAAACAAGTTTAATGGGTTCATTTGTATAACTTCTTTGTAAAAGTAATATGTAAAAATATTTTTGTTACTGCAATAAAATGAATTTAATTTTTTTCTCAAAACCAATTTTTTCCAATTGTTTTTTGAGCTGCGCCGAAGCCCCTATAACAGAAATTTCATGGGAAGCCATATATTTTATTATTGCAATAAAATTATATTTATCGTCAATCGTTGATGTGTGACATGACGAGAGAGAATAATAGTCGTGTCAGACATATGTGTCCGACGTGGCGTAAACCGCATAGTACAGTGTCATACATATATGGCCGACGTGGCAGTCAATGTGTTAAAAATCAAAATGCTCACTTATTGTTTTTCGAACTAAAAAAATCGATATTCCAATAACTAAAAAATACAAACTTAGTACAGATGTTCTTTTACGGAAAGAATTTTCCAATTACTAAATGCCACCACAGCAAGCCCAACCACACAAGGCACTATACATACAATGATTGACATGATAGTGAATGGTTTATATACTAATAAAATGTGCCAGCAACTACAACGACCTACCATTCACAACACAAACAATAAATATTGCTTTAGTTCAAAATATTATTAAATTTTTATTTCCGAATAACTGCAGCTAAGCCATGCAAGTTCGAAGCCGAGCATAAATATTTTCTTAAAAAAACATTTTACTTGATGCATTCAGCTTGCTGAGCAGCTTACAATAAAGAAAGTATAATAAAATGACTACTCCGTAGATTACAATAAAAATAACCTCGCTCCTCCTTCTCACACAATCTCATTCGCTCAGTGGGGGAAATTTACGCACTTATGTATGCATTTATATCACCATACTGCAGATTGACATTTTTGTTATTAAAGCTACGAACCGCTCTCGTATTTACGATCGGCTTTTGAGTAGCTGTGCAAGTATGTGATGGAAAAAATTTATCAAGCCATATAACAGCGTTTTTTATTTTGTTTTTCATGTTTTTTTTTATTATACTTCACAGTTGGATAAGCGCCAATTTACCTCCTTTTACTATTATTTTTTTTTATATATTCTTTTATTATTTTATATTTTTATATCACTGCCAGCAGATTGCTTTCAAGCATGAATCAAGTTGCACTTAAAAAAATGTGATGATAACTTTTATTCACTTTTATTCACTTTAATCAATTTTCATCTTTTGATTGCGAAAAAGTGCGTATAGGAGCACTTATTGTGCTATAGAATTTATCAAAATTGAGGGTTGACCCTTTGGTATGCTGTTGGATTCAAAATTTTCCTACTAATTACAGATTTTTAGTCAGAATTGTCTTATAAACTGGCATTCTCAAAGCTCACTGCTTTCAATTGTTTCACCAAATTAGCCCATTTATTGATGCACTTACCTTGCAGTTGATGCTCTAATACTCACTGAACAGAATAGCTTCTGAAAGTTGAACATACACATTTTCTGCTGTCAGTGATCGACTAACGCGAGTACCTTTAAAATTGTGACCTTAACGATTTTTTTAAATTATTGTAAGTTCATTCTGTTCGCCACATTTAATTCTGCTTTTCGAATAAATAAACGTAATTCTCTCGCGCGCAATATTACATAATAATGCATTGCCAACGCATTTTTCAATCGTTGCATGTTGCAAATTGCGAAAAGGAAAATACGCAACTACGCGTTACGTGGCGTTGGAGGCGTATGCTGGACGTAGCAGTGTAATTTTAATTTTGCTAATTTTTGTACTTACCCATCATTATTTCTTGCAGAAGCGTGCCGTAGCACAAGTCCGTGACAGTTAATGGATTTTCGCTTCATTGACGATTTGCAAGGAGAAGGAAATTCTGTAATGAATGAAATCAATTGACATTCTTTGGCATCACGAATTTTTTAACATTTAAAGTTTTAAAAATTTCAAGTACGGTTGAAAGTTATGTGGTTTTTTTCTGAAATAGTTCCGTAAAAGTCCACATGGATTTTTTTTCATGTAAAAATCTTGGCAAAAGAGTGTATGAGTCCACTGAAGAGTCTTTGAAAATTCTTGTTGACGCCCATTTACCGGAAAATTCTTTTGCTCCAGCTTGTAATAATGCCACGAGTCGGTAGAAAGATTTTTTTTTCTTTGTCGGGACAGACTACCAAGACAGCACTTAGACACAATTAAGTCCATTGTATTGCACTTGGGTTCCCTTCTTCATTTTCTTTAAATATACTCGACTTCCGAAGAAATCTGAGAAAATCTTGTGGTGTCAAGGAGCCAAGGTGGTCGCTTCTTGACACATCAGTGCCAAAGACTTCACGCCTGATTCGAGCGAAGACTGGGCAGACGCACAGAAAAAGCCAAAGAAGTTAGCCTCTGAGCTCATTCTATCTAAAGAATCAGAGTTCTCGTTACCCGCGATACCAAGGTGCCCCGGGACACATGTTAGCATCAAGCTATTATATCTACCAACACAGTTCAGTCTGGATTTACAGAGCCATTTCAATGGTAGCCGAGCGGCTGTCTAATGCCATGAGCGCAGCTTGGCTGTCGCCTCGCCTTCAGGAGGGGTTATCTGGGGCTTCCCTGATATCAATCATAGCTGCTAACAGCATCAACTGGGCAATCTAAAGTTTTTCCTTGTTCAGATCTCCAGTTATTAATGGTATCATGCCAGTGATGCTTCTGAGGACTAAAACTTTGGTGGTTCCTGCCCTTCATAAGATTTTTTTGGCGTGTATCTCGTTAAACCATGTTCCTGCTAGCTAGAAGAACACCAGGGTGGTCTTCATTCTCAAGGCAGGAAGGTGGAACCACGTCTTGGCCAAGGCCTATAAGTCTTACCTCCTTGATCCTAAAGGTGCTCGACGAAGTGATCGACTCTCACATTCGAGACCAATCTGAAGACAAATTATCTCCAGCTCAGCATGCCTATCTGTAAGGGGAAATCGACATACAGCCTTACAATTCACTTTGGCGGTCTTTATAGACGTAGAGAGCGCTTTCAACAATGTTACGACAATTGTCACTACACGAAATAGTCTAGAGGTGGAGAGACCTATCTGTCTCTGGATCTCGTCCCTGCTAGGATGTAGGGAACTTAGATTAGCGCCCAGAATCACTAGATTCGTGCATAGGAGTATACCGCAGGGTACCTTTCCTTTGGCTAGTTGCTATTAACGAAGTTCTAGCTCGTTTAAATAGGGGTGGGGTAAAGATAGCAGTATACGACGATGAGATGGTCCTAATGGTATCGGGACCATTTCCCTCAGTCTTGGCTGAGATTTTGGAAAGACATAGGAACATAGAGTGAAATGAAGTTGTTGATGAGCTTGCCAGAAAGGGGACTGAATTGAACTCAGAGACCTCCTACCCGGTCATCGGCATCCCCCTGACTGTTGTTAAAGTGGAGTTGCATAACTTATTTCTCAGGAAAGCGCAGATCAGAATAGCTCCATTTTTTTATGAGCTATTTCGGAAACCTTTGGGCCCAGTACTATAGACGGAGGACTCAGAAAGTCCTGGGGACTCCTCGCCATTCAATTCCCAAATGTAGCTGTCATTGGACGATTGGCACATACGCGAAAAATCTCGGTTTACCATCTAACCCCCATAGTAGAAGTTGAGGGAACCTTTCAGAGACTTTCAGAGAGGGACTGTTGGGTACTTTCTCTGAAAATGTCCGAATTTAGCAGCAAGATGATTAAGGTCAATGGGCGCTCCTTTCTTCGACAGCCCAGGGCAGTGCGCCAACCTAGAAAACAGGTAGAAAAAGGAAGAAAAAGCTTTAGATTAGGGGATGACGATCAACTGTGGCTAATTACGATCGTATTAATCGCTTCAAGCTGCTGATGAATTTCACGTGATGTGTGATGTTTAAACCCGGAATATCCACAGGTGTGAAAGAAAGTGAGAGCCCAGATGTTTAAATCTTTGCCCGACAAGAGCAGGGCAGCTGAGAAGAAGGTGCTGAGATGACTCCACCTCATACTCCAGACAGCTTTTGCAGAAAGGACTTGAAACAGTTCCAAGTCAAACGGCATGGACACCTAAAGAACAATGTCCGATAAGGAAAACTACCAAATTCGAGAGCTGCGGCATTGTTTGTCTTTTTTTATTATTGATTGGCTGTTTGTGCACTGCGGCCTGAATAGATCTATTGTGCAGCTATGTAGCCTACTCGAACCGTTTTAGGATATTAAAAAATCCTAAAACTGCTGTAAGCTTAATTTCTACGCGGAGGTTTGGATTTATAGCCCCATTTACCAAGTAATTTTGTCTGCGTCGTGCAGTCGCATAGAACGTGTTCTGCTGTTTATTGTGTCTCTTTGCAGGGTCCACAGTAATCGTTTTCTATCACACCTATCTTTTTCATGTTATAATTAAGTTTACAGTGTCGTGTTAGTAGTTCAATGTAAAGTTTTATGTCCTTTCTGCTTAGGTTAAGAATTGCTTCTGTCTTTATCCATTCTGGATCTATGAGTCTTTTCAATTGCCGCATGTCCGATTGGACTCTCCCGTAATCGATTAGGCCTCGTTGTTCCTGCTCACGTAGAAAGGCACTTTTGAAGCTGTTATTTACCCCACAGAAAGGTTCAGGACCTATGAAGGGAGTGTTTGCCCTCTTTTTTGTTAAACTGTCCGCAATTTTATTCCTTTCGTGCCCCTCATGTCCCGGAACCCACATCAAGGTAACAAAGTTTCTTGATGCTAGGGTGTTGAGGATTTTAAAATATTCCCAGACCAACCTGGATTTGAATGAGAAGCTATTCAGCGATTTTAGAGCTGCTTGGCTGTCAGCGTTAGAGGTTTCCTCGAGTCCCAGATCTACCTGTAAACAGAAGGATCTATGAATCTCGGATCTAAAAAGGCATTTGATTAACAAATTTGAACACTAAAATGTTTGTGCTTTCTTTATTTGTAGGTAATTTAATCTTTAAATTTCTTCAAAAAAATTTATTGCTCCCCACCTTTGCTTATCCGGCATTTACTACAGCATTCCTGGTTGGCCTTCTCACGACATCCCACGAACGTAGGCGCATTCATTTGATTTTAAGCGTATACATACATACAAGCACGCATACATATATAATACATATGCCGTTTGTGGCTTTTATGCGCCGTTGTGCTAACGCATATGAATATGAACGAGTATGCGGCGCTTTGCGTTTCATTTCCTTTGTTACTCGTATCTTCTGCATGTTTGCTCATAAAAATTACAAGCTAAATATCACTCATTTACACGTAACATAGTTCTGCATACGTCAAGTGAAGTGCATACATGTGCAGATACAAATGCAAATGAGCTCACATACATGCACAAACACATACTCACTTATATAAGGGAATGTAGCCAATTGTGTGCTATTTATTTTTCTCCCTTCCTTTGCCTCTTTTACTTTTCAGATTCCTTTTACGAAAATCCTGTAATCCTTTTTGTGTGCGGCATTCTTGATGCACAGCGGTTTTATTGTATTTGCTTTCAAAGCTACGAGTACACATTTCCTTTTTCCATTTTTAGTTTAACCATTTCTGAGAATAATAAAAATTTACAATAATATATTTGCATGCGGGCCAAAGGATAAACATAAAAAAACGTAGTTATTTATGCCCACAATCCTTTAACTTTTACTTTAGGGTTTCTTTGTGTCAATTTTCTAACGACTTGCTTTTTGGCCCATAGGGATCACGCGACTGTCGTTTTATTTGACATAAATCTAAGGTTTAACTCGGTGTTGCCTATTTAAGTGGCTGTAAGCTAATTTCTTTTGACTAAAATTTATTTATACAAAGCAGGAACCGAAAATAACATTTACAAAGTTCTTTGCTGCAGTAAACTACGAAATTATCCATTTTATTTTTATTTATAGCTGAATGATTTGCATGTTTGCGTTTGGGGTTTCTTTGCTTCTAACATATAAACAAGGCAGAGATATGTGGCTCAAAAATAGAAACTGAAAGTGCACTAAAAAATGTCAAAATCACGACAGAATAAAACCTCAGCGTCGTTCGATGAAAATTCGTGTATTGAAGCGAGGAGGAAAAATGTACCAAAAAATAGATTTTTATATTCTACGATTAGTAAAAGCTTAAGTGTTAAAGTTATGTTGATTTCAGTATATTTTAATGCTTAGCAATTACCAGAAACATTTTTCTAATAGCGGTCGCCCCTCGGCAGGCAATGGCAAACCTCCGAGTGTATTTCTGCTATGAAAAAGCTCCTCATAAAAATATCTGCCGTTCAGAGTCGGCTTAAAAACTATAGGTACCTCCATTTGTGGAACAACATCAAGATGCACACCATAAATAGGAGGAGGAGCTCGGCCAAACACCCAAAAAGGGTGTACGCGCCAATTATATATATATACATATAATTACCAGAATATCATGTAAAATAAATTCCCAAAATATGTACATATACAGACTGTGTCAGAAAAAAAGAACCGGGTTTTTCCCTGTAACTTCAAGATATATTTCGTTCTGCTTTTTGCTGCGTAATAGTCCCACTCAGGGGCTACAACACCAGTGCTAACTCAGGTTAGTGTCGTTCGAAACTTTACCGTAAACGCAACCAAACAAAAAAGAGGGAGAAGTACGCGATGCGTTTCGAAACGGTATTTTATTGCACGCATTCGAAAGGCCCGAAATTATCTTACGCCGCGGCTGCAAAAGTGATTAAAAAATCAAACAATTTTATTGTGATGTGGAATCAGCGGTATAAGGTGTATAAAAATGTTGATGACTTTTCCCAGCGTGGCTAGAAGCGAGTGACGACAAAAAAACAGGAAAAAGTGATCGTCCAACTTTTTAAGCGGGACCCTTCTTTGTGACTACGCCAAACACGTTCAGTTCATGCTAAAAAGAGAATAGATGTCAGTATCAACACCATCGAAAGTCAACTAAAGGAGAAGAATATATCCAACCGTCCCACATCAACAAAACCACTGCTTTCAGAAAAACACATGGAGAAACAACAAAAGAAGAAAATTGTGTCACTGTATTGGACTGGCCTTCCCAGTCCCCAGACGCCAACCCCATTGAAAATGTGTAGGGAACTATGAAAACGCATCTTACCGAAAGGCCAGTCCATGATTAAAAGCAATTCGTGCATCAGGTTCGCAAAATCTAGTCCTGTTTGTCAACAAGCTACGCAAAAAAGCAGGTTCAAAGCATGAAGAAGATTCCAGGCTATACTCGACAACGATGAAGACTACACGGCTTATTGAGTAATTGCGACTCGTAGTTTTGTACATACTTTCATGCAAAAAAAAAAGTTATGCTTCATGAATAATCGTCTCTCTTGGAAGGTTTTAGTCGACATAAATTGCCGAGTTTACGAGTCCAATTATGTACGAAAATTATAAAATTTAAAATTTAATTGATCAAATTTAATGTCAAATTACACCAACTCACAAATAACTCAACCAATTAGAGTGGTGTTTACTGGTACAAAAACTTTGAAATTGTTACTAGTTAATAGTTAAGGGGTTATATACAGTTAGAAAGCCGAAAACAAGCGGATTTTCCAGAATTTTTTCTGCGAAAACTTTTAAAATTATTGATCTATTATCTATTGATCTACACATATTAAGTTATTTTTTAACTGTATTTTAAGACTTAGTATTAGTAAAAATATTTATTTGGAAAGGAGCGACAGCTGATCTCCGGGAGCTCCTCTCAAAAAAGCTCCTCTCTACAACCATTCACTGCTGTATATATAGTGGAGGAGTGAAAAAGGATCTAGGCTAGAAAACTGCCGCAGGCTATCCTCAAAAGGCACACTAAGGAACCCCAATCGCCTAGCCACCAGACTCGGACATTTGCAAAAAAAGTGTTCAAGTCACTTTCTCTGCAGGAACCCCACAGTTTCTGCCAGGGACGTTGTGCCGAAGTCTAAGCTTCTCCGCATGAGTTCCGATCTCCGAGTGGCCGCCGCTAAGAGTTTACAAATTGAGAAGAGTTTATTGCGTGGGATTCCCAGCACTTTAAGCGTCCAGCTTCTGTCGTGCTGAGGCCAAAGTGGGTTTGAGATATCACACGTTAAAATAGAACTCTGTTTCAAGAAGAATTGTGTATTTTCCCTTTAATAACGGTCAAGCGGACACCGATATCTGAGATGGGGACAACTGACAAGCTCTTCGGTAATTCCTCTTCCCTCTATGTTCACTGGAACCCAGATAAGAGAAATGTTTCCTGCACGTTTGAGAGTTTTTATGTTTCAATAAGCAAAAACAAGTTATTTAGGCTTCAGGATAACCCGAAAACATTCAAGAACCAACCAACAGCCATTACATCCACTGAAAACAAGCGTTCAGATTCCGTCTTGGATCCGTCGGTGAAAACTGAGGTACCTATGTTCATGCAGACTCTGCCCTCCTCCCAATGCAGCCTGCCCAAGGGGGGGGTAAGGGATAAAAATCGATTTTTTTTTTTTTTGCATGTTATTGTAGTAAAACATTTCAAAACTACCGTGTTAAAATTTTAAGTCAATCCGAGCAAAACTTTTTAAGTTATAGAGCATAAAGCCGAGCCGCCTCAAACATCTGCCGAGATAACTTAAAACTTTAAACGCGGTTTTCTCGAACCTTTTTTTTTAAGTGCGTAGTCATTGGCATTTGAAAACTACTCAACCGATCCTTTTGAAATTTTGCACACATATTTTACATATAAAAAACCTCCCCCCAACGTTTTTTTTCGCCATTTTTTTTTATATTAAGGTGGTTTTACACCTACAAAATGGCAGCATTTTTTCGTCAAAAATCACTTTTTACTTCAAACGACTACCAAATGGCTGAAAATGAAAATAAATCATCAAAATAAACGTTGAGGGGAAGTTTAACTCATACTTTAACTAAATTATTCAATTTTTTTGATTTCAGATGATTCTACGCTGAGATATGCTGACTACTGCAAAATGTATTTTTGAAGAGACGTCTACGTAAATGTGCTCTCATTCGCTCATTTTGCAATATTTTTACATGAAAATTTTACCAAATATTCTTGAAATGTTACTTTATAATATGCAATAACTTTTAATAAACTGACTTGAACCGTTTCGCTACAATAAATTCATGAAAAAAGTGTTTTTTTTAGCGTTTATCCCTTCGACCAAGCTGACTTTATATCTGACCACAACTTAATATTTTGTACCTTCGATGTTGTGATGAATCGTCCAAATTTAGGTGCCACCTATGAGTATCGTGATTTTAAATCGTTGAATGTTAATTCTTTGTATTCAGACAGGGGTTCTATAAATTGGAATGAATGTTGGTTTCTTAGTTCTGTTGATAATAAACTTGACTTCCTCAACCGTAACCTATCCTCGTTATTTAACATGCATGTTCCGCTTCGTTCTGTAAGTGTTTTAAATAGTTCACGTCCTTGGTACAACTCGAAAGTTCGAGGTGCCATTAGAAAGCACAACAAGTATTATGCTAAGTGGAGAAAAAACTTGACGGATACTTCTTGGCGCCGGTACAAGGAAATCTGAAATGAAACCACTGCCATAATACGACAAGCGAAACGTTGGTACAGTTAATCAAAACTTAATCCGTCACTTCCAACAAGAGAACTGTGGCGCAACCTAAAAAAATTCAAAATTCATGGCAAGGAAAGTCCCGAATGGGAGATTGACCTTGACGAACTTAATGACTACTTCATTCGTGTTGGTAAGAAAACAAATTGTGCTCCTTTAAAAGAGTCCTCACTTGTGCTACTCTAAAAGAACATTTTCAATGTATGACAGTTAGTGAGGTAGATGTCCTGAAAGCTTTATCCAAAATAAAGTCTAATGCTGTAGGCGACGATGGTATCTCGCTAAAATTCGTCCGTATAGTCATCCAATATATAATAGGACCCCTTACCCATGTAATAAACCATTGCTTGACTAGTTCATGTCTCCCAGCAGCATGGAAAAAGGCTATAGTTTTCCCAGTCGCAAAAAAGGCAAATGCTATTTATGCTGGTGACTATGGACCTATCAGCATACTGCCCACATTTTCCAAAGTTTGCGAAAACTTGATGGCCACGCAAATTTCATCATTTGTACAGAACAATCGTCTACTCTCTCCCCTACAATCTGGCTTCAAACAAAGTCCCAGTTGCTCGACTGCAATGGTTAAAATACTGGACGACATTAGAATTAGTTTTGACAACGGAGACTTGACTCTACTTTACTTACTTGACTTTTCTAAAGTATTTGACTCAGTGAATCACAATTTGTTATATTTGAAGCTTAAACACTATTTCGGCTTCAAAGACAGTGCGGTGAAGCTCATGGCCAGCTACCTTGGAGACAGAACGCAGAAGGTCAAGACCAGTAAATCAACATCTCAGTCTAGATACGTACACACTGGTGTTCCGCAAGGGCCTATCCTTGGTCCGCTTTTATTCAGTCTTTTTGTCAATGATGTTTTCAACGTTTGTCAGTATGTGAATGTCCATGCGTATGCTGATGATATACAATTGTACTTGTCCAGTCGTATTGGTCCCGTTGAAGATTTATGTTTCAAAATAAACAGTGATTTGTCTGCTATTTCTGTATGGGCTAATGAAAACTCTTTATGTCTGAACGCGTCAAAGTCATATGTCTTACCTATATGTAATAGTGTTGTGCATGTTGACAATATCCCTAAATTGCGGATAGGTACTAGTCCCCTTACCTTTGTGGATAAGGTAAAAAATTTGGGGTTTATTCTCAACACAAAACTTACCTGTGCTGACCATATAAATAGGGTTGTGGGGAACATAATTTGACAATATCTTTTTTTTACATTCAATATATTTTTATCGGTTTTCTTTTTCCATAATCATGGGAATCACTTACCATACTCTATATAAACAAACAAAAAATTACGAATAAATTTTTTCACTTGGATGCCCCCAATATGCAAAAAATGCTTGCATCAATTAAAGAAGAAAATCAAGTTTTCGGGATTTTTTCGATAACTCATCTATGACTTCATCAGCCGTGATTGGAATATCATGATGAATAGCTAGAGCAGTCAATCCGTTCAAGCGACCCTGATGTTGAAGAAGAGATGAGAATCTCATATGAGTTTTTGATGTAAGATTTTCACATGTGATTCTGGTATGTCGTTCTCACACAAGAATTTTGTGGAATTCTCATGAAAAAATCTCTCATGAAAATTTCACATATGAGAATAAAGGACCAACATTACATGTGAACATCTCGTAAAAGAATCTTTTATGTAATTCTCATTCGTTTCTAAAATTCTGGGTGGTGCTTCTAAGTATTTTTAAAAGGTGATAATATCATACAAATAAAATGAAAACGATACGAATTATTTGACTGGGTGAGTTCAAAGAATATTGAAAAGTCATGGATAAAGTTATCAATAATTTATGATTGAAAAGACATTATGTATTTTATAAAAAATGCTCGAAACCTGCTTCCTTTGCTTTTTTCCAATTGTCGAATTTCGTTTTCACTAACTGATCCAAATTTTGCGATCCCTTGCCACCACTTTTAGCAAATGCTACACACGAAATACAAAATGCTCCTTGGTGTAATTCTGAGTAGGCAAGCCAGGAAAATTCTTCCAGCCATTTATAACAAAACTTTGATCCTCGAGCTTCAAACTTTTGCAGCAACGGAAGCACATAATTTTTAGATGGGACCCAAAAATTTTTTAATAAATCGAACCTTTGGGATTCATTCAAACGTGTGTCGACAAAATTTCCGATGTCATTTTTATTTATAACTTCTTGAGGGATGCATTGTTCAACACTCTCTCCACTCTCATCGAGAGAATTTTCTTCGACTGTATTTTCACTGCCTGACGCTTCACAACGAAGTTTCTTCGCAGTCGTTTCAGCAGATAATTCTGCATTTTCTTCATTTTCGCTATTCTTAGCAAAGGGTGTTCTTGCCACTAAAAATCTTTTGATCATAAGATGATAAACAAATAACAATGCAAACGTGATTATGGAAAAGGTTATAAATCCGCAATATTGACTCTATGTTCGATTATCGAACTTCAATACGTCCTTATCGATGACAGCGCCATTTCATGCCTTTCAATTGGTAAGCCCGTTTAGGCGCGGGAATTCCACTGTGTTCAAATTCAAAACTATAATATGTATTATAAAAAGATTTTTTCTTTCTCATTTTAAAGTGGTTTAAATGATGTCATACTGCAAAAAGGTTGAAGGCATTTCGAGAAATGGATGCATATACCTACATGTATAAGTACAATTTTTCAAAAATTTTAGTTTCATTTTCTCATGGGGGGATTGATCCCCGCTGCTTTCTAGAAAATTTGTTCTCGCAGGTAAGGCTCCTTTTCATAGACAAGGTAACCTATACATACCTATACATGGAAAGAATAGTAATATGTAGTGGTGTGACTTAAGTCACTTTGCTAGATCAAATTTCTGCAACTATTTTTTGTGTGCGCTTTGATTGTTTCATATGAATTTGATACCTAAAATCCTTTACTTCCAATGAACGGTAGATGGTTTTTATGAAAAGCCTTTTTATGATTTGGATTACGGGCCCATATGACTGACAGTAATAAGCTCTGCTTGTCGCTTCTTCACATACACCTAAGGAGTTTTCATGTGCAGCAGTATAGAAAAGGCAGAAGTTTTATACCTCAATGTAAATTCGAAAATCAAACGCAATCTTCAATCTGTAGGTATATACGAGTAACTCGCTGTTTAAGAGCTTTCGAGGCGCGCATAAAGTGTTGAAAGATTTTGTTCTCTTTCCATTTCCACCTACTTCAGAAGCTGCGGTATTTTTCCTTTGATGAAAATACTTGAGAAGTTTTTCTTCCTGCAAGGAAATAAAGCGTCGGCATTTGTGTCACGTTGTGTTGTTGTGGTGAACAATACAAACACGCAAACTCGAAAGTTATAAATGGGCTCTTCAATACCAAAAAAGCGAAGTGGCACAGATTGAAGGGTTTGACGTTAAAGAGACAGTTGAAAGTGGGCATGTGTCACCATTGAAATGCTCACGGCAGTATTTTGAAAAGCAAAGGTTGATGACTAAGTGAAGCCAAAAACCTGACTAAAATGAAAAGAGAAGTTAAATCGAAGCTGTGGCATATCAACCGTAGCCAATTTGCATTTCTTGTCATTTTCGTTTTTAAGGTCTGACGTATCAGTGTCAGTGTCAAATCTCCATGTTAACTATAAAAGCCTATCAAACATGTCATTGTACATTATATAAGTACAAAATTAGAAGGTGGTGCAAAATTAACCCTCCAATTTTGTTTTGAATTACTTTTTTACGAACTATATTAAATATAAAAAAATATGAAAATATTTTGAGTAATGGAAATCTTTATTTGAACCTTTACAATTTTTCTGTTAAGTGGAAAAAATAACACCCGTCAAGTGTCTGACGCCAGTGTTGATAAACATTTGTGCTCATTTTATCGTATTTTCCATGGCTTTCCGCGAGATTTCCGGTGATAAGTGCACACATTCGTGTTGAAAATATTCCTTAAGGGCTCCGAATTTCAGAGACTTTTTGGCATAAATCTGTCAATCGACTTCAATCAGCCCCAAAGGAAGAAGTCTGAGATGGTTCAATCGGAGTTGACACGACTAGAAAACGCTTGCTTCACAATTGTTGCTTCCATTGTGGTCCGTGCTGTGTGTGTAGTTGCACCGTCTTGCTGAAACCACATATTCGCCAAGTCCCGCTCATTTAACTCCCATAGTAAGAAGTCGTTCATCAGTGACCTACAGCGTTCGCTAGAAACAGTAATCGTAGTGTCGATGAGGTCTTCAAAAAAAAAAAAAAAAATTACCACCCAATACTTCCTCCCGCGTGAACGCGGCACTATACAGTGATTTGAGTAGATGTGATGATGCTCCGTGTATCACATGCGGATTTCCGCTGCCCCAAAAGCGACGATTTTGCTTACTGACTGCTCATGAAGATTTTCCACACAAAAGAGGATGAGATTAAGGATGGCTCGACAGTAATTCCCACGCGACTGACAGTCAGCATGCAGTAATTGATGTACTTTGTACGGGAAAATGTGTAAGTCTTTCACTAAAATTCGGTGTAGGTTCCGTCGTTCTTTTGTTTTTTTCTGCGATGATGCCCGTGGAGAGGAAAGTCTCATGAGTACTGCTTTCCCGGCAAAACAGTATGCACGACTTATAGCTCCACAACTACACCTGCGTACTAAACAATTCTCCACTATCTACCACTCTCGCCGCGGAACTGCCAGAAAGTGGGGCTGGTTACCTCAAAGGCTCCTAATTATTGATGGCGCCCGCGAAACTCTGTGCGTCTTAGGTTGTATGACTCTGCGTTACATGCATAAAATCCAAATTTTCGATGACGCTGAGGCATAATTTAGGTTCTATGCCGTTAATGTGCCGAATTATCTCCTTTATCCTTTAGCTCTTAAATTATTCCTGGCTTATCGACATACACCTTTTCTTTTAAATAACCCCAAAGAAAGAAGTCCAACGGTGTCGTTGACGTTTAGGTGTGGTTCACATTCAACATCGGCCCTTGATATTTAACTACCCTTTAATATACGTTGCCAGCGAGCTGTATTAAAAGCGTTTTAACGTCCAGAGTTACCACAGCCCAGTATTCTTTTTTTCCGGCCACACCATCGCTTGGCCTCAATGGCTCTGTTGCTGATTCCACCTCACATTTGGTATCATCCATTGTTGAACGGGATTTCCTGAAGCCGCCTGGTGATGCCCAATTGCGTGGCTTGCCATTTGGTTGATGTTTGTTCATTCTCAGCGATATCGGCAGCCACACACGTGATATTCTCGCACGAACGCCCAGTCTGATGGCGGCCACGCCCTCCAAAGTCTTGTGTGGTTCCAGTCTGTTCGAGTCGAGCAGAAGAAGCAGCTTGAATGTCGGCCAGGTCGACGCGACACTATTAAGAAATCGATAGTCATGCCGAGTCGACACCACCGACCGCTTATTCAAAACAATCGACATAATTATTCCACGCCCTTGCGGAGTATGCTGCCCCATCGTTTGTCTCTTTGTATACTGCGGATGTTTGCCCACAAGTGCCTTTACATATTGTATATGAATGACGTACGACGCCATTTACAAAAATTATAACATCTTCCGATAAGCTGATTAATTTTGCGCCACCTTGTACATGTATGTGTCCCCTTTTCCATTTCAATTCGTTTACTCTGTTACATACAATCGTTATGTGAATAAAATGATAATACGATTGGGTAAAAATGCACGAGGGTGTCAAAACAATTTTGAGATCTGTGGAAGTTTCAAAAAATTGTATATACCTAATTTTATAATTGGCATTTACACCCTTTGTTGGGTGTTTGGCCGAGCTCCTCCTCTTATTTGTGGTGTGCGTCTTAATGTTCTTCCACAAATGGAGGGACCTACAGGGCTAAGCTGAGGAGCTGTGAAGAGCTTCCTATAATTTTGTTGTTTCATACATGGAGATTCGAACCTGCAAATTTCCGAATGATAGTCACGCACCAATCCATTCGGATACGCTGGCCGAAGATATCTTCGAAAAATCTTCGATAAAAGGATTGATTTACTTCCATTCATTTGATATTGCGACCAATTGCGATACGGAGCGAGGAAAGTTCGTCAAATACTGATATTTTGGGTTTGGGAAAAACTTCGTAGCGTTTTTACCGAGGACGTTTATTTAGACAAAAAACAATAATTGTATCAATAAGTTAATCAGTTATCTGTTTACGAGTACCACCTCTTCCCACGTTTCAACCAGTGTGTTGATGCCGTTTCGCCAAAAATCGACTGGTCTGGTGTCAAAGAAATTGTTGAGCCAGTTTTTAAGGGCCTCTTTGCTAACGAAGGTAACGGTCATATGGTTCGACAGGGAGCGGAAAAGATGGTAATTGGTGGGTGCAAGGTCCGAAAAGTACGGCGGATACTGAGGGACCTCCCATTCGAGCTCTTGGAGTGCGGCTTTGACGACTGGTGCAATATGGGGGCTGACGTTGCTGTGAAGGAGTATGATTTGACTATGTCGCCAAGGGCTTCTCGGTCAAATAACCTCATTAACGTGGTTTAGCTGGGCATTGTAGAATTCCTTTTTAACTGTGGCATTCTTTTCGAGCATTACCCAGTGGCCCATACCCTCCCAGTTCCACCCAACATATTTCATGATCTTCTTTTGGATGAAAACCCGGCCTGACTCTCAGCTTTGGTGTGCCTTCTGGAACCACCCGCTCCTTTCTTTGCTTTCATATTGATGATAGGGTACCATTTCTCATCTCCTGTGACGATTCGGCACAAAAAGCGCTGTTTATGACCGCGTGTTGCTCGATGGTGGGCGAGATGCTGAGAAGCAGTTAGCAGACGGCTTTCTTTGTTTTTTTCTCGTTCGTCAGTTCGTGAGATACCTAAGCTCCCAGGCTTCCAATTTTTCGGTAAATCCCATTGAGGGAAGGTGATTAAGAATCGTTTTATGATCCTAGTTCATTTTTTCCGCCAATTCACAGAACCAATTTGGCAATCGTTCTCCTTCAGAAGAGATTTGAGACGAATTCAAAAGAGCTTCCGCTGAGGCACGTGCCATCGACGTCAAAGTCGCCATTTTTTAACTTCGCAAACTATTTCCATGCTGTAAACTCGCCAAACTCGCCTATGACACCTTTTTCATACACGTCGCAAATATGTCGGGGCTGCTTCGGCAGCTTTTTAGCCTCGATGAAAAGCAAAGAAAAGCAAGTGTCGAAAATGTTGAGTTTTGCCTACTGGGTATTCCATTTCTAAGGCTCAAAACTAATAAAAAATTAAGGAACTGAAAAAAAGTTCTATCAAATGAATGCCTACCCTTTGCCAAGCAGCAAACAAATCGTTGTAAAATAAAAGAAAATGTAAAAAACACTATGAACTTATTCCTCAACCCAATATAAGAGGGTGTTAATTTCTTCGTCACAAAAATTAGCTCGTTTTATGGGTTACCAAAACGTTGCTCAATGCCATTAAATGCGTGAATTCCGAGCAAAGGATTCCTTCATCATTTACATATATACATATTTATAAGGCAGTATGGTTTTCAGTTTTTTTTTTTTATTTATAAGGCAGTATCGTTTTTTCAGTTCAGATGCTTGGCGCACTTTCATATCTTTTACGAGGAAAATTTGCATTTATGCAGATAAGTAATTTACATAATTTGTTTTACTATTTCCACTTCAGGATCTTTGACTTGTGTGCACAGTTGGCGCGTATTTACTGAATGTTTATCTAGATGTGCATAGCCCTGCAAAGTTGCAGTGGCTGTACTGCATTATACCCGCACGCAATGAACTCAACATCATCGTGATTCGGATCTGCAGTCGAGCGTAAATGCAGCTAACGGGATATTAAAATCGACCGCAGGACACCCATTATGCCGGGGCTATTTTATTTAAGCACAAAAAGGAAGAGCGAAATTTCGACTTGCAAACTTTGATTGCTTTGCCTTGGCGAGATCCGAATGCTGGCCATGTAAATCCAAAGAAGCCCCAAGCGTATCTTCGTGCTCGACTCACACACATTGTTTTACATTTACGGCTGAGTTTACAAGTGTGTGTGCGCGAGTGCATTTGCATGCATAGACCTACTTAGCCCCATACTTGCCATATAGAAGCACATACATACAGTATTGGCCAAAACTAAATTACCCCCCTAATGGCATTTCAAATAATGCTAAATCTCTCAATCAA
Source organism: Anastrepha obliqua (assembly GCF_027943255.1). Lineage (NCBI taxonomy): Eukaryota > Metazoa > Arthropoda > Insecta > Diptera > Tephritidae > Anastrepha > Anastrepha obliqua. The sequence goes on from NC_072892.1 coordinate 25,179,821, forward strand.
ACATCTTGAAATATGGCATATACATATGTCATGTGTTTCCTTGTTACTTAAGTATTTATAAAATATAATACCAAATATACAGCGTTTTGGTTATACTGAAAAAAAAATTTAAATGTTCATATTGTTTAAAAACTGAATGGTCAAAACTAAAGCACCCCACACTTTTTTTTCTTAGCTACGGCTTTGTTTTGTTGTTTTTAAGTTAATTTCTCTTCCTAACGGTATTTAAAGCTGAGTCAAAGTTCGTTAGAATAATTTGTGCAAAACACGTGCGGATTTAGTAGGACAAAACATTTCATACGGGAAATCAGCAAATATGGCCAGAAATGCGTATTCAAATGAATTTAAAAATAAAATAATAAGTGATTGGCAAAGTGGTTTATCGCGACACAAAATTAGTGAGAAATATTCAATAAAGAAAGTGTGCGACTTCTAAAAAAATTTGAACAAACGGGTTCTATATCTGCAATTCATAGTGGAGGAAGGCCACGAAAGACTACACGACAAGACGACTCCACGATTAAAAGAAAAATTCAGAGTGATTCCACAGTCTCTTCTGAACAAATAAAAATTGATTTAAGTTTGCCGGTAAGTTCTAGAACGATGAGAAGACGAGCATTGGAGGCCGGACTTTTCAGTCGACGACCTGCTAGAAAGCCATTTATTTCCGCCAAAAACAAAAAAGCGAGACTCGAGTTTGCGAAATTGCATATTAATTGGACAGTTCAAAAATGTATTATTCTGTATTATTCTCTGATGAATCCAAATATAATTTGAAACATTCAGATGGAATAAGGCGAGTAAGAAGGCCAAAGCAACAGCGACTAAATCCGAAGTATTGTATCGGAACTACCAAGTATGGTGGGGGGAACATTTTGGTCTGGGGTTGTTTCTCTGGCCAGGATATCGGGCCTATTCATCGAACAGAGGGAATTATGAACCGTTTCATGTACACAAACATCCTTAAAGATGTAATGCTACCACACGCTGAAAAGGAAATACCACTGAGATGGAGGTTCCAGCAGGATAATGATCCGAAGCATACCTCTAGGCACTGTAAAACGTGGTTACAGCAAAATTCTATAGAGGTCTTAGACTGGCCAACTCAATCTCCCGATCTCAATCCCATTGAGAATTTGTGGGAGATTGTAAATTCGAAAATTAATAGGGAAAATTGCAGCACAAAGGAAGCCCTGTTTGAAGCGGTTAAAGAAGCCTGGTACAACATTTCTCCGGAAATTATTAGTAACCTAATATCTTCTATGCCAAAAAGATGTTCTGAAGTTATCAAAAATAATGGGTTTAGTACAAATACTGAAGAATAGAAACAATTGTTTTCGCTTTTAATGGGGGGTGCTTTAGTTTTGTCCAGACAAGTTTTGAATAATATTAATATTTTTTTATTTAATTTTTAATATAAGAAATGTTGAAAATTTTTTGTTATGTTTATTAATCACCAAGATAATAAGAAGAAACAAGGTGTAAAAGTAAGTAATATTCGATGTTGTTTTATTGAGTTATTTGACATTATTCGAAATGCCATTAGGGGGGTGCTTTAGTTTTGGCCAATACTGTATATGCATGTACGTATATGTGCCTGTATCGGTGCATCCATATTTGCCAACCTTCAACCAATTTCCATCTCTTTTCTCTCGGCTGCCATATTTGACGGCGCCAGTTGTTGCCATTGTAGGTTTAACGGCTGGAAATTAAAGTGCAAAAATTGTAATATTCGCACGGTTTATTATAACTTTCGTTGTCCAAGCAATGCATCGCCACACATTGAGGCGCATAGCCTGAATAAAACTGTGCTTTCGAGGATATTCTCATGAGCACTTAACGCATACATATGCACATGTGTATGTAGGTATGTACGTTTATCGCATTACAATGAATGCATTCCAGACAAGCAGGTCATTTAAATTGGCGCTGAAAGTCAACGCTTCATGTTTGTAGTGCTCTGCCAACAGTAAAATTCAAAAGTTGAGGGAAATTTATGCATGAATGCTGCTCGGTATTGTTTTCAGTTCGAAATTTCGTGAGAACAAACTTTTTCATAAACAGTCGGCTGCTGGCGTCACTAAATTTTACCAAGAGCTGGTTATGGAGAGGGAATTTAGGTAAAGTTATATGGCTCGAAAAATGTGACCTTGAACAACGTGTTGTAGTTTGATTAAATATGACATAACGGTTACGCGTCCGCCATTCCACCCGAATGCTTCCTCTTTCATTAAGGTAAATGCTTTGCAGCTTAAATAAAAAAATATGGTGCCTAAAGGCGGCCCTACGGTAGTGAAACGTGGACATTTAGAAATACGGACAAGCAGAAGCTGTTGATTTTCGAGCGGAGAGTTCTGCGAAAAACTTTTTGGCGTGATATGTGATAAAGGCGAGTGGCGGAAACGCTACAATCATGAACTCGAAAAACTATATGCGCAACCATCTGTGATAGCCGCAATCATGGCCAACAGATTGAAATGGTTAGGTCACATATTGCGGGCCAACACGGGTTACCCACCTCAACAAATACTCTTCGGTAAATGTCACAGACAGAGATGAAGGGGCCGTCCGCGGCTTAGATGGGTTGATGGTGTAGAAAAAGACGCAGGCTTATTGGGATTCCGGGCATGGAGAACACAGGCACGCAACCGAGACAATTGGAGGCATATGCTACAGCAGGCGAAGACCCGACCAGGGTTGTCCAGCCAACAATGATGATGATAAAAGACGACCACCGTAGCTAATTGAGATTGTGTGTGACTACCCGGCAAGGCAGGCTTTCAGAAATCAAATAGATTAACGAAACCAACGCAAGACAAGTCTTTTCGAGGCCGTAAGTTCCTGAGAGGAGTGAATATATATGTATATATATATATATAATTAGCGCGTACACCCTTTTTGGGTGTTTGGCCGAGCTCCTCCACCTATTTGTGGTGTGCGTCTTGATGTTGTTCCACAAATGGAGGGACCTACAGTTTCAAGCCGACTCCGAACGGCAGATATTTTTAGGAGGAGCTTTTTCATGGCAGAAATACACGCGGAGGTTTGCCATTGCCTGTCGAGGGGCGACCGCCATTGAAAAATGTTTTTCTTAATTTAGGTGTTTCACCGAGATTCGAACCGACGTTCTCTCTGTGAATTCCGAATGGTAGTCACGCACCAACCAATTCGGCTACGGCGGCCGGAGCCGAGAGGAAAGGAACAAAAAAAAACCAGGAAGGGTCGGATTCGATACCCACGTGGGCATGAAACGCCAAGTGATAGAAAAAACGTAGTGGCCTGCAATGGTAAACATCCGAGTGTATTTCGCCATGAAGAAAATACTCATAAAAAAACATTTGCTGTTTGGCGGCTGCATAAGAGTGTAGGCCACTCTCTTTGTAAACTTACATAAATACACACGACAAAAATTATATCTAAATATCCGTAGTAAATAATTCCTAGACGGGAACTCTTTTATGTCATCTTCAAAAATTTACTTTAAAACAACAGCTAGACGCGTATTTTGAAAAACACGTTACAAACAGAGCATAAAATAAAACATGTGGACGTCGAAATATCGATTTTGAAGGTTGTTCAGCAACACTTTGCGCCACAGCAGTGATATTCTCAACAATGTGTAGATTTTGGTCTGCTCGACTGGTCCTTTTTGTATCCTCGACAGAACCAGTTTTTCAATTTTTTTCACAGACCTTTGAATTGTCGACTAACTCCCAGCAAAAAAAAAAAACACGAATTGTTCGTGTTCAATAATTTTAACGTTTTTTTTTACCTATGGTGCAAAAATGTGCATCTGTCTGCTTAACAGTAAAACAAAATGTGATTTAATTTAAGGGGTTAGAGCTAGTCAGAGACCCGAAAAAATTATAATTTTCAATAATTTTTTTTGCTAGTCAATTGCTTTATTTTACAAAAATAAAAACACAGCATTAATGCATCATATTTCGACTTGACTTTAGCAAAATTCCAAAAAAAAAAAAATAATAATAGTAAAAGTTATCGCTGTATCGTTTAAAAAGTTGTTGAAAAAAACTCCCTCCACCAGGCAGGAGCTTTTTATGTTTTTCAAAAGCAGTATAAATTTTACTGAAATCTACCAAGTGGTTTTTATTGGGTTGTCAACTAAGTAATTGCGGATTTCACTCATATATGGCTTCATTTGAATTTTTATGTTTGTAGACGTAGGACGAATCCAAACCATATTTTGTTATTTGATAGTTGGCAATTCAGCTGTCAATCAGTAAAAAAAGTTTTTTAATCGGTTGTGTAGTTTTCGTTTGGCGTTCGTTGAAAAATGAAAAATCAAAAGGAACAATTTCGTCTATTTTGCTTTTTTATTTCCGCAAAGGGAAAACCGCATCACAAGCTCGTAAAAAGTTATGTGCTGTTTATGTTGACGAAGCCTTAAAAGAAACGGCAGTGTCAAAATTGGTTTGCCAAATTTCGTTCTGGTGATTTTTCACTCAAAGATAAAAAACGCTCAGGTCGTTCAGTTGAAGTTGATGCCGCCCTAATCAAAGCAATAATCGATTCGGATCGTCACAGTACAACACGTGAGATTGCAGAGTAGTTTTAGGTATCACATACATGCATTCAAAATCACTTAAAACAATTCAGCTTGGTGTGATTACAAAGGAATTGTCTACTTTGCACTCTTACCACCCAACCGAACGATCAATTCTGATGTCTACATTGAACAACTAACGAAATTAAACAATGCAGTTGAAGAAAAGCGGCCCGAATCGACAAATCGAAAAAAGTATTGTATTCCATCATGACAATGCAAGGCCACACACATCTTCGGACACTCGGCAAAAATTATTGGAGCTTGGTTGGGATGTTTTGCCACATCCACCATATAGTCCTGACCTTGCATCATCTGATTAATTTTTGTTTCGATCTTTACAAAACTCCTTGGTATGGTACAAATTTCAGTAATGATGATGATGTCATATCGTTCCTGATTCAGTTTTTTGCTAATAAAAGCCAGACGTTTTATGAACGCGGGATTATGATGCTGCCTGCAAGATGGCAAAAGGTCATTGATCAAAATGGGCAATACATAACAGAATAAAGTTATATAGTTCCATAAAAAATTGTCTTTGATTGCCTAAAAGAATGCGCAATTACTTAGTTGCCAACCCAATAGTTCAGCAGTTCAAAAACATAGCGGAGCGCCCGAGCGCCCTTGCTTGTCTCTTTGTCTACTACAGCTGTCTAGTTCAGAAGTGACAAATCTGATTGACGTACGACGCCATTTACAAAAATTATAGCATCTCCCGATAGGGTGATTAACACGGCTGGGCATTATTATTATGCACTACCACTAATTTTTTAGTTGTAGTTAAAATAAGGGTTTCATTATCACCAAATCTTCAAATCACTAAATCGGCTTATTGCACTAATTATTTAATGCACTATGCCCAACCCTGGTGATTAATTTGCGCCACTTTGTATGATACTTTAGTTCATTCCATTTATTTTTGAAGGCAAAATACTTGACTTTTGTTTGTTCAGTAAAAGTTTCATTCGATAAATCCAGGCTTCATTTTAGTTTGTCCAAAGAATTGTTCATAAATAAAAACTTTCTACGTTTTTCGGTTTAATGCGAAATGTATGCAAATAAAAATTAAGCGAAATACTTACATAAGTTTATATGTCATTAAGTAGATGAATCCGAACATCCTTCCATGGCTTTGAAAAGGCGTGAGTTTTATTTGCGAGCCAACACTATTTAACTAGGCCGCTGTAAAAAGTTTCGGCATGAATTTCCAGTAGATTTAAACGCTCGAAAAAGTAAAAGTTTTACACTGAACTTTTCCATATTTTTTTTCTTCCTTTTTATAACTTTAATTTCGTAACTCAATAGCGACGTTCTAGCAAGAAGTGCACAGCATTAACACACAAATCTATGTCTATTTGCTTGTACGCACAGATGTGCATACATATAAATACTTGAGTATCTACAACTACATACAAAATTATCTTATATAAAGCATTTCCCTTTGTTTTATTCCAATTTAATTAAAATTTGCATTTACCGACTTTTAATGCGTACAAGGACTTATACAGGGTGGCCTACACAGTAGTTTTTTGTTTAATCATTTGCTATTTTGAGAGTGAGAGTCCTTTCTCGACTGAAATCTTGGCAGAAAATCAGCACCATATCTTCGCGGTACGAAATGAATCGCTTTGCACTTCAACAACGTTGGCAAATATTGCGAACTTACTTCCAAAGTTGTTCTTCGTTGTTGTGTAGACCAAATAGTGCGTTTCTTGAAAAGAAGCCAAAATCATCTTTTCTGACGCAGCACATTTTTATTTCGGTGGCTTTGTTAACAATCAAAATTCCCACATCCGGAGATCGGAAAATTAGCATTTCACTTAAATGCTGCTGGGAACGTCTTTCTGGTTAACGGCGAGAACTACAGAGGCATAAGAAACGACTTTTTCTGGCTGGGCATGTACTTGTACGATATTTAGTTTCAGGAGATTTGCGCGCCATGCCAAACGGCCCATGTCACAATCGATCTTTTGCGTGCCAAGTTCGGTAATCGAGTAATCAGCCATCTCGGCGGTGTCAGTTGGTCATCTTGGAAAGTCGATATGATGCCGGTAAACTTTTTTTGTGGAGTGCCTTGAGGGAAATGAAATCGCTGATGAGTTTTCCAGGAAGGGGACTGAATTGGCCTCAGACACCTCCCACCCGGTCATCGGAATTCCCCTGGCAATTGTTAAAGGGAAACTGCACAAATTATTTCTCAGGAAAACGCAGAAAAGATGAAGCTCCATTTCTTCATATGCTATTTAAAAAATCCTTTGGTCCTAATACGATATACGAAGGACTCAGAAAGTCTTTGGACTCCTCGCCATTCAATTTCTAAACTCGTAGCTGTATTTGCCGATCACTGGAGGATCGGCTCATACGCAGAAAAGCTAGGTTTACCATTTAATCCCCATTGCAGAAGCTGTGGGGACTTTCAGAGAAGGAGATTGTAGAGTATTTTCTCTGCAAATGTCCGGGCTTGGCAGCTAGACGATTAAGGTCAATGGGCGCTCCTTTCTTCGACATCCTAGGGCAGTGCGCCAACCTAAATCCCATCAATATTCTAAATTATATCAACAGCTCTGGCTGACTGTACATATCTGCCTGTTGGAGGTCTCATAATGGTATCAAAACGGCACTTCAGTGCTACTTGAGGAGAGCCAGACTGTTACTTCAACCATTTCACCGACCTACCTACCTGAAGGGCCGATGTTTTACGAAAAATCCACCGTCGATCGCGCAAGGCAACTCACGTTTGATAGAGCCAGAAAACTTCACCAACTTCTTAGAATAGTGGGTTAACAGGATGTGCTACTGGAAGCCGGGCGAAGTAGCCAAATGAGTGAAGTCGTATTTTATAAATAATGGGATTGTTTGAGCTATTGAATAAACTAATGGTGCACCGACAAAAATTGGTTTCTGTTCAGTTTCCGGAACTTTATGGCACTATATGGGCCACCCTGTAAAAGTGCAACACACAAAACAAAAAGCAATGGTGAAGGGAATTGAAAAAGTTTAATCTTTTACGAGCTCTTTAAAAAGTCTATACTTTTTTCAACTTAAAAAAGTACCTAGACAGGCAAGTCAACGCCGGTGGCACCAAATTTCTTGGTTATGAAGAGATTTTTCAAAAATTTATAGGAAATTTTTTTTTTTCTAATAAAGATCATCTATTGTCAGACAATGATAAATATTCGATTGTATTTCTGCCATTAAAAAAGTCATCTAACAAAAGCGGCGTAAAATTACAAGTCTCTCCATTTGTGAAATAAATTCAGGACGCAGGATTGGAGGAGAAGCGCGGCCAAACAGCCAGGACTTTTAATATGTAGTGCCTTTATACTATTGTATTTTCGGGGGGCGGTACCATCTATATAGCACAGAGGGTGGAAATTAGAGATGACCACTGTCACCCCTTCTCTTCGCCATCATCCTTGATGACGTCATGAGCCAACTGACCCTGCACAAAAAAGGCATCGTATGGAGTTTCACCAGACATCGTGAGGACCTGGACTTCGCCGATGACATCTCCTCGTCTCTCACAAACTCACTGACATGCAAGCGAAGACTGACAAACTAGTCGCGCTGGCACGCACTGTAGGACTGGAGGTCAACATCGCCAAGACCAAGGCCATTAGAGTTAACCACAATAACGTAAGTCAGATATTGGTTGACGGAAGCCCAATGGAATTCGTCGAAAGCTTCTGCTCCCTCGGCTGCATCATCACGGCAGATGGTGGAGTAGATGAAGATGTCAACTGCAGGCTAAACAAAGCAAGGGCGGCATTCGAGCAAATGCACACAATATGGGGGAGTTCACAAATCTCCAGGCCCATTAAACGGCTCATGCGTGAAGTCCGTCTTGTTGTACGGAAGCGAAACATACCTGGTCTCTAACACCATCACACAGAGGCTACAATCCTTCATCAACAAATGCCTCCGCATCATGTGCAGAATATTCTGGTCAAACACCATCAGTAACGACGCACTATGGAGATTAACGAACGAGGAACCCATCCTTAGGCAAATCAAACACAGAAAGTAGGGATGGATAGGTCACACATACAGAAATCCACCAGGCAGCATCACGAGAATGGCACTGGACTAGAACTTGCAAGGGAGCAGAGGCCGCGGTCGACCAAAAAGCATTTGGAGAAGGTCGATGCTGCGTGAACTAGCAGATGCCGATATCTCATGGGACCGTGTACGGGGAAAGAGTCTTATCGAGGCACTATGCTCCCGAGCGAAGTGAACAAGGAACAAAAAGAAACAGTTGTGAATCCAGAGCTAAGATTTTGGAGTCTTTCCCGATCCAGAAGTCACCATGTTGTTGTAATATGTATACATATACATGTCATATACAGCATATTTCTTCCTCCCATCTCCCGTTGGTTAGGACTCCTGTACTGTGCTGATGTCTGCCAAACGTATACCAAGACCATCCAGGAATTACTTTAAAAGAAGCCTCTATTAAAAAGACTTAATCATTTTTTTCCACTAAAGTTCGTATTCATATGCTAATAACTTTCAAAGCTGTTTTTACTGTTAAGCCGTTAAACCATTAAATGTATTATACTCACCCTTTTGCATGGGCAAAGCTGCTATGTACAACTACAAACTCACACACACACGTCCAGCAATAAAATACAGCAATAAAAGTCACACTGCGATCTACTGAAAAGCTGCATAAAAGTGAGGGTATTTATTCAAGAATTTAAAAAGTTTGACCTCCTTACTTCCGCACAAGAATGACTCAACGTCGCACATTCAAAGGTGACGATGCTCTTCCTGCTCTGTGACACTAAACCTTGCAGCAGCATTCATAAAAATACTTGTTGAGTGTTTGGCCAACAACAATATTAGCTCATTTATGTTTCAAACTTTTTTATAGCCCAATAAACTTTAAACTATAAAAGAACTTTGTGCGTAGTCGACGGCTAATTATCTATTGATAATCTATTTTGCACTTTAATCCTTGTAAAGTGGACGTTTTATTATTCCCCTGCTTGTTTAGTAAAGCGACAATTCAATGAGTTTATAGTAAAAGGTGGTAGAAAATATGTGCAGAGATGTGGCTGGTTTTGTTGTTGTTTAGTTGTTTTGAATGGATGCAATCGATTAAAAGACTTCGTTTATTTAGGAACCAGCACTAACACCGAAAACAATGTCAGCTTTGAAATTCAACGTAGAACAATTGCTACTTTGGACTAAGTAGGCAACTGAGCAGTAAATTCCTCTCTCGACGAACAAAACTAACACTCTACAAGGCTCTCATCATGCCCGTCCTAATGTATGGCGCAGAAGCTTGGACGATGACAACATCCGATGAAGCGACGCTTGGAGTATTCGAGAAAAAGATTCTGCGCAAGATTTTTGGACCTTTGCACGTTGGCAACGGCGAATATCGCAGACGATGGAACGATGAGCTGTATGAGCCTTACGACGACATAGACATAGCCCAGCGAATAAAGATCCAGCGGCTACGTTGGCTGGGTCATGTTGTCCGAATGGATACAAACGCTCCGGCTTTGAAAGTAGGAAGAGGAAGACCTTCTCTGCGTTGGAAAGATCAGGTGGAGAAGGACTTGGCTTCACTTGGTGTGTCCAATTGGGGCCGGTTAGTACGAGAAAGAAACGACTGGCGCGCTTTGTTAAACTCGGCCAAAATCACGTTGCGCCAATTAAGAAGAGAATCTATTGCTCTTTGAATTTCTTTAAATAAAAAAGAGTCGCAAGCCGTTCCTGCTGGCAAATGATGACAAAAAATTATACTTTTATGGAGACGTTGTTAAAAGGATTTCTTTAGTTAAAGTTACAATTTTAAGCCGACTCTGAACGGCAAATGGCTTTTTTGCGAGGAGCTGTTTCATGGCAGAAATATACCCGGAGGTTTGCCATAGCCTGCCGAGGGATTTTGACGTCTCATGCACGAATGCTCAAACCTACACAGTTCCGCATGGTAGTCACGTAGCAACCCATTCGGCTACGGCGGTGGACTTAATACTGGCATTTCTGAAATTATCCCAATGTCTGCACACTTTCTGATGCACAGAATATAAAATTATGTAAACCTTCAATCTTTAAGTAAATAAAGTTGAATTACATTGCTGCCCGAATGAAATATTTTTCTTTTGTTGTAGTTTTTTTTCAGTTCAATAAGCATCCGTTTATATGAATTTCCACATAAAATCCTTTATTTTCGGTTTCCGTTTGCTCACAGTTTGTATAAAAACGAGGCGACCACACAATTTTTTCCTTCCTTTCTTCGTCTAACAATTGCGTACGTTTTTGTTTACAAATCGAATGCAAGAAAAACCCACAATGATAAAAATCATGTACAAAGTACACAGCTTCGGTGCACTAGGGTGGGCCAATTTGTACTTAATGATTTTATTCGACTTGGTTACTAAAAAGTAAAAAATAAGAGTTAGTCATAGGAGAGCTTTAAATCAATTTCGAGTCGTAAAATAAAAAACAATTATAATAATAAAAAATATAGTATGTGATATTTTAATAAAAAAAGTATTTTTAACATTAAGCGCCATTTTCCAGTTCTTCAAAACAGAAGACACACAAACAGGTTACTGGCTCACAAACATTCAATGACGAGAAGGCTCCGAAAAGTAGAGAAATATAGGCAAAGACGGCTTAAAAGAAAGACACCAACAGATCTTGCGTAATATTACCCCTTGTTTTCTCGGTAGATGGCTGTAGTGATCGATATCTCGTAAAGTATCGATCAAACAATTTAAAGTTAATAATCGTTGTTAAGGCGGCCGCCGTAGCCGAATGGATTGGTGCGTGACTGCCATCAGAGAATTCAGAGAAAACGTAGATTCGAATCTCGGTGAAATACCAAAACGAAGAAAAAGTTTTTTCTAATATCGGTCGCCCAATCGGCAGGCAAACCTCCGAGAGTATATCTGCCATGAAAAGCTTCTCATAAAAAATATCAGCCGTTCAGAGTCGGCTTGAAACTGTAGGACCCTCCATTTGTGGAACAGCATCAAGACGCCAACCACAAATAGGAGGAGGAGCTCGCCAAGCATCCAAAAAGGGTGTACGCACTAATAAATCAAGGCGTTGTCAAGCTAACATTTTTTGTTTGTCCCATTCAGTTGTGAGTTACAGGGTGTTAACAATGGAAGTCTACAAAGAGATAATTCGATATATTTTACTGTTTTTCTTTGATCAAAGCGAAAACGCAAGCCAGGCCGCTGAAATTGTAAACCATTTGCGCAAAATAATGGATTTATTTTCCTGTGATCTGCGCCAAATTGCTGTGTTACTTTAGTCAAAGTTGGGAGGCCAAGATCAAAATGAAGGTCGCTATTCCGGTTATTTAGATTAATTTGAGGTTTGCACTTTGATCTCAGCGTCTTTCGTGCCCACCATTATATATATAGTATGGCGCGCTTACTTTGCTTCGCAGGATTTTGTTCTGCAGACATTGTATAGAGGTAATGTACGTTTGGCTCGCGCATCCCCAAAATTGGATACTGTAAGTCCAAACCGCCCTTAGTGCTTGTTTGTAAATCAGCAATTTGTTGCGGAATAATATGCTTGAGCGCCTACATATCTCTCCTGGCTTTTTCTTAACATGAGCTTTCCAGCGCAGTTTGGTATCAAAAGTCATGCGCAGATATTCTCGACGCATCAATGAAGATTGACTTGTAAGTAACGTTTTTTATGGAAACACTAAAAGAGATGACTTGCTTTTGTTCATCCAGCTTTATTCTCTAGCCTATGTAACAGCTTCTTGCAACTTATTCTTTGCATGGATGAACTTAATTCATTTTTTGGCGATGAAGCTCCATCAAGGATCAGTGTTTATCGATGGTATGGTGAATTCAATCGTGGTCGTAGTTCACTCCAAGACGAATTTCGTGAAGGTCGTCCAAAATCAGTTGTTGTTCCGAAAACCATTGATGCTGTGCGCGAACTGATATTGCAAGATCGTCATGTGACCTATCGTGAGTAAACAGTGGTCGACTGTATGGGTGTTTCAAGATGAGCTAAATCCAACAAAAGTTGTTCGCGCACGAAGCACTTCCAAGCAAATGGTCGCCGGTTTTTTCGGAAAAACTGGACATGTCGCAACCGTACCACTAGATCAACGCAGAACAGTAAATTCTGAGTGAAACACAGTTGTCTTCAAAGAAATTAGGAAAACCAATCGCCAAAGACGGATCACTCTTCACCAGGACAATGCGAGCTCTCACACATCGGTTCAAACAACTGCATTTTTGAGCACCCAAAACATCGAATTAATTGGTAATCCGCTGTATAGTCCTGACTTGGCACCGAATGACTTCTTTTTATTCCCGTACGTAAAAAACAAACTGAGAGGCCAACGTTTTTCGACACCTGAAGAAGCGGTTGCGGCATTCAGAATGCATGTTTTGGAGGTACCTCATTCAGAGTGGCAAAAGTGCTTCGACAATTGGTTCAAACGCATGCAAAAGTGTATAGATCTTCATGGAGAATATTTAGAAAAACAATAAAGTGATTTTCGTTTATTAAAATTTGTTTTTGTTCTCTAATTCCGACATATAAAAGGTACCCCTCGTATCTGCTGTCAGCATACAAAGAGTCCTCCTGTTGGCAATCACGAATTTGAAATGGTGAAGAACTTTATTTATCGAGGTACTGGTGTTAACAGTCAGAACGGCGTCAGCCTAGAGAATAAGGGGCTACATACGTCCAGCAGCGCCAAAAATGCGCTAAAAGAAAAACGGTTTTAGAAGGGGTAACAATAGAAATAAATATAAAAAAATGTATACATTGTTTATTAGTACTTAAACTTTATAAAAAAATGTATTTTAACTTTTCTTTACAAAATTAGTATATAAAAAATTACGTGACCCAACGCACATTGAAAAAAGTGGCTCCACGGTCTGCATCAATTCTCCTTGAAATGTTGATGGAACTGTAAAAAGTAAAAAAAAATGCTTGTAAAATAGAGTTGTAGTTATAGTTTGTCGAGCCGGATTTACGAATTTGGAAAAATTTTACAATTTACGGCATTTAAAAAAAGTATGCGTTTTACGTCATAAATGTAATTTTTTAATAAAAATATCAAAAATCCGGACTATAGAGAAAACACTTTCGAAGAAAATCGTCTCAAAAAATATTAAAAACTGTAAAAAGTAATAGTTTCGAGAAAAACGAGTTTAAAGTTTGAGGTACAGGAGCGCGCGGACCGCTCTCTACCTATTTAATGGGCTGTAGAAGCTAATAATATTGGGAATTTCCGTATGAAAATTTCACAGATTCTTAAGATACTATACTTTCGAAATATCGAAAAAATCGATGTTTTGAAAATTCTGGACGTATGTAACCCCTTAAACGAAGAATAACTCTTGCCAACATGTGTCACTTTGGGCTCCGTAGGGCATTGAGTAGTAGGGCCCTATCTCGAAAAACGAAAACAAGGCTGTACAAAAGCCTAATCATTCCCGTCCTGATATACGGCGCAGGAGCATGGATGATGACGACAACTGATGAGCGTTCGATGGAAAAATTCTTCGAAAACCGGCAAGCAGCGAACCGAGCGCAATATTTTAGATTGTAAGTAACTACCTATCATTAAGATATGATGAGAGCACGTCGCTGCATCGTACCAGTAGCATGGGCTTAAGGCTTAAGTTTACGATACATCAAGAAAAACAGCTGAACACACTTTCTTCTTTTCCATAGCGCATCCTGTGGTGCAAACGAGTCTCTGCATTTGATCGAGCATAATATTATATATAAGTAGTAAGCAGTCTAATCGCAAAGTTTTGCTTTAAAATTTTTCATATTCGGTCAATGGCCCTTCAGGATCACACTTTCTACCAATTTTCCAATTTTTTTTTCTTATTAATCGAATTATTGTCTTAGGATAGGTAGCAAATACAAAAAAAAGTTAATTCTTTGCTACAAAATATATATTCAAAGTGTTGATGTGATTATATGTAAATATTAATCTCCTTCTTATTCTTTATTTGCAAATCCTTAATACAGAATGTAAGCGATCACAGTAATAAATTGTTTTTAAATAATAAATAAATAATAAATTCTTTTTTAACAAAACTATGACGCCTTTAATTAAGTCATACTCGTAACCTTAAGTGTCCATGCCTCCACACTGTACAACAAAACAGACCAAACATAACTTTTAAGGGGTTACATGGGTTTCGTCGGGAAAAAAACGCCTATTTTCAATATTGTTTTTCTATGTAAAAAATTATTTATTCAATTCAAACTTTCTTCTGTCTTATAGATGCATATTTAAAGAATAATTTCTGAAATTTCAAAAAAAAAAACTTAAAACTCCTCCATTGTGACGTCATTTCCGGTGACCCCTCGAAAAAAAGGTACGCCCGCGTTGTCAGCATAACTCCTGACAGGATCATTAAAAATGAAAAAACAAAAATAAGTGTTTAAGTTAAGACCATAAACTCGTGCTTGAACGAAGGAAAGAAAAAAAAGAAAAATTGGAAATTTTGGCAGACATTTTTCCAAAAAAATGAAAATTTCGGTCAAATTTGCTTGACATTTTGTTTTTTTTTTTTAAATAGTTGTAATTGAAAAAAAAATCCTTCGTTCAAGCACGAGTAAATTGTATCTCGAACACCTGTGCCACTATTATTTGGATCGACTTCAAAATTTAGGATAATATTCTCGAGATGTTGTAGAAATTAATAAGCCAAAAAAAAATCGATATTTTGAACCCACGAAACCCATGTAACCCCCTTAAGGGTACCGAAGACATAATTTTATGTTCAAGCTTTTATTGGAAATAACTTTCCTGCAATTGAAGAAAGCTTCCCTCGCTGCTTCAATCCAACAGTATATTTCTCTGTCATTTGTCCATGTTTCGCTAAGCCAACATCCTAGGTTCTTAAATCGGGATACTCTTTGGATGGGATTGTCATATACACAAATGTTTGAATTGGTGATTTGTTGAGAGTTTTTTTAATTAACCATGAGTTTGGTTGGGTGTGAATACTTAGTCCGTATTGCAGACCTTTTCCGCTGACTTCTTTAAGCAGATACTGCAGGTCATTAATTTTGTTAGCCAATATTGTGGTGTCATCGGCAAATCGTATGTTATTTATTATTTCGCCGTTGACTTTTATTCCTAAGTTGAGTGATGCCAAAGTTTTTTCAAAAATATATATTCCGAATATAAATTGAAGAGCATTGGTGACAAAACACATCCTTGGCGAACTCCGCTTTTGATTGAAATATCTCTCGTCACATCATTTTGTAGTCTCACGTTCGCAGTTTGGTCCCAATACAAGTTGAAATGTCCATATATGTAAGTATTAAAATTTGTTGGCTCGAAATTGACTTCCGAGCAGTGCTCCAAAGGACTTTCCTTCTCATAATTTTATGTAAAATCCGAATTTCCTGCGAACGATGTCGAAAAAAGGTGCCCACCTAATGTTCACACATATCCATATGTAAGCACATACACAGTATACAATTGCACGTATGAAGGCATGATAAATAATGAAATTAGATTAAATGGTCAACCAAAATACAATAAAATACATCCCATTTGTTTGAGTGAATTCTTTGGAAAATTGCTTTGAATAGAATATCTTTGATTCGCAGGTAAGATGTGAATAAAATTTGATAAGAACTCAATGTAAAATTAAATAAGACAATTTTTATTCAAAGATTGTAACAAAGGCTGCCAGAATTTTGAGAAGCTTTATGAGGAATTGAAAATTACATTTAATTCATGATATTTACATGAATACTTATATATGTATGTGTGTACCTACAGTCAGCGTCAAAATAAAATGCACACCACGTATTGATAAGTTTTGACTATTTATCTATTTATTTTGTAATTTCAGTTTTTTTTTTTAATATATAATAGTTCAAATTATACCAAGAACCACATAAAAAAGTTTCAAACTTTGTGACAAATATAAAAAAATTAGTAAATCTTATTCAAAATTTCAAACTTTTTACTCAGAATTTCTGAAAAGTTTTATAGCCCATTAAATTTTGGTATAAAAAGGTGCAACTTTCTAGTAAATCAAAAATTACAGTAATTTTTGAGCTTTTTTTCGAACGCGGTCTTGTGCATTTTCTCCATTTAACGCCAAATCCACATTTTTTACATGGAAGAAAACACTTAACACCGTCAGCAATAGTCAAAGCGTATCAATACGTCGTGATGCATGAACGTGTGCATCAGTGCTGTGAAGTGATCCTGTCAAGATCGCGTCAAATCGTACATAAATTCGAATTCCTTGAATTAAAAATTTATTTCAATCATGTAAAGAAGGCTAAATTCGGTTCGGGCCGAACTTCATATATCCGCGCTTATTTTGGCAAACTTTAATTTGGGCTGGCTCTTCAAATTTGTCTAGTTTACATGCGATACCCTTTCATAAATCTTCCGATATGGTGATTAATTTCGTGCCACACTGTAGCAAAGCAAAATATTTACAACTACAGGGTGCGCCATCTTTTATGTCGGTATGTAAGCGCTGAATAACTTTGTCATTTATCAACCGATCGACTTCAACATACATGTTTTCGACAATTTCAATCATGTTTAGTACAATTTCAATCATGGATCGCTTTACACCGAAACGACGTGCTGAAATAGTGACGCTATACATCGAAAATAGTCGTTGTATTGTTCTAACTCAACGCGGATATCGCAAAAAGTATCGCGGCAAACAGGCACCGTCTGACAATACTATATATTCGTCGTTTGGTGTCGAATTTTTTTGAGCACGGGAGAATAGCAGATCGTCAACATGCCGGTCATCAACGACCAAGACGTTCCAATGAACTTGTTGAAGCAGTGAGGGAGGGCGTTGCCCAGGAGCCAACAGTGTCGTATCGTCGTCGCGCTCAGCATTTTGGCTTCAGTGAAACCACAATGCGACGCATTATAAAGGATGATTTAAATTTGTTTCCGTATAAAGTGCAACTGACACAAACAATACGAGTATTGCCGACAGTTACAATTAACTAATGAATATTACGATTTTCGATATAAATTATCTATGCAGGAGTACATTGATCGACTTACTTCGACTTCTGGCGTTGAAATACCTTACTTAGCCACTGTGAAACGCGGTACGACGAGTTCCAGCGTGGTCATCGATTCTTGCAGGAAAAATTTTGTGAAGTCCATCCAAAACCGGTTATTTTGTCAAAATCAATCGATGCTGTGCGCCAATTGATAGCGTAAGTTCGTCATATGACATATCGCGAGATAAAAGCATCTTTGGGCATTAGTGGGACCAGCATACATTCAATAAATGCGCAAAAATTTGGTCGTCAAGAGGTTTTGTTCGCGTTGAACACCGCATAATTTGACAATTGGCCAAAAAAGGATTCGTGTCGATTGATGCAAAGAAGTGTTGAAGAATTTCAGTCAAGATGGGCCAAAGCACGCCCTTGATATCGAATCTTGGATTCATGCATATGAGCCGAAAAAAAAAAACAGCAAGACGAGCTTAACCCAACAGAAATGGTTCGCGGGAGAAGCACCTCAAAACAAATGGCGCCTGTTTTATCGATAAAATCTGAACAAATCCCAAATGCACCACTAGAAAACTTAAAACAATCAATTTAGAGTGTTTATCAGAAGTTTTCGGAGAATTAAGGAAAACCAACCACCGAAGACGGATCATCCTTCACCAAAACCATGCGTGCTATCATGTAACGATTTACACAAACGAGTTTTTGAACATTCAAAAGAGCGAATTAACGCGTTATCTGCCTTGCAGCTCTAATTTGGCACCCAATAATTTCGTTTTGCTCTGAAATAACAAAAATAAAATGCGAGGTACACGTTTTTCAACGCCTGGAGAGACTGTTGAGGCCTTGAAACACGTAATTTTGGAGGTATTCACTTTTCAGTGGCAAAAGTGCTTTGAAAATTGGTTCAAGCGAAATGAAAAATATATTGCCACGGAGAGCCATTTTCATAATCATTTTACTCTGGTATCATTATTCGGCGAAAACTATTAAGGCAACCCTCGCAGAGTTACTTAAATTTACTTGTCATCTCCTTCAATATTCATCTCTCCTCAATTCTATTCCTCTTCTGTGAGCTTCAGGAGCCATTTAAACAAATCAAATGCCGGAATGAGGCAATATATCAACTTGGTGGAGAACCCATAACTTATTCCTCCTCTTGTTCGGGTCGTTACTTGTGCTTCAGCAAGAATGTGAAGATGGTTTTGTTGACTACGAGTATTAGTTCGACACAGTGAAAGTGCACAATCCCATGAAAGAATCGAATGAATTGAACTTTGACGTGAAAGACCCCACTAGGCAGATGCCTTGAAAACGTATGGGCTACTCGAAAATATGAGCACGCAGAAAATATTCATTTCCAATCTTTTCTTTCACTAAAGTATAAGTTTCAGTAGCAGCTTTTCCAATACCACTTGAAATTTTACCATCCGCTGCTCCAGCATGTCACTTAACAGGCTTTGGACGAACAAAGAAAAAATAACAAAAATGCGAACGAAGGCTACGGCTACACTGGCATTCATAGAATAACAAAATGTGCAAACAACGTATAATTTGGGCATTACCAGCGACTTATCGGCTCCTGCTGCTTGTATCATAAGCAAATTATTTACTTATCCGCGGTGGTTTATTGTCTGTGGTTATATGGTATGCCATATTGTGATTTATGAATGGCGCTTAAGCGAAAATAAACTTGTTTCTATAGAATTTGTTATTATCTTTTGTTTAGCTCTACACCGAATCCGCGAGAAAAGCCTTGGATAATTTGGTTGTTGCCTTTTCAATGTGAGCTCTTGAGGAAAATCAAAGCTCAATAAGATTTTCGTGCTTTAGTGCCACTCGATTGGGTTGTGGGAAGGAGACCACTTGTTTAAATTAAGTTGGGCAGCAAACTTGAAATGTGCATAAATTGATTTTCATTGTTTCATTGACTCATTGTTTCACCAAAATGTCAACGGCACTTTCCAATCAGAATCTGCAGCGTGAGACAAATAAATTCAACAGTAGAAACTTTGTTTATTGTATTTTATAATTGAATTCTGGGAAATTTATAATCATTGTTATTATCGAAATTTTCTATTCTTGTCAACAATCACTTGCTTTGATGCAGTGAAACGTTTGATTTCAAAAAAATTCACATTCTTCTTGGACTCCTAGTTCACTTCTTTTAAGGGGTGGATAATAAACCAATATTATTTATTTATTTTATTTTATTTTAATGAAGTAGAAATTAGTCAACTAGTCAGTCTTAACTAATACAGATGTTTTAATAAAACATATAAAATTATTAATGAGTAAAATGAAAAAATAGCAAAATATTATAAATCAATTATTTATCAGCATAACTAAGAAGTTTAGTGAAAGAGAGTTTAGAGGAAGTAAAGTCATTCTCAAACGATTTTTAGATAGTATTGAATTCGATCAGAGCTCTCAGGGAAAGGAAGGTAGCCGTCCTTCTACACAGAGTTCTTATAAAGTCAATAAGCAAAAAGTCTAAATTAGGAAACGCTCTAGATAAAGTATTAAGAGAGATTCATTTCAGAAGAGAGGAGAAATCCATAACACCTAGAATAGTATGAAAGGCGGAAGGTAAAGCCAGATAGAGAGATTTGAAATTGAAAAGCAAGCATCTAACATAGAAGGGTATGGGGTCATAAAAACGCAGGAAGCAGCTGATTTGTAGTCTATGTCAGAAAAAAGAAACCGCGATTATTCATGAAGTATAAAAGATATATATTATATATATTTAAAAAAAAATTACATGAAAGTATGTACAAAACTATGAGTCGACTGGCATCTTCTTCTGGTTCTTTGAACCTGCTTTTCTGCGTAGCTCGTCGACAAACAGGACTAGATTTGGCGAACCTGATGCACGAGTTGCTTTAAGGGGGTCTTCTGGTCTCGAGGCCCTGAAATGAAGGGTTTTTTTGGGGATTGATTGTGACAAATCCTGTGAATATTTAAAAAAAAATTTTTTTTTATTTTAAAGGTACATGTCTTGGCTTTTAAAAAATGGTTTTGACTTTGAAAAAAATTAACACCCGCGACCTTGAAATGGCGCTGAAGACGTCCACCTCCAAACGAAACAGGTCTCCATTTTGGTCACGGTTTTTCCACCTGGGTAATCAGAAAGCAAAAATTAGATATGCGTTGTCTTCAGAGTTGCCCTGGTTAAGTTTTCCCGTGACAGATATTTTTTTTTTAATTTTTTTCAAAAGTTATGCAACAATTTGCAAAAAAAATTTTTTTTTGCTCATTTTTTGAACTTTAAAAGGTTATAAAAATGGAATGAAAAAAAATTTCAAAAATCGTACACGGGGAAACTTAGCGGTAAGTTTTCCGAACCTTTTAAGACCAAAACCATTGAAATCGGAGTATAACTACTATGAAAAGTGTGACCAAAATGCTTAAAAAACACGATTTTCGGGGAAACGCGTTTAAAGATAAAGTTTATGATAAAACGGCCGGAGGAGGGTACACTTCGCTGCCCAGAAAAATGTGAAAAAATGCGATTTTCAAAAAATCCTTTCTGTGGCGTATTCTCGCATACACATACAACAAAATTATGCAAAAAAAAATCGATTTTTTTTTTTCGCTGGAGACCAGAAGACCCCCTTAAATCATGAACTGGCCTTTCGGCAAGATGCGTTTTCATAGTTCCCCACACATTTTCAATGGGGTTGGCGTCTGGGGACTGGGAACGCCAGTCCAATACTGTGACGTCATTTTCTTGTTTTATTGTTTCTCAATGTGTTTTTCGAGCAGTGATCTTGATGATGTGGGACGGTAGGATATATTCGCCTTCTTCAGTCGACGTTCGATGGTGTTGATACTGACATCTATTCCCTTTTTAGCAAGAACTGATCGTGTTTGGCGTAGTGACAAAGAAGGGTCCCGCTTAAAAAGTTGGACGATCACTTTTTCCTGCTTTTTTATCGTCACTCGCTTCAAGGCACGCTCGGAAAAGTCATAAACATTTTCGTACACCTTATACCGCTGATTCCACATCACAACAAACTTTGTTGATTTTTTAGATACTTTTGCAGCCGCGGCGTTTTCGAATGCGTGCAAAAAATACCGCCTCAAAACGCTTCGCGTACTTCTCACTCATTTTTGTTCGGTTGCGTTTATGGAAAAGTTTCGAACGACACTGAGTTAACACTGGCGTCGCAGCCCTTGAGTGCGACTATTATGCAGCAGCAAAAAACAGAACGAACTACATCTTGAACTTACAATAAAAAACCGGGTTTTTCTTCTGGCACAGGCTGTAGATTATTCGAGACGAAATATGAGCTTGCAACCAGAAACTTTACGGGTTGTAGGGAAAGCGGGAAAAATGGCCAATGTCAGAAGCAATAAGTAGTAAACAGAAAATAATTGGGAACATTTTGAGATTTGTTCATTGCGGAAAGTTTTCGTACGGAGTTTTTTATAGTAAAACATCTTCGGCTTTTTTTTAATTTCTATAATTTTTTTTTTTTAATTTTTATATTACATATATGCAATCCAAGTGAAATTTTTAATCTTGGTGTGGTATTCGGCTCTAGATTCTCTTTTCAAAAACATTTAAATTCCACCATTCAAAAGTCATATTCTGTGCTTGCTTTTATTCGACATTTTAGTTCGGGCATTGTTGACCCATATACTCTAAAGCTGTTATATGCCTCTCTTGTGCGTTCAAAGCTGGAATATGTCTCCTTTTGTTTAGAGTATAATATATGTATGCTTGTCATAGTAGTCAGTTGTTAGTAGCCTTGAACGTCTCCAGAAAGTCTTTGCCCGTTATGCCTTGCGTTCTTTGCTTTTCACTCTTACAATTCCATCCTGCTTCTTCATTAATCAAAAACAATTAGATATTAGAAGAGTGACTATTATCTCTCTACTTCCATTTTCGATTTCATAAGTTGGGTGATTGACTCCCTATCGCTCCTAATCCAGAAAATTAATTTCAATATTCCTCACCGAAGTTTACTACATCATGATATTTTCTAGTTAGGAATGGTTAAAAATAATTATGCTTCCAACGCTCGGATTTATAGAACTTTGAGAGAAACACTTCAAATCACTTTCGCCTGGATTTGTCTTCCAAGAAGTTATTAAATTAATTATTTAACTAATTTTTAGGTATTCTGTAACTTTTTTCTCTGTAAACTATAAGAAATATTATATTTTATTGGGCTACGTCGGTTGGAAGTACTTAAAAAAAATAATAGTTTGGAAAGAATTAATTAATTATTAATTTATTAATTAAAAATTGTTTTTAAAAAGTGCATTTTGCCTGAAAAATTTGAAATTTAATATAAACTGTTTTTTAATGTCAATGTTTATTTATTTACATATTTATTAAACCAATGAATATCATAGATTCTTGTAAGCTAAGTGGACATATTTTAAGGTTAATAGGCAAGAAAAAAAAGAAAGTACAGTTAAACTATTTATAATAAATATTCAAAGATTTTAATAGGTGATCTTTTGAAAATGCAAAATCTATCTCAACAAATTTAGAGATTTTATTAACCTCAATTAAGGTTCTAGTAGAAGGAGCATTCAGGCATAAAGGGATTTTGAAAGACCAACATATAAGAACTCGGACCTGCGCAGAGCTCTGGCCGGAATATTAGAATCCCCTCAAGAAGCATCGGGTAGTCAACAGCACCACGAATTAAGGGGTTAGGGGTAGTCAGAGGCCCGAAAAAATGATGATTTTCACGAATTTTTTTTGCTACTTAATTAATTTATTTAACAAAAATAAAAACATAGCATAAAAACATCATGTTTTAACTTGACTTTACCAAATTTTCAAAAAAAAAATTAATAATTGCAAAAGTTATCGCTGTTTGTGTGAAGCCCGTTTCTCCAGAAGTCCCTTGCGGTGAACATCACAAGTCCTTGCAGATTCATCTAAAACCAATCGGACAAGAAAAATTAGTTTTATTAATAGATAATCTTGTGCCTGATCGAAGCTTTTTTTTTTTCAAAATGAACAAAATGGCGGCCTCAGAAAATTTTTTCCAGATTTTAGAAAAAAAACCAACAGTTAATTGTTAAAAAAAAATCGAAATTTTTGAAAAAAAAAAATCCTTCGATCAGGCACAAGTTTTTTATGTTTTTCAAAAGCTGTATAAATTTTATTGAAATCTACGTAGCGGTTTTTAAGTTACAGTGTTCACCAGTTTGAAAAACATAGTTTTGAGAAAAACGCATTTAAAGTTTTGCTATCGGCTCCGGAGCGGCCGAGCGCCCTTTGTTAATTGTTGAATAACTTGAAAAGTATTTGTCGGATTCACTTCAAATTTTTACACAATATTTTTAAAACATTATACTTTAAGAAAATGCAAAAAAAAAAAATCGATTTTTTGAAAATTCTGACTACCCCGAGAAGCGTAAATTACGCAACGCGAAATGTAAGAATACTTTTTGGATTCGTTCAATTCTAGCAGCCTGGCACGTATAATACGGAGACCAAATGAAAGATGCATATTCCAGTTTGGAACGCACAAACGCCGTATACAAAAGCTTCAGCGTATAAGGGTCTGAGAAATCGGAGATATGACGCCTAACAAAAGCAAGCATGGCGTAGGATTTGGCAACAATTAAATTTATATGTCTAGTAAAAGTAAGCTTCGAATCAAATATGATATTACACCCAAGTCTTTGATTTCACTACACGTGACAAGGGTGTTCTCGAAATATGATAAGAGGAGTCAATAACAGTGGCACGCTTGGAAAAGGTAATTCGGAAGCACTTGGTTATGTTCCGCGATAGACGATTATTGATACACCAGTTGCTGAAATTATCTAAATCAATTTGCATCAATTCAGTTTGTTGCCTAAAAACAATTAAAAAAAATCTTTTGAAAACAAATTCTAAAGGGTGTTTTTTTTAGAGGTTAGGTTTTCAAGATGAAATAAAACGTATATAATTTAATGTTATGGCCAAGAATTTAGCTTTATTATAAAGATAAGGGTTTGCCATTATGTTTTAAAAATGATTTTGGGCAAGTGGCCACCGCGGCTGGCTCGAATAAATTCCAGCCGAGAGGCCCAATTTTCGACCACTTTTTGCAGCAATTGGGGCCGTATGTCAGCAATAACGCGCCGAATATTCTATTCCAAGACGTCAATCGTCTCGGGCTTATCTGCGTAGACAAGCGACTTCACATAGCCCCACAATAAATAGTCCAGCGGTGTTATATCGCACGATCTTGGAGGCCACGCCACAGGTCCACGGCGCGAGATAATGCGCTCACCAAAAGTTTCCTTCAATAAATCGATTGTTGCGTTGGCTGTATGGCATGCAGCGCCGTCTTGTTGGAACCAAAGGTCGTCCACATCAACATCGTCCAATTCAGGCACGAAAAAGTCATTAATCATGGCTCTATAGCGCTCTCCATTGACTGTAACATTATGGCCGGCTTCATTTTTAAAGAAATATGGACCAATGATTCCCTCTGCCCATAGAGCACACCAAACAGTGACTTTTTGAGGATGTAACGGCGTCTCAGCAATGGCTTGTGGATTATGTTCACTCCAAATGCGACAATTTTGCTTATTGACATACCCATTCAACCAAAAGTGAGCTTCATCGCTGAACAAAATTTTCTTCGATGCATCGCGCGAACCGAACCATTATTTTCGTAATAAATTTGCACGATTTGCAAACGTTGTTCAGGTGTAAGTCTATTCATTATGAAATGGCAAACCAAACTGAGCATAAATCAAGTAACAGCTGTCAAAAAGACCATCTACGAAAAAAGTAGTGCCAACTTGAAAACCTAACCTCTACAAAAAACACCCTTTATAACAAATGGGTTTTGTCTAAAAAAAACAAAAAAAAATGTAATTTAATTTAAAAAAAGTTTTGTTTAAAAGTGTAAATTGTTAAAAAAAAAAATTATTTTAAAGACGTGATATAATTTAAAAAAAATATTTTTTAAAAGTGTATATTGTCTAAAACAATGAAGAAAAAAGTAGTTTTTTAAATTGCATTAAAAAAATTAAAAAAGCAATTAATTAAATAAATATGTGTTTTTTTTAATGTACATATATTGTGTCAAAAAAATTTACAAACAAAAGGAATTTAATTGAAAACAAATTTTTAATGAGTGTATTTTGTCCAAAACACTAAAACAAAATATTAACTTAAAAAAAATTGTTTAAAGTGTATTTTATCTAAAACTACTGAAAAAATAACATTTAATTACATTTTTTTAATAAAAAAAATAATTTTATCTTTATTTAAGGTATTAAGGTGTAGTAATTAAACTTTTTTTTATAAAAACAAAGTATTTTATCATTATTTAAGTAATTTTGTGCATTTTGTCGGAAAAAAATGAAATGTAACATAAAAATTGTAAAAACATGTAAATAATTAAAAAAAGTTTTCTTTGAAAGTGTATATTGTTAAAAAAAAATACGTGATTAAATTAAAACAAAAATATTTTTAAGAAGTCTATATGTCTAAAAAACAAAATATGTAGTTCAGTTAAAAATTTTTTTTTTGTTAAGTTGTACATTATATAAAAAAATAAAATATGTAATTTAATAACAAAAATTTGAAGTGCATATTGCTTAAAAAAAAATATTGAAAAAATTTAAAAATTATTTTATTAAAAAATATTGTTTAAAGTGTATATTATCTAAAAACATTGAAAAAATATAATGTAATTATATTTTAGTTTTCAATTAAAAAATTGTTTTTAAAAAGTGTATTTTGTCTGAAAAAATTAAATTTAACATAATTAACTTTTTTTAATAAAAATGGACTTAATTTAAAAAAAGTTTTCTTTAAAAGTGTACATCGTTTAAAAAAAGTACGTGATTAAGTTAAAACAAAAATATTTCTAAAAAGTGTATAGTTTAAAAAACAAAATAAGTTATTTATTAAATTTTTTTTTTTGTTAAAGTGTACATTATATAAAAAAATAAAATATGTAATAAAATTAAAATTTTTTTAAGTGCATATTGCTTAAAAAAATAATCGAAGAAATTTAGCTCAATTAAAAATTATTTTAATAAAAAATATTGTTTAAAGTGTATATTATCTAAAAACATTGAAAAAATGTAATATAATTAAATTTTAGTTTTCAATTAAAAAATTGTTTTTAAAAAGTGTATTTTGTCTGAAAAAATTAAATTTAACATAACTTTTTTTAATAAAAATGGACTTAATTTAAAAAAAGTTTTCTTTAAAAGTGTACATCGTTTAAAAAAAGTACGTGATTAAGTTAAAACAAAAATATTTTTAAAAGTTTAAAAGTTTAAAAAACAAAATAAGTTATTTATTAAATTTTTTTTTTGTTAAAGTGTACATTATATAAAAAAATAAAATATGTAATTAATATAATTAAAAATTTTTTAAGTGCATATTGCTTAAAAAAATAATCGAAGAAATTTAGCTCAATTAAAAATTATTTTAATAAAAAATATTGTTTAAAGTGTATATTACCTAAAAACATTGAAAAAACATCATTCAATTAAATTTTAGTTTTAATTAAAAAAAAAAGTAATTAAAAAATTGTTTTTAAACAGTGTACTTTGTCTGAAAAAATGAAATTTAACATACTTTTTTTTTAATAAAAATATATTTAATTTAAAAAAAAGTTTTCTTTGAAAGTGTATATTGTTAAAAAAAAATACGTGATTAAATTAAAAAACAATTTTAAAAAGTGTATATGTCTAAAAGAAATGTGTAATTTAATTAATTTTTTTTTGTTAAAGTGAAAATATGTAAAAAAAATATTTAATTTAATTAAATTTTTTTTAAGTTCATATTGCTTAAAAAAATTATCGAAAAAATTTAGTTCAATTTAAATTTTTTTTAAGCGCATATTGTCAAAAAAACATTCTATTTCATTAATTTTTTTAAGTGTATACTGGCAAAAAAATATAAAAAAATGTTATTTAATTAGTAAACTCTTTTTTAAGCGTATTTTGTCTAAAAATTAAAAAAAATATATAATAAATGGTAAAAGAGCCGAAAAAAGTTCTATACCAAAATTTCCAAGATTGAATTCATTTAGAGATTATAAAATTTTTTCCAAAATTCTTTCTCGGTTTACTTCTAATATGTCGGTATTTATATATGTACGAGTATAAACAAATATATTAATAAACATAACAAGAATGTTTTTTACAATTGATTAACTTTTTCGTCGAATTTGAAGTTGTTTATTGACTGCGTTTCCATGAATACAAAAATTCTATGTGACTGTGCCAATATATGAAGGCACATTGTTTGTGTAGTGTGTGGTGAATTGGACTTTTCGAACACTCACACAATTCAATTTCATGCGTGTGCACATTCAAATGTGGCAGCCAAGCTGGCTTTTGTCCTCTTCTTAATAAAAATTCAATTTTTCTGCCTACTGAATAGCCAGAAGATAAAGCTGCAATAAACGCCAGAGGCTTCAAATGATACGATTTATATTTTTTCCCATTTCATACCTAAGGCACTTCTTGTTTTTCAGGCAATGTTTTTGTGGGAGGCAATATTCGCGTGGATTTTAGCCAGCAATAGTCAACGCTGTGATTCATATTGTTTTAAGGGTTTAAGGTAAAGTGGCAATCGAATGGAGACCAAATGAAAGCGAAGGGGTTTCGCTGGCGAATGCAAGCAAAAGTAAAAAAAACAGTCCACTACTTAATGGAAACGTTTATGAAAAGAGATTCAGTCATGCCATATTTTTTTTTTTTTTTTTTGTGTACAGGTAGCCACTACAAAATAAAAAAATATTAACAGAAAATTGTGAAAAAAGTTTAGAAAGATTTCGCTAAGGTTTCCCGGCTGTTATTTCAATTATTTTATTTGCCAAAAATACGATAAGTTAACCAAATGTAATATATTTTCAGTATGTTAAGGTTTCACTAAAAATAGCAAGTATTCTCATTAGTTACGGAACACACTTTCGTAAAAAAAATCGTAGCCTCACTGGACATAGTATGTCGGACTTCCTATTCAAAAAATAAATGCCATATTATTCAACAATATTAATTTCAACAATATTTCAATAATAATTTCAACTTAAGATCTCAAACTCTTAAAAACTCCCGATATATAAAATTCAACTAGAGATCTCATTATTAACATTCGTTTGATAGCTAAAATTGTGTTGCGTGATTTTTACAATGTCTGGTTTTATGAGCAAAGAAGCTGCTACACATTTCATTTGTAGAATAAAATTTCTGATCTTGAAATGTTAGGGATGATGTAAAGGGTTTTCCAATAACAGGTGTTGTTGGTGAATGGATTGCGCTATCGAGAGATGAGTAACGATTTTTTATGGCCGGAATTGGATGGCATTGATCTGGACAACGTTTATTTTCAACAAGACGGCGCTACGTGCCACACAAGCAACGAAACCATTGATCTTTTACGGGAAAAGTTTCCGGACCGGGTTATCTCTCGAAGAGGTGATCACAATTGGCCACCAAGTTCTTGTGATTTAACACCTTGGGGCCACGTGAAAGAGAAGGTATACGCCAACAGCCCATGGGCGATTCAAACCTCAAATATGGCATTCGTGAGGCTATCGAGGGCATAGGGCAGCCAATTTGCAATTCGGTTATGGAAAATTTCATGAAAAGGATATAATGATATAAACATCCGATCATTATATATTATTATATATATATATATTATATTAAAAAAACATTTTTCTTTGAATATCAAAATAACACCTCTGTTTGGAAAACCCTATAGAAGGCCGACAAAAAGTGCTTTTAAGTAATACAAATAATTACAAGTGGTCAATGAAATCTATGCCTTTTACGATTTACCACATTATTGTATTTCATCATTACGAGGCTTCTTGAGCTCGTTTTCTACTTAGATAATAAGCTGTGGGTAAGCTATTATTTCCTAAAGAAATTATCCTCACAGTATTCCACACAAAATTGTCGATCACATACATACATCGAACATCAGACCTATGAATCCTGCGATTTCGCTTGTCATTTCATCCATTAAATAATAAATGAATGAAAATGAGCTTTGCACTTCCATCGCACGGTCGTTTCTGCCTTCCACGCATCACAGTACCTCATACAAACCTAGTTCTCTTAATAAACCTAAGATAGAGCTGAGTTCGTCCGAGCGTATGTCCCTTTCTTCCAACCAATAGCTGGCCGATATGTCTCAACATGCTTCGCCCAATAGCGCCACATTCGAGAAGAAGGTATGCTGGAGTCTACGGCGACTGGTCGCAGAAACGACAGGAGTCAATGGATCGTAACTCAATCCTGTGCAGATGACTAAAAAATCTGCAGTGTCTTGTCAGAATGCCCATGAACATTCTCAGTTTATTCTTAGGGAGTGCTATGAGTTGCCTGAAACATATTTGAGACTCCTGAACCCTCCTGAAAGGACTTCTCCTGGCGTAGCCCCATAATGAGGTGCCAGCTCACGTCTCTTAGCCTTAGCTCATCACTGCTAAGCTTCTCTTTGATGGTGTGTCGTCCTACGAATGGCTCGGATCCTATTAATAACGAGGCCGTAGCCGCATTTCATCCATATAAAGGGAACATTTTGACTTGCTTATAAACAAAATTCAGGCTTAAATGTTAAAAAACGGCGTAATGATATTATTACTTGGCTTCGCATACTATAAACTCTTCCAGCAAGATTCCACTTCAGCCCACAAGGCAAAAACAACCCAGCAGTGGTGAAAAAACAATATTTTGGAATTTATAGACGCTAAAGATTAGCCGTCTGGAAGTCCAGATCTGCATCAATTGTACTACAGTTTGTGGTCAGAATTGAAGAACATAGCTTGGCGAAAACGTCACAGAATTTTGGAGAGTCTCAAACAATTTTTGGTTCGAGTAGCGACGTCAATATGCGTGGAAACCGTGCGTGCTGCAATGGCTGAATGGCCTTATCGTTTGAAGGTTTGTGTAAAAGCAAATGGTGAGCATTTCGAATGAAAATTATTATTTTTTTTTATTATTTACCTGACTAAATAAAACTAAATTCATTACAAAAAGTATTCTAATCTCATATCTATAATGCACTTAACTTGTAACAGAACTTATGGCAGGCCTAAGTATTACTTGGCTTCCATTGCTCTAAACAGCAGTGAGAAATTTTTCATTTCATTGTAAATGTAATTTGGAAAAATTTTAAATATTTCATATTCAAAGTAAGTATATAAATTTTTCGTCTGTCTCATTTATTTATTTTTAGTCACCGCTAGCCATCACAAGTACATAAGAAATATTTTTTCAAAGTCTTAATACCTAAATAAAGGAAATAAATAAATAAAGTCTAAGTAGTAAATACCCACCACCTGTTTATGCAAGTCGCGTGAGTCCCTCATTACCGCGAGCATATCAACGTACTGTTTACCAGCAACATTTCACTGACAATCGCCGTAACAATGTGCCCATTTACACGATGTCTCCACTGGAAGGGAAACATTTTGTTCGGGGGTGAAGGACGGCCGGGGAAGAGGGAAGGGAATTTGTCTCCTGTACTGGCGACACGCTTTGCTCTTCTTATTCGTATTTCCAATCTTAAAGCAATTTTTGACAGTTGCTTCATTCGTTTTCTGCTTTTGTGGAAGAAAGTTCTAAGTTATGTGTTGGTTTTCATACAAACGGAAGAAAACAACGATGACAAACATCCGAACGCTGCTTGGGAAATGCACGATTATTTTTGGTAGTAAATTAGGTATAATTTAAAATAGTTATGGGACATGTTTATGTTGATTTCTAATTTTTCCCTGCATTTCTAGATACTCAAGTTAATTTTAAGTTAATTATTTACATATGAAGTATTTTTAATTTAATTTTTTTTATTCAAGTATAAGAATTTATAAATATATTTCAATAAAAAAAACAACAAATTATTTATTATTTAACCAGTTTGCATTTTTCATTCATATATTTTAGAAATTTTTGACGAACGTTTTCCGCTTTACATGTAAGCGCGTGCGAAAATACTTCCGAACCATACGATGCTAAAGTATTAAATGTCAAAATGTCGCCGAAAACAATTTTGCCCGTGTGCCCGCGAATGAGACATGAAAAGAGAATTTCCAGTGTCTCCATTCCAGATGTCTCCGTGTGTAAATGGGGTGAATGCAACATTTGGGATGAACTCTCTGTTTATTCCACTGGAATATACTGGAAAAGACCGTTATACCAGAGGATGTTAATGAAATGAGAAGGCGCAAATGTTACTGTTAAGAATTTTTAATAGAATTTAGTACATTCTCTGGTTATGCCACTCTACAGCAGTGGGTTGTTGTCTCTGACTGTTTTGCTGCTGCTGTATTTTACATTATTTAAAGCAGAGAATATGAATGAAATGAGAGCACAGAATGTTAATGAAATTTTATGGGGAGGATTTCAGATTTTTACTCTTTTTACCACACATAGAATTCAGATTCAACACATGTTAACGGCGAATCGAATAAATAAGCCATTTAGAACAGGCGCTAAGGAGTTAGGCGTTAGCACAAACATGAAAGACGAAGCGTAAACGCACGTTTTGTTCCGTATTTGACTCAGGTTCAAGTCCTGTACACATTTTTCTTTGTTCGATATTTTTATTATAGTTTTTGTATTTGCTTTAATTAGAATAGATTTAAAAGGGAGCGTGTCATTATTCTGTATTACAAAATTCTGGATGACAAAAATCTGTAAATTGCAAAAAAATTCTGCTTTTTAAAATTCTGCTTTTTTAAAATTCTGCTTTTTTAAAATTCTGCTTTTTCAAAATTCTGCATGTTTAATGCGAAAAATTCTGCTTTATTCAAGTTTTGTGATTTTCGTCATAAAAGAAGTAACCAAATAAACATTTATTCCATAAATATACATATGTATGTATATGTTTAAGCGATAACAATATTTTAGTTTAGCCAATTACAATATTTTTTGGAATTCTTTTTAAATATTATATGTAGTGTGACTTAATTCATTTCTTTTCTTAATAATTCTTCGCAGCTGTTCGTTTTTTTTAGAAGAGTTCTACGCAAAAATACGGTGGATTGCGTAGCCGGAGTTGGACTAATGAGGGTTATTTTTTTGAAGCGCGGCCGAAGCCGCCCACGCGAAAAGGAATTCTACGCAAAAATACGGTGGATTGCGTAGCCGGAGTTGGACTGATGAGGGTTATTTTTTTGAAGCGCGGCCGAAGGCCGCCCACGCGAAAAGAAGAAACTGAAGAAAAAATTATTATTATTATTATTTCCCACGCCACTCTCCCCCCCGCATACCGCGCGAGGCGGGGTCCATTTTCACCGAGCACGACGGCAGTTTCGTGCTGCAAGTCGTGTCGGCACTTTTTTTTTTTTTGTGTTATGTTTTGTATTATTTTATTAATATTTATGTCAGTGTTTATTTATTTATGTCAATGTTTTTCTAATAATGTTGCATGTTTTTAAAATGACTGCTTTTTGTATCTTATGATGTATAATTGGGTTGATGTTGAGTTCTTTTAAGTTTTTAATAAATGTTTTGTGGAGTATTCCAGTTACTGAAATCACAAATGGAATTGTTTTTACAGTTTTTTGTTTCCATATTCGTTTTATTTCTTGCGTTAATTCACTATATTTTTCAATTTTTTCTACATATTTTCTGTGTATGTTGCTATCATTTGGGGTGCTGATTTCTATGAAGTATGTTATTTTGTTTATTTTATTTATTAAATTAATATCCGGTCTATTGCTTATTACAGTTTTATCGGTGTGTATTGTAGTGTCCCAGTATAGGGTATGTTCTTCATTGTCTAAGATGTTTGAAGGGATATATTTGTAATATGGATCTTTGTTTTCTTGTAAATGTTGTTTATTGGCTATTTCTTGATGTATTATTTTTGCAACTATGTTGTGTCTAAGTGTATATTCTGTGCCTGCTAAAATTTGACATCCTGCGGTTATGTGGTCTATTGTTTCTGGGTGTATTTGGCATCTTCGACATTTGTCGTTAGTTATACTTGGGTCTTTGATTATGTATTTTTGATAGTTTTTGGTGAGAATTACTTGGTCTTGAACGGCAATTATAAACCCTTCCGTTTCAGGATGAAGCTCTCCTCTCTGAAGCCAAGTGTAGCTATTCATTTTGTCAATATTTGGGTCTTCCATAAGATGTAAGTGTTTTCCGTGTAACTGTTTCTGTGCCCAAATAGTTTTCTTTTCGTCAACAGTTGTTTGGGTGATTGTTATTTCAGTGTTTTGTAGGTTTAGTGGGGTGTAGTGCTTATCTGCAAGGACTATTGCTTTGTGTAGATCAGATGTGTGGGTGTGGAAAAATTGTCTTAATGTTGAGATTTGGCTATTGTGAAGGTTTTGGACATCAATAAATCCTCTTCCTCCTTGTAGTCTTGGTATTGTAGGTCTTTGTGTGCATGAGTTGGGGTGAAGTTTTCTATGTTTGGTAAGTTGTCTTCTCGTTGTTCTTTCCAGGTTGTCAATATCAGTTTTGGTCCAGTTTATTATTCCAAAGGAGTAAGTGAGTATTGGTATGGCATAGGTGTTGATTGCTTTACAGAGGTTTTTGGAATTTAGTTGTGTTTTAAGTATCTGGTTAAGGCGTTTTTTTGTATTGCAGTGAAAGGTGGTTTTTAATAGAGGTGTGGTCTATTTTTGTACTTTGTTGGAATCCAAGATACTTGTACGTTTCATGTTCTTCCATGTTTTCAAGGATTTGATCGTTTAACGTTTCAGTCAGTGTGTCAGTCCATTTTCCTTTCTCTATGTGTTGTGCTTTACATTTACTGATGCCAAAACTCATTTTTATATCGTTTGTTATTTGTTCTGTTATTTTTAAAAGTGCTTTTAGGTGTGTTTGTGTGGAGGCGTATAGTTTGATGTCGTCCATATATAGAAGATGGTTTATCGTGTGTTTTGTAGTCTTTTCGTGTATTATATTGTATCCATATCTTGTATTGTTGAGGGTGTTGGAAAGAGGGTTCAGACAGAGACAAAACCAAAGAGCACTTAGAGAGTCACCTTGGAAGATTCCTTTTTTTATGTCTATTTGTTCTGTTGTTATTGTTTCTGAAGATGTTATTAGATTTATTTGTATTTTCCATTTATTCATTGTGTTTTGTAGAAAGTTTATTAGTTTTGGGTGTATTTTGTATATTTGAAGCACTTTGATTAACCAGCTATGTGGCACGGAGTCGAAAGCTTTCTGGTAGTCTATGTAGCATGAATGTAGGTTCCGTTGTTTTGATGTGGCTTGTTTCATAATTGGTGTGTCAATTATAAATTGCTCCTTGCAGCCCTGACTGTTTTTTTTGCATCCTTTTTGTTCATCAGTTATGACGTTTTGTTGTGTTAGATGAGTTTCTATTTTCGAGGAAATTGTGGAGGTGATTATTTTATATAGTGTAGGTAGGCATGTTATTGGTCTATAGTTGGACGGGTTGGAGAAAAAATTATTATTATTATTATTATTATTATTGTTATTATTTTTTATTTAATATCTCGAGTAATAATAAAAAATAATAATAATAATAAATTAAATAATTACATTCCCTCTTTAACATTGTTAACATTATATTTTAATACAGAATTTTGTAATACAGAATTTTGAAAGCAGAATTTTAAAATGCAGAATTTTAAAAAAGCAGAATTTTAAAAAAGCAGAATTTTAAAAAGCAGAATTTTGTTTTTAGAATTTTGTACATACAGAATTTCGACACCAACCCTATATTTTATGGTATTTCCATAACAGAAAAAAAAATATTTTTTTCATTGTTAAATAACATGTTTTATTTAATAACAAAAAATTACAAAAAATGTTTCTTCATAAGAAAGATATGGCAAATTAAAATAATTCAGTTACAGTTTTGAGGTCACAGCTTAAATGATGCACTAAATTAAAAGTTTTCAAAAAAGATAAACCCATTAATATTTCGATTTCATGATCACGGCTAACACTTAGTGGGGTATCCCTTTTGATTCAGAACAGCTTTTAATCGGGAATTCATAGAATCTACAAGTTTTGCTGTATAATTCTTCTTCTGTGGTGTCCGTTTCAGATCAGAATCATTAGAAATTTTTGGGTTTCCAATTTTATTTTCCAGCACTGATCACAAATTCCCAATAACGTTGAGATCTGGACTCTGTGCAGGTGTCTGTACTACATGTGGGCAGTTCCAGATGAGCCAAGACGTATGCTTGGAATCGTTGTCTTGGTAGAACCTAAACGAATCCCTAATACCCATTTTATCCGCACTTCGTATTAAATTATCTTTTAGCAGATCCAGATACAACTCTTTATTCATGCTTCCTTCGATAAATGTTAAATTTCCACCGCCTGAATAGGGCATGCAATCGCATACCATCACACTGCCCCCGCCGTGTTTAACTGCAGAGCGCAAATTACATGGTTGAAGCGCGGTGCTTGGTTTTCTCCAAACACAAGACTTCCCATCAGACCTGAAAAAGTTTAATTTGTTTTCATCCGCAAAAACAACGGACTTCCGGAACGAAATGCCTTTGTTCAAATGTTGCCTGTAAAACTCTATTCTTTATTTTCTATTACGAGCATTAATCAACGGCTTATTTCGGGCAGTCCTGCCATGAAAATTTTCTTCGCGCAGAACTCTACGAACAGTGTCAGGGTTACAGATCTTGTCTAAATATTTTTCGACTTCGTTCGTTAATTTTGGAGCACTTAAATCGGGTTTTTCGAACAATCCACCTCTGCATCATTAAATATTTTATTTGGCGCAGATCTGCCCTTATCTTCTATCCTGTTTTCGTGGCGAAACCTTTCTATAATGTACTGGATAGCTGAGCAACTAATAGCAACAATTTCCAAAATTTTTCGTTGGCTTTTGCCCTCTTTATAATGACGAATAACGTCTTCCCTTTTCAAGAGAGGTTCGTTTTCCCATTTTAAAAAAATTACATTTTTCCATCTCTTCTTTACAAAACTGTTTTGAGAATGACTTAAGACGCTAAGCTAAACAGAAAAAATACATTTCACCTCAGAGAAAATATAAAATACACTGCATCATTTAAGCTGTGAGCATATTTTGATGAGAAAACTATTTGTTTCTATATTTTTTCAGCAAGCTTTGTTTTTGTTATTGTTCTTTCTGCAATGCTAAACAGTACATACATATCTCATTACAAGACGTATATATTTCTTTTATTAAATTTAATAAACATTAAATAAAAAAAAAAAAAAAAAAATACTACGAGAAGCTCGTTGCGCCAACACCATCCGTAGCAATACAGCCATGTGAATGTCCACGTCACTTGGTAAGACGCGATATCTCCACCACCTTGCCTGATGAGATCGAAGTTATGAACTCAATTAAAGCCCTAAAGGCCAATAAAGCGCCAGGACCAGACAACATCAATCCTGAACTACTTAAGGCTGACCCTCAGGTGAGCGCTCGAAGGCTACTCCCTCTACTGCAAAACATTTGGATGTCCGGGAAGATCCCGAATGACATTAAGGAGGGTGTCATCACGCTCATACCGAAAAAGGGCGATTTATCCGATTGCAAGAATTGGAGAGGCATAACACTATTAAGCATGGTCAATAAAGTAATAGCGCATATAATTAATAAAAGGCTCTCCGACGCACTGCAAAGTGGCCTACGGAATGAACAAGCGGGATTCCGACCACGCTGTTCTTGCGTCGATCAAATCAACACCCTGAGAGTGATTGTCGAGCAATCGGTCGAGTGGCGTTCGCCACTTTATCTCTGCTTCATCGACTTTGAAAAAGCTTTTGATACTCTTAACCACGAGGCAATCTGGGGAGCACTTTACTGCAAAGGAGTACCTGAAAAAATCATTTCACTTGTCAAAGAACTGTACCGTGAAGCAAGCTGCCGTGTGAGACATGAGGGCATCCTGAGCAACGCTATTCCAGTTCGAACAGGAGTAAGACAGGGATGCGTGCTATCTCCGCTCTTATTTAATCTGGTACTGGACTTAGTGATGCGACAAGCCTCAGCGGCGAACAGAGGCATA
Organism: Anastrepha obliqua; assembly: GCF_027943255.1. Taxonomy (NCBI): domain Eukaryota; kingdom Metazoa; phylum Arthropoda; class Insecta; order Diptera; family Tephritidae; genus Anastrepha; species Anastrepha obliqua. The sequence continues at coordinate 25,217,312 of NC_072892.1, forward strand.
TCCTGGGGCCTGAGCGGCAACCTTGAGGACTTAGACTACGCTGACGATATTTGCCTGCTATCACACAAACACTCACATATGCAAGCAAAAATAGAGGCGGTGAGCGAATTCGCAGCGAGGGCTGGACTGAAAATAAACATTGCGAAGACAAAGATAATGCGCATCAACACCACCGATTCACATATCTTTCAGATACGCGGCACTAACATCGAAGCTGTAGATGAATTCTGCTACCTAGGCAGTGTAATAAATAAAAACGGCGGTTCAGCGGCTGACATACGTAACCGGATATCGAAAGCTCGCGTAGTGTTTGGCATGCTTGATAAAGTTTGGAGAGCAACGCACATAACGAGGCGCACGAAACTGAGAATCTTCGAGTCCAATGTGAAATCTGTCCTCTTGTATGCATGCGAAACGTGGAACGCGTCAACACGTGACATACAAGCAATGCAAGTATTCATCAACCGCAGCCTTCGCAAGATCACGCGCATTTTTTGGCCTAACGTCATATCAAACTCCGATCTGTGGACTATAACGAAACAGACACCAGTCTATCTCGAAATTCGACGCCGCAAATGGAAATGGATCGGTCACACACTTCGAAAGCCATATGGTGATATCACTAGAGCAGCCCTGGATTGGAACCCCCAAGGCAGCCGCAGACCTGGCAGACCATCTAACACGTGGAGGCGACTAGTAGAAACAGAAGTGCAACAAGCAGGCCGCTCCTGGCGGCAAATAAAATTCCTAACTTCTAATAGATTTAACTTTAACTTGTTCATTGAGGCCCTTTGTTCCACCTAGGAACCACGGGAAAATATATATATATATAATAAACATCGAGTCATTTTCTCTTTTCTAAAAAAGTATTACCTGCATCAAATAAGCTGTGAGTCACTGTTTGTGCCTTCGAATACATAAACTATAAATTGAAATACAATATAAAATAAGTGTTGGTTTATCTTCATTATGTAAATACGTAGTGTGTACACTCATTAATGGATGTAATGAAAAAACGCTATGAATTACTTTTCAAAAAATGTATTAAAACTTATGCCGGTCGCACGCAGAGACATCACACAGCTGTGCTTCACAGCGTAGCAGCAGAAACAAACGCACAATGCCTTTATCCCTATTATGTGCATGCATGTCTTGACTTCAATTCCCGGCGCCAATTTTTTTTTTTTTTTACTTTGTTTTTTCGTTTTTGATGTAATTGAAAAAAAAAAATTTGTAATAAATTTTATGTATGCGCTTATTATTTCAAAAATAAGCAAATAGTGTAAAATTTAATTCAATTTATTGTTGAGGTGAGAGATGTGTGGTGTTTTTAATTTGTGTGTGAGCCAAACTCAGTGTGGTGTCTATAAAGTTGGTGTTCTAAAACCCTTTACAAGGAACCTTTCAAAATTCAATTGAACTAAAGATATTTAACAGTAACATTTTCGCCTTCTCATTTCATTAACATTCTCTGCCTGTAGCTGCTAAGGCAAATGTAAAGTTAGCTCGCCGCTGTTAAGCTGAACAAATGTAAGTAACATAGCCACTCAAATATTTAAGAAGCTAAATACTTCATATCAATAAGCACATACATACATAACATAAGTATGTGTTACATTTGAAAATGTTAAAGTGAAAAAAGGAATAAAAAATTGGAAAATTTCTAGCTGTTAAAAACGTATGCTCGCATGTATGGAAGTTCATATTTGTATGCACATTTCGACTACATATTTTTCTTTGAAGTTATAAAAATTATTATAAAAATTGTTTAACTGCTCTTAATTTACGTGCGTTTTAAAAAAATCAAAATTATTTCGGCATAGGTTTTTTTTATATGTAAATTTTTGTGTGGATTTTTATTTATTTTAAGAATAAACCAATTTTGTGTATTCTCAATAATTAATTTTGTAAATCAAAGAAATTTGCAAGTAATAATTTTTTATAGCATTGGCCAAATTTGTCCCAGCAGCCGCGATTATACAAATAATGCAAATAAAAATTGTTTGGTGAAAGAAAATTTTTTTTAATACGTTGCGTGCCATGTGAGTCCAGGTTGGTCTCACAGTGCGAAGAGACTTTCAGGCCTCGTGGTGACACTTGGTCTCGCGGTATAATGTGTGATATTTCGGTTTGTGCTGATGCAGCTGCTTCATAGAGGCTATTAGTAGTAGTGTATTCACGCCATACTAGAGCCATTGCATTGTTTATGCTGCTTGGCCTATAATTTTGGTAGGTGAAATTTTAAAATTATTTATTTTATTATGATTTTATTCGAAACTACTAAACAGACAATGCAAATAGATTCTGTACAAAACCATAATTACACCAGCCTTATGCTATGGAGCTAATTTGCCGACGCTAATTGAAGCAGATAAATCAAAACTATAAACATTCGAACGAAAAACACTCCGATAAATTTTCTGAACAAGCAAAGATCATGGCGAGTGGCGTACAAAGTGGAACGACGAGCTAGACCGGCCTATAAATGGGAAAATGTTTTACGTTTATCTAAGCGCATCGATTCAGATAACTGGGTGATATTACAAGAATGGACGGTACGAGGGTGCAGAAGAAAATTACGGAAGTGTAGTGCGTTTAATACTAGAGCAAGAGGAACCGCGAACAAGCTGGACCGACGAACTAAAAGAGAACATCAATAAACTTGGGATAAGGAATTGGCGAAAAATCGCAAGCAATCGAGATGTACCTTTTGCTCAAATATGAACGAGACGGTTTCAATAAAACGGTCCGCGGATGACATATGGCAAAAATAAATTTTTTGTTTTTTGGTAGGACTGTTATAAGCTTACATGGTAAATTTCAGCGTGATAGGTTACATAGTTTGTTTTCTGTGCTACTGTAAACAAGTCAAGCTCGAGTGTGTGAGTGACATTAGGGGCCAATCGCAAAATTTATAGCATTTTCTGATAGGAGGATTACTTTAGCGCCACCTGTTAGTTATTGAAGGAGAGATGCGTTGTAATAATATTATTTAAATGGATTTGATAGTAAAATGTTAAAGATTATGAATTTGATTTTACCATGTTTTTTTAATTTCATTTTATTTAATTATTATTTTTTTTTTTAAGTAAAGCTAAATAAAACTGAGTGAATTATTGAAATAATTTAAAAAAAATGTATATTTTAAAATTATACTCGTAAACATTACATTTTAATTAGAACCGGCTAGAAAAATGTTATGAAGAAAGATCTAAAACTCCGAGACTAAATAACACAAACAAAATGCTAAATCAAGTTACGAAAATGGTAATCTGGACATACTGGTACTAATACAACGTCACTCATTGCCAAATTTGCTGAGCGCAAAGTAACGGTATCACTATAGGCGCCATCTCATTATTCTTCCCATGATGAGTCGTACCATACAATAGTTATATGAAATTAATATTTTAGTCATTTTTTATAAAAAAATAAATTTAATAATAGTTTATTATGCATTGGGAAGAAGTATTGAAATATTTTGAAAAGTTTTTAAAAAAATTTTATTAAAAACAAAATTGTTATTGTATAACAGCGTTGATCAAATAATTAGTAATTATTTATTAATCTCGATTTTGTAAGAGTTAATGATTCATTCAAGTTAATATGTCAAAATGAAATGTTATTCGTTCGTAAAGGTATCTAGTTTTCTTAGAAATAAATTTTGTTCGCAAATTTTTAATTTTTTTCTACGAAATCAAAAATTTATTAAGGGGTTACATACGTCCAGCAGCGCCAAAAAAGCGCTAAAAGAAAAACTGTTTTTAGAAGGGGTAACAATAGAAATTGATATCATCGGCCTTAACAACCGCGCTGTTAGTTCTGCCTTCTCCAAACTGGATAAAGAGGCAAAGCGAATGGGTTTGGTGGTGAACGAGGACAAAACGAAGTACCTCCTGTCTTCAAACAAACAGTCGGCGCACTCGCGTATCGGCACCCACGTCACTGTAGACAGTTATAATTTCGAGGTTGTAAAAGACTTCGTTTATTTAGGAACCAGCATTAACACCGATAACAATGTCAGCCTTGAAATCCAACGTAGAATCTCTCTTGCCAACAAGTGCTACTTTGGACTAAGTAGGCAATTGAGCAGTAAAGTCCTCTCTCGACGAACAAAACTAACACTCTACAAGGCTCTCATCATGCCCGTCCTAACGTATGGCGCAGAAGCTTGGACGATGACAACATCCGATGAAGCGACGCTTGGAGTGTTCGAGAGAAAGATTCTGCGTAAGATTTTTGGACCTTTGCACGTTGGCAATGGCGAATATCGCAGACGATGGAACGATGAGCTGTATGAGCTTTACGGCGACATAGACATAGCGCAGCGAATAAAGATCCAGCGGCTTCGTTGGCTGGGTCATGTCGTCCGAATGGATACAAACGCTCCGGCTTTAAAAGTATTCGATGCGGTACCAGCTGGTGGTAGCAGAGGAAGAGGAAGGCCTCCTCTGCGTTGGAAAGATCAGGTGGAGAAGGACTTGGCTTCACTTGGTGTGTCCAACTGGCGCCGGTTAGCACGAGAAAGAAACGACTGGCGCGCTTTGTTAAACTCGGCCAAAATCGCGTAAGCGGTTATCGCGCCAATTAAGAAGAAGAAGAACAATAGAAATAAATATAAAAAAATTGTATACATATATTTGTTAGTACTTAAACTTTCTTTTTGTATTTTCTTTTCGTATAAAAAAATCACATAACCCAAAGTACAATGAAAAAAGTGACTCCACGGTCTGCATCATTTCTCGTTGAAATGTTTATGGATCTGTAAAAGTAAAAAAAATCGTGTAAGATAAAGTTATAGATATAGTCTGTCGATTTTTGAGAAAAATTTGGCCTTATGGCTTTTTAAAAAAAGTATGCGTTTTACGTCATAAATGTCACACTTTAATTATGTTTATAAAAATTTTTAATAAAAATATGAAAAATCAAATCTATAGAGAAGACACTTTCGAATATTTAAAAAAAAACCGCATTAAAAAATATTAAAAACTGTAGGAGTTATCATGCAGACCGTGCCGCAAAAAGTAGTACCGAGAAAAACGAATTTAAACTTTCAAGTGCATTTCGCTCGAGGTCGCGCGCATTTAAAGCAAGAAATTAAAATTATTTTTTTAATTTATTTTGTTAACTTACGTCTAATCTCCCATTCACACATACTCTCATAATGTTTTATAGATCTCCCTATACAAACTTTAGAATAACAAAAGAACCGACAGGCTGAAAGGTTCCGAAGGAACGAAGGACAGCTACCTGTGCGCATCAAACTCTCGTGGGAAAGTTACATTTTCTACCATAACTTTGTATCTGTGGGGAATTTTTGCAATCGACTTCCACAGAAATACGCCTACAACTAGAAAGAATAATCGATTTTTTGAAAATTCTGGACGTATGTAGCCCCTTAATTTGACTATTTTAAGGGATAATCAGTATCAATCACAGAAGCAGTGCAAAACATTTTTTTTATATATAAATAAATAAGAAAAAGTTAATGCAAGTCGCAGAAATGAAATATAAAAACTTGAAAAACGTGAATTTTTCTAAAAAATTTCAAACGAATCCGATGAATTTTGAGTTTCGAAAACCATATTGGATCCATCATTTAGAATCTTTTAAATTTGATATTGGATTCGCAATTAGCGACACCAAAAACCCCTAAGTAACGAGTTTAGAAAGAATTCGATGCATTTTTTTAAATTTGTCCGCCATATTGGATCAGCTATTTTGATTTTTTTTTAAATCTCACAACAGATTCGTAATCAGCGGCCGCCAAAACCCCCGAGTGAAAAGTTTCAAGCGGATCTGATGAATTTTGAAAAAATATGTCCGCCATATTGAATTTCTGAAATCTGATATCGGATTCGTAATCAGCAATGCAAAAACCCCCGTGTAAGAGGATCCGTTAAATTAAAACAAACATCCGACATATTGGATCCGTCATTTTGATTTTAAATAATCTCACTTCAGATTCATATTCAGCGACCTCGCAAGCCCCCGAACAACAGTTTTTAAATATTTTAATTAACTTTTGATGTTGAAACAATGCCACAATTCGTGACAAAAATTTTGACAAATCCTTAAAAACCACCATTTATAAAGTTATGAATACATTTTTTGTAACAAATTTTTTGAAAACGGACTTCAGTATCGTATTCATTACACCTCAGACTGTCCAGGAATAGTTCAGTCTTTAATTTGCACAAATTATTGTCTACGTTATTCTAATTAGTATCATGACAAAAAAATCAGTCTTTTTCGTATTTGTACTTTTCTTTTTTTTTTCTTTTAACAAACTTTTAAACAAATTATGACTTTTTGGTTTTCACCATTTTAAAGAGCCTTTCACACACTATTCGAATCAACAAAAAAGTGAAAAATGATTTTTTGACACGTAAGGTACCTTTTCATAGACCAGGTTACATATGATCTTTGTTGCCATAAGAAAAAATGTTATGTACCAATTTTCTTTATAAAATCGAGCCAGCCTTTTTACATTTCTGTATATGTGTATATCATGCCCTATATCCCACGAGGGATCAGGGATCTGATGAAGAAAGAGAAAGATATCGCCCCCTTTCTGTGTTAACCTAGTATCTACAAAATCATAATTTTCAGTAAACCGATAAAAATGTTTAGAGTTACTTAACTTCTATGTATATTTGGAGAGTACATTTTTTGTAAGGTATTTGGCCGAACTTCTGCTGCAGCTGCTAGTGTGTGCCTTGCCGTACATATGAAGGTACTCAACATATCTCAAAACCACCTCTGAATGACTGATATTTTTAAGAGAAGCTTTTTCAGGCAAAACTACACTCGGAGGAAGCACCTTTTTCTATGGCTTCATGTTTCATGTTCACAGTAGGCTTCGTACTCAGGACCGACCATGGTGATCAATCACTTATTTAGCTTTTCAACTGGTTGTATGTAATATCAATAGGTATAAACACGCCCACTCTCATCTTAATATTTTTTTTTTATTTTTATTTTTTTGTTTGAAGGCCATAAATATTTAGGTTTGGAGATTCTGGCTTCAATGCTTTCATATACGAAAAAATAATTTCTTAAACATTTTACTTCGTTATTGTTACAGTGAAGACGTCATGCCAGTTTTTCGCTTTTCGCTTTTCACTTTTCCGTCTCTATTTCCATTAAAGCAGCCATGCGTTATGCAAAAGAGTTGCTCTAATGCTCTAATACTCGTACTCCACTATTTACTTCAGAAATATCTACTTAGTTTTCCTTGACTGCTACAGCAGCACCAACAGCATCAATGCAAGCACGGAAGTATGGCTATGTGAGTATGTAAGTGCATAAAAATATGTGTGTGTGTGTGTCGACCGCTCACGCAAATGTATGTATGTTCGTATGCACGCACGTTTATGCTTCAAGATAATTTTATTACCTTTCTTTCGGTGAAATATATTTTCCTTGCTTGAAAGACGGAAGTGAAAATGTAAAACATGAAAAAAGTAAACCAAAATCATACCACAGCCGGTGCTTATACCTATTATAGAAAAACGTTGCAAAAGTAGGTTTGCTTTTAACTAACAACATTGCTGAACTAAAAATAGATGGGCAAATATCCATTTAAATTGGTAATTTTATACTTGGCCGCTTTTACAAATGAACGTAAAGTTTAACATTTTCAATGGTCATTGCGTATCAAAATTCAAAGCGAATACCGATTAGATTATATACAGAAGATTAACCGAAGTCGGCGCATAAGCTCATGAAGTAAATTTTATTGCAACAATAAAATATTCAAGCAGTAATTACGATCATAGCTGAATATACGGCATGAAATAGCGGAGTAACGGCAAATGATTTGGCTAGCCGCCAAATATGCATCTCGTCATCATCATCAATTTATTTTGTTCCTAATGAAACAAAGTCAATTGTAGAATTATTTCCATATAAACACAAATTCTGCAACTCCAAATCCGACGTCGGATGCCCTATGCTCCAATAGGAACCAAAGGAAAAAAATTATAATGCCATATAATGCCATAGCAGGTGAATATTCCCCACATTTCTGTGGGTACCACTTGGGGACTACATATATTCCTCGCAGGCTTCAATTCAGGTTTTTTACCTGTAACTCGAAAAAGGTGGAGTTATAAGTCTAAGAAGGATCTGGTGAATTCCACAGGTAAGATGACCAGATACTGTATAACATGAGGCCATTTCTAACCTGAAGAACAGATGCTTTTGCAACCGCTCGCTCCGTGGGAGACGCTGCGAACTTCGAAAGGCCATTAAATTGTATATGTCAAAGTAGTTCCGCCGAAGCTTCCTCTCTCCTTAACCCGGACCATGCATCCCACACAGATTGGATACCTCGTCATCAGCTAAGCAACCATTGCTGATGAATAGACAATCCTTCAATATTGGAGAGAACAGCATTGACAAAGTGGGCGGCTTTCAGTATCTTCGAAGCCAATTCACGGCAGTTGGGTGATGCAAAAGTGATGTTTTCACAAGACTGCAGAAACGCATTTACTATTCTCCGACTAATGTGGCTGTCCAAACAATTCAGTGAGCATTCCAAACTTCCAATCTATAATTCAAATGTTAAATCTGTCCTTCGCTATACTTGTGAAACATGGTGTCTATCAGCAGAAAGCGTTCAAAAGCTGCAAGTGTTTGTAAACCGCAGTCTGAGGTACATCCTGCTCATTTAGTGGCCAGACAATTTGATATCGAATGCCGGCTTACAACGACGAAGTCAACAAAAGCCACACGGGCAATCAGAGAGGGAGAAAGGGAAAATGGCTTGGCCAAACACTACGCAAGGCAAGCACGGAGATCAGCAGGCGAGCACTAGACTGGAATTTCCGGAGTCAGCGGAACCAAGGTAGTCATAGGGGCTGATGGCGCCGTTGCATCCAAAGTGAAATAAAAGCTGTGAACAAAAATTTAACGTAGTGCCAAGTAAAAGCAAAAGTTGGGTACAGAACGGAATGGAAAAATTTTGATTTGGCCCGTGGCTCTGCAATGGAGCTAGAGGAACTATGAGGCTGATGATTAGATATGCCAAACTATTTTCATCGTAAACAATTCCAACAATTTAAATTCGGCAGCTACAGCTGGAAATATGTAAGTATTTTAACATCGATGAATTAGACGCTTTCGATTCACCACTTCTCTGCTCGCTATGTTTGGGTTCTGCATTTTTAGGTAGGTAGGTAGGTAGGGTGGTTGTCGTAAGACACACCTTCGGCAGGTCCATTGTGATACCACTGGAGCTTCTCCTTACTCTACGTGTTCCCTTTCAAACCATCCGGTTGCTTTAATAAACGAGCAGAGCTTCGTTAGTTTTAGATGGGCTATATCCGCTACATCGGTTAGAAATGCTGTATCGAGGGTGCGCAGGGGTGCATTTGTGGGAGTTTGAATAAAAATTTTCGCAAGATTCGCACCTCAATAGAATTGGTATTACTCACTACTTTCAATGCTGCCAGCTCTCTTTTCTGATACTTGGTAAGTCCCATTATCCTCGCGTTCATATAGAGAAGCTTTAGTTGCTGCAACTTTCCGAATTCTCTTTTGGTGTTGCCTGTTGGCCTCACACACGATAGCTCCGTTTTCTGCAATTGTTAAGTTTTTAGTCTACAGTCAACAACGGGATTGAGCAGAACAAAAACACAAAGGGTGTTGACAAAGCATGAGCACTACGAGTAACGGGTTGAAGTAACAAATGTTTCCGATTATTTATGTCAAATGGTGCTATTGGTCTCCCATGTCAAATTACGGATTAGCCTAGAAAAAAACACTGATTTTTTAGTCTTTTGGTTCGTTGGTGAGAATGGTGATTCATCCAGAATCAAACTAGCGTTTTCGCGCCATTTTGTTGCCACATCCTCGTTACCAACTTGTTTAACAGTTATTCACAGCAAAACTATATCCAGTCTGTGGGGTTTAGGAACCTTATTAGGCCATTGACGTCTAAGCCAGACAGTTGTTCGAGACTCTCGAACAGCGGTTTGCCCAAGCTAACATTCTGTCCTTCCATAGGTCGGGGCATTCACAGAGGAAATGGAAGATCGTTTCCTTTTTCTCCGTGTGCTTACAACCATGACAGTATGTGTTGTGAGGGGTGCCCATTTTGGCAGCCTTTTCTAATTTTTAGTCTTTAGTTATTAATCTTTTTTCTGTATTCTTGCCTCTTGCATATTTATTTATTTACTAGGGTTACCTGTGAAATAATAATTAAAATGATTTTATTGTTTCTCAAAATATTCTGAAGTCAATGCACTTCTGCTTTCGCTTGAACCAATTTTCATAGCACTTTCGCCACGCAGAAGTGGATACTTCCAAAACGAGCTGTTCAAAGGCTCATCCAGGCGTTGAGAAACGTTGAGCTTGCTTTTTATTTTTGTTGTTCTGAAACAAAATGCTATCATTAGATACCAAATCAGTGCTGTAAGGCGGATTACCCATTACCATCGATCTTTTGAATGCTCAGAACTCGCTTGTGTGAGCCGATACGCGAGGCTCGCAATGGCTTGGTGAAGAACAATTCGTCTTCGGTGGTTGGAGTTAGTGGAGAGTGATACAGGTGACCATTTGTTTTGAAATGCTTCTTCCGCGAACAATTTTTCCGGGATTATACTCATCTTGGAACGAGTTGTCGATTGCTATTTTGTTTCCGCCTTATGTGCATAGATAAGATAAGAATATTCGTGTTTTGAACCACCGTATCTGGATTGCTTTAGCACTTCTTTATACAAATCGACAAGCGTCCTTTTATAGGCAATTGTCAAATTTTCAAATTATAAAGTATCCAACGTATCAAAATGTCAGCCTGGAAATCCAACGTAGAATCTCACTTGCCAACAAGTGCTACTTTGGACTGAGTAGAAAAATGAGTAGTAAAGTTCTCACTCGACGAACAAAACTAACACTCTACAAGGCTCTCATCATGCCCGTCCTAACGTATGGCGCAGAAGCTTGGACGATGACAACATCCGCTGAAGCGACGCTTGGAGTATTTGAGAGAAAGATTCTGCGTAAGATTTGTGAACCTTTGCACTTTGTCAACGACGAATATCGCAGTCGATGGAACGATGAGCTGTGTGAGCTTTACGACGACATAGACATAGCGCAGCGAATAAAGATCCAGCGGCTTCGTTGGCTGGGTCATGTCGTCCGAATGGATACAAACGCTCCGGCTCTGAAAGTATTCGATGCGATACCAACTGGTGGTAGCAGAGGAAGAGGAAGACCTCCTATGCGTTGGAAAGATCAGGTGGAGAAGGACATGGCTTGTGTTCAATTGACGCCGGTTAGGCTGAGAAAGAACCGATTGGCGCGCTCTGTTAAACTCGGCCAAAATCACGTAAGCGGTTATCGCGCCAATTAAGAAGAAGAAGAAGGTATTCAACGAGAAAAAATCTTCTTGACAACCAAATTTTCATGCAATGTAGAATGCGTGCCGGTCCCACTATTAGTCAAGAATGTCTCTGTACATTTCGCAAAATGTCAATGCGTCATATGACGATCTTGCGTTATCGGTTGACGCACAACATCGACTATTTCTGGCACAACTGCCGTTTTTGGAAAATTATCGATTTCTTTTAGAAATGCGCTTCTGATGCCACTTCCGCTTGGCATCTATTTTCACCAGCTGACAAATAAAGTTTATGCCAAATAAATTCTCCAAAGAAGGCGAATAAAACAGCGAGCGTTTATATAATGCAAAAATATGTTTGTATGTGTATTCGTACGTGTGAATGTACAATACATACAAATATGCAAGTCCTAAATAGAAAATATCTATAAAAATAGAGACTGTGCTTTTTATATGTGTATATGTACGTATGCATGTATGTATGCAAACACTTTAATTCTCTTTACTTTGGCTACCACCAGCAGAACTTCGCTTCTTTAGCAAACTTTTACCTTCAATAATCCTCCAATGCTTGTTTGTATGCAGTTCAAATGCGTCGGCGCCCCGACAAAATGGGCAATAAATAAAAGATTTAAATAAACTGCTGCATGCAAAGTAATTTAGGTCGGCTACTCAAACACTTTCACACATTGAATAACTGCTAAGATAGACAGGCTGTCGGCTTGCGGTTTTCGCTCGACTTCGAATTTTAGCGGCTGTGCCTTGAGTCCGTGATGTGCTCCGCACTCTGCGTACGTCTTGTGTATGCACGTGAATGTGTGCAATTTCTAGAGTTTCATTCTGCCCAGTGGCTGATACGCTTTTGTAGGAGCTTTATTCTGGCAAAATTTTAAATATTGTTTTAGCCGCACAGATTTCAATGTAGCTTCTTTGGCAAAAATTGCAATTTATAAAGTTTATTTGTGCGCCACATAAAACGTTATTAATAGCAAAAGTAAGCGTAAGCAGTGGGGGAAGTGAAAAGTAATATTTATTTTACATAACCCAATGGAGTGGAATTTAAGAGTTCAACGCTTTCCCTGCTCACCCGTCAGAGTTTTGCATAGAAATGAAACGCATAAAAATATATTAATCCAGCATTTGGATAGCAGATGTTGCATCAATATTTTTTGGTTGTCGCTTCCTTGGCAATTTCGATTGGAGTATCAAACGTATAAAACGCACACTCAGCTTGGCTTCCTTGAAATGCTATAATATTATGTAAACGTTTTCTGTCATGTAAGCGTTTTTCCCGACATGCCAATTTCTATGTGAGCTAAAATTGAAATGCATTAGCCGTTTTCAGTTGTCTATTCCGGAATTGGAATGGCAGCTAGTAACTAAGAAAGTGAGGAAATTTTGTTGTTGGGTTAAAGAAAGGTTTTTAACAGCTATTTAAAGTAGATAAAGGATGGTGGCCGCCTTAGCCGAATGGGTTTGTGCGTGACTACCATTCGGAATTCATAGAGAGAACGTAGGTTCGAATCACGGTGAAACACCAAAATTAAGAAAAACATTTTTCTAATAGCGGTCGCCCCTCGGCAGGCAATGGCAAACCTCGGAGTGTATTTCTGCCATGAAGCTCCTCATAAAAATATCTGCCGTTCGGAGTCGGCTTAAAACTGTAGGTCCCCTAATTTGTGGAACAACATCAAGACGCACACCACAAATAGGAGGAGGAGCTCGGCCAAACACCCAAAAAGGGTGTACGCGCCAATTAAATATATATATATATTATATATATATATATATAAAGGATGGTGTAAATATAAGTAATTTTTTAAAAATAAAAAATAACAGAATTGCTCAGTAAGAGTAAGGAAGTACTGCAGAGGATAATACTCGTAGCTCCTCAGGAGCCAAACTTGCCTCGGAGCCCTCCATATTTAGAGGCCCTTACTAATAACTATACAAGAGCAATTTTTTTTTACTAAAGGTTTTTCCAATAAGAGGTGTTATTTTGATATTCAAAGAAAAATACTATTTTTTAATATAAATGATCGGATGTTTATCTATACTAATATTATAAAGAGGACAACTTTGTTTGTTTGTTTGTTCGTTTGTTTGTTTGTAACGAATAGGCTCAAAAACCACTGGACCGATTTTAAAAATTCTTTCACTATTCGAAAACTACATTATCCAGGAGTAACATGGATTACATTTTATTTTGGAAAAAATAGGGTTCCGTAAGATATTTGGATTTTTCAGACACAAACTGAAAAAAATCTTATATATAAAATAAAGTCAACTTTTTGTGTGTGTTCGCTAACCGGCCGTGTCTGCACCGAATTAAACCAAACTTACACACATTGTTAAGAAGGTATTGAAGATGGTTTTCGTATAGTTTGGATAACTATTGGTGGATAGGGCTCGAGATATAGGTCAAAACGTGGACCCGGGTAACCTTCGGATGTGTATGTACAATATGGGTATCAAATGGAAGCTGTTGGTGAATGCTTTAGTTCAGAGTATTTTTCATGCCGCTCCGTGACTAGGGTCTCGAGATAGAGACCAAAACGTGGAGCCTAGAATGTGTTTGTACAATATGGATATCAAATTGAAGCTGTTGGTGAATGCTTTAGTACAGAGTATTTTTCATGCCGCTCCGTGACTAAGGTCTCGAAATATATGCCAAAACGTGGACCCGCCGTGTCTTTGCACCGAATTAAACCAAACTTATGCACATTGTTAAGTAAGTATTGAAAATGGGTTTCGTAAAGTTTGGTTGTAATTTGGAGCAGTGGCAACGGGTACAGCGTTCTTTTGAGCCAGCCATAATGTCGCTTACTTTTTTAATGCTTGGGGCGGAACTGAACTGTCAAATTGACAGTGTGAGTTACAATGTGTCAATATTTCTTTCTGATTTAGATGCCATAAGGAAAAAACGTAAGTGCAACATGTAAAAATTGTTTGTGAATTTTTTTGGAGTGGATTTTTGAACAGTGAATAATTTCTTACGAAATTTGAGAATTTAATGTGAAATCCGAATGAAATTATGTGTTCGTGGAAAAAACAATTTTTTTCGTTTTTTTTTTTTTGAAAAATATAAATGGATAATGGTTAAAAAAGCTCCAATGCTTAATAAAACATATAAATTGAAACGAAAAATTCATGGATGATCAGGAAAAAAGACGATTGTTTATTCATATGCGTTGATTTGAAATTTAAAAACAATCTTCTTTTTTCCTGATTTTCAATTTATATTTTATATTTACTCAAAAACAAATAAGAAAACAAAAAATATTGTTTATGCCAAAGCGCTTGAATAAAGAATAAAGAAATAAATAATATGAAAACCATATATTTTCTGTTCTAAACCATATCTATTCTATTTTAGTGTGCCCAGCGAAGGGGGCCGGGTTTGCCACTTTCATTATAAAGTGGAAGGTATGCCGTTAATAGTGGAAAATATCATCAGGCAAATGACCACCACGGCCACGCTTACAGGAGAATATCCTTTTCATGAAATTTTCCATAATCGAATTGCAAAGTGGCTGCCCTGTGTCCTCGATAGCCTCACGAATTCCATCTTTGTGGTCTTGAACCGACCCTGGGCTGTTGGCGTAGACCTTCTCTGTCACGTGGCCTCAAAGAAAAACGTCACAAGGTGTTAAATCACAAGATCTCGGTGGTCAATTGTGATCACATCTACGAGAGATAACACGGTCCGGAAACTTTTCCCGTAAAAGATCAATGGCTTCGTTGCTTGTGTGGCACATAGCGCAACTGGGTCTGCAAAGAAAAACTTGTTTAAACCTCCAGAAGTGGTCTCCAAATATTTAAATGTTTGCGTTTCTTGTGAGATGATGCAAATTTTCAAATTTTTACTGACGCTGGTAATAATTAATAAAAATTCTTATTTGAAACGTTTCAAAATTTGAAATAATGGCGCATACTCTTGAGGTCATGCTACGTCCCAAACTTTAGAGCACTTTTTAAAAGATTCTGATATGTCAAAATGAGAATCATTCACATCCTGCAATGTGAGGAGCTGGAAGTTTCTGCTTTTAACGTCAATGCCAGAGCTGAGCATCTTTTATAATTGATGTGCTTAAGGGAGAACGCCACTGTGGGAGGTCAAAAAATAGTCGATTTTTGGGAAATTTGTTTTGTAAGTAGGAACAATTATTTGAGCTTCGGGCAAAAGGCAATTTATTATATATATATTAAACTATGTTGATGTAAATTTTTATCAAAAAATATTGAAAATTGGCAAATTTATGTAAATAAAGGTAACGAGTTAAAAAAAAATGACGTCATCTGTTGGCAGCGATATAGCAATGAATAAATAAATAATAAAATCAAATAAATAAAAATACAATCTGAAATCAAAAAAACAAAATGTTTATTAATCTACACAATAGTGGCTATCGTTGTACGTAGCCGATTTTTTTTTTTTTCTTTTTTTTGACAAAATGGTGGTGATTTGAATTTCGATGTGTGTTTTTCACCATTTTTTTGATTTTTAACAAGCCCAAAAAAAATAGTTAATATATTTTCAAAATTTTGAAAATCGGCTACGTTCAACGATAGCCAATGTGATAATAAAAATAAAAAAAAGAAAATTAAAATCGGTGCATTAGTCTTCGAGAAATCGTTGCCACCGTATCAAAAAACGTCGTTTCGAGAAAAACGCGTTTGAAATAAAGCATCTTATCGTAAGCGCTACGGGGCTGAACCGACGGGCGCTCATTTAAGTGCACATAGAATCGGGAATAAAGCGAATTTCGCTTTAAATTTTTTACCACATTTTCTTGAGTAGTTATACTAATAATTTATGCAAAAAAAATCGATTTTTTTGAATTTTCACAGTGGCGCTCCCCTTAAAAAATTCAATGAATAACCATGTGAATAAAAAGATAATTAGCAAACTAAACGGTGGCGTAAAATTATTCGTCCAATTTGATTTTTAAATAACTTTTTTTCTAAACAAAACGAAATGATTCTGAATGATGGTAGTAGAGCTGCTTCAACAATATTACGGTACTATTTTTTTTCTAATCAAGTTGTTGCAAAATAATGAAAATCTACATTTCGGGACCCATCACGAAATTTCGGGACCGAGATCCCGTAAAAATTTACATCCGAAATAAAAGGTGGCGCAAAACTAAGCATCCAATTTTGTTTTTGAATACCTTTTTACTAAATAAAAAGAAAAAAATTTATTTGGGTGATGGAAATCTTTATTTTCACTTTTACGCGCTCCATTGCTTGTCTGCTCGTAAACTGCAGCTAACTCGTTCACAAGTGTCAAAAATTATTGATGTACGATGCCATTTGGAAAAATCATAAATTTTCGAAGCTTGAAATTTCATCAATGTTGTTGAGAAATGGCTTGCCAAAAGCTCGTGATCTTGCTCTTGATAAACCCGCACAGAGTCCAGCAGACGGTGCTCAAAAGCACAGCGGATCATATCAATGCGTTGATTAGCGCCCCAAAATACTATGGAATGGACCAACTAACTATCTTCGTGGGGCCCGATAAGGTATCTAAACATCCGCCATATTCAGGGCCGGCACCCGGTTGCAATGCAAAATGCAATGCCAAAAAAGCTCTACCCGCATTTGGGTATTAAAGCACATAAAATACACCTCGTGTGGCGGTGCTCAGGAATAGGTCGGAGCGAACTCCGAGGGCTGCTGCTCGCCGCAGCACCATTTAAGTATCCGACCAGACTTCGTAGACTACTACCAAATTTTTTATGCCATGGACCAAATCTTATAATCATACAGTTTTCGTTTTTCTTTTTCTAGTAAATAATTCTTGAAGTCTTTGTCGCTCAAACTTGTATGAGTATATGAAGAAGAAAAATCTATACTCAACAAATTCTTTTACTTCTGATATTTATCAGTCATTTAATCATTTATCACTCATTTAATT
Organism: Anastrepha obliqua; assembly: GCF_027943255.1. Classification (NCBI taxonomy): domain Eukaryota; kingdom Metazoa; phylum Arthropoda; class Insecta; order Diptera; family Tephritidae; genus Anastrepha; species Anastrepha obliqua. The sequence goes on from NC_072892.1 coordinate 25,234,579, forward strand.
AAATGCTCTTCTTTTACTCCACAAATTGTTCGACAATTCTTAATCTTCGAATGTCCATACATACATACATACATACATATATAAGTTCGTACGTGTGCAATTATTGAATCTGCGCATCCGCTTTATCTGGCTAAGGACAAGCTCAACTCGGAAATTCGAAAATGCGGTGACAAATCGCACAGTTCAACAAAGGTGAGAGAAAACGCATACACATATAAGTGCATACATAGGTAAGCGAATCTATTAACGCAATACAAGCCACTTGCGGTATACTCTCCATTTGCTCTCAAATTGTCGGCATGTGGGGAATGCGCCCAACAATACTGAAAATCAGTTCACTCATTGATTCAATTGACGACCAGATGGAATTATTGCACGAGTAAGTGAAAGTGAGAGCTCGTCAATAGCCTTTAGCCGGATTCATGGTAATTTGAGAATTGATGGCTTTTCAACAATTTTGCAGTGAAATAGCTGACTGTGGGATAGCTGACTGAGCAAATTAAAACCACAAGCATAACACAAGTCCATTGTTTTTTTTAATGCACTTCATAAAATGCGAATATGTACAGGTATGAAGCTATTTAGGTGTTATTGCTGTATGTGTGTATTCTCGGATGGGCACGTGGCTGCCACTACACATCCAATTCATAGAATGAGTTAAATACAACTTTGCAATACTGTGAGGATGTGGTGGTAAAACCCGCAATGAAAGCATATTCGAAATCAAGTATGAGGTTGCTACTTATACAACACAAACAAATGCGTTTATAGTGGAGAACTAATTGAAAATCATACACGGCTCTAAGCATATTTTAAGTACGTGGCTTTTTGAACTAGTAATGGTAAGTAAAATAGAAAATTGCTAGTTTTGTTTCTGCTCAAATATGAATGAGACTTTATCAATAAATCGGTCCGCGGATGACATATGGTAAAAATAAATTTTTTGTTGGATGGTAGGACTGTTATAAGCTTACATGGCAAATTTCAGCGTGATATGTCACATAGTTTGTTTTCTGTGCCACTGTAAACAAGTCAAGCTCGAGTGTGTTTTTCGAATTTAACGATGGAAATTCAAAGAATTTGTTTAAAATTTTGTTATTGCAACAAAATTTCGGCTTCAGACGCCTTAAAAATGTTGCAGACAACCTATGGGGACTCTGCTCTATCGCGTGCACGTGTTTTCCAGTGGTACAAATCGTTCAAAGAGGGCCGTACAGAGGGCCCAAAAAACCACGCCAAAGTCGCTCAAAAATTAAGGTTATGCTGACTGTTTTTTTCGATTACGAAGGTGTGGTGCACTCGGAGTTCCTTCCGCAAGGCCGATCGGTTAGCGCTGAATATTATTTAAACGTTTTAAAGCGTTTGCGCGAGAACATTCGTCTTAAAAGGAAGGAATTGTGGGACAACAAGTCATGGTTCTTGCATCACGATAATGCACCAGCTCACACATCACGTCTTGTTCGCGATTATTTGAACAAAAATAATGTTAATATCGTTCCGCAAGCACCGTATTCGCCTGATATGGCTCTATGTGACTTTTTCCTGTTTCCCAAGCTCAAGTTGCCGCTCCGTGGAAAACGTTTTGAGACAATTTAAGTCATAAAAGAGAATTCGAAGAAGGAACTGAAATCCATACCGAAATCGGCCTTCCAGAAATGCTATGATGATTGGAAAAAACGTTGGCATATGTGTATCGCCTCCAATGGTGATTACTTTGAAGGAGATAAAATAAAAATTGAACAATAATTACCCGTTTGTGTTTTATTAAATCAGTCTCGTTCATATTTGAGTAGAAAACATGGTTTGGCAGCTGAGAATGACAAACTGTATTGATATTTCTATTTACTAATATTTCTGTTCAATACCAGCAGCGCCGTCAGAATTGGGAAGGACCTCTCCGAGCCGTTTGATACCAAACGAGGTTTCAGACAAGGTGACTCGCTATCGTCTGACTTCTTTAACCTGATGTTGGAGGGGATCGTACGAGCCGCAGAACTTAATCGTTCAGGCACAATTTTCTATAAGAGCGTACAATTGCTGGCGTATGCCGATGATATTTAAACCATTGGCCTTAACAACTAACTAACAGCGCAGTATTGCCTTTCCAAACTGGGTAGCGAAGCAAAGCGAATGGGTATCGTGATGAACGAGAACAAAACGGCGCTCTCGCGTATCGGCACCCACGCCATTGCTAATAGTTATGAATTTGAAGTAGAAAGAGACTTCGTTTATTTGCCAACCAGTATTGAAACCGATAATAATAGCAGCCTTGAAATAAAATAGTGAATCTTTTGGCAAACAAGTGTTGCTTTGGACTAAGTTGACAATTGAGTAGTACACTCCTCTCTCGACGAACAAAACTAACACTCTACAAGGCTCTCATCATGCCCGTCCTAACGTATGGCGCAGAAGCGTGGACGATGGCAACATCCGATGAAGCGACGCTTGGAGTGTTTGAGAGAAGGATTTTTGAAACTTTACACGTTGGCGATGGCGAGTACCCTAGGCGATGGAATAATGAGCTGTATGAGCTTTACGACGAACTTTTATAGACATAGTGCAGCAAATAAAGATCCAGCGGCTACGTTGGCTGGAACATGTCTCCCGAATGGATACAAACGCTCCGGCTCTGAAAGTAGTAGGAGAGGAAGACCTCCTCTGCCTTGGAAAGATCAAGTGAGGAAGGACTTGGCTTCTCTTGGTGTTTCCAACTGACGCCGGTTAGCACGAGAAAGAAACAACTGATGCGCTTTGTTAAACTCTGCCAAAATCGCGTAAGCGCCACGTAAGAAGAAGAAGAAGATTTGGAAAGTCATCATGAAGCATTTGACGTCCGAACAACGCTTCCAAATAGTAGAAAATTTACTTCAAAATAAAAAATACATCTGTTCACAAAGTTCGTAAAGCACTTGCCATACAGCGCGTTAAGGGGTCAGTCTACTTTGGAGACTCGAAAAAAAGGCTATATTCGTGATTTTTTTTTTGAGAAAACTATAAATGATAGTAATATAAAATTTGTTTGATTTATTAAATAAAGTCTTAAAATTCAGAAATAAATTTTTTTTTATTCAATTTTATAGTATTTTTAGTAAAAAAATAGCAGTGAAGCGTAACGTCTCAAACATGGGTTGGTGAGGCAGCTCCATCAGAACTCAAGAACGGCTTGTCTGAAACAAAAAAATCAAAATGTTTCAGATTCAGTAAGATACTGGCTACAAAATGACCCTCGGATATTAGGTTTTAATGAAGACAAAAAAAATGGCTGATAAAAATGGAAAATTTTTGATAGAACGGTTTTTTTTTTCGCATATTTAAAAAAAATATATAGTAAAAATTTAAAATTTCAAAACCCCCGAGCGTCAATTTGGTGCAAATTATGTCTAGAATAGGTGATCCAAATTTTATGAAAATCGGTTGATTAGTTTTTGAGATACAGTGGAGCTAGATTTAGAAAACGTTGTTTTGAGAAAAACGCGTTTAAAGTTTTTAATGCACGCTATACGCGCAGGTAGACGAAATGATGTTCAGGTAAAAAAAAAATAGTTAGAGTGCTCGGATTTTCTTAAAATTTTTACACAATATTTCTGGATATATATACTTTCAAATTATGCAAAAAAAAAAAAATTGAAAAATTTTAAAGTGACAAAGTAGACTAACCCCTTAAGGGGTTATATACCTTGTGTTGGACTAAGACATCAAACATTTTATTATGGCATATTCTAAAAGTACACCATCTTAAAAATATAAATTCAAAAAATCAGAAAGACCCGAGCACTAGAACGAAAGTTACAGACCGTGGAAGCGCGCAACCTTTCTTGAAACGAGAAGTGCAGGCAAAACTTTAGACGCGATTATCGCGAAGTCGTGTTTTTTGAAAATTACCGTCGCGATGCCTATTATTTATCAAAAACTATTTGACCGATTTGTAAAACTTTTTTTTTTATTATTCGGTACACTTTTTATAAATATTTGCATAGTTCGCTGGAATTAATTTTTTTTTTTTAATTTTTCAACCCCTCAAAAATCGTTTTTTTGGTGCAAAGCGGTTTTCATATCGAGAAAAATTTTTTTTTGGATAAATAAACCGTTCAGATTCACTAAAAAACATTTTTCTACAATAATCATTTAATTTTTTTGATTTCAGTTGAGCTGCTCATGTGCTACCGTGATCACCGCAAGCCTCTTCTAAAAAACGGCGTTTCGGGGGAGGGGCGATATCAACAATAAATAATAGCATTTTTTAAAAGAAAAACACCAAAATGTATTCTTCGAGAGTTACCCTTCAGTATGATATATGCCGCATTTGAATAAAAGTTCTAAAACATTAAAAAAAAAATTATGACAATCGTCCATTTTTTCGGGCTCACAAGGTATATAACTCCTTAACAATCGATTTATTGTAAAGCCAACTTTCTTTCCAGAAGTGATCCTGTTCGCTGGCCCACTCGTTCGAGCGATTTAACGCCCCTTTACTACTTTTTATGGGACTAAGTTAGGTCATTGGCTTATGCCGACAATCCAGCAACTCCTGAAGCATTGGCAGCCAATATTCAAGCTACTTTAGAAGTCATACGGCCAGATTTATTGGAAAAAGTAGTGAAAAATTTAACCTTTAACTCATAGTCGCGGCGGACATAATGCTAAATTTCATATTCCACAAATAAATGCCATGAAATTCTCACCAGGTTACAATAAAAAAAATTCATTTCAACAAACCTTCAGTTTTGTATTATTATTTTAAGTTCTAAAGTTCTTAAAACACACCCGCTACTAGCAGATCCAGCGTACCTCGTCCCGTTCAAATTAATTTTAAACGCATGAAACACTTTTTGAATTCTGTTGTATGCAATGACTTTTATTCGCAGGTTGAGGAAATCACTGGCCAAATCGCTTGAAACTTACAATTTATTATACCAAAATTCAATTATCTATGAAACTGCGTACCCGAAATACATTTAAGATAATATCTAGTTCAAAAAGTTTTTTTTTTGTGACAAGCGTAAAAGTAATTTCCTTTTAAAGAAGAGGATAACATAATTCTTCACATTCACATTTACATTATTTTTACAGAACCCAAATGTTCCTTGTACATAAATACAAATGCATTGTAAATAAGATTTTTTATGCACGAACGACAAAATGCTGACATTCAGCTGCTTATTCTAATCTCCCAGAAACCTCGGAAGTGCGGTCGTCGTAGCGAAGTGTATTTGTGGGTTCGTTTGTAAACTCCCAATGAGGTAATAACAAACCCCTAAATGCACCTTTGTTGTGTTCAACCTTCTCATAAAAATAATCCGCCGTTCAAAAGTGGAATAAAACTGCTAGACTTTCCATTTGGAAGAGAAAATCGGCCAAACGCCGAGCGAAGAATGTGAGCCATAATTGTCTAATTGTGTATGTACTAATATGTGTGATACACATACATACATATACGCGTGTATTTAATATCATTTTACACTTTGCTTTTACTTTTGTTCGCAAAGTCATAACTAATTTTCAGCCGTCGTTACACAACTTCAATGGCTGTGTTTAACAACAAAACAAAAATAAAATAAAATAAAATAAAGCAAATAAAATTGCAAACTGAGCCTTGTTTATTTCCTAATGCAATGGAGCCGTGCTACTGCATAATGGCGGTCACGGTTATGACCTCAAGTGCACAGCAGGAGGCAGTAGTTGTTCAGAGTGCAAGAAGACGAAAGGGAAATGTGCTAACTGTGTGAGTGTGTGTGTACGCTCAAGATGCAAGAACTTTGGACTTCCGAGCAGCTGTTGCCAGCTGCCAAAAATTGACCGCAAAGTACGAACGGACACCATTCAGCTTGGTTGTAGTCTAGTCTCAGTTAAATTGAAAGTCATACAAACTTTTGGCCAAAACTTTGTTGCTAGCAATTACTGCTGGCCGACGTAGCAATAGCCTTATAAAGACTACAACACTGCCTGAAGAATGTCAAGAGGTTTTCACGCGCACTGGACAACAAATTATAGACCAAATTTGCTGCATATGTATTTCAGTGTGTATGTATGTATGTATTTATATGCATATACTCGCTTCGAGTTGCATACAAAATAGGAAATTTTCTTTCACTTTATCCTAATGACAAAATAGATGTACACTTACAGCAACGGACAGAGAAATAGCGTTTTTATGGGGTCCTCTATACGATTCGTTATTTCTTACGACTCTTATTCTTCGATTAACTGATATTCGTACATATTTTTATGCCGTGAATCCCTTCTCTTTGCCGGTTAAACCTAGAAGCAGATGCCGACCCCCGACTTCTATAAGAGGTGGAGTTGAGATGGTGATTGTTTGTCTTATGCAGAGTTGACCCTGGAGCTCCTGCAATCGACCGACTTGAGGCCGGTTAACCCAAGCCTCCTCGTTCCCCGCTGCCCCCTGAAGTACTCGTACTGGGACCACCCCTTTCGCTCCTAATAGCGGCGGTCTGACCACTCACTACCTTGCTCTCAGTTGTGGCAGTATTCGGAGTCACCTTTTTTGGTTATTTTGGAGGACCGACCTCCTTGTGAGAAATGTTTTTCTGGTTCAAATTCATTTTTGGTCCCACGAGTGTCGGACAAGAGAAGTCCGCCTGTGCAGAGGTCCGTGCGCACAGGTAAGGCTAGATAGAACCGGAGGTCGCCAAGTATCCGGAGCTCTCCGTTCGCGACTGGACTATTTTTGGTCTGGGTCCCCAGCCAGGCTGAACTTCGGCACGGGTTTTATAACACCTTGTTCCGACCCAGAGCAGAGTGGGGTGCATTGGCTCAATACTGGAATGTATTCAAGCGACCACACTACCATCCATTGATAAGGTCTGATTAGTGATTCGACTAAGCCTCCGCACCACGGCAAGGTGTCTGCTTTCGCAAAGGGAAAATCACCCTAAAGGGAATAAAGTGTTTGTTTATCGCACCATTACTCGTTACAATGATACTGGTAGCATCGCGAAACGTCAAGGAGGTGGTCATCAAAAGACTGCAACGTAACGTCGAATGGTTGAAAAAGTGAAGGAGCGACTTGAACGAAATCCCGACGAAATTCCAATCAAATGGCGAATGAACTGAAAATGTCTGACCGTAGCATCCACCGCATATTGAAAAATTATCTCAAAGTCAGGCCTTACAAGATCCAAAAGGCGCTTGATCTCACACCAATGCAGCAACAAGTCAGACTTGAGAGAGCGAAGAAGTTGCTTCCCTTGGCCGAAAGCGGTTCTGACGAGAAAATTTTTCAAATTCAGCAATTCGTAAGCACTCAAAAGGATAGTGTTTATTTGACCGACCGTTCATACTAAAATTTGAGTCATCGATTGGCCACCAGGAAGCAGCGCCCGCCACAGGTAATGGCTTGGACCGTTGTAACCGCAAATGAGCGTTCTCCATCGTTTTCATCGAGCCTGGTGCCAGGGTAAACTCGAAATATTATCGGGAAAGTATTCTGGAGGTTCCTTTGAAGCTGTGGGCAGACAAAGAATTCGGCCGTAGACCAGGGAAGTTTCAACAAGACTCGGTCATATCGAGCAAAAGTAAATTCATTCCAAATTTTGTATTATTTTCACCCATTTTTTACCTTGAATTGTATAAACGTAATTTTCCTAACTAAATTTATGGCCTTTTTAATTGGTTACACTGCGAGTGCCGGGCCCTGTAGAGTAATATTTCCGAGTTATATTTCGTCTATTAGCTCCTGTATTGTACCAATGCCAGACTTGAGTAAGCTGTTAGAAAAAATCATTATACAGGGTTCCCAATATTCGACGGACCCATCTGGCAACCCTGTATCTTTTGACAGAGACGTCGAATCGCTTAATGACATACCGAGTTGGAAGCGCCAGTCCAAGCAGATTTTTACCATGGAACAGTATACGCCTCGCGAGCGCTCCCGAATTGTTGAAATTTACATTCAACAAAAGAAGTCAATTGTGAAAACTCAATGTGCGTATAAAAAATTAAATAATGTGAAAAGCGCGCCTTCTAAAAACACCATTAAACGTTTGTACGAAAGGTTTTCGACTGGTGATGCTCTTTCTAATCCAAAGAGGCCAAATCAAAACCGACCAAGGCGTCGCCAAGGACATCCCAAAATCGCCGTTCTCAGCAGTTGGGCATTGCTCGGACCACTTTACAACGAATTATCTGCATTAATTTGCATTTATTGCCTTATAAGATTCAATTGACGTAAAGAGTCATCAAAATCCGTCGGGTCCGTCGAATATGGGCAACCCTGTATGCTATTGTGGGGAAGTGCTCTATTTCTCTGTCGATAGCTGTATATATTTACAATATATAAAGCGTTTTTCAGTAAGAGCGCTTCAACTTTTTTTTTTAATAAAACACAAACGGTTTGACTTTTTTAACTAATTTTTTTTTATTATCGAGTTTGAACATATGCATTTAAGTATGAAATTCGATTTCTTTTGCATGACTACCGCATGCACGTTTTACGAAGTCCAATCGTTGAACCCAATTTTCGACCACTCTTTTGCATAAATCGGCCGAAATTCCAGCAATTTCGGGTTCAATATTGGCTCTGAGCTCACAAATCGTCGCCGGCTTGTTACTGTAGACCAATGACTTCACATAACCCCAAAGAAAATAGTTTAGAGACGTCAAATCACACGAGCGCGGCGGCCATTCGACCGGCCATTTATGGAAATAATGCGCTCATCGAACTTACTCTTCAACAAATCAATTGTAGCGTGTGCTGTGTGGCTTGTGGCTCCGTCCTATTGAAACCACATGTCGTCTAAGTCCATACCATTCAATTGCGGCCAAAAATAATCGTTTATCATGTCGCGGTATCGATTTCCATTCACAGTAACGTGGCGATCGTTCTCGTCAACGAAAAAATATGGGCCAATTACGCCGCCGGTATGTAAACCGTGTGAGTTTCCTCACTGAAGATGATTTTTTGGAAAAAATCTGGATTAAAATAGCAGCAACAGAACGATTATTTTCATAAAAAATTTGCACGATTTGCAATCGTTGCTCAAGTGTGTAGCGTTCTATGATGAAATGTATACTAATGAAGTTTACAAATGACAAGCGAAAAATAAAAAATATTGCGTCGTTCGCCCTCCCTATCGTCATTCAAATTTGCTTTTGAATAAAACTTTTATTTATTTATTTATTTAAAAAACTATCATATTTTGAGTGATGCAAATATTTACTTTGACCTTTAAGCGCTTCATTGCTTGTCTATTTGCATGATGCAGTCAAAAGTGTAAATATTTCGTTAGGATGATTAATTTTGCGCCACCTTCTATATATTAAATATGTATGTATGTATGTATGTATTTAAATGTGCGCATATTACCATGCCCCGCACCCAGCTGCACTGACTTTGTGCTAAGCTCTGCTTTTATTTATGTGGCTACAATAATTATTTACTTTCGGCAGCATTTGCGTAACAAGTAAATTCGACAATGCATTGTTTTTCTGCAATTTCAATTAAAACCGTTTCGTTTGCCACCAACACAAAAATTGTGAATAAAGTTTGGTGTAAAACTACGAATAGCAGATATTTTGCTATCATTTGGCATGCCCCGATGTAATTAATTTTTATTTGACTGCAGTTGGTACGCATTCGCTTCTCACTGCACGCAATAGACAACAACTACAACAATGGCATCAATTCGGGCATTCAACATACGCACGGAGGCATTGCGAAGCGCCCAGGGAATGGAATTTGCCGTTTGCTACTTTCCAGCAAATAAGTGCGTATAGCTGTGTATGTGTGTGGCAAATCTGTATATGTGTGCATGGTAATTGGAATTTCAGTGTAAAAGTTTTGCCAACAAACTGATGCGCTTGTATGCACACACACACACACCCATACATACACAAACGAAGCAACGCACTTTGTGGCGCGATTACACAATGCGCTCAATGTTGGAAAAGCCTCTGGGGCTGAGTAATGTGGTGATAATCGAGAACTGATATGATATTTATGGCATTTCGAAATTCGCAAACTTTGCCAAATTGGAGGCTAATGTGCAAAACTCACACCGAGCGGGTATGCCTTTAATGAGGTTTGTAGACTCCATTACCATTTCTAATCTTTCTCTAATTTTAGTAATTCTTATCCTGTGTTTTCCTTCTACCAAATCGTATTAGCCTTTAACTTGTGGAGTGATTTTTTTTTTACGTATTTGTAGAGGTGGCAGTAAGTTGTATACCATTTTCTGTCGTTTAATTAAAAAGACGTTTTTGTCAATATTAAAATGATTGCTTATTAAATTAAACGAGTCTAAATTAGTGCCAATTACAGTATTCCGAAATGAACTTACAACTTTCAGTACTTCTCTGAAAAATTGGTGGTTTATTTCAACAGCATTTTTTTAAATAAAATATAAATAAATATTTTTATTAAATTAATGGTAATTTTTCACAGCCTAATAAACAAAAAAAAAAATTTGTTTTCCTTGTTCACTCCTCTCGGGAGCATAGGGCCTCGACAAGACTCTTCTATCGTATACGGCTCTGCGCTGTTGTTTTTGCACCGTCCCATGAGATGCCGGCATCTGCTAGTTCGCGCAGCATCAACCTTCTGCAAGTGTTTTTTGGTCAACCGCGACCTCTGCTCCCTTGCGGGTTCCAGTCCAGTGTCATTCTCGTGATGCTATCTGGTGGTTTTCTCAATGTCTGACCTATCCATCGCCACTCTCTAAGTTTGATTTGCCTAAGGATGATTTCCTCGTTCGTTAATCTCCACATAAACAAAAATTATTATTATTAAATTATTAAAAATAGACATACTGAAATCTTTTATATTTTAGCAAATAACAAAAAATCTTTTGGTTAAATTTTAACCCTCCCTTGGGCACCCGGGTTGGCCAGACTGGCGTTTTTGACTTTGGACATAATTTTCACATATTTTTATTACAGCTAATGACTTAAGCTTTCTAAAACTTAATTTTTTCGATTTTATCGATTTATGGATATAACCTTTTAAAAAAGATCCTCGAACAGAACGAAAAAAGGCCAGGCCCCGGTGTCTAACAAAGGCTTTAAAAAGGTGTTCAAGGGAGGATTAATATCTTGATCAAAAAGCTGCTGGAATATATTCAAAAAATTCGAAATTCAAATTTATTACTCACAAGTGATATTACCGCTCTCAAAGCACTCCCCCTTAAATGCAATGCACCTCTATGGCTGGCGTGCGGTTTATCCAGCTCTCGAAACATTTTTGGAATACCATAGCCATCCGAGCCCTCTTCTTTTTTTCCGTTTCATCCTTTCGGCTGTTAAACGCGTTCCTTGTAGTCGTTTTTTGGACTCGATGAAACAAAAGAAAATCGCAGGCAGCCATACAAGGTAAACTCGATGGCAGTTGGATGACATCACTCAAAAAATTTGTTTTTGTATTCAGTAAAAAACGTATTTAAAACCCAAATTGGAGTTGTATTATCGACGTTTTGGTTTTTTGTATCCGAAGGGGGAATCTTACATAGATACCGTCAACATAGACAGCATGCACGATTCATACTTATCGCTAAAGGTGCACCTCATTCGGGGCCACGCAAAGTCAGTATTAACCTACTAAACTGGACTTGCGAAACAGTACACCTACGTACTAAGCCCTAACTCCGACCTCTGCAGCTTTAGTTTGCCCCTCGCTACTGCCGTTTAAGCATTGCATCGCACGGCCAAGCTGGCCACTATGGCTCTTCAAATATGTTTCTGTCTTTGTCTACCCTTCGTTAATTACCCTATGATCAAAAAGTACCGGGAATGTTTAATTTAAACGAACTGTGCACGTGGGAACCGGTACATATTTTTTTCTTATGTTGGTAGGACTGTTAGACACACATCTGTCACTTTTTAACGCCATCGGATCATTAGTGTATGCATGTCCGGCCGGAAATGTGGGCAAACAAATCATGGATTTTGCATGATGATAACGCGCCATCGCACTGAGCCCAAATTGTGCTGGATTATTTGACCAAACATCAAGTAAATGCCATTGTGCAAGCACCGTATTCACTTGATATGGCCCCGTGCGACTTCATTTTGTTTCCCAAGTTGAAGTTACCACTTCGTGGAAGGAGATTTCAGTCGATAGAAGAGATCGAATAGAATACGACGAAGGAGCTGAAGGCCATCCCTTCGTCGGCCTACCAAGGGTGCATGGAGGACTGGGTTAAACCTTGGTACATGTGTGTTGCTTCAGACGGGTCATATTTTGAAGGAGATAAAATAAATTTGCCTGAAATTTAACTCTGTTTTGTTTTATTGAAACATTCCCGGTACTTTCGAATAATAGGGTATTTGTCTTTTTTCTTTACTGCATTCCCATTCTTTTTTCCGCAGTTGCGGTAACGCATTCGCGGACCTTTGTCTCATCCGGGTCCACACCAACCTCGATTGCAGATGTGATTTACAATGTTGCCTGGGGCTACTTTTTCTTTTAGCATTTCTTCGATCGACGTTCTTTCAGATGGTTATCTCTGGCAGGAGAAGAAGATATGTTCTGCGTGCTCACTACCGTTGCCGCAGAACGAGTAGACTGCTGCGCCCTCACCGAGGAGTCTTTGAAGATACCTTCTGTAGCATTCATGTCCCGTCAGGAATTTGTGTTAGGTAGTAATCCGTGTCACCATGTCTTCTCTCACCCCATGCCTGTACGCTTCTGATGAGTGACGAGTTTATGTGTTCACCTCCCTTTTGTCGCTAGGTCCCAACCATTTTTCCAGTCATTTATGCTCCCCTGTCTTTCCTGCTTACGCTCTTCCGCTGTTAGTCGCTTGTTTAGGCTTTTGGATTTGTCGTAGGTTAGGTTGTAATGGTTGCTCAGAAAGTGGGCCCACTTGGACGAAAGAAGTTTAGTTCATCCTTTGGGATGCCATTGCAAGGGGGAAAAAAGAGGTGAAGGAGAACGATAGGACGAAAAGGAGAGGGGTGGGGTTGAGTATTTGTGGACTATGACTTGACTAATTTGCGGCTGTGTTAGCCGTTTTATGCTGCTGATGAAGTTCATAAGATTTTTGATATCACGACCTGCTATGTCAGCATGCGCAGAAAAGAAGTGAGAATCAAGATGCTTAAATCTTAGTCCCTCGAGATAACCTAAGGAGCAGGTGCTGAGATGATTCCAACTCATCCTCCATATAGCTGACGCAAAAAAGACTCGAAGTAGTTTCGAGTCTCACGGCATGTATGCCCGCGGATAGTGCCCCGTGAGAATGCCCACAAAATTTGAGAGCTGAGATTTTGTCGTCCTCAGAATATCCAACGAACGCCTCCAATTCAAACGTGGCCAGAAGGATTTCGCGACCTTAAATGTTCGTGACCTTTCCCAACGCTCGCTGAGTTGGTGCAAAGCCCATCCTTCCAGGAGTAGAGCGCAGGTTTTCAAGGGGATCCCGATCCTCTCCTTTCGCCCACACACTACCTCACAGGTTTGTTGTCCGGCCAGCTCATCGGCTTTGCAGTTTCCAGCATTATCACTATGACCAGGTACCCAAATTATCCTTATGTCGAAGAATTCTGTTGCAATCGAAAGTGAGACCAAACATTCCCTGGACAGTTTCGAGTGTACCATAAAAGAGCCTTGGCTATCAGAGTAAATATTTACCTTCCAAACAGTTTTGTCGTAGACTCTACCCAGTTCGGACGTGAAGGTTGAGGTTTTTAAAATCTGCTGCAAAAGGATCATCCTAATGCACTTACACACGCAAATATATGGTAGATACATAGCTGTAAAACAGTATGTGTATGTATGTAATGTCAAAGTTGGTAATTTAAAATACACAACTAAGCAAAGTAGATACTCTTTACTGGTATCCGATAGAATTCAAATCAAAGCATTTTATTATAGCTACTTTTGTCCAATACCCGACCGACACCTGCGTGTGTATGACGCACAAATGTAACCAAATTATTTGAGTAGGATTCAACAGACACCAAGTATTTACCCACTTCTAATTGGACAACATCAATAAAGGTCGCTCTTTGCAATGCCAACAATGAACCCAAATACAAAAATTTGTCATATACAGAAGATTCGCTTGAGTGAACAGGACTCACACGCACCCTGAGAAACTGAGCGCACCTTGTATATGAAATACTGCAGATGTATCAGCCAGTTGCAATATGAACGTAACGTTTATTTGTGCTATTTATTATGAATATTTATAAATTTCCAAAGCATAGCTACTGGCTGCAAAAATCATCAAAAACAAAAGTTGTAGTTAAATTTTACGTCAGGATCCTTTCATCTGACGGCCTGGGCATACCGTTACTGGGGCATCGTGATATCCATTTTTCTTCTCCAAATTTGTCATTAAAACACAAGCAAATTAAGTTACGAACAGCATTTTTACTATCCACCTTCATGATAGTCTTCCCGTAACTTCTTTTTCTTAATTGGCGCGATAACCGCTTACGCGATTTTGGCCGAATTTAACCCATCTTCGGCCGCTACAAGAATTCGACATAATTTTTCCATTTCCTTTTTAGTCAGTACTTATAGGACCACACTCAAGAAAAATTAAAAAAAAAAAAATTCTGTACATCGGTGTTTTAGATATGGGCTGGTCGAAAAATCGACCACTGGCCAAAAACCGTCAAATACGAGGGGTGCCTTTATATGTCGGGATTTGGCAACCCTGGTGTTGCAATCTGGCAACTGACAGCTGTATCGCAAAGTTTCACATTTTTTGGCTTTTACGTACTCAGAACGTTTTGAAATACTAGCGCTATTTGTGTTGTTTACAGTAACTTAAAAGATTCATCTCGGTCCAAAAATGAAATTAAATCGTGAACATTTTCGTGTGATTATGTTTTACAACTTTCGACGTGGATTAACTCAGCAACATTGCATGGATGAACTGAATTAATTTTTTGGCGATGAAGCTCCATCAAGGACCAGTGTTTATCGAAGGTATGGTGAATTCAATCGTGGTCGTAGTTCACTCCAAGACGAATTTCGTGAAGGTCGTCCAAAATCAGTTGTTGTTCCGAAAACCATTCATGCTGTGGGCGAACTGATATTGCAAGATCGTCATATGACCTATCGTGAGATTGAGACAATCTTAGGAATTAGTGGGACCAGCATACATTCAATATTGCATAAACATTTGACTGTCAAAAAAATTTGTTCGCGTTTGGATCCCACACAATTTGTCAATCGCTCAAAAAAAGGCTCGTGTCGATTGGTCGAAGGAAATGCTCAAAAAATACGATCGCGGGGCTTCGAAACACGTCTATGACATCATCACAGGTGATGAATCATGGACTTACGCGTATGAGCCCGAAAGTAAACAGCAGTTGACTGTATGGGTGTTTCAAGATGAGACAAATCCAACAAAAGTTGTTCGCGCACGAAGCACTTCCAAGCAAATGGTCGCCTGTTTTTTCGGAAAAACTGGACATGTCGCAACCATACCACTAGAATAACGCTGAACAGTAAATTCTGAGTGGTACACAACCATTTGTTTGGTAGTTGTCTTCCAAGAAATTAGGAAAATCAATCGCCAAAGAGGGATCACTCTTCACCAGGACAATGCGAGCTCTCACACATCGGCTCAAACACTGCATTTTTGAGCACCCAAAACATCGAATTAATGGGTCATCCGCCGTATAGTCCTAACTTGGCACCGAATGACTTCTTTTTATTCCCGTACGTAAAAAACAAACTGAGAGGTCAACGTTTTTCGACACCTGAAGAAGCGGTTGCGGCATTCAGAATGCATGTTTTGGAGGTACCTCATTCAGAGGGGCAAAAGTGCTTCGACAATTGGTTCAAACGCATGCAAAAGTGTATAGATCTTCATGGAGAATATTTTGAAAAACAATAAAGTGATTTTCGATGATTAAAATTTGTTTCTGTTCTCTAATCCCGACATATAAAAGGCACCCCTCGTATATTAAAAAAAAATGCAACATTTATGAAAAAAATTTAGCACACGAAGTCAATTTATTTCATTTTATTTCAAATACAAATATTTTTTTGTTGTTTTTTTGATAGAAAAGTCAGCTTACAAATTTGTATGATAATCATCAAAACATTTAGTATGTAAAGGAATATTACATTTTTTGCAAGTAAAAATAGTATGTTTCTTGCAAAATTTACACCGCCAAAATTTGTTTTCAATGCTTCTCATGACGTCGTGTACCCTTTCTTTGATCCGAGGAAGGTTCGATGGACCTTCATCTCCATGTTCGTTTTCATACTCGTCCTCGTCCTTGCCGTAATTCAATAATTCTGTTGTGACTTTATTCTATAATTTGCCACCGCATTATCATGGAGATCCACACCACCCATACCATGACTATACTCTTGAATAGCTTTTGGCTGCGGGATAGTGATAGTTTGTTTTTTCTTCCGACAATATCTTTTAGTGCTAATAATTGGATTGACTGTGGAGTTATTAGTTATAACATTGACTACAGCATTATCATTCCACCGAACAGTAAATATTTCTTGCTGATGATCAAGTAGTTGGTCAAATGTTCCTCGTATTTCTTTTTTTAAATTTCTCAAAGGAGAATCGCCCATTCTATTTTCGCGTATAGTACCAGTTGTAAAAAATTGACGTTCGTTCAGAGGGCACATTAGATGGTATGAAGAGAAAAAAATTATTAAAGAAAATGATGTGGCACTCAGGGTCAGATACGTTGGCAAGCAAGTCTAAGACTGTTTGTGCGCCTAGACCAATAGTCTTATCGTGAGGGGTTGCTGCTCCCCCGTACAATGAACTAGAAAATAAGTACCCACTTTCAGAGCACAAGCACCATGTTTTAAACCCAAACCGGATTGGCTTTCCCTTGATAAACATTTTGCAGAAGTGGCGTCCAAAGTATGGAATCATCTGTTCGTCTATATAGAGATTATGGCTAAAGACTCCAAACTGCATAAACTTTTTGTTGAGAGCGTCAGTAATAGGACGAACTTTCGCAAAACGGTCTGCTGCGTTTAAATTCGTGTTGTCAGCGAGATGGAAAAACTGCTTAATTTTTTTAAACCAATTACGACTCATAGCCTGCTTCACAATTGGAACTCCCATGTCCGGTCGAACAGACCAGTAGTGGTCAATGTGTGGCAAAGTATGGTACCCCGATAGGTACAATATTCCAATAAACCTACGTATTTCGATTGGCGTGATGTTAATTGGAGCATTGTGTTGGTTTGCATACTCATTTGTGAAAGTGGTAATATTTGTGATCAAAAAACAATGTAAAGAGATCATAGGGGGATTTTGAGCCTACAAAATAGTGCAAGTATATATACGTATACAAAAAGGATTGATTGCTTACCAATTTCAGAAAACATTTCTTCCAATTTGATTGCTTCCACATTTATTGCGGTCCTTGTGTTTGAAAATCTCTGGGTTTTCGCCATATGGGACGGGCAAAATCCGATTTACTCAAGCGAAAAACTCTAGAACTAAAAATCTTAGCGGAATGCCAACATTCCACCGCTGCATCCCTTTTAGGATAGTTCCGCCCTAGTTCGATATTAGACGAATGAGAACTAGTTCGATTTGTAGGTATTTTCTAATAGTCCCGTACCATCCAATATAGGACAGGTTCGATTTTGGAGGTAAGGTACTAGTGCTGAACTAGAATTTTGGTTCATTAAGTGATTTTCCCTGCAGGGGTAGTATTTACCTTTCCTATACCACAAAGATACTTACTTCCATCTCTTTCAATAAGAAAAAAATATTGCTAGATTTTGTTCTATCCTACATGACAGTTTCTGGCCAGCGGTCGATTTCTCGACCACTAAAGTTTACTTCCATGAAACAGTAAAAATTATTGCAATATCGATATGTTACTTTTTTGATTCTCTTAATTTCATCTTTTCTCTTCACAATAAATTAGTAACAATTATTTGTTTTTTTGTTTTTCATTATTTTTTCATCTGCACAAAAAACACGTAAAAATAGTGATAATTTCATTCTTTTACAAAAATCTGCCCTGAACCTTTTTTTCTTAAAAAATTATGCTCTGGAAATTAAGTAAATTCCAAGTTTGAAAATTGTGAAAACTGATCAATAAATTTACATTTAGTTTCTGAGATATTGGAGTACGAAGTTGGTGGTCGAAAAATCGACCAGTTGCCGAAAATGGGTTAACAAAGCGCGTCAGTCGTTTCTTTCTCGGGCTAATCGACTGTTCGTTTGAAGACAGGAGGTACTTCGTTTTGTCCTCGTTTCCCACCAGACCCATTCGCTTTGCCTCGTTATTCAGTTTGGAAAAGGCAGAACTAACAGCGCGGTTGTTAAGGCCGATGATGTCAATATCCTCGCGTAACTAATGATTCCAATTTCCGCCCACGATTGAAAGAACTCTTGGTAAGCCTCCGAAATGAAACTGTTCTAACAGTGCTATATTTGTTATTCGCCATTGGTTTTTCTTAAAATAAGCATTTCAAAATTTGCATCGCTGAGTTTTCGCCTTCTGCACCGAAAACAACCTTTCTACAGGTGCAGATGACCAAATGGGGCTTTTTATTTTCGAAAAACCTTTTTAATACCCTGATGTTTATTTCTGACTTCGCCTTCTACTTGCGTTGTTGGTGTTTCTAAAGGGGCTTTTACAAATCACAATTTATTGTAAAGGACAGAGAGGCAGGCAATAACAGCATCGCAGTCAATAAGTTCTGCGGTTTGCTAAGAAAAACACAATTTTATTGTTTGAAATACACTTTATTATTCAGTATAGTCTCCCTGAATACCAATACACCTTCTCCAACGAGATTCCAATTTATGAATTCCATACCTGAAGTGAGAATCTGGAAGGGTTGCAAATTCGCTCCCACCCGCTGTTATGAACTCATCATTTGCTGAAAAATGCTTTCCATGCAGATGAAAGGCGCAGGGGATACTCCAACAATTCGAATTTTCTTTCATGGGTTTGAGCCATTATCAAAATGTTCTTGTGACACGGTGCATTGACTTGATGAAAATTATTTTTTTTTTCTTTTGCAAACTGTGTCTTTTTTCACGGTTTATTTTAGTGAATGCGACTCACTGCTTTCTGAAATCGAATACTTCAGATGCTTTCCATTTCAATTCAACCGGGCTATTCGGGTCATGTTCTTCGATTTCGATGAAACTTAAATATGTTGCTCTCTGGTGAAAATAATGAGACACGTATTTTTTTGTTCGCCCGAAAAAAAAATGTTTCAAGAGTTATCGGCAATTTTGTTTTTCGGCTCAAACTCGATTTTTTTTAATTATATAAGAAAAAATTTTTTTTAAACGCCCATAACTTAGTCAAATATAAACCGATTTTAATAATTCTGGGTTCAAAATGATCGTAATTACTTACACGAGCGACTTCATGTAGAAACAATTGCAAAAAAGTAGTTGAAAATTGTTTATTTAGCTAAAAAGAAAAAAAATGAAATTTTTCGAAATTCAATATTTCAAAAAGTGTATTTTTTTTTTTTTATAACTTTTTCCAAATCAAGAGGACACCTCAAACTTCAATTAAGCTGAATGCCCAGTAGCTAAAATGAGTTGTTATTGAGTAATGAATTTTTGAGTAAAAAACCTGTTTCGCACTTTTTGTTTTTTGCAAAATAAAAAGTTTTCAACTACTTTTTTGCAATTGTTTCTACATAAAGTCGCTCGCTGGTTCCCCTTTAACAACTGTTAGGAGGCTAGGAGGTCTCTGAGGCCAATTTAGTCCCCTTCCTTCCCTCTAAGTTCCTATGCCCTGGAACCCAGATCAGAGAAATGTTACCTGCACACCCAAGGGATTTGATCTCCTCTTTCCCATGGCGTCGTCAGAGCCTTAATCGTGGCTTGACTATCGGAGAAAATGTTAATATCTCCCTCGCTCCCTTTTTCCCTAAGCATGGGTCGCAAAGATTTTTGCTTGAAAAATACTAGCAGGGTTGGGCAACTTAAAAGAGATAGATAAATTGGCTGATTTAGAGAAAACCGCTGCCCAGACTCCCGATTTCATCTTGGAACCGTCAGTGAAGACAGAGGTGAAAATCAGGAAAAACACTACCAGTAGTTGTTCGTGAGCACACCTTGAAGTAAATAAAGTTTTTGTTTATCGCACCATTACTCGTTACAATGTACCGTTAGCATCGCGAATCGTCATGGAGGTGGTCATCGAAAGACTGCAACGTCCCGTGAAATGGTGCAAAAAGTGAAGAAGCGACTTGAGCGAAATCCCCGACGAAATGCCAATCAAATGGCGAATGAACTGAAAATATTTGACCGTAGCATCCGCCGCATTCCGAAAAATGATCTCAAAGTCAAGCCTTACAAGATCCTAAATGCGTCACAAGGTTGAAAGGTCAATTTTTCTTAGACGGCGCTCCAGTAACCATTCTTAGTATTTTAGATTACATTCGTTGTATAATTGCACTATTGCTGGTACTTACATTACCCCACAGTTGTGACGCATACGTCCAGATTGGCTTGGTGATTGTATTGTGATGAAGGCTAAGTCCGGAACGAGAATTGATTAGCCAATGAAGATCTTTCGTTTTTAGCTGCATCTGTCCACTTTTGGCCTCAATGTGCCTTTCCCATGTCAGGGGCCTGTCCATACGAGCACGAAGGTATGGACACTCGGAGCGACAAAGGATTGCAGTGTCGTCAGCAAACGTGGATGTAAATATTTGTGGGTTTGTTGGAAGGTCAGCCGTGTATATTACATATAAAAGCGGACCCAGTACACTGTCTTGTGGTACGCCGGCTTTAATATCGACTTCATCAGTTAGGTAGCTTTTATATTTTACCATAAACATACGATTTGTAAGATAAGATTCTAATATTTTGTGTAAGCAGTGAGCGTTGGATTTTGTAGACAAGTCCCCCGAGCCATACTCTGTCGAACGCTTGAGCTGCATCAAGAAATATCGCTGAGCAACATTCCCGTCGTTCAAAGGTATTCCTTATTTCGGAGCTGATGTGATTGACTTCCTCAATTGTGCCGCGTTTTTCACGAAAACTGAATTGATAAGCTGGAACAATGTTGTTTCGCTGCAGATGCGCCATCAGTTTTCCAATTATATTACCAATATTTTTTCTAGAATTTCTTGCAGCAATCAGTAAAATTTTACAGGCAATGCAAACTAAATTCCAATATCAGTAAAAAACTACAATATATTTACTTCATTTTTACTGCTACTGCAAAGTGCCCATCTATGTCAAGTGCATAGGTCTCACCTCTAGTGACAACTCGGTTCATCCAACCACTGATGTAGTTCTGAATGCCGGACAAGTTACTTACTTGCCATCCAATTCAAGTTTCGACTTGGACAAAAGGAAAGTTCGCCTTTTCCAGACATACGCTGCCGATTCCCGAGTTATAGCTAAATTATCGAACCTTAATTACCACACCTCGTAAGTGTATATTTCCTTAATAAACCCCTACTTCAGACCAAGAAATTTTTCAATAAATAAACAAATTCACTCAAAACGAAAATTTCTTGTGCATATCTTCTGAAAAAATATATGATTGTGTTTGCTTGTGCTCGTCATAACCATTTCAAAGTTAACCAGAGTAACTGAGCGAAAAGTTATTATTACAAAATTTGCGGCAGTGATAAATGTAGAGACTCAAGATAAGTATGTTGGCAATGGAATAGGGGCTCGTCCAATGAATGCGTGCATCGACTTTTATGACCAAACTTCCTTATCTGATTTATAAAGCTAATTTATGAAATGAATTGCGCTCGTAACGTTAATGTTCACTAACAACTCCAAATGGGGTTACACTTGGTACTACGAAATAAAAATATAGCTACTTACAAGTATTTATGGCACTTAAGTAGGGCATTTGCGAGCACTGTTACATGCGCAGTGAAAAAAGTAAAAAAAAATATATATAAATAAATAATTGGCGCCTACACTTCTGTTAGGTGTTTGGCCAATATCCTCCTCCTATTTGTGGGGTGCGTCTTGATGTTGCTCCACACATGGCGGGACCTATAGTTTCAAGCCGACTCCGACAAATGTTTTTTATGCGAAGCTTTCTCATGGCAAAAATACATTCGGAGGTTTGCCATTGCCTGCCAAGGGGCGAGCACTATTAGAAAAAAGTTTTCCTATGATTTTGCTGTTTCACGCACGGAGATTCGCACGTTCATTTCAAGCTTCCACTTTATTACTAAGTTTTTCAATAAGCTATGCGGCTCGATAAAAGAGGCGGTTGTACCAGCCTCAATTTTTTTGTTATGTTGGTAGATATGAATGTAGGAAATAAACATTTCAAGTAAAATAAAAAAAAAAATATTAAAAAATAATAATAAAAAAATATACAATATAATTTAATTAAAAAAAAAAAATATTTTAAAAGTGTGTATTACCCAAAACCAAACTATAATTTTTTTTATTTAATTTGATAACTATATTTTTTAAAATGCGTGCAACCCTCCCCAAGGATAATCTAAAGATGCTCACGGGCATCCTCACTGACCAAGTCATCTGCACATGATCGGGATTTGGTCTACGGACTCTTGCCGCTTCTGCGACTAATCTCAGAAGACTCCAATGCAACTTCTCCTGGAATGCAGCGCTATAGCGCGGAGAGAGTTGAAGGTCTTGGCCAATTGCAGCCAGAAGAAAGGCACATACCCTCAATCCAACCCAGCTCTGTCCTAAGTTTAATAAGGGAACTGGGCTTGGATGAGGTACTGTGATAGGTAGTGGACACAAAAGACCATAAGGTCGAAATGCAAACCTCATTCATACATCTATCTATCTAAGTATTGTCTAAGAAAATAAAAAGTTATTTAATTTAAAAACATTTTTTTGATGGTGTAAATGGCTAAAAAAAACTAAAAAAAATTTGCTGAAAAAAAATTTAAAAAATTGTGATATAATTTAAAATAATTTTTTAAGTGTATATGCATTGTCTAAAAAAATATTCAAAATTTATTTTAAAGGGTGGTTAAATTCCAAAGGCCGATGTTGAATGTTAACCACACCTAAACATCAAGTTTTTTTCTACATTTCATTTGACATTTTTCAATTCCAGATTAACTCAATTTGAATCATGGAAAGATACACAATCGAGCAACGCGTTAAAGTTATTCAGGCTTATTATGAAAACGGGCGTTCAAATCAAAATGCATATCGCGCGCTTCGAGAAGAAAATCATCTTCAGTGATGAGGCACATTTTCACCTCAGTGGATTCGTCAATAAGCAGAATTGCCGCATTTGGGCGAATGATAATTTGGCGGATTGCCGAAAAACCAATGCACCCACAAAGAGTGACTGTTTGGTACGGTTTATGGGTCGGCGGCATCATTGGGCCGGTCAGGCAGTTACTGTGAATAGTGTTCGCTATCGTGAGATGATAACGAACTTTTTGAAGTGAAACTTCTTTTGCCTCGAAGGATGAAACGCTGTGAGGAGTAAAACCATAGCGTTTCATCGACATGTGACGCTACGCCAGCGCCATCTGTTAAAAGCGTGGCGTGGATGAAACGCTGTGAGGAGTAAAACTACGCTAAACTACGTAAAACTCACGCTATGCCAGCGCCATCTGTTAAAAGACTGGCGTGGCGTGTCGTCGTGAAGTGAAACTTGGATAGATAACGAACAAGAACAAAGCATTCCTAATTTCAACTGTATCGTGAAATATAAAAATCCAGGCCCTCGAGGGGGAGGTGTCGCGATATATCACAACTCCACTGACACTTCAAGGATATTAACTCCTCATATGGATATCGACATGCATTCTGTACAGAATGTATCCGTCAATTTGGGAACGATTGGAGAACTATGTGCTGCAGAGTGCCAACTTGAAAATGGACAAGTAATTTTACTTGTCTCTCTTTATATTCATGTAAATAAGAAAATAGACGATATAATATATTTTATTCATAAAATATTGTTACCATATACTATGGCAGGGTCTGAGTTGCTAGGACAACATGATCATCAAATTCCGATGATTTTAAGTGGCGACTTTAATGTCAATTTTGCAGAAGAGCGATCAAAGACTCTAATAAGTTTCCTCAAAGAAAAATTAAATTTAAATATGGTTAATGATTGTGAAGGACCAAGAACAAGATGCGGAACTACCATTGATGCAGTATTTCATCGATACCTTGATAGATTAGAATGTAGATCATTTTTTACGTATTTCAGTTACCATAAAGCCCTTGTTTCATTTTTGGAAAACGAATCCAATAATGATAATGACAATGCCGAGAACCAAATGTAATTGAGTACAATAAATTCATTTCTTTTTATATTAAAATAAATAAATAATTCTGTTTAATAAAATTCCATTCCATGCTTTCCATGACTTCTGCATGCATTATATTGAAATAATAGTTAAATTATTGATTTGTTGATAAAAGAAGTTTCACTTCAATCGTGCGGGTTCCGTGAACTACCACACACTTTCTTTTTTTTATGGCCCGAATTGGAAGATATGGATGTGGACGATATGTGGTTTCAACAGGACGGTACCACTTGTCACACAGCTAACGAAACAATGGCTCGTTTGGGCGAAAAATTTCATGGCCGAATAATCTCACGTCGCGGAGATGTCAATTGGCCGACAAGATCATGTGATTTGACACCGTTGGACTTCTTTTTTTTGGGGTTATTTGAAAGAAAAGGTGTACGTCGATAAGCCAGCAACCATTCAAGAGCTAAAGGATGAGATAATTCGCCACATTAACGGCATAGAACCTCAATTATGCCTCAGCGTCATCGAAAATTTGGACCATCGGATGGAGGTGTGCCGCCGAGGCCGCGGCGGTCATTTGGCCAATAATTTGTTTCATACGTAATTGAGCCATACTAATATTATCATAATAAAGAGAAATGACAATAATTTCCTAAAAAAATTGTATTTTATTCAAAATCAACACCGGCTCCTGAAACTTAACCACCCTTTATTGAACTTTTTTTGTAACTTAATTAAAATTTTTTTTTTTCAAAAGTGTATATTGTCTAAAAACAAATTAAAAAATTTTGTTTAATAGAAAAATTTTAAAAGTGTATTTTGTCTAAAAAAATAAAAAAAATGTATTTGGATTAAAATTTATTTTAAGCGCATATTGTAGCGCATATTTTTTAAAAAATGTAATTTAAACTGAAAAAAATTAAGTTTCTATAGTCTACACAAAATTAAAAAAAAATCTATTTAATTAAAGTGTATATTTTCTAAAAAAATTAATCAAAAACATTATTTAATATAAAAAAAGAAAGAAACTATTATTATTTAATTAAATTTTTTTTAAGTGCTAAAAAATTGTGAAAAAAAATTATTTAATAAAAAGAAATTTCGAAAGTGTAAAATGTTGCCTAAAAAATACAACGTAATACATTTTTTTGATGTGTTGCCTAAACAAACTTTAAACAAAAAATGTAAGTTAAAAAATTTTTTTTAAGTTCATATTGTCTAACAACATGAAAAAAATGAAATTTAACTAACATTTTTTTAAACGTACATTGTCAAAAAAAAAAATTTATTTAACTAAAAGTCTATTTTATTTAATTTTTTTAAGTGTATAGTATATCAACATCGACTATATACACAACACGGACTATAAAACCACATACTCGAATTTTTTTCCAAATTTATTAAATGTTTAAAAGGCTTAAAATTTTGGTGAAAATTTATTGAATTTTGTAAGATTTTATACTAAAACTAAAAAATACTATTCTGAACTATACCATTTTTGTTGTATTATAAACTATATTTTTATAAAAAGAAAAAAAAGTATATGGTATAAAACGAAAAAAAATAATTAAATGGTCCAGAATTTGCAATAAATTGCGCTGCTTTTATTGTGAGCGCAGGTGTCTGTGCTTCTCATGGACACGAAGCAAATCCAAATTTACCTGCACTTGATTTACAATTTTGTTTGCCAACGGGTGAAGTAGCCGCCGTATAGCTTACAGGTTGATTATAATCCTGGGTAATTTAATTAAAAAAGCGGCTTCTGCATTAACCAAACTAACGGACAGGTGCATTTAGATCATAAAAAGCGGAAAACCTCTTTCCGCCACGCATTTGATGAGCAACATTTGCTATCTTATCACTTGACTAACTGCTGTTCTTCTGATTAAAACAAGCTGAATGATGCTGAAGATGTGATGCTGAGAATCCCACTGGAAATCAGTCAAATCTTAGAAGTTTAAGTGAAAGGTTTCAAAATGAAGACACAGATTCAACAGAAAGCACCGGATGGAGGCTGGGGCGTTTTCGTGTGCATTGGCATGGCGCTGCCATTTGTGAGTTATTCTTCTATTAAAGAATTTTTAAACATTCACTCAACTGGCGGCAATAACCTTCCACAGATCAGTGGCTTGGCGGCACTGCCTTCATTTGGTTTGATATTTGGTGATTTCCTAAAAAGTATTGGAGCCGAAACAAGCGCTGTGGCCTTTATAACCAGCGCCTTCTTTTGTGCGTTCAGTTTTGCTGGGTTGTTCTCTGGCTCGCTATTTAGGCGCTTCGGGCTACGCGCCGTAGGTTTGCTGGGAGGCTTCTTGTACTTTTTCGGTTCGTTGCTGCAGGTATTCACACGCTCCACACTGGATCTGTTGTTCGCTTTCAGCGTCATTCAAGGCATTGGTTTCGGCCTGATTGTGCCCACCTCATATACGACTTTCAATAATTATTTCGTCAAGAAGCGGGTTATGTGGATGAGTTTTGCGCAGTCGCTCATCGGCTTGGGCACCATGTTCTATCCGGTAGGCATGCAAAAACTAATGGACCTATATGGATTTCGTGGTTGTCTACTGGTGCTCGCTGCTATCAATTCGCACGCAATTCTGGGCATGTTGCTGATGCAGCCGGTGGAGTGGCACATGCGCAACTCACACGTCCCAGGGGATCAGCAAATGAGTGCAATACCAGCAAGCGAAAAGGGAATAGAGGCTGCAAATGCGCAAGCAACTACTGTAACAGCAATAAATAATAACGAGACAATAGTTAAATTTGCCTGTGGAAGCGCTTTGGAAGCAGCAGAGCTCAATCATTTATCGCCTCTTGTATGCAAGTACAGCAGAGAAGGTTCACAAAGCCGCTCAAGCGAAGATTTGAAAATGCACTCAAGTGGCTCGTCAAGCATTGCAAGTCTGGGGAATTGGACTGGGCCGGTTGTCGTGCGCGATGCTTCGCCGGAAATGACGCGCGTGCAATCAGCGCTGGTGATCAACACAGAAACAGAAGCAGCCGAAAGTCAGCGGGGGCGTAGTTATTGTCAAGTTCTAGTTGACTTCTTGGACCTAACTTTGTTGAAGCAGCCAATTTATGTTAACATTGTGCTGGGTATTTCTTTTGCGCTCTACTCGGATATTGCATTCTTCACATTGCAGCCACTTTATTTATTTGAGTTGGGCTTCACAAAGGTGATTTCGATTTGTTCATCTTAGGCACCTTCTTTTCCTCGATTGTATATGAAAGAAATATTTATTTTTATATTTTCAGCCAGATACCGCAAGTATTATAGCCATTGGCGCTGCTGCTGACTTAATTTCGCGCATAGTTCTGGCCTTTTCTGCTGTTTTCATTCAAATGCCTTCGCGTCATATCTACTTGGCCGGTTCCTTCTTTACAGTGATTGCCCGCTTTGGTAAGTAAAGGAGTTTCCGACAAGAACTTTTTTTTCGAAACAAAATAAAACAAAGAGCTCAGATGGCAGTTATTCAAATATTTAGAGTATTAGAAATAGTGAGGTTTGGCAATTATAAATGAAAAATGATGATCGAATAGATGACCAGCACGACCATGGCTAAATGATGGACCTATTTCGTTAATCACGTCACGGACTATGAGTTTTAAGGCAGCCTTTAGCTTTAATATACTTACTTACTACCTTAATTGGTCGTAACAGCCCGTTACCGAGTTACAGCCTACCGAATAATGTCTCGTCTCGTCAGATATCACTGTTTTCCGCACAGCAGGTTATCTTCACAAACACAATAGCGCTGGTATTTCAAAACGTTCTGACTACGTAAAAGCCAAAAAATGTCAACTTTGCGATACAGCTGTCAGTTGCCAGATTGCCACACCAGTTTGCCAAATCCCGAAATATAAAAGGCACCCCTCGTAGCCCACATCTATGCGTGCACGGCCAAAAGCCTTGCGAAGCACTTTCCTCTCGAAAACTCCCAGAGCAGCGGCTCCATCTGATTGTTTGACTGTCCAAGCTTCAGCGTCATAGAGAAGCACCGGCATGATGAGCGTCTTGTAGAGCGCACTTGGCCTAAAGCAGCACCTGTTGGCAAGAGTTATCCTTCTCTTCATTTCAAGGCTAACATCATCGTTGCTGGTAATAGCGGAAATAAGATAATTGACGCCCTTGATCACTTTATAGTTGTTAACTTCGATCTGTGGTTCAGAACGTCGCGACTGCCTGCACGATGTCAGCATATACTTGGTTTTGCTCTCATTTACCGTCACCCAATCGTGCGGACTCTTCAATAGCCGTAAAATCGCTGGTAACATCCCGCTTAGTATGACCGGTGATGACGATGTCATCAGCATACGCAAGAAACTGGATACTTTTATAGAAAAAAGTTCCGTTTCGTTTTAACCCCGCCCTGCGAATCATACTCTGCATAGCAAAGATGAAGAGATCGCATGACAATGGATCCCTTGGATGAAACCTCGAACGGTATCAAAAGGTTCGGAGAGGTCCTTTCCTAGCTTAACGGAGCTTTGTGCGCATAGAAGGGATACCGAACTCAGACATTATGCGATATAGTTGGTCGCAAAACGGGGTATCAAAGGCTACCTTGTAGTCGACTAGTAGATTGTGAGTGTTGACTTGGTCCTCATGGGGTTTCTTCAGGATCTTTAATACAGCCCCACAAAAAAATAATCCAATTGTGTTGAATTGCATGATACATGTACCGGGTGTTTTTTTTTTAGCTACTTGAGAACTATCGATCTCCACAACTATGGACAGCTGAGAATGACAAACATGTTTTGACATTTTTGTTCGGGGAAGGTTTGGCAAATCATCATGAATCGTTTAACGCCAAAACAACGCTTCCAAATTGTGTGAATTAAATTTGAAAAAAAAAAAATTAGGACTGGCGGCATCATCGATCCTTCGGTCATTCGAAATGAGGAAGGAGCTGCTGTTACGGTGGACGACAAGCGCTATCGAGACATGCTGACTGAATTTTTGTTTCCAAAAGTTAATCAGCTAAACATCGGCGACGTTTGGTTCCGACAAGACAACGCAACTTGCCATACAGCGCGCTTAACAATCGATTTGTTGCAATATTCAAGCCACCATTGCCCATTGGGGCCAGATTCATTGGAGAAGATAAAGGCTTTTCAGCAATCACTCATGGATTTTCAGATCCCAAAATTAGCCGATTTTACTTTTTTGTGTATACAGGAATATGCAAATAAGCTTTAAAATGAATTTTATTAAGCAGAGACAGATTCAATAGATTTTGAGCCCGCACAAATAGACAAAGACAAAACACGTCGAAGACAGCACACGAATAGACTCTAAGGACATGCGATTTATTAATAAGCAGCGAAAGCGATAGGTCGTAATGGGGTCAACGAATTTTATCGAACGCAAAGCAAAGCGCACAAAAGCTCTCTTAACAGACTCCTATCTATTGACACAGACTAAATGAAATTACCTCCAAACGAATATCGCATATTCTAGCCTGGACCAAACTAAGGACGAGTACAAAAGTTTGAGAGTATTGGGATGAGAAAACAAAGAACTGTTTCGATAAATAAAGGCCAGTGATGAAGTGATGAAGTTCAGCTCGAAATAAAAATAGACACACAGGTCCTTTAATTCACTCAACTAAAGTGACATTTACTAATGTTGAGGAACAAACGACGATTACGCACACACCAACTATACTAATCAGATATTCAACTCACCACTAACCCACTTAACATACCACACTCGATTGCACATAGTTTTTAACGTTGTTTTTATAATTGACGTACTCACGAAACTTTGTTGATGTATTGAGAAAGCAACAAATATAAGCAGGTATGTTTGTATCTCTCTGAGATTAATGCATTGATTTACAATGACACAGCGCTTATCAGCATCATACTCATACAATCACACTCGTCGTACTCGTATGTGAAGCTTGGCAGAGAATGACGCTTCCCTTATTTATATTTAGTTGTTACACGAAACACAACTAAAACTATGGTGCGCTGAACTCTTTATTTAAGAGATGCGAACTTTTATCGCAATATATTTCAATATTTACAAAAGCGCAGATAAGCAAATGTGATATATGGCACTATAACGGGGCAAAGTGGGTGAGAGCGCATACGTACGCGTAGTTATTTGTGTTTGGCAACTGAATGTGTTATAATGATGTTTTTGTTTTTGTTTTGAGTTCTTTTTTATTTTTATTTTAGCTTTTCTGAACGTTTTCAACTTTAGCGACATGGCTTGCACCACAGCTGTGATGGGTTTCTTGCGCACCTGGATTCATGTGCCATTGCCACTCGTCTTTGCTGAGTATTTGCCAAAGGAGAGGTGAGGCTGGCGAAGTGATGAAGAAGTGAAGATGAAATAAGTTTCGCTGATTTGCAATATTTATGGACAAATGTGTATATGTGTATGTATTTGCAGGTTTGCCACTGGCTATGGTTTGTTCATGTTTCTGCAGGGCAATATAATGTTTGCCATTGGGCCGCTGGTTGGTTATTTGCGCGACCGTACACGGGATTACATACTGACATTTCATTGCCTTAACTTTTTTATGGCGCTTTGTGCGGTACCCTGGCTTCTAGAGATAGTCTTTGTAAAGTTTCGAATGAAAAAGTCTCTTGCCAGTGTGAAATAAATAGAAATGCAATAAAAGCGTACTGTTTTTTTTTACAAAATGTGAAATTTAAATTTAAGTATTTAAGTATCATAAAGCGAATATGGAGCGCAGCCGCCGCCCATACGGGCATTTGAATGATCTGAACGTCCAAACTTATCTTTGGCTTTTGACGTATTCTAAAGAATGTTACTGTGACAAATAACTTGCTTTTTGAATAAAAAGAAGTTTAAGTAACAAAAAAACAAAGGGTATGTAGCAATTTGTACAGGGTCCGGCACTCCAATTAAAAGGGACATACATTTAGTTCGGGAAATTATTTTTGCACAATTCAAAGTACAAAATGTGTGAAAATAATACAGAATTAAGAATCTATTTACTTTTGCTCGATATGACCACCTTGAGACTGTCCAGAAACGAATTGCAAGCAGCCCAAATGTGACTTGCAGATATTTTGGCCACTCGCGGACAACGGCTTTTTTCAGCGCCTCGAGAGTGGTAAATCTTTTACTCTCCAAAATGGCCTAAAGAGAATCGGATTTGCGTCTAGTGAATTTCAGAGCCATTGTGTGGGCGTTATGAAGTTCGGAGCGTTGTTGTTTAGCCATTCTGGGTTCTCTCGAGCTCTGTGAGACGGTGCCGAGTCCTGTTGAAACGTCTATGGTCTACCACCGAAATGTTTGTCTGCCCACGGCTTCAAAGCAACCTCCAAAATACTTTCCCCGATGGAAAGATCAGAGTCAATTGATACGTAAAAAGTGCTTAAAATAATTTTTAAAAACCGATGGCCTTGTAATCATTAAGAAAACAATGGCTTATGAGCGAAAAAAATTAATATAAATATTCGTGTTTTAAAATGTACTTTTTGATTAACAATAATTATTGTTCACACATCTGAACTCCAGTTGTTCATACACTGGGACACACATTCCTACGTACAGCAAATACTAACGACTTATTGAAAATATTTAAAATTTCAATTCAATCTGTGTAAATATAATAAAAAAATCGTTTTTCGAACCAAAAAGCAGGTAGACGCAAATATTTGGATTGGCTGAGTACACACAGTTTTATGCGAAAATTTAAGACTACCAGAGCTCAGCCAAAAATATTAACTCAAGTAGAGTTTTTATGCATTTACAGTTCTTCTTTATAAAAAATAGTTTGAAAACTTCCAGCCCTAGAAAATGTACTAAAACGCTTGTGAATTTCATGCAAAATTTAGGCTCGGAAATTCATTAAAGTGGTTGCATTTTTCACCACAATCCAAAGATAATTTAAGAATTTTGGTTTTAGTTTGTAAAGTAAGTAAAACTTACCTAAAGCAGATAATAAAAAGAGACTCCGAAAGCGACACGAAAAGGAATTGCCTTTAAGCCGCGTTAGTTTAGTTTGATAACTTCGTATATGATTGTATACGAGTAAACAAGCCTTGAAAGAATTGGGAAAGACATCTCCAAGCCGTGTAATATCAAAGGAACTTTCAAGCTGGCTGATGTTGGAAAAGATTGTTCAAGCTTTAGGACTGAATTCATGATTAGGATCACCGCAATTTATAGATTTTGCATATTGTGAAAGAGTAGACCTGCTTCATGCCATAAAATCTAGAACAGATTTGTAACGAAATCTGGCAAAGAAAACTCCGCTCCAAAAGCTTCGCATGACACAGAGAGCTCTGAAAGTCGTGCTATGGCGGGAATTGATTTGCCAAAAAATTACAAACCATCACAGACATCATCATTTTATAGACTGCATTACTTACCACTTAAGACTTGATCGAAAGAAAAAATTGGAAGCTCACTCCAACTTGTAGCGAATGCAATAAGAGGCGAGTATCGTTTGCAGCATGGGCGATTCCATCCGAAGTGCGTAAAAAGCAAGTTCACGAAGGTGCACATCGAAATCCTTACGTGCAAAGTCATGCCTTGGTATGGATACACCGAATCCTGCATTATAAGCGGTATGTTTAACCAGGAACCAAATACGTCGAAGCTCTGCTTAATTTCCTCTGACATCCGT
This sequence comes from Anastrepha obliqua, assembly GCF_027943255.1. Classification (NCBI taxonomy): domain Eukaryota; kingdom Metazoa; phylum Arthropoda; class Insecta; order Diptera; family Tephritidae; genus Anastrepha; species Anastrepha obliqua. The sequence goes on from NC_072892.1 coordinate 25,267,324, forward strand.
TGAATAGAAAATGCCACTGCCTGGGGGGAAATGTCTTATGTTCCACCAGGAAAGGAAATACATACACAAACAAAATGTGTCGATTCCATTCCCCAAAGAAAGAAATTGTTGTTAAAAACATTAAACATGAAAATGCAATACTGTATTTATTTAAAAAGAGGTCTTAAAAAGTTGCACCAGACTGTATGTGTGTACATTTTCAGATACATATGAGTCATGCATTGCATTTGATGGAGCTTTGAGTTTTGGTATAAAACCAAGGTCGTGTTTTACAACTTGCACAGTTCACTTTCTGCATCCGATCAACTAGATTCTAGAAAGTGAAAAGCAATGAAGTATTTAATTATTTTTTTGATAGGAATCGTTGCGACGATCAATGCAGTTGAGGACCAGAATTGGGCCGCTGCTAAAGACGCTGAGCAACCTGCGAATCAAACACCAGCTGCGGTTCCAGAACAGCCTCTCAACACAACGCAATCAGTGAATGGAACAAATGGAGCACCACCTGCGCCTACCGACGCAACGCAATCAGTGAATGGAACAGGAGTTGAGACTGGACAGCAATCAACGAATGGAACAAATGCAGCGCCAGCTGCGGCGCCAGCTGCGGCGCCTCTCAACGCAACGAAATCAACGAATGGAGAACGAACTGCAGCTGGACAACAGCTGGGTAAGCGAGGAAATCGTGGATATAGAGCACAAGATAAGGATAAAGCAGCTGGTAATCAGCAGCATCAAAGAAATGCACATCGACGTCGTGGACATCGGCGACATAATCAGGGGTCCTCAGAAGAAGGGAAAAAGGTCAAGTCTGCAAATCAAGCACCAGAAAAAAATCCAACAGTACCAGTCAATCCAACAATAGCAGGAAATCAAAATCAAACTGGAAATGAAACACAAGCGCCACAGAACGCTACCTCGGTTCAACAGCCTAACAACGCAACGCAATCAATGAATGAAACAAATGCAGCACGAGCTGCGCCTACCAACGAAACGCAATCAGTGAATGGAACAGGAGTTCAGAATGGACAGCAATCAACGAATGGAACAAATGCAGCGCCAGCTGCGGTGCCTCTCAACGCAACGCAGTCATTGAATGGAGAACGAAGTGCAGCTGGACTACAGCCGGGTAAGCGAGGAAATCGTGGATATAGGGCACAAGGTAAGGATAAAGCAGCTGGTAATCAGCAGCATCAAAGAAATGCACATCGACGTCGTGGACATCGGCGACATAATCAGGGGTCCTCAGAAGAAGGGAAAAAGGTCAAATCTGCAAATCAAGCACCAGAAAAAAATCCAACACTACCAGTCAATCCAACAATAGCAGGAAATCAAAATCAAACTGGAAATGAAACACAAGCGCCACAGAATGCTACTTCGGTTCAACAGCCTAACAACGCAACGCAATCAATGAATGAAACAAATGCAGCACCAGCTGCGCCTACCAACGAAACGCAATCAGTGAATGGAACAAATGGAGCACCAGTTGCGCCTATCAACGAAACGCAATCAGTGAATGGAACAGGAGTTGATAATGGACAGCAATCAACGAATGGAACAAATGCAGCGCCAGCTGCGGCGCCTCTCAACGCAACGCAGTCATTGAATGGAGAACGAAGTGCAGCTGGACTACAGCCGGGTAAGCGAGGAAATCGTGGATATAGAGCACAAGGTAAGGATAAAGCAGCTGGTAATCAGCAGCATCAAAGAAATGCACATCGACGTCGTGGACATCGGCGACATAATCAGGGGTCCTCAGAAGAAGGGAAAAAGGTCAAATCTGCAAATCAAGCACCAGAAAAAAATCCAACACTACCAGTCAATCCAACAATAGCAGGAAATCAAAATCAAACTGGAAATGAAACACAAGCGCCACAGAACGCTACTTCGGTTCAACAGCCTAACAACGCAACGCAATCAGTGAATGAAACAAATGCAGCACCAGCTGCGCCTACCAACGAAACGCAATCAGTGAATGGAACAAATGGAGCACCAGTTGCGCCTATCAACGAAACGCAATCAGTGAATGGAACAGGAGTTGATAATGGACAGCAATCAACGAATGGAACAAATGCAGCGCCAGCTGCGGCGCCTCTCAACGCAACGCAGTCATTGAATGGAGAACGAAGTGCAGCTGGACTACAGCCGGGTAAGCGAGGAAATCGTGGATATAGAGCACAAGGTAAGGATAAAGCAGCTGGTAATCAGCAGCATCAAAGAAATGCACATCGACGTCGTGGACATCGGCGACATAATCAGGGGTCCTCAGAAGAAGGGAAAAAGGTCAAATCTGCAAATCAAGCACCAGAAAAAAATCCAACACTACCAGTCAATCCAACAATAGCAGGAAATCAAAATCAAACTGGAAATGAAACACAAGCGCCACAGAATGCTACTTCGGTTCAACAGCCTAACAACGCAACGCAATCAGTGAATGAAACAAATGCAGCACCAGCTGCGCCTACCAACGAAACGCAATCAGTGAATGGAACAAATGGAGCACCAGTTGCGCCTATCAACGAAACGCAATCAGTGAATGGAACAGGAGTTGATAATGGACAGCAATCAACGAATGGAACAAATGCAGCGCCAGCTGCGGCGCCTCTCAACGCAACGCAATCAACGAATGGAATACGAACTGACGATGGTAAGCAAGGAGCGAGTGACCACGTACCACCAGGACAGGCTAAAAAAGGTATTATATTACCTTTTTGGGTAAGACGCCGGGGCTCGCCTTTCGTGCCAAACGCAAATAATCCTGTAATGTTTTAAACCAATTTGATTGTATCCTCGAAACACCCCTTTTTATCTGACAAAATTTTATTTCTATTTTAATTTTTATCAATCGCGAACATTTATAGTGTACTTACTCTAGAAAAATACTAATATATACGAGTAATATGGGGTTATAAATCTGTTATAAATAAAGGATGCACTAATATTTTTCAATTATATTTTGGTTTTTTATTGGAAAGAGTAAAACTTGTATTTAAACACTGGGCGCGTAGTGTTCGTTAAGAGATTTCCATTGCTAACGATTTCTCGCTATTGCCTTTAGCCAAGGCGAATCTATTAAAGCTGGTATCCAAGGCGAATTGAGTATCTAAGGTGGCGCCATTAAAAAACATTTACTTTATTTTTCGCGATTTCGACAAGTCTGACGTCAGCTCCCTTCGCAATACAAAACAAACAAAAGTAGCAGAAATTACATGTTTGTGAGAATTCAGTGAATGGCTTGAAAGTATTGCGGTTTGTGAGATTTAACTAATAAAACTAATGAAAACGTGTGTTAAATTGTGAAAGCACAAATTAATATAAAGCCTCCGAATGCAGTTTGTTTGCGTTTTTATGCGGAAGACGCCGGGGTTAGCAAGTATGTGGGTGTGCGTATAATTTCTTGTTTTTGGTTGTTTCCATTCGCGTTGTGCGAATTCGGAAGACGCAATCGTGTAGTCGATCATTCTTAGGTGTTATCGGTAAATCTGCTGATTGGTTTTTTTTCTGTCGCCGTGTCCATGTGGCTATCAGCCCAGAATGAAACAAGGCGAATCCATTCCTTGTTTTCTACTTTGCCAATAGTTTGCTTTGACAATCAAACGTACAAAACATTGTTGTTGGTCTAGTGCCACCACCTTTAATGAACGCGCCTTGCCTTTAGCTGATTCCGGTATAAAGAGCTACCAACAGCTAGAAACCCAGAATGTATAGATCTGCACAAATATCCTTTAGGTCGTCCTCGTCCGCGTGAGCTTTGCGCGTTCCATTCTAGCGGCATCCCACTAAGAGAATAATCTGGCTTTTGAAGGGTATACCCCAGCCATCTGCACTTTCTTTCTCTAATTTTCACATTGGCCGATTTTTTTGCTTGCTACGCTTCTACGAAAAGTTCTTCGCTAGAAATTCAGCTGTCTGGCCACCATATCCGCAAAATGGTGCGAATGTTTAGAATGGTCTGCCGTCTGTTCGATGATTCTTTAGAAACCAAACACGTTTCACGGCCATAAAGCAGCACAGGTTTGTCAAATATTGATCAACATTTACCGTAATCACGCCCCATCAAACACAACTTGAAAAGAGTGGTTTCGACGCTTCCAAGGTGACAATTTCGACGTGAGCGATAGAAATCGCGAAGCGCCGCCGAAAAAATTCGAAGATACTCAACTACACCAATTATGTCGAACCCTTGATGGTATGTCTAAAGAGTTGATTGTTGGCAGCTCAACCAGCGGTAAACGTTTGCACGCGATGGGAATGGTCCAGAAAGTAGGTAACTGGTGGCAGGTGCCACATCAATTGAAGTTGAGGGATATCGAGAGACGCCCGGTGACGTGTAAGATGCTTCTTGAACGGCGGAAAAGATTTCCTGCATCACATCGTCACTGGGGATGAAAAATGAATTCATTATGATAACCGTAAGCGTCGAAAAAGTTAGAGTCTGCTAGGTGAACCAGGTCCATCGACAGCGAAAAAAAATATTCATACTTCAAAACCTATGTTGTGCATCTGGTGTGATGAGAAGTATGTCATCTATTATGAACTCCTTAAATCATCTGACACCATCATTGGCGATCGTTAGCGACTCCAGATAATGCGTTTGAATCGAGCTCTCAAAAGAAAAGCGTTGCTAAATCGGTCCAGAGTGTCCTTAGAGTGACCGAATTGGAAAATTTTGCCCCACACGCCGCATTCGCCAGACATTGTACCTTCGGATTACCATCTGTTCCGATCAATGCAGTCAGCCCTTATTGGAGAGCGGCTCACTTCTTACAAGAGCATCGCAAACTGACTCAATGAATAGATCAAGTCGAAAGAACTCGAATTTTGCGTCAGAGGAATCCATATGCTGCCTGAAAGATAGAGTAAAGTTGTAGCTTCCAATGGCACATACTTCATGTATTATTTAATTGTTTAAATACTTCGTAACTTGGCTAAGAAAGGACGGAAACTTATTCCCATTCCCAATATTTTATTCATAAAAAAGTTATTCAAAACGAAATTAGATGCTTTTAGTAAGTTGTCAGGGTGGAAAACTGGCCACATCTTTTCTCATACGAAATTCGGATTGGGTATAAAATTTTTATGGAACAATATTCGTTATTCAAAAATCCGCTTGATAAAATTCTTTATTACAAAATTCTCGGAATTTAGGTTATTTAGAATTTCTTTGGCATTTCCCCAGCATTTCTACCCAAAAGATTATTGTAATGCAGAATTTAAGACCGCCCGATAAAATGCCCCCGAAAATCAGGCACAGTTAAGTTAAAGGAAAGTAACAAACAGTATTTCGGTTTATGGTAGATGGTGGATGATACTCGACCGATTAGACCAAGCTCAACCCTAAGTGAAGAGAATATTGCGGCTGTAAATGAGAGTTTTGCCGAAGCCCCGAAGAATCGATTCGGTGCCGATCTCAATAACTTGGCCTATCTTATGGAACTACTTGGACGATTTGAAATCGTATAAAATACAGCTAGCCCAAGATTTCAAGCCGGCCGATTTGCCAAAACGTCATCATTTCAGTTGTTGGGCTCTTAAAAAAACTCGCCGACGATCCGCATTTTGTGACCCGAATTTTATTTAGCGAAGCAAAATCGCCATATTCGGACTGAAGAGAAACCCGAAGCCATTCGAGACCTTTAGACTTTTATTTTTGGGGTGTGTAAAGTCTAATTGATTTGCAGATAAGCCAACTTCGATTGAGGCATTAGAAGCCAGTATTACTAAAGTTATTCACGAGATACCACCGACCGAAGTCCTCCAGCGAGTGATTCAGAATTGGAGTTTACGGATGGCCAAATTACGGCGTAGTTGGGGCCAACATTTGGAAGGGATTATCTTTAAAAAATAAATGTCTTGACTGGTTCTACGCAAAAATTATAAAGATTGCAAAGCAGAGCAAAGGCCACGCAACTTAAACTGGCTGCACACTGGGGAACTTCTTCTTCTTGATTGGCGCGATAACCGCTTACGCGATTTTGGGCAAGTTTAATGAACCGCACCAGCTGTTTTTTTCTCGTACTTACCGGCGCCAGTTCGAAACACCAAATGAAGGCAAGCTCTTCCCCACCTGATCTTTCCAACGCAGAGGAGACCTTACTCATCCTCTTCTACCACCAGCTGTTACCGCATCGAATACTTTCAGAGCTGGACCGTTTGTATCCATTCAGACGACATGACCCAACCAACGGAGCCGCTGGATCTTTATTCGCTGAACTATGTTCATATCGTCGTAAAGCTCATACAGCTCATTCCATCGTCTACGATACTCGCCGTCCCCAAAGTTCAAAGGTTCAAAAATATTTTTTCTTTCAAACACTCCAAGTGGCGCCTCATCGGATATGGTCAACGTCCAAACTTCTGCGTCCATACCTTAGGAGGGGCACCGAGAAACTACGCCAATCAAATCCCTTACCTAAATTAGCTGAAATGCGTGGTGGCTCAATAGCGTCCTGGTTTGACTAGAAAGAAATGTTGTGAATTATGTTTAAGGGTGAAAAAGTTGATCCGTTAAACGGCTAAGCGGCAAAGTGAATGAAGCGTTTACTGTTCGTCAATAAAAATGGTGAACGGCCTTAACGTTTGCAGTGGCCACAAACGGTAGGCTTAGTTTATCTTAGGTAGGCCGGCTTCCGCGACTATTGGGTGTAGCCTAAAGAAAGCTTTAAGTTTTTTATAAAGAATTTTTACTATAAATTTATTTAGCATATCCGTGTAATGAAGTATTGTAAAAAAGAGTACACAGCTGCCATCCACAGCCGGCTCACAAGAAACCAACACCCTCCGGTGTGGGTTACTGCTACTAATCTTCCCTTTTCGACAACTCCTCAACCAATTTTGCACTCTGTGTCTTGATCTGTTTGCGATTTGGCACATTGCGTAAAGGTTTCGATTCCTGCAAGAGATCCTCTTCGTCATCGTCTTGCTCCGGCTCGTTGCTATCACTGGTATCTTCCATTTCCATGCTTTCGAGGAATATGTTCTGATAGTTATTGAGATATTGCTCCATTGTGGTAGGTGATACCTCTTCCTTGTAGGCGCGCATTAGCTTGTAGACCTTACGTATCACCGTATGCAAAATTACTTCGACTAAAGGGCGATCGAGAGGAAAATAAAGATCGGTTATTGATTTAGAGGTTTGTAAAATATTTCAATCGACATACTATTCTCCTCGTAACCCTCCGGCGCACATGCGCGCATTGTGAGCATGTCAAATTTCAATAATGGCAAACGTAAATACGAATTTGGATATTTCACGCGCGTCATCTTATCGGGACGGTCGACATGGCGAAGAATCTCGTTCAAGTTCCACAAGGACATGCTACAAAGTGACGGATTAGAAACAAAATTGTGTAATTTTATATAAAGTTACGATTTTCAATAGAAAATCGTTAAATTTGAAAAACATTTAAATGCTTCTTATTCTGAACACTGGGATGTATTTAGGTACGTAGGGTTCAGTGTTTGACATGTTTCTTACACTTTTTTCTTCGTCGGGACAGTCTAGCAAGTACAGCACTTAGACACAATTAAGTCCATTATACTGCACTCGGGTTCCCTTTTAATTTTCTTTAAACCTACTCGACCTCCGAAGAAATCTGAGTAGATCTTGTGGTGTCAAGGAGCCGAGGTGGTCGCTTCTTGACATATCAGTGCCAAAGACCTCAAGTCTGATTCGAGCGAAGGCTGTGCAGACGCACAGTCCGCCGTCTCATCTTCCTCTCCACATGCTGGGCAGAGTGCACTGTCTAAGATGCACATAGAACGTGACCCGTCATCAGCCCATCCAGTCGCCTGCAGTCCCGCCTGCTTAGTAACAAGAGGAACTGCGACAGTCGGTCGGACATGACAGGTAACATCAATTTTGTCCATATGCAGTCCCTCTTTACCTGCCAATCTCACTTATGGGTTGTAGTAACCCGTTTGCTAACCGTGGCTTTGATGGCTGTCAGAACGGGCTCCAGGCTAAGGAAGTTGGCCTCAGAGCCTATTCTGTCTAAAGAGTCAGAGATCTCGTTACTCACGATACCCACGTGTACCTGGACCCATGTTAGCATCAGGCTATTATGGCTACCGACATAGTTCAGCCTGGATTTACAGGACGCGACTACCCTTGAAGTGGTTGGGGGGGTTGTGTAAGGCCATAAGCGCAACTTGGCTGTCGCTGCAGACACATATAGATCTGCCTCTCCATTTGTTTTCCACAACAAAGTTCACTGCTTCTTGAACAGCATACACCTCCGCTTGAAACACAGATTTATGAGACAGCAACCTCTATTAACCCCAGATGACAACAGCAGATCTTTCTCTGGGGGCCCATTTACTTGTTGGCCTGGCCAATTTATTCGTTATTTTCCGGTGGATCCGATGGCTGAAAGAGGGAGTGCAAAAACTGTTTTTGGGCAAAGGAAAATCTAGTTAAAGCTCACTCTGACTCACTCTGCTCAAATTCTTATCTCACTCTCATCTAACAACCAGAGTTAAACAAGTCCGAGACTGCACTAATTTTGAAGTATATTATATATTATATTTAGTAAAGAAGGTTGACAAGTGGCAAATGCCTGGAGCTCCTGCTTTCAACTATTACGCAAACTAATGTAAAACTTTGCCCTACTCAATGCCTTGAATATTTTCCATGTGATATTCTCAAGAAAACTTTCTCTAAACTAAATCTTTTTTCCAAATTTTACAAAACCCTGGATATTGCCAGAGAAGATACACAGGGCCCTCATGTGCATTAAAATAATGAAATCAAATAATATTCAAAACTATCGATAGTTTATCAGTTGTGACCACTATGAATAGCTTCAGGGCTCTACATGTGCCAACATTTTTTCAGGTGTACAGGCGGTGTTTCTCTCTTTGGAGGTGATTATAACTAGTTGCATTATGTCTCTGGTTGTACAGGGTGGACCATATAGCATTTGCTTTTTGAACCACCTATTTTTTTGAGAATGGTAACACAAATGACATGTTAAAAGTGTTCATAATTTACTTAAAGGTTTGACATTTACGAAATGGGACGCTATATGGTGCAAGAACTGAAGCCTAATGACCATCCAATGCCATTTCGGTTCGCTCAATGGGCAGAAAATCGTTTGCCCGAAGATGAGCATTTTTACCGAAAAATCATCTTTTCTGATGAAGCTCATTTTCACATCGGTGGCTACGTCAATAAGCAAAATTGTCGGATTTGGGGCTCAGAAAATCCACACGTTACTGTAGAGAAGCAAATGCATCCACAACGAGTCACTGTTTGGTGCGGTTTTTGGTCTGGCGGCATCATCGGGCCATTTTTTTTCGAAAATTAGCGAAGAGCCGCGGTTATAGTAAATGGCGAGCGTTACCGTGACATGCTCAACGAGTTGTTTCCAAAAATTGAAGAGGATGACATGGAGGACATTTGGTTTCAACAGGACGGTGCAACTTGTCACACTGCCAAAGTTACACTCGAACTTTTGGCTACCGTTTTTGAAAACCGAATAATCAGCCGAAATTCCGATATCCATTGGCCGCCTCGGAGCTGTGTTTTAAGCCCGTTGGACTATTTTTTGTGGGGAGCCGTTAAGGACAAATGCTATGCGAACCATCCAGAGACGATTGATGCTTTAAAACACGAAATCGAAGTTGCCATTCATGAAATTGGAGCCCAAACAATCGAAAATGCGCTTAAAAATTGGGTGGATCGAATGGCCAGTCGTGGCAGTCATTTGAACGATGTTATTTTTCATTCACAAATGACAATGTTTAATCTTCAAAATAAAAAAAAAAGTTTGAAAAAATATTGATTAGTTTTTTTTTAAAGCCGATTCAAAAAGTAAATTTTACATGGCCTGCCCTATAGATCTAGCAGAAAAAAGCTTCTGAGAAAAAGGTGCAATTTGTGTGATGGGTCTAACACTGGTTCTTCCTATACTTCGGTATTGCTGCCTCTCTTTACCAATCAAATAGCATGCGTTGAGAAATACGTGAGCAAGGTTCCCCTTGTCCTTAGTATGTGAAATTTGAGCACCATTGTAATTCTAGTTTTACTTCGGACTTGTCGTGGGATGCCGGTTAAAAAGATTTAGTGTTCCTTTTAACGTTATTTTTATGCAAATTTCAATTAAGAGTTTATATGAGTGGAAAGAAGAGCCCAAAATTATTACTAAGCCTATACAGCAGCAGTTTTTGCAACCGGTGGATTCCCAACCGCTATATCATTTGATGGAGTCACTGAGTCTACGCCCAGCGAAAGGGACCTCTTCTCGCTATTCTAGAAGCAGGCCGTTGACAGATGAACTAATACGGATACCTGCAAAATAACTAAACATACGTGGTCCAATTTCAACAAATTTCAGAACTAGCGAGTTGTTCAGAATGACATGAGCAGGCATATTCAGCCGGCCACTGGCCTTTGGGAGAGCATGCCACGAAGATCAGGTGGTCATACAGCGATAGATGTAGAAGCTGCAATCAAGAATAATCTAAGTAAACAGTCTTTCACTATCTTTGTGAGTGCCCAAGACAGTGTGCTCTACGATATAGAATGCGGGGGGAATCCTCGATGGTGTTAACTTTAAAATTGCAGACAAGAAAATACTATAGGCGACATAGGCAGACTTATAGTCAAATCAAGATGGTTCGACTAATAAAGGCAGTGGTTCCACAAGTAGTGTATCGAAATGGCATCTTTTGTACTAATTGGGTCTGGGCTGTGTCACTCAGACAACATCTCCCCCACCACCACCAAACCCAGCGATACGCTACAATATAAATTTAAGAAAAGCATAGAAGGCAACCGTCCGAAAAACTTTCTCCACCGTCTTTCTTTCCAAGCTTTCCGTCATCCATATAAACGGTAGTTTATCTATTGCAACCTGGCAGTGCTCTTGCGAGTACTTAGTTATATTATATGAAGAAAGGTTTGTGGCATGAAGCAATGAGCAGTCTGAGCTGCTATGAACCAACATAAATCGAAACTAAAGGCGCTCGCCTCATTTGACATTGTGTTTTTTGAGTGTTTCTTTAAAAGCGTGTAAAACGAAAACGCAAAAAGATTTTGTTTTGGTTTTCGGTATTTTATTTTTTGATCTATTGTTAAAAAATAAAAATTTGTTTTTGGCCATACGAAGTTCGTTCAAGCAGTTGTCTGCCTTCAAAAAAATGGTCTTCACATGGACAATGGACACATGGAACCGGCTAAATGTTCTACTGAACCGATTTTGATGAAATAAAATTTAAATCACGTAGAATTGATGTCTTTTCATATGAACTACGTTCATTCGGAAACAAATTTTAGTATTTTTTTCGGGCCTTGAAAGTTAAAAAAGGGTAAAAAAACGGGGTTTCATCTTTGAACGTCCGCCATTTAGTCAAATTTTCTTTTTCTTTTTAAGGTCGTACTTCCGTACTTCACACGATAACGACATTTATATTGAACAGAAGCTTTTTGTCTTTTTGATTTCGGACACCAGTGAGTCCCAGAATCACCAGCGGCATAACTTTTTTTGGAAGACTTTTTTTTGAAGGCTGACAACTTTTTGAACGAACCTCGTATGGAAAAAAAATGTTTTTTCTTTGTTTTTTGACAAAGGAATAAAAAATAAAATATGTAAAACAAAAATAAAAAATCTTTTTTCGTTTCTGTTTTACACGCTTTTAAAGAAACACTTAAAAAACACCATTTCAAATGAGACGAGGACCTAAAGTGTTTATGTAGCCATGGAACTCACTTAACCGCATCACCAACGAGATCTACGTAAGGCAAGCTAACGAGGTCACTAAAACCTTTGGTCTACAATAGAAATATTTTTTCTGGTAGCACATACCGCAGCATTACGTAGGCATCAGCGCGATTCTTGAGATAGGCAATTATTTTCTCCTCCTCTTTGTCCTGTTCGTTAATGGCTTCCTTTAGTTCGGCTATACGCTCCAGGCGCCTAAATTATTTTTCATTTGTTATAGTTGTATATGTAAATTTGTATCAACAATTAGGAAGCTCACGCTATTTCCTGCTCCGACAAGTTATTCACCAATATTCCCGCCAACACGTCAGCACGCCTCATTTTTACAAACATCATGTAATGAATGTACATATTCCTCTCGATCATTTTCTTCAGCTTGAAATTGTTTTCCACTTGAGTTTTTATTCTGTTGAAGAAAACAAATTATTTTTGAAAATTGAAAAGTGATAAAAAAGTGTTGCATAGACATGGTCGTGAATGAATTTGAAAATTTGTGGGCCTTACGGACTAAAATAGGAAAATTGTTAGGAATATTCAGACCAATTGGACCAATAACTAGATTGTTTTACAATAATACGACTGTTATTTGGACCCGGACAGCTATTTCCCGATCCGCTCCGAAAACGTCTTTCTAAAGGGTGATCGGATTGGGGGACTTTTTCCAGTAGGGTTTTATTGACGATTGATCACGCGTGACTACTGTCAAACTAAATACCTAATTTTTTCAGTTTTCACTGGCATTTCATGGTGAAAAGACTTACGCCCCAACAACATTTACAAATCGTACAATTGTGTTACGAAAATCGACGCTCTGTGGGCTGAAGAGCAAACCTAAGCCATTGAAGAGCAACCATTACATCCATAGAAAACAACCGTTTGGTGCGGCCTATGGGCTAGAGAAAACATCGGCCCATATTGCTTCAAAGACGAGGCTGACGCCAATGGAACAGTGAATGGCGAACGCTATCGCGCCATGATAAATGAATTTTATTTTTGATGCCGGAAATTGAAGCCCGTGATCTCCACAGCAGGTGGTTCGCACAAGATGGCGCTACTTGCCATACAGCTCGTGAAACAATGGATTTACTGCGTCGTCGTGTCGGTGACCAATTTATCTCTCGTCTCGGACCAAGATCGCATGATCTCACACCTTGGGACTTTTATTGATGGGGGCGTGGGGGTATGCAAATTCTAAATGATTTGTGGATAAACCAGCTTCGATTGAGGCATTGAAACCCAACATTACTAAAGTTATTCACGAGATACCGGCCGAAGTCCTCCAGCGAGTCTTTAAAAATTGGTGTTTCCGGATGGTCGAAGTACGGCGCAGTTGCGGTCAATATTTTTAAGGGGTTATCTTTGAAAAGTAAATGTCATGAAAGCTTCTACACAAAAATAATAAAGATTGTAAAATCAGTTTGAATTTTCTTTGCTTTATTTCAATTTAAAATCCGATACCTCTAAATTGATCACTCTTTGTATCGACTTTGGAGCGATTGGAAAGTGACGGCTATTTTCGGCTGAGGCATGCTGTGGACTCGCCAGTTGCCTAACAAGCTAACCTGCCATACTTGGAACTCGGAAAATCAATGTGTAGCCGTGCTAAATATACGGAACAATGCGACCTCGGTAGGCCAGCGTAAGTGTACTAGCCTGCCATTCCAGAGATTGTGGGTGCGCGCCCCACGTAAAGCACGGTCCACGCACTTTTCCAAATTTTCCTACTTTTCCTTATCTCAAAAAATATTCCACCCCAGCAACATTTCCAACTCACCCCCCAGACACAAAAGGAAATAACCCAACCAATATCAATTCCGCCGGAGGTCAGCCCTTTACACTGTGGCTGCAAAAATGCATAATGCACCAGCGGCGCCAGCAACAGAAAGCGGGCAGTAGCACTAAACAATGCAGAATAACTCAACTGTAGCGAAGTCCTCAACCATCTGAGCGGTCCGTCTGACAGACATCAAACAGAGATGGCGCTGAAGTCACCGGAAGGCTCTGTTTCTAAGCAGCGACAAATGGGCAGCCCCACCAGAGAATATTAATGCTGGAAAAAATGTTATTTAACATTTGCGCCTTCCCATTTCATTAACATTCTGTGGCCCCATTAGGACTGTTAGCGGCAGGCTAACCACCTACCTTGAAAATAATATACCTGTTTAATGTAACCAACACAAGGCAAGTCTTTTCGAGGCCCCATGCTCCCGAGCAGAGTGAACAAGGATAAAAAAGGCCCGCAATCATTTTTGCTGTTATTTCTTTAGTTCCATAATTTTACTAACCTTGGATAGATCTCTTTGGCTTGCGAGCAGAGCGTTGCGAATTTCACTCGTTTTATTGCAGCCTCAATCACTTGCAACTCCTTTTTAAGAACGATCATGCTCGTCGTTTCACGCACATAACGTTTAGACTTGGATATGGGATCTGGAGGTTTTGACGAAAGTTTCGGTGCACTTACTTTCGCATCTCTCCGGTATTGAGACATCGTTTGTAATTTTGCTTGCATATTTTTGCGCGACTTATCCTCCATTTGCTAAAGTAAAACGAATCGAGTGCAAGAGATATGAAAAGGAAAAGGAAGGAATCGTTTTAGTACCGATAACGGAACCTGAATATTCAAAATAGCTTTGACCTTAATTTGCAACCCTTTACAATTTTTTTATTATTATCTGCTACACATTTGCATATTTGTTCAGGGAAGGGAAGCAGGTTTTATGCTTGAATTAATTTTAAAATAAAATCGGGATTTACAACATATTTTTTGGCTCTATAATTGGAGTCAAAAAGATGCCTCTGACAAATTGAAAAATCGACATGCATTCATACGAGTATATCGCATAGTTAATTCTTTCATATGCGCCATTAGAAACAACCAAAGTTTTGATAATCTTTCGAGAACTCTAAAAGTTGGCTTTTACCATTGACGAAGCTCATGCCTTTGCGTCACACCATAGGGCGACAACTCAAACAAATTATAGTTAGTTATTTCCTTACGTCTAGAGAATACTTTACTACTTTCTCGCTATTTGGTTGAAAATATTTACTTTGTCTTCGTGCCTAGAGAAAGATTGCCGGGGGAGTTTTCTGCAAAGAGCTCGCCATCAGACTCAAGTTCAGTTTACCGGACCACTGCAGTGTGTGCAAGTGGCGGCAATTAAAGAAGCAGCTCCTCACTTGTGTAATAACTATCACGGAGGTTAATATTTACACCGACAGCCAAGCAGCAATCAGAGTCCCGGGCTCGATCATGGTACTCTCGAAACTGGTTAGGGAATGCTTGACTTGACTTTCGATTGCATCCGAACTCTTCGACATAAGGCTCACCTGGGTACCTGGTCATCGCGACATTACAGGAAACTGCGATGCAGATGAGCTGGCTAGACAGGTGCGATGGGTGCCTTTTATATGTCGGGATTAGAGAACAAAAACAAATTTTAATCATCGAAAATCACTTTATTGTTTTTCAAAATATTCTCCATGAAGATCTATACACTTTTGCATGCGTTTGAACCAATTGTCGAAGCACTTTTGCCACTCTGAATGAGGTACCTCCAAAACATGCATTCTGAATGCCGCAACCGCTTCTTCAGGTGTCGAAAAACGTTGACCTCTCAGTTTGTTTTCTACGTACGGGAATAAAAAGAAGTCATTCGGTGCCAAGTCAGGACTATACGGCGGATGACCCATTAATTCGATGTTTTGGGTGCTCAAAGATGCAGTTGTTTGAGCCGATGTGTGAGAGCTCGCATTGTCCTGGTGAAGAGTGATCCGTCTTTGGCGATTGGTTTTCCTAATTTCTTGGAAGACAATTGGCAAACAAATGGTTGTGTACCACTCAAACTTTACTGTTCTGCGTTGTTCTAGTGGTACGGTTGCGACATGTCCAGTTTTTCCGAAAAACAGGCGACCATTTGCTTGGAAGTGCTTCGTGCGCGAACAACTTTTGTTGGATTTGGCTCATCTTGAAACACCCATGCAGTCGACTGCTGCTTCTCTTTCGGGCTCATACGCGTAAATCCATGATTCATCACCTGTCACGATGTCATAGACGTGTTTCGAAGCCCCGCGATCGTATTTTTTGAGCATTTCCTTCGACCAATCGACACGAGCCTTTTTTTGAGCGATTGACAAATTGTGTGGGATCCAACGCGAACAAATTTTTTTGACAGTCAAATGTTTATGCAATATTGAATGTATGCTGGTCCCACTAATGCCTAAGATTGTCTCAATCTCACGATAGGTCACATGACGATCTTGCAATATCAGTTCGCGCACAGCATCAACGGTTTTCGGACAACAACTGATTTTGGACGACCTTCACGAAATTCGTCTTGGAGTGAACTACGACCACGATTGAATTTAGCATACCATCGATAAACACTGGTCCTTGATGGAGCTTCATCGCCAAAAAATGATTTAAGTTCATCCATGCAATGTTGCTGAGTTAATCCACGTCGAAAGTTGTAAAAAATAAACGCACGCAAATGTTCACGATTTAATTCCATTTCTGGACCGAGATGAATCTTTTAAGTTACTGTAAACAACACAAATAGCGCTGGTATTTCAAAACGTTCTGAGTACGTAAAAGCCAAAAAATGTCAAACTTTGCGATACAGCTGTCAGTTGCCAGATTGCAACACCAGGGTTGCCAAATCCCGACACATAAAAGGCACCCCTCGTACCTGTGAGGTAGTTACCCCGCGAAACGAAAGAGTTCAGATCCCCGGTGACTACCTTGTGGTCTGCTCGTGGAGAGGTGGGCTTCGCGTCAACTCAGCGAACGCTGGACAAGTACACGAAACAAGTACACAAACTTGTTAGGTCGCGAAATCTTTCTGGCCACGAGGGATCTCCTCAAATGTCGTTGGTTTCCTTACAGGACATTGGCCTCGAGGTATGGATGCTGTGAGACTCGGAAGTACTTGATATTGTTTCACAAATGGAGCATCAACGTCCTCCTAATTTTACGTCGCCTCCAAACAGCAGATTGATTTTTATGAGGAGTTTTTAAAGGCAGAAACATAAAACAATTAGAAAAAATCTTTTCTACAATTTGGTGTTTCATGCCTACAGTGGATTTCGAGTTCAGACACACAACTCCACGCTTCTACTGACTGTTGGATGTGTTTTCACGCTATTTGAACTACCACAATACTACGCATAGATTCCTTTTAAAAATAATATCTATTTTATCCCTTCCACTCACGATATTACGCCACGAAACTTACGTTGCGCACGATCTTAATGAGCCCCATAGACAGTAGCATTTAAATATTCCTCTTGGTACGACTCTTGTTCGAGACGAGGGAACGAAGAGTGAATAAGCAGAAGAGTGCCTGCAAAAAGATGGGCTCGGATTGAAGTGAAAATTAGAGTGAGATTTACGCTGTACATTGCGGTTGCGCTCTTTAGGAAATTAACAATGAGATTTATGATATTCGTATTCTGTGCGCTAGCCCAATAATTGCACTCACCCTATACTCTTCACTGAGTTCCTTGAATTTAGAAATAGCCGGTATCCCTAAATACAGGATATGCTTAATAAAGTTCGACTGATCTTCAATGTCTTGACTCAGCGAGAGCAAGATGGGTTCATAAAATATGCCATCGTGACGCAGCACCTGAATCATTTTCCTATAGGTACCATTTATGGTTTTTATCGCCTTCAACCGTACATTGGAGTTTTCGATTTTCTTGCGAAAAACGCGTGATTTCAGCTCCTCCTCCAACACAAATTCATTCTCGTACTTGATGCGATTCTGTAAAACGGCGCGCTCAAGCTGAAAGAGAGACGGATATGAGTGATAAAGAATGTGAGGTTAAGCAAAGTACATGCGAGATAAGATATAAATAATAAAAGATAAAACAAGCCATAGGAACTAAGAGCTTAGAGATAAAAGAAAGGATATAGCGATTTGAAAGAAGAAAGGAGATATGGTATGGGGATATCAAATGCGATATATGGAACATGGGGTAAAATATGGGATTTTTGGTAATAATATAGATTACAGATGATAAATAAATAATAGATAAACGATAATAGATACTAAATAATATTGGGTTGGGAAATAAGTTCATTGCATTTTTTATTTTATTTTATTTTACAACGATTTGTTTGTTGTTTGGCAAAGAGTAAGTATTCATTCGATAGACCTCTTTCTGCTCTACAAAACTATGTTGATTGTATTTTTGAGTTATTTAATTTTTTATAAGTTCTGGGGTTCTAAACCTGGAATACCCAGTAGGCAAAAATCAACATTTTCCACACCTGCTCTTCTTTGCTTTCATCGAAGTCAAAAAGCTGCGGAAGCAGCCCAGGACATTTGGAACGTGTATGGGGAAGGTGTCACAAGCGAGTCTACAGCATGGAAATGGTTAGAAAAGTTCAAAGGAGGTGACTTTGACGTCGGTAATACGTCCCGCAGCGGAAGGCTTTCTGAATTCGATGAAGAACGTTCCAAATCACTTTTGAAAGAGAACGGTCGCCAAACCAATCGTGAATTGGCGGAAAAAATGAACTGCGATCATAAAACGATTCTCAATCACCTTCATTTAATGGGACTTACCGAAAAATTGGGAGCCTGAGTTTCTCACGAGCTCAACGACAAAAACAAAGAAAGTCGCCTTCAAATTGCTTCTCAGCATCTCGCCCGCCATCGAGCAACAGGGCTTTTTGTACCGAATCGTTACGGGAGATGAGAAATGGTGCCTATACATCAATATGAAGCACAGAAAGGAGTGAGTGGCTCCAGAAGAAACGCCAAAGCCGCGAGTCAAGCCGGCTCTTAATCCAAAGAAGATTATGATATATGTTTGGTGGGACTGGGAGGGCATGGCGCACTGGAAAATGCTCGAAGAAAATGCCACGGTCAACAAGGAGCTCTACATTGCCCAGCTACACCGCGTCAATGAGACTAATCTACTGAAATTATCTGATCGACATGGCCAAACCATACCCCTTAACGACAACGCCACGTCCCATGTTGCACAAGTCATCAAAGCCGTACTCTAAGAGCTCGAATGGAAGGTCCTTCAGCATCCGCCGTATTCTCTGGGCCTTGCACAGACCGATTACTATCTTTTCCGCTCTGTGTCAAACCATATGCAGGACGTTACATTTTATAACAAAGAGGTCCTTAAAAACTGGCTCAACAACTACTTTGACACCAGACCAGGCGATTTTTGGCGGAACGGCATCAGCAAATTGGTTTAGAGGTGGGAAGAGGTTGTATTCGTAAACAGCAACGGCGAATATATGATTGATCAACTTATTGATATAATTATATTAGGTGCGCAACTAAGTTCCCGATGTTCCCGTTGTCATAAACTAAGCTTAGACATATGGTAAACAAACTGCTTCGACACATTAGTGATTTTGTTTTGGTATCATATACTTTTGGTTTTGTGAAAATGTCTGATTTTGGGCCGAATAATCGTCATTTGCGGGAAGTGTTGATTTTCCTCTTCCATTCGAAAAAAACACCGCCTAAAACGCATCGAGAGCTACAAAAAGTTTATGGAGATGCTGCTTTAAGCGAAACAATGTGGCGAGATTGATTCGTCGCTTCAAAGACGGTGATTTTAATGTTGGCGACCATTCGCGTGAAGGAAGGCCAAAAACCTTCGAAGACGGTGAATTCGGGGCATTGCTCAATGAGGATCCGGGTCAAATGCAAGAAGAGTTTTAGGAGTTACCCGCCAATCCATTTCCAAGCGATTGCTTGCTTTGGGAATGATTTAGAAACAGGGGACTTGGGTTCCTTATGAGTTAAATGATGTTAAAAAGATCTTGAACGTCGATTTCTCGCCTGTGAACAACTGCTCCAGTGGCAAAAAAGGAAGGGTTTTCTTCATCGCATCGTGACGGGTGATGAAAAATGGATTCATTACAGCAATCCTAAGAAAATAAAGTCATGGGGACTACCGGGTCATGCTTCTACGTCGTCGCCTTGGCAAAATATTCACGCTGCGAAGGTTATGCTATGTATTTGGTGGGACCAAGTTGGTGTTATTTATTACTGTTAAAGCCAAGCGAAACCATTACTGGAGATACCGAAGGGATGTATCGACTTCAATTGATGCGATTGAGCCGAGAAGCGACGGCATGAATACCATACGCGGAGAGGCATGAAAAACTGATGACAACGCTCGGCCTTACGTTGCCAAACCCGTTAAAACCTACCTGGAAACACTGAAATGGGAAATCCTCCGCTCCCCACCCGCCATATTCTCCAGATATTGCGCCGTCCGATTACCACCTGTTTCGAACGATGGCACATGGTCTAGCTGACCAGCAGTTCCGTTCATATGAAAACATCAAAAAATGGCTTGATCAGTGGATAGCCTTAAAAGATGAACAGTTTTACCGCGGCGGTATACGAGATCTACCAGAAAGTTAGGAAAAAGTAGTAGCCATTGATGAGCAATACTTTCAATGATTCACTTGTAACCATTTTTTCAGAATAAAGTTGTATTTTCATCAAAACAACAGCGCGAACTTAGTTGCGCACCTAATAATTTTTTGTTTAAATAAAAGTCTTGGATAAAAACGCTACGAACTTATTCCCCAACCCAATAGAAAATAGGTATTTAGATTTTCGATTATTGAATGAAGGTTACAGGCATGGCGAAATCATGCATTAATCATGCATTAGAATAATCGCGAATATCTTTATTTGCTCCGTGCAACTTGTTACAATGGTCTCCCACTGCCGAACTTACCAATTTCTCCTTGTAGACATTCTTTAACTGGTCCAAGCGCGATTTCAAACGATCTCGCTCCTTGCGCATCACAAACGTACGCTGATTGATATTGTCCACGACCAACTCAACAGGCATTTTCTGATACAAACGCTGCATATCTTTGTGATTGATTAGGAAATTTCTGATTTTCTTTGTGTTATCGGCATAAAGCACATTGGAGAGTTTCGTGCGACCATCGCGGCATTGGCGTTTCAAGTTGCGATTCTCGCGTATGTAGCGCTTGTGGTTAGCAGCTGCCTCGAGTTTTTGGAAGACCAATCGTTTAGCTGCGAGCAGAAAAATAGAAATGTTAACAAAAATTTGCATACTCGTTCGCCCTTTCTCTCGAGTGGGCAGCTTACATAGTAGATCCGCCATTCCCTTGAATTGTTCTGTTAGAGACATTGGTGTCCAGTGATCATCGATGACCATGTGGTGGCGTACGAATGATACCCCAAAGAAGCCGTGTGTGCGTACAGCTCGCGGATGTACCGGTTTCGGCGCCATAATAAGGCTTGCCGGCTGACGAGTTTTCATCTTTTCTTTCGAGCCGAATTTATGTAATTTAGTCATTTTGTTTGGGAAATTTCGCTTTACTATGAAATTCTATGTATTATTCCTTCACAAATTTTTGTCCCGTTATTAATATATTTTTCGCTTAAAAATTCACGAGCTCGAAATTATGTGTATAAAAAAATTTCGTTGCTTGACAATTCGTCAAACTCTTAAGATTGTTTTGAAATTTTCATAGATTATTAAAAACAACAGAAATATTTTTAATCGAAAATTGTAGCTTGAGTAAAAAATGTCATCCGTTCGATAAGTAAAATACAAAAAATAACGTAAGAATTATTATAATTCTGAATATAAAATAGCGATTTTTTTTTATTAGGTTGAGGAATAAGTTCGTAGCGTTTTTACCGAAGATTTTTATTTCAACTAAACAATTATTATATCAATAAGTTAATCAATTATCGCCGTTGCTGTTTACAACCGCTTCCCAACTCTCGACCAATTTGTAGTTGCCGTTCTGCCAAAAATCGACTGGTCTGTTGTCAAAGAAGTTGTTCAGCCAGTTTTTTAGAACCTCTTTGTTATCGAAGGTAACGCCTTTCATATGGTTTGACAGGGAGTGGAAAAGATGAAGAATACGGAGTATACGGCGGATGCTGAAGGACCTCCATTCGAGCTCTTGGAGGGCAACATGGAGCCTGGCGTTGTCGTGAAGGAGTATAGTTTGGCCATGTCGATCAGGTCATTTCTGTCGAATAGCCTCAATAAAAAAATTTTTTTTTAATAATTATAATGTTTTATTGCTCCTACTTGACTTTAGTCTAAACAACCGAGAACTTTCCAATCGGCTATCGCAAAAGACATTATAACCAAACTAAAATTCTTCGCTTGTACAGGGTGGCTGATGAATTTTGCTACATTAAGAAACTCAAATAACTTTTTTTTTAGTGTATGGAATTCATTTATTTTTTTTTCAAGTTGAACGTCATTAAATTTTATTAAATGTAGCTTAACTAGTTTTAAAAATAATTGAATTTAAATGCCCCCCATGCTCGTTGACACAAGTGCGGCATCTTAGTAAAAAGTTGTTCATTGCTGCTTTGAGAGTTGCGACAGGAATAGCCGCAATTGTTGCCCGAATGGATTGTTTTAGTTCATCCAAATTTGTTGGCTTTGTTTTATAAACTTCTTGTTTACATAAACCCCACAAGAAAAAGTCAGGTGCAGTAAGGTCAGGCGACCTGGGGGGCCAACGAAATTCGGAGTTTCTTGAAATCAGTTTATTGGGAAATTTTCGTCGCAACTCTGCCATAACAGTCTGGGCTATGTGAGACGTTGCCCCATCTTGTTGAAACCACACAGAGTTGAAAGGAATTCTCTTTCGGCGTAGTTCTGGATAGAAAAATTCTTTCAGCATTTTCAAATAACGGTCTCCAGTAACCGTAACGGTGTGACCATTTTCTTCAAAAAAATAAGGTCCGACAATACAGCGTGAGGAAACCGCACACCACACTGTCACGCGAAGAGGATGCAATTCCGTCTCGTGGAGTATCTGTGGGTTGTGCTCAGCAAAATTATTCACCAATCTCATTATGGTCCATCTGCTCGGGGGATCGCCGCCAAACATCCGCCTGTACTCTCTCTGTACCAAAACTACGGACTCCAGTGCGTGATAGCGGCGGACTATCCCAATTCTTGTTTGCGTATCCCAGTTATCCATTTTAATAAATTTTAAAGATCAATCTGCAAACTAAAACAAAAATGGAACAGATAACTTAAAAAGAAAAAAAGTTATTCAATTTTTTTTTGGTAGCGGCTTTCATCAGCCACCCTGTACAAAACATCTTTTTCATAACAAATCAATTTGCCTGTTTGCTGGAATATGCGTCAGGGCGCACGAGGCGTTTGACGCACAGCGGTAGAACGCATTCTGGCTCAAAGCACATTCTGGTGCCGCCTGAAAAACTCTCTTAAAACCAAACAAAAAACTCTCTTTAACCATTTTAGAAAAACCCAGATTTCCACAGTACTGAGATCTTCCAATTCGTTAAAAAATTGTCCACCTAAAACGGTAAATCTACGACTGGATAAAGCAGTACAATGGCACAGAAGATACGCGATCGTCTCTTTCTCCTCCTCATCTACAGAACTTCTGCAATATTCATCCGTTTGCATGCCCATCCTCTGGGCGTGCCTGCCTATTAGACTGTGTGCCCCGTTACAACGGAAATCAGTGTGCCAAACCTTAAGAGTCGGCCACAATGGTCGGACGCTTCTGCAGATTATTTCATTACGCCATCTTTCATTTGTTACTATTACAATTTCCTCAAAGATAAGTAGCTAACATACCTGTAAGGGTATGCCCGCCACGTCATTGTCTGTGACCTCATTAGTGAGCTTGGCAACAAGTTTCGCTAGTTCATCGGCTCTGCAGTTTCTCTCAATGTCACAATAGCCAGGAAGCCAGGTTAGCTTTAGGTGAAATAACTCAGGCAACTCGTTAAGAGATATGCGTCATTTCATGGCACCCTTGGAGGTTGTCAACTGCTTTGTGAGGGATTTTATCGCCGAAATTTTTTTCAGCGAAAATGTAGATATCATCTCCAAGTATCGCATCACACTGCACCAGTGTCACGACTTTTATTATTACCATCAGTACAGCCTGAAAAACACTACAGTAATCAGGAAGCCAAAAAGTAAAGGAGATCCCAGATGTTCCAAATATACACCTTCATCCACCCTGTGCTCGAGCTTTGAGCCATCTGTGTATACTTTAACGGATTCTTCCTGTCTTACATCGTCTCGTCACAACTCTTCCCTTGAGAGTAAGAAGCTCGTGAACATTGTAATGGTTGTTGCTGTAATTGTAGGCGGCAATGCATAGTCCATCAGTATGGGAAGCTCCGAAATATCAGCTAGGAGTTCACAGTGGCGTTAGTCCGTGGGTGATCACTTTCTTAAGGTGTTGAACCATATTGCCACACTGCGAGCGATATACTCATGTGTCACCTGCAGTTCTACCGGGAGGAGGCAGTTGGTGTGGTTCACGTTGACCGATTATGAGAAAAGCTGCGAGTTTTTGAACCTCGTCAACTCTTTTAATGTTCACACCCTTTTAAAGGGCATTCCCTCATATTACAATACCATAGTAGAGAATTGGTCGAACTACTGCGGTGTAGAACCAATGTATCATTCTGGGTTTCAACCTCCATTTTCCCCCATTTAGCCTTCCGCAGAGGTACAATGCCGTCATAGCTTTGCGTACTCTATCTGCGACTGTGAGCCCCCATTTTATCTTTCTATCCAATACAAAGCCTAGATATTTAGTCATTTCTGTTACTCTAAGAGGTTTCCTCGCTAAGCATACCAGGTTAAGAGCAGGTGCTTTATGTCTCCCGCTAAACATTATCAGACCCGTTTTTTTCCGCATTTACTTCTAGCCTTCGACTTTTACATCAAAGTGGTAATCTGTTGAGAGATCTGCGTTGAAGAACACACATTGTTGGAAAATGTTTACCCGAGATTGCTACTGCAATATCAACGGCGTATACGTAAAATTATCTTACCTCTCATGTTTTCAAGTTCCCGAAGCAGATTATCGACGGTCAGGTTCCACAGAAGTGGAGGGATTACCCCGCTCTCGGGTGCACGACTGAACGGAAATTTTTTAATGGATGTTTCGCCCAAATCTGCGTTTATAGTCCGCCCGATTAGTATTCGTTCTATGAACATTACAAGCGCACCATTTCCGTTAGCGATTTAATAATTCCTTCCGAATATATGTTATTGAGGGCACACTCAATGTCTTTCTGTCACTATTTCTTATAGTGAGTTGATTTTTCAATTGCATCGAGTAGCGAGTGACAAGCAAAACAAGCATCGCTAAAATTTCTCGATATACTCAAACTCACGTTCGAAACTTTTTGTGTGATGAGCATAGAATAGGTGTGCGTATACACGTTGCTCATACGCCCCGGCTGTTCGAAAATGTGCGAACAAACTCAAGAGCCTTAATTCAAATCACAATGGAGCAAAATAAAGGCATTTAGTAGCATGTAAAGGAAAAAAAGTATAATTTAATTGTGACTCGCCGCTTGTTTTCAGCAATTTTTTCTAAAATTTTTTCTTTTCTTTCTCTTCTTTCTCTAGATATAAGGATGTTCTTATTTTTTCGATTTTCTTAATTATGGTAGTAGCCCGATGTGACGGGTTCAAAAAATCGGGAGAAAAACATCTTAAAAAGACATATACCATAAAAATTTCAGACAGAAATTTTACTTATTTTTAAAGTTATAACTAAAATGAGAGAGCGCGCCGTACTGTGTATGAAAGCGTGTGACACGCCAGCAGCAGCTGCTGTGAAACTTCAAACGCTTTTTTCTCAAAACCATGTTTTCGAAATTTCGGGGAATCACTGACTCAAAACTATTTAACCGATTTGGCTAAAAATTTAACCCGTTATTCAAGACACACATATATAGATTCCGTATCTTTGAAACATTTAATTTCTTAATAATAAACTATTTAATTTAAACAATTTATGAAGAAAAAAAATTAGATTTTGAGAACTTTTTTCACAAGCCCGCCATTTTGTTTTTTTATTTTTATAACTATTTTAGGTTCGGGACCTAAAATAAAGTCTACAGAATAAAATTCTCTTTGAATTTTTTATTTCAGATGACTTTGGAAGGCTGTGTGTTTCCCCGAACCAACTCATCGCTTTTTTAAGGACTCCACTTTGACGTCAAAAATTTTAAACAAATTAATATAAAATTAACTTTAAAAAAAATTTTTTATATACTTCAAAACAGCAATAAAAATATGTAAAAACTTTAAAACGATCGCATTTTATTTTCTTTTTAAAAAAGATTCATGAAAAAACGTCGAAATTTCGGTCGTTACACCGGACTACTACCTTATGTTTTGAGCCGACGATGTAATGAAATTTATATTTCAGGCTGATATTATCACTTGCGAAGCGAACAAATGTAGCGAAGCGACCGGTTTGGCGAACACACCTAAAATTTGCATTGCCGCCGGGCTTATGTCGTTGCTTTTTACAAAAAAAAAAAATAAATTATTGAATTTCAATTAGAACTTTGTCAACTCACAGTTTCGCTTATTTTAAAGGAGAGACTACCCATTTTGGAAAGCGAAATTTGTAGTGCTTAACAAGAGAAATGACCGAAGAAGAGAACCAGCAAGCAAAGAGCAAATATTAAGCCTCTAATATTAATCCATGATATTAATATTTTTTATATATTGGGTATGGAAATAAGTTTCCGTCCTTTCTTAGCCAAAATTACGAATTATTTAAACAATTAAATAATACCTGATATTATGTGAAGTGTGTGCCATTGGAAGCTACAACTTTACTCTATCTTTCAGACAGCATACCGATTCCTCTGACGAAAAATTCGAGTTCTTTTGACTGGATCCACTCATTGAGCCAGTTTGCGATGCTCTCGTAAGAAGTGAACCGCTCTCCAATAAGGGCTGACTGCATTGACCGGAACAGATGGTAATCCGACGGTGCAATGTCTGGGTAATACGGCGAGTGGGGCAAGATTTCCCAATTCAGTCACTCTAAATACACTCTGGACCGATTTAGCAACGTGTAGCCTGGCGTTGTCATGCAGGCAAATCAGTTTGTCACGTCTACTGACCCATTCCGGCCGCTTTTGCTTGAGAGCTCGATTCAAACGCATCAGCTGGAGTCGGCAACGATCGCCAGTGATGGTTTCAGATGGTCTAAGGAGTTCATAATAGATGACACCCTTATGATCACACCAGATGCACAACATAACCTTTGACGCATGAATATTTTTTTTCGCTGCCGATGGGCATGGTTCACCTAGCTGGCTCCAACATTTTCGACACTTAGGGTTGCCATATTAGATCCATTTCTTATCGCCAGTGACGATGTGATGCAGGAAACCTTTTCTGCCGTTCAAGAAGCATCTCACACGTCACCAGACGTCTCTCGATATCCCTCAACCTCAATTGATGTGGCACCTGTTACCAGTTACCTACTTTCTGGACCATTCCCATCGCGTGCAAACGTTCGCCGACGGTTGATCTGTCAACATCCAACTCTTTGGACATATCATCAAGGGTTCGACATGCGTCTTCATCCAAATAATAGTTGTAGTTGAGTATCTTCGAATTTCTTCGGCGCCGCTTCGCGAACTCTATCACTCACGTCGAAATTACCATCTTGGAAGCGTCGAAACCACTCTTTTCAAGTTGTATTTGATGAGGCGTGATTACGGTAAATATTGATCAATATACGACACGTTTCAGCTACACTTTTCTTTAAAAGGTAATGATGAAGTATTACTTCCCGGAAATGCTTTTTTTCAGGATGAACGTAGACATTTTTGACGTCAGATCAAAAAGGACCTTTACGCTTCAATGCTGGATCTAAGACTTCGGACTACACCTCTCTGGCCGTAATCAACCAAGATGGAGCCGCAATATCACAATGGCTTCTTTATCCAATGTATACAATATTCACTGCTGAAGCCTTGGCAATCGAACTAGCCGTTGAGTGCAAAGAAAAACAAAGGGAAATATATGATTTGTTCTGATAGCAAATCATGCATCACAGCAATCAAATCATCGTCTAATTTGAACAAAATTATTTCATCGATTAGAAATTCACTTGTTGCAACACCAAACAAAATCAAACTAATGTGGATACCCGGTCATGCTGGAATATCAGGAAATGAAGCAGCTGATACGGCTGCTAAAAATGTCAACAAATCTCCTACACTTATGCTTAAAGTTATAAGTAAAACGGACCTGTTTAACGCCATAAAAAAAGAAAGACGTAATGTCGATTTAGCAGACTGGACAACGCAAGGACATCACTATTACAGACTAAATCCAAAGAGACTAACGCCATCCTATCCGATGAGTCTGACCCCTAATTTTTTGAAGCCGTATACTCGTCTAAGACTGGGTCACACAATTTTTACCCACTCACACCTTCTAACCAGGAAAAGTCAGTCCTGCTGCCCTTTGTGCGGCGGTCCAAACACAGTGGAGCACTTGATTAACCAATGTCCAGTAACGAAGGAGTACGAAACCGCTCACAACATTAACCTAAGTAGAGCATTATCTACACCTAGCTATGACAATATCGTGACAATATACAATTTCTTAAGGAACCAGGATCTTAAATTTAATTTAGCGCAGATTAAAGTATTATTTTATTTTATTCTTCTATAACAATAACCGCTTAGTTTTAATCAGTATAATTTTTTACATTTCACTTCATCCCACTGAATTTACGGGATTTAAATAAATTAACAATTTTTCTATTAAAAAGACAACTGAAAGCCTCGTAGCTAGTGTCGCTTTTCTTAATTTATACTGTAATTTATTATTGTATAATTTGTTATAAATAAAAAAATAATGAAGCATGATTTCCCGCAAATGTTTTTTTTTTCGGGACGAACGTAGACATTTTTAACATCAGATAAAACAGGATCTTTACGCTTCAAACGAATGTCAACTACTGTGATCGAGACCTCACATAAACACCATCAAATCACCAGTATATTACTAGAGCGAACACAAAAATAGTATCAGCAGCAAAACCTCTTTTACGAGGGCGGAAACTTATTTCCAATACCCAATACATAAGATTAAAATTTACTTCCTCCTTTCCAATGTGAACAGAATAAGCGGTAGCCAAATTTTTACGGTAATGGCGAAGCGAATTTAGTTTTTTCGCCAATGGCAATACAGAAAATTCATTTCCGGCACTCGTTCGCCATTTGTGGCGAATTCGCTGGAGATTCGCATCTCACAATTCAAGACTGCTAAATTCGCCTAAATTTTCATTCACTTTGCAAGTGAGAATACCAACCTTACTCTCCCAAGTTGTTGTGAGAAGAGTTAATAAATTACATATTTATAATCGATAGTGCCCAACAGCTTCTGTTGGTTTTCATCTTACTCCATATTGCGAGTTATCTTATGTCAAAGAATTAATTCCGCCTGAACTTCCTCAAAATCCGCTTCTAAGTAATCACTATAAAAAACTTGAAAATTTTTTTTGCAATTTATTTTTTCATTATCGTCAAGACTCGACGTGTTATAGCGAAAAAGTTTTTGAAAGAACTTAATGTTTTAAGGGATCAGAGATAGTCAAAATTTTCAACAAATTGCATTTGTTTCACATTTTCTTAAAGTATAATATCTTAAAAATATTGCGTGAAAATGTGAAGTGAATCCGACAAATACTTTTTGAATTATTCAACAATTAACAAAGGGCGTTCGGCGCTCCGGAGCTCTATATCAAAATTTTAAATGCGTTTTTCTCAAAACTATGTTTTTTGTACTGGTGATCACTGTAATTTAAAAACCGCTTGGTAGACTTCAATAAAATTTACACTGCTTTTGAAAAACATAAAAATCTCGTGCCTGATCGATAGATTTTTTCTGTCAAAAATTTTGACTTTTTTTTAACAATTAATTGTCGGTTTTTTCTCGAAAATCTGAAAAATATTTCCTGAGGTCGCCATATTGTTAATTTTGAAAAAAAAAGCTTCGATCAGGCACAAGATTATCTATTAATAAAACTAATTTCTCTTGTCCGATTGGTTTTAGATGAATCTCCAAGGATTTGTGATGATCACCGCAAGGGACTACTGGAGAAACGGGTTCCACACAAACAGCGATAACTTTTACAATTATTATTATTTCTTTTTTTTTAATTTTGATAAAGTTAAGTCGAAACATGATGTTTGCTATGTTTTTATTTTTGTAAAATATAGCAATTGACTAGCAAAAGAAAAATTATTGGAAATCATCATTTTTTTGGACCTCTGACTACCCCCTAGTAAGCCTGGCTTTTTTAAATATTTTCAACTGGCTTCCTAGCCTTATTGTATAGTTTTTAAGTTCAACCTCGGCACTTCTTTGAACCGAAAGCATGACAAAGTGCTTACGCATCGTTATCGTTGATTTAAGAGCAGGTGTTTTATGTCTCTTGCTTAACAGTATCATGTCCGTTTTTTTCCGCATTTATGTACTTCTAACCCTCGACCATTACACCGAAGTGTTACGTCTTTTTTTTCGGGATGACTCTCGTGAAGAGAAAACTCTCAAGAGTACTGCTATACCGGAATAGCAGTATGCACGACTTGTAGCATCACAGCTACCCCTACATACTAAACACCTCTCCACTATCACCACTCTCCCCGCGGAACTGTCCAAAAAGGAATTAACTCACGGAACTGGTTAGCTCATAGGCTGCTAGTTATTTCGACTACGAACCTCCGCGCGTCTTAGATCGATATGGATATATCTTGCATGCGCGCAGATTCGCTTCCAGTTATCACCCGATTTTAGCATAAAATCTTTAATGTTTTCTCCATTTAATGTATCACAGATTTCGGGAGCAAAACGTGGGCATTGGAACAAGACGTGATCAGCGTCTTCTTCCCTCTCCGTGCAGGTTGGGCAGTTTGGGGAGCTGTCATGGCCGAATCTATGAAGGTATTTTCGAAAAACTCCGTGCCCTGAAAGAAATTGGGTTAGGTGGAGGTTTATTTCCCCATGGTTCCTTTCCAACCACGTCGTACGGAAGGGTGTTAGTCCATACGTCCATCTACCTTTCGGTGATCTGTTCCACCGGTCTTGCCAGTAGGCGATCGAATGACGCCTTTCTTCTTCTGGAATAGTTTTACGACTTGCGCTACCATCGTGTTCAGATAGTCTTATATACACACTCTGCATTTCTTTCGTCAATATGTCCACGGCGATTAGTCGTGCTATAACGAAGGAAGCATCGTCCGAAATTGTACGGTAGCCGCAGATAGTCCGCAAAACGCTTTGCCGATAAACGGCTGTCAGTTTTTTTTTTTTTTTTGTGAAGCTATTTAAGTTCAGTGCGTCAGCCCAGATCGATGCGGCATATAAAATAAACGAGCTGACTACCCTGTTATATAGTATTCTATTGCTGTGGTAGGGTCCGCCACTGTTTGGCGTTATTCGCGACAGACAGGACTGCATACTCGATGTCTTCTTCACGGCGTATTTCAGGTGCGTTTTGAAGTGTAAGCGACTGTCAAGCATCACTCCTAGGTATTTAGTAGCGGGTTTTGAACTAATAATTACACTCCCAACATTTACATTTATAGTTTATATTATTTTTCTGCTACTTATTAGGATTACATCGGTCTTATGCTCAGCTAATTCCAACTTCATAGACTTTGGCCAAGCCTTGATTCTGCTCACTGATTCGCTGGCGAACCTCTAAATTTCATGGATATGTTTTGCTACCATTACCACCGCCATGTCATCCGCGAATTCTATGACTTTAATCCTAGGGGGCATATCCAGTCTTAGAACCCCGTCATACATTAGGTTCCACAACAGTGGGTCGAGAACTGATCCTTGAGGACCCCTGCTGATACGATATACTCCTCAACGCCTTTGTCACTTCTAAACCTCAGTTTACGGTCCCTGAAATAGCTCTCAATTATTTTGATTATATAACAAGGCAACCCTATTTTTGCGAGGGTTTCCAGTATACGCTGCCAGCTAGCTGTCTTAAAAGCATTTCTAACGTCCAGAGTTACCACAGTGAAAGTGTTAGTCTGTTGAGAGATCTTTGTTGAAGAACACTCAATGTTGGCAGATGTTCACCCGAGATTGCTATTACAAACAGGTATTGAAAAAATCAAGTAACACAACGCATCCATTTAATAATTCTTTATTTTTATTATCATCATCGTCATCATTATAATCATAAGCTAGGTATGATTCGTTATTATTATCATTTAACTTACACAAAACAGTTCATTTTATCGGTATTGGTATTTTATAATAATATTCCTTATTCTTCTGCACACTTTCTGCCATTTTCTTCTATTTAATTTTAGCGTTTTTTTCAGCTGTATTTACAAACAAATTTTGTAGTTTTAGGCAGATAAAGACGTAAGCAGATACCTATGGGTACATAATATTTAACATAATTGTATATGTGTGTGTATATATCATCGAACATTATATGTAAACTATAAATAATAATATTTTATATGTATGGGATTATGAGTTGGGCGTTTTGTGTGGTGTAAATAGTAGAAAATAATTTAATTTAAACAGATACAAAATTATTTGATTACAAATACAAGTTTTTAAAAACGACTTTTCGAGTCAACCAAACTGAATTTTGAAAAGTTAAAAAAAAAATTAAAAAAAAAATATCTTTTTGTTGAAACTATATAAAAAGGAACACACAGAAAAGCTGGATAAAAATAAATAACAAAGATTTTATAAATAAAAAAAGGGATCGCGAAAAGCCTTAAACGCCTGTGAAAGCCAAAATTGTATGAAAAAAAATTTGGAAAACATAAATTTGAAAAATATGAAAATATAAAAATATAAAAATTGAAAAATAAAAATATAAAAATAATAATTTTATAATTCGCAAAGATGTAAATTATAGTGAAATTATACGGAAAATAAGACCAAATAAATTCGCAAAACGAGAAATTCCACATCAGTAACAAATAGCAATAAAAAATGTAGGAAAAACATACTGCCAGCGTTAAAATCAAATATAAACCAGATATTGATACGTTTTGACTATTTATTTATTTATTTTGTAATTTTATTTACTTGTAGGTAGGTAGGTAAGATGACAAGAGTAGCTCAGGTACACTTCAAGTAGCACTTACGTGCCGTTTTAATACCATAATGTGGACCACTGCCTGGGAAAAGATTTAGGGAAGAGAAAAATCCGTCTGCAGCCATCCAGTGCTGTTGATGTAGTGGAGGAGATAAAGGGGTCTAGGCTGGAGAATTGCTTCCAACCATTCCTAAAGGGCATACTAAGGAATCTCAAGCGCCTAGCCGCCAGAGCCGGACATTTGCAGAGAAAGTGCTCAACAGTCTCTTTCTCTGCAGTATCCCCACAGCTTCTGCAATAGGGGTTGTACGGAACTCCAAGCTTCTCCGCTTCAGTACCGATCACCCAGTGACCAGTGAACACCGCGATGAGTTTGGAAATTGAATGGCGGAGGATTCCCATCGCCTTAAGCGTTCTATTTCTATCGTATTGAGGCCATAGTGTTTTCGAAATAGCACACGATGAGTCAGACCTCCATCTGTTTGGCGCTTTCTTTAGAAAGAAATTGTGTAGTTTCCCTTTAACAACGGACAAAGGGACACCGATGTCCGAGACGGGGACAGCTGTAACCGGTTCTGCCGACCCCATCCTGGCAAACTCATCGGCAATTTCATTTCCCTCTATATTCCTGTGCCCAGGAACCCAGATGAGGGAAATGTTTCCTGCACGTACGAGACGTTTGAGTTCCTCCTTACCGGAGTTCACCAGAAGGGAGCTGCAATACGGCGACGACCGGGCCTTGATCGCAGCTTGACTATCGGAAAAAATATTAATGTTTTCCTCCCAACAGCGATCCCGAAGACCTCTGCTTGAAAAACACTGCTTGTTTCCGGCAGTTTAAAGGAGACCGAAATGCTGGCTGATTTAGAGTAAGCCCCCGCTCCCACTCCAGACTCCATTTTGGATCCGTCAGTGAAAACAGAGGTATCTATATCCGTACCGACTCTCCCTTCTTTCTAATCTTGCCTGCTCGCAAAGATACTTTACTTTTTTTTATAAAAATACAGTTCATACCATACACAACTACTACGATATGAAGCAAAGTTTCGGCCATTGTATAAAATTTGTAAAATTTCGTCAAGATTTCATCAAAATGTCAAACTCAGAATTTTTAGAAAAATTTCCGGTATGCAGTTTTATAGATCATTAAATTTGGGTATATTAAAGTGCAAGTCTCAAGTGGTTCAAAAATCGCGTTGATTTTTGAAATTTTTTTCTGCTGATGGTGTTGAGTGTTTGTTTCCATACAGTCACCGTAAAAAAATTCTCAAAATTAAGTGTGATTTTTAATCTACTTGGTACTTGCACTTTATGATACCAAAATTCAATGATCTACAAAACTGCATACCGGAAATTTTTCTTAAAATTCTAAGTAAAAATTTTAAAATTTTAATGAAATTTTCCCGAATTTTTACAAATTTTACACAAAGTTGGAAACTTTGCTTCATATGGTAGTTGTTGCAGTATGAACTGCATTTTTATAAAAAAATATTTGAAATTGAAAAAGAAGTATGTAAATAATCAAAACTTATCAATATGTGGTGTACACTTTATTTTGACACAGACTGCACGTTTTTTTTCAATATTTTTTATAAAAAAAAGAATTAAAAATTTCGAAAATATTTAAAACGTTATCGTTTCAGACACAATGGTGAAAAATAAATACATATTAATTTTTAAATTTGGAATGCTTAATATTATATTTTGAGAACATAAAGTAATACCTACAAATACATACACATTTATGGACTTTTGACAAAACAGCTTAAGTCAACATAGCACTTTCTACCTGTGAAGCACTACTTTTTTGAATTCTAATGCAATATTTAAATTACTATATTACTGAACATTCACGTGTGGAGAAGCTTAAAGTCCAACTCAATAAAAATGTAATAAAATCTAATTTTTTTTAACTGCTGACGCCAAATAAGTTAGTTCTCCATAATCGAGATATTTATATTATTTTACAGCGGAGAAGTCACATTTAA
This sequence comes from Anastrepha obliqua, assembly GCF_027943255.1. Lineage (NCBI taxonomy): Eukaryota > Metazoa > Arthropoda > Insecta > Diptera > Tephritidae > Anastrepha > Anastrepha obliqua. Next base: position 25,301,940 of record NC_072892.1, read on the forward strand.
AAAATATAAATTTTTACTACATTAAAAAATAAAAAATTTTTTTTATAAGTAGTTTGGTTTGCCAAAGCGCGCGCAAAAAAAAAACATGTATAAAAACCATTAAAAAACAAAGCATTTTCATACTTGCGATATTGGCACAATTTTAAAAAACATTCATACGTGCAATGTCACATTAGCATCAAAAAGCGTCAAATTGTGACTGTAATAAAATTTTGTATGCGAACTTTTGTAAAACAGTGTTCGCGAAATATATTGGAAAACTGATTTGTGCAAATAACGGAACCAAAAAAAATGCAATTTAACCTTCTCTCGCACAAAACACTAAACTGCTGCGAATTAACGAGTCCAAAACTTATTTTCTGAGCCGCATTTGCGAAAATGGTTAATGCTTAGGTGCCGGATGAAATGATCTGAAAGCAGCTGAAGGTTGCTTGTGCAGCAAACTCAATTAGTTTTTTGGACTTTTTTCTCGTAAGAACTAATATTGAATTATCAAAATGTAAACTCTGAATGTCATGAAAAAGCGTCTCATAAAAAACCAAGTGGTCTTTGGAGGCGGCATAAGACTGTAGGCCCCTCCATTTCTAATACAGCTTTGGGCTACGCACCAAAAATTGGAGGAGAACTCAACCAAGCACTCATGGAGGGGTGTACTTTTTTAGCTTCAATATGTAGAAGAAAAGAGTTAAGAGAATCACTTGAAAGTCCGTGAAAAGTCAGAGAGATAGCACTACTAGCGCATATCGAGGTTATGTTTAGTTAATAGCTTCTCTTGGAAAAACACACAACAAGTTTCACACAGATCAGTATATTTCTTTGTATTTGGCATTCGTTTGTTTGAATCGAGAAAGTCGAGTGATTTTCAAAAAGGTGCTCTCCCATCACTGGGACGCACCAGCTCACGCCTCAGCAGTTGTGGTCACAAAATTGAATTAGGAAAGGGAACTAAGGTTCCAACTCACTTCACATCCCCTCCCTTTTCTCCAGACTCCCCTCCCCTTGAATCCCTCGTGCTACTATTTGTTCTCTAATTGGAAGAATTGGCTGGCTGGAAGAAGATTTTATTTCAAACGAAGAGAAATGAGTGGCTATTTTTCAGACTGGCACAAATCCTATTATTCGGAAGGGATCAACAAACTAGAACAGCGTTGAACGAAGTGTATAAGCCTAAAAGGAGACTATGTCGACAAACAAAAAAGATTTACCCAAAAAAATTTAATTTTTGGACGAACTTTTCAAACGACTCTCATGTAGGAATTAAAATTATTAAGGGGCTTTTTTTAAATCAGAAAAAATTACCGATTGCCTCGAGAACTTTTCTTGTACTTCAATGACATCTGACTCTCTTGGGTGCTACCAACGCCAAACAGGTAAAATAATTATCATTGAAAATGAATACTTTGACGCATAATCGTGCATTAGAGGGTTAAACACAATTGCAGTTTACAATATCAGACATGAACTACTGTAGATATTAATTGGCGCACATTTTATTTGTATTTCAAATGCCTTGGTGGCAGACATAGAAGGTCCGATCCGTAATGAATTGAAGTGAACATAACTTAGGATATCAACCCACTCACCTAACATCCCTCACCCTTTGGTCCCAACTTGTCGAAACAGCATATTTGCTAGGCCTACCGTGAGATGAAACAAACGATGACGATCGGTGACTACAGGGGGTTAATGAACTGCTACAACAACAACAACAAAGGTTTATTTTAAAATGCACACAACATGTAGCATTTTTTTCGATCAATACTTTAGAAATCGTTCATGAGATCAACCACCACTTTCCTCTCTCATACTTGAATTACATGCGATTTTCTAAAATTTGGGAAGAGTTACCGACAAATATTATAAATGTGATGGGTTGAAGAGGCTTGCCTGGTGCTATTAGCAGAACCCAATTTTTTTTCAACAGAGCTGGGAGTCAATATTTATATAACTTTATACAGCATTGGTCAAAAGTATTAGACCTCCCACCTAAATACAAGTAAAATACCCAAAACTTATATGCGAGTCTCTCAAAGTTCGTAAAAAACCTCTTCTGCGCTGTCGAAAAAAATTGGAAAATCCGTTAGTGCTCGAACAGCTAGAAGAAGGCTTCTGGAAGCGGGTTTAAAAGGATGCAAAAAGCCCGTAAGTAGTCATGGCTTTCAGAAAAACATCGGAAAAAGCGCTTAGAATGAGCTCTCCGATATCAACATGTTACGGAGGAAGATTAGTCGAATGTTCTATGGTCTGATGAATCGCACTTTGAGGGAGACTTAGTTTGCATCATATTAAAATATCAACAACCGGAGCTTCTTGTAGTGGTCCAATTTCGAGGTAAGAACACAAATCTTATAAAACGATTTTTTTTCCTTTCCTACAGGTATTTTTTTCATGAGACGATGGGCCGAAGAACACCATTCAGATTGCGTGGTATCCACTGTTAAGCCTGGGGAGCTAGCATTATAATCTGGTGCTGTATGGCTGCGGATGGTGTCGGTGAAATGTTCATTTGCGACGGTCGCATGAGCAGTAAAAAGTGAAATAAATGTATAAGAAACCTTCGTTAACACGTATTTTCGGCGCCACTAATTCAGATAGATTTCAATTCCCACAAGACAATGTTGCTCGCCACAAATCAGCGACTACGTTGCGTGGGTTTAAAGGCAATAACTTTATTTTATTAGATTGGCCAGCGCAGTTTTCAGATCTTAACCCCAAAGAGAACATGTGGGCTATTTTAAAATGTAAGATAAGGGAACACGGCACGACATCGTAAACAGCGCTGAAAAATGCCTTAATTCATGAGTGTAGCGCCATAAGAACAGCCGAACGTGCAAAGCTTGTCCACCGCATACCCCAGAAGATTGCTGCTGTTATAAAAGCAAAGGCTGAACCTACCAAATAATTTTTAATTATTTATTTACATTCGACAAAAATATCGGGAATTATTCATTTTTTTTGCTGGAATGTTGTTACAACAGTCCTCTACAGTGTCGCAGAGTTTGAGCGTGATCTGTCAATTAGCTTGTTTTTGGCGTCTAATTATATCAGTCAACCGCAGGTGTGCTCTGCGATTTTCACTAGGGATAAAAATATCGAACAAAGAATTTGTCTTAAATTTTTTGTTTTGAACTGGACTTCGTGTGCCGAATCATTGAAGATGTTGCAGAAAACCTATGGCGAATGTGCTTTATCGAAACCACGGGTCTACGAGTGGTATAAAGCTTTTGCAGAGGGCGGAGAAGTCGTGGAAGATTTGCCCCGATCTGGTCGCCCGTCAACGTTTTCAACGAATGAAAACGTGGACAAAGTCACGGAAATAGTGCTGGAAAATCATCATTTCAGTTTGAGGGAGGTAGCTCGTGACCTTAGCGTGTCTCACGAATCAATTCGCAACATTTTACACCATCAATTAAGCATGAGACGCCAAGACGCGTGGCTGCTCGACTTGTTCCAAGAGAGTTGAATTTCTTTCAAAAAGTTCATCGGAAGAAGGTGGCTGAAAACATGCTTGAGCAAGTGAATGCGGACCCAACGTTTATCCAGCGCATCATAACAGGTGATGAGGCGTGGGTATATGAGTTTGACATGCAAACCAGTCAGCAGGCGGCTGAATGGCGTTATCCACATGGGCCGATACACAAAACACCACATCAAAGTCAGTCAAAAGTGAAAGTCAAGCTACTCGTTTTCTTTGATTATCATGGTGTTGTACACTGGGAATTCGTTCCAAATGGTTCTACGGTAAATAAAGAATATTATTTGGAAGTTATGCGACGTTTGAGAGAGAATGTGCGTAGGAAGCAGCTCAATTTGTGGGTATAAAACTCATGGATCTTGCGCCATGATAGCGCACCGTCTCACAAGGTTCATATTGTGAACACTTTTTGACGCTATGCCACCGTATTTCCCGGATTTAGCTCCCTGTGACTTTTTCCTTTTCTCAAAACTTAAATTGCCACTTTGCGGACTCCGCTTTGAGTCGATAGAGGCCATTAAGGAGAATTCGCTAAAGGAGCTGAAGAAGATCTCTTCCAACGCGTGGAAGAAGATCTCTCCAAGGTGCTCTGATGACTGGCCTAATCGTTGGCATATGTGTATTGCTGCGAATGGAGCCTCTTTTGAAGGCGACAAAATAAATTTTGATGATTAAAGAATTATTTTGCGTTTTATTGAACAATTCTCGGTACTTTTTTGACAGAATGTATGATTTATAATTATTTTTTATCACTAATTTCTTTTACTTGTACTGATTCATTAATAAAAGTTCATTACTTCACTTTTAAACTGAAAAAAAAATCAGTAATTAATGGGCTGCCTAATACTTTTGGCCAAGACTGTGTACATAAATTGAACCAAGTAAGCACACAGAATAATTTTGATACTCTACTCCACTATCCGTATCAAATAATGTTGCCTCAATCTATCGCTGAGTAACGATTTATGCAAAGTAAGCCCAGCAAACTCACATTTACAAAAGTAGAATTGATGAATACTTCAAAAAAATTGTCAAAAGTTGTCATTTTCATAATACAAAAAAAATAAAATGTTAAAATATTAAAAAATATGTATATAAAAAAAAAATTTTTTTAAATATTAAAAAAAAAATTAAAAAACAAAAATTCAAAAAAAAAATATTAAAAAAAAAATATATACATATATATAAAAAAATAAAAGAAATCGTACCACAAATTGCAACAAAGTACGCCAGGAATTCAGTTTCAGAGCATTTACAATTATAATTGGCATTCATTTTTTTTCTTAGTATTAGAGTGCACATACAAGTATCCTTAAATGTTTACATATGTATTTACGCGTATGTGCATAAGAAAGCGATTGTATTAGCATTATTGTTTTTTCCATGATTTCGTCATTTGTGATACCACTCCTCCATCCTAAGTAAAGAAAGGAAAATGACAGCTTATTGTGGGTTTTGGATATAGGTAAGCATGCACACATACATACATACATATATTATTCACGCTGCATTTTACTAGGCATACGTCTTTGATTTATTGACATTTTTTAACGTGTACGACAATTCGAAAAACGGAGTAACAAAGTTTTTTCAACCAAATTTTTTCAACAATTTTTAAGGATGAGTAGAAAAGTATTTTACAAAAATGGTACAGATACCAAGAGAGAGAAAAAAAACGAATGTAATGAGTCTGCAGATCAGATTTTACCTATCGAGCACTGAATTTCGGAATTTTAATGCAATATTTTATTTAAAAAAATACTTCAAACTTTACTTTGTTATGCTGACCGACGTGTCGTAGTCCCTTACCGCAGCCCCTAACGAGCACAAAACTGAGCAAAAATCATCCCGTAGAGAACAACTGCGATCTTTTAGTTACATATTTACCCAATACATCGGTTTGTGTGTGTATGTGTTTGGTTGTATCTACACAATGTTGCCATTGATACTTTTGCTTACACACTTTTTCACACATCAGCGTTATCGGTTACAATTTTTCATTGTTTAATAAACCAAAGCCAAAAATCAACACATGCAAATAGTTCATTTATCTATAATTAACATTATTCAACAGTGTTTTTAAGTTATTTTAATAAAAATTATAATTTTTCTAAGTTTATTTTGTGAATGATTTCGAAATGTACTGCTTGGCAACACTGTGTGGTGAGAGAGCAATCAGCTGACAGGGTTCCACGGGAATTTTCAAAACTCCTGCAATCAAATCTACGATACTACGATACGCAAGGAAGTAATTTTTCATTTACATGGGGTTCTCATTAGTTTGATCGTAACAGCTAACAGGGGACTGCGCTTACGTCGGTGACTGTTTCCAGTATTAACTATTCTGAACTCAACTTAAGAACTGTTTATAGAATTCTTTCATTCTAGACATTGTCCGTCGCTAATTATGAGACGTCTTCTTGGCAAGAAAAAAGATTTTTTTTTGTTTTGAGGTACTTCATGAATTGAGCGAATTTTCAATTTGAATGGAAGGTTGGCCAGCCAAAGCTTTCTGGACGTGCCGAAACAACCTGTAATAAAGAAGCAGAACCTTCCATTTGCGTGCTTTCAAATATTAGTTTGGGGAAAAGAAATACATTATTTTCTCGGTGTATTTTCTAATGGACTCGCATAAATCATGGATTTCTTTTTCATATAGGTAAAGTAGAACCGATTGTCGGGGCAACGACTGTCGGGGGAAAAACTGACTGTTCACCCTGAATCACTAACTCACTGCTTTAAAGAGTGTGGCTTGCATCTCTCAATATTTTTCGCTGAATACTGAGATTCCGTTTGCTTCTCTCACTTTTCCCCTCTATTGAAATAATCGCACATATCAACGAATACATTTTAATCTGGAAATTCAACTGAATTGATAAAAAACTTAAAGGTTCTTTGCTCAATTTTCTTGTTTACATTGAACCAGCTGCTGTGGAAATATCAAAATTTTACATTTCAGTTTGGGAGCACTTTTTTCGAGTTCACATGAAACCCACGATTACAATTTTTTCATATTCGTAGTAGACATTCGTATTCCGAAGGTTTTTCTGCGAAGGATTCTATGATCGTGCTGAATATCTTACTTTATTAAGCTGTACATTTCATATGTGAAAATTCATTCCTATGTTGGAAGAGCGAAAAAAAGCCAAGTAAGGGTTTTTCAATAAGGGCGAGTAGATGTTGAAATGGAATAAAATGGCGTTTGCTGTGTGGCACGTAGCGCCGTCCTGCTGGAACCACATGTCGTCTGGGTCCATATGGTTCAATATGGGACATAAGAAATTGGAAGGGCCACCACGTCTACCGAAAAATGGGCGCAATGCGCGCAACGTTTGCGTTCATGAACACTCATTTTGATAATAAAGTGTTATCATTTGAACGTGCTGTTCAATCGTGTAACTTGCCATGGTGATTTGGCATAAACAACTGAATAATAAACAAAAGATTTGACAGATGTCACCAAAACAAAATGGCTGCCACAGGGTGGCAAAATTGACCCGCGCCAATTGAAAACCCCTTTATATATAAAAAAAATACACCACATTTTTCATATTATCCTTGCAATGGTGGAAATGATGGCAAAATACTTCACCACTGTTGATCTGCTGATGGTCTGTAGACACTTGTAAGTTTATAATGTATGTATGTATGTATGTATGTATGTATGTATCTATGCATATAAAATTATGTACTTCATTTGCTCTTACAAACGCAAACTTTTTGCTCGCTTAACCCTTTGGGTGCATTTGGACAAATTCGCACATCCAACGTTCTGATACGTCATTGAAATGGAGGCAATATTTGACTTGCTCATTCTTGTTTATTTGCGAGTAATTTGAATCAATTGCAACAAAACAAATAATTTCAGTATTGTGTTGAACCTTATTTGGAATACACAGCGCCATAATGGCAGAAATAGAGGGTACATTTTACCAAAATGATAGCGACGAAAAAAAACGCTCTATCAATCACGCATCTCCCCAGTTTTACTGTATGACGCTAAGTCCTGGACATTCACGAACAGCGATGGGAGCTTCCGCCGAAAAATTCTTCGCAAAACCTAGGGTTCAATTACCGAATAAGATGGAATCCCAAGCTGTACGAACTGTACGCGACATCGACGTAGTGAAGCGCATTAAAACTCAGCAGCTGTCACGTTGAGCGAACGAACAACCTTCTAGCAAAAGAAGTGCTCTTTTCGAAATGTTCGCAAAAAAGTTCGTCCTCTTTTACGTTGTGAAGACCAATTCGACGAGGACCTGACCGCCCTTGATTGTTGTTGATGTAGCAGTATACTTAACCCTGTCAGTGTAGTGTAAGTCACCGGTCGTCTTCTACTCGCTCATCTAACGGTAGCACCAGGAAACTGCCCTGAGTATTTCTAACTGGCGTCAAGGCACGCAATATAGAGGCAATTGACGCAACATTTTGGTAGCGACCAGAACCGACGACATCGATTGCATATAGCTGCCAGCAAAGTAAGTAAGTAAGATAGCGACAGTCTCGAAGAATGTAGTGATTTTGATCGATGTGTTGAAGAACTTTTTGGTATGTAAATGTTTAATATTTTTGAAAAATATCACACGCTACAAAATTATTAATAATTTGCCTTTTGTTATAAATTGAATTTTTTGTTTTTGTTTTGTTTTGTTTTTGGGAATATGAATTGCCTAATGTGACCTAAACATAATCTAGGAGCGCAGGGGTATCATGAATAAAAATAAATAAATTCTGGCATAAAACACCCCTCTGTTAACCCTTTTCATCATTCAACGAAATAATCCGCGCGCTACCAAAGGTCTCGCTTACCACCAGGAACGAAATAATCCGCGAGCCAAAGCTCTCTTTTATCACCAGGAACGAAATAATCCGGAATAAATAATTTTGTTTTGTTACAAGTTTGAGGTCTCTATCTGGTATCGCTAGGGACCAAAAAGTCTATGCGTGGCTTGTTGCCAACCAGGCTAACCTAACCTTGAGGAAAATAAATAATTTTGGTTGCCCTGTAACATTATTTTCTATTAGAACAAACAGTAAAAGTCTTGCCGACGCAAGGTATTTTGAGTACGTCGCGCTTTCGAGCGGTGTTGCAAAAGGGTTAATTGCCCACAAAATGAAATGCGCTCCAAAACGCAAAATTTCCTTCAAATAAATGTGTACCCAAAGGGTTAAGCATAGAAATTACTTTTGAGCGCAGTAAAAAATATCTATCGTCTCTTTCCCATAATTTGCTATTTCTCTAAATAATGCAGTGTAGCACAAATATAAAGTATGGCTGTCTGTATCTAAAATGCAGTGACAATTTTTCTTTTGCACTCAAAAGCTTGAACAAACACTTTCGTGTACGCTTGTAAGCGTATTAGCTTTCGCCTTGCAACAGTAATAAGTATTTCTATGCTCCTTAGCTTCAATTTCAACGGCAACGTCAACTTTCCCTGCCTCTTCTGCTCGCTCTTTGTCTTGCGTTTCGCTTTATAAATATATATATATGTACATACATATATATTTTCACATACATATATTTATATATTAAATATAATCTGCATATTTTCAACATTTTCATATAATTATTTGCTTTGTTTTGTGGTTTTCATCTGTTTTTTATATATTTTTTCTGCTGTTTTTTTACATAATTTTTTTGCTTTTTGCTTTTTATATAATTTTGCATATCAACTGTTTTACAAACATATATATGACGCGAACATTTGCTTACATTACACACACTACCACGAATCGGTTGTCTAGCATTTCTCAGCTTCTTTTTTAATTTTCATAATTTTTCTTTCTACATTCCATGCTATTTTTTTACTCGTATATTTTTCTGTTGGCCTTACTTTATTATTTTTCATGTTCATGCCTGTTTTGTGTACCACTTACATCACTAATATATAGAATTTTCTGCATTATTCATGTACATGCACGTGTGTGTGCATATGTGTCTGTTTTATTTATATAATATCTCTTTTATTTATAATAATAGTAAGTATGTGGCGTGTAATTTATATGTTTTTGTTTTTTTCTGTAATTCCTTCATTTTTGCTATTTTTTTATTCATTTCAAAAATCGTTTTTTGTGATCGGTAATGGTATTTGCAGTTATACAATACAATACAATAATTATAATTATAAGAAATAGTACAATACAATAATCATTTTTATATAATTTACTCTCTTGGTTTATTTTCTAACTTCAACGCGTCTTCATTGCATTTATTTTCTTTTCTTTTACTTTTGCATTTTTTCTTGATTTTTTTTATGCATATAATATATATAATGTAATATAATCATAATATTATTTTAATTGTATTTAATTAATTTATTTATAATTTGAAACTGATTTTTATAATTCTTGAATTTTTTTTAAATTCTCATTCACAACTTGCACTACACGCTTAGCGTACGCGTCCGCGCCCCCACAAAGGAAAACAGCGGCAAATCTGACACATCCACCCCCTATCAACCCCGCCCAATCAGCCAAACATTTTGCTGTTTTTTCTCCTCTTCATTTTTTTGTTTTTGTATTTCCCCCCATCGTCCAACTAGTTGATTGGTTATGCTGTTATGCTGTAGTTTGATGACGTTTTACTCCGCTACAGCAGCAGTGGCGCTTTACTGCTGCTTATTGGGTTGGGTTATTATGATAATATTGTTGTTATTGTTGTAGTTGTTGCTCATGGCTGCTAACCACGCCAGCCATCTTATAACACACCGAATGGATCGAGTGGCGCCGCCTTATTGCCACCGTTGGGCTGTTGCTGGAGTGATTGCGGTTGCATTGTTATCGCACTACTGTGAAGCGCTTGCGGCGCCGCTGCCATCATTGGCGCCATCGTCGGTTGCACGCCAGTCAAAGGGGCTTGACCCATCATAGGTTGTCCCATCACCGGCATTCCCTGCTACAAGTACAGAGTTGAAGACGTGTCATGAGTATGTCAAAATCGAAATGGTTGGTTCATCCATTCGAACAATTGCCGATTTTTGTGTAGTTGTGTGTCGTTAGCGGCCGGCAAGTTTCCACATTTCCAATGCCAACGAATAGCAGACGAGTAAATAAAGTTGATCGTTGACATAAACAATGAGGGTAGTACGACAACAACATCCATATATGTGCGGAAATATTTAAGTACCATTGAAATTCGACGAAAGCATTGCGAAGATTAAATCATATGAAAGATCAATCAGATCAACGGTAAGTATATCAAAATGAATTCGCCGATATTGACAGCAATCGTCACCAGCAATCGTCATAATTTGGTAGTTTCAAGATATCCAATTGTACCGAAATCGTGATATGAAGTGTTGAAAAACGAGTTGATTTTGGAAGTGCGCAAAAGCCGTACAGCCCACAGCAAAGCCGAGCATCAGCACAGATCATTGGAGATTTTTGTTAATCACCCAAAAATATTCAAGTTGAAACGTTGAAGCCCAGCAACGAGGTGGAGTAAATAAAAAATATAGAAAAATGATTTATTAGTAAAATTTTAAAATTTATATGTTAATCAATTATGAAACATTTTCGCTAAAAGGAAAATCGAAAGGAACACATGCATTTAAAGAAGAGAATTCCGTTTCGTTTTCGCGCACAGAAAAAGGGCAACACTGTCAGAGCTACGTTCAAGTAATTGGGCATCAAATAGAGCAAGAAAATCGAAAGAATTTAACGAAAATCGAGAATATTTAAAAGAAAGTAAAAGTGAGGTTAGGGCAACAAAAATGAAATGGTGTAAATAAGCGCGTTGAGAAGAAATGAGAGAGGACACAAAACAGAAAGAAAGAGGTGAGGGTTGTCGACTAACTAAATGAAATATCAAATTCGAGAATATTTATGTAAATGAAAAATGCTGTCGCAACTGCATCTATACTAAATAATTTAATATTTGGGTGATTACAAGGGAGTTAGTAGTAGTAGCAGTAGTAGTAGTAGTAGTATCAATAGTTTGTACGCAACTAATTTTCGCTAATCGAAATTAAATGCAATAAAAACAATGCTTAAAGAAAATTAATGAAAATAAGAAAGTAGCAAAAGAGCAAATTAAAAACAAAGGATTTTTAATTTGACTAAATGCGAGCATGAAAAAATTAACATAAATTTAAAAGTTAATTAATTTAATAATTTAAATGAAAATAGGTAAGTAAAAAAATACGGAAATAACTTTACACAAATTCCACTTTGGGAGAGTCAAAGACTTGATAGATTTATATACAAAAAAAGAAAGGGGACTAGTGGGCATAATTTTAGATACTGAAAAAAATTTAAGAACTTATTCGAAATCTCCCCACTGGGTGATCGGTACTCATGCGGAGAAGCTTGGAATTTCGTTCAAACCCTATTGCAGAAGCTGTGGGGACACTGCAGAGCAAGAGACTGTTGAGCACTTTCTCTGCAAATGTACGGCTCTGGCGACTGGGCGCTTGAGATTCCTTAACGTGCCCTTTGGGGATGATTGAAATAAATTCTCCCGCCTAGATCCCTTTTCTCTCCTCCACTACATCAACAGCACTGGCTGTAGGTGATTTCTCTTCCCTAAACTTTTTCGCAGGTAGTGGCCCACATTATGGTATCAAAACGGCACGTAACTGCTACTTGCAGTGTACCTGGGGTACTCTTGCCATCTTACCTACCCACTTACTTATTCGAAATCTCTAATAGGACTTTCCAGTACCAGCATTTAGGACCAGTTTTTACCAGTCAAACTAAGTTTAACAATCAAGATCAATATATATTTATTCTTGAACAGGTGGAAAATAGGTCTATGCACATGGATAAGGATACTAACAGGTTACCACTTGAAAGCTGGCATACCTACTGGATGCTACTGGGCACAAGATGAAAACCAGTTTCTCACCTAATGGGACTTGAAGCCCGCATTATTAAATCTAAAAGGTAGCATAAATCCCTAAGATAATATACATAAGTCGTTATGAGGGCTCTCTTACACAGTTATCTACATATAAGTTCTTTCCCTTGAGATTTAAAATAAGGCTGAGCTTTTACTTTAATATTGGCAAAACTCCTTTTATACTCAGAATAAATGCGGACCCTAAAATGTCTATGCTTCGTTATTATATTTTTAAGCCTTAAGTTGATAGCACAAATTCAGTTTTGTAGAAATGATACAGTTTGAAAAAAAAATGTTTAATTGTAGGCTAAAGGAGTGTAGTTTTTCAAAGAAGTAGTAAATTGCTACAAAAGAGTCCCTAATTGTTTCAAAAAAGTAATAACTTGTTCCTAAAAGTAGTAAATTGTCTCAAAAAATAAAAGATTTATTTCAGAAAACTAGGGATTTGTTTCAAAAAGTAGTAATTTTTTTCAAAAAAGTAGTCAGTTGTTTCAAATAAAGTAGCAATTTAAAAAAAAAGTAGTAAATTGTTTCAAAAAAGTATTAAATTTTTTCCCAAAAAATAATAAATTTCAAAAAAGCACTAAATTTTTCGAAAAAGTAATCAATTAAAAAGAAGAAGTAGTAAATTGTTTCAAAAAGTAGTAAATTGCTTCAAAAAAGTCCCAAATTGTTTAACAAAAGTAATAAGTTGTTTCTAAAAGTAGTAAATTGTTTAAAAAAATTATAATTTATTTCAAAAAAGTAGTCATTTGTTTCAAAAAGTAGTAATTTTTTTCAAAAAAAGGAGTCAGTTGTTTCAAATAAAGTAGGAAGTTTAAAAAAAGGAACTGAATTGTTTCAAAAAAGTATTAAATTTGTTCCCAAAAAATAGTACATTTAAAAAAAGCAGTACATTTTTTCCAAAAAGTAATAAATTTAAGAAAAGAAGTAGTTAATTGATTCAACAAATTTAAAAAGTAGTAAATTTAAAAATAGTAAATAAAAATAGTAGTAAATTGAAACAATAGTATATTAAAAAGTTCTAAATTAAAAAAAATAATAAATTTAAAAAACAGTAATACAGTCCAATCGTGATAGTCCGACACATACGGGACCGACTCGTTGTCGGATTATCAAATATTCCGGACTACCGAAGGTTCCATTTAATCAATGTTATATATTGTAGCTCGCCCGACTCCGTAGATCTCACTTAGGTAAAGAGGTGTTTCACCACGCTCGTATCGCTGAATTATGTCCCATTTATCATTCAGCGTAAGTGTTGTATATTTACGTTTGTTTGACGTCGATGCCATCACTAAGTAAAACCAGATCAGAAAATAACGACACGAAAAAACAGAAAAAAATCACATCAACACTGTCAGAAATCGCGAGAGAACTGGCGTCGTTCAAATTTAATGACAAATACGTTGTGACCGGGAAACAAAACACAATCCCCCTCTGATGCTCTGCTACGACTGATCAAAATAAAATAATGCCAATTGCATCCATAGATGTTATGAGGTTGTCGGATTACCGAACGTGTCGGATTAAGAAATGTCGGACTATCACGATTGTACTGTATATTAGAAAAGTAGTAAATGAAAAAAAGTTGTAAATTAACAGTTGTAACAATTCCAAATTTAAAAAAGTAGTAAATTTAAAATAAAGGAGTAAATTAGAAAAAAATAGTAAACTAAAGAAAAAGCAATAAGTTTAAAAAAAAGTAGTAAATTTACAAAAGTTATAAATTAAAAAAAATAAAAATATTAAAAAAGTATTAAATTAAAAAAAAATAGTAAATTTAAAAAAGCACTAAATTTAAAAAAATAGTAAATTTAGAAAAATAATAAATTTAAAAAAATAGTAAATTTAAAAACATACTAAATTAAAAAAATAGTAAATTTAAAAAAGTACTAATTTTAAAAAACTAGTAAATTTTAAAAACAGTAGTAAATCAAAAACAGTTTTAAATGAAAAGAAATAGTAAATTTAAGATTAAAAAAAGTAGTAAATTTAAAAACAAAATAGTAAATTTAAAACAAAAGTAGTAAATTTAAAAACCAAATAGTAAATTTAAAAAAGCACTAAATTAAAAAAAAATACAATAGTAAATTAAAAAAAAATAGTAAATTTAAAAAAATAGTAAATTTAAAAACATACTAAATTAAAAAAAATAGTAAATTTAAAAAAGTACTAATTTTAAAAAACTATTGTAGTAAATTTTAAAAACAGTAGTAAATCAAAAACAGTTTTAAATGAAAAGAAATAGTAAATTTAAGATTAAAAAAGTAGTAAATTTAAAAACAAAATAGTAAATTTAAAACAAAAGTAGTAAATTTAAAAACCAAATAGTAAATTTAAAAAACAGTAGTAAATTAGAAACAAAGTAGTAATCGAAAAAAAACGTTGTAACAGTTCCAAATTTAAAGAAATAGTAAATTTAAAATAAAGGAGTAAATTAGAAAAAATAGAAATGAAAGAAAAAGTAGTAAGTTTTAAAAAAGTAGTAAATTTGAAAAAGTATTAAATAAAAAAAAATTGTAAATTTAAAAAAGTATTAAATTAAAAGAAATAGTAAATTTAAAAAAGTACTAAATTTAAAAAACAGTAGTAAATTAAAAACAGTTTTAAATTAAAAGACATAGTAAATTTAAAGTTAGAAAATAGTAAATTTAAAAAAGTAGTAAATTTAAAATAGTAGTAAATTTAAAAAGGTAGTAAATTTAAAAACAAAATAGTAAATTTAAAACAAAAGTAGTAAATTGCTTAAAAACGTAGTAAAATGTTTCAAAAACGTTTTACGAAAACCTACGATTTATCGAAAATCCCATAATAGTAAGCGGTAACACATTCTCCTTTCATAACTGGCTTCAGAAGAGTGGAAGAGGAAGAGGCAGAAGCCTTACTCAGGTTAACAAAACTAATGGTTCAGAAATGAGGTTATAAACTATTATATATTCGATTATAAGTGTACAACAAAAGGAAAGGTTTTTTTTTTGTTTTTTGTTCAAAACTCATGAAGTTTGTTAGGGTCATGAAAATATACAGAGATGCATAGCAGCGGTTAGGGTTAGGTGGGAAAACATGCTTTCAAAATGAGTATGAGCCAACATTAGGGTCAAACAACCTGACTATCAACAAAACTATTAGTTATTTACGCATAAATAAGTAGCCAGCGCATAGGAGGTTAAATCAATCCGATATAAGGGGTAAGGTAAACTAAGCAAAATAACGCAAATGGGTAAGAAAACCAACAAAATAAACAAATAAGTTGTGAAAAATAAAAAATAAATCAAAATTAAAAATAAAAATATAAAATTAATCGAAATAATTGAAAAATAAAAAACATAAGAGACAGCTTACCTGCATATAATTTGGTATAACAGGATAACTAGCGTGTATATACGGATGGTTTTGGATTGTGATTGGCGCAGGACTTACTGTCATGCCATGTGCCTAAGATAACACAGTAGTAGTAGTAGTAGTAGTGGTGGTAGTGGTGGTGGTTGTGGTAGTAGTAGTAGTAGTAGTGGTGGTACGAATAAACAAGGCAGTACATACACACACACAGAGATTCATTCGTTTCGAGAATTCGTGAAAATCGCACGAGAATCAAAAATCGGCAATGAATGGTAAATGGAATTTGTTTGATTTTAATTTATTTATTTAATTCAGTTAATTTTCATTTATTAATTAGCAGTGAATGTAGTGAGCAGAGCAAAATTAAGGGCGTATAATAAAAGGTAATGTTCATTGTTTGTATTTGATTTTTTTTTGTTTTGTTTTTTTTGTAATTCCGAATCGGTATTTTAGAAATAACAGGGGTACATTAAATTGATTGTTGTGAATTTCGTATTATTTGTTATTGCATGTACATATGTATGTATGTATGTTTTTTGTCGTGATATAGAGTTGCACGACAACGTGAATATATTCGTGTGTATGTAGTTAAACGAATGAACGCATCGAATGAGTGAACAAATAGAATATATATGTAAAGAAAAGATAAAAAAGAGAAAAAATAATAAATTAATAATAATTAAAATTAGAAAATAGCTTAAATTAAAAACAAAAGACAATCGTAACAAAATTGTAAATCTTCAAAAGTTGTAAATAAGTAAGAGAAGAGCAGTAAGAAGCAGCGCAGAGTTTAAAAAGCAATTAGCGAAAATTTGTTCCTTCAGATAATTTGGGTTTGTGTCCTTGGTTGTGGTTTTACACTGTAAACGGATGATGGTGTATGAATTTTCGTATTTTTGTATGTATAGTTGTGAGTGACGTGGTCATGATCGCGGTGCGAGGTACGATTTGAAGTATCAGAGAAAAGTAGTGCAATTATTGTGCTTTAGCTTACTGCACTTGATTACGTGTACAAAATAAGTCCAAAACGCCTTTTCTTTCGTAAAAGAGTAGCAATGGGGAAATTACAAAAAAAAAATTTTAAAATTTTCACACAAAAACTTTAGTATGGCAGCATGTAGTGAATTACAACACAAAAAACAAAAAACATATTAATAAAAAAAATTAAATCTTAGCATCCGTTGACCGCCATAGCTGAGTACGCCTGCGCTTGGCATATTATGCAAAAAATTTTCGAATTCAACTTTTCGAGCGCATAAAACATCAAAAATAATATAAGCAATTGGCCATGCTTAACTTGCCACTACAATTACAACAATCTTTTCGAAATTTTTTTCTATCTCTTTACGAGGGTCCCTATTAAGGGGACGCGGTGGTCTAGAAATTTCAAAAAATCGATTTTTTGTTTTTTCAATATTTCGGAAGTATAGGCTTTTAAGAATATACTGCCAAATTTTCATGCGGAAATTCCCTATATTATAGTTCTACAGCCCATTAGTTAGGTAGAGAGTGGTCTGCGCGCTCCTGTATCTCAAACTTTAAAGTCATTTATCTTGAAACGACTTTTTTCGGCACGGCAGGGATGAAAACAAAAAAACTATTCAAACAAATCACTTGAAATTTGGTTGTTCACAACATGTATCGCTATCGTCGGAACTAGAATCATAATTTTATTTAAATAATTTCCCATTTTTTTAAACTAAAAAAACTACTGAAAAAACCCCGATTTTACGAACTTTTTTTTCAAAAGTGCGCCATTTTGTAAATTTTTCATTTTTTCGATTTATTCTAGTTCCGACCATAACTGCACTCTTTCTGATTAAGAATCTTCTTGAATTTTGTGTTTCAGATGAGTAGAAGTCTTGAAATCATCTACGACGTCCGGGTTCGATTTTTCGAGAGGGTCATCTTCAGCGGCATTTTTATAATAATAAATATTATTTCAAAAGTAAAAAAAAAATTTTTTGTAATTCTCAATAAACGTACTAATATGCCTGAAAAGTTGAAACATCGTTTTTTAAATTTTTAATGGGGAAAAAAAAAAAGTCGTGAAAATAGGTGAAATTTTCGTGCTCTAGACCACCGGGTACTCTTAAGTGCGCTTAATAGTGAGAAGCCTTGAAATCCAACGGGGGAATCTCTCTTGCCAACAAGTGCTACTTTGGACTAACTGGGCAATTGAAGCTCTCAATATCCGATGAGGAGTCCCCTGGAGTGTTTGGGAGAAACATTCTGCGGGAGATTTTTGGACCTTTGCACGTTGACGAGGGCGAGTATCGTAGGCGATAAAACAATGAGCAGTATGAGCTTTACGACGACATAGACATAGTGCAACGACTTCGTTAGCTGGGTCATGTCGTCCAAATGGATACAAACGCTCCTCTGCATTATGGGAAGCACATAAATTGCATTAGCATATAGTCATCAATCCTAATCTCTGATAATTTTAGAGATTTTATAGGACTTCCTTATTTAACTTCCGCTGACCTGCAAGACATGAAACGTAAAAATATGGCGATGTATGGCAAATTATGCAAACAAAAGCCTCAACGTATGCCAGTATAGCCTATCGAAAACTACTTCAACTTAAGTGCAAACTCATTGACCGCTATGACCTGGCTGACACTTATATCCCTACAACCATCAGTATCAATCAAGCACGAAGAGACAGAGTATCTAAACCTACTGGCATACCACGAGGAAAGTGACAAAGAAAATGTCTGACAGACGCGTTCTTCTCCTCATTCTTGCAGCTTCTGCAATAGTTGAAATACGGTACATTCAATCTTTCAGCATGTCGACCTAGGAGACAGTGGCCTGTGATCAAAGCAACTAACTAACATGGAGACGTTTTTCCTTGACCGATTACGTAGCGCCTTTGAGCGCCTAACGTCCCATTTTAGCTAAATCATTTTTGTAGCGACATGTAGACCCATGTAGAACCCATCTCATGTTGGCTGAAGTACAAAATGCTGCTTTTAATACGAAGTTCAGGTAGGTTGAGAGAGGTAAACCTACAATCTCCATATAAAGAGGGAGGCGAGCTAATTTATCTGCCTTACAATTCCCTTGAACCATACCAAGAGATTTAATCGCCGTTTGGCTATCAGAATAAATATAGATTTCCTAAAGTTAATCACATTTTAGCCTAACCAGGCAGCTGTCTCATGTATGGCTAGAATTTCAGCCTGAAATACGCTACACTGCTAAGGAAGACGAGCCGCTATTGTTGATGATATGCAAACACAGTTTTTTGGCTTACCAACTGATTTTGGATAACTAAGCTTTATCTTCTATATTAGCGGAACGACATGAATTTAAGGGTACTGTCTAGTTTAGCACTTTCAAAAAATCAATTTTTTTTTACATTTTTCGAAAGTATATGTATGTATATTAGAAATATTGTGTTTAAATTTCAGAGAGTTCGGAGCAGTGTAAATATATTTTGTATTTGAGTCGAGGTAAGATTTTTTTCCAATTTTATATTAAAAAAAACTTTAAACGCGTTTTTCTCAAAACAACGTTGTACCAAGGAGTTTATAAAAACCGTTAGACCGATTCTTTTGAAATTTAAACCACATAATCTACACATACTAAACGAGGTAGTCCATCTATAAAATATAAAAATTTTGCATTGTTACTAATTGTTTATTTAAAAAAACAGCGAAAAAAAGTGCATTTTTTCAATTTTTTTCCGCCATTTTGATATTTTTCGAAAAATATTGATTTTTATAGGTGGATTACCTAGTATTTGTTATACCGAATCTAACCCATTTTAATTTTTTTGTTTCAAACTAGCCGTTCCCGAGATCTGCTTGGTACCGTTTTGCACTTCGATTTTAAGGCGTTTACGCGCGGCCACCATTTTGTACATTAATACATAAAATGAATAAAAAAAATTTTTTTACACAATTTATGACTTTATTTATTATATCGAACAATATCTATATCTGTATCTTTCATTACATACTCAAAAATAATTCCCAAAAATAGCTTTTTTTTTTAGCGCATGATCTGGACGGTCCCCTTAAATCAACAGAATTTCAAAACATGTTGGAAAATGTTTTATGCTCTCACAACAAAAACAACAAAAAGTAGAACTAAGTTTATCAATGCAATGGAACCTTAACTTTATAATTCACATCGGACATAAACAAAGTCGTCGCACGAAAACACTCGAAAGTTAATTTCTTCACGCTCAAATGACAATATTTTCTGAATTAGTATCAAAAGTGACGAACTTTGCATTAGAAATGTCCGCTAGCCTCCAATAGCGCTTAGACTTGTTTGGACTTACGATGTAAATAGTCACCCTCGTACCACAATAAAATGTAGATACAGTTTAGTTGGGCTAATTGCGATTTTCTCTTTATTTAAAGGATTTTTTTCTGAAATTCAGCGATTTACGAGGGGTCCAACAAAAGTTCGGTAAGTCGATGCATTTTTTTTTCTTTGGAAAATTTTAAAATGCCTTTAGCTTTTTAGAGTCTTACGCTGTTTCATTTAAATATTTAGAAAAAAAGGGTTAAAATGGAATCGAGAAAACGTAAAATAATGGATGCAATGTCAGTGGAAATTCCGCCAGCGACGCAGCAAGAAATTCGTTACTGAATATTTTGCGGTTTCGACGTCAACTTAAGCCTTTGGAAATTTTCAATGAGTTCCAAAATGCATGTAAAAAGGGCACTCTATTCATTAAGACTATTTGTAAGATTCCAGACTGGACCTTTTTCTGTGGAGGATGAGCCTCGAGAAGAACGGCCAAAATCGTCGACCGACGAGATAAATGTGGCCCTGATCAAGTGAAAAATTGACAGAGAGCCACGCATGACATAAACACTTTCGCAGTATCACGAATACTGCATAATAATTTGCAATACACAAAGAAATCTGCTTGATGGGTTCCACGAGTGGGTTTTGAATGAGCGTCAAAAAAAAGCACGAGTAAATTTCGCGCAATATTTTTTAAGAAAAATCGAAAACGGAGAGTCTAGCAACTTTAATGTGATCGTAACAGGTAACGAAACTTGGTTTTTTTAGGTATACCCGGAAACCAAACAGCAGTCCATGATATGGAACCCGAAAGGAGCAAATCCACTTGTGAAAGTCAGGCAGCAAAAGTCAAGAACAAAAGTGATGATCTCGGCTTACTTCACCAAAGCAAAACTTGTAGTTGCTATACCTTTAGATTCTTCTCAGACAGACAGTAACTGTCAAATGGTATACTGAAAATTGCTTACCAAATGAGTTAAAAAAATTACTTGAGAATAGGAAAAACGAGGAATTGCGTCGCTACTTCTTTCCGTTAATGCGCCAGCAACCACTGCTGAAAGGACAAGTAACTTCTTTGCGCTTTCTGGCATTGAAGAAATTCGTACATCGCCATATTCTGCGGATCTTGCCAGGTGTTATTTCTGTTTATTTCCAATTTTTTTTTTTGTCATTATAAAGGAGAAATCTTAGGTAGCTATGAAGCGATAATAAATGCGGTTAATGCTGAACTTAAGTAGCTGCACAAACCCGATTTTGAGCACTGTTTTCAACAGTGGATTTACAGCTTCAAAAAATTTACTGAAATTAATGGTGGTTATGTGGAGAAGACGATGAAGATTAAACATAAAAAGTAATAAAATAAGTAAAAAACAAAAACCGTATCCTTTTTTGCCTATACAATTTAGCGAACTTTTGTTAGTCCCCTCGTATCTATCTCTACTTTAAATCTACCGAGGGATTGTAGTACTCATTAGATTAGACTATCAATAAAGGTTATGGCTACTATGAATTGCCTAATAATTAATTGCAACTCTTTTGAAACCCAAAACTATCTGTCAGCAAAAACTAATACGAAATTTAGGTTGCCTTACGAATTTCGCCTTGATTTTAAGATAAACTATTTAGTAAAGTTTTTGGCTACATGTAAGTAGTGTATTTTTGAATACAAAATAAAAAAGTATGAACTAAGAAATATTTAAATGAAAATGACTGAAAATGCACTATGCGATTTACGACATTTAAGTGAAATTATCGAAAATACTTATAAATTAATTTGAACTATTCAAAACAAATTTTCTGTAGAACAGCGAAAAAAGGAGAGAAAAAAGTATTCGAAAAATGGAAAAGTAGTCTAGTTTAGAAAAAAAAAGGTGTTGAACAATAAGTAGGAGTACTGGAAAAATATGCGAAAATATAAGCAAATAGATTGTGTGAATAAAAAGTAAATTAAAAAAAGTTTTTTTTCTTAATTTTGGTTGTTCTTATACATTTCGTATATATGTATAAGTATATATTGCTGAAGTTTATATGTTGTTTGGCATTACAACAAATATTTAGTTTGGCACAATTTTGTTCGTTTTTGAAACTTGTCGTTTTTTTGTAGTATACTTTTTGGAGTTTTTTATTGACAAATATTTGCTTTTGGATTGGTAGGTATATTTATAAGTAGTTTGGTAAATACATAATATACAAATTGGTATCGTATGTATATTTGTAGTACGAATTGTACAAATAGTAGTAGGAGTAGTAGTAGTAGTAGTAGTAGTAGTGGTTGTAGTAGTAGAGTAGTAGTAGTACTGTTTTATCTGAGCTAAACGTGAAATAAAAGATTTTTTTTTTGCTTTTTAGTACTGTAGTAGAAGCGATTGAGACTCACCATTGGACGATAGCCAGCACCAGTTGTAGCCGCCATTGGTTGAGGTGTCCAATTAGCACCGGGTTTCGCTGTATTTTTCGGCGAGTTCCATTGCACGGGTCTATACGGTAGTAAGTAAATATGGTATATGGCATTTTGATATTATGAATTAAATTGTGTTGGTCGTGTAGTGGTGTTTGTTTCAGTTGATGTGTGTGTGTGTATGAGTGTAAACTACAAATGCGCCTGTTTTTTTTTTGTTCTTTTAATTTTTATAAATTTGTTGCTGCTTCTGAAAATGCCAGAAATTCCCAAGTTTTGACATGTGCAATATCTCAAAAAAGTAGCGAGCGTTGGTTGATGAAACACCAAATATTTATTATTCAGGCAAATTTATTGCACCGCCTTCAAAGTACAGAATGCCTCATAATTCTTTTCACAATTTAATATTGTACAGTGTCATTATTTTCTTAGTGGTGTCGATAGTCCGGGAGCCAGGGGTCGATTTTGGACTACGTTTTTATACCGTTAAATTCTTGACTATACTTGTGATTTAGCTTTCATGAATAACGAAAGTGAACGTCAGCTGGCGCACCGCGGTGGGTGTGATTGTGGGAGGGTACGAAACGTGTCGAAAAAAAATTTCTACCAACTCATTTTATACCGGCTGAAATTTTGTTCATGTATTGTTGACATTTAGTAGAATAAAAAAAAAGTCAGCTGCGCCGTAGAAGGGGGAAAATACGTCAATGATACATTCTTGCTTCGGCTGAAGGTCTTCCCACCGCTATAAACGCAGCTGACCATCATTATTATATTTTCATGTGTCCAAAATTATGTAAAAAAATTTCAATCGGCATAAGTAGTTTTACTTTTTAGTTTATTTTACAAGTTCGCCTGTTCAGCTGACGTGTTTTGCCCCCTTTACCCCGCAGCTGACTATTTTTTTTTTTATTCTACTAAATGTCAACAATACAGACAAAATTTCAGCCGGTATAAAATGAGTTGTTCAAAATTTTTTTTCGACACGTTTCGCAGCATCCCACGCACGTACCCACCGCTAATGGACCAGGTGACGGTTGGTTTCGTAATCCATTGGATGGCAGACTGCCTTCAGTATTAAAATCAGTCGGCATGAAATGATGAGCTCAAAATGAACCCTGGCTCCCGGACTATAATTGAATTCCTTTTTTATAGCAAAACACTTTGCGCACGCCTCCTCCAAACATAAATAGTAGGGCGGGTCGATTTAAAAATCGCTCATTGCTCTGCGAAAATCTTATTCTAAGGATCAAAATTAGAAACTTTGCCGAAGGAACCATACCTCTAAAACGAATTCTGATGTCCCCCAATTTGAGTCGAACCAAAAATCCCACTTTGACCCATTTAGAGTGCTCCAATCGAGTCAAATGTATGACCGACCCCCACTAACTTTGGACGGCCGATCCACCCATGTCAGTGGCACACCCCCTGGAACTCCCCTGGGGGGTTCCCCATACAATCATTTCAAAATATCACCAATTTTGGCCTTTACATGAGAAAAGAAACTAAAAAGTTCGACCCAAATTGGGGGACATCAGAATTCGTTTTAGAGGTATGGTTCCTTCGGCAAAGTTTCTTATTTTGATCCCTAGAATATGATTTTCACAGAGCAATGGGCGATTTTTTTGCCTCCCCACAAATCGACCCGGCCTAATAAATAGTTATCTGAATATGCGCAATACGCAAAAACAACAACGCAAACCAAAATTCGTCATATTTTGCATTGCATCAAAATTGTTTTCACAACTCGAAGAAACGTAAACAAAGACCGGAAACTTAACGGTATACCTTTTTTTTTTCATATATATTTTTGGTGCTGCTGAACCGAACTGAGTTGATAGGCCAGGTAGTTAGAAATGATTCTACTCTTGATTACATCGCATCAATAAAAAATCCTCCTATTTGCGGTGTGCGTCTTGATGTTGTTTCACAAATGGACGGACCGACAGTTTCAAGCTGACCCCGAGCAGCAGATATTTTTATGAGGAGCTTTTCCATGGCAGAAATACACTCGGAGGTTTACCATTGACTGCCGAGGGGCGAGCGCTATTAGAAAATATTTTTTGTGTTTCATGCACGGAAATTCGAACCCACGCCCTTCCGAATGTTAGTCACGCACAAACCCATTTGGCTACGGTGGCCTTAGTCTTGCCATAAATTCTGTGACAAATTTTACAATGCATACGGCGAGAACAAATTCGCAGAAAAAAGTTCAGTTATTTATGTTTTTTTTTAGTATGCATTGCCTACTCATAAATTATACTCAGTTTCGTGGCAAATTTCGCTTGTTAACAATGGAAAATCGCATTGCAGTGATTGCATTACCTGAGTGTGGTAAAAATGCAAGTACGTTTTACGAATTGCTTTAAAAACTTAATATTTCGAGAATGTTTGTTTACCACACAATCAATCGTTTTTCCCAAGCGTCTGAAGTGACAGACAGAAAAAGAAGCGGTCGTCCTCGCGTGGTTCGAACCAGTGCAGCCATAAGAGCTGCTCGAGAAAGAATCCACAGAAATCTCCTTAGAAAGCAGAAAATCATGCCCTAGGAAATGAATGTATCGACCAGATCCATATCAAGACTAGTTAGAGATGATCTCCACATGCAAGCCTTCCGCCGCCCAACTGGTCATCTTTTGACAACGCGGTTGAAGAAAAGTTGAATCGATAGATGTAAGCAGCTTCGTCGGTGGCATGCGGTCAAAGGCCATGAAAATATTATTTTCACAGTTGAGAAAATCTCCACTGTTGAAGAAGTTTTTAATAAGCAAAACGACTAAATCTATGATAAAACATCTCAATGCGCAAAAAATGTTATCCCAAGGGTTCAGCGTGGCCAGCATTCAGCCTGCGTAATGGATTGCTGGGGAGTGTCTTGTAAAGGCGTAACATCTCTTCATTTCTGCAAAAAAGGGGTTAAGACCGAGGTAAAAGTGTACCAGGAGGATATCTTAGAAGACGTGGCGAAGCAGTTGAGCAGTCCTTTCTTCAATGGAGAGCATTGTATCTTCCAGCAAGATTCCGTTCCAGCCCATAGAGCAAAAAATACTCAGCAGTGGGTAAACAACAATATTCCTGGGTTCATAGCCGCAGAAGATTGGCTTTCTGGAAGTCCAGATCTGAATCCATTGGAGTTGGATACGGCTGTGAGGAATGCTAGATTCCTTTAATTGATATGAAAAGTAGTTCTAACAGGTATACTCGGAATCATAATCGGTCAATAGAAAGGGCTTATAATGGGAACAATCCCGGCCCGTTCCGCTACCTGGGTTATTTCACCATGCAAAAAAAGCAATGGTTCAAATAGGCAACATATCAAAACCAGTTGATTTTTGTCGGGTCTCCTAGTCTTTCTAAGCTATTTATCAGTAATTAATTCGCATAGAGCTTCTTTTTTTGATAAATGAAAGATTTAGATTATAGGTTATCTAGTATCAGTCTGCAGTTACCGCAGTCTGCGTCAGAAGAAAAGAACCGGTTTTTCGTCCTGCTTTTTGCTTCATAAAAACTCAGGTTAGTGTCGTTCCAATCTTTCCCGTAAACGCAACCAAACAAAAATCGGTGAGAAGTACGAGAGGCGTTTCAAAGCGGTATTTTATTGCACGCATTCGAAAGAGCCGAAATTATCTTACGCCGCGGCTGCAAGAGTAATTAAAAGATCAAAAAAGTTTGTTGTGATGTGGAATCATCGGTATAAGGTGTACAAAAATGTTGATGACTTTTCCGAGAGCGGCTTGAAGCGATTGATGACAAAAAAGCAGGATAAAGTGATCGTCCAACTTTCTAAACGGGACCCTTCTTTGTGACTACGCCAATCACGATCAGTTATTGCTAAAAAGGGAATAGATAGCATACCCTATCGTCCCACACCATCAAAACCACTGCTCTCAGAAAAACACATTGAGAAACAGCAAAACAAGAAAATGGTGTCACTGTATTGGACTGGCCTTCCCAGTCCCCAGACGTAGTTTTGTACATACTTTCATGTAAAAAAAAATTTCAATATATATCTTTTATACTTCATGAATAATCGCGGTTCCCTTTTTTTGACACAGACTGTAATTTGCGAGACATCATTTGCCGATTTTAACTTTGCTTAGAAAATTCAGAGCGTGCTGATCTCATCTCTTGAACTAAATCTTTATAGTTTCAGAATATCGAAAATGTGTTGCAGCAGCGAAAACTTAAAATCTAATACAGTGCCGAGAAAAATTTATAAACTGCTGCTACAAAGAAGAGAAGCAGCATAAAGTAGTTTTGATTCTAAATTCACAAGTAGCGCAGCATTTTTCCTAGGAGTAGATTACCCTACAGGCATATTAGAACTTAGCAAGCAGTATGTAAGGTAACATTTGCTGCAATGCTCCCACGTAACGGGAGACATTTAGTTTCATCACATAATGCAACGGGAATTGTCTCCCAACTGCATTCTATAAAGCACCCATGGGAAGTCAAGACCAAAGCCGATCTCAGACAACAGGTTGTAAACAGGTTATGCAGGAACTGCGCTACTGCCGGCGAACGAAGATGGCAAGCAAGCAAGTCTCGAATGTAAGAAGAAGCTTAATTCTGTCGCAAGACAAAACAGGCTTCTACTTATATGGGTTCCAGGACACTCCGGTGTTCAAGGAAACAAAATCGCCGTTGAATTGGCCAACCGTGGATCAGCGGTTCCCCCACAGGGCCAGAGCCAATAATCGGAATCAGCAAGAATCATGAATTGGATCAGCGATTATGTATGCAATCTACATAAAGAGCGATGGTCCGGTCTAGAACGCTGCAGAACTGAAAAGTGTTTTGTGACAAGTCCAAACAGAAAACTTTATCTAAAACTTGGAAGGAAAGACGTTCGTCTAATGGTCGGTATTATTACACGACACAACCCATGCGGTCAGCATATGACCATCATTGGAATCATTGAGGCCCGATGTGCCTGGCTTGCTTGGAGGAGGCGGATAGCACTGAGCACTCTGTGAGTGTGCTGCCTTTGCTAGAGCACGGCTAAGAGTTTTGGGTTCCGATGTCATGAGAATGAGTAATATTCGTTCTCTAAAACTGGAGGATATTTACAGATTTGTCAAAGAATCTGAAAAATTCGCACAGGACTAACAACCTCTGTCACTGTCATTCTTTCCTATTACTTTCTCTTTTCTCCTTCCCTCCTTGACTATCCACCCCCTTTCCAGAGTTTTAAATACAATGGGCCTTTTAGCCTGAGTGTTTTAGGAGCCACCAAATCTCTTGGTGTTCCTTGGCTCGACCTTTTCAAATTTCAATTTCAAGCAAGCAACGGTCACAGCGATAGGGACGGGTTGCTGGAAATTAGGTTTAAGACCAAAATTGGAAATAAAGCTTAAGAATGGATACTTAAAAACTTGTGTTTTCTTTTGGGCGGCTAGCCTATTTATTTATTTCTTTTAAGTGTAGAGGATCGGAAGTCCTTAACTTGCATATCATTTAAAACATTTGCAGATTAAAACACTTTGTATTTTTATATTCATACAATACAATAAGTTTAGGCAAGGCGCATTCATTAAAGGTGCTGTCACTAGACCAACAACAATGTTCTGTACGTTTGATTGTCAAAGCAAAGTATTGGGAAGCTAGAAAATAAATAATGAATTCGCCTTGTTTCATTCTGAGCTGACAGCCTCATGGGCACGGCGAAAGAAAAGAAACAAATCAGCTGATCTACCAACACCAACTTTAATAGATTCGCCTTGAGTTTTGGGCATTTCTGACATTTTCAAATTCAATAGGTTTTCGAAAATCATATAAATATATGATTTTTTTTTTTACTTTTGACTTTTGGATTTGCTTTACACTGATTTGTGCTACTACATTTTGATGTGAATCGGTTCATGTTCTGTTAAAATTTAAACGTTTTGCTGTTTATTTGTACGTCAACTTTAGGTTTTGAAAAATTTTTGTTTCAGTCTCTTAGTTACATTCACTAATTATTTGTTTATGATTTTTGTTAATTTTTTTTTTCGTTTTTTACTACTCACTTTGCACTGCTCGATTTATTTATATTCAGATTATCTACAAGTGACATAAGTGAGCTATCCAAATCGCCGGTGAGTATTTTGCCAGTACTAGCAGGTTGTGTTTGCTGTTGTTGTTGGAGTTGTTGTTGCTGCTGTTGGTTGAGTAATTGCTGTTGCTGACTGCCGGCCAGACCCAGAGCACCTGCAGTGACAATATTCGTTTGATTGGCTGCGGCTGGATGTGTGGATGTGATGCCTGGCTTGAGGACATCACCCAGAGCATCAAAGCCTTTTATTTTCAAATTTGCGATTGCGATTTGCGATTTGGTTATATTTTTTGTTAATTACAAATTTGATTTTATATAAGAAGTTGGTTGATTAGTCAGTGGTGTACGTTTTAGAGGACAAAAGTGCAAAATTCACCAGATTCCATTTGATGATTTTTTATTTGTAGTAATTTATTTATTATAATTTTTTTTTATTTTTTGTTGTTGCATGAGAACGTTTACAATGAGGGAACCCAGAATATGTGTATGTGTGTTTTTAAGAACCATAGTTTTTATATGTAATGAACCCCGAACACAGAAAATGGGTTTTTCAGATGATGTTTGTAGACATTTTTTTTTTTTTATTTTTTACATAAAAAAGCAATATTTTGTAAAGTTAGTTGGGTTTTTGTGCACCACACCACACCAAAATGTTTAATTAATTTTTATTGATTTTTTTACAATGTTTGCACGATTTTTTATTCGATATTTTGCAGCATGAAGAACACACGAGGTTGCCAGTTTTGAATGTGTTTACCAATGTTTCATTGTTGTTGTAATTAAATAATTTTTTTTTTTGGAAATATTTTAGTATGTGCCACCATTTTTCCATTTTTATTTTATATATTTTTTTTTTATTTTTATTTTTTTTGCCGTAATTATGATACAAAATATGTTTTGTGAATTTACATAAAAAAGATAAACACAAAAAAGAGAAAGAGAAAAAATACATTTACAAAATAAATAATTATGACGATTTTTGTGTTAAATATACATACTATGTATACATATATATTTTTAAAAATTTTGACTTTTTTTCATTTGGTGAGAGAGAAGTACAAGAAGACGAGGTGAGCGATAATTACAGAGAAAATAAAAAACAAAACATTTGTACAAATCAAATGAAACAAAAAATGTAAAAAAAATATGTTAAATTCATTGGATTATTTATACATGTGCATACATATGTGTGTATGTAAGTTGTTTGTGGAGCGGAGTATGGTGTGCAGGACAAAGACATACATAGCTATGTATATATAAGTAAAATATTATTGTAGCTCGCCGTGTAAACGGTATTGTGCATGTGTGTGTGTGTGTCTCGTGTATTATGAAATGATAGTTTGCGATTTTTGCTGAGAGTTGTAGTTACTGAGCGAGAGTTTTTAGTTACTAAAAATGAGACCAAACATGCAAAATTTCACACACAAGATATTGTACAAACATACATACATAAACAAAGAACTCCACAAGCAGTTAAACTTATTTTATAGATAGTATATGCACTTATATCCTTGAACCAGAAAAGCTTTGAAGCTCTTAGAATAATTTAATTTACAAAAAATTTACCAATTAATATGCGCCCGAGTTAAGTTTTAGAATAATTTTTGAAGTAATAACAAGGTGGATGTATGTGGACAAGGTGGCGCAAAATTAATCACCCTATCGGAAGATTCACAGCGTTTGCAAATGGCGTCGTGTGTCATTCATATTTGACACCTGCAAACTAGACAGCTGCCGTTACAAACTGACAATCAACGGAGTGCGTAGAGGTCAAAATAAAGATTTCCAACACTCAAACCCTAATTTTTTTTTGTAGTTAGTAAAATGGTTTATCTAAAAACAAAATTGGATGATAATTTTGCGCCACTTTGTACGAACATAACATAAAATAATACCTTTTTTTTCAATAAATATATTAAAATATATTAAATTATAATACATGTAATAATAAACAAACGTAATAATAGTATAAAAATAAATAATAATAAGATAATAATAAAAGTTATCAACTATTTTTTTAAATTAAATGGCATAAAAAACATAAGAAATATTGAACTAAAAAAGCAAGACCAAAAATAAAATGAATCTTTTCCAGGCAAACTAAGGATGTGAAATGGAAATACATATACCGAACTCATAAACTAAGAGTAAGTGAAAATCGTTCAGTCATATTTTTTAAATTTTTTTTTTTTGCATGTCCCGATTTACACATTGTGACACCTGGAAGGGACAACACTGACGATGCTTCATTCCTCGTCTTACGGGCAAAATTGGTTTATTTTCTTAATTTTTTCTTTTTTCCTTTTTTTCTTTCCTTTTCTTTTTTTCTTACTTTTCTTTTTTCCTTTTTTGTCATTTATTTTCCTTTTTTTCTTTTTATTCTTTTTTTTCTTTTTCTCCTTTTTGTCTTTTTTCCTTTTTTCCTTTTTTCCTTTTTTCCTTTTTACTTCTTTAAGCTTGACAATACACAAAGTGTGTTTCCAATACAGTAAACAAAAAGCCCTCCCTCTCCATCCGTCCTTCTCCCGCGAACAAAATGTTTCCCTTCCAAATGTTTCGCTGTGTAAGTCGGAACTATAGTGTGCATCCTAAACATCAAAGTCCAAGCTTTAAACATAGTACTAAATTCGCGTTTCACATGGCTGTCAAAATCTATACAAATTGCATTGCCGTGAAATTTTGTATGTGCTTATCTCACGATAAATTAGTTCTCAGTTCACTCCGAGAAAACACCGCGCAACGTGCTAGCAACATGATGCCAGCAACATTTTTACACACCTATTTAAAATGCACATGCCAATTGAGCGAAAACTTCCTTTGCAAGTAAAGAGCCTGAGTTCGAATACTCTAAAGATATGGCACTTTTAAGCGAAACGTACTCGCAACGAGTGCAATTAATCTTCTCTATTTTTTTTGTGTGTCAATATTAATGTGTATTAATTTCTTTAAAAACACTTTTCTTACCAAAATTTGACAATTACACGATACACTGGCGATACTCATAAATTTGACGTTTCTTCTGATTTGACAAAAATGTTGCTAGCAACATTTCACGGCAAGCCTAATGCATGTTGCTAGCGCAATTTCACGAAAAATCACTGACTGATCACATGATTGTTAAACAATAGTAACCATTGCTGATACTTTACTAATTTAAATGTAGATAAATTTTAAAATATATTATATAATATTGTATGTTTTTAGATATAAACTTAATTCAAGTAAATGCGGATTTAAATAAGCCAACGATTGTTGAATTTAACACAAAAAAGTAGTATTAAAAATAAATCTTACAACTATGACACGTTCACACTGGCACACGCCGACAAATTCAATATTTTGAAAAGTACATTTTCTAAAGCCAAATTAAACATAAAAAACTAACAAAAGTAAGAAACCAAAGCAGCTACCTCGCAATTAAATACATAAACTGAAAAAAAGGACGAAAGCAAATGTACGATACTAAACACAACAATAAGCCAATCAGTAAGAACTTTAGAAAAAACAACAAGAAGAAAAACCAATGCCTGCATCTGACCACTTCACATTGGTTTCTGATGCCGTATCAGTAGATCTGCGGCTGCAGGGCTGTGTGTCGCTGGCTTTCTGGCTTGTGTGATTTTGCATTGACATTGATTGACAAGCGAACAAACGGAAAATTGACACGCCGAGAGAGTACACAATGAAAAACACGTGTATGCGTACTCGTAAAAAGCAACAAAGCACGGCAAGGAAGCAGGTGGATTTACGAAAAGCATTGCAATGAGCTGACGTGGAGGGGAATAGTGTAGTTAAATGAAGCAGAGCGACGGCGGCGTGTTTGCGTGTATGGGTGTGCATGTATCAGACAGTGGAATATTACATACAAACAGTAAGAGGTAACATTTGCAAGAATGAGAACAACAATAACAACTAGGAGAAAAATTAACGAGTGAGTGAACGGCAGAATCTTTTCACTGCAATGCTTTGGCTTTATGGTATATTACTTCTATTGTTGTTATTGTTGTTGGTATTAAAAAGTCTTTAAGTGACAATTTGGTGTAACAATGTACTGCAATGCAAGGTAATCTCGGAAAGCGAGCACAGAAAGCGTAAACTGTATTAAAAACGACGCGCACACACACATATATGTACATACATACATACGTACAAACTATACAAATACGAATAAATATTTATGAAGAAGGTAAGCAAACAAGTGTGAACATGGAAGGAAAAGACACTGCAACGGGTCACAATTGCTCTCTTATTTAATTGAATGTTCATTTCACATGTACATATGTATGTATGTACGGGCATTAAGTATACATGTACAATAGACATTTCTCTTCACCTGGAGGGAATTGTTGTGGCGCCGGCGCCACCGCGGCTGTTGTATTCATAAAGAACTGTTGCGAGGCTGGCGCTCCCTGGGGCATATAAGCGGTATCGCCGAGAGCTGATGTGGTGGAGAATGCCGACTGTTGTTGAAGTTGCGATTGTTGGGATGCGCCAAATAACGGCGCATCCATGGTGTCGAAGAACGGATTTGGTAAGGCTGCGGCGGCGGCGGCGGATGAGGCTGCAGCAATGGATAAAGAAGGCACCAACAAGATTTCCAGCAGTTTTTTTTTGCATTTATTTTATTAATTTTTATTATTTTGATGCGAGTTGCGTGATTGGTTTTAGAAATTTTTGGGCAGTATAGGCGTTTCAACACAATTTTGTTCGCGTACATTATTTTTTTTTACATAAAAAAAAAACGTAAAATAGAATTACTGAAGTACTTAAATAAGGAAAATGTAAATAAATATTTAATGCAATGTTACTTATGTAAACTAGTATTGGATTTTGCTGACCACAAGCCACAATTTTTGGTAGTCAAATTAACGCAGCCATTATTTCGATGTATATTTTATTTCGAACTTCTACTAAAACAAATTGTTTATGACTGCCAATGTGTTTTTTTAACGCCTTTAATTGCCTAGTTTAGTGTAGCACAGACAGCGCAAATTAAACCAACCCAAACTAAGCTAACCACTCTTAACCGAACCTAAACTAAGGCAAGATAGTCGTATCAATGAGTAATAAGAGAAATTTAAAAAGAATAGAACGTGTCTCTTTCCCCGTTTCGGATCGGCCTGAGTAATATTAAGGGGAAAAGAAATACGTTATTTTATCGGAGGAGGTCAACAAAGAGAAATTCGGTAATTTTACAGTTTTTCTTTGATAAAGGCGAAAAGGCAAGCCAGTGACAGGCCGATGAAATTGTGAATGGTGTTTATGGTGCCAATACTGTGACAGCTAATTACTAATTAATTCGTCAGGCATTTTTGATGTTAAAGAAAATGTCGATAATATCAAAAACGTCGATAAAATCAGAGAAATAATCGAAGTTGGCCGAAACATCGCCCAGGCGCTAGAGATCGACCATACGAGTAAAACAGTTGTATACCATTTGCGGAAAAATTTTAAGCAGCCTGATATTTAAAGTCGTCAACTTGTCAGACAATTCCTGTAGAAAAATGCCTTTATTAAGCTTGTTAAGTGCATGAAATCGCTGATCTTTGCATATACGAGGTGTGTTCAAAAAGTATCGCGAATTTTGTGTTTTTTTTAAAAATATTTATTTATGCATTAATCTATTTTGTCCCTTTCAAAGTAGTCCCCCTGGCAGATCTGGGGAATACAGTGGCTGTGGCTGTGGCATCATTAATGTGTTGTTTTTGGCCACAAGCAACGATGTGTGAGCAGGGGCGTTATCGTGATGCAAGAGCCAATTTTTGCTCTTCCACAAATCCGAGCGTTTCTGGCGGATTGCTTCGCGCAAATTGCGCATAACTTGCAGGTAATATTTCTTATTGACCGTTTTACCCTGTGGCAAGAACTCATGATGCACAACGCCCCTGCAATCACTGTAATCGAAGAAAACGGTAAGCAAAACTTTTACATTCGGCCGAACTTGGCGCGCTTTTTTCGGTCTTGGTTCGTGCGGCAGCTTCCATTGAGATGATTGAGCTTTGGTTTCCACGTCATAACCATAAACGCACGATTCGTCACCAGTTATGACCTTCTGAAGCCAATATGGGACGTCGCAGAGTCCAACATCTTATTAGCAATGTTCATGCGATGCTGCTTTTGGTTGAAATTGAGGAGTTTTGGTACGAATTTTGCGGCGACCCGTCTCATGCCCAAATCATTGAAAAAAATCGAATGGCACGAGCCAATCGATATGTCTAAGTCCTCAGCAACTTTTCTAACAGCGATTCGACGATTGGCCAATACATTTCTTTCACTTAATCAATTTGTTCGTCTGTTGTGGAAGTGCTCGGGCGTCCGCCACGCTTTTCGTCGTTCACATCTTCTCAGCCTTCTGAGAACATTTTGTAGCACCGATAAACGTTGCTTTGGTCCAAAGTAGCTTCTCCGTATGACATAGTCAGCATTCCAACATTCGGAATGCATCCGCGCTCTTAATTTCGTTTTTCACACAAAATTTGATACAGGTTCTTTGATCCATCTTTTTGAATAGGTAAAAATCTAAGAAACACGTGCAAGCAAGGCAGCTGTCAACAATTAACTGAACCTTCAAAATGGCCGAACTGGTCGGCATGAGTGAGAGACATGAGTACCAAAATATCGCCACAAAAAAATCGAAATTCGAATATACGTAACCTGCGAAAATTCAAAATTCGCGATACTTTTTGAACACACCTCGTACATACCAACTTCGTATAACGCTTACAGGCTGTATTTCCAGTGACGTTTCATCAACACACCATACGATGGTAGGAATAAGGAGTTTTATTCATTATTTGCTATTGAAACTCAAAAATAACTAAAATTAATTAAAAAGTGTATAAAACCATAACCTGCAAATTTTGCGGATTTCGATATCCATTAGCAGTGTTTGATAGTTGAAATGGCGCTCGGAATTAGAGATTAATTAATGCAAATAATAAATATAAAACTGTGATTTTTTAGCTATTATCTTCTTAAACAGTTGGTTTAAACAGCTGACGCTCATTTCGTGTTTTTTTCACTGTCAAACATCTTCATGAATCGTCTTACAAACGAACAACGCTTGCAAATCAATGAATTTTATTATAAAAATGCGTGTTCTGTTAAGAAAGTTTAAAGTCGAAAAATTGTGTTCAGCGACGAAGCTAATTTTTGGATCAATGGGTACGTAAATAAGCAGAATTGTCGATTTTGGAGTGAAGATCAGCCAGAAGAATTGCAAGAGCTACCAATGTATCCAGAAAAGGTCATAGTTTGGTACGGTTTATGGGCTGGGGGTATCATTGGACCGTACTTCTTCAAAGATGCTGCGAATCGTAACGTAACTGTGAATGGTGAGCGCTACCGTGAAATGATATCCAACTTTTGTTTGCCCAAAATGCAAGAGCTTGACTTGCATGACATGTGGTTTCAACTAGACGGTGCCACATGCCACACAGCACGCGTAACAATGGACTTGTTGAGAGGCGAGTTCGGTGAACATTTTATTTCACGTTCGGGACCTGTCAATTGGCCACCCAGATCGTACGATCGTACATTTTTTGTGGGTCTATGTTAAAGCTCATGTCTATTCAGACAAGCCTGCTTTAATTAACGCATTGGAATACAACATTAAAGCGTTTATATGTGAGATACCGGCCGAAACATTGGAAAGAGTATGCCAAAATTGGACTAAGCGGATAGACCATTTGAAGCGCAGTCGCGGTCAACATTTGCATGAAATAATCTTCAAACATTAAATTATATAGACTGTACTATCGATTTCAATAAAAATTTCATGCATTTTTCTGAATTTTACGTGTTTTTTTGAAAAGCTTTCCTATAGCTCTTAAAAAATCACCCTTTACATACATACACAAACATTTGACTACCAATTTGTTGGATGGCTCGTAGACCTAATTTTTTTTCTTAACTTTGGCCTTTTTCCTACACAAACACGCCTCTAAAGCATACATTCCAAAAAAGTATAAAAATGCAAAAAAAAAATTACGTCAATACGGTTTTATATTAAATATACAATAGAAATATACGCCTATAAATATATGTATGTTTGTGGAACTAGACTAAGCGCAATGGAAAATCGCTAATAAAAGAATTATTGAACCTTTTTCTAAGCCACTAACCGCTGATGGGTTTAATTGTAATTAAAAAAAAAATGATTTTATGCTATAGAAATTCGAATATTCGAAATAGCTAAAATAAATTGATGAAACTTAAAAGCATGTAAATATATAAAAACAATCTTAAGCGCTGAATTCCAGTTCGCCACAGTAACTTAACACCAAAAAGTTGGCAAGTGCTAAATACTTATAAATATGTATGAGTAATTGCAGTTGTTAATAAGTAAAATACACCATCGACATTCAATAACTTCAAACATAGAAAAATTAGTTTGAAAAACACTGAAATATCTACACCAATCGTTAATAGAGATAGCCCTTTTTTCAAATATTTTGTTAAACATATAAAAAAATTAAAATTAATTACACAATTTGTATTTACAAAATTAGATTTGGGAGAACAGTTTTAACAGTAACCATTTAATTTGTTAAATAAATAATTAGTAGTTCGAAAACAATAAATAGGAGGTTTGGAGAAAGCGTTTTCGGATGGGGTAGGAGCATTTAAAATCGATCACAGGAATTTGGGGTACTAAAGGATGGGGGTTTGTTTTCGCTTAGCGCGCACAGAGTAGTCGCACACGCGCAAAATTGCATTGGCTCTTTAGAAAGTAAACAAATTTCACTTACCGGTTGGTTCAGTATTACCAAAAACGGACGAGAAATTGCTGTCCGAGACGAAAGCATTTGCAGCCGCTGAAGGCGCTGCAGCACCATTAAAACCTGGATGTGACGAGGAGATGTGCAAATTAGTATCTTACAACAATTAAAATATCCAAAGAAAAATAAACAATTCATAACTACGCAAGTGCAGCGGGTACGAGAGAGAATAATCGTCAAAATATTACATAAGACACAATACTAAGTAGGTACTAAAAATAAATACAGAAAATAAACAAAAATCAAATCAAACACATTCTACCATTATTATGCATCCAAATATTATTGGCATTTTGTGCACCACCTGTTGCCGCTGCTGCGCCGCCACCAGCGCCCACGCCGCCTACGGGCGCATCGAACATATCAGCAAATGGATTGCCCAATTGTAGTAAGTCATCGGATGCTTTGGTGGTGGTGCCGCCTGCAGCACCACCACTTGCGGTGGCAGCAGCCGTACCGGCAGCCGTTGCCGGAGCTGCACCAAACAGATCGACTATCGGTGCACCAGCGCCACTGGCTGGCGGTGACGATAAGAATGGATTTGTTAATGCAGCACCAGCACCAGCGCCACCACCGCCTGCAGTGGGTGAAGAGACCTTCGATTGCTGTAAACGTGAAGAAGTGAAGAAGAGATTACGTAGTCTTTTTTGTTGTAGTTGTTATCAATTAAATAGTCATCAGCATCAATATTAGATTACTTACTTTGTACTGATTCATAGCCGCCTCCTCTTCGGCCAATACCTGCGCCTTCAATTGCTCATCGATGCCATTGGTTGTGTCGAATTTGCTGGATGCGGCAGCTGTGCCGAATGATGAGCTGGTGGAAGATAAGGCAGTGACAGCGGATTTTACATTCTTTTGATTGCTATAAATGTGCTCAAACCAAGGTGGTGGTGTAGAATAGAATTAATTTTTTTGTTTTGTTTTTTGTTTGATTATTTGTTTGTTTTTTGATACGACGTGCCAACAAATTCGATGCACTCGTCATAGGAAGTCAATAAAATTGCATCGACCAACAACGTGTAGCCAACGAAATAAATAGATTTTTGGTTTTTATGAAACAAGCAAATAAATGGCAACCAAATTATTGTATACAACAACAGCAACGCCAATGGCAATAATGACGACAACGACGGCGATGACGACGAAGAAGCAATTAAAACATATGAAATTAAATAAGAAAGATAAACAAACACATAAAATTGCAAATAAAATACAAAAACTAAATTAACTAATAAACAATAAATAAATAAACAAATACAAAAAGTTTGTAAACTAAACTACAGTTAACTACTACAGGGCAAGTATTCATTCACGCAAATTTATACCACAAAATTACAAATAAGAGAATTTTAAAATTATCTTAAACGCTTTTAGACACAAGAAAAGCGTTCCCAAAAATACGAGGATGGGCTATTTAATAGCCTAACTGAAACCACTACATATGAAAGAAGTGCGCACGCGCCAAGCGCTAGTGCCTCGCTAAGTTATTTCTGCAAACAAATCAGTTAGCCATGGCCCTCGTTGGCATTATACAAGGTGAAGTCCAGAATAAACAAGACTGAGCTAAAATAAAGGGTGGTTAAATTTTAAGGGCCGATGT
The DNA here is from genome assembly GCF_027943255.1 of Anastrepha obliqua. Taxonomy (NCBI): domain Eukaryota; kingdom Metazoa; phylum Arthropoda; class Insecta; order Diptera; family Tephritidae; genus Anastrepha; species Anastrepha obliqua. The sequence goes on from NC_072892.1 coordinate 25,340,683, forward strand.
TGAATGTGAACCACACCTAAACGTCAACGACACCGTTGAACTTCTTTCTTTGGGGTTATTTGAAAGAAAAGGTGTACGTCAATAAGCCAGCAACAATTCAAGAGCTAAAGGATGAGATAATTCGGCACATTAACGGCATAGAATCTCAATTATGCCTCAGCGTCATCGAAAATTTTGACCATCGGATGGAGGTGTGCCGCCGAGGCCGCGGCGGCCATTTGGCCGATATTTTGTTCCATACGTAATTGAACCATACCAATATTATCATAATAAAGAGAAGTTACAATAATTTCCTACAAAAATTGTATTTTATTCAAAATCTACACCGGCCCTTGAAACTTAACCACCCTTTAGATAAGGAACTATTTGCATTTGGTGGTCTTTGGAGGTGTGCCGCCGAGACCGCGGCGACCATTTGGCCGATATTTTGTTCCATACGTAATTGAGCCATACCAATATTATCATAATAAAGAGAAGTTACAATAATTTCCTACAAAAATTGTATTTTATTCAAAATCTACACCGGCCCTTGAAACTTAACCACCCTTTAGATAAGGAACTATTTGCATTTGGTGGTCTTTGGAGGTGTGCCGCCGAGACCGCGGCGGCCATTTGGCCGATATTTTGTTCCATACGTAATTGAGTCATACCAATATTATCATAATAAAGAGAAGTTACAATAATTTCCTATAAAAAATGTATTTTATTCAAAATCTACACCGGCCCTTGAAACTTAACCACCCTTTAGATAAGGAACTATTTGCATTTGGTGGTCTTTGGAGGTGTGCCGATATTTTGTTCCATACGTAATTGAGCCATACCAATATTATCATAATAAAGAGAAGTTACAATAATTTCCTATAAAAATTGTATTTTATTCAAAATCAACACCGGCCCTTGAAACTTAATCACCCTTTAGAAACGACCGGAGCTTTGTTTTGATAACTTCGAGTTTATTTATTCAAAATAGTTCCCTCCGGCCTCGATACACTGTTTTGCGCGATCTAAAAGCTTTCTGAAAGAGTATTTCAGGTCATTGACCGGAATGTCCTTCAGGATGACAGTACAAGCCTTTTGGATGGCCTCTGCGGACGCAAAACGTTTTCCTTTCATGGCCAAATGCAATTTTCCGAATAGACAAAAGTCACAGGGAGCCATATCAGGCGTATACGGTGAGTGATTGATGGTTAAAATGCGATTTCTAGTAAAAAAATCAGTCATAAGAGTGGATCGATGAGATGGTGCATTATCATGCAATAAGTGCCAGCTTCCTCCCTCGCGGTATTCAGGGCGAATTCGACGAATGCGATGCAACAAACGCTTCAAAACGCCAAGATAGAAATTTGCATTGACGGTTTGACCCATTGGCACGAACTCCTTGTGGACAATTCCCTTGGAATCGTAAAAATAAATGAGCATCGACTTGATTTTTGACTTCTCCAAACTTGGTTTTTTCGGTGGTGGCTGGACTAGAGCCTACAATTCGGCACTTCGACGCTTAGTTTCAGGTTTATGTTGGAAACACTACGTTTCATCACCAGTTACAATGGTGTAAGGTGTTTGCCGTTTTTCCTCGCCTCTTTAATGAGGTCTTTCGAATATTGAATTCTGAGTAATTTTTGGTCCTCAGTTAACTTGTGTGGAATGAAACGTGCACAGACCTTTCGTAAGCCCAAATGATCAGTTAAAATGCCATAAATCGATTTTTTGCAGATATTCAACTCCGATTCCATGAATTTTAAGGATGATTTCAGTTCATTTTGGATAAATTGACGAATACTTTCGATGGAGTTTTCGGTGATTACTGATTTTGTTCATTGTCATTTATGTCCTCACAACCACCTCTGAAACGTGTAAACCACTCACGAACTCTGGCTCGAGATAGACAATCATCGCCATCAACTTTTAAACTTTTTAAAAACAAAATTTGATATTAGCTCTTTGTTCCGATGTCACAAACATACTCACACTTTATATGCAATAACTTCGCTTCCACTGAACCGATTGTCACCAAACTTTCACTGGAAGTCAGCTATGGATGTAACTTCCAACGCACTAACTCATTAAAAAGATGGCGCCATCAAAAACGTTTTTATGACGCCAGTTTTTGGACTTCACCTTGTATATAATTGTATTTTTTCCTGTTTCGCCCGAAAAAAATTTAACTGTAAAAATACGAAGATTATCTTTTATATATTGCGCCTTTGCGACACTACGTCTGATGAGCTGTAATTTTTTAGCATAAACTTACATTTTTCTGTTTGTTATTTTTTGAGTGAGTTGAAAACTTCATCTCGCCCAAAAGATGGAATTAACTCGTGAGCCTTTTCGTGCGATTTATTACGCTTTTCGACGTGAATTGTCGAGAAAAGAGTGCATTGTTCAACTTACTACGACTTTTGGCTTTGGAGCACCACACTTGGCTACTGTGAAACGTGGCCGTCGAGCCTTGCAGGATGAATTTCATGAAGGCCGTTCAAAAACGATTGTTGGGCCAGAATGGTCAATGCCCAATGTTATGCTTTACCGCCAGATCATCATGTGGCATATCGCGAGATAGCAGCATCCTTGGGCAATAGTTTGACCAGCGTACATTCAATATTGCACGAAGATTTGGTCGTCAAGAAGATTTTTGTCTCGTTGGACACTGCATAATTTAATGATAAATAAAAGAGTCGTATCGGTTGGTGTAAAGAAGTGAGACCCCAATGCACCTTCTCCTTGGATGTTGAGCTGTAGCGCAGAGAAGGTTGAGACATCTAGCCCAACTGCAACCAGAAGAAAGGCACATACGCTCAATCGAACCCAGCTCTATCATGAGTTTAATAAAGGGCCGGGTCTGGTTGAGATACTGTAATGAGTGGAGGACACAAAAGACCATGAATTCAAAGTGCAAACTTCGTAGAAAATCGAATCTAATCAAAAGAAGTATTGGGGACATCCAGTCCCGGTGATTCAAAGCCCATCTATTAAATCCCAACAGGTGACGAATCTTGGATCTAAGCAAGGGAACAATACCGCACTCGACAGTTTGGGTGTTCCAAGACGAGCTTAATCAAACAAAAGGTGTTCGCAGAAGCACTTTAAGGCAAATGGTCGTCTGTTTTGGAAGTTTTCTGTAAATCTAGTCATGCCGCAACTGTGCCATTAGAGAAGCTTAAAATAGTCCATTCTGAGTAGTATGGAACCATTTGTTTGCGGAGAATTAAGGAAAACCAATCGCCTAAGACAAATCATTCTTCACCAAAAACAATGCGAACTCTCACGTATCGGCTCACACAAGAGTTTTTGAACACTCAAAAGAGAGAAATAATATGTTGTCCACCTTAGAGCCATGATTTGGCATCTAATGAGGTCTTTTTGATCCCGAACATCAAAAATAAAATGCGAGATCAATATTTTTCAATGCCTTAAAGGCCCTTAAACAGCTCGTTTTGAAGCTATCCACTTCTGAGTGGCGAAAGTGCTTTGATAATTGGTTCAAGCGAAAGGAGAAATGCATTGACTTCCAAGGAGCATATTTTGAAAAACAATAAAATCATTTTCATTATTACTTCACAGTGTTTGCATTATTCGGCGCAAAATATAAAAGCCAACCCTCGTATAGCACACAAATTGTAGTGAAATTTTACATGAAACTTGGATAAACTGCTACTAAAATTTATAATTCATTGGAAGAAGTGTATGGCAAATGAGAAGTCGGCTCTCACAAGCGCTTGTAAGATATAAGCGGAGAGGAAGTTGAAGATGACTCGCCCTCTCACTTCAACCAGCGATGGAAATACCAAATATTTTGTTATCTGTTTTGAGCTATGCACATCTCTTAGTCAATTTTACCATCTTCACGCTCTTGTTGAACTCCGCGATGTTTGAAATGAATTTCTCGTTGATTTGATTTTAAAAACTAGGAAGCAAGAGCAAAACAAGACGGTAAGAAAACTAGTTCTACAAATTTTTTAACAACTCAAACCAACAACTGTTGCAAAAAGTGCTTACATGACACCAATTCTAGTATTACAATGTTTTTTTGAAAGCTCTAAACTCTATTATTGGATTTTTTTGGAAAACTTTTAACTGTATTACAACAATTTTTTTTTTTTTTTGTTTTTGTGAAAAACTTTTAACGGTATTATTAATTTTTTTTTTGTGTTTTTTTTTTTTAAAAAAGTTGAAAATTTATTATTAAATTTTTTTTTTTTTTGAAACCTTTAAAATTTATTTTTAGATTTTTTTTTGTTTTGAGCACTTTTAACTTTATTATAACAAATTTCCACAATAATTACACACGCCCATATACTTCAAGGCATTCCACCCAATCTATGCCCGTTTTGCAACTCCACCCTGAGTATAAATCAAATTCTGTCTTCACTACTTTCGCAACATTGACCCTCTTGAAATATTAAAATATCCAACCGAAGACAACATATCTATATTATATAACTATCTCAAAGATACTGATCTCCTTCGTCGGATTTAATCGAGCCATAATCAACCTGCCAGCCGAAAGCCTCCGATGCTAGCGCTGAACTACTTTTAGTTTGTATAATAATTTTATTGTTATGTAAACCTTTATAAAATAAAATAAAATAAAAAAAATAAATTTCATTTTTTTTTTTGTTTTTGTGAAAAACTTTTAACTGTATTATAACATTATTTTTTTGTTTTTTTTTTTTAAGTTAAAAATTTATTATTAGGTTTTTTTTTTTTTTGAAACTTTAAAAATTTATATTAGATTTTTTTTTTTAACTTTAAACTCTATACTACAACAAATTTGTTTTTTTTGTTTTGGTGAAAAACTTTAAACTGTACCTATTATTACATTTTTTTTTTTGAAAACTTTAAAATTTATTATTCGATTTTTTTTGTTTAACTTATAACTTTGTTATAACAAATTTAATTTGTTTTTTGTATTTGTGAAAAACTTTAAAATCTATTCTTAAATTTTTTTTTTTTTTATTTTTTTTTTTTTGTTTTTGAAAAGCTGAAAGTTTATTATTAGATTCTTTTTTTTTTGAAAACATTTAAATTTATTATTAGATTTTTTTTTTACACTTTTAACTTTATTATAACAAATTTCATTTTCTTTTTGTTTTTGTGAAAAACTCTATTCTTAAATTTTTTAATTTTTGAAAAGTTGAAAATTTATTATTAGATTTTTTTTTTTTTGAAAACTTTAAAATTTTTTATTAGATTTTGTTTTTTCTCTTTGAAAACTTTTAACTGTATTATAACAAAATTGATTTTTTTTGTTTTGAAAAACTTTAAACTCCATAAGTGCAATTGTTTGATTTAGAAGTCTTTAATAATAGATCACATTTATTAATTGTTTTTTTTTATTTTTGTTTTTGAAAAACTACTCCTTTGTTTTAAGTTGTTTGTGGATAAACTTTCAACCAGAACATTTATTTTTATTTCTTTTTTTTTATTTAAATTATTAAATTTTTTGTTTTGGAAAACATCTAAGAGCCGTTTTCTCGTCTTAGCAATAGAGTCACTTTCTAAGCGAGGCGATTCATTTTACTAAATTTCCCCTCAATTTTGTTTCTCAACAATTCGAAGGCAAAAATTTGTAAATTGCGAAACTACGACAGCACGCGAGTCGTTTATTTGAAAGTTCCAATTGAACTGAATCAGTTTGAACATAGCTACAAAATTTTTAAGAGAATATCATTTGAATTTTAAATATATCGGCCCGATAATTTAATATGCGCTTGAGGTAAGGGAAATGGGTTTAACGCCACCATAAAGTAGGTGGCAAAGTTGGAGGTTAGTTGAGAAAGCAGCCCGAAGAAACTGAAAATTTTATGGCAATTAAAAGTCTACTTTAAGCACAAAAATACCAAGGCAACAAACTAAAACTACACAACCAATCAGGCGTAACGTAAATTTGTGTGTGTCAAAAATTATTAAACTACGAAAAAATTAACACAAAATAATTTTCGCTGGCATGGACTTTATGGTCCTAGATTTTTAAAACTCTTTCAAATTACATACATAGATAATTGAAAAAAATTTAACAGCAAAACAAAAAAAACATTATCTCATTTAATGCGCTGTAAGAAAAATGTTGTCAAGGCATATACCGGGTGTTTTTTAGAGGTGGGGAGTATTTATTTTTTTGTAATAAAACGAAAAAAAAAAAAACAAATTGCAAATTTCAATTCGCAACTTCCTATTAAATCTGGTCTTCGACGACCTGTTTTTTACAAAATGGCGTAAAATTAATCATCCAATATTGTGTTTAAATAACATTTTTACTAAATAAAAAAAAAAAATCAAGTAATGGAAATCTTTATTTGGGCCGTTAGCGTTCTATTTCTCGTCTGTTTGTATACTTCAACTGTCTAATTCGTAAAGTCAACGCCATTTGCAAAATTATAAATCTTACGATAGGGTGATTAATTTTGCGCCACCTTATATTGTACAATTGTACATACATAACTAAGTCTCTTTATCTTTTTGCAATATTCACCATATTTTTCTTGCCAACCTCATAAATCAAAGTTCCGAACTTGTACGAAATACACAAGATTAGGTTGACCTGGTTGGCTGAAAGTCATCACATCATCCTATTGGTCCTTAGTGGTACCAGATGGAGGTTGCCCTTACGTTTCCTTACGTTTTCTGCGTGTTTTGCGAAGCGCTGAATCTTGCAAAATCTGCAGCTAGCATTGTTTGCAATTCACATCTTGCGTGTGCCGCTAACAAATTGTGGCCCTACCTACGATAGTTCATACCCACGATAAGCAAACATTTGATAAATTTCAAGAAATTGTCATCAACATTTTCCACTTTCTAATTAGAATCTTTAGAAAAATTCTGGGTATGCATTTTATAGACGATTTAATTTTATTATAAGGAAGTGTAAATTTGAATTCACTCAAAAATCGCGTAATTTTTTCTTCAATTTTTTTGTCATGCCATGTTGACCATTTTCTTAGTTTTCAATAACACAAATTCGCCCGCAATTGCAAATAAGAATAGAAAAAATTATTCCCTAACACTTTTCCAAAGCCCTTAAACTCCTATTACGAGAGTTGTATGCAGCTTCAAGTAATCAAATAATCTTGCGAAATCCAAAAAATAGTTGTTACAAATTTCAAAATGAAAAAATACCTTGCCGTTTGAGTTGGTGTATTAGCAGCAGAAACCTTTCGTCCCTCCAAAGTAGCTAAATGTTGTTCCAAGGCATCCAACAGAGAGCTCGGAGCCTTTGTCAAATCGGGAATATCACCTTTGTCAATGCCAACATTCTGTAAGAAGGTAAACCAATAAACAAGTAAGCAACATTTCATTTTTGTTTTTGGTTTGTTGTGTTTTTCATTTTCACTCACCTCAGCGACTTTCAAAAATTCACCAACGCGATCCATGCGCACCAAAAACTTTTTGTACAAATCCAAAGCATCGCGTGCGTGTTTCTTATTCATATCGAAATATTTCTCGAGCAAATTAATAATGCCATCATTATAGCACGCAAACAACCGTATCAGATCGCGGAAGAGCAGCATGAAACTCATGTTGATGACACCTGTTGTCGTCGTGTTTGTGAAAAGTGAATGATTGGAACGAATGTGAGCAGCACCATTGATGGTGGAAAAATGCGCGATTGAAAGGGAAAATAAGAAGTGGTAAATAAATTCATGGCACAAATTGGCAAAAAACAAACCATTAGATAAGTCATTGGACTGGCAATCGAATTCCAGTAGGCCATCCAACTGTCCTTGCAGTACAGGTAATGTCTTTAGCAGCTTGTCGGCATTCATGGTGCGTAGAGAGCCTTCCTCCTTGCTGTGGTATAAAAAAAAACAGAAAATATAGAAAAATGTATTAATTGAATAACGTACACATTTTTTCATTACAAAAACCCCGAAGCACAAATTTCCTTCGTGAATACCCTCACTGCTGTTTCATGTTGCATGACTAAGCAATCTGCGCAATTAAGCAAGACAGCTACAGTGGTGGAGAAAATAATGTAAACATAATAAAAAAATTAAGCAGCCATAGATAATTTTTTTTCGTAGGAAACGAAGCGCTACTCCACAAGTGTGCACAAGTAATACAAGTGTTCGGAGGTTGCCAAGTCGTTGAATAAGTCGCATGGGATAGTGCTTCCGAGTAGTGATTGCCTAGACCATTTACTTGATATGCTTTGCTCGGTGGGATGTGGGGAAAATCACTTTGTGTTGCTCCATTTGATATTCTGTGCCCTTATGGAGTAAGCGCAATAAAACATAAAAACTTAATTGTTGCCCCATTTTTACTCGAATATACTTTTAGACACCTTCCTTAATGCTGGTATGCAGCTTTCAAGAACTTCGCAGACGTTCAAAAATGGCAGAGATTTTTTTTTTTTTCTTTTTTTAATATTCTTAAAACATCGGCAGCCCCCGTCGCGATATTTGCGGCTAAACGACCAGTTGCCTGGCGGCCATGGGCTGCAAATCTTATGTGGCTCCAGTCTATTCGAGTCGAGAAGCTAAGCGCCGGAATGTTTGGCCAGTTGGCACGACACGAATCGGAAATCGATGTCGATATTCACGCTGCGCCAAGCCAACATCATGGACCGATTGTTGGTAAAAAAATCGACACAATTATCCTGAACGTTAAATTCAACCAACAACAATGTGCCGACCAACTATATATATATAATTGGCGCGTACACCCTCTTTGGGTGTTTGGCCGAGCTCCTCCTCCTATTTGTTATTTGTGGTGTGCGTCTTGATGTTGTTCCACCGATGGAGGGACCTACAGTTTTAAGCCGACTCCGAACGGGAGATATTTTTATGAGGAGCCTTTTCATGGCAGAAATACACTCGGAGGTTTGCCATTGCCTGCCGAGGGGCGACCGTTATTAGAAAAATGTTTTTCTTAATTTTGGTGTTTCACCGAGATTCGAACTGACGTTCTCTCTGTGAATTGCGAATGGTAGTCACGCACCAACCCATTCGGCTACGGCGGCTCGCCGACCAACTGGCTTCGACTATTATTGATGAACCATATCTTGAACTTCGATGTTTCAGAGAATTCGTTCCTACAATAATCGGTTCTACGTTACCGGAACGACTCGAATTTAAGTATATCCGGCCAAGGACTGTCACTCCATAGATGTGAGGGATGTACATGATGCTCAACAACAACAACCATGTTTCATCAGCTTTCCGAATTGGGCACCTTTTTTAAAACCTTCGGTTAGACACCCGGGTCTGGCCTTTTTTCGTCCTGATCGACGATCTTTTTTAAAAAGTTATATCCATAAATAAATAGAAAATTAGATTTTAGGAAGTTACCTGGAAACTCAAGACGTTAGCTATAATATAAATATATTAAATTCACGTTCAAAGTCGAAAAAGTCTGGCAAGACCCGGGCGCCTAACGGAGTGTTAATTGTGGTCGAACTTCGCTACAGGACGAATGTCGGAAAGTTGCTGCTGACAGAATATGAGCTGAAATAGTCAAGATTATGAGATTGAAGCCAGCTTAGGCATTAGTTCGCAAATGAACCCTAAACAAAATCACACAATCGCCTGTATGGATATTTCAAAATGAGCCAAATTCATCAAAAATATTTCGCGAGCGATGCACTTCGCGGCAAATGGACGCCTGTCCCTTCAGAATAATTGGACCTGTCGCCATCATGGCATTGGAGCGACGTAAAAACCACGGCAGTCGATTCTACATTACCCATATTTATATCCGATTTTATCGTCCCATATTCATATCCGACCAAGCACCGTAACTTTAGCAACACTCTACAAAACTTGATGGAAAATGGAAAATATTGTATGCTATTGTAACCACCAGCACAGTAGAACGTTCAATTATAAATAGTGCGCCAACATTTCTTCGAAAAACAAACATCGTAAAAGACCAACTCATATCCACCACGACAATGTAAGCTCTCATACATCGGCTCATGCGCCGTACAGTACTGCTATGGCAGCCAATATCTTCGTATTACCGCAGAACAAAATAAAAGTCGGGGAAGAAGAATGCTAGAATAAGAGATTTCGCCTTCCAAATGCGCTGTGACGTCCGGCTCCGAGAACATACAAACAAAAGGAAGAGGAATTACTTGTTTGTCAAGAGAAGGAGCCGGCGAAAGCAATAGAAATACAAGAAATTATACACACTTTCTTGCCACGGCATCGTCCGCATAAAAACGCAGGAAAACTGCTTTTGGATGTATTTTTGTAAGTCGTGCTCTCACAATTTAACACACGGCACTTCGTTTCCATTATTTTGTTTAGTTGAAATGTCAAAAATCGCAATATTACCAAGCCATTCACTGAATTTTCAAACACACATGTAATTTCTCCTGCTTTTGTTTGTTTGTTTTGTATTACTAAGGTGCCTGACGCCACACTTGTCAAAATCGCGCAAAATTTTTGGGAAGACGTCACCTTTTGTATTTAATTCGCCTTGGTCGAGGCCAACCTTTTAAGTGCCTGACGAAGCGTTTGATGCGTTCAAATATTTTCGAATCATGCTTCAATCGAAGTGGAAGAATGAGTACTTCAAAAAATGGCTTAAATGCATGTAAGGTGTATTGATTTTCATACCCCACATTTTGAAAAACAATAAAGCCGTTTTGAATTATGAATGGTACATGCATTTATTTTTACTTTTTAGCCCAAAACTTGAATAACCATCCTTGTTATGAATTTGAAAATGCGTTAATGAATTAAATATTTGCTACCGATTGCGGTATAAAATTTTCAAAATAAACCGTACCCGTCGCTTGTTTCTATTATTTCTGCCACCACTGTACGTATATGCATGTGTGCATGCAATACTTCATACATTCATTGATAATTCATATCGGACTTACCCGCGTTTTACTTTGCAAAAATCAAAAGCCATTGCACGATATGAGAGCGACTTTTCATTCAAGTATTTGGCGTAGCGTCGTATGAACGGCGACATATCGTAGCCTGTGGGGAGGGCGGAGCAAAGAGAATAAACACTTAATTATTAAGTGAATGTGAGATAATTACATTATTACTGAAATAATTACTGGATTAAAAACTAGCATACGGAAGTGGAAATGTCATAGAATTTCTACTTGAAAATCGATTTTCTGTGTTAAGTGAAGTTTATTATTTTATTGAAATAAATAAAAATGTACAAATATCATATAATAATAATGTATCTACTCATTTAGGTTAAATACAATATAAAATTAATAATACCATAAAATTATTAATAGCACTAATAATAATATAAAAAGGTAAAGTACTGTTAGAGCCTACGGGAGAGTTTGTTGGTATGCCTTTAAATTTCATTTACTAAACTGATTTGTAAGGGAAAATTTATGATGTTATATAAAAGTATATAGTGGAGTGCCCAGGGGTTTTGACCTCGGATCTCGTAGGGACTGAATGAATTGCCATGTAACCAACAGGATTTTCTTTTGTATGCTCTAAATTGTAACTTCTACCAATATTATATTGTGCAATTAATTTTTTCATTGTTTAAACAAAAAAATATGAAAAATTAATATATTGGAGCATAATATTGATTTGGAAAAATTTTTTTTTTAGTTTTACGTTAAATTTTACTTAAATAGATAAAGACAAACATCTTCCCAACGTTCCATTTTATTTTACGGGTCGAAGAGACCTTGAGCAGGTAGTCAAACTTGAAGAGGGGAACGGCAGCTGCGGCGTACTATGAATTTGTTCTGGCTAAATCAGTTATAAGTGACACGTGTTGAGCGAATGTTGTGAATACGTAATAGTGAAAATTTTGGGATTTTATTTAAAACAATTCCTACTTATGAAAAGAAATGTAAATCTATTGCACATGCAATAATATCAGCAGTACGACCGTGATCATTTTTATCACCTCTTCATATTACTTTGGCTGTGATGTTCCATAGAAAATTCGGCTCCAAAAAATTTAGTAACTTTTGCAAATTCACCAGTAATAAAGCCTGAAACTTTCGTCCAATTTGTACAATACATGATAATGCAGATTTCAATATTAACACTATCGACGGTAAAGGAACGTTTCATTATATGGGAAGTATTGAAATAGTAACTCCAAGTGATGGTATACAACCTCGACAACGTATCAAACGTTTAAAGACTCTCCCTCCTGAATCTGAATTTGTCAAAAAAGGTCATATACCTCTTCAAACATATCCAGCGTCTGCAGGTACAGGTTTTGAAAATATTATAATCAAATTATCAGACGTTGAACCGATCATCAAGAAATTTACTGGAAATGGGCAATTGAATAATCTTTGATGAAAATATGCCGTTAAAAATCGCTCAAGATAAATTTCTAACGAATAAAAAAAATAAATCTCGCCTAATCGAAATGTTAAGAATAAAATTAGCTGATAACAATATTTTTACATGCCAAGCGGAAAGCGATGCAGATAAATTAATTGTTGATACAGCAATTAGTTTAGAATCTCAAAATATTGTTGTAATTTCTGAAGACATTGACGTCTTGGTTGTGTTAACGGCATTGGCGCCTACTGATCGTGAAATATATTTTTTAAAACTATCCCGAGGCAAAGTTAACCAACAAATATTTTCATCGAAAAGTTTAGAAAAATCTCTACCAGCATGTAAAGAACATGTTCTATTTTTACATGCTTTCACGGGCTGTGATACTACTTCTGCCTTTTACAACAAAGGAAAAATTAAGTTTATCAAAAATTTTGAGAAGCGGAATGATCTACATGACTCAGCAGCAGTATTTAAAAATGTACATGAAGATGCAAATAATATATAATATTTCAAGCTGGTATTACATGTATTTTGGGACTGTATGGTGCTTCGGCAAAAATGACAGATTTGAATACATTTAGGTTCAATTCCTTCATCAAAGCAACTGGCAAAGACACAAGTGTTCTTTTATCTTCGTTACCTCCCACGTCTGAGCATTTGAACACTTAAAACGGGTTTACCTACAAAGCCAGATGTGGTTAGGGAATGATTTAAACATCGAAAATTGGGGATGGAACTATTCCAATAATACCTATCATCCAATATTTACGAATCAATTACCTGCTCCGGAAAATTTAATATTAAAAATGTTATTTTGCAATTGCAAAAAAGGATGTGGAGCTGCATGCGGATGCCGAAAAAGTGGATTATACTGCAGTGTAGCATGCCTACAGTGCAACGACGACAGCTGTCTAAAAGTAGCGCCTATGATTAACATCAGTGAAATTGAAGATGATATTTGAAAAAATGTAAATTTTTCAATAGACAAATTTTTTTGTTAATTCATTTTTTTCTTTTAAATAGTCATAATTTTTTTTGTTTTTAATAATTAATTCGATTTTACTTTTATGCTATAATAACAGAAAACAATTTTTTATTTTTTTTTTTTGTATGCTAATTATTTAAATAAACGAATAGTTTACATAATATTTTTTTTTAACATTTAATTATCCATAATCTATTTATTTTTTCATTTGCTTCCACTTCTGTTACAAAACAATAAATTCTACAACGTTATTTGCATTATAGCACATAAGTTATTGCAATCATAAATTTTTGCTATTTAAAAATCAAATGCACAACTTTTAAATAGGTAGAGATTATTATTTATGTTATTCACAACACATTTTCGCAAAGATAATTTAATTTCATCTAGTCCCTAAGACATCCTAGGTTTTAACGTTTTTAACGCTCCAGACACTCCACTAATATATAAAAACACAATCTGTGCAATTTGACCGACTAAAAGACTTTATTATTTTATTTTAATTGTACAGTGACAGCGGACACCTAAGGGGCTGAAAAAAGTGTCCGCTTATGAGAGGCGTACGCTTATGAGAAAAGTGTAAAAAACAGTTAATAATATGTTATTGGAGGGTTCAAGTGGTATAGCAGGGTTTTCCGCTCAAAAGAAACAAATTTAAAAAAAATTCTTAAAGATTTGTCGTATGAACTGAAAAAATTGTCCGCTTATGGAAGGCGTACGCTTAAGAGAGATGACCGTTAGGAGAGAGTACACTGTACATACTTACAAAAAGAAATAAAATGCTGAGCTATCATTTTTTTACAACTAATTGAAAAATCTCAATCGGCATAAAAAAGTCAGTAGAGAAGCCAAAAAGTGGGCGTAGTCAAAAGAAAGGTATGCGAAATTATTTATATATGAAAATGTTTTTATTTTTTGATATATTCACCTCTTATAAAGGGTGATTTTTTAGCTATTACACAGGCCGACAAAATTTAACCAACATTCAGACCCAGAAACCAGACTATATATTTCCGAAGGTTTATGATGCGCTGAATCCAAATCTGGCCCCCATGTTTGCCCATATTTGAGGTTATGTAGCCTTGCAGATGTTTTCTTGCACCAAAATTAAAGGATGGCATCTTTAAATACAATCCTTCTTTTTTCAAATGGCGTTTTGTTTGCCCAAATATCATTTTTTTTCCCAGAGATATCGCATTTTGAAATTTTCATGTTTTTTTTGTATTTTTTGCACTTTTAGGTTAGGATATCTCGAAAACCAGAGCTGATAGAGCAATTCTGAGGCCAGATTTGGATTCAGCGCATCATAAACCTTCGGAAATATATAGTCTGGTTTCTGGGTCTGAATGTTGGTTAAATTTTGTCGGCCTAGTTCCATTAAACACGAAAGATACGATTATCGTAAAAACTCAAACTAATAAATTAATTTTAGTTATCAATCCGAATTTTGCATGGACAGAGAAGCAGATATTAGTTTAAATTATTTCGGATACTTTTCCTTGTAGACTAGTGTTATCTTTTCAAACAGTTGGTTTAAACAGCAGACGCACGTTTCGTGTTTTGTTTCACTGTCACCCATCTTCAGTTTGGTCTATAATTCAACCATGAATCGTCTTATAAACGAACAACGCTTGCAAATCAATGAATTTTATTATAAAAATGCGTGTTCTGTTAAGAAAGTTTAAAGTCGAAAAATTGTGTTCAGCGACGAAGCTAATTTTTGGATCAATGGGTACGTAATAAAGTGGTGCACAAATGACTTGTTTATTACAAAGAAACAAGTCACACATTGCATGTGACACTGTTTGTGATGACAAAAAGCAATGTAGGCACACAACTTGAACAGCAACGAAGAAAAACTGTCTTCAACAAGCAATACTACTTCGGCTCTATCGACAGTGCACGAATTGCACGACGCTGCTTATATGCTTGCATGGCAATGGTAGAAAAACATTCTCATACAAGCCTTGCCGAAAGACATCAAGTACAATGTGTGAATTGGTGTCATATGTATGTATGTACGTAGTGTGTATTAGCACCCCTTCGAGATGTATGAAAATTGCAAACATACACATTTCTTCGCTCCCCGCGCACTTTTGCGTATTAAGGGGAGAATATTAATAAATAACGGTAAACTTTCGATGAATAATTTTTAAAGCTATTGAAGTTATGAAATAAGACAGCTTTTAGTAAATTTAAAAGCCAATAAAGTGCGCAGAAGAATATTTGCAGGCAAAGTGTAAGTTATATTAAAATATTAATCAGAATTTAATTTTTATTCTACAAAACCATCATACCAAACATTAACTGCCTATTTGATTTTAAAATATCAGGAATTCATGTAAGTAAATAATCCACATTTGACACAATTCACTTGTTTGAATTGAATTGTTTTTCATTGCCTTTCAGTGTCATTGCTTTTCTTGCTATCTTGCCGAATATGTGTGTTGTGACAATGCTGAGAGAGAAACAAGTCATACAAAAGCATGATTTGGTTTTCTCTCTAGCTGCTATTGCCTGTTACTGTTAGTTGAGAACAAAACACTGCATTGTTGTGTGAATTTAGCAAATGACTTGAAAGCACATATATGTCGACTTGTGCACCACTTTAGTACGTAAATAAGCAGAATTGTCGATTTTGGTGTGAAGATCACCCAGAAGAATTGCATGCATACCAATGTATCCAGAAAAGGTCACAGTTTGGTGCGGTTTATGGGCTGGGGGTATCATTGGACCGTACTTCTTCAAAGATACTGCGAATCGTAACGTAACTGTGAATGGTGAGCGCTACCGTGAAATGATATCCAACTTTTGTTTGCCCAAAATGCAATAGCTTGACTTGCATGACAAGTGGTTTCAGCAAAACGGTGCCACATGCCACACAGCACGCGTGAACATTTTATTTCACGTTCGGGAACTGTCAATTGGCCACCCAGATCGTGCGACATAACGCCTTTAAATTATTGGTTGTGGGGCTATGTTAAAGCTCACGTCTATTCAGACAAGCCTGCTTCAATTAACGCATTGGAATACAACATTAAAGCGTTTATATGTGAGATACCGGCCGAAACATTGGAAAGAGTATGCCAAAATTGGACTAAGCGGATGGACCATTTGAAGCGCAGTCGCGGTCAACATTTGCATGAAATAATCTTCAAACATTAAATTATATGGACTGTACTATCGATTTCAATAAAAATTTCATGCATTTTTCTGAATTTTACGTGTTTTTTTGAAAAACTTTCCTATAGCTCTTAAAAAATCATCCTTTATACATGTATAATTGGCGCGTACACCTTCTTTGGGTGTTTGGCCAAGCTCCTCCTCCGATTTGTGGTGTGCGTCTTAATGTTGTTCCAAGCCGACTCCGAACGGCAGATATTTTTTATGAGGAGGTTTTTCATGGCAAAAATACACTCGGAGGTTTGCCATTGCCTGCCGAGGGGGGACCGCTATTAGAAGAAACTTTTTCTTAATTTTGGTGTTTCACCGAGATTCCATCCTACATTCTCTCTCAATTCCGAATGGTACTCACGCGCCAACCCATTCGGCTACGGCGGCCTCCTTTTAGTCTAATATAATTCTCGGAGCATTCATAAAGTTTACCTATACCATAAAAAAAACACAAAAAAATGTTCTAGCTCTTCAAAATAGACGCAAATAATACACTCCACTTAATTTTTTTTCCTCGCACCTCTTTATTTAATTTTGGAAATAAATAGAAATCTGAAGGATTTGGAAATAAATAGTAATGTCGACTATAGCGAAAATGTTTAAGATTCTCCTGTAATATTGTAATAATAAAGGGTGTTTTTTTTAGAGGTTAGGTTTTCAAGTTGGCACTACTTTTTTCGTAGATGGTCTTTTTGACAGCTGTCACTTTATTTATGCTCAGTTTGGTTTGCCATTTCATAATAAATAGACTTACACCTGAACAACGTTTGCAAATGTGCAAATTTATTACGAAAATAATGGTTCGGTTCGCGCGACGCATCGCAAGAAAATTTTGTTCAGCGATGAAGCTCACTTTTGGTTGAATGGGTATGTCAATAAGCAAAATTGTCGCATTTGAAGTGAACATAATCCACAAGCCATTGCTGAGACGCCGTTACGTCCTCAAAAAGTCACTGTTTGGTGTGCTCTATGGGCAGAGGGAATCATTGGTCCATATTTCTTTAAACATGAAGCCGGCCATAATGTTACAGTCAATGGAGAGCGCTATAGAGCCATGATTAATGACTTTTTCGTGCCTGAATTGGACGATGTTGATGTGGACGACCTTTGGTTCCAACAAGACGGCGCTACATGCCATACAGCCAACGCAACAATCGATTTATTGAAGGAAACTTTTGGTGAGCGCATTATCTCGCGCCGTGGACCTGTGGCGTGGCCTCCAAGATCGTGCGATATAACACCGCTGGACTATTTCTTGTGGGGCTATGTAAAGTCGCTTGTCTACGCAGATAAGCCCGAGACGATTGACGTCTTGGAAGAGAATATTCGGCGCGTTATTGCTGACATACGGCCCCAATTGCTGCAAAAAGTGGTCGAAAATTGGGCTTCTCGGCTGGAATTTATTCGAGCCAGCCGCGGCGGCCACTTGCCCGAAATCATTTTTAAAACATAATGGCAAACCCTTATCTTTATAATAAAGCTAAATTCTTGGCCATAACATTAAAATATATACGTTTTATTTCATCTTGAAAACCTAACCTCTAAAAAAACACCCTTTATTTACACCTTCCTTCTAATCTCAGCCAATGAGATGCCTGCTTAATCCTAAAAATCCATCATCACTTCAGTTGATTGTGGCATATTACTACCTAAACCCAGGTTCGTAGTTATTAACCCGAGTCCACCTCGAGCACATTTTCCTCTTATTCTTTTCTTAACGTCATCCTTTTTTCTTTCTAAAAGTGTAGCGTGACATTCTCCCTTAATACTAGCATGTTTTCTGAATACTAGACCAATACGAATCAGAAAAAATATTAGAGTATGCCCACCCGATTATGACTCCATGAACTTTTTCACCGGTAATGCACATTTCATGTCCCACTCCATACACTCTTGTATCCATTTAAGTACACAATCATGAGCCCAAGTTTCAAAGATTCAAAAACTCACCGGCGCCCTAGATGCGCTATTGCGTCGGTAGTGGTGTGGTGGTGCGATGGTGTTTATCACCAGTCTTGCATTGTCTTAGACATACATAGATGGTCTTGGATGATGCTCCAAATGATCGTATCAAACTTAAACCATTTTTGCGGTTTATTTCCTTTTCAAACGTGCATCGTCTAGAATAAGTTTTTAGACTTTTTCAACAATGTCTGAGGACGTTACTTCAATCGATCGACGTAGGCCTAATCCTCTTCAATTCACTATCTTCGATGTTGCTTAAATAGAATAGGCTGTTTATGATCATAATTTTTCTTGATCAAGAGTCTCCGAAAACTAACAGTATCTCTCCCATAATGACCTCTGGTGCGTTTTCTTTCCTAGGACCTAAGTAAGGAACTTAATCAAGACACGAAACTCAATTTTCTACCCAATTGACTTGCTGATCCGGCAATGTCTCAATTGTTAATGAGCGGATGTGATTCTTCTTCTCCTCGATTGGCGCGATAACCGCTGAAGCGATTTTGGCCGAGTTTAACAAAGCGCCGAGTTTTCCCAATTTAGATTTCATTTTGCATAGCCACATTAGTTTTGCGGAGATACCAAATTCAAACGTCGCGGCATATAGGAAACTCCTTTTCGTGCTGTCGAATGCAGTTTTAAAATCGACCCTTCTATTTGTCGTATGTGTCGATTCTCCTTTCATGGATATTTTCTAAGACTTGAATATTGCGAATATCTATCGATGTAATTGAAACCTTGTTTATAAAATTATCCCCATTGAGACGCTAGATAGTGCTTCTGTTCCTTTTTTTGTCGGGACAACTAGCAAGTACGGCACTTAGGCACAATTAAGTCCATTGCACTGCACTCGGATTCCCTTTTAATTTTCTTTAAATCTACTCGACCTCCGAAGAAATCTGAGTAGATCTTGTGGTGCCAAGGAGCCAAGGTGGTCGCTACTTAACACATCAGTGCCAAAGAACTCAAGCCTGATTCAGGCGAAGGCGGGGAAGACGCACAGGAAATGGTCCGCCGTCTCATCCTTCTCCTCACCAGCTGGACAGAGTACACTGTCTGAGATGTCTACAGAAAGTGGCACGTCATCAGTCTAATCAGCTGTCTACAGCTGTCCCTTCTGCTATATGACAGGAGTATTTGGGACAGCCGGTCGGACATGACAGATAACATCAGTTGAGTCCATATGCAGCCTCTCTCAGCCTGCCAAGGGAGTGGCAGAACGGGCTACGAGCCAAAGAAGTTGGCCTCAGAGCCCATCTTAGCTAAGGAATCAGTGGTCTCGTTACTCACGATACCCACGTGTCGCGGGACCCATGTTAGCATCAGGCTATTATGTCTACCGATATAGTTCAGACTGGATTTACAGAACTCGACTACCCCTGATGTGGTTGGGGAGCTGTCTAAGGCCATGAGCGCAGCTTGGCAGTCGCTGCAGAACATATAGATCTGCCTCTTCATCTGTTTTCCGCATCAAAGTTCCTCACTTCTTAAAAAGCATACGAGGGGTGCCTTTTATATGTCGGGATTAGAGAACAAAAACAAATTTTAATAAACGAAAATCACATTATTGTTTTTCAAAATATTCTCCATGAAGATCGATACACTTTTGCATGCGTTTGAACCAATTGTCGAAGCACTTTTGCCACTCTGAATGAGGTACCTCCAAAACATGCATTCTGAATGCCGCAACCGCTTCTTCAGGTGTCGAAAAACGTTGACCTCTCAGTTTGTTTTTTACGTACGGGAATAAAAAGAAGTTATTCGGTGCCAAGTCAGGACTATACTGCGGATTACCCATTAATTCGATGTTTTGGGTGCTCAAAAATGCAGTTGTTTGAACCGATGTGTGAGAGCTCGCATTGTCCTGGTGAAGAGTGATCCGTCTTTGGCGATTGGTTTTCCTAATTTCTTGGAAGACAACTGGCAAACAAATGGTTGTGTACCACTCAGAATATACTGTTCTGCGTTGTTCTAGTGGTACGGTTGCGACATGTCCAGTTTTTCCGAAAAAACAGGCGACCATTTGCTTGGAAGTGCTTCATGCGTTAACACTTTTGTTGGATTTGGCTCATCTTGAAACACCCATACAGTCGACTGCTGTTTACTTTCGGGCTCATACGCGTAAATCCATGATTCATCACCTGTCACTATGTCATAGACGTGTTTCGAAGCCCCGCGATCGTATTTTTTGAGCATTTCCTTCGGCCAATCGACACGAGCCTCTTTTTGAGCGATTGACAAATTGTCTGGGATCTAACGCGAACAAATTTTTTGACAGTCAAATGTTTATGCAATATTGAATGTATGCTGGTCCCCCTAATGCCTAAGATTGTCTCAATCTCACGATAGGTCACATGACGATCTTGCAATATCAGTTCGCGCACAGCATCAATGGTTTTCGGAACAACAACTGATTTTGGACGACCTTCACGAAATTCATCTTGGAGTGAACTACGACCACGATTGAATTCACCATACCATCGATAAACACTGGTCCTTGATGGAGCTTCATCGCCAAAAAATGAATTAAGCTCATCCATGCAACGTTGCTGAGTTAATCCACGTCGAAAGTTGTAAAAATTAATCGCACGAAAATGTTCACGATTTAATTCCATTTTTGGACCGAGATGAATCTTTTAAGTTACTGAAAACAACACAAATAATGCTGGTATTTCAAAACGTTCTGAGTACGTAAAAGCCAAAAAATGTCAAACTTTGCGATACAGCTGTCAGTTGCCAAATTGCAACACCAGGGTTGCCAAATCCCGACATATACAAGGCACTCCTCGTACACCTCCGCTTGAAACACAGATGCATGCATTCCAAGAGCAAAGTACAGTTTTGTCCCGCTGGATTCTACGTAGGCCCCAGAGACGGGGCGCTGCAGAATCATATTAAGAATTTCATAATATTATTTACGAATTTAACGCGCTAATAATCTATTGTTTAATAGGCCGTGAAACAAGGAAGATCATTCTGTTGAAATCAAAGTTTTTTACGTTTTATGCCTCATAAAACTGGTATAACTCACTATTTTCTATGCTCCCAATTCTATTCTATTTTTTGATATACATATGGCAAGTTTCATTAAGCCGCGTTTATTCATCGATTTTTTCGCTTCAACTTTGCAAATTCTCTTTTGGTGTGCCCGTCGTGTTCATACACCTTGCAATTGTTAGTGTTTGGTCTACAGTCAATAACAGCACAGAGAAGAACGAGTACGCCAAGGGTGTTGACGGAGTACGAGCATCACAAGTGACGAGTTCAAACAACAAATGTTTCCCTGTATGACCGCGGATCTGCTAATACTTAATACTCTTCTCCAGTGCTGTCAGCATATGTTAAAGTACTCGTTTAGCAGTAGCTTCAACACTTCGCTACGCACTAACGCTTTGCGAATGAAGGGCGATTCGTCAATTTAGACATAAAGCGACTAGTTTTATAAAGATTTCGTTCTATATATACTCATAAAAATACCAATAGTTAGCATATAAGTAAATTCTTACTCTACAATACAATTTTTTGCAATAGGAAAACAGAAAAAATTAAATAAAAATAGAAATAAAAATAAAAATAATAGCTAAATACTTATATTTTATATTAAGAAATCAATATAATATAATATTTTAAAGCGGCACTACACTAAATTTATTAGTAGATTTCAAATGTAGAAATTTGAGGCATTTTGTGATAATTTTTAGAGAAATTTTTTTAGTAATGATGCGAAATGAAAACCGGCTTTTTTATTTACAACGCAACTAATTTTAGTTTTATTTTCAATAGAATGCGAATAATTACTCTTATCGTCTCGTGATAGTGCTCGCAATTCAGCTATCTGCATACTTTTTTTAATAATTGGCGTGTAGAGATTAAAATATTCAAAGCTCGACAGCGGCGCTTGAGGACTGCTAAATAAAAGTTCTTACATTTGATAGAAATAAAAATCTAGTTATCATTAGACCAGATGGGCGCAAAATACATTAACTCCCAGTTCTCAGGATGGGTTTTATTAAGCGGGCGAAACAATTTCTGAAACGATAAATTCGAAATCATTTTCGTTCGATATCAACACGTGGCAGCACCGCAGAGAATAATAGAGAATCTGTTTTGTCGTAAACAAACTGCTGTCACATCGCCAGCTACGTCGGCAAAACAGCTGATTCCTTCAAAATCGCTAATAGCCGGTCAACGGTCTGTTGTTGGCCATACCTTCGGAATTCTTTTCACCATGGATGTTGCAGACTTAACCCAAGCCTTAGCCCAAACATCTCAAAATAGGTCTACACAACGCGGTAAACATGCAGAGACATGCTCCAATGTTTCTTCCGCCCCAAGAGAGTTGCAATTCCGATAGATTATGTGATAAAGCCCCAGTCTGGCTGCATGGCCAGTGTCCTATGAGAAGAGCGTAATTGTAGGAATATATTATTTCTGTTCATTGTAATGCCTATCGAAGATCGGTTGGCGCAGCAGGAAGGTCGTAGCCTGCACGATTGCATATCCTTTCATCTACGATTAGCCAAGTTTAGCCAGCCTTAAATGAACCGAATTTAGTTTAGGAGCATAAAGAGGTGCCATCACAACTCGCTATATTAAAACTCTGGCAAGGAAAAAATGTGAAGCTATAAAACAACTGTTTTGTGTTGGCAAACAACACAGATGGCGTTGTCGTGGCTATTAATGGAAATCGGTGCACGAACTATATTTTTCGACGATATAAGCATAAGAGGCAGTCCTTTCTAGAATATACCCGTAGAAGGAAAATAAAGGCATCCTTTATTTCGAGCTGCCCTTTTTCTACTATATTTAAAGGGAGAGAAAGTTGGGTTAGGTTAGGTTGAAGCGGTCGTCCTGTGGGACACACTCAGGCTCATGGCCCATTGTGATGCCACGTGGGGAGCTGGTCGCTATCTCTCCTAAAATCAGTGTGTGCTTTCTAAAAATTTTAGAATATCTCTGATTACTGCAGATCTGAGATCTGCCAACTCATAAAAAAATTGTTTACCCATAATAGTAAACATGCGTCTGGATAGAGCAGGACAGTGGCACAGTAAGTGCGAGATTGTCTCTTCCTCGTCCTAATGCAGGCAACTTCTACAGAAGTCATGTGTTTGCACACCCATCCTTTGGGCGTGTCTACCTATTAGGCAGTTCCCCGTTATGACTGAGATCAGTGTGCTAAGACTGTGGTTTGGGCTTAGTAGAGATTCTGTGTGTTTATCATTTAGAGTCCACGACCCCAGTTGACGGGCGATTTTGCAGGTGGCTTCATTACGCCATCTTTGGTTTGCTTTCCTTACAATTTCTTCAAGGATGAGTAGCTGTTTTTTTTTTGTCGGGACAACTAGCAAGTGCAGCACTCAGACATTAATTGATTCCATTGTACTACACTTGGATTACCTTTTAATTTTCTTTAAATCTACCCGATCTCCGAAGAAATCTGAGTAGATCTTGTGGTGCCAAGAAGCCAAAATGGTCGCTTCTTAACACATCAGTGCCAAAGACCTCAAACCTGATTCGAGCGAAGGCGGAGCAGACACACAGGAAGTGGTTCGCCGTCTCATCCGCCTCTTCACAAGCTGGGCAGAGTACACTGTCTGAGATGCCCAACCTTTCCATGTGCTTTGCCTACAGAACGTGGCCCGTCATCAGTCCAACCAGCCGTCTGCACTCCCCTCTGCTTAATGACAGAAGGGTTTGCGACAGTCGATCGGACATGACAGGTAACATCAGTTTTGTCCATCTGCAGCCTCTCTCAGCCTGCCAAGCTCGCTTGTGGGTGGTAGTTATCCATTTGCTAACCGTGGCCGTGATGGCCGCAGAAGGGAGTGGCAAAACGGGCTCTGGGCCAAAGAAGTTGGCCTCAGAGCCCATATTAGCTAAGGAGTCAGAGGTCTCGTTACCCGCGATACCAACGTGTCGCGGGACCCATGTTAGCATCAGGCTATTATGTCTGCCGACATAGTTCAGCCTGGATTTACAGGATTCGACTACCCTTAAAGTGGTTGGGGGTTGTCTAAGGCCATAAGCGCAGCTTGGCTGTCGCTGCAGACACATATAGATCTGCCTCTCCATCGTTTTTCCACAACAAAGTTCATCGCTTCTTGAACTGCATGAGTAGCTTACATGTTTGTAAGGCTATCCCAAATGTCTATGTACTCATCGGTCAATTTGGTGCCGATTCTCGCTAGTTCATCGGTTCTACAGTTACCCTCAATGTCGCGATGGCCAGGAACCCATGTTACCTTTAGGTGAAATGACTCACTCATCTCGTTGAGAGATGTGCGGCATTTCATGGCTACCTTGGATATTATCAACTGTTTTGTAAGGGATTTTATCGCCGCTTGGCTATCAGTGAAAATGTAGATATCATTTCCGGATATCGCATCACACTGTATAAGTGTCGCGGCTTTCATTATTGCCATCAGTTCAGCCTGAAAGACACTACAGTAGTCGGGGAGCGGAAAACCGAAAGAGATCTCCAGATGTTCGAAGTATACACCTCGACCCACACTGCCCTCGAGCTTTGAGAGGGAGAGGGAGAGAAAGTTAAGTGACAGCGAATTCCATAAGAGCACTACCGAGAAGTTAAGAGAAAATGAGAGTGCGCTGGGCACTCAACTCTAAATTAAAGTAAGTTAAGGAAAATTGCTCGTATTTACAAGAAAGAACTTAGATTAGTGTAAAAATCAAGCTTCAAAATATACTACGTATCTGAAAAAATATTTACAGAGATTAAAGCGAAAAACCAAAAATTAATTTCTTTATCTACGAATATTACCAAGCAACTCTACCAATTATGAACAATTAGAGATATTAAAAGCTAATTATAAACAGCGATGTACTCACCCATTCTGCCACCCGGTGCCGATAAGCCATCTTAACAAATTAACATTAAATTATTTTTATTTATTTTACAACAACAAAGAACCAATTGTGCATGTGTGAAAAACGTTTTTTATTTGCGTTATTTGCGACATTTGCGGAATTTTGTTAATTTTTTTGTTTTTTTGATATTAAATACAATTTTTCATGAAACATAGTAGCCGGCATTTGAAAAGTTAGCATATTTTCAGTTATTCAGTATTTAGTTGTGGAAAGTACCAATTTTGTTATTAATTATGTTGGAGAAAAAGAGAGATGAAGAGAAGAGAGAAGAAAAGAGTACAGGTTACTATTTTTTTTATGCTGATTTGTGTTGATTTGTTATTAGTTTCATGTTTAGTGTTAATAAATAATTTTATTTTCAATTCAACAATGATAAGTATAAGTAATTATGAAATTAATATGCATGTGTGTGTGCGTGTGTGTATTTTTAGTTGAACATTAGCAAGTGAGCACAAACAGAAAAGTCTCGCAAACCAAATGCAGATTTTAATAAATTTTTTATTGACGTAAAATAAATTCTTGTTTTGATATTTTTATAAAAAAAAAATGTTCATATATGTACAGCTGTGAACATGGAAATTGCAGTACTCTTAAAATTATTTTTTTATTTATTTATTTAATTTTTCCCCTACAAATCATACAAATCAAAATTTCAATTCACAATATCTACGAAGGGTTAAGGGATTTCAGACGTTCAGAGTTTCTTTGAATAAATCTGGCAATTACATAAATGACGGTGATTTATTGGCGTCGTTCGTTTTAAGTGTATCATAGAAATAACGATGCCTTCAGTTTGTTGAGGTTATAAAATAAATTCTAATAAAATTTTGCACAGATTTAGACAAAAGTACGTTTTTTATTTATATACACATTAGGCCGGGTCGATTTGTGGGGAGGCAAAAAAATCGCTCATTGCTCTGTGAAAATCATATTCTACGGATCAAAATAAAAAACTTTGCCGAAGGAACCATACCTCTAAAACGAATTCTGATGTCCCCCAATTTGGGTCAAACTTTTTAGTTTCTTTTCTCATGTAAAGGCCAAAAATGGTGATATTTTGAAATGTTTGTATGGGGAACCCCCCAGGGGAGTTCCAGGGGGTGTGCCACTGACATGGGTGGATCGGCCGTCCAAAGTTAGTGGGGGTCTGTCATACATTTGGACTCGATTGGAGCACTCTAAATGGGTCAAAGTGGGATTTTTGGTTCGACCCAAATTGGGGGGCATCAGAATTCGTTGTAGAGGTATGGTTCCTTCGGCAAAGTTTCTTATTTTGATCCCTAGAATACGATTTTCACAGAGCAATGAGCGATTTTTAAATCGACCCGCCCTAATATAATATACATATATATATATATTTTTTTTTTCAATTTTGGGGAGTATCATGCATATATTTCTAATGCCTTGACTACAGTGGGAGCTGGTGTTATTTACCACAAAATATAAAACTCCACACTTTAGGCTTCCCAAATTAAACAACCAAGTTCTTCCGCTTTCATCAGAGGTTAGCTATACTTGACTCTAAACTCCATTGGAAGCCACACAGTGAAAATCGGGTAAAGGTCAGTCGAGTTTTCTACTCCTGCAAATCTATGTTTGGCAGAAAATGGGGGTTCAAGCCACAGGTCGTGCTTTGGATGTACAACGTAGTGGTTCTTTTTAACATAGGGTTGCCTGGTTTGGCGAGAAGCTCTTCAGAAGGACTATAATATCTCTAAACTGGGGAGGGTGCAAAAGGACCGCTTGTATTGGCATCAAAGTAGTAAGTAGAACTTGCCCCAATGCTAACCTGAATGTCGTTTTGCATCGTTACTTCCCATCGACTTTTAAGTTATTTCCAGCACTACTCAAAGTGCAATCAGGTTAAAGAAGGTTGGCCTCTGAAGACAATATCTTAAGGGACGTGGTAGCATTTTTGTGCAGTTAATACCGCATACCGAACTTCGGACAGATCCGCAAACTGGAGTTTGAGGCCAGGGCAATCTTTGCAAGTGGGCAGGATTGGAACGAGGGGAAAATCTGCATCGAAGCTGGCACCTCTGTCTTCACTGACTGCTTCAAGATCGAATCGAGAGTCGGGCAGGGGTTTTCTCTAAATCAACCAATTTATCTATTCCTTGAAAATTACCGAATACTGCTAGTGTTTTTCAGCGAGAAGTCTTTGCGATCCCGCAGGCGTGCAAAATGCTTAGGGAACGTGGGAGCGAGGGAGATATTAACATTTTTTCCGATAATCGAGCCGCGATCATGTCGCTATGGTGCAGATTCAAACTGGTGAACTCCTGTAAGAAAGAGACCATATCTCTTGGGTGTGCACGTAGCATTTCTCTAATCTGGGTTCCAGAACATAGCAAAATAGACCGAAATGAAATTGAAATCATGAGCTTGCCAGGAAGAAGTCTGTGTCCCTTGTCCCTTGACTGTTGTTAAAGGGCAATTGCACAATTTATTGCTCAGAAAAGTGCAGAAAAGATGAAGCTCCATTTCTTCATGTGCTATTTTGAAAACGCTGTGGCCCCAGTGCAACAGACGGAGAACTCAGAAAGTCCTGGAGACTCTACGCTATTCAATTTCCAAACTCGTAGCTGTGTTCACCAGTCAATGGACGATCGGCGGAAAAGCTAGGTTGGAGAAATTTCAGAGAAGGAGTCTGTTGAGCACTTTCTCTGTAATGGTCCGGGTTTGACAGCTAGACAATTAAGGGAGGAGCCTGGTTTATGAGGTCTAAAAATTGCATCTCTTTGCGATTTTGTTTTTTAAGGAAAAAATTAATTTAGCACTGCAAAGTTTTTTCTATCTTTTAATGAACATTTAAAAAGTATAAAAAATTTTTGTACTGGTTAAAATAAGTTGAAAAAAATGTTTAACATAGAAATTAGTAGAGGGCTGCAACGCTGGGGTTTCCAACTGGCGTACAAGATACAGATCGTAATTATAATCTAAAGCAAAAAATTGAAATGGATTTCTAATTATCATGATTTTTTATTCTAGATGAACTAAGAAAACTGAGAGAAATTCCAAAATTTCAACTTTTTGGAGGTTTTAAAGAAAAAAAATGCCTTTCTATAAAAACAAAATTCACTTCAACTTGGTATAAAAATCTTGAAAATTTTTTTTTATCTATTTTGTTAGTTCAAATATAAGAGAATTCAATACTGAAGGGAACAAGCTATGATTCATTTCAAAAGGTTCATTAGTTTTTTTTCATGTACGCCAATTCAAAGAAATCATAAAAATGAAAAGTCGAAAAAAGAAGATAAAGTTTGTACTATAGCTGTCCGGTCACAGCGTAACTACCTAACGCTCGCCTACCTTTGGCTTTGTATCTACGAAAATATTGAGGATTAGGCTCTGTAACTTTGTGCGAATATTCTGAAATATATTACATAATATTAGGAATCGCTTAAAACGAAAAAAAAAATTGATTTTTTTGACCTTATAAACCAGGCTCCCCCCTTAAGATCAAATAGTGCTCCTTTCTTACCCAGGCTGGGACAATGCGCCAACCTAAATCTTATTAATTTTTTCCATTACATCAACAGCTCTGACTGGCTGAAGATATCTATCTGTTAGTAGTCTCATATTGGTATCAAAACGGCGCTTTATTGTTACTTGGGGAGTGCCAGAATAGTGGGTCGAGCACTACAGAACAACGAAAACAGATTCTGAAAATTACAGGTGGAAGATCTTACACAGCAATACAAAATATTCTTTCAAATCAAATTTGTGGCAAGCCCGGAAAAAAGAGGAGGAAAACGGAAAACTTTCCTGCAAGATGAGCGCAGAATTGTAAGGTGCTCCAAAGAGAATCCCATGAAGTATGACAAATTAAAAAAGAGATGAACTTAAATGTTTCTGACATGACTGTACATAGAAGACTATGGAAGCTGGATTAAAGAAAAGAGCCAATCCGGACAGAGCCATGCACCCGCATATGTAGGTGTTCAACTGTCCTTCCTCTCCTACATGCTGACAGTCTCTGCAATCCCACTGGCATGCCTTCCTATAAGACAGTTTTTAAGTCTTTTCTATTAAATTTAAGTAGAATATTAGTGCGACCCATTCTGGCCATCAGGCGTGGCTTACTTATGCCATAAGGATGTAACTGGCTCCAGCGATTGTTGGCAATACTTAAAGTGTATCTATTTAATTGCAGCTTATATGGTTGTTGCCAAGGGCATAGGCATATCAACTTTGTCTTCGAGTAACAGTAGTGCCCAGTCTAACTAACTCATTCACCTTACAGCTACCCTCAATGTTACTGTGGCTCGGCACCCAGAGCTGACCCAGATCGGAATATATATAGATATTTCTGTTTGTGCTGTCTGAGTTTAGAACCGTCAGTATACTTATATATACTCTATTTTCATAAAATACTAAACCGTTTTCCCACTTCTCTCTAGACGGAAATTTGATCGTATGAGGCCTGTCAATCTTAGGGCCGCTTTAGCGGTTGATTGTTTACAAAACAAGTCAATCGGCAATAAATGCAACATTATCGCTGATGTTGGCGTTGTTCTCAGAACCCCGCTAATGCAACGACTAGCTGATTTTTGAATCCTGTCTAGCTGCTTGATCGAAGTTTTCTGCTCAAGAGTTGATCACCAGACCAGAACTCCGCAGGTCGTCATTAATCTTACAATAGCTGTCTAAAGCCAGTGCACTATCTGGGGGTATAAGCCGACCGTTCTTTTGCAGGAGTAGAGCGCTGTTGCAGCCAGGTAAAGCCCTATCCTAAACGACCAGCTTCTAAGAAAGTTTCTTATCTAGGATTAAATTGAGGTATCTAGCACTATCACCGACTGACAGAACCGTACCGTTCAATGTTGGAGGTCGGAAGGTAGGAATTTTACAGTTTCTTGCGAGCAAGAAACCACAAGACCAAGTATATAGAACTTTTAGAATACCTCGTATTAGACTTCAAAGAGTATCTGGAAACTTCCCTCTTAATAATATAGCAACATCGTGGGGCACAGCTTCAATCCTCCTCTTCTCTAGATCTAACAACAACTCGTTCATCATCATATTCCGCCATAAAGGGGAAAGCACACCACCTTGAGGAGTACCTCCAGACAGCCGGATGGTACTTAAACGATAGTAATAAGTATCGCTATGCTATGAGGAAAATGGGAACTGTTTTCCAAACAGAAGTTTTTGCCATCCTGAAAGTAGCCGAATGGATAATCGAGAGGAGATGGAGCGGGAAACAGATTGGAGTTTTCAGTGACAGTCAGGCTGCATTGAAGGCCCTGGAGAACGCGAAGCAAACCTCAAAGATTGTTCAAGAAGCTGAATTCTGTAGCAAGACAAAACAGGCTTGTACTCATATGGGTTCCAGGACACTCCGGTGTTCAAGGAAACGAAATTGCCGATGAATTGACCAACCGTGGATCAGCGATTTCCCCACAAGGGCCAGTGCCAATAATCGGAATCAGTTCCGCAGGAATCAAGAAGTGGATCACCGTATGTATGCAGTCTACATAAAGAGCGACGGTCCGGTCTAGAACGCTGCAGAACTGCAAAGTGTTTTGTGAAAAGTCCGAACAGAAAACTGTCAAACTTTTTACTAAAACTTGGAATTAAAGACGTTCGGTTGATGGTCGGTATTATTACAGGACACAACTCATACGGTCAGCATGAGACCCCATTGGAATCATTGAGGACCCGATTTGCCTGCCTTGCTTGGAGGAGGCGGATAGCACTGAGCACTTTCTCTGTGAGTGTCCTACGTTTGCTAGAGCACGGCTACGAGTTTTGGGTTCCGATGTCGTGAGAATGAGTAATATTCATCTCTAGGGAGGATATTTACAGATTTGCCAAAGAATGTGGCAAATTCTCACAGGACTAACTATCTCTATCTCTGTCTCTATTCTTTCCTATCTCTTTCTCTGATACTTTTCTCCCTCCCTCCTTTACTATCTACCCTCTTTCCAGAGTTTTAAATATAATGGGATTTTTAGCCTGAGTGTTTTAGGAGCCACCAAATCTCCTGGTGCTCCTTGGCTCGACCTTTTCAAATTTCAATTTCACCTCCAGAGACTAATCTACGCATCGTCGAGGTTCAGTTATAGATGTATTCAGTTAAAGAATAGAATAAAATTACAAAATAATAATGAAAACTAATATTCTAATATTCTAATATTTTTTGGCACTGCTATTTTCGTGTTCGCAACTGTATGCATGAAAAATGTGTTAATATTGTTGAATATTTTCCGATTACGATTATGATTTCTATTTGATATGGTAAGTGTGCACACTAATTATTTTTATGCATGTATGTGTGTATTTGTGCAATTATGAATATGAAATAATTAATTAATTCTACTTTAATGTATTTATGTGCAAGTGTGTGGGAAAATGCCAACTAAAAGTGTGAATATGAAAGGAATCGTATGAATATTTGAAACAAAGCGAATCAACGAATATAATTTGCATATATGTATGTGTGAATTTATGTATATATGTATGTATGTATGCATAGGCGATTCTTTCCTTTGCATTTACAATATTTTTTTTCGTTTTTTTTTTTAATCAATAAGGTTAGTGTAATAATTGTCTGCTCGTGTGCGTGAGCAATTGCAAAAATTGTTTATTTTTCATTCAAAATGCTTCTTTTCTTGTTTGTTTTTGTTTATAAATTTGTTTACCTTGTACGCCGCCTTTGTCCAGAAAATTGCTGAGATTAAATGTTGAATTACTGGATGCTAAATACTGCATGAATCGCTGTGGAAGAGAGGGGAGAATTTTAGAAAATTTATGAGAATTGCAAAATGTGTAACATTGAAAAATGCTTAAGGGGGTCTTCTACCGTCACGGTTTGAAAAAATCGATTTTTTTTTTTTTAGATTTTTTAAAAGCTACTAATGTTAAGAGTATGCTATAAAGAGGGTTTTATGAAAAACATATTCCTTCATGAGCATTTCGGGGAGAATACATGCATGCGCGTGGCATTTTCGAGCGTTTCTTTATCTTTAAACGCCTTTTCCCGAAAGTTGACTTTTTTCAACTTTTTGGTCACACATCTACTATAAATATTTGTCGAATTCATTCCATCTTTTTTCCAGTTATTCAGTGAACATCTCGCTATGTTTTCCCAGACCACTTTTTTCAATTTTTGATTAGTTTAATTTTGCGGGCCTCTAAAGTGTAAAAAAAAGAGGAAATTTTCAAACTTTTTTTTTAAAATCACGCATTTTTTACAAATTTCAAAATATTTAAAATCGCCACTGGGAAAACATAGCCAACGCTACACTTTATGATAAAAAAAAAATTTTTTTTGATTTCAGATAAGTAAAATGGTCGATCGCGTGCCACAAAGTCGCCTAGGACATTTTTACAAGGGCAACCTCGAGGACGGTTCAAGGACACAGGGCCAAAGAATTCGATTTGAAAAATATATTTTTAAATAGTGCAAACTTGTGCAAATTAAATAAAAAAAATCTGATTTCATTATCTCAAGTGGTTGCTTTGTAATTAATTCCCAAAAATAGGCCCGAGATTAAGGCGCGACGGTAGAAGACCTTTTAAAATATTTCAAAAATATTCTACGAAAACTCGACATGAAACAAAACATGAGACTCATATTAAGAATAACAGAGAAGTTACTTTATCCGATAATCTTTTCCCACTATTGTAGGACGAGGGACACTAAAGATCTTTTACGTCGAAGCGTAGGCCATTGGGCACACTACAGATACTAAATTATTATTATTCTAAGACGAGAACCTGTGATTTGATGGTTAAGTCAAGATCAGAGTTCTATCGAATTCAGCGATGCGCTCCGATTGCTGATCATTAAGAACGCTTGCAAGAAGTGGATTCTGTCGAAGAGCTTTGTATGAACTAATGTTCGGTTCTTTTGATATTCGTCCCTGATAGCTGATGGTCAGATAGAATCTGAAGCAGAGAGGAATTCAAACAGAATCGACAAATATCAAAAGTAGTTCGGCTATTGGCTCCATGTTGGTTGGTTGGTTGAAGTGATGATTCACTAAGAATCCATTTAGTGCTTCCGCAACATCCTCGCTAACCACGAGGACGCTACGATTATTTCTTCACGACTATATCCAGTCTGTGCGATTGAGAAATCTTATACAGTTGCTTACGTCTATGTCGGCCAACTCTTCGAGGTTTTCTAAAAGCGGTTTGCTAAGGGTTAATATCCTCGCCTTCTGTATGCCAGGGCATTCACAGAGGAGGTGGAAGATAGTTTCGTTTTTCTCCGGTTGATTACAACTATGGCAGTTCTGCGAGACGCTACGATATTTTTTAATTGCATACCTTAAAATTAACTTATTACAGGGTGACAAAAAATAACTGTATATAAACTTCTCTGTACAATTAGATGAATGTAAATTTTTTTTATCGAATACTCGTATTTTGTGATTGTTGTGTGTGTTCTGAAGTACAAACAAAAAAAAAGTATTCGTTTCTGTTCCAGCTCTTTTTAAATACTTTGTGTAACGATGTCAAGTAGTCGCTCAGCTGTTATAGCCCTGCATCAGCTAGGAGCACGCAACTGCGAGATAGCACGGAAGCTTCGAATTGCACGTTCATTGATTTCTCGTGCAATCAAACGATTTAAGGAGCTTGGTAATTAAGGTGACCGTCCTAGAAGAGGAAGACAACGAACTGTTAACACTTCCAACAACCAAAAAATCATCAAAAAAAGAGTTGAACGGAATTCTATGGTCTCGATGAGGAAAATTGCTCGTGAGACAGGCATCAATCGTGAATCAGTTCGCCTTATGGCAAAAAAGAACTTGGACTTAAGCCTTATAAACTAAAAAAATGCCAGCTGCTCACGGATGAAAAGAAGAAAGCAAGACGCGAAAGATGTCGCTCGCTCCAACGTCGGGTCGCAGGTACGAGCTGGAAAAAATCGTCTTTACGGATGAGAAGCTGCTTCTCCGTTGAACAATCTCACAATCATCAAAACGTCAGAAATTGGTCTACAGAAGCCCCTGGACCTTCGTCCATTGTTGAACATCGTCAAAATCCGCGATCTGTCATGGTATGGGGTGGAATTTGCGCTAGTGGCAAGACTCCTCTGATTTACATAGACCAAGGAGTCAAAATCAATAAAGAAGTTTACCTGGTCCCAGCAGCACTTTGGTGACGATGAGTGGACGTTTCAATAGTACTCGGCACCAGCCCACAAAGCAAAAACAACCCAAGAATGGCTTTGCCAATTTCCCCTCTTACATTACTTCCCAAGAATGGCCAAGAATGGCGCTAGATTACAGCGTATGGTCGATTTTGGTAGCAAGGGCCTGTGCAAAACGCCACAAAACTTTGGAGTCGCTGAAGCAAGCGTTGCGTCGAAAGTGGGATCGCATAACGGTAGACGAACTACGGCCCATAGCCCAACATTTTTTGAAACGTTTGAACTTGTGTATTCGTGCTAAAGGTGGCCACTTCGAAACTATCTGAATATAATGTTACTCAAACATTGTCTATTAAAATTTCGCAATTTGTTTTGAGCTACTATCAATGATAAATTTTCTTCATTAAAAAATGTTTAATACACTTATTTCTTGTCACCCTGTATTAGAAATGATTTTGCTAATGCCAAGCGGTACGCATTTACTCTTCAATTTGAGATGTCATTTAAAAAATTCTGCTGACTAGAAGATACTCGTCAAGTCCTGCATTCTACTTTTATGAACGGGCAAAACCCTTTCCAAATCCAAATCCAATGATTTTTAGCAAAAGCCCAAATCAACAGTTAAGATATGATGCGGCATAATCCACCAATTTAGATATTTGATTGTGCTCCGATTACAACGCTAATTTCCTCACATTTGTTCCCGCCCCACAGTTAAGTTTATACAATGCATCAAGTGAGGTTTCACAATGGTATTAAAATGGCGCGTGGGGAGTGCCAGAGTGGTATTTCAACCATTTCACCTACATTCCTATGCATCTAAGGATGATGAGCAACAAAAGGAAAGTCACACTATACGACGTCCCACAATAAAGAGACTGACGTTGCTGTAGAAAAAGTAAACATACGACAAACGACAGCGAGATCCAGCTGTTTAGTGTGAAGCAGTATCTTTCGAATGCAGTACCTCTCGCTTTTGTAAACAAGTCGGTACTGCCACAGTCTTAGTTCGCATACGAGTTATTTTTTTTTTTCACCAAAAACGCCTAAGTACCGCAATACAGCAGGATCAATCGCTCGCCGAATCAATCCGCATTATCTGTCAAGAGATTTATGGCCGAAGAAAACATCACAGGGTTACATCATCTGTCCTGAGTATTGCGGAGCCTTGCGTATTGCGCCTTCTATCTGCCTTCTAGGGTAAAATCCGCATTAAAAATATGAAGATTTGACCCCGTTGAAGCTGTGGAAGAGAAAGCAGCAAACGACATGAAGAAGCTGACAGAAGAAGACTTGCTGCACTCTTTCGAACAAAAGAAATATTCGCATAGAATATTGCAGGGATAAAGGAAGGTTCCATACTACAGGTGATAAGAAGGAAATATGTCTGAAATCTAAATTGATTGACGACGAATTGCAGAAACACGCGATCACTTTGGCTTCTTTGATTAAGCTCAACTTAATTTTATACCTTCATTTTCCCACTTAATCGCTAATCTGCAGAAGTGGTAGCTAAATAAGCTTGCAAAGGAATAAAATCAACAGGGTGACAACTCTTTATCCAACAGACCGGCAAATGTTCTTCATAACAGTCCTTTAGGCTGCCAAAGAAATCTCATTTTACAATAAGTTCGGGAGAGATTTCGCGCATACATCCTTTGTTAAATGTTTAGCCCAGTTTCTTCTTCAATTTATGTTGGTCTTCTTAAGTATAGCATTCAAGGTGACGGATGTACCCTTTTTGCTGCCTCCAAACAGCTAATTGTTTTTATAAGAAGCCCTTTTCATGGGAGCCATGCACCTGTGGCTTACCACTCCATTCACTGCCGAGAAGTGGCTGCTATTTGAAAGAAAAATACTCCTAATACTCATGCTCAGCGGCCTCGGTGGTCTAGCGTAAGTGCACTAGCCTGCCATCTAAGAGGTTGCGGGTTCGAATCACACGTAAAGCACGGTCCTAGCACTTTTCCAAATTTACCTACTTTCCCTGTTTCTAAAAAAATCTCACTCCTCTACCTCAAAAACGTATCCATTCCATCCTTACTCCCGGACAATAGTCAGCGCATTATTTGCATTGTGGCTGCTAAAACAAGCAAAAACAAAGAAAAACACTCAGTTACACATTGCATCAGTGGCGCCAGCAAAAGGAAGCGGGCAATTGCGGTAATAGCGCAGGCACACCAAATTTAGCGATGTCCTCAATTATCTGCGCGATCCTTCTGGCAGAAAAATGTGAAACACAGATGGCGCTTTAAGCAGCAATAAAGCGTTGTATCAAATTAATGGTAATATAGCACAAATTTGCTCAGTTGTCACTACAGAAATCCCTTCCCTTATCCCTTCCGTTATACACGCAATAATCCTAGAATTAGAAAAAGGTATGGCTAACTCCTACCTCTAATTTTAATAATCACTACCTGCCAAAATTTCATCAATCCCAAAACCACTCAGCTAAACACCAAAAAATTCTTAATTGAAAAACCGCAAAAGTAGAGATATTTTCCCCCAAACAATTCTAAGTGCCAGATTAGATTGTGTTTACTCCCAGCGCTTGTGTGATTATTCAAAACCGCAAAGTATTCACACGCAGAATGAAAACAAAGAGCAGCAAGCCAGAAGTATGAACACAACCGTTAAAAGATGTGACAACAATGACGGATGAGTAAGCACTTTCGTTCGCTTATTTATTGCATTTCAAGGCAAAGCGAAAGTGCTCTGATAGATGTAACGGTGAAATATGCAGAGCAGCTGAAAATTTCCCCACCGCCCAATGCGAGGGAGTATACTTCTCTCAATAAAAAAACAACTCACAAAAGAGGACCAAACAAGTCTCTCAATCTTAGGAGCTTAATGCTTAATTAATTGCGGTACTTGAAACCGAAAAACAGTCACACAAACATTCAGAAACAAGCTACATACATATGTACTTATGTAGCATATGCCTCAAAGAACGGAAAGACGAAAATTGCGTACGCATGTGGCTGAAACAGAATGCCATTTTCACTGCGTATCCTTGATTGGAGAGCGAAGGGCAACAGAGCTGCAAACAAATGGCCTTGCGGCTTTTTATTAGGTTGTGCTGGCACGCTCCTCCATAGGGAAAAACAGGGCGAACGATGCGATCGGGTTGACTAAAGCAATTTGACGCGAGCAAATGTCAGGCAACTGAGGCAATAAGGAATGTAAAAAACAAAATACTTTCAGGGAATAAGTAATAAAGGGTTTTTCAATAAGGGCGGGTAGATGTTGAAATGGAATAAAATGGCGTTTGCTTTGTGGCACGTAGCGCTGTCCTGCTGAAACCACATGTCGTCTAGGTCCATATGGTTCAATATGGGCCATAAGAAATTGGAAGGGCAACCACGTCTACCGAAAAATGGGCACAATGCGCGCAACGTTTGCGTTAATGAACGCTTATTTTGATAATACAGTTTTATCATTTGAACGTGCTCTTCAATCGTGTAACTTGCCATGATGATTTGGCATAAACAACTAAATAATAAACAAAAGATTTGACAGATGTCACCAAAACAAAATGGCTGCCACAGGGCGCCAAAATCGACCCGCGCCAATTAAAAAACCCTTTAGTAAGTGAGCACGAAACTGAGTTGATGACTATAACATAAGAATATATTGAACCTTAGTGCGCACTCTGTACCAATTTGTGATGTGCATCCGGATTTGTTCAAAGTTGCATACCGACATTGAGAGAAGCTATTTCATGGTAAAAGTGCTCTCAAAGGCAAACGCTACCATTGTTTTTTTGTATTTCTTTCCTGGCTAGGTGGAACCGAGTCTAAGGCCTTTTAGCCAACAAGCAATATGCCACGCGCAACGAAAGCTGAGCCACGGCAACCGCCATATGTAACATAAATATGTATGTAGTTATGCATTGTTAAGTACATACATATGTGTGTGCATATGTGCATGTGAATAGGCAAATAAATTGCTAGGCAACAGCCAGTGAACCAGAAGAGAGTCATCAATCTTCTGCTGTTAACAAAACGCGTATGAAACGTGAACGACTATTCGTGAGAGAACTGCCAGTGACAAACTCATATACGAAGACGAAAGACCAAACACCAAAGAGAGGAGAGACCAAAGTAACCTTGCCTTGCAAGGCAATATTCTAATTTAAATTCCATTTAAATGTAAGCACGAAGAAAATATGGGACCTAAATATATTATTAAATAAATAAAAATAAAGAGGCTGAGAAACTTTTGAGCAAAGCATTTAAGAGCTTTATGGACAAAATTTCGAGAGAATTTTCCTTGTGGAGAGTTGGGTGTAGATTGTGGAGTAAAGTGGTTAGTTATTATGAGGTGGGTGGTAGCTTTTTGCTTTTTAGTGCTAGACTGAAGCTCCAATTGGGCTGCTGAAAGCAGTTAATGTGCCGTTAAAACTAGTTGTGATAAACCAGATTACCATTGCCATATGGCGGTCCGTAATGTGAAGTACAAGGCGGAGCTCAGAGATTGGTGCACATGATCTAATTAGAAGTTACATCATATTATTAGTAAGGCATATCTCACAATGTATAATCAGTTATCGGGTGTTTTTTATCTGCATGTCAATAACTATGGTTTGACAGCTAAGAACGGCAAACTGTGTTGACATTTTTGTTCAGTAAGGTTTGGCAGAACATTATAATCCTTTAACGCAAAACGACGCTGTCAAATTGTGAAACGCTTTCAATTGAAATAATAAAAATATGTCCCCGAAGCATTGAAGAAGATGCCGAAATGTTGATTCGTCGTCATTTTCAATTTGTTGGCCTTTGTTCTTTGACTACGTGAAAAATTTTACGTGAGGATCTTGTCTTACTGCCTATAAAATACAGCTCGTGCAAGAATTGAAGCCAAATGACCTTCTTTTGCGTCGCATTTTTCCTTATTGGGCTCATTCAGATTTATTGGAAAAAGTAGTCAAAAATTGGACTGATCGAATGGCGCGGCGGTATTGATATTGTCGGCTTGAACAGGATAATCCAGTTTGGAGAAGGAAGCAGAAAAAGTGGGTAAAACAAAGACTCCTCGCGTCTTTGATGTGGTGAACCGCGAATTTGATGTGGTGAAAGACTTAGTTTATCGAGGTACCAGTGTTAACAGCCAAACGATGTCAGCCCAGAGATTAAACGAAGTATAACTCCTGCCAACAGGCGTTACTTTGGGCTCAGTAGGCAATTGAAAAGTAGAGCTCTCTCAGAAAAAACGAAAATATCATTGTACTAAAAAAGCCTAATTATCCCCGTCTTTGTATATGGCTGAGAAGCTTGAACGACAACTGATAAGAAAGAGCACTGGCAGCGTTTCGCCCAAAAATCTTTGGTCCTCTTCGCGTAGGCGAGAATGAGTTCCGTATCCGATGGAACAGAGAGCTGTACAAGCTGTACAGAGATGTGGACATAGTTAAGCGTATTAAAATACAGCGACTGCGCTGTCCTGGCCATGTTTCGAGGATGAACAAAGGTGCTCCAGCACTGTTGTCCTTCGAGAGGGAACGAAGAAAAAGAGGAAGACCAATCTGCGTTTGGGAGATCAAGTGAGGCATAACCTGGCAGCTCCAACTGGCGCCAGCAAGCAGCGAACCGATGTTTTAGATTGGGCCAAAACCGACATACGGTTGTAGTGCCATCTAAGTAAGTAAGTAAGTATTGATTGCCATCTGTTCTCCTGGGAAAAGAATGAGCCCATCTTAAAGAACGACTTGTGAAACTGGATCAATTCAAATCCATTGTTAGTCAAATACTTTCTGAGGAGCAAATTAAAAAAAAAATATGTCTTGACATAGATCTGTTTTGTGGGAAACTTCTAATTTTCAGTTATAGGTTGTCAAAGCCTTGGTGAGACGTACCGAAAGTTGCAGAAGCGGTTAAAATACAACAATTAAGTTGGAAGTACGTTGTATTTTATTTCTCTATGGTTTTGTTATCTCAATTCCCTGTCAAACTACGGGCTTTTGGATTTAGGATATTCATCTTTCTAAAACCTGAAAACAATCATAGCAAATTTGGGAAACATTACTACATTGAGTCCAATTCGAGAATGATATTTAAGTTCGCGTTGAGAACTAACTTTTTTTCACTGGATAAACGTAATTATTGTCAGCCAAACAATTGTCCTTTATATTGAGGATTTGTTGAGTTGGAACCCTAGGAATTGATGTTGTTGGTACAGATTGAATGTTGGTGATCTGATAAGTTGGTACTCTCGTCAGCTAGTTGTCAACTTAACCTTTAATTGTACTCAAACATACTCGTAAATGTTTATTGGAATGTAATAAAATATAGCAAATAACCTAAAATGAAACCACAAAAATAGAATAATACAGACGTCAATAGAAACGCCCAGTATTTTCACATATGAAGCGCCTGTTTCTATACCAATTCCATGCCATCAATAATATACAATTACGCGCACAATGCCATGAGCTATGAGCACAAATAAAACAATCAAGCGGCGAAATGACAGCGATTGTCGATTGAGGGTTGTAAGCAATAAATAAAATAAATAAGTTTTTGATATACATAAATATATTTGCATACGTACATATGTAGATATATTTACTTATATGTACAGTTACGGGCATAGAAATTAAAAAGGGGTGGTGAGTTTGCATGGTGAAAAAAATTCAGAGGTGTGCACAACATCAGGCCGTTAACCGGCTCTCAGAGATTTTGAAGGAAGGAGTTGATTGGTCGACTTAACACGACAGCGGTTCGTTTACGAAAAAACTAAGATTGTGTTGGTGATATACGAAAAAATCAAGACAGTCTCCGCTCATGTTACCGCGTCGTCTATTATCCTGGTATCCAGGTATAAAAGTTAGAATCAGTCAACAATATTGGTATAAAAGCATGCATTATTCGTATAATTATGAAAGGACAAGGTGTGCGGAGTTTAGTTCGACAGAGAATCGCTGTTTGGAACAAATGACTTCAAAAATAGTTTCAAAACCGCCAAAGGCATTAGGAGAGAGTTCATAAAAACGGCAATACCGACATTTTTCATGCAAAAAGTTTTTCGACGTCTTCAAGATATTTTTTAACCACTCAGCATCTTATCATATCTCCACCGCTGGCAACGAAAATGTACCAAAATAGCCACCATACAGAGAAATTTAATTTAATTGAATTTGTTTTTGCTTCCGAGATTTTGTTGTATATAACCGGGGAACGTCATAGCGACGAATGTGGGCTGTGGTAGAGTCTGAATGATCGAATTGTTAGAAAGCAGATCCTAATAGATCGAACACTGAACGCCATGAAGTATCGACGGGTGCTTGAGGAAAGTTTTACCCCATGGCTAGAAGAGTACTATAAATAGCCGACTGACCTTATCTTTCTAAACAATTCTTCACCCTATTATCTTGCCAAAATGGTATGTAGCAGTGAATATACTGAATATCTTGATCAAAAAGTTCCCGGAATGTATTCAAAAAATTCAAAAAACAAGAAGTACTCCCCAGCCGGGGCAATTCACCAGCCAGCGTTTTATCCAGCCCGCGAAACATTCCTTGAACTCTGTTTTTGAAATAGCCATCAGAGCCGCCTTGGATTTTTCCAGTACTTGCTTTCGGCTGTTAAAACGCGGCGCGTTTCCCGTAATGGTTTTTTGACTCGATCAAAGAGAAAAAGCCGCAGGGAGCCCTATCAGCTGAATTAGATGGCTGTCGGATGGTATTCGTATCGTTCTTGGTCAAAAATTCACGAATAATGTGCTATAGGCACTGTGCGACGGTGCGTTATCCACGAGTTGTTTTCCGACAAATTCTTTCCTTTTTTGACGAATTGTTTCACGTAAACGACGCATAACGTCCAAATAATAAATAGGCCTTATTAACTGTCTAACATTCTGACAAAAAATCGTGGTGTACAATACCGTTGTAGTCCATAGAAACCATGAGCATCGCTTTCTTTTTTGACTGAAAACATGTTGTTTTTTGTACTTGGCTCATTCGGAGCTCTTCACTCACTCGCCTGATGTCTGGATTGCATGTCGTACACATAAATCCACGTCGCATGTCCAGGAATAACGCTTTTGATAAATGTTGGGTTGGAATCAGCCTTTGGAATCATGGCGATATCAGCGCGGTCCCTTTTTTGTATGTAATTCAGTTGCTTTGGGATCAACTTTGCAGCAACACGGGGCAAGCCCGAATCATTAACTACGATGTCCTGAATGGATCCATAAGCTATGTTCAAGTCCTCTGCCAATTCTCTGATGGTTAATTTGCGGTTTTTGAGCAACTTTCTTTCATTTTATTGCTGATTTTAACAGTTTTCTTCATTCTGGATGGACTCACGATCTCTTCTGGAGCGTCCATGCCACTCGTGAACGTCCGCTTTGTTTAAAGTATCATTACCGAAACAGTTTCCCAATATTTCTAAGGTTTTCGCATCATTGAATCCATTTTTAAGGCAACATTTAATATGAAGGCACCAAAAAAAAAACGCCAAAAAAATTGGGACAAAAAAACGCCCCAAACAGTAGGCACCAAGAAAATATAACGCCAAAAAATAGGCACCAAAAATATATTTCCTACAAGTTTGCACCAACAAACAAGCGCCAAATAGTAGGCAGTGTTATTTCTCACTAGAAATTAGCAACCACAAGGAAAAACTCAGGAAAAATAGCCTAAAGTGTATCTAAGATATATATAAGGTATAGGCTCTCTCTCTCCTTTTCCTCTACGTTATATCTTTTTTCTCTCTCTCGGAACGAAAATGCCCAAAACGTTGTATGGCCTTGAAATTTTACTCTCCATTCTCGCTCGTCCATCGACGCCTAAGAAGTTTCACTTCAAAAACAGAACTCAAATTAGTTGAATTAGAGTATCACCTGAGAGTTGTTCCTGGACCTTTTTCATCGAGATGATATTTCTTTTTCTATTAAAAAATTATTTCTCTGAAATATTTTTCTCCACAGTCAACTCTGTGGTAACAGCACCCACCCTAACCACATAAAGAACGACCAGCGTAAAAATGAAGATAACAACGAGGAGGCCGAAGACTTTTTAATATTTCAATAACTCGTTCGAAAAGACTTCAAAATATTTAACTATATATACATAAATATTTATTACACAATATCTCTTCCAAGAAGCTATTCAGCGATAAAAGGATACAAAATTACGCAGATTGAATTGGAAAAATGAGCGTAACTTTGCTTTGACGTAAATGCAGACGAGATGCGTGATTAAGAAAAGAGTGTCAAAATGGCCGGGTAAGTTAATCTAACCGAGGAAGATAAAAAAAAATTAAAAGGAGAAAAAGTTATTTGCAAAAAAAAAACTCTAGAATATCTTCAACTTAACAGCTCATTCTGTCAATTTCTGTATAAACATAAAAGTAAAAAAGATTTTTGGTGTCCGGATTTTTATTTACGCAACTGTGGAAATAATTGAAAATTTTAGCAAAACACGGTATATGCTATTTCGATACTCACCTCATTGCCATATGCCATCAAGTGATGAGTGGTTATCAGCGCTTTATAGACCACCACCCAATTGGTATTCTGTGAGCGTTCGATAAGTAAATTGGCCAAATGTGGTATGGAGACATTCGGTTCGTTTGTGCAGTGTACTAAATCTGCAAGGCAATAAAGAATAAAATGGAAGCAAAAAATTAATAAATATTTTTAAATGTCATGAGCTAAAAGTTGTGTACTAGAAATAATTTTATAGCAATTCGACAAAGAATTTATAACAGAATGGCTAATGATACCCAGCGAGCGTTTTGGCGCTTATCCCTTAAGTAAATCATTTAAAGTATATTATTAAAAATTATTTTTTTTTCTTGGTTTGCGGATAAAAACACATTTTGAGTAAATATATAGAATTGTACGTAGGTACATTTAAAACATAAGAATTTTATTTCTTAAAATTGAAATCATAAAGCGGCCACTGTGTAATGCTTTACTGCCAGTTTATCAACACGAATTTGATAAAAGTGCAAAAGTGTTTTTCAACAGCTTCCTTTCACTCAATTCATTTATTATTATTTTTTAACCATTTTGTGTTTGTTTTATTTTAAATGCTTATCAATTTCTTTGTGCTTGCGGGCGCTTATGTGAATATGCATTTAATTTATTTGTAGTTCCCAGCTTAATATGGCAAGTCAGTAAACCTTAAATAAATATCAAAAAGTTAAATTTCTTGTACTTGAGCAGAATATTTAAGTGCAACTAATAAAAACGTCCTAAGGCGCTAAGGAAGCACAACAGCTTTGACTTACGCTCTGAAAATGCATATTCAAAACGTATATAAAACGTGTCCACTAGAATACGCCTCCCAGTGTTTCGTTAGTAAAAAAAATATTTTCAAAATAATAATTAAAAGAAAAAACAAGCAACCAAAAAGAAAACAAGCAGC
Organism: Anastrepha obliqua; assembly: GCF_027943255.1. Classification (NCBI taxonomy): domain Eukaryota; kingdom Metazoa; phylum Arthropoda; class Insecta; order Diptera; family Tephritidae; genus Anastrepha; species Anastrepha obliqua. The sequence continues at coordinate 25,385,409 of NC_072892.1, forward strand.
TACATATTATACAAATTGATAATACTCGCCTACATTTGTATGCTTAAGCAGCGTACACATTTGCTGCATATGCACATATATTTTTATGTACATATTAATATGGATATGTATTTACATATATGCATTCCTATCCAGTAGGAAACTAAGTAGCTTAAACTAGCTTGTTCAAACAGGAGTATAAATCTTTTGGTTGCGTCTGTCTAAGATTTTACAGTGTCGCCTTCGCATATTTTTTTTAATTTTTTGAAGTTTTTTAAATAACTCGTTTCCACTAGTTACTTGTGAACCTTTTCGCAACTAGTTATAACTGAATCAGTTCGCAACTAGTTAATTTTACCCTAGTGTATAACTAGTTACTTTGAGACTAGTTGTTACTCTGGCTGACTCCCTAGGTTGATAAATCGTGCCTCACTATTTTCACTCTCACGATTTGTTTCATATTTTATAATAGTTAGATATACGGTTCATATCAACTAAATACTTATACATACATGAGCACGTATTCACGTAGCGAGAGTGAGGTATTCAAAGATAATGTGTTCCAGCAATTCATTTCCCATCTCACAAAATGGCAGAAACTTATTTCTTATATTATTTATGAAAGACCCAGTTTACTGCGGCGGAAGCAGAGTCAACAGTGTCTAACGGATAGAATAATAAATTTTTTCGTCTGTTTATATTCTATAAATTCTATATAGTACACTTAAACGTTTTTTTTACATATCTCGTTGTTCTTGTAATAGCAGTTCATCAAACCCTGTCAGTACGATGTAGTCACAATCGTCTTCGTCTATCTCAGCTAACAGTAGGCCCAGGAAACATGCTGTTTCAACGGGCTAGGCCCACAATGTACAGAATGCAGAGGTGTATGTTAGCCGACTCTCAGCGACTTTGCAGCAGTCAACTGATTGACTGACGTCACCTGGGTCATAGCAGCGGCTTGTTTACGAAACAACTAAGATTGTGCTGGTGATATACAAAAAAAAAATAAATGCAGCCACTGCTTATGTTATTCACTTCGTTGCCGACTGAGTAGGCGAGTGTGTGAATGAGTGTGAAATAAGCGGGCAGAAATCTGCTGCCGAGTTCGCGGTGACGTGGCAGCCGAAGTTTCTTTCACAATTTTGCTTCGGATGCTCAAGCTTGATAATCTATCATCTTCCGGTTGGGTCCAAAGGGAGAGAAATGTTAGGTGCGTGAGTTTAAGGTGGCATATGAATAGGTGGTTAGTATCGTGTGGGGCGCCTTTAGATGCGGGACATATATTGATGAGTGTGTCAGGGTCGATTATGGATAGGTAGGAATTCAACCTGCTACAATATCCAGAAAGTAATTGTGTCAAAGGAGCGATGACGGCATTCAAATGCCGGGAGTTTACGAAGATGGTAAGAGACTTCCGATGAATGTCGTTAAGTGTTTGTCAGTGAACTGTCTGATCCAGTAGCTGTAACTGTATTCAATCCTAGATCTCGTCAGTATAGTCGAAGAGATGTATCCTAGCTCGACTGGTAGGTGGCTCGTCGGGAGATGCCTTGCTGTCCGGCATTATGTAAGATTAGCATCGCAAAAACAAATTTCTATACATAAGTATTTTCTCGAAAAACTGTGGAAAAGCCCCAATACACCAACACCAATTTGATTCATTCCTCTAACAGATCTCACATATGAATGTTTTATACATAAAGAGTTTTGCCTCTACGTTCAATTAGTTAGAAAAAATATCTAACAGAAAATCGCTTCCTAAATTTGTTTCGTTCCTGTACTATTTCTGTTCCTACAGGGTATGTGCCTGTGATATAAATAAATGCATTAATATTGAAACTCCCTGCTCCGTTGCCAACATGAAATCTACGCTGCGCTGATTCCTCTTTTAAGGGGCGTTGCTCATTAGCATAATGACGCCAATGTTTGCAGATGTTTTATTTTTAAGTCAACCGACTGTCACAAATCGATTTAAGTAGCTGCACATATTTTAATTAATTAAAATACATGTATGTATGTATATATCACTGTTATCATACCCTTGGACAATCAGTGCATTCGGGGCTGGGATGACGAGTGAGCAAATGCAGTTTCAATATATAAACCTTACAGGATTTATTCAAGGAATAAAGAAAATTATGTATGCATCGATTGGAAGTCACAAAAACAGTCGCATTATAACTGCAGAGGACAAAGTGAGCACTACAGTTGCCTTTTTAGCTTGTGAATTGCTAATTAATGAAAACTTTCCAGAATAAAAAGCTACTAGCGGCTTGCCTGAGTTCTTCTTATATCGTTATTGTTTTACTTGTTTTCCACGAGAAAAACAATTAATGCACAACTTATCATTGAACGAATTCTCCATTACGAGCTCCTATCTGGCCATCGCCATCTTTCTGGCAGCATTTGAAGACAGAGACATCTTCAAAAGGATGTAAGTGCTGCATTTCCGCAGAAGCGGTATTTAAAATAGGAAATTTCGAAGAAATATAGAGCATTCCTCTAAACGAACTGTACACGGCGATTGACTCGAGCATGATCGCAGAAACCAATAAAAATGTTCCTGACTACTAACTGCAGGGTCTCCAAAGCACCCTGGCCAAAACTGAATCTTAAAGGGACAAAATGTCTGTCTGGATTCAAAAGATCAACCACCAGCGTGCTCACAGGTGTTGTAACGGGCCAATGCACTATTGGCACCGTAGAATGGGTGTACCTCACAGAGCCTTCGACAGGAGTTGTAGAGATGAAGAAGAAATTGAGTCGGTAAAACAACTCTTCTGTGAATGCCCTGCGCTTCAAGGAAGCCATGCCAAATATCTTGGCGATTATTTCTTTGAAGACCTGGGAAAGGTGCAAAATGTCTCACTGGAGGGACTAATTAGCGTCTTAAAAAAACCTAAGTGCCGCAAGCAACTTAGTCAGGGGATGGAAATAAAATGCAGGTATCGCAAGCTTGGCCACAAACCTTGTTGATGTTGTTATAGCAGTAACTGTGCTTTATCAGTGTAGTGTGCTCATCTAACTGTAGGCCTAGGAAACTTACTGTTTCGACAGGTTGGGTCCAGAGGGAGAGGGGTGTTAGATGAGTGGGTTTGATGGGGCATGTGAAAAGGTGGTTAGTGTCGTGCGGGGTGACTTCACATGTCGGACATATGTTTGGTATGTCGGGGTCAATTCTCGATAAGTAGGAGTTCAACCTGCTACACTATCCAGAACGTAATTAAGCCAAGGTTATGCGGGACTCTCGGGGAAGTTGGAGCTCTTCGTCTAAACTAGCCCTGTCTAGTGTACCGTACCCCAAAACTTGTTGATCACTCCCTGCGGGTGTGAAGGTCTAAGCATGTCTTAAGATGAAGACACCTGTTGCACTGATCACATGCACCGTGGCGCCGTTTTTGACAAGCGCTGCTCCAGTGACGATAGACAAGGGGTGAGGCTCATCGCACTAAACAGGACTGAGACGGCAGCCTTTGGTTGCATTCTCGTTCCCCATTGCGTGGTAACCTTCTTCAAACTCAAATTTTTGGTTAGGCTACTTAATAGACTGCTTCTATGAATACGCTTTGCTACTTAGCCCGCCGTTGAGCAGCCGGGTCTGGCCAGACTTTTTCGACTTTGGACGTGAATTTAACACATTTCTATTATAGCTAACGACTTGAGCTTCTAAGTAGCTTCCTAAAATTTAATTTTCTAACGATTTGTGGATAAAATCTTTGAAACAGGATTCTCGAACAGGACGAAAAATGGCCAGACCCGAGTGTCCAACCGAAGGTTTTAAAAAAGGTGTCCAACGAAAGGTTAAATTGTTTTTATTTTAATTTTGATACACACTGCAAGAGCTGAGGAAAGATTTATTATAAAGCATATGCGCCTAAAACTTCTTTAGAATAATATGGCGCTTACGACCGCTAGAGATTTACATGTGTATGTATTGGGTTGGCAACTAAGTAATTGCGGATTTTAGAAAATCAAAGATAATTTTTTCATGGAACTTAATAACTTTATTCTGTAATGTATTGCCCATTTAGATCAATGACCTTTTGCCATCTTTCAGGCAGCATCATAAACCCACGTTCATAAAACTTTTGGATTTTATTAGCAAAAAACTGAATCAGGTACAATTTGACATCATCATCATTATTGAAATTTTTACCATTCAAGGCGTTTTGTAAAGATCGAAACAAAAAGTAATCAGATGGTGCAAGGTCAGGACTATATGGTGGATGTGGCAAAACATCCCAACCAAGCTCCAATAATTTTTGCCGCGTGGCCAAAGATGTGTGTGGCCAATACTTTTTCGATTTGTCAGTTCGGGCCGCTTTTCTTAAACTGCATTGTTTAATTTCGTTAGTTGTTCAATGTAGACATCAGAATTGATCGTTCGGCTGGGTGGTAAGAGTTCAAACTAGACAATTCCTTTGTAATCTCACCAAACTAATTACAAAACCTTCTTTTGATGAATATTGGCTTTTGATGTTGTTTGAGTGGTTCACCTGGCCTGCTTCATGATCTTTTCCGCTTGATATTGTTCTAAACAGCCCATTTTTCATCGCCAGTTATCAGTCGTTTTAAAAATGTATCATTTTCGTTATGTTTCTTTAGCAAACCGCAGCTGTTAATGCGTTTCGTTAAATGCGTTTCTTTCAGTTCGTGAGGAACCCATGTATCGAGTTTTTGAACATAGCCAAGTTGTGTTAAGTGATTTTCAATGCATGAAACTACTCTGCAATCTCACGTGTTGTACTGTGACGATCCGAATCGATTATTGCTTTGATTAGGGCGTCATCAACTTCAACTGAACGACCAGAGCGTTTTTTCATCTTTGAGTGAAAAATCACCAGAACGAATTTTGGCAAACCAATTTTGACGCTGCCGTTCCTTTAAGGCTTCGTCAACATAAACAGCACTTAACTTTTTATGAGCTTGCGATGCTGTTTTCCCTTTGCGGAAATAAAAAAACCAATATGACGAAAATGTTCCTTTTGATTTTTCATTTTTTAACGAACGCCAAACGAAAACTACGCAACCGATCAAAAAACTTTTTTTTACTGATTGACAGCTGAATGGCCAACTATTAAATAACAAAATGTGTTTTGGATTTGTACTACGTCTGCAAACCTACAAACTCAACTTAAGCCATCTATGAGTGAAATCCGCAATTACTTAGCTGCCAACCCAATATATTCTTATAATTTTATTAAGAACGTGCAATGCCATTCGAAAAATTGGGTTTCTGTAAGTTTTGATGCAATATTTCAGTTGAGACCGAAACCAGAACTTTCAGACCAACCGCCGTTGCTCGACGTACAAATGACGTCTGCGACTATGGGGTTCAAGAATTTCATTGGTTCAAAATTGCATAGCTATAACACAAGTCTTACAAACGTATAGATACCCTACAAGACAGCTGACTATCATATAACCGCTCATATTATCATCATCACTATTCTCATCCAACTACACATTTTTGTTCTAGCCATGGGAAAGTTCTGATAGTTTCCCCTTGTCGGTGTGATATTCTGTCTCTCTTTTATCAATAGCAATTTCTTATAACTGAAAAATATATCTACTATGCTCCAAACTACTCATTTTCGTCATCAAAAAGTAATCAGCACAAACTCCTCAATAACTCCTCAATAAAAAGTAATCAAGCTGAGGAGTTTCGTTAAATTGTTTTATTTAGAAATTATAAAATTTATATTTTTCATTGAGATTCGAACTCACGTACTTTCAATATTTTTTTGTTCACATTAAAAAACTTGTACACACCAATTCGGTGTTTCATCCACTGAGATTCGAACTCTCAAATTTTCAAGTCTTAGCCAAGCATCTACTCGTTCGGCTATAACAACTATACAACAAACGCAGCTAAATTTCACACTAGAACTTTTTTCAGAGCACTACATTATTTCGTTAAAATTAATCAACACTGATGACAAAAGCTCCTAATTTTCGTCAAAAAGTAATCAGACTGAGGAGTTTAGTTAAAATGTTTTATTTAGAAATTATAAAGTTTATATTTTTGTGTTTTCATTGAGATTCGAACTCACGAATTTTCAATATTTTTTTGTTTTCATAAAAAAAAAATTTTCACACCTTGTAAATGTGTTGGAATTTTTGTCAAAAGTGCTCAGCACTGTCTTGTAGGGTAAGTATATATGTATATATGTATGTATGTATGTATGTATGTATGTATGTATGTATGTATGTATGAATGGATACTAAAAAATCAACATTCAGCACGAACAGGTGGCAGTAAAACATCCAATTAAATATTAATGAAGTTGAGAAACCATACTTTGGGGTTATAAACAGTTGTGTAGTCGTCCGAACTACATGCAGAGAATCATATATACATACGTGTGTATATATGCGCGAATATATGAATGTATGGATGCTCGAAACCACTACAAACGGAGGTGGCAAAGAACCAAAAAAAGACAACTACAGCCAGTGGCAAGTAGCAACAGAAGCATACATATGAAGGTATTTTTGCTTAGAAATATACGGAAATCATAGAAATCGACAAAAATCGCAACGTTTGTAAAATCAATATGAGCAAAACAACAGCAACAACAAGCATGGAGTAGTGCAAACAGCAACGTACCTAAAGCGGAAAAAATCAATGATAAGAAAAATCGCACATAATATATTTTGTGCCAAACGACGCCAGAGCGACTAAGCCACCATACTTTACACCCGCGCCACCACCCCAATACCATTCCAACATTCCACCGAGCTACAAACTATTGACAATCTCTGCTGGGCGACAGCAAACGTGCAAACAATAGAATACAGCATTGTAATGCTTGCAAGTCTAAATGTCACAAAAAAGGACTCCACCCCTTACTCACAAAGCTGCACACTCGTACACGCATATGTATTTTGCGTGTGGAAGGTGGAAATGGGAATCAAATTTTTTGTTTGAGCGTGCACGACAACTGGCGCTCGAAATGTAAAAATGCGAGTGATGACTGTCATAAAGCATTTCACGTTCGATCGTGAATAGTAAAGTGAAGTGAAATGCAAATTTCAGCAAACATGAAAACCATTGATAAATACAACGGCCAAGCAAAACTCGATGTAAAAGGAAATTGGAAAAAGTTGAGTGAAAAATAAATACGTATGCAGCAAACCGTTTTTATGGTAATAGCTTGAATTGGCGAAAAAGAAGAAGAAGCAGAGGGGCAGGAGAGTAAAGCAGAGGGCAGGTTGAGGCATTGACGAAGCAAATCAAATATTATTAAGAGAATCTGCATAAATTTAGCAGGCAGTGACACCAACCACAAACAACTATACACAAAACGTGCGCTAACCTCTAAGGTGTCACGACACAAAAATTTTCAAATCTGAGGAGAAGCAGAAGTAGACAACTGTTTACGCAAATACAGATACGATGCAATATTTCTATGAGAGCTTCATTCATTCTAGTTTTGGGTCTTAGCTAATATCGTAGATTTCTTTGTCATGAACATGCGATCGCCAGTGTGTAAAGTTCAGATATGTGGACTGGTGCGGCAGTTTTCTATTATTTTCATAAGCAAAATGATTCAGATCAATGATTCCTCAAGCAAAGCCAAGCTTTTTCTCACTTGAACTTCTTTAAGCAGAAAATGCGGTTACCACCTGCCAAGAAAGCGCCAGGAATTAGGCGATAAAATCCAAGATATTTACTTTACACCCGTTGTTGTTATTGTAGCCACACGAACATTCCCCATGAATGTATGAGAAATGCTGCTGGAGGGGCAGTCCTTAGCCGGAAATAAATCCCAGTCGCAGCGCAGAACCGACTGTTTTGGGAATAGTTGTTGCTGTTGTAGCAGCATAAACATTGCCCATGCATGTACGGGGAAAGCTGCTAGACTGACAGTCCTTGACCGGATATAACGTAGGACCTACTGTCGTGGGAACGGAGCAATTTGGTATATACGTATGTATGTATGTGGCTATATCTATCACGATTCCCTTATGCTGTTACGTACAATATTTATGCGAACAAAAGTACAACACCCTTGGCCGCAAGTCCGCGTGTATACAAATTTTGAGTTGTGTCACTTAAAAACATAATAATAACTTCAACGAATATAAGCGTCATATGCCGATTGCTTCACGATATGGACAACATTTTTGTACAAAACATACATCAGCAACAACAACAAACAATAATAATAACTACCACACAAAACAATCAAAAGTTCAATGGCAGTCAATGCCACAAAGCCAAGCAAAGTGTTGAGTGCCGAGAATAGCTTCAATTATGCGCATAGTTCCTAGAAAGTTTTACTGCCTTATGAAAAGAAGAAAATGTGGAAAAATTGTTTTTATGCAGATAATGCAAATAGCGAATTGATGTCATAAAAATGTAATGCATTTGTAGAAATGAAGTAATACGAATATGCAAATATAAATTTATTGCTTATGCACAGAGGAATTCTATGATGGGCAAAGAGAACAGGATGATTACACTCTAGGAAAAAGGCTTGCAAATCAAGAGTTGGAGTTATTTTGTTTTTTAATTTCTTTTTTTTTTAGTATAGTGAAGTAATCTAGTAAGACTCGCCACGTTTTCCCATTCACAGGAATACCAAAAGTCTATAGAATATTTGGTTACTTGACTGTCGTCAGATTGAAAGTTTCGCAAAATCATTCAAATTTTTAGGAAATCACTTTTTCGCGTACCTGAGACCTTAGGTATAATATCATTCTAATGGTTTTGGAAAAGTGTTTTTCAAGACACTTCAATAGGCTTTGTAGCATTCTACAGGGTGGGCCATATAGCGTTTGCTTTTTGAACCACCTATTTTTTTGAGATTGGTAACACAAATGACATGTCAAATGTGTTCATAATTTACTTAAAGGTTTGACATTTACGAAATGGGACGCTATACGCTTGAACAAAATTGGGAAATATTGAAAACCTATTTCCAAAGTGGTGAGTCTTCTTCTTCTTTTCTGATTTTCACATCGGTGGCTACGTCAATAAGCAAAATTGTCAGATTTGGGGCTCAGAAAATCCACACGTTACTGTAGAGAAGCAAATGCATCCACAACAAGTCACTGTTTGGTGCGGTTTTTGGTCTGGCGGCATCATCGGAAATGAGCGAGGAGCGGTTACAGTAAATGGCGAGCGTTACCGTGACATGCTCAACGAGTTGTTTTCGAAAATTGAGGAGGATGACATGGACGACATTTGGTTTCAACAGGACGGTGCATCTTGTCACACTGCCACAGTCGAACTTTTGGCTACCGTTTTTGAAAACCGAATAATCAGCCGAAATTCCGATATCAATTGGCCGCCTCGGAGCCGTGATTTAAGCTCGTTGGACTATTTTTTGTGGGGAGCCGTTAAGGACAAATGCTATGCGAACCATCCAGAGACGATTGATGCTTTAAAACACGAAATCGAAGTTGCCATTCATGAAATTGGAGCCCAAACAATCGAAAATGTGCTTAAAAATTGGGTTGATCGAATGGCCTACTGTAAAGCCAGTCGTGGCAGTCATTTGAACGATATTATTTTTCATTCATAAATGACAATTTTCAATCTTCAAAATAAAAAAAAAAGTTTGAAAAAATATTGATTAGTTTTTTTTGTAGCCGATTCAAAAAGCAAATTTTACATGGTCTACCCTGTAATAGTTTTTAGTTTGGGCAAAATTAAATCCATTATTTTTGCATAGACATTTTGCGCAAATGGTTTAAAACTGATTTATTGATCTTTAGCTCCTTGGTGATGCTTCGACTACTAAGATGCCAGTTAACTTCGATTATTTCTTTGATTTTATCTACATTATCGACATTTTCTGCAGCATCAAAAACGCCTGAACAGAATCAGTGAAATTAAAATTACTGTTTTTGTTGTTGTTGTAGCAGCATAAACATTCCCCAGACATTGACGAGGAATGCTGCTGGAGCGACAGTCCTTCGCCGGATATAAATCCGGGTCGTTGCGGTAACGTAGAACCGATTTTCATGGGAACGAAAAATTTCTCTTAATGAGCTGTTACAGTATCGGCACCATAAATATCATAAACACCACTCACCAATTCAGCGGCCTTGCACTGGCTTGCATTTTCGCCCTTATCAAAGAAAAACTGTAAAATTTACCGAGTTGTTTCTTTGTTGGCTTCCATTTTTAACATCCTGTAACTCACAATTGAATGGAACCAACAAAAAACAGCAAATAAATTTTTTTAGTGTGAAATGTCACCCTGACAACGAGCGTAAGCTTTAAATCGTTCGATCGACACTTTACGAGATATCGATCACTACAGTCATCTACCGAGAAAATAATGGATTTCTTTTTCCCGAAACTAATATTTATTAAATTTAAGAATCAATACATTGTTATATAGGGTTTTCCAATAACAAGTGATCTGGACAACGTTTATTTTGAACAAGACGGCGCTACGTGCCACACAAGCAACGAAACCATTGATCTTTTACGGGAAAAGTTTCCGGACCGCCTTATCTCTCGAAGAGGTGATCACAATTTGCCACCGAGATCTTGTGATTTAACACCTTGGTACTTTTTTCTTTGGGGCCACGTAAAAGAGAATGTCTACGCCAACAGCCCAGGGTCGATTCAAGACCTCAAAGATGGAATTCGTGAGGCTATCGAGGCCACACCGCAGCTACTTCGTAATTCGGTTATGGAAAATTTCATGAAAAGGATAATTGTCCTGTAAGCGTGGTCGTGGTGGTTAATTGCCTGATGTTATTTGCCACGGCATACCTTCCTCTTTATAATGAAATCAACATCCGATCATTTATATTAAAAAATAGCATTTTCCTTTAAATATCAAAATAACACCTCTTTTTGGAAAACCCTTTACGAGTAGTGGCCACAAAAAAAGATATGTTCCAATTGAATAATCCTTAAGCTGTAAGACAAGTAGTCAATTAAACCGTCAGAAAACATAAAAATACTCGTAAAAGTTACAACCCAGCACACAAATTAAATTTACAAGCGATGTCCCTGCAACCCCAAATAACACCCAGCCAAGGAAAAGACAAAAAAGTAAAACCAAAAGCAACAGCGGCGCCAAACAATAAAATAAATAAAATCTGCATCCCCAGGGAGAAAGATCAACTGGTGTGAATGAAAGTAAGTTCAACACGGAAATACATACATACGTACATAAATTTTTGGAATATTGTAATGGAGTGCACTCTCGGTATGAATGAAAACAAGTTAGTGTGAACATATTGCGACCGTTTGGGGAATTTAGGGAGCCGGTATAGAGAACGGATTGAATACTGATGGCGCTTGTAATGCACTAAAAGTGACAGCCTCACTAAAGACTTAAAGAAGTAAGAAATGAATGAATGATACAGTTGAATTGCACCAGGGCAACAAGAGGAGGACGATTAATAAAGTAAAGTTATGCGTGAAACTTTTGAAATAAGGAGCACTCTAGTGAGTATCTGTATTAAGCGAACGAACCCTCTTATTGCCAAGATTGTAACCAGTTTCAAAGGGAAAGTTTCACTAAATAAAATTGGCTACGCGTTCCCACGACGATCGGTTTTACGTTACCGGAACGACCCAGATTTACATACATATATCCGCCAAGGACTGTCACTCCAGCAGTATTTCTCGTACATGTATGAGGAATGTTTATGCTGCTACAACAACAACAGCTACGCATCTCTCTGGTCCCAAATAATAACCATCTAAGTTGACTTATCAAATACAGGGGTGGGGTTCAGCGCACTAGACATGACTAGATTACTGGGGCGGCAACCCTTGATCGAGAAAAATCCGAGTCATTACGGTACGTAGAACCAGCTGCAGTGAGAATGAGTCATTTCGCTACGTACAACCGGCAAAAGTTTACACACAGCCATTAACAACATTCACCGGGAGTCTCTTATCATCTGCCGAAACCACCACCCATCGCAGATGAAGATCTTCAGCCGCCTTGTGAGACCCGCGTAACTTTGGCTCAATTTCGTTCTGGACATTATAGCAGGTTAAACTTTGACCTATTCAGAATCGACCTCGACATACTCATCAATATATGTCCGGCATCCGAAGATGCCCCACACGATGCTAACCACCTATTCACATGCCCTCTTAAACCAACTCACCTCACATTTATTAGAGGTTCGCAAGTGCGCGTTAAAAATGTTTTCTTTAAAATTATAGAAACTACTTTTAAGCAGTTCTACACAGAGAGTCAACTTGTAGAGTACCAATTTTCAGAAAACATCTCCAAGCTAAATTTTAATTTGTTTATAATACCGTTAAGTCATTTTTGCAAAATTTCTTTGCCATTCTGATGTGGTAACACTTAACGGTTTTTACGCGTAGTGAGTGAGTCTGTAAGTGCTGCTACTGATAAGAAGCACCTGGGCACGTGCGTCACGTTTTCGGCAAAGTTAGTAAACCTGGAGCACTAAAATTTGCATAAATGGCGGCAAGATCTAAATTAGCAATTTCGCAATAGGCAACAAACTCAAAACTCGCTTGACATCCACTTAATTTCGTTTCCTTCTGTTTAGACTAAACATAGTTTAAGTTTGAAACATTAGGATTGACAACTCCTATTCTTTCTTCCGTTGTTGTTTTCGCAAAATCAAATGGTATCATCAATAAAAAGTTAACCTCAAATTTTGCAAGTGCTGATAAAACTATATTTTTGCCGGTAAGTTCGTGAAAAAATGTGTACTTTATTGCACACTTCAAACCACTAATTTCATACCACACTGATTACTTCAAAGATAAATTAATTTTTCAGGGTATTTTTCACAAAAATATTTGAATTTCTGGACTTGAGGCTGTAAAAACAGTAATAAAAACACAGTAACAGGGATGAGACATTCGAGAGGATTTTGTTAGGTACTTATGAGTTTATGTCCATATACATATGTATATCTTTGAAGGAAAGGGAGCACGTGGCGCGATATTTCTCTATGACCCCAGCATGTAAGTAAGCCTCAGAATCGAGACCAAACTCAAAAACCGAGAAAAAAAAATTCACAATTCGAAGAAGATCATAGCTCTGTTCGATTACTGTGGTGGTACGACGAATTCGTAGAGGCAAATCGTACTAATATAGCTTCGACTAACTTTTTCCCCTTGCCGAAGCTACAATTACCATACCAAGAAAGGTGATTTGATACGTTCGAGTACATAAAAAATATTTTGCTGAAGGAGCCGATAGCGAGAACTCAATCAGCCTACAACAAAAGCTATGAAGGATGTGCATCCCTTTGGAAGTAGTGAGGTCAGTTTAAAATAATTTAATATAAATGAAAACAAAATCAAATCCCTCCTCCACAAAGGGGGTTTCTGGATATGCCACTGGATGTTCTTACATGTACGTATAAGTATGTATATATATACGCATATTCGAGGTTAGCCGACACTCTTCTTCGTAAATAATGAGCAACGAACAATGAAAAGCGAGCTTGCGCACTTGTGCTTTTTGTTTATATGAATGTATGTATGTGTGTATGTGAGTAAGTATTATGAGTAAACTATTGTACACCCCCAAGCGCCAACCGTCGCCAACGACAACAACGAAAACCGCAATAAAAGCACCACTAACAACACCTAATTCAATCTCTAATGCAATCGCTTATTGTGACGTAATGCCTAACTGGAACAGCAACAACAAGTGCATTAAGTTATAAGTGTGCGAAATTTCAGCTCTAATTCCAGTACATAACAACAAACATATGTACAAAGTCCATTGCGAAGAAATGTTGGAGCGCTCACAAAAATATACAGAGGAATTGAAAACATAGTTATTGAGGTGATGGTGAGAAATAGAGAGCATGAGAGTGTAAGTTTTATACCTGAGAAAAAAACAGAAAAGAACAGCGAAAGGTTACGAAATTTTTTTGCTATTGGTGTTGTTGTGTAAAGGCACGATTTTTCCATGCTTATTTACCTTACTTTATTTCTTATTTAATTTCACTTAATTTTGTTTTATTATACTTTTTTATTATCCTATTCTTTATTATACTAGTTTTTTATTATATTATTTTTTTTTATTATACTATTTTTTTATTATATTATTTTTTTATTATACTATTTTTTTATTACATTAATAGGTGCGCAACTAAGTTCCCGCTGTTTGTCAATAGATGCAGCCAGCAGTGTGTGCTAGTCGATTCTAACATAACCTAAACGACAAAAACCAAGCTTAAACATATAGTAAACAAACTGCTCGACACATTAGTGATTTTGTTTTGGTATCATATACTTTTGGTTTTGTGAAAATGTCTCATTTTGTGCCGACTAATCGTCATTTGCGGGAAGTGTTGATTTTGCTCTTTCATTTGAAAAAAACGCCGGCTAAAGCTCATCGAGAGCTACAAAAAGTGGAGATGCTGCTTTAAGTGAAACAACGTGCCGAGATTGGTTCCGTCGCATCAAAGACGGTGATTTTAATGTTGACGGCTGTGCGCGTGAAGGAAGGCCAAAAACCTTCGAAGACGCTAAATTGTAGGCATTGGCCAATGAGAATCCGTGTCAAACGCAAGAAGAGCTTGCTTCAGTATTAGGAGTTACCCGCCAATCCATTTCCAAGTCATTGCATGCTTTGGGAAAGATTCAGAAACAGGGGACTTGGGTTCCTTATGAGTTTAAACCAAGGGATGTTGAACCTCGTTTTCTCGCCTGTGAACAACTGCTCCAGCGGCAAAAAAGGAAGGGTTTTCTTCATCGCATCGTGACGGGTGATGAAAAATGGATTCATTACCACAATCCAAAGAAAAGAAAGTCATCGGGACTGCCCGGTCATGCTTCTACGTCGTCGCTTCGGCCGAATATTCACGCTGCGAAGGTTATGCTATGTACTTGGCGAGGCCAAGTTGGTGTTATTTATTATGAACTGTTAAAACCAAGCGAAACCATGACTGAGGATCGGTATCGACTTCAGTTGATGCGATTGAGCCGAGAAGCGGCCGCAATACGCGGAGAGGCATGAAAAAGTGATTTCACAGCATGACAACGCTCGGCCTCACGTTGGCAAACCCGTTCTAACCTACCTGAAAACACTGAAATGGAAAATCCTCCGCTCCCCACCCGCCATATTCTCCAGATATTGCGCCGTCTGTTTATCACCTGTTCCGATCGATGTCACATGGTCTAGCAGACCAGCAGTTCCATTCATATGAAAACATCAAAAAATGGCTTGATCAGTGGATAGCCTTAAAAGATGAACAGTTTTACCACGGCGGTATACGAGATCTACCAGAAAGTTAGGAAAATGTAGTAGCCATTGATGGGCAATACTTTCAATGATTCACTTGTAACCATTTTTTCAGAATAAAGTTGTATTTATAAGTAAACTATGTATAAAAACTTGTATAAAAAACGAGAACTTAGTTGCGCACCTAATCATCATCTTTTGGCTCTACAGCTCTTTGTGAGCTTTGGCCTGCTGCACGTTGGACCTGCATACGTCTCGAACGCTTGCGACTTTTTTCCAATGCGTTATCCTAAGTTTCTTGATGTCGTCCTCTAGCTCGTCGTTCCATCTTATCCGCCACTCGCCGTGCGGAGCTAATATTTTTTTATTTTCCTATTTTTTTATTGTAGTCAGGTTCAAATTAGAGTGAACACCGCATATTGATAAAGTTTGACTATTTATTTATTTATTTTGTAATTTCAATTATTTTCTGGTTCATATACAAAAAAGCTCATACTACAACAACAATCATATAAAGTAAAGTTTCGAAATTTGTATAAAATTTGTAAAAATTCACCAAATGTTCATCAAAATTGCAAACTTTATTAACTCATCTTTTAAAAAAAATTTCGGGTATGCAGTTTTATAGACCTTTATAGAATTCTTGTATAATAAAGTGCAAGTTTCAAGTAGATCAAAAATCACACTGAAAACACCCATACACTTAAAAAAAACAAAACATAAAAAATCGCACACTTAAACATTTAAAAAAAGTGGGCGTACGCAAAGAAACATTTTTTTAATAATCTTTAAAATCAAACATATCTAAAACGGTTAAATTTTGAAATCATTAAATTGACCTGAAATTACCTAAATAATAATAGCCTTAAGTATCTGGAACGTCTTTCCCGGTAATCCTGTAGGACATACGACATATTTATGGGTATCAATTGAAAGCAGAATGTTAAGAGATTTCAAGAGAATTCAAACAACGATTGTTAAGAAAAACTAAAACTTTGAGATCCTTTAATAAGATCCTGGCGTGATGGCGAAAAACTAAAAACACAGGGTTATGTGTGTGAAAGTTAAAATTTATCGCACTGTTATAATTTTTTTCTGTTTTAATTTCATTTTACTATATATTAAGGTGAAGCCTCATGTAGAAGGTTGGTTGGTTGTCGAAGATCGAAAATCGAATGTCAATTTGGTATTATGAGCGGTGCAACGCTGTCGAAATTTTCGTTGTATACCGAATTTAGAGTCGAATGCAATTTTGCTTTCGATTGTGTAGCGTATTGTGGGAAAACTTGTTAAAATGTAAGTTGATTGCGATTATTTATTGTTTTATAGTAACCAAATAATAAATATATACTAATTTTTATAATTTTATGCAGGTCGAAAGTCGTGAGTACCAAACAGCAATTAGAAAGGCTAGTTGCATTAATGGAAGAGAATCCACAATTCGCAAAAGGAACTTGCACTAAAGTTCAAGCAGCAAAAAAATGGAAGGAATTTACAACGGAGCTGAATTGCTTGAGACCACCAGTTAGAACGGCAGCAAAATGGATTAAGGTTAATAATGGTTATTTTTTTTGTGATGTTTATAGAAATACATTTTTATTTTCCCTCGGCAGGTATGGGCTGAAATACGTAGAGGAACTGAAATACATATTTTTTTCGAATGACGAATAATTGAATAAAGAAAATTTAAAACAAAAACAAAACAGAAACAGTGGCGTAAAGGTCTCTATTTAATACTTTTTAGATTTTTCTATAATATTCTAAGAATTTCATTTCTTATGTTTTCTGCTTCTCCGTTATTTGACTCCACTTAAATATCTTCAGCATCATCGTTGGGGGTCTCTTTAAAATATTTGGAATGGATTTGGCTCGGGTGCACTGCTGCAACTGGTTTTCTGTACTGGACAGTAAACGCCTCTTTAGATAATCTAAAGTTCTTTAAAAATCTGTAAGGAAATTCTGTAATATTAAGTACGCCAACACATTTTGAAAATTCTAAACTTACTCAGTGGAAGCCATTTCTAGGGGGTTGGATGCGCCCCTAACTGTTAAACTTTAAACTCAATTATTTCGAAACGACTTTTTTAAAAACTGCTCGTGTTGTAACTCAAAAAGTTATCGACCGATTAGTTTGAAGTTTGGTGAGACCTTTCTGTACATTACTATCGAAAGGATAAATCTAAAATTTCAGATATTTCGCGTTGATAAATTTCTTTTTGGGGGTTAAAAATGTCAATAAAATAGCCCTAAGTTCTGATTTTTTTTCTAAGGCTTATTTTATAATTAATTTTATACTTGTTTTTTAATTTTATAGGTTCATCCTTTCCGTTAATATGTTATCAGAAAAAAACCAATTTCATTTTTTGTTTCAGATCGATAGATAAAGAGTAATAAATAGAGCAGTTTGGGAGCTCGCGCCGTAGGCAGCCGACAAGAAAATATCCTGAGCCGCCATTTTGGAAAAAAAAATTAAAAAAAAATTTTTTTTGTTCTCCCGAAAGGTCAAATAAAGTTGTGTTAAAGCTTCAAAATAATATAATTATTTTATCACCTTTAAAAATATGTTTAAAAAATGACCGATTTTGAGGCTTCTACATGAGGCTCCCCCCTTAATTTACTGAGCATCAAAGTGAAGAAAATTTACATTAAATTACATAACATTGCAATATATTTTAGTGCATTATAAATTACGAGATTGCATTAAATTAGTTCATACTTCATTTAATTAAATTTTTTGTTTTATATTATCATATTTTAATTCATTATTTTTTATTTATTATTTTAATTTATTTTATTTTATTTAGTTTGATTTAATTTCATCTGATTTCATTTCATTTCATTTTCTTTATTTTATTTATTCTTTTAATTACAGTAGAAGCCCGATAAGTGCAATACCGATAACTGCAATTTCGCGGAAAGTACAATTCGATTTTGAGTCCATAGAAAACTCGAAAAGAGCAATAAAAAATTGCAATTTTCGGGCGCAAAAGAATTATTGTTCGAAGAAATTTTTTACTTAATACGGCAATGTATTTGCGTTCATCACGCGCGAAGACACAGCTTTATAGCTATGCACAGTTATGGTTCTCGGAATTATTGCGACCAAAAACACTGTTCTCACGCTTTGTGATTTTTGATTTTTACAAATAACTGTAAAATTGTAGCGCTGATATCATAAATTATGGCATCGAATCGTTTGTGACATTCAACACACGTTAGTTTCAAGCTGGTTCTTGAGAGTAAAACAATCGTTCGGAGTTTGAATCATTTTTTTTTTGCTTTCATCAAATAAAATCATGGGAAAAGTGAAAAAGAATCTACATTTTCTTACATTGAAAGAAAGAGATGAGATTCTCCAAAAAATTGAAAAAGGCGTTAAACAACGAGATCTTGCATTCGAATACAAAGTTGATTGCGCAACGATTTGCCGAATAAAAAAACAATCCCGTTCATTAAAAGAAAATGCATACAATTCATTTTCACTTGGAAATAAACGGAAAACTTTGCGGTTTGGCAATCATCCAGAGCTCGAGAAGCGTTTGCACCAGTTTTTCATGAATCAGCGGCGACGAAATGCTCCTGTTTCTAGCTTGATATTGAAAAGCAAAGCATTAAAAATATTTGATGAAATAAAAAAGGATGGAGAACAATTCAATGCAAGTGATGGATGGTTTTCGCGATTCAAGAAACGCTTCGGACTTCGCTATTTGACTGTGACTGGTGAATCATTATCTTGGGATCCAGAAGCCATTGAGCCATTTAAGGAAAAATTGACGGCGAAAATCGCTGAAAAAGGATATGTAACATCACAAATATATAATGCTGATGAAACGGGGCTCTTTTGGAAACTTTTGCCAAATAAAACCTACGTTTCGAAAAATGAAAAGAGTGCTCAGGCAACAAAGTTTCAAAAGATCGAATCAGTGTTCTTTTGTGTGCAAATGGTGATGGCAGCCACAAAATAAAACCATTAACGATCGGCAAATCTATGAATCCGCGTTGTTTTAAAAATTTTCGTCTACCGGTGAATTATGCTAGCAATAACACTGCTTGGATGATGCGGGATATTTTCAAAAAGTGGTTCTTTGATAATTTTGTCGAAGAAGTGAAAAAATTCGCCAAAGAAAATGATGTTCCACCCAAAGCATTACTCTTGCTGGATCAAGCCCCATCTCATCCGCCCGAAGAAGAATTAGTTTGTGGTGAGATCGAAGTGATGTATTTTCCGGCCAATTGCAATTGCGATTTTACAGCCAATGGATCAAGGTGTTATTAACTTGACAAAAATTCAATACAAAACATTGCTAATGGAAACCATAATTAGTGAAAAAGATTCTTTATTACATGAACTATTGAAGAAAATTGATTTGAAAACCGCTGTGATCATGTTGAGCCAAGCATGGGGGAAATCGCTCCCTGAAACGATCGCTAAATGCTAGAAAAGCGTATTGGGTACAAGCCCAACAGTTGACGCGATTCATATGTCCTTCCGCATTGATCTCTTTGTATTAATTTCAATAAATATGTGTTCATTTTTCCTGAATATCGACCTTTTGAGCTCATTAATTGCATTGAATAGAGTTCAAATATTTTTCCCTAGGTATTCCTCGATCCACAGGAGAAATTCGCAAAAGTGCAATTTTTCGCTAAGTGCAATCATTGCTGAAATTTCCCAATTGTACTTATCGGGCTTCTACTGTATTTTAATTTAATTTTATTATACTATATTTTATTCTTATTATTTTATTTTACTTTCCTCTTTTACTTTTTTACATCTCTCGTGTTTCGGTTCAATGCATTTCTTATTTTTTGTTTCTATTTTGTAGTCCGTTATCAATTCCACTTCGTTTAATCTTTTAAATGTTGTTTTCGTACGTAATAATTCTCTCCTCTTATTACATAGTAAAAGTAGTAAAAGCGCAACATGCACTAGCAAAAATAGTCATAACAATCACAGCAACTGTCACATTTGCAGCAGCAAAGGCAAAACCAGAAAAAAAAAATTAAATAAAAGCACAATTGACAAAGTGTATCGCAGGCAACTGTAATTTCTAACTTGTGCAGTTGCAATGTAAAGGAACAACAAAACCATCCACATTAACAACAACAGCAACAGTAGCAATACATACATAAAGTGATTTGAAAAGTGAAAATTTGTACATACGTACATATGTACGTAAGACAACAACACAATGCACCCAAGTGGCCTTTTTACACTATTTCTCCTCCATTATTTCTTGTTTTACGAGTTCACTGTTATTGTTTTTTATTAGGCACGACTACGCATACGCTTGAAAGTGCGACAAATAACTGTAAACACCCATTAGGAAATTAAATTGAAATGGCTTTATTCCAATTTAAAGCGGAAAAGTAATTTTGTATGCTTAGTTATTGTTAAAAATAAAGCAAGTCCCTGACATTGAACTATAAACATTAACTTGAGCTTAATGAAGTACGGCATTATTTTCAATTTTAGTACAAAACTCGTTGACATAACTGTGACTTTTTTGAGGGCTTTTATACATTTATACATACATATGTTTGAATATACATACATATGTATGGAGTTACCGAGATTAGTATATGTATGTATGTATGTACATCCCTTGGGATTTTAATAAATTCAATTGAAAGCCACCTTCTTTGTACGTGATATTTTCGATATTTATGTATATACTGTTACAACAACTCCTAGTGGATATTCGGGACAATACATTAAGGGGAAATGGACCATACGAATTTAGTGAATGTTTGACGTATTGTTTATGTGAGTTAAATGTGATCGTGCAGAAATAAGTGCACGTACTTTTTCCAAGCCAACTTCTGCCTATCCGTTTCAAAAAATCACTCAGAGCAGCAAATTCAATTATAGGCACTCAATAAATAAATAAATAGAACGCACTCGTGCATGCAACCGTAACCAGTTTTTGGTTGACAAAATGTAATAAAAAGAGAACGCGGCTCATCCGCGACATCACAGCAACACTGCTGTAGCAGCATTCATGTTGCTTGCTGACAGCTGGCAACAACACTTGTGCATACAAACACAAGAAAATACAAAGTAAAACAGCCGTAGCAACAGCAAAAAAAAAAACACTGTTAAATGTGAATGAATCATGCTGACAAAAATTCCGAGGCGTATTATCAGACCTAAAACAAAATAGAAAATATGCATACAAAGCGAGTAGGTAAGAGCATAAAAAGTCAAGAAACACTCATTACATACATACATACATACAGTTAACGAGTTGAGCAACAGCAGCATGTGACTGTGTTTGCGTAGCCAGCATTTACATGTGGATATGAATTTTTATTCAGCTTTGTATGTTGATATATAACTACGTACACACATACATATAAACGTTTAGTATGTATATACATACAAGTGGGTATCCAATGCATATAAAGTAGTAAATTTTTAAGCATGTACTTACAATCCAAATGTTTCTTCTTGGGCCCGATGCACTCCTCTGTGGTGGCCTTGCACACCGACTTAGCCAGGCCTTGACCGGCCAAGCTATGCCGCGCCGCCAATAGCCGATCGTTGATGGTCTGCCCAGCCATAGTCATGATGCTGCCGGTTTTTAATTTGCTGTGCGCTTTGGTGGTGCTGTCTTAGCCGAAGTTGGGGAACTGAAATTGGAGTTTGCGTCTTTGAGGTTGGAGCTGTAAAACGTTCTCGTATTGGTGCTCACTGATCGATAGCTATTATTACAGTATGTCTAAAATTCCGTTTTCTCAATAGCAGTTCTCTCCCTTTTCTTCAATTTGCCTTTTGGTTTACTTTTATGCTATTCTGGTGAAGATGGGAAGTGAATTTAATTAAATGTGGTTTGATTTATTTTGCGATTGACTTGATTGACTGATTGAGTAAATGTTTGTTGGCAATTATTGTTGTTATTCGTGGGGTTATTTCGTATTGAGATCACACAACCCGTATTTTGATTTAAATTTTTTAGTTAAATAACTATACTGAGCAGAGTGAAAAGTGATATTCTTAGCGAAATTTTGTGGTTTTTATGTTGCTTATTTTTAGCTTATTCATAAATTTATAATTTTTTTTAATGTTGAAGGCTTTTCAGATTTAGAAATTTATAACGAGACAAAAAAACATGCACCCACTGTAATAGAGCAGATTAACTTTTCCTTAACCTCTTTTCCTTTTTCCAACTGCCTGAGAAAATATATGTAAATGTGTCAGTATCAAAACTACGGCAAGGTCAGAGCAAAATTCCGTTATTTTATTGTACTATTTTTTACGGTGGTAAACAAAGCCAGGTGATCTTAATTTGCATGACCTTAATTAATTTCGTGTCACTTCTCTCCAATTTAACCTTAAATACAAATTTCAAAGGGCACTTCAACTAAACATTACATAGATGCACCTTTGTACACTTGTGTTCATAATGATAGCACTGCCAGCTGCGGAACGCGCTAACGTAATACTCTGCTCAAACCTTAAAAGAAATTTCCTTTCAAATTTTGTTTTTGGCTTAAGGTAACGATATAGTAAATGAGTGCGAATTTGAATTCGGTTTTGACTTATTCATATTAAAGCAGTGCTGCCATTGATTAACCAGCGAGCGGAAATATTTGTGCACAAAAACTATTTATATCTTAAAGCATATGGTTTTTGGTAAATTAACGGTTCTCGAGTGATTGAAATGAGCCTTGATCGAAAAATTGCGGAAGGAAAACAAAACCTGCTATGAAACACAAAAAATAATTGGCTGTTCAGCGAAAATGTTGTCTAAGACTTTAAAATGCAAGAATCGCTCTGAAACTCGGCGTCCAAAAGGATTTTCAAAATAGTTCATTTAGTGATACGACAGCCGATATTAGTGCTCAGTAGATTTCGGAAAATATAAAACTTAACGTGAGCGTAGTAACAGTGCGCGTAAATCTGAAAGCCCACAATACATGAAAGGAACCACAAGAATAGGCTATCGAAATGGTAAAATATTTTATGGATGGTCGACAGTAAAGGAGTCTTTTTGAGCTCGAAAATTCAGCGTCAGAAGAAAATGCCGCAAAATGCTTGTAATCTACTAAATACAACATCAAGACCGTTAAGCATGGAAGGCCTAAAATAATGATACAGGGCCAATATATGAAAGGTAATCAAATTAAAGGTACTTTTTCCAATAGTGTTGTTTTGACAGCTCACGCGTTACTACTGTCAAACTAAAAACACAACTTTTTGCAGTATTCATTGACAAAGCCTTACGCCTCAAAAACGTTTGCATATCGTACAACTGTATTACGAATATCGACGATCTGTCAAAAGCGTTCATCGCGCGCTCAGGCCAACTTATGGTGTTCAGTGATGAGGCCCATTTTTGGCTTAATGGCTACGTTAATAAGCAAATTTGCCGTATTTGTGCTGAAGAGCAGCCCGAAGCCATTCGAGAACAGGCATTACATCCATTGAAAATAACAAAGAACCGTTGGGTGCGGGCTATGGGCTGGAGGAAACATTGGCCCATATTTTTTCAAAGATGAGGCTCCAATGTAACAGTGAATTGGCGCGAATGTAACAGTGAATTGCGAACACTATTGCGCCATGATAAACGACTTATTAATGCCGGAAATTGAGTCCGTGATCTCCACAACATTTGGTGCCAACAAGACGGCGCTACTTGCCATATAGCCCGTGTAACAATGGACTTACTGCGTCGGTGTTTCGGTGAGCAATTTATCTCTCGTGGGGGGCAAGTGGATTGGCCACCAAAATGGTGTTGGACTTTTATTTGTGGAGACATGTAAAGTCTAAATGCTTTGCGGATAAGCCAGCTTCGATTAAGGTATTGAAAGCCAATATTACTAAAAGGATTCAAAATTGGTGTTAACGGATGGCCTAATTACGGCGCAGGTATTATTTTTAAAAATAAATGTCATGAATGGTTCTACACAAAAATAATAATATTGCCCAATCAATTTGAATTTTCGTTGTTTTATTTCAATTTAAAATCCAATACCTCTAAATTGATCAGCCTTCAGAAATTATCAGTAAAAGTCGTTTGAAATCATAGAAGACGTTATCCTGCCATATGCAGAAGGGGAAATGTTGCTGAAATGGGTCTTCCAACAGTATAACGACGCAAAACATACGAAAGATGCAAGTATTTTAGTGAACTCGATGCAGTGTGTATGTGCCACAGCCATTCGGAATAAGCTCTATATGACCAAAATGCTTTACCTTTGTTTTTTGAGTTCATGTTGAATTTCACATCATTTTCGGTTTGACTATTAGTTTTGTGAACCTGAATTTTCTTCGTTTTATTGGAAGAAGTTGCAAAGAAAAATAAAACTGCATTCATCAAGCAATTAAAAAGTGATGACCTTTTCAAATGTAATTCGTGTCTCCTACTTTAGCTGTCGCTTACTATTAATATGAACACAACTGTATATCGGCCCGAGCATTTAAACAAGCAGCATGAAAAGGCGGCGTCTACTGTAGCCGAATGCGTTGGTGCGTGACTACCATTCGAGAGCACGTAGGTGCGAATCTCCGTGCATGAAACAGCTCCTCTTAAAAAACAATTTGCTGTTCGGAGTGGGCTTAAAACAGTAGGCGCCTGCATTTGTGGGAAAACATCAAGACACGCGCCACAAATGGGAGGAGGAGCTCGGCCAAACACCCACCAGCAGTGGTGTACCCGCCAATTATTTATTTTATTTTAATGTGTTGAGAAAACTACGCTAGATCTGAATTTAGCAAGAATAGTTTTACAAATTAAATAACATTAACAACGTTCTACTTTTTTTTGTAATATAGGACTTTATAGAAAAAACTAATATTCGAATTAATTATGGTATACAAATTCATTAAAAAAAGGAGACCTTAGGGGAGTATACCGAAACGAATGATGTAGATTGAATGGTACATATGCGCAAACATATATACATACATACATACATATATACATGAGTATAAATACACAGTGTCGGTCAACCTAAAAGCACGTAATCCACTTTATATGAATTTAGTTGGATAAAAGTTGCAAAGATTTTCTAAATAATTTTTCAGCTACTCTTAGTGTGAAAAATATCCAATTCACTTAATCGTACTAAATGTCTATGTATTCCATGGAGCTCATACTTTAATTGTGTCCTACACTGTACGTATACATAAGCACACATACATGTAGGCACATATTTTATTATTTAGAGTTCATGCATACATACATACATATGATATGTACACAAGTGTGTATTTTATTATTTACAGTAATTTCAAAGTCAAAGGTATACATTTTTGCCAGAAAGCACAGTTATGTGTAAAAGTTATCTTTAAACTCATTGAGTTGATTTTTTGGTATCAAAAATTCTAACTAACCACCCTAGAAAGTAGAATGTAACCCGATTCAGGCTACTATTTCTGCCTTAAAGCAATCAGGCTATTCAGAATAACTTTTTTATTTTTTTAGGCGGTATTTATATTAATATTATTGTTTATTTGTTTTATGTTAGTTTCATAATTTTTTAATTTTTAAATATTTTATAAAACACTCTTTTATAATTTCCTTTTGTGCGCCGTTTTTTTATACATTTTTATACAATTTATAATTATTGCGAAAGGTAGTTGAGAGAAGTTATCACTTATTGCACACCTTTTTTCATTCTACCATCTCTACACTTTTTTATTTTTGCCGTTTTTTTTTCTTTCTTCGTGTTTTATTTTTTATGTAGGTAGTATTTTTCAATGCACTGTGAGTTTTAGAATTTATCACATCACTCATAAATTTTAATTTTTAATCTTTTTAGCTTTTTTTTTAATTCGATAATAAGCAATAGTTAATTTTCGCGCATTTCGGTTCTGGTGCATAATATTTTGAAGGCAGCGAGTGACGTATGAGAGGGGCGTTTGTACTTGTGCATGAAGAGCTGTTGGTGTTTTGTTTTCATTGTTTTTGTGTTTGGTGGAAAATGTGTCAATAAAAAGGGGCGTTTGTGAGCCGGTTCTGGCACACATCACATTTCCACACACACGTATGCATATAATTGCTTCTATTTTGAAGCTAATGAAACAGATCTTCTTCGAGAAACAAAGTCTACCACAGCTCAAGTTCTATCCGTATGCAGCAGTAAGTTCAACTCCTATGAAGCTCAGTCTCTCTCCAGCAAGCGGAAACTCTACCACACAACACCTCAAATCTCTTCACAGACCCTTGACAAAAGTTTAAGGCAATTCTTGGACTTGGCATTAGAATAAACGATTAGCCTGGGCGATCGGTCCTACACCGCTCAGTGTATAACAACAACACTTGGTCAGTGCTGGAGAATATTCAACCAGCTTCACTAAATATTCTTTGTTAGTTGATATTCAAGTTTATCATACTTTTGGGCGCTACTTTTTTTTTAATAAACTTAATGTCTTAGTTGAATTCTTATATTCCCCAAGGCCAATTGCTTTGCGTTAATTTTTTGTAGCATTCGCAGATTAACCACGTTCAGGCAAGTATTCTGAAGTATAAAAATGGAATGGAAAAGTCTAAAAATTTAAACAGACGTGCACTAAAACCAAACTGAAAAGGTAAAAATATTGAAAACGACGACCACATTGTACTATTTACCACGTATTTGCTTAGCTGACTTCTTCTTTGAAGAGTAAGAGAAAATAGAAGATATTATATTCTTTGCTATTGTAGATAAAAAAGGTTTGTACATTCATGTATATGATACATACATATGGTACACACACATACCAACATATGAATGTTGTATACAATTTGTAAAATGCTATCGAACGGAACGCTCATACCGATAATTAAATAAAATACAGATTTCGAAAAAGTTTTCCTATGATTTGAGAAAATACCTTATATGCTTAAATCTTTCGACAAACGTATAACAATTAAGCTTTATGAGAAGATGCGAAAAATCAGCTACAAGTTCCAAGCCCAATAAGTTGCTATTTTTTCTAACACGTTAATAAATGTACATACATATATGGCTCAAAACATCAAAGTATTTTTAAACTGAAGAATTAAATACAGAAAATTTAGGTGACTAGTATGGAGTTAATTTTTACATTAATTAAAGAATTTCATTTTTTTTTTCTATTTTTAATTAAAGCATATTAAATTATTCAGTTCCAAATTTACAGCTGTAATAAGAACGCGGCACATTTACGTGACCTCTTTAAATGTTCAACTATGCAGAACGGCCAAAATTGAAATTAAAAAGCATTTAAAATTACCAGGAAATTAACTCGTAATCTTTACTAACAACATTTGAAATCTATGCCAACCCACTATGAAATCGATTTATGTTAACAGCTACTCGACGCCTGCCTGACTGACGCCCGAACCAAAGGCGGCCAACACCACCACTACTTGGTCTAAGCGGCAGTCAACGAGCATAAGGATAGTATGAATTGTATATTATCCTTGAAAAGAACGAAAACGGCAAAATGTTGCTTTTGCTCGAAATTCGCATAACCAAACCACATATTTAGCAGCAGATGCGTAGCTACGATATTACAACCGCCCCAAAAGCTACAAGCGTTCGAGTAGGTTCTTCCCTCTAGCAATTGTTCAAGTAAACTCCCCCACAACACCCCCTTTTTGTTGGAAAACACTTTCACAGTGACAATACTACACGGCGCGTGAGTAACTGGCGCAGTTCAAAGCGCTGCGTTGACGTTGCTGAAAGCGTCGATGCTGACGTTGATAGTGGCAGTGGCGCCACAAAAATCAATGCCTGCCAGCTGCACCTGTGCTGAGTTCACAAGAGCCAAGAGATGGCATGGAATACAGTATATTTGGAGTGTATTTTTTTTTTTTTTTTTTTTTTTTTTGCTTAAGCTCCAAGTCCAGCCAAATGTCCACTACAATCGAATTTGCCAACGAGACAAAATACCAATTATCGAGTTCAATGTGGTTGAGCATAATAACCGACATAGTTGTTGAAGTATTTCCAGTCTCTATTTGACTACAATGTTTGAATAGTTACAGCCACGTACTAAACGCACTTGCCTCATCGTCCATCTTCATACGACACCAGCTAGCTTCGGACAGACAAAAACTTTAGTGCCACCAAAGCAAACCGAAATTAATCTTATTCTTAAATTTGTATTTGCACATAAATTTTCTTGTCACAAAATTCTTTTTAATGCTTTTTTTCAAAGACGTTTCTACATTCTTTCTTTACTGCTTGTTAATCCACTTTTGCACTCACTTTTTATCTTTACCAACCAACTGGTTTCGGCTTTTGCACAGCGGCACAATTGGTTTTTTCTTTTCGCCAAAAAGCTCTTCACACAAAATTCACGTAATTTTTTCGTTTAGAATTACTTGTTTGCCTGCAAAAGCAATTGCAATCAAAATTTATTCTTCAGAATTCTTCTGCATGCGATACAATTTTCCTCTTTCGATTTTCCCAATTTGTGTTTCGCCTTCTCTCCGCACTTTTCTTTTGGCGTGTATGCTGTGTATGTGTGATTCGTGTCAATCGTTTGGGAGAAAAAAACTTTCTGGCCGTCGATTTTGGTGCCTCTGCTTTGGCCGCTGCTGCCACTTCTAATTGGATTTCTGTTTTGCACGACATTTGCGCTAGACGGTACTGCCACATGATATTTCTGGCTTTTTAGAGGTGCCGGATCAGTGCGTTTTACTAAAAGAGCAATTGTGTTCATAAGCAACAAACATTCCATTTCTTTACTTCATTTAAGTAACTACACCGCAACTTCAAATTTTAAGTTATACAAATAATACAATCAAGGAGTTGGCCACATAAATAAGAATGTTTGATTATTCCTTTTATATTTTTTGTCACATTTGTAAGCATTTTTTAAAATAAAGTTATGTTAAATTAATTTTCTAACCGTTGAAGTAAAAACTACCCAGTATAGAATTTATAAAAACCACAGATGAAATTTGAAAGTTCCCTCTATGCTTATTAGAAGCATGCTTACATTGAGAAACTGAATTGAAGTTAAAGAATTATCAAAAGCAAAACACAATTTTCGAATTTTAAACTTCAATAATCCCCAAAAACATGTCAACATCAAATCATGACGCTGTTGTTGTTGTAGCAGTTTTTACTAAGGTATTGAAAATTATTTACTTTTATTAACAATGATACATATATTTTTTTTACTTGACATCTTTGTTTTATTTCGCCGAAGAAATTGGAAATATTTCAAGCCACGGAAAAGTGTTTCTATGCCGGCGCGACCGAACCGACCATGATCAACATTTTCGACTATTGGCCTATTTATTTAATAGTTTTGTTTTATGCACTACGTGAAATAAATCTAACTGCACCTGTTCCGTCGAGAATAGTTTTGCACCCTATTATTTCCGACTAGGTAGCCTTAGGTCACATTAAGAAATATTGCAGGGTATATCTTCCATAAGCTACACTTTCAGACTTCCCACATAAAGAAGAAAGATATATGTGAGGACGAGGAATTTTGATAAGTAAATCGCCCCACCTAAGGTAGTTTATCAAAACTCACTACAGCAATGAAGAGGGTATTCCACAAATAACAACTACAAACAATAAATAACTAGTTTTAATTGATTTGAAGAACACTGAAATACAAGTTTTATTAGTTCAATCATACAAAATATTTTAAATGATTTGTTAATTAGAACTGAATAAATGCCTTGTATGCATGACACTTTTCACAGGGACTGCACTCACTTGCTTTTTAAACGTTAGGAGATATTACACTGTTTGAATAAATTATAGATCGCTAAATTTCATACACCGAACAGGTTCTATTAATTTCAATTTAATTGTTAAATTTTCCTTCGCTTTGTTGAGTTATAAGTTGAAGATCCGCTAGCAGAGAATTGTAATGTCTTGCATGTCATCAAGGGGTACAGAATACAGAAATTGGCACCTTCCGAAAACCGCTACTTCATTATTGATGTTCTGGAAAATTTGTAATTTAAAAATTTTAAATCTTAAAAGCACAAGTAATTTCTCTTACTGTTTTTGCATATTGACGACACGACGAGTTAGAAAGGCACATCCTGTATTATATCATTCTTCATGCTAGCTCTGTAAATAGCTCTTAACATAGCTATAACAAAACTTTACAAATATATATACCTTTTGTTAATGCCTGCCACTAAAATTTCAATCAAAATTCGGCACCGTAGTAACCCTGTCAAGCAGCTGTTTACCTGTTCGAAACGATAAGAATTACTCCGAAGATGATCTGTCAAAATGAGTGCACGAATTCGTCGGGCGATTTGTGAAAAAGTAAGTAAATTAAACTTAAATTATTTTGTTTTACTGAAAGTGACATCACAATTTAATGCATACAATTTCTTAATAATTACTCTGCCTTGCAGATTTCACAGGCGACACAATTGAGTCACAATTTCTACCATGAGTTGGAGGTGCCTATAAAACGGCAAACAAACTCAGCACTTCCGATACTACACTGGACACCCTTCCCAGACAATGTCGCCAAAGAGCTGCTTCAACTAATACCACGCCTAGAATTCGATAAATCTATTATCGAAAAAGTGAAACTGCTGCCAGCCACTGGTAGAATTCCCGCACGTCTAGAATTTCAATTGCAAACACAATCGTTTGCAGAGTCACTGTTACAGCAGAATGCCGACCTGGCGCCACAACTGGATGCGCATATGGTATTCGATTTTAGTTCACCCAACATCGCCAAGCCGTTTCATGTCGGCCATCTGCGTTCCACTATCATTGGCAATACACTTGCTAATTTGCACCAGCATTTAGGTTATCGTGTAACCCGTATAAACTATCTTGGTGATTGGGGTACGCAATTTGGCATGTTGCATGTGGGTGTTCAAATGCTTGGCATCACCGATGAACAGATGCGTGCCAAGCCCATTGAAACTCTCTACAGAGCTTATGTCGCTGCCAACACAGCTGCGAAAACGGATGCCAGTGTTGTTGAAAAGGCGCGGGAGTGCTTTACACAGCTCGAGGCAGGCACTGATGCCGAGATGGCGCGACAATGGCAACATTATCGTAATTACACCGTGGCCGAGTTGGAGCAGGTATATGCGCGATTAGGGGTGTGCTACGACCAATACGATTGGGAATCCCAGTACTCACAACGGCAAATCGGCGATGTGCTGGATAATTTGCAGCAACGTGGGCTTTTACTAGACGAAAGTGATGGACGCAAGGTGGTAAATGTGGACGGGAGACGTGTGCCGGTTGTGAAAAGTGATGGCTCAAGTTTGTATTTGACGCGTGATATTGCAGCTGTGTTGGATCGCTTTAGGCGGTATAACTTCGAGCGCATGTACTATGTAGTGGAAAATGGTCAGGCAGATCATTTTAATGCGCTCTTTAAGACGACAGCAGCGCTGACAGCGGATATACCATTGGAGCGGATGGTACATGTTAAATTCGGGCGCATACATGGCATGAGTACGCGTAGCGGTAAAGTAGTTTTCTTGCGCGATGTACTCGACGAGGCGCGGAATGTAATGCTGGAAAAGCAGCTGAGCACTACAAGTAAGTTGGTAAAATATTCAATTCATGATGTAAGTCAGTTGTTTTTACCATTAACTAAAATCCACTTTACTTGCGTCTATTGGCAGCCACTAAAGTCGAACTATCAAGCACATCCAATGATTACAAAACCGTTGCCGATGTCTTGGGTGTATCAGCGGTTATTATAAATGATCTGAAGCAACGTCGCCAACGTGACTATGACTTCGATTGGCAGAAGGCGCTGCAAGTGAATGGTGACACAGGTATCAAACTGCAGTACACACACTGCCGCCTGCACAGTTTGCTAACAAATATGGTGCACATTGATGTTAGTAACAGTAAAGTGGACGTAGCGCAGTTGGCAGAATCGGAAGCGCAAGATTTACTTCATGAAATAGCACGCTTCGAGCAGATGGTGTGGCTATCCAAGCAGCAACTAGAGGCGTGTGTCTTGGTGAATCACCTATTCGCATTATGGTAAGAAATTTAGGCTAAGTTTGAAGAAAATATGGATTTTACAACCATTAATTCATTTCAGCAACTCTACCAGTCGCGCTCTGAAATGTTTGAATGTTAAGAATGAAGCGTGCCTCGCCAGACAACAAAATCGCTTGCTCCTTTTCACTGCCGCCAAGAGAAATTTAAACACAGGCATGCGTATACTCGGCCTACGACCGCTGGACCAAATGTAGTCGATTACTACTAAGTTGTAAAACTATAATTTATTTTTTGCTCGTATCTATGTAAATATATATTTCCGTGTTTGCGCTACAAAATTTGTAC
Organism: Anastrepha obliqua; assembly: GCF_027943255.1. Taxonomy (NCBI): domain Eukaryota; kingdom Metazoa; phylum Arthropoda; class Insecta; order Diptera; family Tephritidae; genus Anastrepha; species Anastrepha obliqua. The sequence continues at coordinate 25,417,790 of NC_072892.1, forward strand.
AACAAAAGTGACTGGCAAATACAAACTCGATTTAGAATAACAATACGAATAACATTAGATTTTATGCTTATAAAGTTGTTGTTTTTTTTAATACAGAAAATTGAAAAACTTTAACGCTTCTTCCATGTGTACTTGCGACGTGCACCTTCTTGTCCAAACTTCTTGCGTTCGCGACGACGATAGTCACGTTGCAGCAGACCGGCTGTACGTTTTAATGCAAGAAAAAAAAAAAGAAAATGTAAATTAGTATAAGTCTAGAAAATACTGGAATAAATTATTTGTATATACCTAAGCGCATCGATTCGATCATTTCCTGATCAACGAAACTACGCAAACTCATCGCTATACCCCAGCGAATGGCGCCTGCTTGTCCAGATGAACCACCGCCCTCCACGTTAGCCTCGATATCGACTTTGCCCAGCATTTCGGTGAAAATGAGGGGGAATAACACCTAAAAAAAGAGATAAATGGACTCAGTTGAATGCGTAGTTGATATTAAAACGAAAGCAAATTAAAAAAAATAAGTAATAAGTTTAAATCCAAAAAGAAAATCGAAATAATTAAAAAAAAAAATTTAATATTTTTAAGTCTATTTTTATTTTTATGTCCAAAAAAAATTTATATTTTTAAGTTTTTTTTATTTTTATGCCCGGGTTCGAAATCCGCTACGGACATGAAAACACCAAATGATGGAGAATGTTTTTTTCTAATGGCGGTCGCCCCGCGGCAGACAATGGTAAACTACCGGGTAAATTTCGGCCATAAAAAAGTTTCTCATAAAAAACCATCTTTACTTTTTAAACAAAGTGTGACTCAGTCGATGCTAAGAAGCAGGTCACTGCCTTTTTGTTGTTGTAGTAACATAAACAAAATTCAATCTATTTTTAGGGACTGCAGCTGAAGTGACATTCCCTGGTCGGAAAGCCGAATACAAACAAAATAGTAATGAACTTTCTCTTCCCTCTCAATAATCTTATAGTATTAGCAGTAGGCATCTGCTAAGAACTGACGATGGCCTAAATGGCACTCACCGAGGGTCCCTCAACACCATCCTGGTGTCTGGCCTCCGATAAGGACATTCATGGGGCGAAAGTCTGTGAAAGTATAGAAAATCGACGAATTTTGTTGGTTGCTGAACATCGCAAGAGCCCCATAGGCGACCTCTCGCAGTAACCCAGCGTCAGCTGGCAGAGGGTTATATAATATTATGATAGTAGTGAGAGAGTATAAGCGCATTTCTATTGGTTTAGTGTTCAGACGATATCAGAAGACACCCCATGTGTGTCCTGAGCACGTTGCTGTATGGCCTTCATATACTGCACTCTAATAGTACCCAGCAACCCGATTTGTGTCGTAAAGTTTAAAACAGGTCGGCCAATTTTATTTTTTTTATATATTTTTTTCCAAGTTTCAGTGTCTTCGACTCTGAATGTTCACGGCCAGCAATTTTAGAACTTTGTTGAGTTTGTATAAGTATATTTTAATTACGACAGCTGTTATATGCGATGAGAGGAAGAGAAAATTAACGGGAATAACCATAAAACGTTCATGTTATTTACAGTCAATATTGGTGTGGCATTGTCTTTCTGCTTAGCTGCCGGGCTTTTTTGTAACTCACATGTAAACATCTTTGCTCTCACTTCAGCAACACTCTTATTAATGCAACAACAGTGGATATCAGGCGGCTACGCAATTAGCATTTCCCCAGTTAGCGTTAGCATTTTCCCCAATTAGCCTTAAATCGTTACTGTTTGCAACCTCTTTTTCTCGCGTTATTATCTTTCTCTTTTCTACAACTTATCTCAACGGTCTTTTACAACATTAGTGTGTTCTCCATATCCTTAGCCTAACTTAATTAAAAATCAAAGAAAGTAGTGGAACTTGTGCTTGTTTAGGTTTTCAATCAAATAATTTCTCCAGCGCTCATCTGTAGGCTGAACTTTACGAAGTTATCGGCATAGCTCGATTAGATACGAAGTGGCCTCCTTTGCGTTGGGGGAGCATATGGGGTGAAAGTAAGCTTTCTAGGTATTAGGAATGGCTTGTGTTAGCACGAGAAAAAAAAAGCAATGACAAGGTTATGGTGCCTATTGAGAAGCAGGAGAAATTAATGCATATGTTGGATATTGAAAGCAACCAGACATAATCTGAATAAAAAAGTAAAAAAAAAATCAATTTACTGAAACGCAATTTTAAGATGCATAAAATGCATTCATTCATTAACTCACTTCTCTATTTTTACATAATCAAATAGCAAAGGAAATTTTTTTATGAATATAAAGTAGATTTAATTTTTCGCACAATTCAAAACCACAATAAATTGCAAACCTAAGTAAAGTGTTTGTAACAACAATTAAACAACAATAGAAATTGAAAAAATTTACCTGTACAACTGCTTCAATTGTTATTGCAAATTAAATGTGGGAGAGTAATGAAAAAAGTGAATTGATGCAATCAAAAAAAAAAAAAACAAAAAAAAAAACAGAAAAGTAAACACAAAAGTAAAAAAGGTAAAATCAAAACAAAAAACAAAAAATCACGAGAACTACTGAGCATTTGTAAAATTCGTCTAGTCTAGTATATTTTGGAACAAAAGAAGCCAGCCACATAATTACAACGGCAGTACTAAAAATTCCAAAGCGCCACAAATAGCAACACTAGATTACATATGTACGTATAAACATGCACATATACATATATACACTTGTACAGATATGTATTTATAGCAAATATAGACAGCCAGTCAAGTGTTGCAAATAACCTACAAATCATCCACACGTTGACGCTCCACACCAACAACAACAATGCTTCGCTGTATATTTTTGGTTGACATTGAACAATAGCTTAGTCGAAATTCGAGAGAGCATTTCGACTTGAACAGCATTAATAGTAGTTGAATCCCGAAAACAATCGAAATTTCAATTTCATGGCAATGTGAAAATTGGAAGAAGCTGCACTTCAATGCGATTTCCTGTGTAAATATTTACATGAGGACATACATAAAAGTATGCACTGGCTGGATTTAGAAACTCAATGAGGGGAGGGGGCCTGGACTAAGAAAAATATTACTAATATAATTATTAAATATCCTCAAAACCAATTGAAGGTTTTGTGTCATGTTCGAAAAAAAAAATGTCTGCGATTATAAAAACCAGAAACAAAAAATATAAAGGGTACGCCCAGATGGCAGTAGTGAATAATTCCTAGATAAAAATAAAAAATATAATAATTGGCACGGAGGGACCAATTTGTGATTTTTTGGTGGAAATAATCGTCCGAATGAGTGGAGAGTTGGTGAAAGAATTCCAAGATCAAAAATTGGACATTCAGTTGAGAATATTGCTGCTTTAGCGCAAAGTGTTGCTGAACAACGTTCAACATCGACCGCTTGACGTTCTTAACAATTAGGCATTCATGAATCGACTATTTGGCGCATTTTACCTGTAGACGCGTTCTGGGTGGACATTTAAATGATGTAATTTTCACATATATAGGGTTTTCCAATAACAGGTAACATTTGTTATCTATCGCTATCGAGAGATGATTAACGATTTTTTATGGCCGGACTTGGATGGCATTGATCTGGACAACGTTTATTTTCAACAACACGGCGCTACGTGCCACACAAGCAACGAAACCATTGATCTTTTAGGAGAAACGTTTCCGGACCGTGTAATCTCTCAAAGAGGTGATCACAATTGGCCACCAAGATCTTTTGATTTAACACCTTGTGACTTTTTTCTTTGGGGCCACGTGACAGAGAAGGTCTACGCGAACAGCCCAGGGTCGATTCAAGATCTCAAAGATGGAATTCGTGAGGCTATCGAGGACACGGCAGCCACTTTGCAATTCGGTTATGGAAAATTTCATGAAAAAAATATTGTTCTGTAAGCGTGGTCGTGGTGGTCATTTGCCTGATGTTATTTTCCACTATTAACGGCATACCTTCTTCTTTATAAAGAAATAAACATCATTTATATTAAAAAATAGCATTTTTCTTTGAATATCAAAATAACAACTCTTATAAGATAACCCTATAGTTGTATTTTGAACAAAAAATGAAAAAATCTAAATTTTTACATTTTTTATTTTAAAACAACAGGCGCGTCTTTTGAAAGACCCTTTACATGTGTATATAGTAGTCTTGTATCATATCCATGAACTTTATATCTTGAGAACTCCCTTTTCAACCAACTTCTAAGTTTACAGCTCCCTCATTTGCACATTCGGTTCTACGCTAACGGAATGACCCGGATGTATGTCCGGCCAAGGGCTGTCACTCCAGCAGTATTCCCCGTATATGTATGGGAAATTTTTATGATGCTAAAACAACAACAACAACACAGCTGCCTGTATCATGCCTGTCAACATACTTTTGTTCTCTCAAAAACTTGGTAAACTGTCCGGCCGACATATTTAACGGTTAGTTTATGGACCTTTTGAAATTTGTAGCCGGTTTCCAAGAGAGAGTTAAATTACACTAGTTTACACCAAAAATGGTCCTCGACCAAAAGGCGTTTGGTTTCAGCGACCTCAAATTAGTTTAAAAAACGCCTTTTGGTCGAGGACCATTTTTGAAAGTGAAAAATTGTAAACTAGTGTTATTTAACTCGTTGCAAAAGAAGGGCTAGTGTTGTTTACCAAAATTATCAGCTCTGAAAGCAGTCAAACAAAAAAAATGAACTTTTACGCCCTTGCCATTGCTTCCGGAACTAGCAAATCTATGTCGATTCGGCAGTTGCGGAAACGAAAAAAGTTAAAGTGCACTTTAAAGTAAGGTATAGTTTATCGGCTAGTAAAGCTTACTCTATTGGACGAAAAAACTGTATTATTAGGTTATAATAGCGACGAGCGACTCAATACTCAAGTAGCAGGGAAGTACTTCGAAAGAGTGTATTAAAACCAACCGTCACAGGTGATAAAAGATGAGTTGACTGCAGAGGATATGGTCGGGAAGATTGTGTAGAGATTCGTATTCAAATGCTACCAGTATTCGCATTCTCATTAAAGCATTAAAGTTTAGCTGCCAATTGAAATGCTTAAAATTTCCTTAATTTTTTACTTATTCCATAGGCTTTGCGGTGCTTTGGCCGCAAAGTCTCCCCAAAAGGTCCGTCAGTGCATGTGAGAAAGTATACATATATATGTATGTATGTACATATTTGTACTTTAATGCCTTTAGATGAGAATTTGAATAAACAGTTAAAAAAAGATATATACAATTTAGAGGAAATAAATGTACTCCCATTCTATGTTTACATGTACAAGCCTGTAGTACATTGTTAAATGCCAGTGTTTGTCAGCAATTATCTTCGTATTTAATGGAAAGTGTTTGCATTGAATTGACAGCCGACAATTAAATGTTGCTCATACGTACCGTGGAGCTGATGCACACGAAGTAATGAAGCGGTTATTTAGTAATGCACTCACCGTGAAATGAATGTACAAATAAAATGTAAAAAATCTGCTAGTCTTATGTAAACTAGCATCGGCGTGCACATTTCCACTTTTTTATTCCCCTTGATGCGAACAGCCAAGCTGGACTTAGTTTATAATTATTGGTAAGTTTATTCTTGGAATTTACCAGAATGATACCAGAGCATAACATACAATGTCGTGCACACATACACATATATGTAGTGAGTGCTTGCTCAGCCAGCAGAGCACAAGCAGCTCAGCAGTTGTCAGACAACATTCTTAACATTCTCTTAACAGCGCACTGAAGACTTACTTAATCAATTGTCAATTTTAGCTTTCAGCATCGTAATAAAATATTAGATAACTGCTTGCATAGCAGGGGGCGGGACGCAGGTATTCAGTTAGTTAGAGTTTCTTATGTTGCGTTCATGTGCGGAATATGCAAATGAGCAAACTGGTAATTCTGACTTACTGAGAAACAGCACAGCTTTTGTCGTTATTCTTGATCGCTTCACACACTAAAGGAAGAGAAGTTTCAAGGAAATATTCTTACGCATTATTATTAGCTGCATTCGTTAGGTACTGAGTGATAAAACAAATTACATGTAGATGTAAAGCAATAACATAAGCAGGTATACGGGGAATGTTGCTGAAGTGACAGTCCTTGGCCGAATATAAATGCGGGTCGATTCTGTAACATAGACCCGACTGTCGTGGAAACCAGGTAATATACTCCAGTTGAGTGAAGTATAGTAAAGTAAAATTGTATTTTTATCAAAATTCCATACGAAACTCCGATTTTGTGGCAAGAAATGGTAGGAACTTTCGTTCTTTCTACTCATCACAATAATTCATCCAAACTCAGTTCCTTCAGTAAACCTAGAATGGAGCTGGGTTGGACTGAACCTTTTCTTCAGGTCGAGATCTCTACTCCTTCTTATCGTTATGACATCGCATTCGAGAAGCATCCTGGAATAGTACCCGGCTATAGCTCGCAGAAGCGGCAGGAGTGGTTAGACCATATGCCGACCTGCGCAGAAGGCCTCGCAATTAGCATTCACCAGTAAGAATGCTTGTAAGCAATATGAGTTTATATTCAGGAAGGTTTACGCGTTTTTAAAACATCGTAAGATTATCTGTTTAATATTATACTAATAAGCACTTTGCTCGGCATAGCCCCACAATTACGTCTCAGCTCACGCCTTGCAGACTTAGCCCTTCGCTCCAAGCTCCTCCTCCCATGGCAAGAAAGGGCTTGAATTCTATAAATTTCGAAGCGATAGCCTCTCTGGCTCGTTTCCAGGTATGTTTCTATGCCCCGGCAGCCATATGAGTCGAATGTGATTGCCAATCTTGTAGATGGTAGGTTAGTCTCTCTACGCATTCAAGCCCTTGAGTGCAGCCTGTTTGTGACTCGGGATAGCAATTCGCTTATTGCGAATATCTCTGTCTAACTTGATTTCTAAACATAGACACATGGCATACACTTCTACTCGTTCCATATATTTTTCACAAAAGCGGAGAGTTTTAAATACCTGGTACACCCAGCAGCGCTGCATACCCCCTAATCGATGTGAATGATAGACTACAAAGTGCTAATAGAAGTTATTTTGCTCACCTGAAACTTCTCAAAAATAAATTACTATCGAGGTCGTGTAAACTACAAATCTACAAGACGAGGCGAAACATGGGTACTGACTTCTAACATAAAGGACTACCTTTTCCCCTCTGAGCATAAATCCTAAGAAAGATGTTTGGACCAGTAAGGAAAGCTGATGGATTTTACAGCATCAGATACAATAATGAGATCGCACAGCTGATATCAAGTCAAAACATTCTGCGTGTCGCTAAAGCTCAGCGACTGATGACACCTACTCAGGATGGATGACAACAGAATTATGAAAAACACCTTCAACATGGAAAGCCGACAAGAAGATGGGCAGACGATGTTGATGCAGATGTATGCCTTATAAATGCTAGGAGAAACCACGCAATGAACTGAGCCGTATGAAGCGCGATTGTGAAGGAAGCACTGGCTCACCCCGAGCTTTATTTGCTATGATGTTGATGATGATGATCTCATGCCTTCGAGTGTTTTAGAGCCATCTGTGTACCACTACAGAGTACACTCTTGGATGTCAGCTCGACCCCCATCTTTATCGTAACTGCCGGACAGGTGCGCATCGCTCGCGCATGCTAAGCGCTTAAAAACTTGGTCAGGGATGCAGCTTAGCTATTTAGTGCTTAATAAAAGAAAACAACTATTGAAACGTTTTGTCAAAATTCCTTGGATTACAATACGCATGTATAGATAACCCTAGAAAAATGGACCTCAGATAAACGAAATGCAATGCAAATAGTTGGGAAGTGTGGATATACGAGGCGGAGCTTTAACAGGGCATTGGAAGAAGTAGAAAGTAACAGAACCGACTACCCATATGCTCCATAAATATTCTGCGCTATGCAGAAGCAGGTATGTGTGGTCGCCCTTTATAAGTAAGTACCTGACCTACGGGCATCGATTTAAAATGTATAATGCAATTCTTAAAGGACACTTATGACTTATACTTTGGCATCATAATGAACCTTTATTTTTGGCCTAAGAGTGCGGTGCAGCAACAGCCAAACCAAGGTACACATCTACCCGTAAGGTTGGGAGGGGCGGACTGGCCCAACTGGAGTGGTTTCTGAAAATAAACAAAAAAGTGGGAAGATGATGTCATTTGAACAGTAGCTAACGTAGAGCCTATTGGTCAAACCGCCTCCCGACGATTCACTTAACGGTAGAACCGAGAGGGGATCTGTACTTAAGGCAGTAGGAGGTGTAGTTCGGGTTAAAGTCCCACACTGACGGAGTAAGGCTTTCGATGCTTTCTGTTAAAAAAACAACAACAAAAATGTACCTGTGAGGTGCAACACGATTTAATTAACTACTAATCAATAGATTTTTTTTTGGCTTAATTATCTTAATCAACAAGCGTGAAAATACTCCATACCTGCGAACGTGCTAAGCAGTCATTGATCTATAGATTGCATTACGAATATGTACCAGTAATAAAAAAATAAATAAATAAAAAACAAAAAAATAAATAAAAAACAAAAAAATATATAAAACAAAAATAAAGAAATAAAAAAAATAAATTCAAAAACACAAATTACAAAAAAGTTAATTAAAAAAACACAAAATACAAAAAACACTGAAATACAGCGCATATTTGGCTGTAAAATTTTTGTCAAAGTGGCTGACCACTCAAATTTGGTTAAAAACGCATAAGTGACAAAAAGCAGTCAACAAACTACATATACAAACTCCTATATACATACATATGTATAATAGCCAAACCTTATAAAGATAATTAATCAATGACAAGAAGCTAGAAAAAGAAAAAAGTAAAGAGTTTGCAAAAAAATTCGAGAGGAATAGCAAAAATCTGTATAGTAACTGAAACATAAATTTCGCCTGCCTGGGTCATAAATTGAATAAATTGTAGCTGGTTGAATGTTGGACTTTGGACTTCCAGATGCTGCCAATACTGTTGAGAAACTCAATGATTATGTTGTGCAGCCGCAAAGTGTTTGGTAGCTAATCAGAGAGCTATAAAAGTGAATACTCCCCTGCTGTAAAGCTGTAACTCCTACATTCACACATACAAATTGTATGGAGATAAAGAAATATGTAAATACGTATAAACATTAAAAAGAGATGAGCAAGGTAAAAATTTCAGAGCTCCATGGCTTATCGCTTTCTACAAGTAATGTTGTTGTATGTTACAAACGTCATAGGTAACCAACCAAGTCGTATGCAGAAACTGGATTTATAAATTCATGCGCTTCAATAGTCAATAAATAAAGTCATAAAAATGTTTGTGGCCACCGTAAGACATAAACAAAAACTATAGCTATTTTTGCGGAAATACGAGGGAGGCAATTTATATTTTGCGATCGAACCATCTATGACAGTTTTGTGTCCAAAAGAGGTTAGAAAATTTTTACAAACAAAGTTTATGTTGGAGCAAATGCTTAAAAGGTGAACTTAGATGAGTTCATGTGAACAGAGTTTATTCATGTAGCGCTTTTTGAACTCAATTTAAGTTATGCCCAAGAAAACAAACTATGTGACATATCACGCTGAAATTTGCCACGTAAGCTTATAACAGTCCTACCAAAAAACAAAAAAATTATTTTTGCCATATGTCATCCGCGGACCGTTTTATTGATACCGTCTCGTTCATATTTGAGCAGAAGATATATAATTGGCGCATACACCCTTTTTGGGTATTTGGCCGAGCTCCTCCTCCTATTTGTGGTGTGCGTCTTGATGTTTCAAGCCGACTCCGAACGGCAAATATTTTTTATGAGGAGCTTTTCCATGGCAGAAATACACTCGGAGGTTAGTCATTACCTGCCGAGGGGCGACCGCTATTAGAAAAAACTTTTTTTCATTTTGGTGTTTCACCGAGATTCCTACCTACATTCTCTCTGAATTCCGAACGATAGTCACGCACCAACCCATTCGGCTAGGGCGCCCCCTACAATTTATTCATTGTGATGCTCTCTATTGTTGGAGGACAATGGGGTAAGAGCCTGTTTTGAGTCACAAACTATCGATATCGATAACTATGGTTTGAGAATGGCAAACTGTAATGCCATTTTTGTTCAGTAAAGTTTAGCAAGTCATCATAAACCGTTTAACACCAGAAAAACGCTTCCAAATTGTGGAAATTTACTTAAAAATAAACAAATAAATTTGTTCGCGATTTTCTCTCGAGGAAATGAAATAAGGACCTTTCGAAACGAAGAAGGAGCTGCTGTTATGGTGAATGGCGAACGCTATCAAGCCATGCTGATTGAATTTTTTGTTTCTAAAAAATAATCAGCATCAGCTAAACATCGATGACATCGATGGTCCCAAAAAGACGGCGCAACATGCCAAATAGCGCGCTTAACAACCGATTAATTGCAATATTTAAGCCCTCAGTGACGCCATACGGCCAGATTTATTGGAAAAAGTAGTCAAAAATTATACTAATAGAATGGACCATATAACTCGTAGGTGCAGGGGACATGTGCCGCATATCACATCCAAAAAATAAATGAACCGAAATTATCTATCAACAATATTCCTGTTTTGTATTATCATTTCAAGTTCTCAAGCTCTTAAAAAACTACTCAATACTACAGGGTGAACGATGTGAAGTGTTACCAACTTCACACTGCTTGTATCTGTGAAACAGCCTATGACATCAACGTCAAAATTGTTGTAATGACAGTTCAATATATTGCTTATAAGTCATCAAAAGCATTTGCGTCTCAGTTTTGTTTAATTTTTTTTTTCTGTGACGGAATTCAAACGTAATAGTGTGATTGCGTTATATTTGGCTGGAAAACCACAACCAGCCATTATTCGTGAGCTCAGTCACCTCAAAGTGAATAAAATGTTTGTGTATCCTACTATAAAACGCTACAATGATACTGGTAGCATTGAAAAACGCTATGGAGGTGGACCCAAAAAAAAACCGCAACAACGCCAGAAATGGTTCGGAAAGTGAAGGCTCGACTTGAATGAAATCCACGTCGAAGTGGAAGAAAAATGGCCAACGAACTGAAAATATCGCAAGACAGCATTCGACGCATATTGAAAAATGAGCTCAAGGTTAAGGCTTACAAGTTCCAAAAAGCACACGATCTTTTACCCCAGCCAAAAAAAAGTTCGGTGCGAAAGAGCAAAGGAGTTGTTGCGCTTGCAAGAACGTGGTGAATTTCTCAACATTGTGGTTTCTGATGAAAAAAATTTTCCAATTGAGTAGTTCATAAACACTCAAAACGATCGTGTTTACTTGACCGAACGCTCATACGAGAATTTGAGCCTACGTATGGCCACGCGTAGCAATTTCCCATCGTAAGTAATAGTTTGGGCCGCAGTGACCGCTGATGGATGCTCTCCAATCGTTTTTATCGAGCCTGGTGTCGAAGTGAATGCGACTTATTATCGGGAAAATGTTTTAGAAGCTGCTTTAGAGCCGTGGACACGCAAACATTTTGGTCGTAGACCATGGAGGTCCGAACAGGACTCGGCACCGTCTCATAAAGCTCGTGTGAACCAAGAATGGTTAAAAAATCATGTTCCACACTTCATTTCGTCCACACAGTGGCTTTCGAATTCGTCAGACGCAAATCCGATGGACTATTCCATCTGGTCCATTTTGGAGAGCAAGGTGAGGACTAAAAAATGTGCTAGTATGGATGCGCTGAAAAAAACGATTACTCGTATACGAGAATGGGCCAAAATACCTCAAGATCACATTCGAGCAGCATACAAGTCATTTTTTGAGCGTTTGAAGGCTATAGTCAAGGCAAAAGGTGGTCATCATCATTTTTGAACAATTTTGTCTTTGAAATCTATAAAAACTAATTTCTCACAAAAAAGTTATGGTGTTTTGAATAGGTAACACTTCATATCGTTCACCCTGTATGAAAATGAAGTATGTATTTCATAATCCGGTCGAAAATTGTAGACGTGTGTACTAGGTTCAGGAATAAGTAACAATCTCGCATCACTTTAACAAGTCGGAACAATTACTTAGTTTGTAAAATTAAATTTTTGGTAAATTAAATACTCGGGCTGGCTCTGTAATTCACTTCCTAATGCATTTCAAAGCAGTTGCCAGAAAATGTCAATGAAATTCACTCGGAAGTGAATTCATAACCTACCCAACAGTTTAAACAGGGGTAAACGATTGATTCTCCCCATTTTCCGTAACTGTCGTGCGCGTTGTAAAAGTAAATTTTTTTGTTTTATCAGGGGTAAGCGTAAAGATTTGCCGAAGCTCCGAATAATACATGGTATAGTTTAGTAAAAGATCGGCTGCGAGTAAATGAATGTTTTTAAGTGCTACCACCAACTGCACGACATCGCATGAGTATTGGTTTCTAAAGAATAAAGCGCACACATTTGAGATGGTACTAGAGATAAAAACGATAGCGATGGCGGCGGCGTTGCCCGTTATAAGTCAACGCTGACACATTCAACAAGATAAAGAATAAATGCTTTATATTATATTATACATACTTAAGTACATATGTATGTATATATGTGTGTGCGAATGAGTACACACATCTACTACTAGTAAATGGCAACTAGTGTGGCGTTGAGTGGGTGGCTGTACGCGCTGGTGTTTGTAGTTAGTTAGTTAGCTAAGAAAGATACACGAGCTGATCGACGACGAGGATCATCACCTTTTTGATTGTAGACTTGCGGATAAACGCCTCAAAACGTTAGGTCACTATCTGAAGTGACAAGTCGTGGCGTGTACAACAAACGAGAACGATTACCAGAAATTAAAGGGAGCGAAATCCTTTGAATGTCAGCAAAGGAAAGGATAATGGTGCGCGTGCGAATTGTTCGCTTAATGTCCTGATCAGTGATCGTATGGACAATAAAGTGCATACTACCATCGAGTAAAAAAAAACTTTACGATTGTAAAAAAAAATGCTTGATAATTCGTCGCAAATGAACGCAGTCGCTTCACAACAATGCGTAATTTTGTATTACAACGTCAAAGTGATTTATAAATTATCTGTAATCTGTAAACGTCAGCAAATTACATGCAACACAACTGTGAAAATTGTTTACAAATTATGTGAGCGATTACGTGCTGAGACGAACAAATATTTGTAAATTATCTTTTTCTTGTTTTGTTTAGAATAAATATGCTCGTATGTTATAATTAAAAAAAACTTGTTTAAGTTGGAAACTTAATTAAGTTAAAAAAAAAACTAAATAAAATAAAATAAAATAAAACAAAATAAATTACAATAACATGAACAGATATTAAATAAAATAAAACGAAAAAAGGTTAAAAAATGAAGGAAAAATCTTAACATGAAAAAATAAAATAAAATAATATTAAAAAAAAATTTAAATAAAATAAAACGAAATATGGTTAAAAAATAAAGAAAAAATATTAATATGAAAAAATTAAATAAAATAATATTAAAAATAAAATAAAATACAACAAAAAACATATGAAAAGAAATTAAATAAAAAAAAATGGAATAAGGTTAAAAAAAAAAGAAAAAATATTACATAATATGAAAACAATAAAATAAATTAATTAATTAACATATGGACAGATTAAATAAAATGAAATGAAATAATAAAAATTAAAAAAAAAAAAAACAAAAAAAATTAATATAAAAAAAATAAAACAAAAAAATATTTAAAAAAATTTAAATTTTTTTAATATTAAGAAAGAATAAAATAAAATCAAATAAATAAATATTAAAAAAGCAATAAGATAGAACAAACTAAATTAAAAGAAAAAATAAAATACAATAATTTAAAAATTGTTCTAGAAAAAAATATGAACAGAAATTAAACAAAATAAAATGAAATAAGGTTAAAAAATAAAGAAAAAAATATTAAAATGAAAAAATAAAAATTTAATAAAATTAAATAAGCGTGCAATTATAAATTATAAGCTAAGTTCAAAAGCTCATTAGTTTCTGATAAAAAAACTTATTGTACGAGGGCTGCTTTTTATATTTCTGGCCCAACAGTGGAAAAATGAATATTGATGGTTAAAAAAGGCTTTACGGGTTTGTCCAGTCACGTTTCCAGGACATTTTTTAAATTGTGTGCGATACAACACGCACACACCTTTTTCCCACAAGGTGATCGTGCAAAATCTCATTAATGCTTGTCATACTAATGCCCAAGGATACCTCGACCTTACAGTAGGTGACATGACGATCTTGATCAATCATTTCGTGCACAACATCGATAGTTTCTGGCACACCAACTGATTTCGGACGATTTTCACGGAGTTTGTTGGTCAGCGAACAGAAACCACGGGCAAATTCATTGTACCAGTTTTTTATGGTGGTAAGGGATGATGCTTGCTTACCACATAATAAGTTTAGTTCATCGATGAATTTTTGTCGTATTAATCCAAAATTATGAAAAATAATTGCGCGAAAATATTCACAATTTCATGGAGTTAACCATTTTTTCATTTTTTGCTTTTCTTTTTGTGCCGAGATTAATTTTTCAAGTCACTGTAAGCCACACTAATAAAGCTCACACATCAAAGCGTCGTCCAGAAAATACTAGAAGTACCCAAAGCCAAAAATATAAATAGCAACCCTTGTAAAGGAAATAAAATAATATAAAATAGGAATAAATAAAATAATAAACTGAAAGAAAAATTAAATTAAATAATAAAATAAAATAAAACTCAAATAACTTAAATTAAATAAAGTAAAAAAAATTAAAAAACAAACAAATAAAAATACATCAAAATAAAATAAAACAATTCATTTAATTTGAAAGCTCTGGCTGCTACGGCTTTCAGTTTCCGATAATAAAATCAAATTTATTAAATTCTGATAATAAAATAAATCAGAAAATATAGATAGAAATAAATTGAAATAAATAAAATAAAATGAAGTAAAATAAACTAAACAAAACTTAAAAAAACCAATAAAATAAAAAAAAATTAAATAAAGTATATTAGAAGTCTATGAAATGTAATATTTATTATTTATGAAATTATAAAAGCTCCTCATAAAAACCATTTGCCGTTTGGAGTCGGCTTAAAACTGTAAAAACATCAAGACGCGCGCCACAAAAACGAGGAGGAGCTCAGCCAAACACCTAACAGAAGTGTACGCGCCAATTTTTTTTTTTTTAGAAAGCGAAATACTTACTCGAAAGGTGAAGGGCAATAAAAGTTAAAAAATAAAATCGTACGATCCTCAAAACGAAAGAGCGCGACATCCAAAACTCGTATCATGTCTGTGAAAATAGTAAATACACAATAACTCAAACATAAAAAAAATACCACCACAAATTCCACAACAACTTAACGAATAAAAAAATGCTCACAGCTAAGAATGAGGAAAAAAATGTATTTCGATAAAATTCCCCTTCAGTAAATTTGACTTTTTGTGTATCTATTAGCTGTGGTAGTAAGCAAAAAATTAGGAAAAAAGTAGAAAGCTGAAATCATTAATAATATTTTTAATGAGAACACAAAAAAATGTTAATGGCTCTTCTAGTTTATTTTTTTTAGAAGTTCCATACATTTTAAAGGAGTTCTTTAGAATTATAGAACTATTTTAATAAAACACAAAAAATTGGGGAAATATTTTGACTTCACTATCTTGCAGTTTTTTGTTATGTGGTTTTTACTGAATACCAATAAATATTCCACTACTTTGTTCAGCATAACCAAGACTGGTAGTCGCTTAAAAATCATCAATCGTAGCTGGGTTATTGGCATAGACTAGTAAATTGGCATACATATAGCGGATAATGGAAATTTCTTCAGGTGATTCACCACAAAAAGTTGGTCTCGAGTTAAATTAGCCAGTAAAAATGATATGCAATGATTACTCGCCCAAACTATCAATTATGCATCGTATACGATTTCATCTTCCTCAGCACATAGTCACCTTAGATATGTCGAGGCAGAAGACTGAAACAGGATGATGGATAAGAGGAAACGCAAGTTCTAAGTATTCGGAAAGCCACTTAGAAACTTGTATTTTCTTAATGATCCATAAAAATACGCCAATATAAAATATCACAGATTTGAGTTACCTAACAATATGTTGGAGATCTCATAAGACCTTGTTGTGACGACGATTAAACTGGCTCTATGTCAGGATCCGTAGTCAAAGTGAAAGGTAGTGGGGCAAGGATTCACCATTCTATTGAAGTTTATGCCGTGATTAGTTGTAGCTAGGTTGAGCTTAATTCCACAGGTAGTAGGTATCTATCATCATTGAAGAGGTAGGGTCACAGACAAATAATGGGATTATGGACAGACTTGTTTCATAGTACAAATAACTGAAACTCCATTTGTCCTATCAGCTTTCAGAATCAAGAGACGTCGAAATACTTTTCGTGCGTCATCTGCTCTGCCTTTGCTAGAATACCTAAAGTATAGAGCTTTTGAAAAAATCTTGCTGAGATACCCGATAAGCTGTGCATACATCTTTAACAGAACGACGACTGAATATAAAAACTGATCCTATCACAGAGATCGAGACTGTGGTACACTTTGCCGATAGAATTGGCACACAGAATGGCTGGCGTCGTCTCCAAGCACTGATAGAAATTGAAATACATCTCGATCATAGTCACGTTTTTCAAGCCGAGATCTATGCAGCTGATATGGAACCAAGGCTAGTGAGTATGACGTGATAGATTTCTCTTCTTCGTTATAGGAATTTAGATTGCGATAAAGGTCCTTTGGTTCAAAGAATTAGCCGAAAGTGCTTTCAAATGTACCAAAGAGCTACACCTAAAGATTGCCGTAGAAGCAGTTGAGTTGAGGAAAATGCAGAATTCATTCAGCAATTCCTGTGCCAAGATTGTCTTTTAGATCTTTGTGAAAAAATTTCTTTGAAGACTTTCGGAAAGAGAATCTATATTTTCTATTCATCACAATGGATATCCGTGGTTGTCGAGTAAATTCTTAGACAACAGTTCGTCTAGCCTATTTAAAAAGAGGCATATAAAGGGTGATCCATTTAGAGGTATCGAATTTTAAATTGAAATACGAAAAAACAAAAAATCAAACTGATTGGGCAATGACATTTATTTTTTAAAGATAATCCCTTTCAAATGTTGAGTAAATTACTGCGCCGTAATTCGGCCATCCGTTAGCAGCAATTTTGAATGACTCGCTGGAGGACTTCAATCGGTACCTCGTGAATAACTTTAGTAGTGTTGGCTTGCAATGCCTCAACCGAAGCTGGTATGTCCACAAAGAATTTGTGGAGATAACGGGCTTTAACTTACAGCATTTAAAAGTCATTTACCATGGCGCGATAGCGTTCGCCATTCACTGTTACATTGGCGCCAGCCTCGTCTTTGAAGAAATATGGGCCGATGATTCCTCCAGCCCATAGGCCGCACCAAACGGTAGTTTTCAAACGATGTAATGGTTGTTCTTTCAGGGTGCTTTTTAGCCCAAATACGGCAATTTTGCTTATTGAAGCCAAAAATGGGCCTCATTACTGAACACCATTAGTTGGCCTGAGCGCGCGATGAACACTTTTCACAGAACGTCGATTTTCGTAATAAAATTGTACAATTTGTAGGCGTAAGTCGTTTCACGATGAAAAGTCAATGAATGCTGAAGAAATTATGTATTTGGTTTGATAAAAGTCATTCGTGATCTGTCAGAAAAGTCCTCTTGGAAGAAGTACCTCCAATCTGATCACCCTTTATTAGAAGACAGGAAAATGAGAACCATAAAATACAACGCACAGTATCTATTCCGAGTGTTGTTTCCTGTCGAGTGATTCCGATTAAAAATATATTTTTGTTGCTTTACAGTAGTAGGGGGAAATGCGTGAAAGATGAGAAATGTCACTCACTATTAAATCTGTTGTTGTTGTTGTAGCAGCATAAACATTCCCCATACATGCACGGGGAATGTTGCTGGGGTGACAGTCCTTGGCAGGATATAAGTCCGGGTCGTCCCCGTAACGTAGAACCGACTGTCTGGGAACGCTATTCAATCTGTTCAATCCGTTTGCCTAAATTCTGCTCATTGAAGGTCTAAATAGTTCAGACTTAAATCAACCAGAAAAAATGCATACATTTTTGGCACTGCAATTGCATTTTAGTCCCAGTCGCATGCTCTATTAATCGACATTATTCGATTGTTGCCATCTAACGGCAAATAGGTTTGTCATTGAATTGGTTCATAGACCACAAGTTGCACCGCCAGCAAAACAAATAACAATACACGAATGAATGCATGCAGTTTAAATAAATGCAACATTTTGACCCATTTGAAAAGAGCTACGCGAAGGCAAATAAATATACAATTGGGTGAGATTTTAACCTAATAAACCTATTCTAGAATCACAATACAATACAAAGATAGTTCTCGACAACTACAATCAAGTCGGCAGAAGAGCAATGAGTTGGAATTACATGCAATTGCATTATCCTTTAATTTGGCGCGAGTGGTTGATGTGTGTTGAAGTGTGAAAAATTTTAGTTACGAGGCTATGGAAGTATAATAGGGTGCAATTGAGTCCGATTGAGGTGCGTTGCGGGCCATGGAGGATTGAAGGAAAAGCAGACAGTCGTAAAAAAAAACAAATCTTATGGATAAAACTAGCTGAGGGTACATACATACACACATATATAAATAAGTATGATTATTCACAATAGACCCGATGATATGTTTATAGTTGGCTCTACTCTTCCAAACCCATGCGCCTAATGACTCAGGTTCAAGGGCGGCGGCATCAGCAGCAAATTGCGGAAGTAAGAAAGAAAGGCTGGGGAGCACAAATTGATAAAATAAGTCAATGGATAAACGCATATTAAAGAAGTTGCCAGAACAGCACGGAGCGATCATAGTTTCCGATGTATGTAGAGCTTAAACTAACTAAACTTGGCGGCAAATAACAAATGCGACTATAAAAATATCAACGTATTTAAGTAGAGACGCGCCGAAAGGCAAGAAGCCACACATTGTGTATGTAGATGTATGTGCATATGTGTGCGTGCGTGTATCAAAAAGGCTACAATTGATTTAAATTATAATTGAATAGGAGCAATAAGTGGCCGTAACAACAACTACAAAAGAAAATAACAATAGCTAAGGTGCATACAACAACAAAATGGCAAACTGACGCAAATGGATAAACAAGCAGGAAAGAGCAAAATAAAAACGTAAACGCTTTGTCGGCGCAAAGTAGCTGCATAAAATGTATTTGAAGATATTCAGATGGGTAGCCACATTCTTCCGAAGCAATGAAGGGTGTAAAGTTCAAAAATGGGCTGAATGTCAAAGTCAGGGCAACTACGAGTAGTGTGCAATAAATTCTCGTTATAGGGAGGTGGGTAATTTAATAAATGCAATAAATTTACTTGAAATACAAAATTTCATATAATTACGGTCATTCTTTTTCTGCTTCTTGAATGGCTTATGCGATTTTGGCGGAGTATAACAAAGCGCGCCAGCCGTTTCTTTCTCTTCCAGCTGGTACCGCAACGAATGCTTTCGGAGCCCGAGATTTGCATCCATTCGGACGACATAACCTAAGCTAACAAAGTTGCTGGATCTTTATTCGCTGCACAATGTCTATGTCGCCGTAAAGCTCATAAAGCGAATTGACTCAACGCCTACTTCACTCGCCTCAACGGAATTAGGGTCACCAGTTATGTAGTGATTCTCGGTGAAGAAAGATTGTAATGACTGATGCGAAAATTTGTGGCTTTGAAGCCCAAATTTAATTCTCTGGTGATTACATTTTGCTGCCAAATTTGAAAAAAAAAACTTCCTGGAAAAATTCTTCTAACAATGAAGAACTCAAGGTTGCAATAAATGCACACATTTCGTACGAGGATACATATTTTTTAGAGAGCATTCAAAACCTAATTTTCAGATCTAACAAATATATTGAGGTTATGGAGGATTATATTGGAAAACAAAAATATTGTAAAAGGTTTTCAAATAACAGGTGATATTTAAAAATATAAAAGGCTATCGAGAGATGATTAACGATTTTTTATGGCCGGAATTGGATGGTATTGATCTGGACAATGTTTATTTTCAACAAGACGGCGCTACGAGTCACACAAGCAATGAAATCATTGATCTTTTACGAGAAAAGTTTCCGGACCGTGTTATCTCTCGAAGAGGTGATCACAATTGGCCACTGAGATCTTGTGATTTAACACTTGCGACTTTTTTCTTTCGAGCCACGTGATGGAGAAGGTCTACGCCAACAGCCCAGGGTCGATTCGAGACCTCAAAGATGGAATTCGTGAGGCTATCGAGGACATAGGGCAACCAATTGGCAGTTCGGTTATGGAAAATCTCATGAAAATGATATCGTCCTGCAAGCGTGGTCGTCGTGGTCATTTGCCAGATGTTATTTGCCACGGCATACCTTCCTCTTTATAATGATCATTTATATTAGAAAATAGCATTTTTCTTTGAATATCAAAATAACACTTCTTATTGGAAAACCCTTTATATGCAATTTAATACGAATTGTTTCTCATACTGATGCCGAGAATACATTGAACGCCCCTCGTATGTATACCTAAAAGTCAAACAGCGATTTCAGAGAAGCAACAAATTATGTGTCATGCCTCTTATACTGTTAGTTTGTGCATAAGTGGAAAATGCCGACACTTCCGGCGCCAACGAAATTCTAAGATCAACAACTGCAAAAGCGTCGAGGAGGAGTGAGAGACAGAGAGAGAGAGAGAGAAAGCGAGCGATATATATAATTAGTTCACACGCTTCGTTAAACCAAGCCTTGCGTACTTAAATGTCGATCACTAGAAATAATTAATAGTTAAAAGCATTTGCTGAAAAAAGCCGCCATATACGCGTACCGATCGCTACAAATACTTTGCCACTGGCTGCCGCCATTCATGCGTTCGAGGAGTGATCATGCTGCAGAAACGGATACTAAAGGCAATATTTTTCGGGCTATATATTTAGTTTTTTTCTTTGTTTTAATGTTTTATTTATTTTTTTTAGTTGATGAAAAGAGTTGAATAAAACCCAGCTACTGCTAATAAATGAAAATGCATTCAGAAATGGTGATGTCTGCTAATATTTCTGAGGAAGAGCAGATAAAAATAACGGTGACTTAAGTAGCTAGGCACTGTTCTGCTACACGCGGCGATACTCACACCATTTCGCATACGGTCAGCAGAGTTGCATTTGCAGCTGCGCTTACTTACAGTTTGCATTTAAGCGCCTGCTATAATTTGCAGAATTTACATTGCTGTTGGAAGGAAAAAATAACAAAAAACAAATACTCAGTTTAAATGAAATGTAAGACGAAAAACTGATTTAGATGAAGATTGATGTGACAATTGTGTTTGTGCGCGAACTGACACGAGAAAGATCACGACCATTGATGAAGTGGCATGGTTGACGACGCTTTCGTGCACTTTTAACAAATTTATTTATTACGAGTATGAACTCGGATCTGCCAGAAGTTTGCCGTGATTTAATTTAGTTAAAATATACAGAAGATTTTGCGCCAAATAAAAACATTTCACTCGAGCTTCGGTTGTTCGCTGAGCTCCACACACACACATACTTATATCGTATGCTTATATGTGTATGCACACACTCTCACGGCTTTTGTTGCCGAAAGGCATAGACACATACGTACGTCTACTGTAAATAAATAAATAATGAAGCATCTAGTATATAAAATAATAACGGTTCTGACTACTATTTGATCATAAAGCCACTCATTTGTTGCCGAACTACGCTTTTGCTGACACTGAAGTGATCGTTTTACTGAATTTAGAGAGGAATTGTTATTTGGGAAATTGTGATACATTTTGAAACAATGAATGAAAATTGTGGGGAAAAGTTTTGTATTACACATAGTATATTAATATAATGCGAATTGATCATGTTTGAAGCCGGTGATTGTTGGTGTACAGGCGTGTCCATGTACGGATGTACACATGGTAGAAAAAGTCTGCGTTCACCCACTGTTATAAAGTATTAAAATAATTTAACGTGTTTATCTTAAAACTCTCAGTTATTTCTTTTCACTTAGAAAATTATTCGTAGAAGGTATGAACAAAATTTTTTGGAGTTTAAGCTGCGTCGTGTTCAGATAACGGGACTGTAGTACAGTTTCTTAAATAGGCTGAGCAGAAAAAGTGTGCGTTCATTTCGAATAGTGACGATTATTTGCATGGCAATTACGTTAAATTTAATTTTAAATCATTCATGTAGTTGACGCGGTTAAGAACAAATCTAAAGAGGGAAAAATTGATATTAGAAATACATTTTTTGTTACTATGGACCAAAGGCGAAAAGAAATAGATACTGGTGAAAGGAAAATCATTGTAAGTTTGTGGCAAAATAGTAAGAGCTATCGGGAAATCGCGAAAATTTTTGGGAGACAATACTTCTCGGTCCAAAGAGTAATAAACAACTTCAAGCAAACGAATTGTTTGGAGTCTAAGCCTCGTTCTGGGTGTCCAAAAAAACTGACGGAAAGAGAAGAACGCAACATAACTATTCTTGTGAAGTCTAATCCACGACTAACAGCAAGCCAAATTTCAAAAGACATAGAAGTAAAATACCAAAAGAAAGTACATCCAGATACAGTAAGAAAAATTCTAAAAAGAATCGGATTTCACGACAGAGTGGCCCGAAAAAAACCCTTCATATCGCGAGTAAATCGACTTAAGCAGATGGCTTTCGCCAAGGAATACGTAAACAAGCCACCTGAGTTTTGGAATAGTGTGATTTTTTCAGATGAGAGCAAGTTTTGCATTTTCGGGATAAAAGGTCGTAAAATTATTTGGAGGAAAAACGGAATGGCACTTGGAAAGCAAAATCTGGTACCTACGGTAAAGCATGGGGGAGGAAGTGCCATGATATGGGGGTGTATGGCTAGTTCGGGCGTTGGAAATATACAGTTTATTGAGTCGATAATAAACAGACATGATTATCTCGATATTTTAAAAACGAATTTGAGAGAAAGTGCAATCAAACTGGGACTCGGTGAAAGATTTGTTTTCCAACAGGACAACGACCCGAAACACAAGATTGTTAGGTTGTGGTTGTTGTATAATGTTCCAAAACAACTTCGCACACCCCCACAATCACCTGACCTTAACCCCATTGAGCACTTATGGGACGTTCTAGAAAAAAAAATACGAGAGCGTACAATAACTAGCAAGAAAATGCTTTAGAACGCGCTTAAAGAGGAATGGGAAGTCATAAGTCCAGAAATAACAGCCAAACTAGTTGGATCAATGAAAAGACGCCTTCTAGAAGTCATAAAAAGGCGTGGATATCCAACTAGCTATTAATTTTAAAACATTTCTATGATCTTAAGCCTTTTATTTTATTATTATTGAAGTGAACGCAAACTTTTTCCGTTTAGTTTGAATGGCCGTTTTAATTTTATGTGATCTCATTTTAAATTTGATTTTGTTATTGGTAGCGAAATATGTGTGATAGTTACGTTTAAGTGAGCTAAATAAAACTCATTAAAAAAAATTTCTGAAATATTTATTGTTTTGAACTTTTTCTAATGCAAAGAATATTTGCATAGGTGAACGCAGACTTTTTCTACTATGTGTATGTATGTAGCAGCAGATAAGTTTCAAACAATTTACCTATACACATTTTACTATGCAACAGTTTTAATGCATTAAAAGTAAAGCAATTTTTTTTAATATGAGTCAAGTTTTCCCAGGTGGGCCACCAAAAGTTTACTTTTAGATTTTTTTGCTGATTTTAATGGCTAACCAGGGCGTGCAATATTGACACGAAAGCATTTGCGCTAATTTAAATTTTTCGCCGAGTTATTTGTAAACCAAGTGTTATGCAGACTTTTATACTTTTTGCAATATTTCATGCGAACCTTACGATTCTTTCATATTAATTCGAAAACATAGTAAGCAATAAAATGAAGTAATTAGTTTTTAAAAAGTGGCGAGACATTTTTATAAAAAAACTAGCTGTACCCGGCGCGCATTGCTACGCCAACAACTAAAATAAATTTAAGAAAAATAACTTTAAAGAAAAATCAGTACACAAATATTCAATTCATTCTAAACAATTTTATTGATTTGGTTTATCTCGAAAAAATTGTGACATTACAAAGTTCAGTAATTAGCATATTCTACAAACCTTCTCCGTGGAAAAATACATATATATACCAACTTTTATAATAATCGGTCCAGTAGTTTTTGAGTTCATCGATGAAATACAGACAAACATTCATTTTTATATATAAGAAGAAGATTGTTTAAAAAAAATTGAATTCTTTGCTAACTTTTCATGTACTATACTTAAAAAAAAAAACTTAAAAATTGTATTTTCACAGAAATAAATTACTGTACGTTTGAACGACAAAAAAGTTCACACATGGGCTGAAAAGTCTCGGGCCCAACAAAGAAAACACGGTTTTTTGTTCAAAATTAGTTGTTTTCTATCAAGAACAACGCAATCACTTCAGCGCCGCTCTAACATTTCAACACCACTTTTGTAGAGCGATTTATCTTTTGCCCAAAATAGGCCTCAGTTTCAGCGATAACCTCTTCATTCGAGCGAAATCTCTTACCGGCGAGCATTTTTTAGGTCTGCCACAACAGCCAGTAGTCGTTGGGAGCCAAATCTGGCAAATACGGTCGATGTGGGAGCAATTTGAAGTTCAATTCATGTGGTTTTGCCATTGTTTTAAATGACTGGTGACACGGTGCGTTGCCTTGATGAAACAAAATTTTTTTCTTTGAGACATGCGGACGTTACACTTTGCAATTTCGACCCTTAAACGCTCCAATAACACTATATAATATTCACTGTTAATGGTATATCCCTCCTCAAGATAATCATTACACTACGCACATTCCAAAATACTGAAGGCGTAACCTTTCCAGCCGATGGTTGTGCTTTCGGGTGCTTTGGACGAAGTTCACCAGTTGCTGTCCACTCAGATGACGATCGTTTTGATTACGGAGTTAAGTGATGGATCCATATTTCATCCATTGTCACAGATCGATGCAAAAATTCCGGTTTATTACGTTTAAACATGGCCAAACGCTGTTCAGAATCATCAACGCGTTCTTATTTTTGGTCAACAGTGAGCAAACGCGGCACCCCCTTTGAACAGAACATTCGCGTAGCCAAATGCTCATGCAATATAAAGCTAAGATGTTCTTTTAATATCCTTACGATGACAGCTAACTCACACAATCTCACTTTTCGATCATTCAAAACACTTTTGTGGATTTTTGAAGTGAAACTTTTTAGGCGTCGATGGACGAGCGAGAATGGAGAGTAAAATTTCAAGGCCATGCAACGTTTTGGGCATTTTCGTTCCGCGAGAGAGAAAAAAGATATAACGTAGAAGAAAAGGGAAGAGAGAGCTATACCTTATATATATCTTAGATACACTTTGGGCTATTTTTCTAGTGAGAAATAACACTGGCTTTTTTTTGGCGCTTGTTTGTTGGGGCAAACTTGTAGAAAATATATTTTTAGTACCTACTTTTTGGCGTTATATTTCCTTGGTGCCTAAAGTTTGGTTTGGTCCTAATTTTTTTGGCGTTTTTTTTTGGTGCCCACTTTTTAGCGCTTTTTTCCCGTTTCTTGGCTAGTGCTTGTGCATACTATAAAGTGCTATCCATTCCGGCGTCGGATTTATTGGTATTGCCTCGCGGTAATTTGTGCCGTTGCTGCGGTCCTGGAATCGCTGCGTTTGTGCGGGTGATAAACGCTCGGAGTAGTGCGCGTTGTTGCCACGGTTTGTGTCCGGCGTTTACATACACGGGTCGACCCTTCTCCGTTTTTTTTTAATTTTGCCTATTTGTATTCTCTGTAAATGTTGTGAATCTATTTAGATATATATTCTTTCTCTCTCTCTCTCTCATTCTCTCTCGGGTATCTCTCTCTCTCATTCTCTCTCGGGTCTCTCCCTCTTTCTTTCTGCCTAGAAAGTTTTACTTCTGTTATGTGCGCTACGCTACAGGCACTTTTTTTATGTTTTCTGGCGTTACAGCCTCATTTCGACGTCGACTGTGTGGTGCATCATCGGTGTCTCTACGACCACAACCTCTCTCTTTGTTGTTTCTGATGGGGTGGAGTCCCCATAACACTTTTCAAGCCATTGCTTCACTTGAACGGTTTTTTTTTTCACTAAGAAGCAATGTAAAATTAAAGCACGAAATTTGTTTTTGATCCATTGTTTCGAAAATAACAAAAGTAGCGTCACTCTTAACACAATGCCTCACGAACTAATGAATAGAATATCATGAAATTTTGACAGCTGTTTTCTTAAGGTTATGACAAATTAAAATGCAATAAAACTGGTGCCATCTATGTGCTAGGCCCGGGACTTTTCAGCCCGTGTATCAAATAAGTAAATAATATAATAAGTAACCTATAAACTTGTGTTACATAGTCGCCTAATGCCACAGGCAGTGACTTCATTGAATAGACCTCATTTAGCTTAGAGTAAAAATTCGGTGTGTGAAATTTTGTTAAAGATGAAAACATAAACATATCAAAAATTTACGTAAACGCAGAAGAAAAGAGATTGAAGAAAATTGCATGGCATATGGTAGGTGTGCATCTTAAGTAGAAGTGAAGATCTTTATGATCAAACAACACGCGTTATGGCTGGTTCCACCAACTTATCAACTTAAAATATAACTAATTTTATATATTTTAACAACTTAAGAGCGTGGCAAGCGTTGAATATAAGGCCGTTCTTAGGGCAGCTGTATTTAAAGGAAAGGGAACTGGGCTAAATGTGTGGCATTTCTCTCTGCCGCTTATTTCAGTTAAAATAGCCGCATTTTAAATTTATTTGTGAAATTATGGTCAAATTTGCTGTTTTATTTTTATGATTTAAAAATAATTGCATTAAACCAAAAACAGCGAATCCAAACAAAGCACTTGCCAAACAGATAATTTTAATAATTTGATTGATTAGCATGTCGTGATGGATGCTTTTGAAAAAGAAATAAAAAATCAATAAATAAATAACAATGACGACAGCTCAAATGTGCGCAATGTGTCAATATATTTGTATTTGCAAATTACGCTCCGTTGCACAGCATTGTTCAATATAACCTCAATAAAGGTAAACACGAATTCTCACTCATTTTACTGGCGTGTAGTAGAATACCATGGAAATTGGCTATGAATGACATGAGAATGGAATAATTCAATGGCTATTTTCTGAGAATATTTATAATAAACCAACCATCAACCAACTGATTGGACCTATATGCCACGATGCCTGAAAACTAATACGGCTATGCAAAATGACGCTGCTCCATACCAGCAGCGCCGTCAGAATCGGGAAGATCCTCTCCCTGCCGTTTGATGCCAAACAAGGTTTCAGACAGGGTGACTCTCTGTCGTGTGACTTCTTTAACCAGATGCAGGAATAGACCGCGCGAGCCGCAGAATTTAATCGCTCAAGCACAATTTTTTATAAGAGCGTACAATTGTTGTCTTAACAACCGCGCTGTTAGTTCTACCTTTTTCAAACTGAATAAAAAGGCAAAGCGAATGAGTCTGGTGGTGAACGAGGGCAAAACGAGGTACCTCTTGTCATCAAACAAACCCTCGCGGCACCCACGTCACTGTTGACAGTTATGATTTCGAGGTTGTAAAAAACTTCGTTGATTTAGGGACCAACATTAACACCGATAACAATGTTAGCTTTAAAATCCAAGAGAGATTCTCCCTCTTGCCAACAAGTGCTACTTTGGACTAAATAAGCAATTGAGTAGTAAAGTCCTCTCTCGACGAACAAAACAAACACTCTACAAGACTCTCATCATGCCCGTTCTAACGTATGGCGCAGAAGCGTGCACGCTGACAATATCCGATGAGGTGTCCCTTAAAGTACTTAAGAGAGAGATTCTGCGAAAGATTTTTGGACCTTTGCACGTTGGTTACGGCGAGTATCGTAGGCAATAGAACATTGAGCTGTTTGAGCTGTTTGAGCTGTACGGCGACATAGACATTGTGCAGCGAATAAAGATCCAGCAACTTCGTTGGCTGGGTCATGTCGTCCGAATGGATACAAACGGCTCTGAAAGTATTCGATGCGGTACCAACTTGTAGTAGCAGAGGAAGTAGAAGACCTCCTCTGCGTTGGAAATATGAGGTGGAGAAGGACCTGGTTTCAACTGGCGCCTGTTAGTACGAGAAAGAAACGGCTGGTGCGCTTTGCTAAACGCGGCCAGAATCGCGTAAGCGGTTATCGCGCCAGTCAAGAAGAGAAGAAGATAGTGTACTCGTATTGCATAATGTTGAAAATACGTACATGTCACGAGCATGTCTTCTGTCACAGAAAAATGAAATATAGGAACAGCTCAGGCATGCGACATTTTTCAAGAGTGTTTGAAGTGAATGATACTTTCTTGCAACCAAATATTTTTTTTATATAATATGTATTTTCGTGCCTCGATGTACTTCACACATTTACAAACCATAGTAGTTACTTTATTAGATAAATCCGACAGGCTTAATGAAGCAGCTCGGTATAAGTAAATATCTATGTGTATAAAGGGTGCCCCAATAAGTATGCGCTATTCGAGTGATAAAACGTTGTCAAGGAAAAGGACTGCGTGACAGCTAACCGTTCAGAGTTCTTATGAATGGAAGTAAATTTGAAAATGCGGCTGGTCAGAAGTAGCGATTAAGGTGCATTAGAATTGCATTTACAATAATAAGATATTTGACAAGATGATAAACTACAAAAGCTAAGCTTTTCTACGCAAATGAGACCTTCCTCTTCAAAAGCCATCACCAGCAAGTACCGTATTGAATATTTTCTAGATTGATTTAAATTGCTTTAATGACCTCCTAATATTTACCACTTTTGGTAGTCTCAAAGCCAGTTTGTCAATCAAAAAATTAATTAAATTATTGGTATATTTATTTGTTGTTGTATTATTGACCACAATTAGTGTTTATTTTCAGAAGTTAATTGCTGTGTCTGACCGATTGAGTTGATAGTTTGCATCAATTCGTACGATAAGACCTAGCCAGTGGAACCCCTGGATCTTCATTTCAATTTCTGACTAAGTCGTTTCTAGGCGGAATAAATTTCCATTCTAGTAATCAGAAATGTCCGACTAGCTCATATGATTAGCGACATTGAAGATTTCTTTCAAAGCATTTTGAGATCTAAGCTGTATGCCAATAAGCTCGAAACTACTCACGACTTCAATGAGAAAACTAAGTACTCCAGAAAGTGCTAATTGCCAGCAAAGCACTGGAGGTATTTTATTTATTTATTAAGCCAATGAATAAAAATTCATTTTGATAGGCTAAGTAGAGATATTTTAAGTGTAATATGCAAATAAACTATTTATAATAAATACTCAAAGAAACAAAAACAAAGAATTTAGTAGGCGATGGAACATGAAAAATCTATCTCAATAAATTTAGAGATTTTATTAAACTTAATTAGGGCTCTAGTAACAGTAGCATTTCGAGCATAAAGAGATTTTGAGAGACCAGCATAGAAAAACTCTGAACTATGAAGAGTTCTGGCCGGAATATTAAAAAAAAATTCTCTCATCAAGAAGCACGGGACAGTCAACAGCAAATCGAAATGACAGACAAAGATAAGATTATTATCCTCTTCTGCAATGATTTTAAGCTGATCACTAAGAACCGCGTTTCATAAGTAGAGATAAAATACGACAAGCGTAAATTACACAACGCGAAATGTTAGAATATTTCCCGGATTTCGTTCAATTCTATTATAGCAGCATTGATATTCTATTCCACGCATAATCCTACATATACAGTAAACTTGTATTTCAATATAAAAGTTATAAATTTTTAATGCAAGTCTCTACATACTTTCTACCGAAACTACTTCTTAAATGAATTTTGTGACATCCTTTACCAAGTATTTATTGTAGATTGGCTCATAATTTTTACTAAACTTACAAACACATTTGTGAGCCCACACCACCAGCCACCACAACACTGATTTAAGTTGGTTGACGGATGCGCAAATATGCTGAGCAAATATGCGATGCCAATGCGGTTGAGATAAATTAAAGACGCATTAATGCTACGCCACAGTTGGCCAAAACACATGCACGCTTACGTATGAACTTAACGACATATCTACTCGTATGTACATATGTACATACAAACAACAACTATAGAAACATACGAATATGTAGATATGTACGCAGATATGAATAATGAAGATTACGAGCACATCAATTGAGACACCAGACAGGTAATAAAACGGGAGGCATATCGTTGATTTTTGCTAAAATAACACAGGTACTCAAGTACAGTAGAGTATGGATAAAGGCAACAGCAGTCTGATGTTTTAATGACGTAGAGATACGGCAATTGAGGTGTAACGCGATTTTCTGCGAATTCGAAAGAAGTTTACATTTCGTCTATTTTCCACATATGCAACCATTACTTGCTAGTTCGGAAAAGGTTCTAAATTCGAAGAGCGATATCTAGTACGCGAAAAGACGGACATAGCGTAAGGAATTTTATTACAAGGAAAAATTGACTATATTTTGCGCAAGCATTTTCCAAGTAACTGGTCCTTTAGCTACTGCAAAGCAAAACCGTGGTATTTTACATTTATGCATAAATGTTTAATCCATAGACGTGAGCGAAAAAATACGCAAAATATATGTATTACCATACGAGGGACCGACCTTCGGTACTTCTAGTTTTGTCAGGCGCTATCTGACATTTCCATTGGAAAGTTTGACAAATTTCACCATAAACGCACTCTAACGTTTTAATGTTTGAACCATATTAATGTTTTTTACAGTGGCTTTAAAAATGCAATTCAGAAACAAAATAGATTTAAGCCGTGAATATTTCGTGCGATTATTTTTCACAATTTTCGATGTGAGTTACCAAGTCAAGAATGCATCGATGAACTAAAATCATTATAAGACGAGGAAGCACTAATCTTTAGCACCATAAGAAACTGGTACAAAGAATTTTCTCGTGTTCGCTGTTTGCTCACCGACGCATTCCGTGAAGGTCGTTGAAAATCAGTTGTCCCAGAAAATGTCGATAAATTGTCGATAAACGAAATAATTGAGGAAGATTGTCATGTCACATAGCGTCAGATCGAGAGATCGAGGCAACCTTGGGTATTAGTATGACGAGCATCAATAAGTTTTTCCATGATCATAAAAAAGGTGTGCTCGCATTGGATACCACACAATTTAAATAACGAACTGCAAACGCAACTGTGCGAAGTTCTTCAAATTGGTTCAAACAAATGCAAAAGTGTATTGATCAACATGGAATGAATATTTTGAAAAAGAATTAATTTCAAAATTTCGAACTTTTTACTCAAAATTTGTAATTTTTTTTTTTGCTGGTGTAATTTTTTTAACTCCAGTGTAACAAAGGGCAAGTTTTATATATATATTTCATATTTTTCTATGGTTCCTAGGTGGAGCATTCAAGTTTTAAGAATTGAATTCTCGTGGATTTTTAATATTTGTTTTTTTTCTGATGCTTTTGGGCATATTCCTTCATATAACGCTTGAGCTCTTGAAGGGAAAAAAATGCAAAGAGCGTAGAGAGTAAAAACATTATTAAACACCAACAGAAATTTCCAGCAATTTAAGACTTGTACTTTGTTTACAAAAAAAAAAAATAATAATTGAAGCGTACACTGCTGTTGTGTTTGGCCGAGCTCCTCCTCCTACTTGTTCCACAAATGGAGGGATTTACAGTTTTAAGCCGACTCCGAACGACAAATGGTTTTTATGAGAAGCTTTTCTTGACAGAAATACACTCGGATGTTTGCCACTGCCTGAGGAGTGGCGACCGCTATTAGCAAAAGCCTTTTCTGCTATTCGATCTGCATGCACGGATATTCGAACTTACGCACTCCCGAATCGTAATCACACACCAACTCATTCAGCTGAGGACTTCGCCGAATTTGTTGTACTCAAAATGAAGTAGCTATAAAATTACATGAGACATTCTTTTTAGTAAAAATTAAAAATTCTGATGACAATTTTATGAATTTTTTTGAAATTTAAACACGATTTGAAACTTCAGTGCAATTTAATATACTAAAAACGACATTTTCATACAAAATTAATGAAAAAAATTTAGCTTGAAAAACATTGTGAATATGTAAAAAAATCACTTTTTTAACTGACTGTATTAAATTGGCATCTGTGGCGGCGGTTCAAATGGAGCTGCTTAAGTTTTGCGCAATACTTTATATTAGTTTGGGGAAAAATAAATCCATTAATTTTGTGGAAAATTTTTGTGCAAATGGTTGAAAACTATTTTATGGTCTATTTTTAGCTTCTGGACGAAGCTACGACTACTAACATACCGGTCAACTTTGATTATTACTGTGACTTTATCGACATGATTGACATTTTCTTTAACATCAAAAATTTCAATTTAACATTTATTAAAAGAGACAATATCACAACACTGACAACTGTCAAAACAAAGGAAACTCAAGCTGGAACGACCCTGTATAAACGCCGCTCCTCACATTTGTTATTGGTTTGTTGATCAACACAAAAATGTTTAGATGTGGGATGAGCAAGAGTTGGAATTTCAGCGATGCTGTCGCTAATGTTGTTTTTGCATCCGACTTCTGATAAAAAGTGACGTAACTTTTTTTATAACTCCAGCTACTGTTAACTGATAAGCAAAATAGGTTTTAATATATATTTTTAATGAGTATAAATTCAACACACAATGCTGGCTTATTCAGTTTATAGCTGAAGGTTCTTACTTATACAAGTTTGCAGTACTTTCGTAGTTAGCCAGACGAATTTCTAGTAAGAATAGAGCAGTGCTCTAGAAGTGCACTCAACTTAATCGAATTTAGTAGGAAATGAATAACCAAACAACGCGACGCCATATAAATTACAAGAAATAATAAACTGATTATTACGTGGCGGAAAAAATATACAAAAGGGTTACCACTCCCAAGCTATTGCTGCAATTTCATTTTGTAGACGCATTTGAAGTATGTGAAACAAATACACATACAGGAAATTGATTCGCTGATCGGTGCAAACATCTGTTTTCAAGTCATCGTAAGCATACGAGTACATCTGTATATATGTAACGTGAGCACAGCTGATGTTTGTTTATAGGCTTACTTGTTTGGCTTATGTGAAGACGTCAACAAATCGCAGTCCAGCTCAGTGCAATAAAAACATTCGAAATTCTTAGAAATATGAGTTAGTGAATATGAGTGAAAATGCAAAACGATTGCTCGCCGCATATCGAACCAAATGCGTTAGCGCTCCATTCTACGATTAAAGTCGTTCACAAAGGTTTTGATCTATATAAATATCAGAAATGAATTTGATTTTTGTAAGATGAAAGTTATATTTATTTATGCTTGAGCGCAAATGCAAAAGTATGGACCAGTGCCCTCGCGTTGCACTCCACTGGGCGTATGAGCAACTTTTTGTTAGCGTAAGGCGTTTTCACAGCAAATTTGAAAATAAACATGAGTTAGGTAAACAAATTAGTTTGAATTCGTTGCGAGTGTGTTTTTGGATGGCTGAAACAAAAAAAATTAGAAAACGTTTTCTTTAAATAGTAGTTGCTGAGTGCATTGCTGCCACAGCCGGCATACATTTTTAAGGCCCTACATTTGTAGTGCAATATCAAATTAATTTGAGCGAAAGTAGTTATTTACATAATGTTTTACACTCTGCGACAACCTCCAAAAACGTCGGGTAAGCGCCGATCACTAACAAAAAAATATTAAGGGGGGACCCTCATTTAGACGGTCGAAAAATGCATCATTTTTGGGAATTTTTTTCTCAGGTAAAATAACTTCAAACGTTTTGTAATTCATAAAGTACTTTAATAAATGTCTTGACTGTCTACAAAAATTTTCGGAGAAGAAAAAAACATTTTAAGTATGGAAATATACACCTCGTCCATTGCACCTCATTCTATCTGTGTACATTCTAGCGCTCTGAATTTTTTTCTGAAATAAAAAAACCAAATTTTTTTTAAAACTTTAGGATAATACCTTCGATGTGACATTTTGATTTAAAAAAAAAATGTCGAAATTGATATTTTTTACCCAGTTTTATGTTAAAAGTGATTTTTCATGCATAAAAATTGACTTTAAAATTACAAAAAAATATGAAAATCTTTTTTTTTAAAAAAACACTTAATGTCACATTGAAAACAATTTAATTATCTTTAAAATGAGCTATTGTAAAGCCTGATTGGTTCAATACAGCGTTCTCAATTGTGTACACAAAATCGAAAAATGATGTTTCGAGAAAAACGCGTTTAAAGTTTTGGATACAGGCGATCAGGCCACCCGTCGCGTCCTGTTAAAAATTTTGTCACTCCTTCAAAAATACAGATATCGACTTGAAATTTTGAAAGTATATTCTTAAATAGTTGTAGAATAGATTAAAATTATTTCCAAAAAATCGATTTTTTTGACCCGATAAATGAGGGTCCCCCCTTAATATACGAGGCGTGTTTTTAAAGTAAGTACCGCTTTATTCACTTGAAAGGTCATACTTTACTCTACTTTTCTACATAATTCCCCTTACTATTGAGGCTTTTATCGTATCTTGGGACCAGCTTTTGTATGCCATCGTCAAAGAAGATTGCCGCCTGATTAGACAACCACTGCTTCACAGTCATTTTCACTTTGTCTTCATAGGAATGATTTCCATTGATTGCTGCTTCGATTTCGGTGTAACGTAGGCTACACATGTTTTATCGCCTGTGACAATATGGCTTAAAAAATCATCCCCCTACTTACTGTATCATTTGAGTAAACTAAATGCACTTCCCAATAATTTGGTTTTGGGCTTATCAGTCAACATTTTTGGCACCCAGCGTGAACACAATTTCGAATAATTTAAACGTTCGAACACAATTTCGTAAAGAACACTTCTTCAGACAGCAGGAAACTTTTCAGCTAAGGACGAAATCGTGAATCGTCTGTTCTCTTTCACTTTACAGCCCACTTTTTGAATCAGTTCATCGGTAATGACTGAAGGTCTTCAGAAGTCAAATTTTATTATCGGTCAGTCCGTAAGTTCGGGCGTTTTTTAAAGGTGGTTTTAAAATCAATAAAAAAGATGTTTAAAGTATTTATTATTCAATAATATACTTTCCTTCATTATTTACAATGTCTTACCAACATTTAGGCAAATTTTTAATTCCCTGCTCAAAAAATTGTTTGTCCTTGGAGCCAAAATACGTTTCGATATCCCTTTTTATAGCTTCTTTTGAGGAGCAGTTCTTGTTACTCATATGGGATTGAAGTCCACGGAAAAGGTGATAATCACAAGGTGCAATATCCGGAGAGTATGGTGGATGCGGCATTAGCTCGCATCCGAGCTCGTTCAACTTGCCTAATGTTTGCCTTGCGGTATGAGGTCTTGCATTGTCGTGTGTTTATGTGTGTGTCGTGTTTGTTATGTGCTTTATTCAGGTTTCTATAGCTGATGGGAATAATACTCAGCAGTTATCGTCTGGTTTGGTTCCAGAAGTTCATAATAAACAATACCGGTCATATCCCACCAAATAGACAGGGGAAGGCCATCTCTAGGGGTCGGTTCTGGTGTTTCATCTTTATCTAACCATTGGCGTTTGCGAACAGGATTATTGTAAAGGACCCATTTTCATCACCAGTAACGATACGGTTCAAAAAACTTTCATTTTCAAGCCGTTGCAGCAGCTGAGAACACACATTCACTCTCTGCTGAAGGTTGGCGACGGAAAGTCTATGCGGAACCCATTTTCCCAGCTGTGAAACCTTTCCCCAACTGAACCAGGTGCCTGTGAACTGTTCCATGCGATGAATTTAACCTCTGAGCTATCATATCGACTGTCAAATTTGGCTCAGCTTCCACAAGTTCGAGCAAGGCGTCGGAGTTAAAGACTTGAGAACGACCAGCGCGAGGGGCATCCTCCACGTCTCAGTTACCATTTCGAAATTTTGAAAACCACTTTTGCGCAGTTCTTACACTCACGGTATCTCTCTCTCCGTGAACAGTGTTTATTTCTGCAGCAACAGTTGTTGCATTTTTACCACTTTTATAAAAAAAATACAAAATATGCCTCTTATACGCGTTCGAAGATTCCATTTTATTTTTTAACAACACGTGCTTCTATCCGCGATTAAAATCACTTGTTGAATGCACAATATATCAAAGAAAATATAAATAGTGAATAGTAAA
The DNA here is from genome assembly GCF_027943255.1 of Anastrepha obliqua. Classification (NCBI taxonomy): domain Eukaryota; kingdom Metazoa; phylum Arthropoda; class Insecta; order Diptera; family Tephritidae; genus Anastrepha; species Anastrepha obliqua. Next base: position 25,453,935 of record NC_072892.1, read on the forward strand.
AGTGAAATTACGGGTAAAATACGCATGAACTTATGGACTGAGCTGATAGTTTGGGGAAAAAGAAAACCATACTTTTTGCGTAATATTTGCGCAAATGGTTTAAAACTATTTTATGGTCGATCTTTAGCTCCTGTGCGATGCTACGACTAGTAACTGAAATTCGATTATTTCTGTGATTTTATCTACATTTCCTTTAACATCAAAAATGCCCGAACGGAATCGAGGAAACCAAAATTGTACGTAATTAGCTGTTGCAGTATCGGCACCATAAACACCACTCACAATTTCAGCGGCCTTGCGTTTTCTCCTTGATCAAAGAAAAAATGTAAAATTTACCGAATTTTCTCTTTTTTGACTTCTATTGTTAACACCCTGTCACTCAAAACTGAATGGGACAAACCAAAAACAGCAAAATAATTGTTTTTTAGTGCGAAATGTCACCTTGACAACGAGAAAAAACTTTCAGCTGTTTGATCGATACTTCACGAGACATCGATCACTACAGCCATCTTCTATCGAGAAAATAATGGATTTCTTTTTCCCCAAACTACATATATGTACTTGTATAAGGCAGGCCTGATCGATCTTGAAATATAAAAAGCACCCCTAATATTGATATTGACTCAAAAGTAAAATGGAAAATTTGCCACACGTTAATCGGCAAACTTAATAAGCAGTAATTGCCAAAAGCCAGTGCATATTCCAAACACTGAGCTGTTATAAAAAAATATAATAATAATAATTGTGCAAAAAATAGTATAAAAATCGCTAACCAATATATCTCAATTTATATGGCGTCAAGAACAAAACAATACCATTAATAAAACATTTGTTGAACAAACAAGTGAAATAAACACACAAAAAAAAACAGAACTGAATGAGTTTCCGAGAAACAGAAACGAAACAGGGCAAAAAGCATAAAGAAGATTTACAAAATTAACAGCTTTTCGTGAATTATTAAACAACAAATAGCCATTGAAAAAAGCAAAAAGCAAAAACAAAACAAAGATGGAGAATCTCGGTTACAAGGAAGGCACTGCAAAGCCGCGACGCATGGCACGCTCCATTAGCGTGGTGACAAAGAGTGAGCTGGAACAACCATTGACGGGTAACAATGCGAGGTAAGTGTGTATAGAGAACGGAAGAGAAGACATAAATAATGTGTATTTTGAGTTTATGGAAACTTATTAAACTATTTTATATGCATGTATGTGTGTATGTATATATGTGTAAGCACAAACACCTGTAGACTTTTTTACCGTTTTTACACCAACATTTTAGCATTAAATTACGCGTTAAAGAACATTTTCATAGTTTTTGACTGCAGAATCGAGCATACAGTATGCAGCCAACATATTGGGATAACTTAAAAATTCGTTCAGTAAACATTTTTTTGTTAAATGCTTACATTTATAGGTAATGAATAATTTAATCACCCTGCAATAAATAGGTGACCCTAAACTTTGTACTGCTGGCTGCTCTGTATATTGACAAATAAATTTCATAAGGGCATTGAAAGTACCAGCAAAATAATATTTTTTTTGTTTTGTTTTACTTGTTAATTTAGCCAACTCATGCAATAAATAAAAAAATGTGATAAAAAATATTTATTAGGAAAAGTTAATTGTGCGTTTGCTTACACAAAAATTCACGCTAATGCTTTCAGCCAGAAACAAAACAAAACAAAAACACTCTACGTCGCTAAAAAGCCCGCCGGCGAAATTACAAATCAGCGTCAAACAACAGCTCTTCGCTCACCCACCACTCCGCCAAGCCGGTAGTTGCGGTGGTTGGCAGTCGCTGTGATAAAGCCAGCGTTTTAAATTAAACGTCATCATCACCTGTAGCCAGCGTCAAGTGCCAAGCCATTCTTCCGCAGACTCCGCACTACACGAAACAAGCCCAACTAGTAGACATGCCGATCAACCACTCGACAACCGGCCCTCTTGGCCGCTTGCTCACCTGCGCCAACTAGTCAACCATACAATCGCACCGTGGACAGGTCCAATACTCGTGCCCGCTACGTACATATAATAACATCGATGTGGCGCCGCTCGTTTTCAGTTTATTTCCACAATCTGGACTTAGTAGCAGCAGCAGCAACAGTCAGTTAGTCGGTGAGCGAGTGGCGTTGGAGCCGGTAGCGCGCATTACTTCAATACAGTAAAATGCAAAAATAAATCTATTAACAGCAACCACAGAAGAAATTAATAGAAAACACAAGCACACGAAATATTTGCATGCGTATAATCACGGAAAAGCGTTTAGTTCGAACTATTTTCGTCGTCAAAATTGTTCTATCCGTAGCGAAACGAAACAAAGCGAGTTGTGCAGCTTCGCGTAAATTCCACGCTTTAACACAAACGTTCGGCAAGTCGCGTTCGCCGGTTTGCGAGCACGCGCCTGGAAGGAAGTGTGCGCGTTACAGCGACCCACACTCATACACCCTTACAGGACCCAGGCTTACTAATACTCGTACATTATATGCTATTCGTGTATTTTCATCGATGTAAAGTCTTTGGCGTGGAAAAATTTATGTTGAGTTGAAATGCGATTTGAAAATTTACACACAAGCTGGCGGCATGCGTGGATCTGGCTACGTAAAGTGTAGAGTTTTCTTCAAAATCTTATTTTTCTTTTTATTTGCTCATTCCATGCCAATTCTTTTGTAGTTGCTACTAAACTCAGATTAAGCAAAAGCTTCAATTCAATTAGTGTTTAGTTGATGGGCTAATAAAAAAAGTACTTCTCGCTATTTCGCCGCTAATAAATCAAAATTGTGCAAATTTCAAGGCTTTGAATTTACTTGGCTTTGCTTTAAGCAGAAAGCAGCAGTGACAAAGTGGCATAGAAATATCAAAGTAGAAAACGAGAAATGGACAAAAAAAGTGATTAATCAACATGAACGCTTTGGAAATTTGTCTGCTTTATGTTTTTTCAGCTTTAGTGTTGTGGTGTTGGAGGTTGAGTTTATACTAAATATCTATATGTGTGTGTGTAAAATTAATAGAATCTACTTTTAGAGCAAATTAATTAAATGATAACAGAAATATAACAAAAAATAAAGTTTAGTTGAAACAAAATTCAGAAAAAACAATTATTGAAAATAAATTATGTAGCGCAAAATTCTGTTTATGAGCAAAAATATTTGTTTATGACTTGCGCTCTTCAATTAACAGAAACAAAAGAAAGTGTGGGCAAAAAAGAACACTTGGAATGTGTCGCAACTAATTGAATTAGTCTGGATCTGTCATGTATACAAATGTATTCTTAAAAATATTAAAAATAACTCATTAATAAACGTTACAAAAAATTACGCGTTTGAGTGCGCTGCTCAAGTTTTTTACTGACGGAAATTCCTATTAAAATAATTTATGAAGCGGCAAAATTATTTAGTATAGCATTTTACTGGCAAAACACACGCATTAGTGGAGCAATAAGCGCATTTTTGAGATGACAAGAAGGAAAAAACAAACAGCTGCTAACTAGGCAGACATTTTGTTCCGTTTGTTTTTCCCCCTTTTTTTTGTGTGAATATGAGTGTTTTAAAGCGCTGAACATCGTTTAACCAAAGAAATAATAAAAATGGAAGCATGAAAAACGATCCTGATATTCCATCTTGTCATACCCACTTAAAAAAAAATCTCGAAAGGCGCATTCATTAACCCTTTTGCATCATTCGACGGCATAATCCGCGAACAAAAGCTCTTTCTTATCACCAGGAACGGAACAATCCGCAATGAATTATATTTTTTGTTTAAGTTTGAGGAAAATAAATAATTTTGGTATTCCTGTAACATTCTTTTTCATTACAACTAACAGTAAAATACTTGCCGACGCAAGCTATTATGGACGCAAAGGATTTTGAGTACATCGCGCATTTCGAACGGTGATGCAAAAAGGTTGAATGTGGTGGCGGTACTAGACCAACAACAACGTTTTGTACATTACAAATTGCACGAGAAGAAAGAAGAAGAAAAGGACGAACTATGTTGCACAGCCGACATGAAGTTGAGGTTAGAAGCATACGACGATGGTGCAAATGGAATGGCTTTTGGTCATTTCATTTTATGCTGACATCGGGATGTAACCGGCGAAAGAAAAAAAATCAGCAGATAATAAAATCGCCTTCGTTGGCCAACATCAGTTTTTCAATTGAAAAGAAAAAATCAAGAGCTGATTCTTTTCTCAACAACGATTTTTGTAACCAAACGAAATCAGTTTATAAAAGCAATTTATTTTGCATGGATTCTTTTCAAATCAGTAGTTTTGCTTGTTCTTCCTACAAGTAAACTTTTACGGGCAATATTTTGTAATTGTTTAATTGAGTAATGTTTCCCAAATTTTCTTTGAGCTTTTTCAGGTTTTAGAAAGCTGAATAAATCAAATCCAAAAGCTCGTAGTTTGGCAAACAATTATGAAAACCAAAACCATATAGAAATGGAATACAACTTAACTTAGTGATTTCAACTTAATTGGTGGATTTTAAAAATTTCTGCAACTTTCGGTACGTTTCACAAATGTTTTAATTTAGGCATAGGTAGGTAGTGATGGTTGCCCAGAGAGTGGGCCCACTTGGACGAAGAAGTTTGGTTCATCTTTTGTGATACCATTGCAAGAGGGGAAAAAGAGGTGAAGGAAACAAGAGGACGAAAGGGAAAGGGATGGGGAACGTTGAGTGTTTGTGGACTACGAACGGTGACTAGTCTGCGGTTGTCTTAACCTCTCTATGATGCTGATGAAGTTCATCAGATTTTTGTTTGCAATACCTGTTATATCAGCAGGCGCAGAAAAGAAGCAAGAACCAATATGCTTGAATGTTAGTCCCGAGAGAGCTGAGCAGCTGAGGAGCAGGTGCTGAGATGATTCCACCTTATCCTCCATACAGCTGATGCAAAAAGGACTCGAAGTAATTCCGAGTCTCACGGCATGTATACCCCGCGGACAGTGCCCCATGAAGATGCCCACGAAATTTGAGAGATGAGATTTTGTCATCCTCAATTTAGGCATATTCCGTTGAAAAAATATTAAGGCATGACGTTAAAAATCTTGTTTCTATACCGTTTTGTACTTCTTTGTTTATAAAAAAATAAAAATAAAATAATCATTTGACCATATTTCTTTAATGACCTCATGGATTCGTCCTAATGGGCAGACTCGTATATGAAATTAATCAGTGAACAAGGCGTAGGATTTACTATTTGTGAAACTAAAAATACATTTTGTCAAAAAAGTGCTGGAAACTTTGAAAAGTACCGTTTAAAAGCATTTGGTAGAGTAAATTCGTTGAAAGAGACCAGATTTGTGGGCTCATGGACTCCCTCAAGGCTATCATTGTGAACAAATCCAGGTCAGAAAAATTCAAAAAAATTATCGAAACAACCACAGCTAATCACCTGGTATAGATTCACCCGACTTTTTTCACTTTATAAAACTCAAATCGTCACTACGAAGCATCTGCTTCCAGTCGATAGAAAAAATAAAAAAGAATTCGCGGCAAGAATTGAAGTCGATTCCGGAAAATGTGGAATGAATAATAAATATTTTGTGTTTTATTCACCAATTCCCAATACTTCGTTGACAAAGTGTAAATTAATGCAACAACACATTTAATAAGATTTTAAAAAGTTATTTGAAACATCAAGTGAAAAGTGAAAGTTTAAAAAGTTTTAACACTTCTCTCCTAAGAAAATAGTGAAAATAGAGATATTTAAATTGATGTCAAATATTTTGTTATCAAAAAAAGTTTCTTGTAGTACGTATATTTCGAAAATATTATCTGCAAATTTCAAGTCAATCGAATGAATGGTTCTTGAGATATCCGACAATTAATGGGAAGCTCGTCCGAGAGTCTAAAATAAAAACTTTATATGCGTTTTTCTTAAACCTCTGTTCTCGAAATTCAAGGATCAGTCGATGAATTTGAATAAAATTTATAAAAATTGAAAGCATAAAAAACTTGTAATTTGTTTTTGTTGCAAACTTAGATTTTTTTCAAACTGTAAAATATGAATGTTTCCTGCAAAATTCGAGTGTAAGCATTTAGAAATCGCTACCTTTTCCCTTTGCAAACAAACTTCAAAAATAAAGGGTTTTCCAATAAGAGGTGTTATTTTGATAAAAAATCAATGGTTTCGTTGCGTGTGTGGCACGTAGCGCCGTCTTGTTGAAAATAAATGTTGTCCAGATCAATACCATCCAATTCCGGCCATTGCTATCATCGTTAATCATCTCTCGATAGCGCACTCCATTCACCGTAACTGTTGCTCCCGCTTCATTTTCGAAAAAGTAAGGTCCAATGTCTCCGCCGGACTATAAACCGCACCAAACAGTCACACGTTGAGGATAGAGAGGCTTTTCAACAATAACTGTTGGATTTTCTGAGCCCCATATCCGACAATTTTGCTTGTTGACGAAGCCACCGAGGTGGAAATAGGCCTCATCACTCAAGATGATTTTTCGATGGAATTCCGGATCATTTTCATGCATTTCAACGACCCAATCAGCAAAGACACGACGTTGTTGATGATTAGCCGGCTTCAGTTATTGTGTTAACTGGACTTTATAAGCCTTAAGACCCAAATCTTTATGCAAAATACAGTGTAATGACGTTTATGGAATGCCTAATTCCAGAGAACGACGAGGAATGGACAAACCTGGGTGTTCTGCAACACTTTCAGCTACAACAGCAATATTTTCGGCTGTTCTTGAGCGACGTGCACGGGTTTTATTCTTCCCATCACTAACTTCTCCCAACAGCTCGAATTTTTCACCAATTTCTGTATTGCGGTCCGACAAGGTGCTTCACGATGACCCAAAAATGTTCGAGTTTTACGAACCGTCTCTGCCAAATTTTCACCATTTTTATAGTGAATTTTAATAATTTCAATGTGTTGTTTAAGCGTGTATCGTTCCATTTTTATTAATGGCGTAGTTTCTACTTGTCAAATATCAAAAAATGACAGCTATTCAAAATAGCACCTGTTATTGGAAAACCCTTTATTTATTTATTTTTTTTTGTTTTTTGAAAATCCGAGACTTGATTTTAATAGCTTTATAAAATAAATGAAACTATTATGGCAAAGAAATAATCAAAAATACTAAATAAAAACAATTTTTTTTTTTTCATAACCTGGTCACTGAAGGTCTGCTGCAAGATTCGCAATGTTTCTGCAGCAGAAATTAAATATAAAAAAAAAACATTAAAGCGTATTTATAATAGATGTGTACTATTTTATAAAATATTTGCACAGCTCACATTTTTATGTAGACACAAAGATCACTAAAATTTTTTAATCCTTTGAATACTGAAAATCTCTCTACAATATCTAAAAAATCCCGAAAAAGCATAAAGCATTAACCGAAGCGTACAAGTGCCAAGTGGTACTTTTGAAAGTTTGAGTAGCAATAAACAATCAGCTGTTATAAAATGCCACTTGTCAGGCTAAAGCAGGCGGCATGAAAAAAGGCATTCATAATTAAAAGTTTTTGCCAAACAAACCAACCAGTTCACTGTGAATACAGCCAATCATTTAGTTTTCGCGGCAATGGAAATGGAACTTGAAACAATTAATTTTTGTTTTTTTGCAAATTTAGTACAAGGTTACTACCACCATATTTATTGCTTTATTCAATGTTGCCTCATCTGCCACATTTTTGTTTTAGAGCATAAAATATCTTTTAGGCCGAAGTGTCGGCCATTTGGCACACTACTGTTACAAAATTATCATTATCTGCCACATTTGCAACCATTTGAATATTTTCATGTATTTGTTTCATAACACTTTTGCACTCTTTTTATGTTTTTACTTTTCAAATGCTTAACCATATGCCTGTTTTACCTCCCCATAATTTTCTTATATTTTTCAATTATTATGTTTTTTTGCTACCCCCACAGATTCAAATCGATACCACCAAATTTAATGGTACGATGGCGCAACAATAATGCGGACGCCATGATTGAGGCACAATATCCGACACCCGGTGAATTCGAGTACATGGAATGTGGACCCTCGCCGCCCGCTGAAAGTGCACCCAGCATGTATGATAGCTTCGAGGAGCCCACAAGCGAGCTGAGTGTACAAATATGCAACGACACCTTACGCATCAGTCTGATCGATCAAATGAAGAGCGCCGCCGGACGTGTGCGTTTTCTAGAGGATATCGAACAAGGCAATGTGATTGCGGATAATATGAAAACACATTTCGAATCAGCATCGAAAATCGAAAAGAATCTCAGTTACTTGTGGGCGGCATTCTTAAAACGTTGGGACTTATTACAAAGTTTTCTAGATATTGGCGCCGAATTGAATTTCTGTGATCAGAATGGCATTTCAGCGTTACATTTGGGCGCCTTTAGCGGTTGCCTATCGACGTTGAGCTTTCTAGTCGGTAAGTGTATGAATGTGAACTTGCAACCGAAATGCTATACGCCATTGCACTGTGCGGCATTTGGCAATTCGGCCGAAGCGGCCAAATTTCTAATCAACAATAACGCACTCATTACAATCGACACCACCAAACCCAACTGCGAGGAGAGTCTACTGCACTGTGCAGTGCGTGCAAATGCGCTCGAGTGCGTGCAGCTATTCATAGTTGAAGGTGCAGATGTGAATTCGCTAAAACCAAATGGCACCAATGCAATACACCTTGCCGCAGATCTGGGTAATGCGCAGTGCTTGGAAGCACTGCTGAACGCGCCTGGCGCCGATCCGAATGTGCGCATTTGCATACGGGAGAAGGAATCGACAGCGTTGCATTTGGCCGCGGATGAAGGCAATGTGGAGTGCGTCGATTTGCTGCTGGCAAAGGGTGCCGACGCGAAACTGAAGAATCATCGTGGCTTTACAGCTTTGCATTTGGCGGCGCGCACCTCCAGTTTAGAATGTGTGGAGTCGCTGCTGCGCAACGGCAATGCTGATCCGAATGCCGAAGACTTTGATCATCGCACGCCATTGCATGCGGCGATCGGCAAGTCAGAAAATGCTTTTGACATACTCGAGACGCTGATACAGTGGGGCGCCAATGTCAATCATAAGGACATTTACGGCTTCACAGCACTGCATTTGGCCGCGCTTGACGGTTTGGCGCAATGCGTCGAAATGCTGATCTTTCACGGCGCAGATGTGACTACGAAATCGAAAAAGGGCACTTCAGCATTGAATGTGATCACGCGTAAGACACCCGCTTCAGTAGCGATGATTAGGCAAAAACTGGATGCCGCCATCACATTACATCACTCACAGGACGCGGTCAATCGTGAGGTGGAATTGGAATTGGACTTTCGTCAACTGCTGCAACACTGTCATCCACGTGAGATTAGCTATCTGAATACATTCGTGGACGAAGGACAAAAAGAAATACTCGAGCATCCATTGTGCTCTTCCTTTCTCTACATCAAGTGGGGCAAGATACGCAAATACTATATAGGACGCCTTATTTTCTGTTTCACCTTCGTGCTCTTTCTCACACTCTACGTACTGACGGCACTCGCGCACAACTGCTACAACGGCAGCAAGGACGACAATACGACCATACAGGCGCAGGAGCTGTGCCAAAAGCAATCCATACTCGGCGACATGCTACGCAATAATCCATTCGTAATGGAGATGCAGTGGTGGGTGTTGGTCGCCATTACAATCGTCGAGATATTTCGCAAGCTCTATGGCATTACCGGCTATTCAACATTCAAGCATTATGTGACGCAGGTGGAAAACATTATGGAGTGGTTCGTGATCACGAGTGTCTTTATAATCTCCTACATATACACGAAACAGACATACACTTTTCAAAATCACATAGGCGCATTTGCGGTGCTGCTGGGTTGGACAAATTTGATGTTGATGATCGGCCAGTTGCCAGTCTTCGATGTCTATGTGGCAATGTATACACGTGTGCAAGGTGAATTCGCGAAACTTTTCATGGCCTACTCGTGCATGTTGATCGGTTTCACCATCAGCTTTTGTGTGATCTTTCCCTCATCTTCGTCTTTCGCAAATCCCTTCATGGGTTTCATCACTGTGCTGGTAATGATGATCGGCGAGCAAGATCTTTCGCTACTAATCAACGATCCAGACGGCAAAGATCCACCCTTCTTGTTGGAGGTGAGCGCGCAAATCACTTTTGTGCTTTTTCTGCTCTTCGTCACCATCATACTGATGAACCTGCTAGTCGGTATTGCCGTACACGACATACAGGGCTTGAAGAAGACTGCAGGGCTATCGAAATTGGTGCGTCAAACCAAACTCATATCTTATATAGAGTCGGCGCTCTTTAACGGTTATCTACCACCTTGGCTACGTAATCTCTTACACTACACGGCACTAGTCTCGCCACAAGCCTATCGAGTTGTATTGTGTGTAAAACCACTAAATCCCAGCGAGAAACGTTTACCACGCGAGATACTCATGAAGGCCTACGAAGTTGGAAAAATGCGTAAACATTTTGGTCATACCATATCGGCAAAGGGCACTGCAGCTACCTATTTGCAATACAAAAACAAATACAATGACAATCAGACGCAAAGCTATGCGACAGACGATTTGGAAACAGCACATTTTAATACGCTAACGTCAAAGATCGACGACAATGCGGAGCGCATTGAGTTCCTCACGCAGGAAATTCAAGAGCTGAAGCAGGTGTTGATTACACAACAGCAGCAGGCGAGCAAAGTGATCGATAAGCTATTGATAGTGATTTCAAATCAACAAAAGAATAATTTAAGAAAATGAGTAACGATGGAAAAACTGTCATAACACAAACAAAAATAAAACAAAATATGGAGTATTATTTAGATGAATATTGTATATGTATGTAAAAGTATGCTAGTGTTAGGTGAGATGTTGTGGGCTTTAAAAAAGGATCAGTATACTATAAATAGCAAATAATCGCCTTATTTTAAGCAAAAATTCGAAAATTTTAAAAAGGAAGGTTTGGGGAGAAACTCGTATTGAATTTATTTCGCTTTTAAAGTTAAGTTAGTTCACTGTTGCATACAAAGTGAGCCGCAAAATTGGTAGTACATATAGTAAATATTATTTATATATAAAATTTATGAGACAAATATATTTTATTTTGATTTATTTATTTTCTTACAAAATTTTTGTACAGCTTCAATACAACAATGCCTCTTAAGAAATTTACCTTCTATTACTGATGAAATTGTATTCTCACTAAAAACATATACCAATTCAGTATTTAATGAAAAGTGGTAAAAAAAATTCTAAACTACGATCTAAACGGCAAAGTTCTCTAGTGGATTCAAAGCTTGAATTATTTGATGTCAAGTGAAAATTGTCTTTAGCTTAACTATTTTCCTTATATATATATAAATTTAAAAATAAATTAAAATCTTATTAAAAATACATTAAAAGCTGATTATCCCTTTTATAAGCTCGCAATTTTCTTTTTTCTTTTCCAAGTCCATTTTTAATATTAAATATAAGGTTGTCAAAAAAGTCTTGCGGTATATTTATTGAATTTTCAATTGTTCATAAAATTGGTTATAATAATGCGATTTAAGTCAAATATGCGCCGTTTTGTTCGATGACGAGTTCCCAACGAGATGCCAACTTCATAATGCCCCTCTTATAGAAGCTCGCTTCCCTATTGTCAAAATACTCGGAGAGCCAATTTTCACAGGACTCTCTTGTGGACAACGTCCGACTACCAAGCTCGTTCGCCATGAACAGAAATAGGTGGTAATCACTTGGTGCGAGATCCGGACTATACGGTGGATGCAAAAGAACCTCCCATCCGAGCTCCCGGAGCTTCTGGCGCGTCACCAAAGATGTGTGTGGCCTGGCGTTGTCCTGATGGAAGACAATTCGGCCTCTGTTGATCAAAGATGGCCTCTTCTGCATGAGTGCTGCATTCAAGCGGTCCAGTTGTTGGCAGTACAGGTCCGAATTGAGCGTTTGGCCATAGGGGAGCAGCTCATAGTGGATGATTCCCTGCCAATCCCACCAAACACACAGAAGAACCTTCCTGGCCGTCAATCCAGGTTTGGCCACCGTCTGGGCAGCTTCACCGCTTTTCGACCACGACCGTCTGCGCTTCACGTTGTCGTAAGTGACCCACTTTCCATCGCCAGTCGCCATCCGCTTCAAAAACGGGTCGATTTTGTTGCGATTCAGAAGCGATTCGCATGCATCCATACGGGCAAAAATGTTTTTTTGCGTCAAGTCGTGTGGTACCCATACATCGAGCTTCTTTTTGAATCCAAGCTTTTTCAAATGGTTTATAACGGTTTGATGACTCATGCCCAGCTCTTGGCCGATCCTACGGCTGCTACTATGCCGGTCTCTTTCGATCAATTCAGCGATTTTATCGCAATTTTCGACGACAGGCCTTCCGGACCGTGGCGCATCTTCGATCACCTCTGCACCAGAACGAAAACGTTGAAACCATCGTTGTGCGGTGGAAATGGAAACTGTATCGAGTCCATAAACTGCACAAATTTTATTGGCAGCATGAGATGCATTTTTGCCTTTATCGTAGTAGTACTGTAAAATATGCCGTATTTTCTCTTTATTTTGCTCCATGTTTGCGACGCTATAACTCACGAACGACTAAAAGCAAACAACAATTAATCAAACACGTGTTAGCACGTGAAAAGAGCTTTCCAAAAAGCTCTAGCGTGAACCGATGCGACGAATACAACTAGAACTACGCGCTTGCAAAGACAAGCTTGCGGAAATGCCGCAAGACTTTTTTGACAACCTTATATGTGATGGCGACATGAAGTCTATGACAAAGTTTAAAATTCGAAATAAACTAAGAGTTAGAGGTCAATTTTGTATTATAATTTGGTAATTTAAATCATTTTTTTTTATTGAAAAAAATATTCTAAAATTGCCAAACTGAAAAATCTCGAAAAACTAATAAATAAAAATCATGTTTTGGTTTTGAGCGTGTTTTACTAAACTTCATAAAATTCACTGTTGCAGGATTTTCGTTGAACAATTTTTTGAATTTCCTTTTATTTTTTTTTTTAATTTCGATTTTAATTTTTTAGCTTTGATTTAAATTTAATTTAATTTTTATTTAATAGTTTTTATTACTAAAATTAAAATTAATCGCTGGGATGCACCCAAAAGTCAAATATGAGTTAAAAAATGATAAGAAATGAAATAAAATAATGAGTTAAAAATGAAAGAAAGAAAGCAAAAGAAATAGTAGGTCAAACTACAACTATTTTCTGGCAAGCTTAAAAACAAAAAGTTAACCAAAAAATTTTTTTAACCGAAATTTTCTGGATTTGTATTTGAATAAAAGGCTGATACATCAAACGGGGTTTCCAAAAGTTTTTAGGGAGTATTTTAAGCTAAAACAACAACAACAGTTGAAATTCAGAATTTTCAGGAGGCAGATTTCACATTCTCATTTCACATTACATAATTCTAATACCTTGAAAAAAATTTAGCTTAATTTCAGTTTAAGTGTAATTTGAAATCACCTGGCTATATGAAATACTGTTGAAAATATGCAAACTTTAATGTTAGTAGTTTTTAGTTAAACAAAAATACGTATTAAAATTAGTTAAAAATTTTATTGTGATTTTAAAATAATATTGAAAAACTATATTTATGCCAAAAACCTACGAAATTATTATTAAAAAAACTCGTTTCTAAAAGTCTTTTCTACTTTGCAAATTGCAACACCTTGTTTTTTGTTTTTTTAATTTTTTGTTATGAAATGCAGTTAACTAAGGGGAAGGAGCGCAACAAAGTTCACTGTAAGAAACTTACACAAGGAATCTTCTTTACATAGCAATACAGCCAACAGCTCTGGTAGTCATGACAAAAATCAGTTGCCTATGTTAACTCTTTTGCGATCTATGTTATATACCTCTGCAACTTAACAGAGCTCACAACTTTAGTTAAGCTCTCGGTGGAAGTAGTAGCAGTTAAGTTTTTGCAAAATTTTATTTTGAAGCTGATTTTAAGAGAGAACTTTACCTAACTTTTTATTTTATAACATTAAAATTTTAGATGCATTTAGCTAACAAAAAACACTCAACCATTTCAGTTTCAAATAATGAGTACGACACGAATTTTAAACTGCATAATATGTATTAAAACCAGACAGTAGGTATGAATAATTCGGTTTAAAAACATACGACTATTAATAAAATATATAATAATTTAATATAAAAGTATATACATTTAAACATATAGAATATTTTATACAAAAGTGAAATCAAGACAGATAAGACAAAGTAGTACGAAGTCCCAACAAAACTATTGAAACCAATTAAGTGGTGATATATCATATTTGTATTAAATATTTTGCCTTTAGCATTTTTTTCTATATTTTAATTTTTAATTTCAATATTTAAATTTAGTAGAATACCTAAACGTATTAAGAGTCCAGTAGTATTTAGATTAATTTAAAGAACCGCAACTCCCATCACATCAAAGAAAATGGAATTATGTACATATATGCAAATCTGTTTAGCCGAACAACCAACACCACGAAGCGGAATGCGAAAAACAACAAAGCTGAGCGCAGATGCTGCTGATATGGTGAATGAACGAGACGAGTATATTTTAATTTAGGCAAATTAGATTGAGTAAACCCGTAAAATCACTTTTATTTAGTTGGTAAGGACTGTAGCGATTTTCGTTACGCATTTCCGCAAAATAATTAACATGCGCAAAAATTTTGCTTTATTCATATCTAAGTGATTTGATCTAATAAAATTGTATCAACTCGCAGATAATTATATGTTAATTAGTTGTTTAAAAAAATCAAACAAAAAGCTGACAGCGACCCATAAATAGTAATTAATTTAAATATTTGAATTGCTAGCTCTGAAAAACAATAAATATTTTTATTTTTTCACTAGTTTCTCTCTTTAACCAAATATTGAATTACTATGGCGGTCGGCAAGGAAGGATAGGCAACAGAAGAAGAATAAAACGTGTATTAGCCAAAATCGAACATATCAGAACTGTGTACGTGCATATTTTCACAAAATGTGTTTGCAATATGGATTGCTATATTATTCGTATAAGTATATTTGTCAATAAAAATGAAATAGTTAACTAGTAGAATTGCAATTGCCAATAATAAACTGAAAATTTTAATATAGACGCATGCATACATAATTATATTATTTGTATATTTAGGTATTCTTAATAAAGTTTATATACAAATTTTATTGGTTGCAAAATTTGTTTACTTTAACAACGCAGGTAAGTGATAAAATTTTTAAAAGGGCAACTAACAAAGAGCAGTAGCAGTACCATAAAAAAGTAAAACTAATAAATATAATATACCGATTTTTTCGGTTGATGTCTAAAGGCAACTTCCAATAGCGGTTTCCACGGAAGTTACCGAAAAGACCCGAATTTATAATCGGCCACATACCGTCACTCCAAAAGCATTGCCTGCCCGTAATTGCATGTTGTTGTAACAGTTAACTAAGCCCTGCCAGTGCGGTGCAGTTACTGTTCGTCATAGTCTAACTCATCTAACGATAAGCTCAGAAAATGTGCTGTTTCGACAGGTTGGGTCCAGAGGGAGAGGGGTGTTAGGAGAGTGGGTTTAAGAGGGCATGTGAATAGGCGGTCAGTATGTCGGGGTCGATTCAGGATAAGTGCCCATTTAACTTTCCATAATATCCATACCGTAATTGTGCCATAGTTACGCGGGTCTCAAAAGGCAGCTGAAGCTTTTCGTCTGCAATGGATGGTGGTTGGACTCCGATAACGCCATTCGGGGGACGGGAGTTTAGGAAGGTGGTAAGAGTCTCCCGATGAATATTACTTAATTTCTATCTATATACTGTCCGGTTCAGTAGTTACAGTTGTGTTTCGTTCTGGGACTCGTCGGTTTAGTCGAAGACTCCTGACTCTCCTAGGAGATGGCTCAGACTTTAGCAAATGTCTGCAGGGTTTATTCCTACGGTAGCGGAAATTGTTTGCATTTTACGATGCTCCTTGACTGGAAGCATGAAAGCCTAGTTGTGAAGCTGTTGTTCCGCGTAATTGCATGGGGATGCAACAACAACAACAACTTCAAAAATGGTACGAAATAGTGTTTCAGTCAATGAAAAACTCTATGCTACAAAGCAAATTTGTTTGGGATTTTTGCAAAATTCTAAAACAACTTCTAAATCTGATCTTCCAAATCAAATTTCATCTATAATATCATACCCCGGAATCAGTACTGCGTATCTTTACGAAAATAAATGTATTAGCGTGAATTGTGACAATAAAAACAACATTTGCCAAACAACTTGCGGGAAATTCTGTTGAAATAAGAGTATTTTGGTCGGTTAAAAATTCTTACATTCCAGTAGTACAGATGAAGAGAGTATGTCACACAGTATTCATCAAGACACAAGTCAAAGTTTGAGGCAAAAATGTTGAATAGTAAAATTCTTGTTTTTCTTTCTCCAGAAACAGAATTACGCAGACCATTTTGGGGTTCCTTTTACGTTGAGATCTAATCGGAACAGGGATTTGGGCATGTCTGTCTAGAACTACGATATATTTACTAATACGACCAAATGATGGATCGAATGCTTAGAGTTAGCATTTTCTCTTACTGCCTCCAAAAAAAATGTCCCTTTTTTCTGCCTGATTTTCCGAGTGTTTTCCTGGCAGAAGGGTTTACTATCGCCAAAGGCGAACTCCTCGCCATTTTACCAGAAAAACTCGTGTTGCCATTTTGGCACTGATGTTCTTCATAACCAAATCCAGGATCAGATCCCAGTCCCATTGAGATTAATAAACATGAGAATTTATCTCTGTGATCTTCAAAAACTGGGTCAAAGATAGAATATAAGCTTAAGAAGTCAACCTGCTATTTGTGGCGTGCGTCTGGATGTTTATCCACAAATGGAGGGACCTACAGTTTTAAGCCGACTCCGAACGGCAGATATTTTTTTAAGAGGAGCCTTCCATGGCAGAAATGGCAGAACTATCGGAATCGGAGATTTGTCATTGCCTGCCGAGAAAATATCAAAATATGGAGAATCTTCGTGAAGAAATTCGTAAATGGGTCCAGTGATAAAATTCAATCATCAGTACCGGTCATGTTCGTTTTCTGGGGAACCATTATAACCTAACCTGTTAGAATTAGTTAATTTTAAAAATCCAAAACTTTTAGTATCACAACTTAGATATTTCCACATATCCGGACAGCATCGTTTTCATTTCAAAAAATTCTCTGGCATTGAGGCACTGTTTTAAGCTTTTCAAGAAAATTAAAAAAAAAAAGTTTTTGCTTGAAAACTCACCTGCTCTCGACTCTGTAATTCTTCGAAATATGTTATATCTTGGCCATTAATTGTAATTTTTCCTGAACCAGGCAGGCGTACAGTGACATCGCCACGAGCAGTCTTACGTAAACACTCTATGTGAAAAGAAGAAGTAAAAATAATTAGCTATTCAAATCCAGAGGTCAGCTCAACTACATAAAAAACACATACCATATGTGGTAACAAATTGACGACCATCTGTATCGAATTTTGGTTTAGGTATTTCTAATTGATTTGTTTGATCCATCAGTGGCTTAGCGAATTTGTTTATAAAATCACGGCTTTTATATGAAAACGGCAGCGATACTAAGCGATCCATGGCATTTGTGAAATTTATATACTCTAAGTCATTAATCTGTTCGACTAATATTTTTTCAAGTTGATCCTTGGGCAACCACTCGAAGCCGGTGAAGTCACTTAATGGAAACAGATTTTAATTTTCTTTAATAAATTATACAAAATATTATATTAGCGAAATTTAAAACTTACACTTTCTGATTTGGATCAGCGCGTGTGCCGCGACGCAACATGCGCTCTTCGAGGTCATTTAATTTGTTCACCTCTTCGACAATTTCCTAAATAAAAATAACAATTCATAATAACTAGTAATTAAGCACAATTGGTACTTACGTATAATAACTTAAAGAAATTTGGTCGTCCTGTATAGAACATACTGTGGAATGGCCGACCAGTCTCATCAAATTCCGCAGCTTTACGCATTGGAAACACCTCTTCGGGACTTTTCATTAGCGGGCGCGCGCGTTTGTCAAACAAACCCGAGGGAAATAAGTATTCGATGGCATTCTGAAATGAAGATAATTTAAATTTTTTATGACTAGGCAAAGAAAATATTTTTAGTTACATCGATATCCTCTTGCGTAAACGTTTCTGGATCTTCTCCCATCATATTCGCTAAATGCCGTTTCCCAATTTGGTACTCTAGTTTTTGGGTTTTCATAAATTCATCGTGCTCCCGCGCCCGTTCCAAATAGGCCTTCATAGCTTTACTTACTTTTTGTTTTTTTACAGCCAATGGTGCGGCTTTAATTGTCACCTGGGTGCAATAGCCACTACTTGGCTGCTACAAATCAGATGGAGGTTAGGTTACAACTAGCGCACAATGCACAAAAAGATGTGTTATCCACTTTTTGCGGTATTTACCATTTGAGTTCCATAGCTGTCGGCAATTCGACAAACACTTTGCAGAGAATTTCTGTTAATTTTTAATAAATTAACACCAAAACGTAAGCTCGCAGCCATATCGAACTTATTGCAATATGAATAATAAATTGACAGGCTAGTTTGTAAACAGCTGATTCCAAATAGAGAAAAACATGCGAAGAAAACCAGAGCTGTTATTTACATTAGGAGGATTCTCTATGTCTTACAAACTTTCGCAAGATGCAAGAATTATATATTTTTGTGTGGTAATGAATAAGGCAATAGGTTTATTGAAAATTTATTACTTCTCTAGATAACAACTGTTACATATGGGGTAGTTTAAGCTTAGTTTAATTGGACTTTTACGCTTAGTGTAACTGGAAAGCGCAGTTAAACTGGTATTGAAGAACTGGCAATAAACATATCGCATAATTGTACGAAGAGTACTTTAAATTAAAACAAGAAACAAAGTCATGAAAGAAACTCGTTCACTACGTAATTGGTTACGGAGAGAAAAATATTATTTTATTGTGAAAACTTCAATGGTTTAGGTATAAACGCAATTCATATAGACGATTGTTATATTGCTCTAAAACATAAAACTCTTTAAAACTAAAAGTGAAAAGGAATTATCGTAGCCTAGGGTTCGTTTTGTGATTTTACAACACATCAATGCCGTAATAATCAATAACCGTAACAGTTACGGGCATGAGCACGACCTCTAGAAGCTGTAGAAAGTACTTCAACGCCTGTACCATTTTTTCAATGTGAATTAAATGATATGGAAAGAGATCTCAATCTTCTTAAAGATTAAAGGAAAATAACTGTTTAGGTAAAAATTTAGTTTTAAATTAATTAATTTGGTTTTTGTTAGAAATTCTAAAATATGCATGTCATCAATAAAAATAATTAAATCTCGAAGTACTTGCGAAAAATCTGTATTTGAATTAAACATTCCCAGGAATAACAAAAAATTGCAAATATTGAAAAGGGAAAAATGCTAAACTTTGTAGGATTGAGTAATGTTTTGACCAATTTAGACAAACACATCAGTGGTCAATAACATAACAGAGACTTCAAGAATACAAAATTCACTAAAAAAAGAGGTTGTCTGTAAAGTCGGTTTACTGACGATAGTTTAACGTGATAACGTCATAAGAAAATACTGATTGAATGGTTGCATTTTTCAAAAGAAAATTTTAATTTTATTTGTTTGATACATATTTTGTATGGATATAGAGAATGAGGTAACATTAACATAACATAATATACTTTAACATAACATAACATTACATAACATAACATAACATAACATAACATGCTGTTCAAGCAAGGTAACGATGCATGAGCAGGATAACGACGCATTTTTTGATGCGTACAGCCGGCTACATAGAATTATTAGACGTTATCACGTCAAAAAATAATAATAACATTAAAACAACAGGTATTATTAACAAACTTGGTTTTATTTTAAATTCTTCAAGTAAATCAAATTAATAATAATCAATTAGAAGGCATATGCAAATACAAATACGTGAATTTATATATGTACATATGCGCATATACATACATATATACGCTCACTTAAGTAGGAGAGAGCAAGATGTCGAACGTTGCCTTTCGTTTGCTTTGTCGTTCGTGCCGCGCTTTCGCTTGCAGTTCATTCAAGGTAACGGCAATGAGCAAGGTAACGACAAATGAGCAAGGTAACACTAATGAGCAAGGTAACGACACATTTTTTCGTGCGTGCAGCCGGCTAAATCGAATTATAAGACGTTATCACGTCAATAAATATTTCCCAAAGATTTACTACGCCCGCTCCTAAAGAAATAAAAACCTTTGATTTGTTAAACATGTATATGCACATATACATATGTACATATTTTCAATCAAATCAAATAAGCCTACATATTCTTCTAAAATTAATTTCATATTTTAAATAATCATCATTGCTTCTTTTTACTCTCCCCTACAACATGCTTTCATAGTCCTTAATTTCCGCGTCCTTTTCGTCCATTTGATTTTGCAAATTGTCCAAGGTCTCTTGCAGGCGTTGTTTCAATGTAGGATTTTGTATGGATGAAATTTCTTGAGCTTTCTGTGTGTGTTGAGTTTTTAAATCTTCGTATTGCCTACGCAATTCCGATATTCTACTCTGAATTTGTTCCGCGCTCATCTGTGGTGTTGTTGTATTAGTTTCACTTGAGTAGTCGTCATCGTAGTCGTTACGCTTTTGTTCTTCATAATAACCGCTTGTTGTTGCTAAATTCGAATTGGAACCACTGAATTTCGATACTATGTCCTCTGCATCGGCCGTTGGACTACCAAACATGGACTTGTCGAATACATTTGCGTTTTCTTTCAAGTTATTCATACTGTTCGCATTATCGGCACTAGCTCCACCAATTATACTGGTTGAGGTGCCAGCAACATCGCCACCTCCATTGCCTCCAATCGAAAAGTCAGACATACGCGAGTCATCCGCCGATAGTCTTGATATTTCCTCGAGCTCTCGCATACGAGATGTGTCGCGTCGCATATCTTCGTCATCATCGGATGAAGATACCTCTTCACCAAAGATATCATGTTCACCTACACCACCAATAGGTGCTGAACCAGAAGGTCCATCTTCATAATCACCATCCGATTCCACGTTTATGTCTTTTTGTGAAGAAGAGTCGTTGTTCTTATCACCTTCAATCATAGTTTCGTCGTTGTATTCTTCCTCGCCTTCGTTATATTCCTTGGATTGTTGCTCTAAAGATCGTTTGTCTAAATCTTCATTAATAATTTCGAACTCCACTTTTACGGCATCATTATCTATGCGTAAAAGTCGTTTTACTTCCTTCTCAATTTCAGGTGCCTCAACATTCTTCTTTTTTAACGTTTTACGGAAACGACGTTTTCTTACATTTTTGCATGGTGGCGTAATACCATGAGGCCACAAATATTTCTTGTCCACCTTATTGGGATCCTTCTTTTTGCCCTTGTTGGGCGATTCTTTTTCTGTATCTAAAGCATCAGGCTCTTCTTTACATATCACCTGTGTGAAATGGGGAGAACATAAAATCTTAATAAAAAAGAAAAGTTATAATTGTACTTTAGTACCAGTTGACAAATATCAGCAGATTTGTAGAAGTTCTTGTTATCTATGGTCTTGAGGCATTCAATGATTGTTGGCAAATCCACCACTTTCGCATGTAATAGCCAATGATCAAAACGTAACTCGCCATAGCGAAGCTCATTGTCCAATTTAATTGTCATCCGATCCTTAAGATTACCCGTTTGCAGTGCTTCGTGTAATGCTTTTGCGGGCTCCTGTAATGTACAACAAGAAGACAACTTTTTAGAATAAACACATTCTACGGAATGCCTTAAATAAGTCTCACCTCTGGTAATCGAAGTATAAATTGATTTTCCAAATCGACGCCATCATCGCGAGGTTTTGTTTCATGTTTTACCTTCTCCGCTTTTTTTTCAATCATACTTTCCTCTTAATTTTTATTGTAAAAAATTAAAATGTACATAAATAATGTATTTTATTTTATTTACGCTTCTTCTTGTCACCACACAGTCACACTAGTAGTAGCCAACAGGGCTGCTGCTGTCGTGAAATATAACAATGCAGAGAACACAGGAGGCAGTGCCTTCCGAAAACCGCTTTTACTTTTGACGAATTTCACAATTGGTCACGTCAGTATCGAAAATACACAAAGCTTCGTGTGCGAATGTATGTAGATGCAGTTGTATATTTGCGCGATGCTTTCTATATTTCTTGGGTTTCTACACATTTTTGCTCAATATTCCTCTCTTTTTTATTGTTTATTTTCTGTAGTGACGTCATGACATTTCGGTAGGCGCAATCTTGTATTTTATTATTTTACTTTTTGCAATAAGTGGGTTTTAATATAAAAACTTCAGCGAAAATGTACACAAACCAACAAGGCAACAACAAAGTAATTTTTGCTGTCATGTTCCAAACAGCACAATTTTATATCACTGCTGGTACTTAACTGGATAGCACAAGAAACACGCTTTAGTTGCTAATATTAAAATAGAAATGTCATTGTTAAAACATAGCAAACTGGGGATTTGCCTTCTGTACATAGTAGAAGTGGCAACACAGTTGAGCTCTGTTATACCTGACTATTTTGTCAAAAAAGTATTGTATAAATAAGCAGATTAATCCTTTGAGCAGATTAACCCATTCTTGCTAAAGCTCAATATCATTTAAATTAAAATCATCTGTAGATATAAATATATTTGAAGTTATGTTAAAATTCGTTTCAATTTAGTCGTTTTTGCATACTGTATATTTACTGTATACGTGCAGAAATTACGCTCATGATTTTACTTTCACAGGGAGTTTTGGTTTGTATTATAACATAAAGGGTTTTTCAATAAGGGCGAGTAGATGTTGAAATGGAATAAAATGACGTTTGCTGTGTGGCACGTAGCGCCATCCTGCTGGAACCACATGTCGTCTGGGTCCATATGGTTCAATATGGGCCATAAGAAATTGGAAGGGCCACCACGTCTATCGAAAAATGGGCGCAATGCGCGCAACGTTTGCGTTAATGAACACTCATTTTGATAATAAAGTTTTATCATTTGAACGTGCTGTTCAATCGTGTAACTTGCCATGATGATTTGGCATAAACAACTGAATAATAAACAAAAGATTTGACAGATGTCACCAAAACAAAATGGCTGCCACAGGACGCCAAAATCGACCCGCGCCAATTGAAAAACCCTTTACCACTATTTGAATTCATCCACCCTGGTTGAAGAGGAGATATTCAGTAACAGATAATTTTCACGGATGGTACGGATGACCTCACATGAATCACCTATTCCTTCGTTTCTTTTTTCACGTATAAAATTTATCGTAACCTTATCTCTTCACCATGTCTATTTACAATGTGATGACGAAGAAGAAGAAGTCTAGAAAATCTGTCTGTCACTTGATTTTTCTTATTTAGTCAATTATACCTTTTTCTTTTTTCGCCCAGCTTTGGCCGGTAATGAGTGCGAATTTGTTACATATTGGCAATTAAACATCTCTATCAACTTAGCTTCAATTAGGCATTAATAAAAGACAAAGTTATTGATCAAAGTGCACACGATACTCGGTACACAATGCGTTCGCGAAGCGCTATCTGCTCTGTAGCCTTAATTGTGGTTTTGTTGTTCCTGTCAAATTGTGTCAATGCCCTATATGAGGATCAAATAAAGAAATTTGATTGGTAAGTGTGTGAAACACGTAAGATTTATTCAGTTATCGTAATTAATGTTTAATAAATACTTTCTTTAGGAGAGTTCAACATATTGGAGCTCTTCGACAGGCCCAATTGGAATTGAATTCGCTTAGCCCGCGTTTGTTGGTTAGTACGCATGAAAATGTTGTGGCTGTATTGGAGCCAAAAACAGGAAAAATATTGTGGCGGCAAGTGCTCGAGAACTCCCCGCGCGGTGAGTTGAAATTAATGCAAGTGGGAACTGCCTCAGTGAATATAAATGAACCAGAGAGCACAGCTGCAGCGCCCACCAATTCAAAGCATGGCTTCGATGCACTCACCGTGCAAGGTCATGCGCCTGCTTTGGTGCGTGGCTGGAATGTAGCCAACGGAAACTTAGAGTGGGAGTGGTCCTTGATGCCCTTACAGTCAGATCGTGCAGAGTCGGCATTTTGGTTTTATAAGAACGGTTTACTGTATCATGTTATCCCCACATGGCGCAGTCACATTGAAGTGACTCCTTATTTTGCAACTACTGGCCATGCCACAGAGACAACCGGTAGAATATCCGCTGCATGGATTAATGCCGACAAATGTGTACTAAGTGGTGTTTATTACACCTGTTTGGATGGCAACCAGTTAATTGGGCTTGATTTGACAGCAAGCCAACCACAGGTACTGCGAAAAACTCTAGCGGAAATTCCGAAAGACAAACTACGCGCTGTCGAGGTGGGAAATACATGCTTTCTTTTGTTTTTGTAAATGCATTGAATTTTTTTTTTATTATTATTGTTTAGGCTATAAGCGGCGCATATGTGATTGATAACACACTAGTCAGCATACATGAAGCCACTGCTGTTTGTAATAATTACAGAAGCAATAGCTTCTTATTAGGAAAATTCCAACAGCGACGCGTTTTAGCACAAGCTGATGTCGTTAACGGTGTATGTGACAAATATAAGCAAACATTAAAGTAAAAATGATTAAACATTTTTTGAAGGTTTTACAAATTCGGGGACACTATGTGGATAGCTGTGAGCCAGTGCCAAAGATGACAATCAATATGGACTATCCAGATTACTATGGCACTCCAACGCTGAAAACTTTCGCCTGTACATCGAAAGATGAAGGTTGCTTGTATGTGCTGGCCACAGAAGATGAAGCTATTTTGGCTGTGCAACAGGGGAAACTACGCTGGGTGCGTCAGGAGTCCTTGGCGAACATAGTGGCAAGCGAATTCATTGATTTACCGCTGGCTGATGCGGAAGGCACCTTGGAGAATGAAATGAAAGGCAATACTGGTGAGTTAAATAATATAATTAAAACAATTATACAAAAAGAAAAACGGGTTTTAAGGCGTTTAAGTATAGAGATTCAGAGTTGTAAGTGTGGGTATTTAATAGTCATTTTAAAGTTTTAATTAAATTTTTGATTAATTATCAAACATTTTTCTGCTGTCATTTGGGATTATAAGAGGATGCAAGGGGATTTGAAAGTGAGTAAGCATAACTATTAAAAAAATTTAAATATTCGCAATTTAATGATTTTCGTGCTTTTCATTTGGCTGTAATCTTATTATTTCTTCTTTTTTTTAATTCTGAAGCAGTTTGTTTTTAACGTTTGCTTGCTTATTTGTTAGTCTTTATTTTTTATCCAATTTTAATCTACATGCTCAAATACCATTTGAACTGGTTTGTGTGCCGTTAAGCGTTTCATTGGATTTTGTTTCTTTACGCAATATTATTGGTGTGCATTTGTTAATAAGTATCTATTACAAAATAATTTGAATTTTATTCATAAGGTGATATTACCGGTGCCCTTTTGCGCCGCATCGCTACACAAGCAATGCAGATGAAAAGCATTTTCCTGCATGTCATCGGTTTGGGTCAACCACCTAGTGACTCGCAAAAAGCCGGTCTAGTGCGAGACTCCTTTGGATTGCACAAAATGATGGTTGTGTTGACACGTAGTGGCAAAATCTTTGGCATAGATAACATAAATGGTAAACATCATTGGCAGCAATATTTGCGAGATGTGGAAAATTTTGTAAATCAGGAGCCAATGCGTTTGCTAGTACAGCGCACATCCAAACACTTCCCACTGCAGCCACTCTGCACTGTTGTAGCTAAGGATAAGGTAAGTGAAACTGTCATATATATTTTTTAGTTTTTGATTTAGTTGAAGTGTTTTTTTTTCTCTCCCTGATTCAGTCAACGGGCAATGGCATGCTCTTTCGCTTCAATCCTATTAATGGTAAACATTCCGAAGGTGGCCTACTGAAGCTAAATTACAAAATTAAGCAATTAACGTTGCTCGCCGAATCGGAAAAGGACTCTATAAAAGGATTATTGCTACTCGATTCTCAAAACAATGTCGCCGTGTATCCGCAATACGTGCAAGAAATGGTAAAATATTACATCATTTTAGATTAACATGAAAATGCCATCTAAAGTACTTGGTAAATTTAACTTTCTAGGCACATGGAATGTACTTGTTCACAGCGGACAAAGCGACTGCAACACTTGATGGTTTCTATGTACAATTTATTGATGGCGTAAGCTCCAAACCTTGTACTGCTTTGGTTACCATTGTAGTTTTTAACTGGTTTCTTTTATAGGCTTTGAGTTGTCTACCGATTTGGAATGTACGCCTTGATGGCCATAACGAAGACCACCAGCTAATTGCTGTAGCTGCCAAAAACCCCTTAGAGCATGTGCACTCACAAGGACGTGTGCTGGGTGATCGTTCGGTGCTTTACAAGTATATCAATCCAAATTTGGTTGCTGTAGTAACACAAGCCACCGATCCTGTGCACAAATGTAAGTGTTGATGCTATATACATATAATTTAGCCGAGTTCCTCCTCGTATTTGTGGTGTGAGTGTTGTTGTTGTTCCACAAATTGAGGCATTTACAGTACTATGCTTGCCGATGGGGGATCGCTAGTAGAAAATTCTTCGCTTTCATTTGGTGTTGCGTTATTTGGGTTTAGAACCCGTGGCCTACCGAATGGTTGTCATGCACAACCTCATTCAGCTACGCTGGGTGAATTGATGGAATAATATACATACACTAATTAAATTATTTGTCTCCGTGTTCCGCTTTCACAGACCTGCTGAACATCTACCTTATCGATGCTGTTTCTGGCTTGATTGTTTTCTCCATGACACATCGCCGGGCGCGCGTGCCGCTGCACATTGTCCATTCGGAAAATTGGCTCGTATATTCGTACTATAACGACAAAGTGCGACGCACTGAAATAAGTAAATATTTGTGTTTATGTGTATATGCACTGTGAGGCTAATGTTTTTCAATCATTTTTTTTTTTTGTATAGCAACAATTGAATTATATGAAGGTAAAACGCAGGCCAACAGCACTGTCTGGAGCTCACTGAATGCACCACCAATGCCTATGGTTGAACGTCAATCCTACATTGTGCCCACTATTGTGGAGTCGATGCGTGAAACTATTACCGAACGTGGCATTACAAATAAGCATGTGTTGAGTATGTACATAGTTCGCTATCAGCTGACATTCAACTAATTATTGAACACTAAAAAAAATTGCTTTTGTCTTCTATAGTCGGTACGGCGAGTGGTGCCATTGTTGAAATGCCTTGGATTCTACTCGATCCACGTCGCCCGATCACATCGAACACACAGGGCCGTGAAGAGGGTGCAATACCTTACATACCGGAATTGCCATTGCCAACAGAAAATATTATCAACTACAATCAGACAATTGCACGCTTAAGTAATATCTTCACTGCACCTAGCGGATTGGAAAGCACATGCTTGGTTTTGGCCACTGGTTTAGGTGAGTGCACGAACATAATTTCGTTAAATTTGAATAGACTTAAGAGGTAGCAATTTGGTCTGTTCATGAACAATTGTTACAAATTATCAAGTTTTGGTGTGCATGTATGCACAAAAATTGCAATGTAGGGGAAAGTGAGAGAGAAAAATGACATTTTGTTTTGAGGGGAAGTTGCAAGTTTTTACTGGATACATGTTTACTTGTAAGAATTTGCAAGTGAGAAAAACAGTTGAGTGCAATGTAAAAATAAACACGAATTAAAATTTGCGAATTGAGTCAAAGTTGTATGTTTAAATAAAAATGGTGATTAAAATGAAGAATGCAAGTAAATACATTTTAGGTAAAACTTATAAAGTTTATTTGAAGTCAAATATGTTATTAAATAGGAATATAGGTTGGAGGGGAAGTTCTGTCGAATTTTAAATAGGCAGGTAATTTTTCTTGTAAATAAAAGCAAACATCTGGCTAGTAAGTCATTTTATTTGTATTTTTTTTTTTTAATTTAATACGAGGAGCAAACTCCACCCAACAATTTAATCAGGTGTTCGTAAAACTTGCAAATTATTACTTGTTTTACGTTCAGTACTTATTTTGAAATTTTTTCTTAAAAAGTGAATTCTCGAAAATTAAATTACTGACAAGTTACTGGATAATTTTTACATGAACAGACCTATTATTAAATTAAATAATTACAATATCGATCATTTAGTTCAACAGTGTCATAATCAGAAAAATAGATCACAAGCACTTCATTTATGCTGTGTAAAAAAATAATTTATTAATAGTATGAGATGAAAATATGTGCTTACTTTTACTTTAGGAGGCATAGCAAATTGGACACCTGCAAGCCGTTTTCTTCGCAATTTTTTTTTCTATTGCTATGATACTATTGAAGTAAATGAGGAATATATTTAGAAGTATCTAAAAATGTCAACATTCATTTCCTTTTCAGATATGTTCGTTACCCGCGTTGCTCCATCGAAAACATTTGATTTGCTTAAAGAAGATTTTGACTATATTTTAATTACTGTTGTGTTATTGGCCCTAACAAGCGGTTCATTAGTGGTGAAACATTTGGCTTCACGCAAACTCTTGAAGCAGGCCTGGAAATAAATTAAGTTGTTTAGCGTGCAGGGATCTAAATGCAACAATGCTGCATCGTAATAAGTTAGCGACTTTAATCAATCAAATTTAATATCTATAGACAATTGAAGGTATAGCATTAATGATATACCAAAAACAAATTTAGTGAAATAATATAAAATCTAAAAATGAAGTGATGACTACTATTATATTCTTGTTTCTTGCTTAGTATGTTTATTTCATTGACTTTAGTTATATTTATTCTGTTTTTATACTCTAAAGCGAAAAATTTAATATGTATAAAGCGGGTGAATAGTACACAAATAAATAAAGTATTTAATTGTATTTCCTATAATAGAAAAAGCGGAACAATTATGATTTTGAATGTGCTTCTTTACTTTTGGGAGCTCAATTTTTTTCTTAAAATACTACCAGAGTTTGTGTATCAGAGCTAGACATACAAACGGTTAAGAATACCTATGCAGCTACGTATTCATATACACCTGTAACTTGCGCTGATTATATAGACCCAGTGACCCGTCTGACCAGTTCTCACAACAGTCGATTCTACGTAACCGGAACGACCCGGAGTTATATCCGGTCAAGGACTGTCACTTCAGCAGCATTCCTCGTATATGCATGGGGAATGCAACAACAACAACAACCTGTCTGGGTTCGCCGTCTGCAGAGATTGCTACATTAGAAGGCATGGTTGACGCTGGGATCATTTGGACCACCGATATCCTTGCCATCCTTACTAAACATGGCCTCCGGCTGTATTACATTGTTCCGGCAGTCTTTTGTCTCCATGTTCTCATAGTGAAGGGTGGTGAGGCTACCGTTACGCCTCAAGTTGGCCCGGTGTTGAGGAAGCGCCGTTCTAATGCAGCCGAATTAGTCTCCTGGCTAAAAATCGTGCAATGGGATGAACGTATAAACTGGTTAAAGTTTATATGAAACTCCTACTTATCCAGAATCGATCCCGACATACCCAATATATATCCAGTATGTGAAGGCACACCCCACGACACTCGCCACCTATTCACATGCCCTAACAAACCTACTCACCTAACACCCCTCTCCCTCTGGACCCAACCTGTTGAAAGAGCACATTTTCTGGGCCTACCGTTAGGTGAGTTAGACGAAGATGACCGATGACTACACTGCACTCACAGGGTTTAGTAAGTTGCTACAACAACAATATAGTGAGGCATCACCCAACAAAACGCCGGTTCCTCCCGGTGCCTGGATCCGGTTTGAGATTCTATTAAGGCTCTGCACCGCGTCAAGGTACATGCCGCAGCAGAAGCCAAAAAAAGGTAAGTAACTACTGCGAATAACAAAATGACTTCAAACTAATTATGTATTGTATCTACATGCAAGAATTTCAAAAACTAAATAGCAGAATTCGAAAGATTCAAAAAACTGGTCTAGAAACAGAAAAATCGAGAGAGGCTGTGTAACTAATTGCATTGAACTCATGAACAGATCGAGCCATAGAAATATGATTTAAGAATTATGAGCAAAAGACAAGAATGGTATGAGGTTACGGATTAATCCGAACTAAAAAGGCGAAAGGCGAACTTAAGAAATATTATATGAAGGATAATAATATTTAAAGGGCCTTTAATACTGAAAAGTCTTTTAAATTATTCACGTGGAATAAGAATTTAGCGAAAGAAAACCAGCGACTTCCACTGCACAGTCGCTATGTGCAATCAACGCTTACCAGAAGTAAACTAAAGATTTGTGTTTGAAGGAGTCCAGCTTTTGTCGTGTACGAGGAAATAAAGAAAGGTTTGAAATTGATTTTTTAAGGCGCTTATGTAGTATATTTCGCGCTTAATAAAGATTGAGTTTGAGTAGGGCATTTCGCGCTTAACTTTTTTGTTTTATTTTTGGGAGAGAATATTCGCTTAGGCTTCTAATTTGGATTAATGGTTGATGATGGCTGACTTTGTTAATGAACACAGCTGTTATTCCACCATGGGTTCTGACCAAGAATGACAGATTACAAGATTACGACAACCGTGAGAGTATTTCGCGAACAATTTGAGGTTATGTCAGAGGCGATGCGACAGAGCAATTTGATCCCGCAACACTTTTTCTTCAGTGGTTTTTTGAACTCGAAGGTCTATAAGTCAATAAGCGACAATCGACCGAAACTTTTAAAGTCAAAACAACCGAGTCATTGTTTAACCCTTTCCTACACCTTTTTATTGCGCCATCCAAAAAATCCAAATTTTTGTCTGAGTATTTATTTTAGGACCAATAACAATACAAATAAAATTTTTTTTTGTTAAGTGTTTTTTTTTTAATGTTGCCATATGGCAACAAATGTTTTGTATTGGTTTCAATCTCAAATAAACTCCTTCTGCAATCTAATGCAAGTTAACACCTTACGAGAAATTTGTTGCCATATGGCAACAAGCTTAGTTTTAAAAATTAGCACAGCTTTTAAAGCTGCGAGCGAAAAAATATTTATATGCCAAAGGACAGATTGAACATTTTTCTATATACCTTATTCAAAAATTGTTGAAAACATTTGCCCAAAATGCCTCAAAAATCGAAAAATGCAAAATACAAATTTCAGAGTGAAGTGCTATATGCCAGAAGGCTTTCTTTAAAAATGTTGTATTACCGATATATAATGGGCGGTTATTATTTATTTTATTTCTGTTTAACCATTAAACTTCAATTTTTGAAAATATGTAACATAAAAGTTGATATTTTTTACAAGAGAGTGTTGACGGCCTTTTAAAGTTTACTGTTGTCATATGGCAACAATATCGCGAAAGGGTTAAATTCTGTCGTATCTATGTATGCAGCAGAGTAACGGAAAATTGGACCTTTCATACCCATTACCACCGTGCTGGTGGTGGTGAAAAATTAATTAATAATAATTCAAGTGCAACTCTCTACGAAGGTGATGTAAAAAATTCGTCACGGAAATTAAGAAAATCGTTAGTTTTCCTTTCCCTTGACTTTTTATTGACATCCAAACGCGCCTTCACAGCTTACGGTATGTGCAGGGCGATTCTCCATAGCACATCCAGTTGTCGCGATGCC
Source organism: Anastrepha obliqua (assembly GCF_027943255.1). Taxonomy (NCBI): domain Eukaryota; kingdom Metazoa; phylum Arthropoda; class Insecta; order Diptera; family Tephritidae; genus Anastrepha; species Anastrepha obliqua. Next base: position 25,485,570 of record NC_072892.1, read on the forward strand.
CTCTTCTGTCACCTAGGTAGTCGTCTTGCACACTATTTCCAAAGGGATTGGCGGAAGTAGTTACCGGCAAAGAACATTCGAAACTAAAGGGGTTTTCAATAAGGGCGGGTAGATGTTGAAATGGAATAAAATGGCGTTTGTTGTGTTGCACGTAGCGCCATCCTGCTGGAACCACATGTCGTCTAGGTCCATATGGTTCAACATGGGCCATAAGAAATTGGAAGGGCCACCACGTCTATCGAAAAATGGGCGCAATGCGCGCAACGGTTGCGCTAATGAACACTCATTTTGATAATAAAGTTTTATCATTTGATGATGCCATGAGGATTTGGCATAAATAACTGAATAATAAACAAAAGATTTGACAGATGTCACCAAAACAAAATGGCTGCCACAGGGCGCCAAAATCGACCCGCGCCAATTGAAAAACCCTTTATTTCAAGAATGATACAATAAAAGATTATCCAGTGTGAAGTGGCAAAATGAGTCCAACTTTGCCGTTACGTAATTCTAGATGAGGTTGGTGATAAGCCTAAAAAGAAAGTATCAAAATCACGGGGATTTGTAAACAAAAACTTAAGAGTTAAATTAGATTAATGTAAACAACCAAAAACAAATAAAAAATCATTATTCCGTCAGTTGTATAGCTTGAAATACACAAATGTACATACATATGTACGTACATATATAAATGCATTTTTCAAGAAGCTTGATTCCTGTTGTGTGTATTTTACGGTTTCTGAAAAAAAGTCAATTTACACTCTATTTGTATTAAATAGATATGAAAAATGTTTGTTATTATTATTATTATTTTTTTTTTTTGCCTCTATTCGGGGAAATTTTTGACCATTTGCAGTCTCAAGCTCAGCACTTGTCTTTCGCTAACTGGTTTGTTTTGGTTTCTACAAAGATACAAAAGATATGCAAAATACCAAAAAAAAACCAAATACATGCAGAAATTGTAAGTAGTTCTTCGAATGATAAATAATGTTTACACAGAAGTCCAATCAAGTGTATTTCCTTTTACACTACAGCTTCTCTTTAGTTTCTTATTATTCAGTAAACAATTTCGCATCGCGTTAATTAAATCCAGTTTCAAGTTCGATGAATGCGAAGTCGTAAATCATACCATTGTGTGCATACACACATACACACACACTCATGGGAAAAATGTGCCACATTCAAATAAAGCACAGTACTACTTCGCTAATCTGGGCGGATCTATAATTCAAAGAAGCAAATCAAAAGAAAAAAAATCGTATGCTACAGTTGATATGCAAGCTTTATTAAGTAAACATAAAGGAATATACTTTCTGCTTAAAACGGATTCCCGGTCATTTTCCCGAATCGAATTTCCCGAATGCCGCTGGCCCGAATGTCTAAAATTCCGAATAACCAAAATCCCGAATGCCAGTTTCACGAATGGCTATGTCCCCGAAAAATAAATTTTTTTTTTATTAGTAACTAGCATTTCCCAGTGGGCTTCGCACCACCATACATAAAATGTTTTTTTTATATCGCAAGAAATTTTTCATATTAAGTTTTCTTTATAAAACTCGTAAAATGTTTAAACAGTTGAATTAGTTGATTTTTTTCATTCAACATACTTTCTAAAGATGTCACAATAGCCTTTTCTGTACTTTTTTAAAATTTGATTGTGGTGGTCACCTATATACAGGTAAGGTGAAAGAGCCGATAAAAACTTGTAATTAAACTTTGATTCTTTAATTTCCATTTCAATTTTTTACGCTAAATAAATTATGCTAAAATAAATAGTTAGAAATGTGTTTTCAGTTCCTTGAATGCTCCTTGAATGTAACAGTACAACAGAAACGCTCATAAGCGGCTGTGTATTTGTTGTTGTTTTTCCCATACAGGCATTTCGTATGAGAGGAAACCATTACTCACATAAAATGTCATAACTCAGGAACGGCTGCACCGATTTCAATAAAACTTCACACAAACCACCTCCTTAAAGATAGAAAAGAGCTCTAAAATTTTTGTGCCAATCGGTTCGGCGGTTCTTGAGTTATAAGATTACCAAGGAAATGTAACTTCTTTTTATATATATAGATAAAGGATTTACTGCAATAAATTTTTGTAAAAAAAATTTTTGGATGATCTGCTATGTTTTTGAATATGACAACTGGTTCCCCTGGCATTGTATCCGCGGTAATTGTACGAACTGTACATTCTCCATTCCGAAGTTTCACGCAATCCCAATAAGCTTTTCCTTTACTTCTTTTTGATCGCTGATATAAATGACCGTCCAATATTAATTTCGTCCCTAATATTTCTCGTGCTGGTTCCATTGTGATACGAATATATGTAGAATTAAAATATAAAAATGTTCAAACACTAAAAATTTTATACAAAAATGTCGAGAACAAACAGAAGTTAAAAAGTAGAATGACAGTTGCATTCGTTTCTATGGTAACATTATTCTTCTGTTGGAACCATTTATGCGTCAATTATTTAAAAATATTCGGTAAATTAGTTATTCGGGAAATTGGTTTTCGGGAAAATGGATTCGGGAAACTGGCATTCGGGAAAATGACATTCGGGATTTTGGTTATTCGGAATTTTAGACATTCGGGCCAGCGGCATTCGGGAAATTCGATTCGGGAAAATGACCGGATACCCTTAAAACGTACTCGGGTTAAGGCAAACTTTCAGCTACGGCAAACCAAATCAAAAAGTATGGGACAAATTTTGAGAAAACACACGTTGTTGTTGTTGTAGCAATTTACATACTATTTTGTCGCTTAAAACGAGACTTATAATAGGTTCACATATAACTAGATTATCTGCTTTTTCGAGCTTAACTTCCAATCCGAAATTAAAAAGCGAGATTACCCATACAAAATTTCCCTCCCGAAATCCGAGATTATAAAATAATCTTAGATTATAAATATATATTTTCCGTATAATGCTGTGTTTCTGTGTTATCAATAATTATTTTTACGAATATAAGGTGTTTCACCTGTAATTCAATGTAAAATCTAAATAAAATGGACGGCGGCACAGACAAGAGCTTTTCAGACATAATTCTTATAACATTTTTTGCTAGATATTATTAATTATGCTTTCACATTACAGAAAAAAACGTGTGTCTATAAACGCGTGTCTTCTTATTACTTATTATAAAATGTAATATAGAATTTCCCATGCGTATTGCTGTCATAATTTTTTGCAACCTCAGTAGACGTCGTTTACGGATTTCCTCCAACTGTTTATTACTAGCAGCAAATTACGCATTTAAATTAACTATTGCTTCTCTTTGCCATTTCTTTATATCATTAATAATAATTAAACAAACCAAAAACAATAAAACAATACACATGAAAACATACATGAAGAAAAATCTTTTAAAACAGTCTTGACAGCTGATTGTCAATTTCGCAGCTTATCTACCTTATGGGGTTAGGGGTAGTCAGAGGCCCGAAAAAGTGATGATTTTCAAGAATTTTTTTTGCTAGTCAGTTGCTTTATTTTACAAAAATAAAAACATAGCATTAATACATCATGTTTCGAATTGACTTTAGCTAAATTTCAAAAAAAAAAAAAAAAAAAGTTAATAATTGTTGTTGTAACATCATAAACATTCCACATATACGTACGAAGTGACAGTTCTTGGCAGAATATAAATCCGGGTCCTTCCGGTAACGTAGAACCGACGTCGTGGGAACGACATTGAACATTAATAATTGTAAAAGTTGTCGCTGTTTGTGTGGAGCCCGTTTCTCCAGAAGTCCTTTACGGTGATCATCACAAGTCCTTGGAGATTTATCTGAAATCAATCGGACAAGAGAAATTAGTTTTATTAATAGATAATCTTGTGCCTGATCCAAGCTTTTTTTCAAAATTAACAATATGGCGGCCTCAGAAAATATTTTTCAGATTTTCGAGAAAACACCGAAAATTAATTGTAAAAAAAATTCGAAATTCGAATTCCCGTGTACGATTTTTGAAATTTTTTTTCATTCCATTTTTATAACCTTTTAAAGTTCAAAAAATGAGCAAAAAAAAATTTTTTTTGCAAATTGTTGCATAACTTTTGAAAAAAATTTAAAAAAAAAAATCTGTCACGGGAAAACTTAACCAGGGCAACTCTGAAGAACGCATATCTAATTTTTGCTTTCTGATTACCCAGGTGGAAAAACCGTGACCAAAATGGAGACCTGTTTCGTTTGGAGGTGGACGTCTTCAGCGCCATTTCAAGGTCGCGGGTGTTAATTTTTTTCAAAGTCAAAACCATTTTTTAAAAGCCAAGACATGTACCTTTAAAATAAAAAAAATTTTTTTTTTAAATATTCACAGGATTTGTCACAATCAATCCCCAAAAAACCCTTCATTTCAGGGCCTCGAGACCAGAAGACCCCCTTAAGTTACAGTGATCACCAGTTCGAAAAAACATAGTTTCGAGAAAAACGCTATTAAAGTTTTTATTTGTTTTTGCCCGGGCGTCCTTTGTTAATTGTTGAATAATTCGGATTCACTTCAAATTTTCGTACAATATTTTTAAGATATTATACTTTAAGAAAACGCAAAAAAAATTATTTTTTTTTTTAATTCTAACTACGCCAGGACGGGATGGAATCTTCCCAGCCATGCTCCAAAAGGTAAGCCATCTTGTAGTACCATGGTTAAGAACGATATTCAGGGGATGCCTGAGGTTCAGCTACGTTCCTGTACTGTAGAGAGAAGCGAGAGTTGTGTTTATTCCAAAAGCAGGAAAAAGAAACCCTCTATACTCAAAGGAATACAGACCCATTATCTGACCTCATTTCTCCTGAAAACGTTAGGGAAGATTCTAGACACATACATTAGAGACACAATTGCGCCGGACGAATTATCCGAGGGGCAGCATGCTTACACTAAAGGCAGATCTACTGAAACTGCACTTCACTCACTTGTACTAAACATAGAAAAGGCGTTAGAATATAAGGAGTATGCTCTAGGAGTATTTCTAGATATATCAGGGGCCTTTAAGAACGTGACAAAAGATGCTATTTTAAATAACATAGAGTCACTTAATATGCAACCCGCGGTTTATCTATGGATAAGGCAGCTATTAGCTAGCAGAAAGATAAGAGCGGAGTGGAACGATGCGAGCGTCACCAAATACGTATGCAGAGGTACTCCGCTATCGCCTCTATTATGGTTACTTGTAGCAAATGAAATGCTTAAGAAACTTGACGAAGGGGCACCAAAACTAGTGGCATATGCCGATGACATAGCTATAGTAGTTGCGGGAAAGTACCTGGACACCATCAGTAATGTGATGAACAACACTCTCAAAACGATACACCAATGGGCATTTCGCGCAGAGCTAGGAATAAACGCGGGAAAAACGGACATGGTACTTTTTACCAGGAAGTACAAAGTTCCGGCGTAGAACCTCCCGAAGCTAGGCAACAACGAACTACTTCTCAAAGCTCATGCGAGGTACCTCAGAGTAATACTGGACAGCAAATTGCTGTGGAAGCACAACGTTGAGGAGAGGGTGAAAAAGGCCAGTAATGCGTTGTACGCATGTAAAAGAATGCTGGGCGTTACTTGGGGTCTATCACCCTGTCTGATGCATTGGTGCTACACAGCAGTAGTTAGACCGATATTGCTGTATGGAGCCTTAGTATGGTGGACTGCGACAAGAAAACAGACATATAATACTTAATGCACTGGAAAGGATTCAATGACTCGCTGCTCTGTGCATAACAGGAGCGATGAAAACCACTCCAACGGCGGCGCTGGAAATGATACTCAGCATGCCACCTATTGACCTCATGGCGGAAAACCTGGCAGCGAAATCCGCGAGGAGGCTAATGGCTGCGGGGGTATTCACCTGCAGAACCTTTGGTCACAGCTCAATAGGAAAGTGGAGCTCAGGCTGCACAGACTACATGACTTTAATTGGGAGAGAAGATTTTGCACTATAATTGCAGAGGAGGGATGGCACAAAGCCATGAAGCCTGGCCATAGGACTTTTCACATCTATACAGACGGCTCTAAAACTTTAGACGGAGTGGGAGCGGGTATTTACTGCTCAAAACTAGGGATAAGGCAGCCTATCAAGCTGCCAGACCACAGCAGTATTTTCCAAGCGGAAGTTTTTGCTGTGGGGAAAGCCGCGGAGCTAGCCGACACTAGAACAAGAAAGAACTCAACAATTAGTATATACGTGGATAGTCAAGCAGCAATAAGAGCAATAAGCTCATATTGTATTAAGTCCAAAAATGTTCGACGTAGCAGGGAGGCCATTGAAAGGCTGGCCGTAAGCAGTAGGCTGCATATCTACTGGGTACCTGATCACAAAGGCATTATGGGGAACGAAATAGTAGATGAGATAGTAAAAAGTGCTGTAGTCTAACAAGAGCATGATGAATGACATACCAAAACCGCTAAACACAATATACAACGAAATGGACGACCACATGAAAAGGCAAGTGGAAGCTAGGTGGACTCCTGACCACATGCAAAAAAGCGAAAGTCATGTGTAGAACTAACGACAAAAAACGAACTCAATTCGTACTTACACTCTCGCGAAAGGAATGCAGAACTATCATAGGTATGCTAACAGGTTATAATCTATTGGCTGCACATGCGTACAAGATAGGGATTGCTAACACGGACAAATGCAGGAAATGCAGAGAGGATGTTGAGGAAACTTTAGAACACCTTCTGTGCGTTTTGTCCGGCATTATCAAAAACACGACTAAGATGCCTGGGAGCCCCACTGTTTCAGGGTCTGGAAGACGTCTCAAAAGCGGAGCTCCCAGCCCTACTTAGATTCGCCAAAAGCGCTGACATCCTACATGATGTCTACTTTAGGTATTCATAGAGGTCGGTCTCCATCTGGTATCGCTAGGGACCAAAAGGTCTATGCGTAGCTTCTTGCCAACCAGGCTAACCTAACCTAACCTAACTACCCCTAACCCCTTATGTGACCGGGACCATTAATTTTTCTGGATTTATTGCTAATCACAGCATATGTGAACGTACTTTTCCGGTTAATACGAACAACGTTTCTATGCAAAATCGATATTTTATTTACTTAAAGCGAACCGAATATTGATTTCATTCACAAAAGATGTGCCAACATTTTACGAGTATTCGACTATTCAAGCATTTCTTTATCTTTTTAATTGTGATCAGCTTTTTTTCAAAGTACTTTCAATAGTTGCGTTTGTGTTTAAAAATTTACACTTATAAACTCGAAATAATTAACCAAACCTTAAGAAAAACGTCCTTTTCGTTAAAAGCAAAGTACGACATTCTTAAACAACCAAAAGAAGGTGTGAAATAAAACGAAACAGAGAAATGAATATCAGTAAGTCAATTGTCCTACGTCTGTCTTTGGAAGAATAGAAATGTAGAATTTTTTTTCCAAAATGTAAAATCAACATAAATACTAAGCAAAGTAAATTGAAATATTTTGACGTGATAACGTCTTATAATTCGATTTAAGGGGGGAAGCTGGTCTAGAGCGCAAAAAATGGGCATATTTTATGAATTTATTTTGACTCAACAAAGGAATCAATCGAAAATCTGTGAAATAGGTTTAATAATATAGCTTTCATGGTACAAATACAAAATTTTTCGTCTGAATTAATTTCAAAATGGCCGCTGTCCAGCAGTTCTCCTAAGGCGCCTTTTTTTCTAGTGGGTCCATTGCCGAAGACGTAAACTCCTTAATTTTTGTCCTGGATCAAAAAATAAATTTTTTTTAGTTTCTATATAACAACAGAAAGAGACGTACGTAGGATTTTTTCGATATTTTGTTTTTTCGCGAAATGGTGCACGTTTGAACAAAAAGTTACAATTTTCACTATAAAGAACGACATAAAATTGTGGATTAAAAAAAAAACTATGTAATATAAATAAAAAATCCTACGTACGTCTCCGGAGAAAGGTATTTCGAATGTATTGTCAAAATTTCGTAAGAATCGGTAAAGATTTGTTCGAGTTATGTCTTCGGCCAGTTTAAAAAAAGTGATTTCGAGAAAAACGCGTTTAAAGTTGTAAATAGCGTTCGGGGCATACCTGCGAGGCACTGCCGTCGAATGAAAAATTTGGGCATTTAGACATTTTTGCTGGCATCCCTCATTTGGTATATTATTTCTAAGACCCTAAAGCACCTTTTAAGACAAAAAAAAATTTTTCGATTTTTTCAAAATTCTAGACCAGCTTCCCCCCTTAACAGGCTGCACTCACGAAAAAATGTGTCGTTACCTTGCTCATTAGTGTTACCTTGCTCATTTGTCGTTACCTTGAATGAACTGCAAGCGAAAGCGCGGAACGAACGACAAAGCAAACGAAAGGCAACGTTCGACATCTTGCTCTCTCCTACTTAAGTGAGCATATATATGTATGTACATATATGCGCATATGTACATATATAAATTCACGTATTTGTATTTGCATATCCCTTCTTATTGATTATTATTAATTTGATTTACTTGAAGAATTTAAAATACAACCAAGTGTATCATCATCATCCTTACCGAATTTATAATTAGTGACGACTAGTTGTTAATAATACGTGTTGTTTTGATGTCATTAGGTATTATTAATTTTTTTATTATATATGAAGGAAAAAATGTATGGTAATATTTACCACATACCTTATAAGATATGTTTTATACTAATATATGTATGTATATAAACATGCCTATACATATACAATTTCGCGCAATTTTCAAAAAGAACAAATCTATATGTAAAGATGCATACAAATCATATGGACATATCAAATATACGAATCTATTCCGTACGCAAGCAAATGTAAGCTAATGTGCTTGAACTGCAAGCGAGAGCGCGGAACGAACGACAAAGAGCACAATCGGCCCCCACGTTCGGCAACGTTCGACATCTGGCTCTGTCCTACTTGAGTGAGCATATATATGTATGTAATTATGTGTATGTATATGCGCATTTGTATATAAATTCACATATTTGTATTTGCATATACCTTCTTCCTGTGTGCATGGTAATGAACCATTTTTCTGTTGAGAATAGGATGATGATAGAAAAAGTAGGAAATGAAAGGGAGTGTTTCGAGTGTAAAGTGTCTTGAAAAAGGCAAATCGATGATGGTGCCTCTTAGTGTTGTTGACTTATTAACGTCTGATGCACAATCGAAATTGAAGATATCTTTCATGAATTTGATAAATGTTTCGTCATTTTTCACGTTTGTGTAAATGTAACTTGACCTATCCCATTGCAATTACATTTACCTCCTCCTCTATATCCATACAAAATATCTATCAAACAAATAAAATTAAAATTTTGTTTTGAAAATTGCAACCATTCCATCAATATTTTCTTATGACGTTGTCACGTTAAACTATCGTCAGTAAACCGACTTTACAGACAACCTCTTTTTTTAATAGTGAATAAACATAACAAATTCATCTTCTGGCGTAAATACGGCGCCAACCCTTTGTTGGGAATTTGACCGAGCTTCTTCTCCAATTTGTTAATGCGTCTTGATGTTTTTCCATAAATAGATGGGAGTACGGTTTTATTCTGTCTCCGAACGGTAGATGGTTTTTTATGATGAGTCTTTTCATAGCAGAAACGCAGTCAGAGAATCGCCATTTCCGAGTTGTGTTTATTTAAGTGTGCCGTACAGCTAACTATTCAAGAATCATATTGCTGAATTTCAAGGCAAATGCAATATTCTCGTGAAATAAAATGCCGTATCTTTTAAAAGCTTTTTGATCAAAAGTTTTACTAATCTTTGTACAATAATATTTATGTCCAATCGAAATGATGTGGAGGCAAAATGTGTACCAAGTTGGAACGAGTTATCAATTACCATTTACACGAAAGCCCTACCATGCCCTATCGCCCATTTACCAAAATTTTACTTGCGTCATATTTTTTTCGGGTCCACCATTTATCGTTTTACTTTATAAGGGATATCACATTTTTTTCTTTCTTTACCATTATCGTTATATGAGAGGTGAGCGTGATTATTGAATCGATTTCTGTACCAACTTACCTTGAACAGGATATATTCCCCTTCCTTTGATGTTTATAATAATATGGACAAGAATAAAATAAGTTACCACGAAAGTCAGTTAGTTCTACGTTACTGGAACGTCTCGAATTTATGTCCGACCAACGATTGGCACTCCGACAGTATTCCCCATACATACCTACATATATGGGGAATGTTAATGCTATTACAAAAACGACCTAATAAACTGGTAAGAATAAAAAAAGGCCTACGATATTCTTTTCAAAAACAGTTGATGAAAACTTTTGTGAGTCAGTATATGTTTATATTTTTATTTATTATTGTAGGCAGATTTTTAAGTGCTTAAAGTATACAAAATATGATAGTGCCAAACTTGTAAGTGGCGAAACTTACAATTAATTACACCAATTACAAATATTAATTACATGTTTAAAATGGGAATGCTGCGTTAGGCTATTAATGCTTATAGAGCTAAATGCAATAGTTTTTCTTACTATGTACAGGCAAATATTTATTATACAATGAAATATTAATAAATGATAGAAATGTCGCTTTTAGCTGCTAAATATAGAATTAAACAACAGTGAAAGTTGTGACACACAATTTAGCAAAAAAACAAAATCAAATTCAAAAAAAGGGAAAGGAAAACCATTTATATGCACGTAAACATTTATCGCTGTCTTACAGCACTTCATAAACTAAAAGTGTAACTATATGTGACGATATGTAATATAATATAATAATGTAGTTTTAAAATTATTTAGCCACTTTCGCTCAATCTCTACACACCCCCCATTCACCAGCTTAACTCTTCCGGAAGCCCGCCGGGGTATTCGCCGGTCAAACAGGCCGTACAATGAGCGCCTTTACGCGGACTCGAAGATTTCTTATTCATTTCCACAGCCTTCACTAGCCCTTCTACGCTCAAATATTCTAAACTGTCAGCGCCTACGTGTCGTGCCAATTGCTCCGCATTCAAATTGTTAGCAATGAGCTCCTCTCGCGTTGGAATGTTAATGCCCATATAGCAGGGATACTGCAGAGGTGGACTGGCTATTCGGATGTGCACCTCTGCTGCGCCAGCATCGCGTAGAAGCTTGATAATGGGTCCGATGGTGTTGCCACGCACAATTGAATCGTCGATTAACACTAGCCTCTTGCCGGCCACATTCTCGGAGAGGGCACCAAACTTCTTGGCAACACCAAGTTTGCGTAGGCGCGTCGATGGTTGAATGAAAGTGCGACCCACATAACGATTCTTGCAGAGTACCTCAGCGAATGGCAAACCAGACTGGTTGGAAGAAGAGAAAAATATGAAATATAGTTAGTTATGAGATAGAGTCTAATTCGAATCATATAGTAAGTTGATTTTTTATTTATTGGATTTGCACGTGAACGATTAGTCTCAGAAATTTCATATCTAGCGTGGATATGAAGCCAAAAAATTTTAATAATTAAAAAGGCCTTGTCTATTCAAAAGTCGTTATTCTAAGCATGTACGCCCATCTTTTTGGAGGGCTCGGACGAACACCTAACAAAGGATGCAGCAAAATGTGAAAATACACCCGCCAGTTTCATTCAATAATTAGAGAGGAGGGTCGATTAAAAATTTCTCAAAACTATCAAAATATCTCAATTAAGTTGCGTGGAGTTACGGCGACCGCCGTAGCCGAATGGGTTGGTGAGGGACTAGCATTAGATAGTGCATTGTTTCGAATCCCCGTGCATGAAGCAGCAAAATGATAGAAAACGTTTTTTCTAATAGCGGTCGCCCCTTGGCAGGCAATGGCAAACATTATAAAAAAAAACCATCCGGAGTTTGCTTAAAACTGTAGGTCTCTCCATTTGTGGAACAAAACCAAGACGCACGCCACAAATAGGCGAAGGTGTTCGGCCAAACATCTAACAGAAGTGTACGCGCCAATTATTTATTTTTAGTTACGTTAAATTTAAATTAAAATAGGTGATAGCATTTAACTGTGTAACAGAATGATTCGGTTTTCCCCTGACCATGGGCAGCCGCCCTATTTAGCACAGCTTAACCCTGGAGGTACATATATTTCTGCTGTGTTTGCCATAGAAGGCCATACCCGAATTTAACTCTGGTTGGATGCAATCAATGCAGCAGTAGGAGCCACCTTAATCCCTAGGGAACGGATTTATGTGAGAAAATGTTTGCATGTGGAACGGATTTAATTTTTGGTTACTTGGAGTAGTTTGTAACATATAATATATGGAATTAAGATGACTTCAGATAATTAGAATTGTAAAACAAAAACACGTCATCCGCATTGTACGCTTTTATCAGCAGAAGAAATATAAAAAATGTTCATACCCATTGTAGCGCGATGGACGTGGCAAAAAAAAAAAAAAACAAAAACGATTTAATTTATTATATTTTCAGTATTTCACAAATAAAAAGGTATGCGGGCTCTTATAACTAAAAATTAAATTTTTACTCGTCAAATATTGTAAATACAAATTAATTTACTAAATTAACATTGTTCTTAATATTTCTTTAAAGCTGAGGGATGAATAAATATATTTTGATGTATATTCGCCCTTTACAGGGGCGTTAGAGAGTTAGAAAGGTTGAATTTGCATATCTAAAAGTCTCCAATTCAAAATAGTATAACTTTTTTTATATTAGCCGCAAAAATATTTTTAAAAAAGCATTTTAAAGCTGAAGAGTAGTAGTTTGCGATGCCGTTGTGGAAAATTAAAAAAAGACTTTACCTTGCTCAAAAAAAATTTTTTAAAATGACCAAAATCTGCATTTTTTGATTATTTAACCTCAAATTGCCAAAAATCCTGACGTGCTGGAGCATTTTCAAGGTCATATTCGTTTTCAGCATAAAAAAACCTTTAAGAAACACCCATAGCCGTTTTAGAAACTGTACCTCGCAGGACTGTGAAATATATCCGATACATTTTGGTACATAAACTTTATTTTTACTTAATTGTAAAATGTGAAAAATTGATGGGTGATATAACTTTTTAATAATTTTTTTCGTAATCAGGACACCAAATTAAAAAGTAATTAGTTAAAATTATCGAAAAAGTTTTTTGGTTTTTGGCCTGTGTAATAGTAATATAATGATATAATAATATCAATTTAAAACAAAATTTATAACCGTTGTTTTTGCACAAAAAAAACATTAAAAAATTAAAAAAAATTATATTAAAAACTATATTATTAAAATTTATTAAAATTCTATTTTTAAATATTTAATTTGAATTGTTCACTGGACATTTTAATGAATAATTTTTTGAACTTATTAAAGAAATAGACATCGTTGTACGAAAAAAAAAGAAATTGGTAAATTGTAAGAAAGCCTAGTAGTCCGAGAGCCAGGGGTCATTTTGACCTCATCATTTCATGTCGACTGATTTTAATACTAAGGGCAGACGCCATCCATTGGATGACGAAACCAACCGTCAACTGGTCCAGTAGCGGTGGGTATGTGCGTAGGATGCTGCGAAACGTGTCGAAAAAAATTTTAACAACTCATTTAATACCGGCTGACATTTAGTAGAATAAAAAAAATAATCAGCTGCGCGGTAGAGGGGGGAAAATACGTCAGCTGAACAGGCAAACGTGTAAAATACATTAAAAAGTAAAGCTACTTTATGCCGATTGAAATTTTTTTACATAATTTTGGACACATATGAAAATATAATAATGACGATCAGCTGCGTTTATAGCGGTGGGAAGACCTTCAGCCGAAGCAAGAATGTATCATTGCGGTCATACATCTCGGCGGCGCGCGGAATTTTCAATGCTTCGGCTGACGGTCTTCCCACCGCTATAAACGCAGCTGATCGTCATTATTATATTTTCATATGTGTCCAAAATTATGTAAAAAAATTTCAATCGGCATAAAGTAGTTTTACTTTTTTATTTATTTTACAACTTCAGCTGATGTGTTTTCCCCCCTCTACCGCGCAGCTGACTTTTTTTTATTCTACTAAATGTCAACAATACATGAAAAAAATTTTAGCCGGTATAAGGGGGTACTATGGTTAATTCGGTGTAAAACAAGCATATTTTTCGAAATTTTTTTTGTCGACACAGTTGATTTATTCAAATTTTGAAAATTACTTCATTATAAAGTCATATTTAAAGAATATTGTGTGAAATTTTCATTGATTTTTATGAAGAAATGAGTTGGTGGCAGCGAATCTTCGCGGACGTCTCATAAAAAAGTTTTATTGCGGTGTCCCTCAGAACTCATTACTGGATCAACTAAAATCAAAAAACCAAATTGATTTCATCAGCTAATAAAGTTTCGTAGGTAACAAAGTCGAATTTTTTTTTTTTTTTTTTTTTAATTTTTTAAAGCGCTTTGAAGTCAAAACACCGATTTTTCATAAAAAAAACTTGAAAACTTTGTTGTTTTAAAATATGACAAAATTTAAAAAAAGAAAACTCGACGTCATTACCTCGTGAATAAAGTAAAGAAACAAAAAAACCAAATTTGAAAAGAATCGGTGCAGTAGATATGAATCTACAGTGGACACCGACCGTAAAAAAGGCAAGTGTGAGAAAAACGCGTTTAAAGATTTTCGGCAGCGTGAAATCCGGTTGGAGAGGTAGATACTTAATCCTTTGTGTCTTTGTCAATTTTACTCTAATGCACTTCAAACTTTCACACAATAATCTTAAGATGTTATAGAATAATTTAAAAAAAAAAAAAAAAAAAATTAAAAAAAAAAAAAATACCATACTACCCCCCTAAAATGAGTTGGTAGAAATTTTTTTCGACACGTTTCGTACCCTCCCACAATCACACCCACCACGGGTGCGCCAGCTGACGTTCACTTTCGTTATTCATGAAAGCTAAATCACAAGCATAGTCAAAAATTACAAGGCACTGTGGGCCAGAAGACCAAAAAATTTGGCCAAAAGTCATTGAAAAATTTTTCAAAATGCAATATAGTATCATCATATAGATAAGTGAAAGTAGTTATTTTGTAAATGTTATAAGTTTTAATGAAATATTTAAGCTTTTATAATAAGTTAATATAAGTGTAAGGCTTAAATGATCACCATATAGCTATTGTTCTAAACTGTCACTGTTTTACTGAAATGTAGTATTTGTCATTAATTATATTGCATTTTCTCATTAGTTGCAATCATGTAGTATGTGAAAATAGTCAATAGCTGAAAAAATAAATCTGATGTTAGAAATATTGAGAATAATTGTGAAAAATTTTGTTTTTTTTACTACTTGTTAATACGCCGATTGAGCCTTGCGCAAAACTCCAGAAGCTATTAACAATTTCTTTACATTAACGTCTTCAGTAGTTCATGTGTAACAAGCTGAAGGTGCGGTTTGCTGCGGTTTTTCATTTTCTGTTTAAAAAAAATGAAGTTTTACTGATCTATGCGCGTGTTGACTGTATATCAATCATTTGCCAATAGGGTGTAAAAAGTTAACCAAGTATTAAGAGTCACACAATTTTAACTTATTTAATTCATAATGACTTCATTGAAGAAAAAAGAGGTTCTTCAAATTATGTTAGGTAATAATGACATGAATATAACCGCTGATTCAATTTTAACTAAAATTGGTATCAATAAATCAGATGTAGGTTGTAAAGGATTGGAACGCTTGAAAAATGCTTTAAATAGTTTAAAGTCAAAAATAAATGCAAAATATCAGCATTGCAGTAGGAAAATAGCTGTCTTTGAGTCACAAAATTCAGAGTGGTTAGATTCTGAATTTACTATTCCTGACTTAGACCTCACAGCTAAAATAAGTAAGACTGAAATACTTAAAAGAGGTCGTCCATCGCTCGATTTTGCAGAAAAATCTACTAGATCGAAAAGACGAGAAGTGTCTAAAATCAGTGAAGAACATGATAATGATCGTCAGAAACTATTAATGGCTACTAGTCATGCGGCACGAGTTTCAGGGGAAGCAGATTTGCGATCGGTACTTAACGAACTTTCAAAAAACGAGGAACAGGCTAAGAAAATTAGAAAAATAATGACAACACCTTTTCCTACAATAGAAAAGAAAAGCCCAGAAGTGGCTTTAGCATTTCTTTTCGATAATTCTATGTCTAAACAAGTCTATCAGAATATGCGATTAGCGACCAAATCTAGTGGAGCAGACATTTGGCCTGCGTATAATGCGATTAGAGAAGCCAAAGGAAAGTTAAGACCGTCGAAAGAGTCAATTAAAATTTCTGAAACGTTAGCTGAAGTATCACTTCAAGAACTTTTAAACCACACGGTGAATAGAATAATAGAACTAAAAAGAGAAGTTTCTGTCTTATTCAAAAAAATAAAATTACTGAGCTCAAAACTGTTCTGATGTGTTCTTGGGGATTTGATGGGAGTAGTGGGCATTCGCCTTACAAACAAGGTTATGATAGTGTCAATGAGAAACAGACTCCTACAGATGAAAATCCTCCTCCACTGTAACCTCCACGTGGTAGATTCCGGAAACTACAACTTATTATGTAGGCTAACTGCAGGCGTGTCTCTTTATCTGACATATTGGATCCACCATTTTCAATTGTTTAAATCTAATTGCAGATTTGTCAACAGCGATACAAAAAAGCCCGAGTAACAAGTTTCAAATTAATCAGATAAAATTAAAAAAAAAGGTCCGCATAAGGGATTCGACATTTTTAATTTCTAAAATCTGGCAGCAGATTCGTAATCAGCGCCCCCAAAAACCCCTAAATACTAAGTTTGGTAAAAAATAATTAATTTTAAAAAAGTTATGTCCGCCATATTGGATCCGCCATTTTGAATTGTTGAAATCTGACTTCATATTCGTAATCAGAGATCATCAAAACCCCTAAATACCAAATTTGGTGAAAAAAATCCAATTTTTTAAATTTCATGTCCGCCATATTGGATCCGCCATTTTGAATTGTTGAAATCTGACTTCATATTCGTAATCAGAGACCATCAAAACCCCTAAATACCAAATTTGGTGAAAAAAATCCAATTTTTTAAATTTCATGTCCGCCATATTGGATCCGCCATTTTGAATTGTTGAAATCTGACTTCATATTCGTAATCAGAGACCCCAAAACCTGTACATAGCGGTATTAAAAGTTATAAATTGTTGGTGTTTTGGGAATTATGAATTTTGGCCACTTATAAGGGTCTCCTGGCCCATAGTGCAAGGGTATAAAAACGCAGTCCAAAATCGACCTCTGGCTCCCGGACTATAGGGCCTAGGTAAATTGTAAGAAAGCCTCTGTTTTTCCTAATTATTATTTAATTGCCAAATCGGATTATATCTGATTATTGTCACCTTTCTGTAAATTTAAAACACTAATTTAAAAACACATATTTTTTTTTTTTTTGATTTTATGACAACTAAAATGGCAATAAATAAATTAAAAATGATACATAAAACGTGTTATTTTTGGTTAAAACTTATTTTTTGCTTTCAATTTGATTGAGTTTCCAATTTAATGTAATTTTAACTTTTGTAAAATTATTATAATTTAAATTTGTTTTTTCACTCATACGTTTGCTTACCAACTTTTAATGCAAGAATATCTAAATTACTAAAATAAACATAAAACAACGTTGGGGAACAACTTTTTCAGTTAACTCAAAGTATTTTTTTTAATATTTATAAACAAACGCGTAAAATGTAACACTCACCTCCCTGGCATAGCCGTGCGCCGCCGCTGTACCCGACTCCGGCACTGAACTCACTATATCAGCATTGATAAGCGCCTCGCGTGCCAACTGCCTACCGCACTGCATGCGTACCGAATACACCATCTGCCCCTCAAAGATTGAGTCGCCGCGCGCAAAATAAACATATTCGAAAATGCAGAACGCTATACGCTTGTAGTCTGGCAATTTTACAATATCAATGGTGCGAAAACCGTTACGCGTCAATTCTACTATTTCACCCGGTTCCACTTCGCGCACATATCGCGCTCCAATCGACAAGAAACCGCAACTCTCACTGGATACCACCCAACCATCGGCGGAGACCTCGTCGACCTTGGCATTTGAATCGATATTTATAGGCATTATTTTGCCAAGGCAGAGCGGCCGATTACCGTATGGATCGCGCGCCGCATAAATCTTATCTTTAAACATCATCACAAGTGAGTACGAGAGTGGCGCCAATTGCATAAAGTGACGTATACGTGCCGGCCAGTCTGGCCCCTCCAGCTCGGAGACACCTTCAGGACATAAGCATAGCGATTGCCCAATTAATTCGCTATCACTGTGGGTTGACAGACCAACGCCGCGGCTGAGCAAGTCTCGCCTAAGCGACTCAGAGTTTACCAGTTCGCCGTTATGCGCTACAGCAATGGCTCCATGTAGTGTGTGCACAACAAAGGGCTGACAATTAACCACCTCCGAGGCGGCAGAGGTAGAGTAACGTGTGTGTCCAATACCAAGGTTGCCTTTGAGTTTCTTGATGGACTCGTCATTGAACAGCGTACTGATCATACCCATACCCTTGTGTGTATTAAAATTTTTCGAGCATTTGCCTCCACTTGTCACAATGCCAGCCGATTCTTGGCCGCGATGTTGTAACGCCACCAATCCTAAACAAATCACGTGCGCCACATCAATCTGTGTTGGCCAATCGCCACAAGCGATGGCGCCAAAAACACCACATTCGTGTGTTAAACCGGTTGCTGGCTCTGAGGTATCCAATGCATTCGCCCCCATATTCTCCTGCTCCAATGCCAAGCCCACTGACAATCTATTCTCCGCCTCTGTTGGTTGCATTTCTGCGGTGCTAGCACCAGCCCTATACCCATCGATCTCAGCTGTTGCCATGTTCAATACTCACTTGTTCAACGTTTGTTGATAGATAGCTGATTGTAAATTTATTGTATATACGCGCTTGTTAGCCTTGACGCACTGCCTACGGTTTCCGGTTTGTAACCTCTTGTCTGGTTAGGTCAACCATGCGTTACGCGATCGATTTGCGAATTTGCTATTGGGCTTTCATCCAGCGTAGCCAGCATATAAGAATTACCATGTGCGTCTTGTTCAGGCAACGAAATTCGCGCTTCACACAAATAAACACTTCTTCTCACCGTAACAAATTTTGTTGGACTGATTGATTGTAGAGATTGTAGACGAGTCGAATTGGAAACACGCGAAAAGTTGAGATCAAGGCGAATTCATACAAGGTGCCATCCACCTTGTAGCGAATACCAAGGTGGCGCCATCCCAAGAATGATAGTGTTCAAGATTGCAGCTTCCCTAATGCAGTGACGCCAGTACAGAAAATATACAATGAAAAAGGAGAGGAAGTAAAATCGAAAGAGAGTGGAAAGCCAAGAATATAGAATAAATCGTGCACACATCAGCCTGCACGCACATACATTTGCAAGCAAATGTTTATTTCGTTTCTGTACGGGCGTCACTCAATTTTAAAATTCGCCAAACAAAGTTGAGGTTTTCAGAAAGCGTTATCTTCGCCATTTTCTACATCTACCACTACCTTGTTCTTGGCGAATTTGACAATTTAGTAATGTCAGTCCAGAAACTAAATAAACTTTTGCTTGCAAATATATGCGCTTGCGGGCTGATGTGAGCACTATTTATTCTATGTGCGCATTCTATCCTTCTTGGCTGAATGTCGAAATTCAATCAGAATGTAAACAAACTAAGCAATAGCAAAAAAGCAGGTCACTTTGGTAGTCAAAATACCAAATCGCAAGAAAAATAACATATCAGTTGCTCTACCGACATCACCATGTATAGATTCGCCGCGGTGTGGTGAGATCAAGGGGCATTCATGAATTCGCCTTAATAGAGATCAAATTCAAACGAGAACTCCAAGACGAATTCAAAGGAAGGTGGCTTCGCTAGAGCCACAACACATTTACATGCACTTTGCTTTTGTAATTTATTTGCTCTATTGTTAAAATTTCAATAATAATATAAAGAAACAAATAAGGCAACAACAAAGAAGCAGAGCGCTTCGAAATTCATACCAGCAAATTGCAAAAAAAAAACCCTTCAGGTACTATAGCGAACTGACTTTATGTGGTGAGAATGTATGAACGAATTATTAAAGATCACAACCACCAAAAACTACCTGACTGATGTGACAGCATCCGTTACCTTACAATTTTACTTTTGTTTTTGTTCTGATTTATAGCCCATTGAATTTTGATAAATTGCAAGTTTGAGGTGACTGAAAAATCCTGTTGATTTTTCAAATTTTATTGATTGTCGGTTTCTTTTTTGCTTTTGAGCAGTCAAATAATTAAATACTCTTTTAATCAATCATTTAAATGGCAAACAGTGAAACCTTGCATGATCTGCGCAGTTATACCCATAGTCTGGAAAACCAGTGGTCGGTACTAAGCTAAGTAAAATGAACACTATCCGATTTTTGATTTTCCATGCATGATAAAAATAAATTAATGTCCCGACTTTTTATGAATGGGCTTGTGCTTATTTATGATCATTGGGAAACTGTAAACAGTTGAATTCAAATGGCATGTTGGTGCGGATCGTAGGAATTCTTAGAATTGAAACTTTTGTTTGTTGCTTTATCGCACAAGCTTAAATATACATACATGCATATGCAGATATTATATAGATGTACATAAATATACATACATATCTAATTGTCACTTACACCCTTTTTGGGTGTTTGGCCGAGCTCCTCCTCCTATTTGTGGCATGCGTATCAATGTTGCTTCACAAAATGGAGGAACATACAGTTTTAAGTCGACTCCGAACGGTAGATGATTTTTTATGAGGAGAAATACACTCGGTGGTTGGCCATTGCTTGTCGAGGGGCGATTGCTGTTAGAAAAAACTCTTTATAATATATTATTTGATGTCTCATTCACGGAGATTCGAACCTACGCACTTCCGCATGGTAGTCAAGCACCAAACATTCGACTACGGCTGCTGCAGCGTTTATTTTTATAACAAGTCTTACCATATTTCATTACGTGAACCAGGTGAATTTATATTTCAACCGCATTCATGCCGCTATGTATCGATTTGTACCCCGTATACCTGCCGTCGACTTGTACATGAATTAAATTATTGACTGGATTGGATTTATTTTGCTCCGAAACTGTTATATGTAAGCTTTTGAAAGACAATCTTCTGCCTAAAACCTCAATCTACTTTACGCGACGTTATGTCTTTTAGTATTGCTTAGGTAAATTATAGCTGATCCTCTCTTAGTTAAGAATGCAGCAATCAATCATCTTTTAACCTTCATTATTTGCTATTGAATTTGCCTTAGAGATTTCGTACGAGCATGCCAGAAGTGTGCTTCTACTGTGTAGTGATGTTAAATTCAAAAGCTGACTTCGAGAATCGTTTGAAGGGAATGACTGTGAAACGTTCAGCGGCCGTAACGCACATTTTTTAAAAACTCCTTTTATACGCTCAATTATTTTTATGTGAGTGGCTTGCCAGCGAAAAGTGTATTTCTTTAAATATTTACCTTAATCGCGGTTCTATTTACCGAACTCATTTTTAACAAAAATATTTTGATCACGCAAATAATATGTAGGGTAAATATGAATCAAATGGAACCTTCAATACGACTTTTATGAAATATCTCGACTCCGGAACTACCTTCCATTCCATTTTCTTTTTTTGAAAAATGTCTAATTTAATGGAGTAAGTATGCATAGGTTCTTAATATAATCCAACTCGAATCATAAATACAGTGACTCACAGCTTATTTGATGCAGCAAAAAAATAAAAAACTGTTAAAATATCAAATATATTTTATGGTATTTCCATTACAGAAAAAAAAACGTATATTTTTTATTGTTAAATAACATGTTTTATTTGACAAAAAAATGTGTTTCTTCATAAGAAAGATATGGCAAATTAAAATAATTAAGTTACAGTTTTGAGGCCACAGCTTAAATGATGCACTAAATTAAAAGTATTCAAAAAACATAAACACATTAATATTTCGATTTCATGATTACGGCTAATACTTTGTGGGGTATCCCTTTTGATTCAGAACAGCTTTTAATCGGGAATTCAAAGATTCTACAAGTTTTGCTGTATAATCGGAACTAATTTTATCCCATTCTTCCTGTAGTGTCCGTTTCAGATCAGAAGCATTAGAAGTATTTGGGGTTTCCTATTTTATTTTCCAGCACTGATCACAAATTCTCAATAACGTTGAGATCTGGCTCTGTGCAGGTGTCTGTGCTACAAGTAGGCAGTTCCAGATAAGCCAAGTTTTTACAATACCAGCCGTATACTTGGGATCGTTGTCTTGGTAGAACCTAATCGAATCCTTGTTGCCCATTTTACCCGCACTTTGTACTAAATTATCTTTTAGCAGATCCAGATACATCTCTTTATTCATATTTCATTCGATAAATGTTAAATTTCTGACGATTGAATTGGACATGCAATCGCATACTATCACGCTGCCTCCGCCGTGTTTAAATGGAGAGCGCCAATTACATGGTTGAAACGCGGTGCTTGGTTTTCTTCAAACGCAGGACTTCCCATGAGACCTGAAAAGGTTAAATTTGCTTTCATCCGCAAAAACAACGGACTTCCAGAACGAAATGTCTTTGTTCAAATGCTATCTGCAAAACTGTATTCTTTGTTTTCTATTACGAGCATTAATCAACGGTTTATTGAAAATTTTCTTCGCGTAGAACTCTACGAACAGTTTCAGGGTTAAAGATCTTGCCTAAGTAAAGCGTTTTTCAATAGGTGCGCTTCAACTTTTTTCCGATAGGGAAGGCGAACGACGCAATATTTTTTATTTTTCGCTTGTCATTTGTAAACTTCATTAGTATACATTTCATCATGGAACGCTACACACTTGAGCAACGATTGCAAATCGTGCAAATTTTTCATGAAAATAATCGTGCAAATTTTTTATGAAAATTTATAAATTTTCCAAAAAATCATCTTCAATGATGAAGCTCACTTTTGGCTCAATGGCTTTGTCAACAAGCAAAATATGCGTTACTGGGCAGAAAGCAATCCACACGTGATCCATGAGGCACCGTTGCATCCCGAAAAAATCACTGTTTGGTGCGGTTTACATGCCGGCGGCGTAATTGGCGCATATTTTTTCGTTGACGAGAACGATCGCCACGTTACTGTGAATGGAAATCGATACCGCGACATGATAAACGATTATTTTTGGCCGCAATTAAATGGTATGGACTTAGACGACATGTGGTTTCAACAGGACGGAGCCACAAGCGACACAGCACACGCTACAATTGATTTGTTGAAGAGTAAGTTCGATGAGCGCATTATTTCCAGAAATGGGCCGGTCGAATGGCCGCCGCGCTCGTGTGATTTGACGCCTCTAGACTATTTTCCTTGGGGTTATGTGAAGTCATTGGTCTACAGTAACAAGCCGGCGACGATTTGTGAGCTCAGAGCCAATATCGAACGCGAAATTGCTGGAATTTCGGCCGATTTATGCAAAAGAGTGGTCGAAAATTGGGTTCAACGATTGGACTTCGTAAAACGTGCACGCGGTGGTCATGCAAAAGTAATCGAATTTCATACTTAAATGTATAGGGTGATCAATCATGAGGTGCTTTTTTCAATAGTTAAAAAAAAAACAAAAATGTAAATTATGTTCAAAACCTTTATTTATCATTTGAAAGGACATTCTTTGACATTTACTTTTTGAATATGACTTCATTCAAATGTTGGCCGCAACTACGCTTAAGGTGGTCCATTCTGAAGGTCCAATTTTCAATCATTCGACTGGTATGTCGTGAATAACACGCGTAATGTTGGCTTCCAGAGCTTCAATCGTAGCTGGTTTATCAGCATAGACCTTGGACTTCACGAATCCCCAAAGAAAAAAGTCCAAAGGTGTGATATCACGAGATCTTGGTGGCCAACTCACAGGTCCTAAACGTGAAATCAGCTGCTCTCCGAAATGACTTCTCAATAAAGCCATTGTTTCACGAGCTGTATGGCACAGAACGCTGATTTTCATAATACAGTTGAACAATTTGTAGACGTTGTTGCGGTGTGAGTCTTTCCATGATGAAATGCCAAACGCTGTTCAACAAATCCACGATGACAGTTTGCCACAACTCGCGCGCGATCTGTAAAAAAAACGTAAATGAAAAAAACTCCTCTTAATTGATCACCCTATATATGTTCAAACTCGATAATAAAAAAAAAAAAATTAGTTAAAAAAGTCAAGCCGTTTGTGTTTTATTCAAAAAAAAAGTTGAAGCGCTCTTACTGAAAAACGCTTTATTTTTCGACTTCGTTCGTTAATTTTGGAGCGCTTAAATCGGGTTTTTCCAACAATCCACCTCTTACCTACATCATTAAATATTTTATTTGGCGCAGATCTGTCCTTATCTTCTAACTTGTTTTCGTGGCGAAACCTTTCGTTGGACAGTGCGATGGACAGTTGAGTAACTAATAGCAACAATTACTGCAATTTTTCATTGGCATTTACCCTCTTTATAATGACGTCTTCCTTTTTTTCAAGTGAGGTCCGTTTTCCCATTTTAAAAAATTTAAATTTTTTCAACTTTTCTTTACAAAAATTCTTTGTGAATTACTTAAGACGCTAAGCTAAATCGAAAAAAATACATTTCACCGTTATTGCATGCTCAGAAAAATGTAAAATACACTGCATAATTTAAGCTGTGAGCATATTTTGATGAGAAAACTATTTGTTTCTATATTTTTTTAGCAAGCTTTGTTTTTGTTATTGCTCTTTCTGCAGTGGTAAACAGTACATATCAATTTCATAAGCATCGAGTCATTTTCTTTTTTCTAAAAAACTATTATCTGCATCAAATAAGTTGTGAGTCTAATGTACCTATAAATATATCTACAATCTACCAGGTTACACCTGTGGATCTGCAGGTTAAATCCATTGCTGCTCAGAGTGCTATTAGACTGAAGGAGTTTGGCCTTTGGAGACAACTCCCTGTAGGGCATAGCAGCATCTTGAAGCAGATCTCCCCTTCCTTCTGTGATATTCGCACCGACCTCTCCATCCGCAAACTGTGCTTTGAGGGTTGTGCTAGGGCTATCTTTCCGAGCAGGCAAGATTGGAAAGAGGGGAGAGTTGTTGCGGATATAGATGCCTCTGTTTTCACTGACGGATCCAAAATGGAGTCTGGAGTGGGAGCGGGGGTCTACTCCAAATCAGCCAACACTTCGGTCTCCTATAAACTGTCGGAGACTAGCAGCGTCTTTCAAGCAGAGGTCTTCGCGATCCTGCAGGCATGCAAAATGCTCCGGGATCGCTGTTGGGAGGGAGACATTAATATTTTTTTCCGATAGCCAAGCTGCAATCAAGGCACTGTCGTCGCCGTATTGCAGCTCTCTTCTCGTGAACTCCTGTAAGGAGGAACTTAAACGCCTCGAACGTGCAGGAAACATTTCCCTCATCTGGGTTCCTGGGCACAGGAATATAGAGGGAAATGAAATTGCCGATGAGCCGCAGGGGGCGGCAGAACCGAATCCAGCTGCCCTCTTCTCAGACATCGGTATCCCCTTGGCCGTCGTTAAATTAAAACTACACAACTTCTTTCTAAGAAAAGCGCGAGACAGATGGAGGTCTGTCTCATCGTGTGCCATTTCAAAAGCACTATGGCCTCAATACGATATAAACAGAACGCTTAAGGTGATGGGAACCCCCCGCCATTCAATTTCCAAACTCATTGCGGTGATCACTGGCCACTGGGTGATCGGCACTCACGCGGAGAAGCTTGGAATTCCGTACAACCCCCATTGCAGAAGCTGTGGGGATCCTACAGAGAAAGAGACTGTGGAACACTTTCTCTGTAGATGTCCGGCTTTGGCGGCTAGGCGCTTGAGATTCCTCAACGTCCCCTTTGGGGATGACTTGATGAAATTCTCCAGCCTAGATCCCTTTTCTCTCCTCCGCTACATCAACAGCACTGGATGGCTGTAGACGGTCTTATCTCCTCCCTTAATCCTTTCACAGGTAGTGGTCCACTTTATGGTATCAAAACGGCACGTAAGTGCTACTTGTAGCGTACCTGGGATACTCTTGCCATTTTACCTACCTACCAGGTTACATTTACGGAATTAAAGAACGCATCTTACCTGTATATGCCAGTGAAAGTACCGCCAAAATCTGTTCAGCTGTTTCGGAGGTCACCCCGCGCAGACTGGCAAAAACAAGAATAAATAAAGAAACACGATTTATTTAACTACATGCAAATAAGCCTATGAACTTAAATTGCCTTTATTTCAAAATCACAGACAGACACTTCAATTTTATTTATGTGTAGGTATAGATAAACAGTTTACTTCGAATATTCACTGCATTTGTAGAGCACTTAATCACACTTACACACATTCGTACATATTGTTCTACCCTGTTAATTTTTATTAAGAATTGTAATTCAAATTATGTTTAATATACCTATTTAAAAATTTATTTACAGCACAATTTTCTTATATGGGTCTTTTCATGATTAACTGCATTTTTAAATTTACAATTTATACATTCGTACAAAAATACACAATATCATATTCTACATACATATATAAATATATTCAACAATATATTTTAAGTAACCATTATTTTTCGCATTATGTAGCATTGCCATTTTATCAAGTATCTTATGGTTTAGAGGAATAGCGGATTGTTTCTGTTAAGCAAAACAAAAAATTTTACATAATAGAATTGCACTCCAATTTAAATTACACATTGTACACATACATAGGTATACTGAGGTGAACATAAAAATTTAAATACCACACAAATATACAATAATTTAAGTAATTGTGATGGCCAAATTTTATGCGGAACCATTTTTCATATTGTCAATATTTAAATGCGTCGTCGTGGGTTTTGTACTTTCATTGCATTCATTCGCTTGGAAAAATTTTGAACATTGCAATTGACGACTTTCCTCATCGTTGTCCAGCAAGTTTATGGCTTCTGCGATGTCTGCTTGTATAGCGCTAATTAGGTCTTCAAGTGAGTCGAAATTACGTTCCGGACGCAGATAGCCGACGATGCAAACCTTAAGTAAGTGGCCATACAGATCGCCATCGAATTTATGCAGAATATGAGTTTCCTGCAAGATAAAGCGCCTAAGTTGAGTAGACATTTTATGAAATTTATAAATAGTATGTAAAATGTTTTAGATAATTAGTCTACAAAGCACTCGAGTGCTACTTAAATACGTGCAAATATACTTATTTTGAAATCTTGATCAACGTATTGCCGAAAGGTATCTTTGTATACTGGTCACTTGTCTGTATTACGTGCGTTGATCGCTTGGGGGCGATAATTTATGGTGGTTCGTCAAGATACTTATGTTTACATATATACAGTCGAGACCACGCAAACCTTATCACCTCATTTTTTACACTTTTCCCCCAATTACTGCGGTTTAACTTACCAAATCTTTCTTAAAATTAAGACATCTACAAAATACAAAATAATGCTTCGTAAACGAGTATTTTTTGAGCAAAAAATGATTAATTTTTAACTATGAAGGTAATTTTTCTGTTATATGCACTTGCGAATTTTTACTATAGGTTAGGTTAGGTTAGGTTAGTATGGTTGCCCAGGGAGTGGGCACACTTGGACGAAGAGAGATTCGTCCTTTGTGAGGAGAGGGGAAGGACCGATGAGGTGCAGGGAGAGGGCGGGGAGAGGTGGTGATGGGAAGCTTAGGAGCGTGCGGATTATGAACGATGACTATGTTTGCGTCAACCGCTTAATGCTGCTGATGAAACTCATCAGATTTTTAATGTCAGCGCCAGCTATCTCAGCACGCGTGGCAAAGAAGTAAGACCCAACATGCCTGAATCTTAGCCCCGCCAGGGCAGGGCAGCTAAGGAGAAGGTGCTGAGATGATTCCACCTCATCCTCCATACATCCAGCACAGAAAGGACTCGAGGTGATTCCAAGTCTCACAGCATGCATTCCTCGCGCATTGTGTCCTGTGAGAGAACCCACTAGATTGGAGAGCTGATATTTTGTCAGCCTCAGAAGCTCACCCGAGCGCCTTCGGTCCACACGTGACCAGAAGGATTTCGCGACTTTGCACGTTTGTGCATTTTCCCAGCGCTCGCTGAGTTTGCGCGATGCCCATCTTTCCAGGAGCAGACCGCAGGTAGTCAGGGGGATTCCAATTTTCTCCCTCCGCGGGGAAATCACCTCACATGTCCCTTGTCTAGCCAGCTCATCCGCCTCACAGTTTCCCGCAATGTCGCTGTGACCGGGAACCCAGATGAGGCTGATGTCAAAGAATTCGGACGCAGTCGAAAGTGAGGTCAAGCATTCCTTGACCAATTCCGAATGCACCGTCATAGACCCGAGGGCCCTTATTGCCGCTTGGCTATGGGAGTAAATATTTACCTTCTTGACTGTTAGTACACATTTGAGCAGCCAATCAGCTGCCTCCTTGATTGCGGCTACCTCTGCCTGGAACACACTGCAGTGGTCCGGTAACCTGAATTTTAGTCTGATGGGGAGCCCTTCGCAAAAGACTCCTCCGCCAACCTTTCCTTCCAACTTCGATCCATCCGTGAACAGGTTCACCAGGCCCTGCCCCCAAGTGTAGCCCCCCGTCCACTCTTCCCTTGACGGGATGTGAGTGGAGAATGTTCCGGTTGGACTAAATGAGGGTATACACTGGTCTGTTGACAAAGGGATGAACTCAAAGTTTCTGAGGATGCTTGAGTGCCCATAAGGGAGATTGAGCTTATAGCTCCAGCCCCTCAGTCCGATTGCGGTGCGTGTAGCGGCAGTTCTGCCTGCGATATCTACGGGTACCACATTTAACATTGCGTTGAGCGCCAGAGTAGGAGTCGTTCGAAGCGCCCCACTGATTCCAATGAGTGCCGACTTCTGAACTCTTTCCAGCTTCTTCACCAATGTCGTCTTCTCTAGTGAGTTCCACCAGACTATGACTCCATATAACAAGATAGGCTTTACAATAGTATTATGGTATACAGCCAGAAAACAACTCGAGGCGAGAGGCCCCATCTTTTGCCAATTGCGCCCTTGCACCCATACAAGGCGATTGTTGCCTTCCTCACCCTTTCCTAAATATTGGGCTTCCATGTAAGCTTGCTGTCAAGAATAATTCCAAGGTACTTCACCTTGTCAGAAAGCATCAGAGGAGTGCCCCCTAGTGAGGGAAGTTGAGCTCTGGGTATCTTATACTTCCTCGTAAATAGGACGAGCTCCGTCTTAAGAGGATTCACCGACAGGCCACAATCCGTTGTCCATCTAACAACTGCATTCAGATATCCCTGCATCAAGTTGTAGAGTATCCAAAAATTTTCCTCTAACAATTAGTGCCACGTCATCCGCGTAGGCAATTACCCTGCAGCCTCCCTTCACCAGCTTTTTACTATACATTCAAATGTTTTAAATGTTTAAATGCTTTAATATGCAGTTGAACCGCCTTTGGCAGCAATAACTGCTTGAATCCGGGCAGGCATTGAAGCAACGAGGTTTTCAAGAATTTCGTTTGGAATTTCCTGTTCCCATATCTTTTTAATCACATTTTCAAGTTCTGCTTTAGAGTTTGGTCTAAGTTAAGTCACTTTTTTCCATCGCGTGCCATACAAACTCAATCGGGTGCATGTCGAGATAATTTCCTGGCCACGCCGTATGCGAAATTCTGAAATCTGCCAACATTTTCTGCAGCTGCACGGAACAAAATGGTGACAGATGGCATTTTTCTTAACCATGAACATGGGAATGTGTCGATGACTAAATATCATATAAAAGCTTACCGATTTAGCTCGAGCGACATGGAGCAGAGTTGTCCCGAAAGATAGCCTCAGAAGAATACCCATATTGTACTTCTACGACGGGCACGATACAATTGGATACAACTTCTCCATACTTTTGGGCGTTCATCATTTCATCAAGAAAGAGTAAAGAACCCCGTATATAGAAGGAAAAGCATACCCAGACCATTTGGTTTTCAGAATCCTTAACCGTTCTCATCACACAAAACGTTCTTTAAAGCGTTCCCTTGGAAATCGACGGACGTACCGTAAATGGTTGTTGTAGTGCAAATTAAATCTGATTTCATCCGATCACATTACTATTTCCCATTGCTCCACGGACCAGTTACGTTACGTTTTTGCCTATTCCCACAGGGTAAGTCTCATTTTTTAGACAATAGTGGGTTTTACGCGGATTTCCTTGTAAAGGGTGTTTTTTTTAGAGGTTAGGGTTTCAAGTTGGCACTACTTTTTTCGTAGATGGTCTTTTTGACAGCTGTAACTTGATTTATGCTCAGTTTAGTTTGCCATTTCGTAATGAATAGACTTACACCTGAACAACGTTTGCAAATCGTGCAAATTTATTACGAAAATAATGGTTCGGTTCGCGCGGTTCGAAAATAATGGTTTTTGTTCAGCGATGAAGCTCACTTTTGGTTGAATGGGTACGTCAATAAGCAAAATTGTCGCATTTGGAGTGAACATAATCCACAAGCCATTGCTGAGACGCCGTTACATCCTCAAAAAGTCACTGTTTGGTGTGCTCTATGGGCAGAGGGAATTATTGGTCCATATTTCTTTAAAAATGAAGCCGGCCATAATGTTAGAGTCAATGGAGAGCGCTATAGAGCCATGATTAATGACTTTTCGTTCCAGTCAATGGAGAGCGCTATAGAGCCATGATTAATGACTTTTTCGTGCCTGAATTGGACGATGTTGATGTGGACGACCTTTGGTTCCAACAAGACGGCGCTACATGCCATACAGTCAACGCAACAATCGATTTATTGAAGGAAACTTTTGGTGAGCGCATTATCTCGCGCCGTGGACCTGTGGCGTGGCCTCCAAGATCGTGCGATATAACACCGCTGGACTATTTCTTGTGGGGCTATGTGAAGTCGCTTGTCTACGCAGATAAGTCCGAGACGATTGACGTCTTGGAAGAGAATATTCGGCGCGTTATTGCTGACATACGGCCCCAATTGCTGCAAAAAGTGGTCCTAATTCCTAATTCCAATTCTACTCTGACATTCCAAATGATCATTGTGGCTCTTTTGTTTTTTTTTTCGGGTAAATTAATTATTGTTGGATGACTACATCCAACTTTTCTCGCTTTCTCGCGAATAGGCACTCGCTATTTTTCTAAAGTAAAAATAATCAATTTTTAGTCACGAGCTGCTTATATCTACGCACATTTTTTAAGTCGTTATGTTTAACGCACGATTTCCCACAAACTCCTAAAATACATTTGACAATATTTTGCATTTCAATTTCAAATAAAAGCAAAAGAATAAAAATTTGCATCATTTCAACTAGAACCGCTCTAACTACAGTTGAAATGCATATTTACACGAACAAATTTACTGCTAAGCTTTGCGTGGCCACGAGAGTACATATCTGAAAATTAACTTTTAATGATAAGGATAAGGAATGGAAGTGCGCGCACAGCGCACGTGGTGAATGACTTCAAAATACAGTAAGTAGCACATGTGTGAACGTATGCATGTACATATATTTGAATGTACACGTATATTTACATCTCTGTTATACAAATATTTTTACGTAGTTAATAATAACATAATTCATGTTTAGTCCAAGATTAGCTCGAAACTTTTCACTTTATACTAGAAAATTTGTACAAATACGGAAATTAAGAATACAATGATTTTATTCTATTCAAAGTATGTATATCAAGATGTCTGTGCACTGCAATTTTGGTCAAGAAATTCTATATACTTAACTGTATTATGTACATATATACGAGTACATATGTATATCCTTTGTTCTCAATAATTTCCACTTATACAAGTTTTTAACTGAAATGAATTATGAATGCAATGAATGTTAATAAAAGAGCGCATTATTTTAATTAAAAAATTTTGTTCAGAAATTATCGAGGTAATTTACAGCGCGCATTCCATAGAAAAATGTATACTTCCCTACTTGCATCGGGACACAGGAATCTTCTTTGATATATGGCCAAAATTAAATGGCATTCGAATGAGAGAAACAGCGTTCAAAGTGGCTCACCATTGACAAAAATTAATGTCTATATTTCTTTACGCAATTACGTAATGATCCGGATGTATCCGTACATGTATGCGGAAAGGTTATGTTGCTACAACAACAACTTCATCTATATTTAAGTAAGTAATTGCATAGTCTTATTTTAAAATAGTATTTGGACACGGCGCTCAATAACCCTCGATTCGCGGAGCCACAGCAAGCCTCATGCAACAAATTGGACGTTACGTGGATATATGCGCCAGCCAGTATTTTCAATCAAATTTATTCGCCTTAGCTTAAGAAGAAGGTACGTACATTAAACGGCCACAGAAATAGGTAAACTTTTACTTCAGCGTTACAATTAACTTTTAATTGGTTTTAAAATTATACAGAGCTTAATATTTTTTTTAGTACTTTACAAAACACTTGTGCAATGTTACCGTTAATAAATTTTGCTTATAAAAAATTATATTCTCAACGAGCTATTTTGTTTATTTTGTATGTTTTGTGACAAAAACAAAAATTATTAATTATTAATATTTACTTGTTGAACTGCATATAAATATATATCCACGTGAAATAAAAAAAAAAAAACTTGTATATCAAAGGCTCAAAGGGAATGGGCTCTTTGAAAGTTGGCCGAAGATCCACTTTTTTATCGAAAAATCGTGTTCAGCGACGAAGCTAATTTTTGGATCAATGGGTACGTATGTAAATAAGCAGAATTTTCGATTTTGGTGTGAAGATCAGCCAGAAGAATTGCATGCATACCAATGTATCCAGAAAAGGTCACAGTTTGGTGCGGTTTATGGACTGGAGGTATAATTGGATCGTACTTCTTCAAAGATGCTGCGAATCGTAACGTAACTGTGAATGATGAGCGCTACCGTGAAATGATATCCAACTTTTGTTTGCCCAAAATGCAAGAGCTTGACTTGCAGGACATGTGGTTTCAACTAGACGGTGCCACATGCCACACAGCACGCGTAGCAATGGACTTGTTGAGAGGCGAGTTCGGTGAATATTTTATTTCACGTTCGGGACCTGTCGATTGGCCACCCAGATCGTGCGATATAACGCCTTTAGATTATTTTTTGTGGGGCTATGTTAAAGCTCATCTCTATTCAGACAAGCCAGCTTCAATTAACGCATTGGAAGACAACATTAAAGCGTTCCGAAACATTGGAAAGAGTATGCCAAAATTGGACTAAGCGGATGGACCACTTGAAGCGCAGTCGCGGTCAACATTTGCATGAAATAATCTTCAAACATTAAATTATATGGACTGTACTATAGATTTAAATAAAAATTTCATGCATTTTTCTGAATTTTACGTGTTTTTTTTTTTTTAAACTTTCCTATAGCTCTTAAAAAATCACCCTTTATATACACTAGGATCGCCCGTACGTCGAAATTTCGACGTTATATAAATACGGAGAGCAAAATTTAGTCATACCTTTTTTAGTATTTATAGTCATAGAAAAAAGTTGAAACATAATATATATTATATAAATGGATGGCTTGTGTTGAAACTTTTTACATGATATATGTGAATAGATGTAGTAAAATTAAATGTGAAAAATATCCCATTTGACCTGTATTAAGCGATCCTATATTTGTGTATTTCAAATATCATAATTTTTTTTTATTCATGAATTGGAAACATTTAATTTCATGTAATAGGACTATGAATAAGTTCGTGCGGTTTTACAACAGATGGCGTAACTTGATTATTATTCCATCGATCCACATTTCCAAACATTCATTGGTGAGCTACTGTCGTAAGGCACAAACGTCAGTATAAGTTTTTTATTTGAAGCGTAAACAACAATATTTTTACCACACTTGAAAATGTCGAATTTCGTGCCAAATAATGTGTTTTTGCGGGGAATTCTTCTTCATTATTTTAATATGAAGAAAAAAGCAGCCGAAAGTCATCGTATCTTGGTGGAAGTTTATGGTGAGCATGCTCTAGCTGAGCGAACGTGCCAGAAGTGGTTTGCACGCTTTAAAAGTGGTGATTTTGGCTTGGAAGACGAAGAACGCGAGGGTGCGCCGCCAAAGTTCATGGATACCGCATTGGAGGAATTGCTCGATCAAGATCCGGCTCAAACGCAAGAAGAGATTGCAAAAACTTTGGGAGTTGATCAATCAACCATTTCCAAACGTTTAAAAGCCATGGGAGTGATCCGAAAGGTAGGCCATTGGGTGCCGTATGAATTGAAGCCAAGAGACGTTGAACGCCGTTTTATGGCATGCGAACAACTGCTTCAACGGCACAAAAGAAAGGGTTTTTTTCATCGAATTGTGACTGGCGATGAAAAGTGGGTCCATTACGACAATCCAAAACGTCGGGCAACGTATGGATACCCTGGCCATGCTTCAACATCGACGTCGGCGCAGAATATTCATGGCCTGAAGGTTATGCTGTGTATCTGGTGGGACCAGCTGGATGTTGTGTATTATGAGCTACTGAAACCGAA
Source organism: Anastrepha obliqua (assembly GCF_027943255.1). NCBI lineage: Eukaryota > Metazoa > Arthropoda > Insecta > Diptera > Tephritidae > Anastrepha > Anastrepha obliqua. The sequence goes on from NC_072892.1 coordinate 25,519,969, forward strand.
TGAAACGATTACGGGGGATGTCTACCGACGACAATTGATGCGTTTGAGCCGAGCACTGCGAGAAAAACGGCCGCAATACGCCGATAGACACGACAAAGTTATTTTGCAACATGACAATGCTCGGCCACAAGTTGCACAAGTGGTCAAAACATACTTAGAAACGCTCAAATGGGATGTCCTACCCCACCCGCCGTATAGTCCAGACCTTGCGCCATCCGATTACTATCTCTTCCGATCGATGCAACATGGCCTGGCTGACCAGCACTTCCGTAATTACGATGAAGTCAAAAAATGGATCGATTCGTGGATTGCGGCAAAACCGACCGAATTTTTCACAAAGGGAATCCGTGAATTGCCAGAAAAATGGGAAAAAGTAGTAGTAAGCGATGGACAATACTTTGAATATTAAATTTGTAACCATTTTACGTCAATAAAGTTTCAAATTTCGAAAAAAAAACCGCACGAACTTATTCATATTCCTATTATTACGGAAAAAAAATTTTTTTTTTTTGAAAAACCATAATAAAAAACAATCATTAATTAATCCATGACCATTATAATTTCTGAATCAAATTTATACCTAATAGTATTGATTCACAATATATAAGTTTCCAGTTGTTTCATCAACTTTTATAGGTATCATGATACATATTATAACATGATTTATCATAATACAGGTAAAATAGTGTGATTCATTTTACCTGCACCTATTCACTTACACTGTGCGACAATTTTGGGGTCATCAAAATCAAACCGCACCGGACCTTTTTTTCTGAAAATATACCTATTCAATAGCAAAACCCTAGCTGTGTTTTTAAAAGTTAGCTCGATTTTTTTTTTATTGCGTTTTGAAGTTTTCTATTTTCATGAGATTTTGGAGTTTTACCTGTACGCTAAATTTGACTTATAAATCGACCTTTGTTTGATTTAATCGATTTATTTTGTCATAGCTTGATGCAGAAATTTCGTACATGTACAAATAAACTTATTTTGAGAAGAACCTATATCTCAATACGCAATTTTGAATACCAAAATTTCGAAAAATTGTATGTTTTTACTGTAATTATGAAAATAATTTTACCCGTTATACACATTTTCAGATTTTTCTATTTTTGCTAGTATTTTTTCCAGATACGGTTTTCCAATGAATATTGGATGTAACAAAATGTGATCGTGAGTAGTGAAAAGAAAGATTGGTCTCACAAGACTTTTAGCCTGTTAAGTACATAGAAAAGTGGCTAGCACACATTCCAAAATAAAAAGTATAAAGAAGGTTCTGTCTTATCAGGAAATGTTTGTTTTAGAAATTCGAAAATTTGTTCCCAACGATTTTACCTGTTCTAAGATCGCAGCAGTCTTGCGAGATCAGGTTCGTGCATAACAACTCCTAAAACATACAATTATCAAAATCACAATTGGCGTGTATGTTGTGACTTGAAGGTGATTGCTATGCTTACCGGTCTTCAAGTTGGCTACATTAAACACATGTGTTTTTTGTGTGATTGGGATAGTCGTTACAAAGGGGATCAATACCAAAAAAACGATTGGAAAATGAGAGATGAAAGTGAAAAGAAAGACGCCAATAGAATTCAAAAGGAACTTGTATCATCCAAAAAAATAATTTTGCAACCACTTCACATCAAGCTAGGAATTGTGAAAAATTTCCTGATGGTTGTTGCTAAAAGGGATGAGGGGTTTTCCTGCCTACGTGACATTTTTCCGAAGATCAGTGATGCAAAATTGAAAAATGGTGAGATTCTGAGATACATTTATTTCCAGATGCACACATATATATCATTTATTTGTATATATATTTTTTCATATTTTTTTAAATTTCTTTCAGGCGTTTTAAATGGTCCTGACATTCGCAAATTGGTAAAGTCTGAAGACTTTAACAGGGTCCAAATAAACAATGAAATCGTTGCGTGGGAATCGTTAAAAGAAATAATAGTTGGACTTTTAGGCAAACATCGTTCTCCAAATTACAAAGAATCTGTGCGACGAATGCTAGATGCTTTTTCCAAAATTGGGGTCCATATGTCGCTAAAAATTCACTTTCTTCACCAACATTTGGACTATTTTAGTCAACAATTGTCGACAGAATCAGATGAGCAAGGAGAGCGCTACCATCAAACTGCGATGCCATTTGAGTCAAGATACCGAGGAAAACGAGCTCCAGGTGCCATACTAGCCGAAATATGTTGGTGGAGTAAACATATTTTTCAATACGACCAGGAAGAAAATGAAGGAAAATGGAGTAACCAGGAGGAAAAAGAATATGAGGTAGAAGAAGAAGAGACAGGCATGGAATTCTTTACGATGAATCTGATTACTCTGATAATGATGATGTTGAAATTCAATCATTGTCGAAAAGAGCTCGTCTCTAAGGTTTTAGTACGTAAAAATTCTTTATTTTAATAAAAAAAAAAATTATAAGAATTCAAGTCTATATTCTTTTTACTTAATCTATTTAATATTTTTACCTACAGAGTTTTTAGATATTTAAAAAAAATTTAAAGCAGAGTATAAAAAAATTATTTTTATGAAGAAAAATCTTGTTAAAAATTTATTTTTTTAGAAAATAACAAACTTAAAGTTCAGTTTTATGTTTTTATCTTATAAATGACTTTTTTAGTACATTTTACAACATTTTTGCTAGGAGAAATAGTGAGAAATTTTAATTATTTTCATAATTACAGTAAAAAATGGTAAAAACATACAATTTTTCGAAATTTTGGTATTCAAAATTGCGTATTGAGATATAGGTTCTTCTCAAAATAAGTTTATTTGTACATGTACGAAATTTCTGCATCAAGCTATGACAAAATAAATCGATTAAATCAAACAAAGGTCGATTTATAAGTCAAATTTAGCGTACAGGTAAAACTCCAAAATCTCATGAAAATAGAAAACTTCAAAACGCAATAAAAAAAAATCGAGCTAACTTTTAAAAACCCAGCGAGGGTTTTGCTATTGAATAGGTATATTTTCAGAAAAAAGGTCCGGTGCGGTTTGATTTTTGATGTCGCACTGTGTTATGTATCTATTTTAACACATTGTTCAAACCGTCTCCACATATGCTATCCATTGGTATATGTTTCAACTTTTTTCCTGACTATAAATACTAAAAAAAGGGACGACAAAATTTTGCTCTCCGTATTAATATATACATAGATATAGTAGGGTATTGATCCAATGTATGTATGTATATATAATATATATAGTAGGTAGTAGTATATATATATAATTCGAAAATACCAAAAAAACTTGTGTTAAATGGTTTCATATCAAAAACGAAACTCTTTGCTGTACAATTTTTTTGTTGATTTACAAGCCAACTCAAAAAAAAAAAAACTGTTAACTAATAACTGAAAATAAGGTGACTGTTGGTGCCATTGTCATATAAAAGTTTTCAGGCTAAAGCAATTAAGGTAGTCGAAGCATCAGTGACAAGTAGTGAGAAATAGTGTTATTAAGGGGTAACACCACTGTAGAAATTTCAAAAAATTGATTTTTTTTTATAAGCTTAAAAAATTCTTTGAACCTTTTAAAATACAGAACAAAAAGTTTTATACGTTACCGAAGTCTATTTCATAAATATTTTAAGCTTTTAACCAAGCGTTAGTGACTGCTACCTAACGACTTCTCCAAATTTCCAAACTTTAAACGCGTTTTTCTCAAAACACGTTTTCTGAAACTGGCACGCAACATAACTCAAACAATTTTAAATATTTTTAATCAGGTTTTTCACTACGTCTGTATAATAACCTTCTTAAGAGAAGAGCGTAGGGGATTTTCGATAGATTAATTTAAACGATTGTTA